>NW_028258143.1:31345000-32595000 GCF_053883595.1 Heterocephalus glaber | reverse complement strand
ATTTTTAGGTAAATGGATGGACATTGAGAGCTTAATTTTAAGTGAAATAAATTTGTCACATGTGTAAATATTACATTGTCTCTCTTGTGTGAGAAACCCAAAGTGTAAATAAGGAGCAAAAAGGAAGTTAGATATTGATAAGTAGGGAGAAAATGTTCAAATGGGTAGGGGAACAAGGGATGGGGTGGGAGAAAGGAAGGAAAGAAATAGGGATAAAAAAAGAATAGAAGGAAAACAATAGAAACAAGTTTTGTAAATAGGGAGGGGAAGAAGGGTTGAAGGGAGGGGAGAAGAATGGGAAAAAATTAAGATATATTATGTACAAGTACAAATTACCTATGATGAATGTGATCATTATGTCAAAAATGTTCAAATATTAATTTTTTAAAAACTATTTTCCTACAAAATTTAATTATTTTACAAAATTGACATTTGTTATGCTAACACCTGTTTAACTTTTGTTACAAAGTCATTCTTATTAGTAGTAGTAATGCTACTGGGGAGTCAACCCAGGCCCTCCTCCTGCCTGCTAGGGGCAAGGACTGTAGCACTGAACTGTATTCCCCAGTCCTTCTTTTTTTTTTTTTTTTTTAAATTTATTTGAGACAGGGTTTCACTGTGCAGTCCAGATTGGCCTTAAACTCACCATGTAGACCAGGCTGGCCTCAAACTCACCATGTAGACCAGGCTGGCCTCAAACTCCTGCCTCAGCATCTAGAGTGCTGGGATTGCAGGCGTGTGCCACCACACATGGCCCCAGTCCTTCTTTCTTAGGTTCTTTTTGTTGTTGTTTGTTTTTTATTTTATTTTTTTGAAACAGGGTCTCATATAGTTGTTCAGACTGGCCTTAGACTTGAAATGCTCCTGCCTCAGCATCTCAGTAGCTTGGATTACCAGAGTGCTCCACCATGTTGGGGCAAAGTAATTCCACTGTGGCAGATCTGTACCTGACTGCAAACTGCACCATCATAGCCCACTCTGTCTGAAACTTAGAGAAACAGTCACAGAGGGTGAGCAAGGAATACCTTAAGAAATGTCTACATTTTTTCTCAGTTACCTGAGCTAGAAAACTTATACGTGTAAAACAGTAGATGCCACTGAGGACTGAAAGTTGCCTCTTTTTTGAACAACTGTGCTAGAAAATACATCTCATTTTTTAAAATGTCAGTAACAAGGAGCTAGCTATGTAGCTCATTGATAAAGCTCTTGCCTAGTATGCACAAGGCCCTGGGTTCAAGTCTTAGCAAGACACACACACAATGTCAGTAGTGGCTAAACTTTAAGGTCTAGAATCATAAAGAATAAAATGGAATAAAGGTTTCTTGCTACTAAAGTGAAACATTAGGAACAATACTAAAATATAGGTCTCATCCCACTTACATTTACATGAAGGCTGGTATAGTATAGATTAACGTGACAGACAATTGAAGAAGGAAACACAGAATTTTTAGTTTCAGTGCTGAGGACTGAACCCAGGGCCTTGTGCATGCTAGACAAGAGCACTACTGCTGAGCTACATTTTTGCTCTCATTTTTTTTTCATACTGAGGATTGAATCTAAGTCCTTATTTATTCTAAGCAAATGCCCTATTACTGAGCTATAACTCCAGCCCAAACACATAAAATTTTAATACTACTTAGTTGTCATGAGGTACAGTAGGGTCCTCAAAGGGATTGGGTCCTTTGTTATTCAGCTAGCCAGCCAGGTGGCTTCTCAAAGGTGGATCAGCCTCCATGGGCATCAGGTGCCAGAATGTTGCTTCCAACTGTTCCCAAGGGCCAGCCGTTGGGCCTCCCTTTTAATGGTTCAGCAGGAACTAGTCTTGATTCTGATTAAGAGGCCAGACATACAGGGTCCCAGTTTCCTAGACACAAATAACCTAATCATTCTTCTATCTCAGTTTCAAGTGTTACTCTTTCAGTGGGACATGCATTCACATGTCATAAAAGTGTGGACAAGGTAAGGTCCTCTAACTCATGTCTTTCAGCTTCTCGGTTCTGTCTGGAGGAGACTCTTCTTACCAGTTCTTTGTCAGTCTCAAGATTGCCTATGCATTTTACAAGCAAGTAAGTGTATATAAATGGTCTGGTTCCATCATGGAAATAGTAGTACATTATATACACTGTTCTGCCCCTGGTTTTTTTGTTTTTTGGGTTTTTTGGGTACCGGGGATCGAACTCGGGTCCTTGCTCTTGCAAGGCAGGCGGCGGAACCACTGAGCTAAATCCCTGGCCCTCTGCCCCTATTTTTATTAGTGCTTCAAAATATATACAGCTAACAATCTTAATGTTTGCAATGGTATTTAAGTTCAAATTGCTTTCTATTTATAAACATAATCAAGCATTCATAACCAGCTTTATACTCAATGACTAGAGGTTTCTGTTACTTAAAGACAACCTGTTGATCTTAGAAAGTGTCATTCATTCAGGGAGCCTCAGTTCTTACCAAAGGGATTCTCCTGGAAGCTTCTGCCAAGCACTTTCAATAGAAATTAAATTTTGTTTAACACGAAAGGCAAATGTGATGTTTTCTAACTAATACAATACTGAGACTATCTCTTCACAGCACAATGTGTACCTCATTGACATGTACCTAATATAAAGGCAGCAAAGTTCGCAATCTCCCACAATCCCTCAGGAATTATCCCAAGTTTGAAGTTCATACCACGTGGACCAGGTCCACGTGACCACACATCCACAGCTACTCTGGAAGAAATGGAAACTGGAGGCAACACCCAAGAAGAGAGTTGGAGACCAGTGTACCTTTTGTTTTTGTTTTTTTTGGGGGGGTTGGTACCAGGGATCAAACTCGGGTCCTTGCACTTGCGAGGCAGGCGGTGGAACCACTGAGCTAAATCCCTGGCCCCTCCACAGCTACTCTGGACAGTCCTGGCTTACATGGTGCTGCTGTCATGGTATCATTGTTAGTATTGACCCTTTCCATTCCGAAAAGTATCCCAAGTAGGGTGATAAATCATGCTACTGGAGAGCCCTCAGTATACTCACAATGAGAAATTTAGGGATTTCTGTGTCAGGTTTTTCTAGGCAACGGGAAGAGAGCAATTTATACTTATTGGAGCTGAAAAAGTGCCAGGAAGGGCCCGGGGATTTAGCTCAGTGGTTTCGCTGCCTGCTGCACAAGTGCAAGGACCTGAGTTTGATGCCCGGTACCGAAAAAAAAAAAAAAAGTGCCAGGAATAACAGACTAAAATCTTAAGGAGGAAGTTTTACCAGGTAGGAAGTTGTAATAGTTAAGATTGTTAGGTCTAAGGAACAAATGGGGTAAAATGAGGCCCTTGATCCAGAAGAGTAATCAAGTTTTAAAAAACACCATTTTGGAATGATAGAAAAACATTCACAATCATTTGAAAGTTGGCATTCTTGTAGGAAAAGCTAAAATTTTGTAGATATAATCTCAAAATTAAGGACAAATTGGGTAGCAGATCCACAATGACTGCCTAGGAAAAATCCACAAGATAATTCTAACTATAAAAATGCAAAGCACGGGACCTGGGGTATCATTCAGTGGTAGAACATTTGTCTAACATTGCAAGGCCTTGGGTTTGATCTCTAGCCACATGCACAAAAATTAATTGTTTTCTTTTTTTTCTTTTTTCATAAAAAGGAATTTAGCTCCTTTCAGAGTATCTTCAGATTTTTCTTCTGTTAAGAGTAGTATAGGACATGGACCTAATTTCATCTTGAGAAGTATGTAATTTAGAGATCCAACACAATCTCTCTCAGAACCTCACCTGAATTTTTTTTCCTTTTAGTTTCAGTGCTAGGAATCAAACCCATGGAATGGAGGCTACCAGTATAACAGGAAGTGCCGAGTGGAAGTCTTGGAATTTCTGCAACACTCCCTCAAAAGTAATACAAGGGGTGGGGATTTGGCTCAGTGGCTCCACCGCCTGCTTGGCAAGCACAAGGTCCCAAGATCAATCTCTGGTACCACAAAAAAAAAAAAAAAAAAAAAAAGGCAATACAAGATTCTGTGGGAAATTTCAGAGATTAAATGTAACCAATAAAGAACATAAATATCCCCCACTTAATTTGCCTGTTACCTTTGTGCAAACAAATAATTGTGGAGGTGGACAATGGATTACTGTAAATTTAAATTATATTTGATTTCCTATTATTGCCCTCCCCCGTGTGTGTATATCATGCTGGAGATCAAACCTAGGCCCTCATGCATGCTAGGCAAACACTGTACCCCTGAACTACATCCCTAGCTGTTAATGTTACCTCTTTATTAGCACAATGGCCATATCCACTGGTACCTGTTTTGCAGCAATTGATATTGACAATAACTTTTTGTAACTACCAATTAAGAATAACTACCAGAAGTTGTTTTCACCTAGCAAAATCAGCAATATATTCTTTTTTAATTTTTTAAATTTTTTTTGCTACCAGGGATTGAACTCAGGACCTTGCGCTTGCAAGGCAGGCAACAGAACCACTGAGCTAAATCCCCAGCCCCCAGCAATGTATTCTTACCATCTTTCCTCAGATCTGTGTTAAATTTTTAACTCCATGTCATAATCTAGTCTGAAAGAAACTCAATCTTTAGATGCACATGGTGGTGCATGCCTGCATTCCCAGCCCTCCGGGAAGCTGTGGCAGGAGAATCACAAATTTCATTCCCACCTGGAGCACCTTAGTGAGACCCTGTCTTGAAATAAAAAGGAGCTGTGAAAAAGTCCTGGGCTTAATCCCCAGTACCACCACCAGCAAAAAAAAAAGAGAGAGAGAAAAGAAATAACATTTAATCATCATTCTGCTCTACTATATTTCAGCATATGATGCTGTTTAGATATGATAATGAAGATATTTCAAATATCCTAGATGTCTTTGTAAGATACACGTATGGCTGAATATTGAATTTTCTAGATGTTCTGTAGTTTGGGGTTTGCTGAAGTATTCCTTCTCAAATGAAAGATGAGTTGCTACATCTTGCATCACTACCACTAATAAAGAGACACTGCTTTTGGTTGTCTACTTTGGATTTTAGGGTTCCCTAGAGGAACAGATTACTATAAAATATGTACATGACTACATATAGGATTTACTAGGTAGGCTTACAATGGCCACCTGTGGAATCGGGGATGGAAGAATGCAAAATGGCCAACTGTGCACTAAACAGCTAGAGGATCCAGCCGAAGGTCAAAGATCTGGAGTTCACTGAGAGTTCCTTGTTAGTCTATGCAGGAAAGCTGAAGGGTCTGCCTTGAAGGGTGAAAAGTCTTTGCTGGAAGCCTGAAGGAACTGAAGACACACATACAAGAGCAGTGGTAAAGATTGGAGTTCCTCCAAAGAAGGAAAAGGAGGGACTTTCTTCTTTCCCATTTGATACCATCTGGGCTAGAAATCGGCTGATTGGTGCCATGAGGTGAGTCTTCCTGCCTCAGTTTGCAGTCTATGTGTCAATCATCCACAGACACACTTTACTAATCTGCTAGGTTGTTCTTGCTTGAGTCAACTTGACATACCACAATCAACGATCACGGAAGAGAATTTACACAGTTGTGTTTCTAGACTTACTTATTGAGTAACCTGTACTATTTCAGTTTTGAGTGGCAGCTAAAGCAAGCAAAGGCATAGCAGTTGACTCAAGCTTTATTACTAGCTGTTTGCTACTTGAGCCTTATGACCCAGCAGATCCAATGATTCTCTAAGTGACTCAAGCAGTATGATCCATAACGAAATCCAATAGGGAATCTTTGCAGGAACAAAGTCAAGCCGCCTTATAAGGTAGCTAGTCCCTCTCTAAGAAACATCTCCTAATAATTATCATCTCATCTCATTGCTTATTCTGATACAAGTGTTATTGGACCCATAACTCTATAAAGTTGCTCATGCACACCAGTAATTCAACATCAAGTGGAAACTGTAATGAGACTGCCTGAACATGTCCTGAAGGCACAGTGGGTTACAGTAACAAGTGGCTCAGATTCTCGTGTTTGCTATGCCTGCTGTATTAACAATTTCTCCCTTAACCCACTATGCCTTCATGGAAAATTGTTTTGAGAAGTCTGCTGTGATTCTGATGGGCTTTCCTTTGTAGGTGATTTGTTTCTTTTCTCTAACTGCTTGTAGGATTTTGTTTTTCTGTTGGGTTTCTGGGATCTTGACTATTATATGACTAGATGTAGATTTTTTTTTTGATCATGGCTAGTTGGAGTTCTATATGCCTCACTTATCTGTATGTCCAATTCTTTACCTCTGTCTGGGAAGTTTTCCACTGTTACTTCTGTGAACAGATTTTTATGTCAATTGTGCTTTTTCCTGTTCTTTCATGGACTCCTATCAGCCTTATGTTATTCTTCTTTGCATCGTCTAGCAGTTGTTGGATTGATTTCTCATGGTCCCTTACTATTTTTAAGAAATCTCTATTTTCATGGTCTCTAACCACGATCCTGTCTTCTATATCTGATATTCTATCTTCAGATTCCCTTAATCTGCTGTGGATACTTTCAGTGGAGTTTTTAATCTCCTGAATATCTGTTTGAATCTGTTTCATGGTTTCCATTTCTTTCTTATGCTGAGTATTCATGGCTTCCAGCATGTTTCTGAGCTCATCTATTTTTTTTATCTGTTTCTGTTTTAGATCCTCTAATCATGTCTTTCATTCTGCTCAACATCTCTGTAGATATCTGGGAGATTATTTTTGCTTTGAATTTTTCTAGAGCCTCATTCATCTGTTTTGTTACTTCCTGTGCTATCAGTTCAGGGTATCCAGGTGGTTGGTTATGGGACTTTTCCATCTCATTTCCCCCAGGATTTACCCTTGGTGGGGTGGAAGTCTGAGTTTGTGCCTTGCTTAAATGTCTTCTCATTTTTGTTTTTTTGTTTTTTTGGTTTTTGTTTTTTTTGGGGGGTACTAGGGATCTAACTCGGGTCCCTGCGCTTGCGCAGCAAGCAGCAAAACCACTGAGCTAAATCCCCGGCCCCTCATTTTTGTTTTTGGTACTGTCCTTAGTTTAACTCCAGGGTTGATAGTTTGAAATTGTTTATTGTAGGTATCTTTGTTGCTTGTAATTAGAACCCTTATGGAATGATTGCTTCTCAGAGGTGTCTTCCAGATATAGCTGGTCTTTAAGTTTTGAGTCTCTAATGACTCTAAGGCTATCTCATTTTCCTTATACTAGGAAGGTCATTGACTAGATCAATAACAACATCTTAGTCCAAGTGATACAATCAGCAACACCATTGCATCAAGTACATCTTTGAAAATGACATTTTGTGGTAGTTATTAATCTTTCACCTTTAGCTGTGTGAATTAAATCAAGATCGAGGACCAACCCAACATATAGTGAATAAACTCTTCAATATAATGACTTTACCCTTTGGGATGGGGAGTTAGAAGGGGTTGGGGAGGGAGGGATAGATGGGAAGATGGATCGGGGAAGGTTAGCAGTGTGGTCAGAGGACACAGGTGAGAAGGAACAAGAGAATACTAGGAAAATAAAGAAGAACTCTGAATGAGGACCAAAACGGGGACAAAAAGGGAAGATGAACAATGTGGGAGAGCAAGAGAGTGAGTGTTAGAGAGAGACAAAGGAAAGAGAAAAGAAAGAAGAAAAGAAAAACAAGGAGAGAAAAATATTTGCAAAGAGTAGGAAAAAAATTAAAGATAAGAGGAGCAAAAGAAAAGAAAAGAGAAAAACAAAATAATAAAACTAATTTTGGGAATAAAAAATAACCATGAAGATGAAGGGCCTCTTTCAGGGTATGTCTCTGCTGTCACAATAGATAACATGGGTTGCAGTGTACAGATATAAGTCAATGAGTCTCAGCAAGCTAGTCGCAGACCTATGAGATTCAGGCAGATTTCTGGCTACAAGTCCCAAGTTGAGCTCCCTGTCCTCCTGTAGGGTTGAACTCTGTAGAGTTGTATTGCAGGTTCCAGCTGCCCTTCCCCTGAAGATAGTCCCGGTCCTGATGGGAGGTGAAGATGACTCCAACTTACCCAGTACAGTGGTCTGGTGGTCCGGTGTCCTCTGCATCTTTGTAGTGTGGAACCAGTTGGCTGTACAAAGGAGCCCGGGGCGGGGAGGGAGCGGTCCAGTGGATTGCTGCCGGGGCGTGAGCTGATTTGGCACGTTCTGCACGACTCGCGATGTTGCTACGGCGCCCGCAGACCTGCTTGTCTGCAGCGGGCTGATTCCACGAACAATGTTGAGATCGGACACCCGAAAATGAACTACTCCCTGCAAGACAAAACTCATGACCAGATCAGCTTCCTGGTGCACAGCATGGCACTTCCATCACAAGCCTGGTGAAGTTCCTGTCCTCAGAAAGGAGTCTATTTTGTGCCTTCTCCTGCTACGAAGATTTTATACCACTTCCCCTCCCTTTGGCTGCTCTGTCTCTTTCCTTGCAGAGGATATGGAGGCTAGGAGATGCATAAGCTCCCACCACCCACCCCACAGACTCAACTCCTCTCTCTGAGTATAGAGGAAGGCATCGATAGATTTAATTTAAAGGGCCAATTTCTACTGCTGTCAGTGGTTGCTGGGTGGTGGATCAGCCAGCCTTGTTATGCAACACTCCCAACTGTGACTACAAAGTACTTCTTCAGCTTCTGAAAGACTATACTTTTCTAATTGGTTGTAGCCAGTAATTGTGTGTCATCTTTAGCTTTAATGAGTCAAAAGTCACACGTTTGAATTTCCAAATCTCTTCTCTGCATGACTTAAGTTTTTGAGGCATAGATTTTCGTTTTCTTTTCCTAAAAATTTGATGGAATTATTATTACTTGTTGGCATTTTAAACATGAGCGAGTGTTTGTATGCATGCTGTTTTCAAAGGGCTGGAATAGGGCCGTGGATTTAGCTCAGTGGTGCTGTCGCCTGCCTCACAAGTACGAGGTCCTGAGTTCAACACCTAGTACCAAAAAGGGGGGGGGGGCTGGAATATGCCAGATGGTCTGTTGTCACAACTTGTTATCACTGTTGTTTCCTTCTGCAGAACTCTCTACCTCACAGAGGATGAGCCTGGTATCACATGATCCAGAATCCTGTTTTAGTATATGTGCTGCCAAAGTGAGTGAACCAGAATCCTTTTCCCTATGTTGCTCCAGGTTAGACTATGACAGTGTAACATACTCACATAAATATTGTTTCAAAATCTTTATTTTGAAAAATTTTAGACTTACAGAAATTTGTTAAAATGGTATAGAAAATTCACATATATCCTTTGCTCAACTTCCCCAAAGATTAAAAACTTATATAACTATAATATAATGATTAAACTCAGGAAATTAATAATAATGTAATAGTGTTAATTACATCACAGACCTTAACAGTTTACCAATTTTTCCCTCATGTCCCTTTAGTGTTCTAGGGTCCAATTCAGAATCCTACATTGCATTTAGTTTTTGTACAATTTTGTTCTCCTCCAATTTGTGCTTCTTGATCCTATTCTAATTTATTTTCTTGTCTTTTATGATCTTGACTTTTGATTAGTAATAGTTAAGAATCTCATTTACCTGACACAGGCTTTTTTTGTTTGTTTGTTTTGGTACCGGGGATCGAACTCGGGACCTTGCGCTTGAGAGGCAGGCATTGGAACCACTGAGCTAAATCCCCGGCCCTAGTAGTCAAGAATTTTAGAGAATATCTCTCTGGCTTTGTCTGATGTCTCCACATGATTAGATTGAAGTTATGCATGTTATTTTGTCCTCTGTGCTCCTTATAAGGAGATAAATCTCATTACTTGGGTAAAATACTGTGTTTGTCATCTTCATATAACTATATAAATACTCAAAAGAATCAACTTGTATAGAGAAAAAGGTTATTTTGGCTTACAGTTTAAGAGGCTCCAGTCAGTTGCCACCATTGCTTTTTGGAGCTGTGGGGAGATAGCACATGAAGGTGGAGAATGTGTGTGAAGCAAATTTTCTGGTTGGGACATAAAAAAGGAAGGGGCTGGTGTCTTACTATCCCTTTAAGGGCACACCCCTAATGAGCTAAAGACCTCGCACCAGGCCCCACCTCTTAAAAGCTTTGACATCTGTCAAAAGTGCCACACTGGGGTCCATGCCTTTAACACAGGGGCCTTTGGGGGGGGCATCCTAGATCCAGACTATAGCACATGGTATCAGCTGGGTGTCTCTGCTGCAATATTACTATTTTTTTCTCTCTGGAATTGATAACTATCTTGAGAGAGATTCTTTGAGTGTATGATAATAGCTTGTTTTACCCACTGATTTTAGTATTCCTTGGTAAGTCTTGCCTGCAACTGTTAGTATTGTGGTGTTTGCCTAATGGTTATTTTACATTTCTCTTATTCCTTCTACGTTTATAATTGTCTGCCAAAAGGAAAGGCTATCCCTTCCCTTCCATTATTTATTCAATCATTTATTTCTATCAATATGAACTCATAGATATTTATTTTATTCTTTGAGTTATTATCTACTACTATTACTATTTAGTTTATTTTGTTTATATTTTTGTAGTGCTTGGTATCAAATCCAAGTTCTTGCCCATGCTAGGCAAACACTGTACCTCTGAGCCACACTCCTAGTCCCTTACTTTTCAAATTGTTCCAGCTTTGGCTGTTGGCAATTCCTCTGGTTGGCTCTGTGTCCTTTTGACATTCTTCCATATTTAGTCAAGCCCTTCCATATTTTATGACATCACAAGATATTCCAGACTCATTCAGTATTTCTCTTGCATAACATTTTGAAGGCAGGGGCTAGAGATGTAGTTCAGTGGCAAAGCACTTGCCTGAGCCCAGGGTTTGATCTCTACTACCAAAAGAAAGTAATAATAATAATAATAATAATAATAATAATTTGATGGGCCGGGGATTTAGCTCAGTGCTTTCACCGCCTGCTGAGCAAGTGCAAGGACCCGAGTTCGATCCCCAGTAGCCTCCCTCAAAAATAATTAAAGATGGAAGCAAATCTATAATAGCAATTGCAGGCAGATACAGGGCAGATGGTAAGTTGTTAATCACTGTGGTGCTGTAGAAACTAAGTTAGTAACAGCTTCTTGAACATTCACCCTGTGAGTCTTCCTTTTTCTATCTTGCAAAACAAATTACTGAAAACTTATAGTTCAAATAGGCCATGTTTATTATCTAACAATTTATTTGGGTCAGGAGTCTGGTTATGGGTTAGCTGGGTCCTCTGCTAATGGGCCTGACACAAGGCTAGAATCAAGGTGTCAGTCGGGTGGAGATTTAGCTGAAGCTTTCACTGGGAATGGGTCTGTTTCCAGAGTTACATGATTGCTATCATAATTCAGTACCTTACAGTCTGTTGGAATGAGAGCCTTATCTCTCTGATGTCTGCTGGCTGGAGGCCATCTTCAGTTCCCTGTCATGTGAATATTTCCAATGTGACTGCTTGTTTCATCAACATATGCAGAGAAGCTGATAGAGAGTCTGCTAACAAGAAGGGAGTTTCCACTTCTGATAACCTACTCATCAAGGTAACAGCTTTGATGTCATGGGAATACAACATGTCTTTGTTACATTCTGTTGGTTAGAAGCAAGTTGCTAGGCTGGTCCATACACATGGAAAGGGGATCATGCACAGTGTGAACACATGGAAAAAGGGATTGCTGGGGCCATCTTAGAGTCTGCCTTACACCATTGGCCTCTAGTTTTTCCTGGACTATCTACAATGGTCACTGTTTTCCTGTTGGAATCCTGACTGACCAGCCAGCCGTACTATCAGGGTTTCAGCTGTATACCATCTGTGAACTTGGAGACTGCTCTCTGGACTAATCAAAGCCTTGCAGCTTCCATCTTCATGCCCTCAAGTTTTTCCCCATCAGCCCAGGCCCTATACCACATGTCCTCTATCCCAGTGTTTTTCACTTGCAGTGGTGTTACAGAGTTTGACCCAGGCCTTCCCTGAGGCCACTTTCAGCAGAGACATCCTGAGCAGAATGCAGATGAGAGTAACTCTTCTCCTAAGTCCTCTTGCATAAGGGTTTGTGGGAGATGAATATCTTACAAGGGAGGTTGTATGATAAGTTCTATGCTACAATTCCACTATATTTCCTAACAACAGTATAAAGGACAGTTAAAGGGAAGACATGACACCAGATTTGAAAATTTTTAAGAGGTTGGGGTAGTGATGTAGCTCAGCAGTAGCGTGCATGCTCAGCATATACAAGGCTCTGGGTTAGATCCCCGGCATGCATGCAATGGCTGGAAAGGTCTTTTTATTCCTGATGAAATTGCAGGAGTCCTAAATGAAGTCTTGAGGTTATAAATCTAGTGTGTGTGAGAAGTCAGCATATGGCAGAGGCTGAATAAGAATTAATGCAGCTTGGGTTCTCAGGGGATCAGAGAAACAAGAGAATGAGTTAGTGGAGCCACTGATCTCTGTGGTCTAGTGACTTCACATTCTCACTGCTTCAGCTCCCTATTTTTAGAAGAGCAGCAAAGAGTTGGGATGCTTAGAAGCTGAGTTTGACAACCTCACGTACTACCACTGAATTAGAAGTTAATAGCATGAGCCATGCATGGTAAGGTACACCTGTAATTCCAGCACTCTGGGTGGCTGAGGCAGAGGATCACAAGTTCCAGCTCAACCTAAGCAACTTAGCAACTTTAGTGAGACCCTGTGTCAAAACAAAATAAGGCCAGGCATGATGGCTCAGGCCTGTAATCCCAGCATGAGGGAAGCTGAGGCAGGACAATTGCTGTGAATTAAAGCTAGCCTGATGCAGCTGGTCCCAGCACCCAGAAGGAAGCTCCCACCTCCATCCCAGGCTCCTAGGGCAGTGAAGCTCAGCCAGTCCCAGCACCTGGAAAAAAAAGGAGGAAAAGTTTATTTTGGCTCACAGTCTGTAGAGGTTTCAGTCCATAGTCTGCTGACTCCAAGGCAGGATGGCATGGTAGAGGGGTGTCACAGAGAAGAAACAGACCATGGCATCACAGGCAAGAAGGGTGATAGATCAGGAGGAGGGAGGGAGATAGACCCTGCCAAGTCACGCCTCCAGTAACCCACTTCCTCCAACCAGGCTTCACCTCCCAACGTCACACCCAGCTATAAACTCAACAGTGGACTAATCCACTGAGTGTCACACCACCATGCTTTAATCACCCCCAAAGCTCCACCTGTGAGAGCATGGGGTTTTGGCAGGACATCCAGATATAAACTATAATACATATAGTCTTGTTAGATGGAGTGTTTAATGTGTATGTGTTTGGTATATATGTGTTCGTTAGCTTATTGTATTGTTAAAATTCCTTATTTCTTTGCATATCTTTTATCTGGTTTTTCTATCCATTATTTTATTTTATTTTATTTTTTGGGTGCCGAGGCTCAAACTCAGGACCTTGCACTTTCAAGACAGGTGGTGGAACCACTGAGCTAAATCCCCAGCCCCTGTTCTATCCATTATTGAAAGTGAGGTATTGAAGTCTCCAACTATCACTGAAGAACTGCCTATATCTCCCTTCTTTTTTTATTTATTTATTTGTTCTAGGTTTTGTTGAGACAGGGTCTCGCTCTGTAATTCAGTTTTAGTATATGTGCTGCCAAAGCGAGCATACTTGCTCTGTAATTCAGACTGGCCTTGAGCTGCTGGAATTATAGTCATACACTCACTGTTAGACCCAGCCTCTCCCTTCATTTTTTTTCCCCATTAACTTTATTGGTACATTTTAGGTATAAAATAGTTACATTCATCATGGGGATCTTGTACCATTACATGAGTCTCTTGGTTTTTATTTTTTTCCCCCTTCCCTTGCCCTCCCTTCACCCCCTTCACCCTTCCCTATTTGCAAAGACCTTGTTTCCATTTTTTTCCTCTTCTCATATTTTTTCCTTTCCCTTTTTTCTCTTCCCCTACCCCTCCCAATTCCCCTGCTCTTTTAGACCTTTTCTTCCTGTTACACAATATCAGTTACACATTTTTAAAATTACAATATTAAGATCTAGGAGACATTACCACAGATTTTACAGAATTTAAAAGGATATAGAAAGCATATTACAAAAATCTTTTTTGAAATAAATTTGACAACTTCTAAGAAGTAACTTAGAAGACAAATTAAGGAAACTAACTCTGGAGGAAATATAAAATTTGAATAGCACCTATTAAAGAAAGTGTATTCCTCGCTTGAAAACCTACCTATATGACAATCGCAGGCTCATAAACATTTTAACTGATAAATTATATCAAACATTTAAAGCAGAAAAAAGAAGGAACACTTCTTCCCTCATTTTAGGAAATCAACATTGTGCTAATCCTAAAACTGGATAAAGATAATGGAAGAAAAAAGTATGAACTTAGATAGAAATTTGTTTAACAAAACAAACTCTTAGAAGTCAGATCTGGCAGTACGTAGAAAGTGGTTTTATTATAAGGATGGCAGTGTTGGTTAAGCATTGGAAGATCCACCCCCAAAAGTCATCATTTTAACAGAGGAAAGGAGAAAGCCATATGAACCTGTCACTAGTTGGAGAAAGAGTATAGGACTAAATTCTACAGCTGTTCATGGTAAAAGCTATCAGGAGACTAGAAGTAGAACAGAACCTTCTTAACAGATCAAAGACATGTACTCCATACTTCCAACAAAAATTCCTTCTCTGATTGGAGATGATACAATGCTTTCTCCCTAAAGTGGCGAACAAGGGCATATATGCCTACTCTTCATCTGTCCATTAGACTTTGAAACACAGGCCCAAACCAAAATAGTCTGGCAATAAAATGACACAACTAGGATAGGATTGGCACAGCAGAAGCAAAATCTTTATATGTAGATGAAATGATCATCTACAGAGAAAATACTAAGAAATCTCTAGGAGCCCCTAGAACTTGTACTTGAATTTAGCAGGATTAGAAAACACAAGGTATATATAAAAATTCAGGTCTGTGTATACTTGCTATAAATGAAGAACTGGATATTGAAATTTAAAATTTATGTAGGAGTACAAAGGACCCAGAAAAGCCAAAAACAAAAATAAAAACAAAAACAGTGTTGGAAGACGTTTAGCACCCAATTTTAAGACTTCTTCTAAAGCTACAGTAATCAAGGCAGTGTTGGTGTAAGGAAAGACATATAGATCATTTGAATAAAACAGAGAATCTAGAAATAGAACCGCACATATATGGTCCACTGAGTTTTGAAAGATTATTTAACATTAGCATTTTATAGAATATAAACTCGATTCAAGAGCTGAGGAAGCGAAAGTGTCTTCAGCAAACGGCACTAGAACACCTGGTATCCGTATATAAAAAATTAACCTCAACCCTTTTTTTCCATACATGAAAATAACTTGAAGGGATCTATGAACCTAAATAAAGCCTACAAGTATAAAACCTTAAGAAGAAATTATAAGGGAAATTATTTATGAATTCAGTGTAGGCAAGAACTACCTGGCATACAAAAAACATGATGTATAAAAGAAAAAAATTGATAAATGAGATTCCATCAAAATTTAGAACTTTAAATGACATCATTAAAATGAAAAGTAGTCCTTAAACAGACCATATTTACAATGCATATAACCTATGACCAGAATATATAAAGAATTCTTAGAGCTTATTAACAGACAACCCAATTAAAATGTAGACATAAGAAGATGATAAATAGCCAGTATAGCACAAGGAATGGTGTGCAATTCTAGAATCAGAAAAATACTAATCAGTACAATAATAAGATTGAATTATACACTCATTAGGGAGATGAAGTCAAATGTTTTAAAAGCCTTGTCATGACTTTTTCTTTTTGTTGGATTCTCCCCCTTTGTGTTTAATTTGTCACACGCAATGGATTCATTCTGCTGGGTTTCCTGGGGTTGTGATCCTCATTGTCTTTTCCTAGGGTATTGTCTAAAATTTTTTTGGAGTGTTGGTTTGGTATTCATGAAGTTCCTGAGGTGCTCTTTATCATAAAAGTATCTTATTTCTCCATCAATTTTGAAAGATAGTTTTGCAGGGTACATCACTCTGGGTTGGAGGCTGTTTTCCTTTAGGGCTTGAAATACATCACTCCAAGCTCTTCTTGCCTTGAGGGTTTGTGATGAGAAGTCTGCTGTGATTCTGATGGGCTTTCCTTTGTATGTGATTTGTTTATTTTCTCTCACTGCTTGTAGAATTTTGTTCTTCTGTTGGATTTCTGGAATCCTAACTATTATATGCCTATGTGTAGATTTTTTTTGATTAAGGCTAGCTGGAGTCCTATATGCCTCACTTATCTGTATGTCAAGTTCTTTTCCCCTCCTTGGGAAGTTTTCTGCCATCACTTCTGTGAACAGTTTTTTTTATGTCATCTGCACTCTCTCCTCTTTCTTCATTGACTCCAATCAGTCTTATGTTATTCTTCTTTGTATAGTCTAGCAGCTGCTGGATTGATTTTTCATGTTCCCTTACAATTTTAAAGCAATTTTTCTTTTCCACCTCACTAATTGCAATCTTATCTTCTATATGTGAAATTCTATCCTCACATTGGTTCATTCTGCTGTGCAGTCTTTCAATGGAGTTTTTAATCTCCTGGAAATCTGTTTGTATCTGTTTTATGGATTCTCTTTGTTTCCTATGTTGGGATTCCATCATATTCCTCAGATCCTCTATTTTTTTATCTGTGTCCTCTCTAGATTTATTAATCATGTCTTGCACCATGAGCAAAACCTTTGCTGTTATCTGAATAATTATTTCTGATTTCATTTTTCCCAGATCGTCTTTTGTTGCCAGTTCAGAGAGTCCAGGTGGTTGAGTATCAGAGTGTTCCATCTCGTTTCCCTTTGGGGTTGCTGTAGGTGATCTGGAAGTCTGTTTTTGAGGCTTGTTTATGTGTCTTCTCATTTCCACGGGGTGGGGGGTGCTTCTGGCACCCACGTGGCTCACCTTCTCTGCCCTAGGAGCTTGGGATGGCAGTGGGGGAGCTTCCTTCTGGGTGCTGGGACTGGCTGAGCTTCACTGCCCTGGGAGCCTGGGATGGAGGCAGGGGAGCTTCCTCCTGGGTGCTGGGACCAGCTCACCTTCTTGGCCCTAGGAGCCTGGGATGGAGGCGGGGAGCTTCCTTCTGGGTGCTGGGACCAGCTGAGCTTCTCTCTCTCCCTTCATTTTTGTCTGTTTTTCCTTTATATATTTTGAAGATCAGTTGTGAGATGCATAAATGTTTATAATTGTTATATCTTCTTAATGTATGGAACTATTTATTAATATACCATGTCTTTGTCTCTTATAACCCTTTTGGATTTTGTCTGATGTTAGTATATTCATCCCACATCTCTTTTGATTACTATTTACATAAATCATCTTTTTTTCATATTTTACTTACAAACTATTTGAGTCTTTGGATCTAAATTGTGTATTTTGTAGACAACACATTGTTAAGTCCTGGTTTTTAAATTCTTTTTTCTTTCTTTTTTTGTGGTACCAGGGATCAAACTCAGGACCTTGCACTTGCAAGGCAGGCGCAGCGCCACTGAGCTACATCCCTGCCCCTAAAATTCATTTTGTAAATCTGTCTTTTGATTAAAGAATTTAATTCATTTATATTTAAAGTAACTAATGATAAAGCGGGCTTTACTTCTGCTATTTTGCTATGTATTTGATTTCTGGATGTATGCATGATAACACTCTCTCCTCCATTTTATACATTATTGTCTTCTTTTGTGTTTAGGTGATTTTTTTTTTTCTTGAGAAATACTTTCCTTCTCTTCTCACTTTCTTTTAAGGATACTTTAGCTATACTCTTTGTAAATACCATGGGTTTTATATATGGATCCTAAAGTTATACCACTCTGAATAACTTGAATTTGTATCTGCTACACCCTACTCCTGTGTAGCTCCATATGTACCACTCTCAGTTACTGATATCACAAATTACATCCTCATATAGAATACCTCAAACATGAATTAATAGACTAATAATTTTTTTCATACATTTGTCTTTTCAATCATGTAAAAAATAGTATTGGAGTTTCAAGCCAAAATTACAGTACTCTAAGAGTTTATAATTGGCTATATTTTTTTTGTATTGCAAAATATACAGCACTTATTCACATAAAGACAAAAAGACACAAATTCTACTAAATAGTTCCAACAAAAAATACAGGTGTCCTCAACTAGTTTTATAAATACTTTCAAAAAGGGGATAAAAATAAATACAGGATTGAGCCATATG
This sequence comes from Heterocephalus glaber, assembly GCF_053883595.1. NCBI lineage: Eukaryota > Metazoa > Chordata > Mammalia > Rodentia > Bathyergidae > Heterocephalus > Heterocephalus glaber. The sequence continues at coordinate 32,576,902 of NW_028258143.1, read as the reverse complement.
ATATAAAATAGTCATCTCTACATACACTTTGTTTAATTTCTGATTTTTAACTCTTCATGCACTTTTTTTTTCAATTTTAGCTGAATGGACACCAAGCTAGGCACGTAGTGAAAATCCTCTGTATAAGGTTACAAATGTAATGACAAGTTTGTCCATTTCAAAATAATTGATTTGTACACAACACATAAAATCCTTCATTTAGATTTTGAGTTTATAGCCTAACAAATGACATTCCAGGAAACTTTACAAAGGTTTTAACTAGCCTACATTTTTTACATAATACACTGATCATAATCAAAGATATTTCTTGGTCAGGATGCACAAGGAAAGATGAAAAAAAAAAGAGAAGAGAAAAGAAAGCAATGGTTCCATACTAATAGAATGCAAGTGGGTAGGTTGGCTGGTTGCTGCTTATGGAATTCGCCATATATTTAACTTTCCTCTAGATCTTCATTTTTCAGACAGCCTCAACTTATTTTCCAGCATCTTTTCAATTCAACCTGAATTATTCTCTTCAGCATTATTTGCAGGGAAAATCTAGTGGTCATGAACTCCTTCAGCTTTTATTTATCTCAGAATATTATACTTTCTCTCTGCCTTCTGGCCACAACTTTCTGTATCAGCTCTGTCTTTTTTCTTTTTGTACCAAAGATCGAACTCAGGACCTTGCACTTGCAAGGAAGGTGCGGTGCCACTGAGCTAAATCCCTGGCCACTGGCCCCACATTTTCTGATGAGAAATCTGTTAGTCTTATGATTCACTGAACCCTCCCTGTTGTCCTCCTCCTGTGAGGATTGAACCCAGGGTGTCGTTCTTGCTAGGTAAGTGCTCAATCAGTGAGCTACCTCCTTAGCCCTGAATTGGTTCTTTCTTACTGTTCATGTGTATTTCTTTGAATTCATCTTATTTGGAGTATGTTGAGATTCTTGTATTTGTACATTTATGCTTTCATCAAATTTTGGAAGTTTTCAGCTAATATTTCTTATTATTTCTCTGCCCTTTTTCCTTTTTTCCCTCCTCTGAGATTCTCACAATACATACATTGGTCTGTTTGGTGGTGTCTCATGGATCAGTTAGGCTTTGTTCACTTTCCTTCAGTCTTTTTATCTTGCTCTCTCTCAGACTTGCTAATTTTTCCAGGAGTCTTTGCCTGTTCATATCTGGTTTTGAATTCCTCTAGAGATATTTCATTTTAGTTGTTTAACACTTCACTTTACTTATTGTTCTTTTCAACTACAGATTTCTATTTGTTTCCTTTTTACATTTTCTTTGTCAGTATTTTCATTTTCTTCATGGACCATTTCCCTGACTTTGTCCATGTTTACCTTTATGTCTTTCAGCATATTTAGGACAGGTGTTTTCTTGTGTTTAGCTAGTGTTTAGTTAGTATGTCAGCATCTGATCTTCTTCATTGATGGCTTCTGCTGACTAAATGTTTTCTTTTATTTGCTTTGTTTTTTGTGTGTGTGCATGGTACTGGGCATGAAACCCATGGGCATATTCTGCCACTGAGTTACGTTTCCAGCCTCTATTGTTTATTTATTTTTATTTAAGACAGGATCTCACTAGGTTGTCCAGGTGAGACTTGAACTAGTCATCCTCCTGCCTCAGCCTCTTAAAATGCTGAGATTACAGGCATATGCCACAATTTTAAACCCAGCTTAGTTTTTTTCCCTTTGAATGGACCGTAATTTCCTGTTTCTTCTTTAAATTTCTTGTTTCTTTATACCTTGTGATTTTGTGTTTTAAAACTGTACATTTGAGCGTTATAAGGTGGTAAGTTTAAAGTCACTTCTTCAGGGTCTACTGTTTTTTAAATTATTGTAAGATTTTTCTGTGCTGGGTATCGAACTGCAGTGCAAACAAAGTCTTCTCAGGTCTTTTCTGAGCCTATATTTTTCTCTGAGCATGTTCCCTAATATATGTGGTTACTCTGGAAAATTCTAGTCCTTAAGAGTCTGATGCCAAAAAAGAGAGAGGAAGGCTGGGGATTTAGCTCAGTGGTGCTGCTGCCTGCCTTGCAAGTGCGGAGTTCAGTCCCCGGTACCAAAAACAAACAAACAAAAGAGAGAGAAGAAAAAAGGAAAGAAGGAAAAGAATAAGTACTATTTTTCAAATTCCTGGAAACCACTTTAGCCAGTGGGGTTACAACAATGGTGGTGTGCCTTTGTGTTTACAACTGTGCAATCCAAAGCAGTAGTCTTCAATTAACATACAGATCTCACTATGGGGAGGATAAGGTCCTTATTGTTCACCCTACCTTCTGTAGGCTGCTCAAGGAATGTTGACATGGTATGTTAGTTCAGCTTTTCATTGCTGTGACAAAATACCTGAGATAACACCTTCAAGGAAGAAAAGTTTATTTTGGTTCAAGGTTTTATAGATTTCACCCCTGGTTATTTGACCCTGCTAATTTGGGCATATGGCAAGGCAGCACAACCTGGTGGGAGGATGTGGTAGAGGAAGCTGCTCGGCTATGGCAGTTGGGAAGCAAAAAATGAGAGAGAAAGGTGCCAATATCTTCTTCTAGGGCATGCCCTCAATGATTTAACTCCTCCTGCTAAGTCTTGTCTCCTAAAATTCCACCACCTTTCAAGATCCCTGCAGGCTGGTGACCAAAGCCTTGTGCATATGGGCCTTTGTAGGATATTTAAGATCCGAACCATAATATGGCTTCCTACCACACGCACAGCTGCTACCATGCTGACGGTTGAAACTTACCACATTTGACTGCAATTTATCAGCCAAGCCTTCCCTCAGAAGCTGCAAGTCTTTCAAATGAACACTAGAATTCCCAAATAGATACATCTGCCAGTATAATTGTTATTTAGGTAGAGACATGGGTTTCTAGGCCTTCCTATCTTTCCTGATGCCACATTCTAATTAGAGAAACTTTAGATAGGGTTGCAGAGGATGACCTTCCTAAGAAAGTAATGCTTGGTGCTGCCTCCTGCCTTGAAAGTGGAAGGTCCCAAGTTCGATCCCCAGTACCAAAAAAAAAAAAAAAGATTGATAAGGTCCTCAGCAAGTTCAGAGAGGATATAAGCTAACTGAGCTAAACAAAATGAAACAAAACATGAATGACCCATTTAGCAAGGGATTAGGGTCCTTAAAAAGGTTCCAAAAGAAATCTGGGAGATTAAAATTCTGTTGAAAGCAAGAGCATCAGAAGTGACCAATGTGAGGACAGCACAGCAGAATTAGAAGACAAGGCTGCTATCAGAGATCAGTTATTCAGAGATAACCTTAAAAAACAGGAGAATATGAAAAATGGGTCCAACAGCTACAAGATGATGCATAGAAGGCTAATCAAAGATGAATTGGAATTAGTGAAAAGTTAGAAGATTGAAGAAATGGCATAAAAAATCTGTTTACAGAAATAATAGCAGAAAACTTTCCAAATATAGGGAAAGAATTAAACATACAGGTAAGTGAAGCATATAGAACCCCAAATAACCACAATCGAAAAAGAATCTCTGCAACATGTCATAGTTAAAGTCCCAGAAGTCCAATACAGGGACAGAATTTTTAAAACTTTAGAGAAAAGCAACAAGTCACTTGTAAAGGAAAACTCATTAGAACCACAGCAGACTTCTCAACACAAACCTTAAAGGTCAGGACAGCCTGGAATGACATGTTTCATACCCTAAAAGAAAGCAACTTCCACCTCAGACTCATATATCCTGCAAAACTATCTTTCAAAATTGATGGAGAAATAAGCTATTTCTATAACAAAGAGCACTCAAAAATTCATGAATACCAAACCAGCACTAAAAAAAATTCTCAAGGAGATTCTAGGAAGAGACAATGAATCCAACAATGCCAAAAGGTCTAGTGGAATGAATTCACCAGGCAGGGTGAGCAGTTAAGCGGAATAGGGTAGGGGGAGAAATCAGTAACAGGAAAATAACGCAATGACAGGAATAAGTCAGTACCTTTCAGGAATGACTCTCATGGTGAATGCACTCAATTCACCAAGCAAAAGACACAGATTGGCAGAATGGATCAAGAAACAAAACCCAATGATATGCTATATATAAGAAATAGAAATAAAACCCAATGATATGCTGTATATAAAAAATACACTTAATCCAAAACAAAATAAACACTCTAAAAATAAAAAAATGGAAAACAATATTCCATGCAAGGGGAATATGGAACAAGGCAGGAGTAGCCATCCTAATTTTAGGCAAAGTGGACTTCAAGCCAAAACTGATCAAAAGAGGCAAAGAAGGTCACTACATACTGGTTAAGGAAACAATTTAATAAGAAGAGATAACAATTATAAACATAATGCACTGAATAATGGCACACTGAACTTGATAAAACAGGTGCTACTGGACATGAAATATCAGATAAACATCAACACACTTACAGTGTTAGTATCTCCATACCCTCACTGTCCCAAATATGTCAAATAGACAAAAAATTAACAAAGAAGTATCAGAATTAAACTAAACCTTCCAACGAATGGATTTTATAGATGTCTACAGAGTGTTTCACCCAACAACAACAGCATACACATTCTCCTCAGCAGCACATAGGACTTGCTCCAAAATAGACCACATGGTAGCCCATAAAGCATGCTTAAGGAAATGTAAAAGAATCAAAATTATCCCATGCCTGGAGGGAGAGGGAAAAGAAGGAAATTGAAATGTGTTATGTACATGTACCAATCCCCTAAAATAAATGTAATCATTATATACTGCAAACATGTACTGATAAAAAAGTTTTTAAAAATTTATCTCATGCTTTTTATCAGATAATAGCACAGTGAAATTAGAAACCAATGGCAAAAGAAATCACAAAAACTATGCAAACACATGAAAATTAAACAATACTTTTTGAATAAACAATAGGTCACAGAAGAAATAAAAAAAGAAATTAGAGTTTCTGGAATCAAACGATAATGCCAGTACAACATAGGAGAACCTATGGGACACTATGAAAGCAGTTATAAGAGGGAAGTTTTATGGCTATGAGTGCCCACAGCAGAAAGACAGAGGGAATCCAAACAAATAACCCAATGAGGTACCTCAGTATCCTAGAGAAACAAGAATAATTGAAATCCAAAGCTAGTACAAGAAAGGAAATTATAAAGATCAGAGCAAAAATTAATGACATTGAAACAAACAAAAAAATCAGTGAATCAAAGAGCTCTTTCTTTGAAAGAATAAACAAGGGCCGGGGATTTAGCTCAGTGGTTCTGCTGCTTGCCTTGCAAGCACAAGGACCTGAGTTCAATCCCCAGTACAAAAAAAAAGAAAGAATAAACAAATTGTCTATTAGCCAGAGAAATCAGGCAAGTGAAAGAAACAAATGAGATAAGTATAGGAAAGAAAGAATTCAAATTATCATTATTTGCAGATGACATGATTCTCTACAGAGAAGACTCAGAAAATGTCACCAAAAGATTCTTAGAATTAATAATTAAATTCAGTGCCATAGCAGGACATAATGTCAACACACAAAAATCAATAGCATTGCTGTACACCAATAATGAACTCACTGAGAAATTAGAAAAAAATACCATTCTTAATATCATCAAGAAAAATTAAATACTTAAGAATTACCCTAACCAAGGAAATGAAAGATGTTTACAATGAAAACTATAGCACTCTGAAAAAGGAGATTGAAGAAGACATCAGAAAATGAAAAGATGTCCCCTGTTCCTGGGTAGGCAGAACCAACATTATTAAAATGACCATGCTTCCAAAACTGATATACAGATTTAATGCAACCTCAATCAAAATACCAGTAGCATACCTCACAGAACTAGAGAAAATAATCTTAAAATTCACATGAAACCTTAGAACAGCAAAAGAAGCCTTAGAGCTTAGAACAGTAAAAGAAGTCCCAGGCAAAAGTGAATCAACAGACATCACTATTCCCGACTTCAAGTTATACTGCAAAGCTGCAGATTAAAAAAAGAAAGAAAGAGAAAAAAAGAAGAAAGAAAAAACCAAAAGAAAACCAGAATGGTATTGACAAAAACTAGACATGTGGATCAATGAACAGAATGGTGGAGGCAGAAACAACTCCAGGCACATTCAGCTACCCGATCTTTGACAAAAGGGGCCAAAAACATGCGGGAGTAAAAATCACCTCTTTAACAAATGGATCAGGAAAAACTGGCTATCCATATGCATATCCTTTTTTTTTTTTTTTTTTTGATTAGAACCATATGCATATCCTGAACTGGGGATTTAGCTCAGTGGTGGCGCGCCTGCCTTCGATCCCTGGTACCAAAAAACCCAAAATAAAACAAAACAAAATAAATGTATGCATATCCTATGAATCCATATGAATATCCTATGACTGTAGTTTAGTATCTGTCACCATGTACTCTCTTACCATGTACTAAACTATAATAAAAATGGGTTAAAAATCTAAATGTTAAAATAGAAACAATCTGCTGGAAAATAAAATAGATAAAACTCTTGGAGACATAGGCATAGACAAAGACTTTCTGAACAGAATCTCAATTGCACAAGAAATAATACCAATAATCAAAACATGGGATCATATCACATTCAAAAGCTTCTACACAGCAAAAGAAACAACCACCAGAGTGAAGAGAAAACCTAAAAAATGGGAAAAAATTTTGTCAGCTATTCCTCAAAGGACTAATATCTAGAATATATAAAGAACTCAAGAAAATTAGACACCCCAAGATAAGAGACCCAATCAAAACACAGGCAACTGAAATGAACAGACACTTCACAGAAAAAGAAATACAAATGGCCAATAAATACATGAAAAAATGTAAAAATCACCAGACATTCAAGCAATGCAAATTAAAATAACATTGATTTCAAAAAGAATTGGTGTCATCAATAAATCAAATAATGACAAATGCTGGTAAGTCAGGGGGGAAAAGGGACCCTTCTACATTGTCGGTGGGAATGTGAATTAGTACAACCACTACTGAAATCAGTACAGAGAGTCCTCAAAAAGCTATAACTACAGGCCAGGGATTTAGCTCAGTGGTTTCGCCACCGGCTGCGCAAGCACAAGGACCCAAGTTCAATCCCTGGTACCAAAAAAAAAAAAAAAAAAAGCTAAAACTAGAAATTCCATTTGACCTAGCTATTTCTCTTCTAGGTATCTTCCTGAAAGAGTTAAAGACATCATATTACAGTGATATGTGGATACTCATGTTTATAGTAGCACAATTCCTAATAGCTAAATCTTAGAAGGAGCCTATGTATCTATCAACAGATGAATGAAGAAAATGTGGTACTTATACACAATGGAAGTGGTTCTGGCGCCTGCCTTGTAAGTGCAAGGTCCCGAGTTCAATCCCCGGTACCAAAAAAAAAAAAACACCCCACAATGGAGTAATATTCTGCCATAAAGGATAAACTTGAGTCATTTATAGGGAAATGGATTCACCTTGAGACCATAATGTTAAGTGAAATAAATCAGGCACCCAAGCTTCTCTTATATGAGAAACTCAAAAAATGTAAAGAGGGAAATAAGATAGACAATAGGAAAAAGAGAGATAGATCTTTTTTCTTTTTTCTTTTTTCTTTTTCTTTTTGTTTTGTTTTTTTGAGGCAAGGTCTCCCTTTGTAGTTCAGGCTGGCCCTGAACTCACTATGTAGGCCAGGCTGGCCTCCAACTCATGGCAGTTCTCCTGCCTCAGCCTCCCAAGTGCTGGGATTACAGGAGTGTGTCACCACGCCGACTCTCTCTAGTTTTTTGTTTTTTTTTTTTTTAAATAGAGTCTGGCTATATAGTTCAAACTGGCCTTGAACTCACCATGTAGCCCAGGGTGGCCTAGCACTTGAAGTTCTCCTGCCTCAGCCACTTGGTGTTGGGATTACAGGCACCATCATGCCTGTGAGATAGATCTTTTGCAAACAGGAAAGGCACCAAGAGATTTAAAAGGAGAATAGAAAATGAGAATGAAAATAATTTAGGTGGGCAAGGTAGCAAAGTGCCTGTAGTCCCAGCTATTTAGGAGAGTAAGGGAGGAGATTGCAAGTTCCAGGCCAGCCTGGGCAACTTAATGAAACTCTTTTTATTATTTTTGGTACTGGGAATTGAACTCTGGACCTTGTGCTTGCAAGGCAGGTGGCAGCACCACCAAGCTGAATCGCCGGCCCTTGAAACTCTTCACAAGTAAAAAATAAATAAAATGGGCTGGGGATGTTGTTCAGTGGTAGAGCACCCCTAGATTCTATCCCCAGTACTGCCAGAAGAAAAAAATTAAATTAAACCTGGTGTGGTGGTGTATGCTTGTAATCTTAGCCCTCAGGACTGAGGCAGAAGGATTACAGTGAGTTTGAGGCCAGCCTATGCTACATAGTGAGTTTAAGGTCAGCCTGGACTACATAGTGAGGCCCTCCCAAATTAAATTAAATCAAAAATAAAATAAAGTACTTCGGGTGATAATTCCTTGCCCAGTAAATAAGAGGAAGTAGATAAAATTGTAACACAATATCCAAACTAAATCAATTTTCTTGAAACCAGCATTCTAAAATATTTCTTTGAATCCAAATATCAAAAATTAAAAATAAAATAGGTAGAAATTAAAACAGATTTGATTGACCTTAGGAAAAAAGTAGAAAAAAGTGAGAAATTCATCTTAGAAATGAAGACTAATTTACAAGATGATCAAGGAAGAATAGATTCAAATGACAATGTAAAATTGATTACTGGGGGCTGAGGTTGTAATTAAGTGGTAAAGTGCTTGCCTGGCATGTGTGAGACCCTGGGTTCAATCTCCACGGAAAAAACAAAAACAAAACAATCTGCTAAAAATAAATGTATTGTCTTCTCTCAAAATAGCCTATTCTCATCCTATAGAGTATACTTATTTTACTTTGACTTGACCCAAACTCATTCTGCAGAGCCTGTTTCTTTTCTTACCTGTAAAAAACGTAAAACCTTGGTACTATTTGTGCTTGTCTTGATCAGTTTTTTGCCTAGGACAGAAAGAACCTAGAAAACACCCCTAGAAGGACGTTCCAACACACTAAACCCAGGTAACATATTTGGCACAGCCAGATAAGAGCAGGATAAAATGAGCTGCCCTTGAACTCTCTGAAGAAAAAGACTACCCAAAAGAAGAAGGCTACTTCTGTGAACCTCTGGAATACCTGAAGTTTCTCTTCAAAAACCAAGATTAGGGCCGGCCGGGGATTTAGCTCAGTGGTTTTGCCACCTGCTGTGCAAGCATAAGGACCCAAGTTCGATCTCCAGTACCAAAGAAAAAAACCCAAAAAGCAAGATTCCAGCCGGGCATGGTGGTGCACACTTGTAATCCCAGACTCAGGAGGCTGAGGCAGGAGGATTGCTGCGAGTCCAAGGCCAGCTTAGGCTACATAGTGAGTTCAAGGCCAACCTGAATTACATAGCAAGATCCTGTCTCAGAAAAAAGCAAAACTCCAGTACTGCTCTGGGTGTAGATAAGTAAATGGACACCTGTATTGAGACTCCAGTTTTTAATTAGATCCATAATGTGGGTAATTTTGCTAAGGGTTTGGCTCTTGGGCTCTTGGTAATTTACCTAATAGACCTTCTTTGCTGTACTTTCTCTTCCATAGGAAGTGTGGAAATCTAACCGGCTTCCTCTCATATTTGAGCTCTGCATCCCTAACCTAATAATAAAGTCACTTTCCTGACAAGTTCACCAAGCTTTCTTCCATTAAATAGGCAGCTTGTGTAAACACTGTCACTTCTTCTTATTGTCTTCTGACAGCTTTTTTTTTGCTTCAACCCAGCCAGTGAGCCATGGTAGCTGGAGAGCACATAACCCCCAGAAGGTTGGGCCTACAGCCCCTTTCAGCTGGAAGTAACTCTATGAAGAAGGAGATCTCCATTCCCTCAGCACCCCATAAAGAATTATGGGGATTTGTGTATCTCAGGGGAAAGTGAGGCAAAAGACTAGGGTGAGACAAAGCTGGCTGGGGAAGAAGGTGTGACCTGTTAATTACAAAATCCCAGGACACATGTGCAGAACAGTTCCCAAAGCCCAGCACATAGACTTCTTGCAAGAATTTGAGCAAGTTTTTGATAGGATGATCAGACTCAAAAAGGACAGGTGACATTGATCTCTTTGCTCTCATGTTTTCTCACAGTAGCCCACTCTTGTCCTGTATGGTGTATTTATTTTCCTACTTTTACTTGGCCCAAACTTGCTCTGAAAAGTTTGTTTCTTTTCCTACCTTTAATAAATGTAAAACCTTAGGCCAGGTGTGGTGGTACATGCCTATAATCCCAGCACTTGGGAAGATGAGGCAGGAGGATCGCCATGAGTTTGAGGCCAGCCTGAGCTACATAGTGAGTTTGAGACTAGCCTGAACTACATAGGGAGACCCTGTCTCAAAAAAAAAAGAAAAAATCTTAGAAATAAATGTAAAACCTTCCTACTGTTAAAACATTTAAAAATAAAAGTACTTTCAATAATTATAATAAATACATGTGGCCAAAACACTCTAATTAATTAAAAGTGTTATTATATTGGGTAATAGAGCAATGTTCATATATATGTTGCTCAGAACTAACCCATATTAAATGTTATGCCATAGTAGATAAGGTTAAAGTAAACAACAGAAAAGGATATGTAATGCAAACACTAAAAGCAAACACATAACCAGATACCCTAGCTTCCTGACCATTTTAATATACACAAAACATGCTTCAGGACAAGAAATTTTAACATAATAAAGAGAAACTTTACAGTATGATAAAGGGGTCAATTCTTCAAGACGGTATAATATTAAATGTATATGAACCTACCAATAGAGCCTTAAAATTCATGTAGGGGTGGGGGATGTAGTTCAGCAGGTAGATTACATGTTTAGCATGCCTGGGAGCCTGGATTCAATACCTAGCACCAAAAAAACCCTCCCAAATCCAACATCCAGAAAGATGCTCTTGAAAGCATCATGAGAGTTACAAGAGAATAAAGAAACTGATATAAAATATTTGGTAGGCATAACTAAGTGATAGAACTCGTGGAAATTTAGCATTCACAAGATCCTGGATTTGACCCATGTGCGCGCGCGCACACACACACACACACAATAAAAATAAAATAAAATACACATAGCAAATCATGAAAAAACTAAAAGAAGAAATATGGACAGTCATAATTATAGTCAGAGATAAGATACTTCTCAGTTATTAATATAAAAAGCAGATAGAAAATCAGTAAGTATATAGGAGGCCTGAAAAACATAATCAACCAGTCTGACCTAATTAATATTTATGAACATGCACCTAACAAGAGCAGAATACACATTCTTTTTAAATGTACTTGGAATATTCACCAAGATAGATTATATTCCTGGCCGTAAATCAAACTTCAACAAAATTAAAATAATTGAAATTATGCAAAGAATATTCTTAAAACAGAATTAAACAGGAAGAGAAAGATATTTGAGAAATCTTTAAATAGAAATTAAACGACACTTATAAATAACCCATTAATCAAAGAGGAAATAAGAGAATTGAGAAAATAAAAATGGAAAAGATTAAAATTTGCAGAACACAACTAAAGATATACTTAGAGGAAAATTTAAAACATTAAACAGAACAGTCTCAAATCAATGGTCTAGGTTTCCTCTTTAAGAAACTAGAAAAAGAGAAGCAAATTAAACTCAAAGCACACAAAAAAGAAAAAGAATAAAGAGAAGAGCAAACATCTACGAAAAACAAAAAAATCAATAGAAAATCCCGGTCAAAGCAAAGGCTGGTTCTCTGAGAAGAGCAATAAAAACTGATAAATCCCTAACCAGACTGACTAGGAAAGAGGAGAATACAGGAATTATTAATACCAAGAAAGTAACCTCTTCATAGATTTTATGGGCATTAAAACGACAAAAGGGGAGTATTATGAACTTTATGCCAAAAACTATGATGACTTAGGACAGGGATCAGCATGTTATGGTCCATGGATCAGATGAGACTGAGAGCTAAAAGTAGTTTTTCATTTTATATCTAAAACAAATAAAAGGAAGTACATTGAAAATTTAAAGTGAGGATATATTTGGATGATGGAGGTATGTGTAAAGTTTTTTATGTCTGAGTTTCCCAACTTTTCTTTGACCATTAAAAAAAAATAACAAAAAACACAACCAGACATAAGAGACAGGTATACAGAGACTTGTTTAGTTGCTTTTGACTCGGGTGTTCTGTCCTTCAAAGCCCTCCCTGCCTCTCCTTCAAAGGTCACCAATGATAGGAAGAAAGTGTGTGGTAGAAGTTACCTGTGCAGTTGATATAAGACAGCCTGGGGCCCAAGGCGTTCTGCTGTCAAAGAGGTGCTGGCCTGAGCAGACATTACCAACATTCACAAGCACAAAAGTGCAGTGGGCTTCAAAGTGTGCCCCTTGGGCACTCAAAGAGACACAAAAATTTGCCAGGAAGGACACAGGGGCTCTAGATATGTGTGTACATCAACATCTGGCTTAAAGAGGATGTCTGGGCCAACAGAATAAGGAATATTTCTTACTGTGTCCATTTGTGGTTGTCTAGATGTCCAGAAAACATAATTGTGATGAAGATTCATCAGACTAATTCTAGCAGGTAACCTATATACCTGCTGCCACTTTAAAAAATCTACAGACAATGTGTCTGAGAACTAACTTTGTCCAGTTAAGTTATAAATCTGCCAAAATTTATAACTAAAAACCCTGTCTTTCCTACTTGGGAGTCCAGAGCTGTAAGTGTGCCTGGGCAGGAGCAGAGAGGACATTCAGCCCAGGCTGATGGTATAACCTGGGACCCACACCAAGAAATATTTATAGTTAGATTCGTAGCTAGAATTCTAGAGTGGAAGAGCCAACATGCAATGCACAAGACCTCAATGGGCAGGAAGTCCTTCCATGGCTGTGGTAGAAAGCTTTTTGTTCCTGTTACAAAATACCTAAGTTAAACAATTTAGAAGGAGGAAAATTTTACTTTAGTTCATGGTTTCAGAGGTTATAGTCTATGTTTGCTTGGGCCTGTTGCTTGCCTGTGGCAAGGCAATGCATCATGGTGGAAATGCATGGCAAAAGAGCCTGAGCCTGCACCTCGTGACAACCAAGAAACTGAAAGACAGACTTGGGGCGGGGGGGGGGGGGCAGAGACAGAGAGGCAGAGACAGAGAGAGAGACAGAAATAGAAACAGAGACAGAGGGAGGGAGACAGAGACAGAGAGAGTGGGAGACAGAGAGAAAGTGGCCAGGACCCTAACCTTTCTTCAAGGGGATATCCACTAGGCTGCCATTCCCTAAAGGTTCTCTCACAGCCCAGTAGTGCAGCGGGCTGCTGGACAAGATTTCAACACATGGACTTTGGGAGATATTCAGGTTTCAAACTTTAACAATGGTACTCTGGGCAGAACTGCTGTGTGATTTTAATTCTGCATGACCACGTCTTTACTTCATTACAAAAGACCCACAAACCACACATCCTCCACACAGCACAGAGCCCAGTTTCAGTGGCCCAGGAAGAGACTGCATCAGAGTCCCAACTGACACCACAAATCTGCTGCCTTCCACTTTTAGGTTTCCTTTTCACAGCTAACAAATTACCAGTAAAGATGCACTGGGTTTGTCTCCTTTGTATCTTTGGTATTCTTCTGTGTTTACACCTAAACACGAGTCCTGTGTGCCATTGTGTACACCCAGATTTATGTATACACATTCAAACACCATCTGGATGAGCAAATGACTCTTTGAAGCCCATGCAGAAAGTGCCAGATGGAGGTTTATAAGGCTTTTGTTCCTAAAAGTCCTGCATCTAAAACATCCTTAAGTATGTTAAAGAAAAAATCCAGGCCAGGTGCGGTGATGCACACCAGTAATCCCAGCACTCTGAGAGGCTGAGGCAGCAGGATCACAAGTTTGAGCCCAGCCCAAGCATTTTAGCAACTTAGCAAGAACTTGTCTCAAAATAAAAATAAAAAAGGGTTGGGGAGGGCGGGGATTTAGCTCAGTGGCTCCAGTGCCTGCCTTGCAACCGAAAGGTCCAGAGTTGGATCCCTGGTACCAAAAAAAAAAAAAAAAAGAAAAAAAGGGCTGGGCATGTAGCTCAGAGCAAAGGCTCTGAGTTCAATAAAGAGGAGTTTAATAATCCCATTTTTAAAAATCAATAAAATGTACATATTTAAGCCTAAATCTAGCAAGAATTTTTTTCTCTCACATGCATGCTGGGCAAGGAGAAGTAGTTAAGTGGTAAAATGCCTGCTTATCATGCATGAAGCCCTGCCAAAAACAAACAAACCAAAACAAAAAACAAAAAGCAAACATACAGTAGGCCCTTTCTCTAGCAGGATAGTCAAGGGCTTCTTTACATAGAGACCTGGTCATGAAAACAAAAGCAGAAGCTGCCTTGAGTCTTAGTGTGGGAAGTTCGAGAATGACATATTCACAATATGCTCCTCGTCAAAGCCAGCCCAGATTCCAGGGGTGGGAAGACAGACACCACTTCTGATAGCAGGAACCACAGAATCACTTAGCAACAGGGAGGCATGCCACACCACATGGGATGGGTGTGCCAGGTGTCTCTGTTGCCAATTCTGAGCCCAAAGACAAAACATACAGTGTGTCAGACAATGAATTTGAGAGGGCTCTGGGACAGGTGAGTGAAAATTGAAGCCTGCTTTAATGAGAGGCTGGAAGTCCAAAACTGGGTGGCCTCATCTGTTTGGGGTCTGGTGAGGTCCTCCTGGTAGATGGTGAGAGAGAGCATGTGCAGAAAAGATTGCAGGTTGAGATGGGAAGTCAGGCTCACTCTTTTTAGGATATGTGCTGCTGAAGTGAGCATGGGCTCACTCTTTTTATAACTCACTCTTGGGAGAATTAATTTACTCTGTGTGGCCAGAAATAATCCTTTCCACAGGCAGCACCTCCAGTGCCTTAATTACTTTCCACTAGGCCCCACCTCTCCACAGTTCACCAGCTCAACATTACCAGGCTGAGGACCAAGTTGCAAGCACATGCAACTTTGGGAAACACACTCAAACCACAGCCAATTCCTAGCACTTGCTCTGCAGTTTCTGTAGATACCCAGCCCCCAATCTGATAAAAACAAAAATCTCTTCTTTCATTTGGGTAAATTGGAACTCTCAGCTATAGCTCCTTTTAGAACCATGTTTCTGGCCTTAAGATCTGTCTCAACATTGCTTCCTTCTCTTTCTCAGGGTAAGTCCCATTCATTTTGTTTTTATGATTGCAGTCCAAATGTTTAATTTCTTCTTCCTTTTAGACCAATCTTACATCCTCTTCCAACAATTTAGTGAGATTGAGGAGCTGCATGGCACTATATAGTGGTGATTAAATAAGTGGAAGAGACAGTGAGTGCTGAAGGTTTGGAGGTCACCACAGGAACAAATAGGCATCTCTGTAGGAGCATGTAGACACTGTGATAAATATGCACATTAGCTCAAAGAACCACTGGTTAGTCAAGGAACCTCAAGGTGGGCAGAGGTCTGTCATATAGCAGAGTAGGGGCAGCTATGAAGATTCAGATGCTGCCCAGAACATTACCCAGTGTGGTAAACTGATCAACTGAAAAGCCTCCAAAAAGCTTTAGTTCCTTTTTATATACTAGTGTACATTATGAGGATGATGGATGTTGCTCAGTTGTATAGCACTTGTCTAGCTAGGATGCACCAGGCCCTTGGCTCATTCCCAGCACCACAAACACAGCACACACAGCTACACACATACACACAAAAGCCAATGGGCCGTTATGGGGCCAGTTAACAAAGATGAGAGAAGGCAAAAAATTTAAGAATGGATTTGATAGAAAAATATAATAGCTAGAGTGCTCCCCAGATCTTGGTGGCAGCTACAAGTGTTGTCGCCGCTTTCACAATGGCTTTGGTCTGGACTGTGCCACGACCTCTCGGGAGATGTAGCTCATCAGAGCCTCTTTAGTGTTGGAGTTTGGGCCACAGGCATCTTGGCGGCAGTGGGAGAACAGGTGACAGGGACTCATCTCCGAATTCCTTATAGAAAAAGCACCCGGATCCCAGTGTTTCAATGGCTTCAAGACAACCAAAAGTGCCTGCTCTTGGGCCCAGTGGGCCTCTAGGCAAGATGTCCCTGCCCATCGGGATGTGTCGCCGGGCATTCAGCTGTGATAATGCCCTGGAGAACCCTGCGCCCATGACTCCTCCTCCAGCGGACATGGGCAGCATCCCCTGGAAACCAGTGATTCCAGAGGGCAAGTACCAGCACCTCGCTAAGGCGGAGGAAGGAGAGGCCAGTGTATCCCCCACTGCCGTGCCCTGGCAACGGACAAGTTCCCGGTGGTGAAGGCTAAAGCTACCCATGTCATCATGAGTTCCCCGATCACAAAACAGATGCAGGAGAGCATTCAGCATTTTGAGCAACAGGCAGGGCTGAGAGATGCTGGCTACACGCCGCACAAGGGCCTTACCACAGAGGAGACCAAGTACCTTCGAGTGGCAGAAGCACTCCATAAACTAAAGCTGCAGAGTGGAGAGACAACAAAAAAAGAGAAGCAGCCTGCATCATCCCAGTCCAGCCCAAGCAGCACCCCTCATTCTTCCCCGAAGCAGAAGTCCAGAGGCTGGTTCATGTCTGGTTCCTTCACAGCTTTAACGGCCCCAAATCCTAGCACCACGGACCCTGGAAGTGGGGATAAAGATAGAACCTCATTAGATAAATGGAATGTCTTTGGATCAAGACCCCTCCAGAGGTCTGATTCTGGAGGTTTGGCTGTTCAGGCCTACAAAGAAGCCCAGAAGCCCTCTCCCATGGAGCTGATCTGTGCCCAGGCCACCCGAATGCCTGAAGATCCAGCAACCTTCAAGCTGCCCAAAATGGACATCCCAGTGATAGAAATGAAGAAAGCACCACTGCGGATCCATAATCTCAAACCACATGACTTGAATGTTCTCGTGCCTACTGGGTTCTAGAGTGTTTTCTATCCCAGGGTAGAGGGTTTTTTGTCTCCCACTTCCCTTGGCTCTCACATAGGAATGATATATTTTTAAACCTCTTAAATGAGGCTACAATTAATTTTTGAGAAACAGTGTAAAGCTTGTACTTGTGTGGAAGAAACCATTTTGTACTGCTTTGGACTGAAAAAATCTGAGCAGTGATTTTGGGGTACCTTGCAACCTATTTTTGTATCATGTACCCTAGACAAGAACTTCAATCACTGCTTAGTAAATAAGGTTTAAGCTAGTCCAAAACTGAGATTTGATTGTTTTATCAGGATCAACATGAATATTGACAAATCATGGTGTAGAGGTGTCCACTAACTTGTTTGGGCACTAATTTTGGCCCTTTTGACCATGCTGGTGCTGTGCTCCAGCTCATCATTTGGGACCCAAGATACATTTGACATCTGGGTACAGTTAGCAGCCAGTCCAGGGAGGGATCTCACTTGAAGTCACCTTGCTTTTTAGTCAGCCTAATGGATTATTTTGTCCTGCAGCCATTCCTTCATGCCTCTTGGTACTTCCCAGGCCACTGCCACAGGAGAGATACTTCCCTCTCATCATAGAACAGTGTTGCTTATCTTCTCTCGCACTTTAAAGTGAGATTAATTTAAGTCCAATTTGGTTGAAAACTAACAGAAAATTCAGTCTGATTTCTTACTGATTACATATGTATAGCTTTTTTTCCTGGGGGCAGTGCTAGGAATGAACCTGGGGCCTTGCACATGCTGGGCAGACACAATACCACTGAATTAACCCCTAACCCCTAGATATTTATATTGCATTTTTTTAGCGTAAAGATGGTTAGTACAGTTATAGACTTTAGGTTCATATAAAATTAATGTGTCATGTTTTGACTTTTGTCCAGATCAGGGCCTGAAATTTTGTGGGATAAGATTGGTCCAAGAATTCAAAATTTTTCTGTAAATGGAAGAATTTTTCACTACAATGAGGCTCATACCTTTATGTGACACATATCTTACTGAAGAAAGGAAAAAGAAACTGCCTTTTTATTTCTCCTTACTATGTACATGTTCATTGTCGTGAACACTGGCTCAGATATTGCTGGGGATTTTTTCTTTTTGCTGTACTGGGGATCGAACTCAGGACCTTGCACTTGTGAGGCAGGCACAGCGCCACTGAGCTAAATCCCCAACCTGTGCTGTTTTTTCTTTTAGGTAGCATTTTGTTTACATAAGGAATTGATCTTCCATAGAGAAGCCCTGGAGTCTAAAATTGTCACAATTAATTTATTTGTGTTTTTTTTCTTTTCTTTTCCTTTTTTTTTTTTTTTTTGGTACCAGGGATCGAACTCTGGTCTTTGCGCTTGCGAGGCAGGCGGCGGAACCACTGAGCTAAATCCCCAGCCCTGTGTCTCCTTTTTCTTGTTTTGACAATAAAAATCCTTACTACTTTCTCAAAAAAAAATATAGCTAAATGGCTAGGAGGAAAATCATGTAAATGTCCATAGACCAGACAGTGTAAAACACTTATAACTAGGTATTTGTGGTTAATGGAGATAGCTATTTTTAGCTACTCTATCTTTATTATCCTGATGAAATTATTTTTAGGACATTTCTTTTGCCAAAAGTTTCTTTCATGGAGAACTCCAAAAAGGCCTTGGTTGGCCCAAGAGGATTGGGTGGCCTGGGTCTGACTGTTGGGTAACAGCTCTGCAGGATTTTATTCTCCTAATGGATCTTTCCACTCCTCAGCTCATTCTTTTTTTTTTTTTTCATTAAGTTTATTGGTACATTTTAGGTATACATAATGATCACATTCATTATTGGGAACTTGTACTTCTACATGCTATATCTTGGTTCTTCTTTAGTATATGT
Organism: Heterocephalus glaber; assembly: GCF_053883595.1. NCBI lineage: Eukaryota > Metazoa > Chordata > Mammalia > Rodentia > Bathyergidae > Heterocephalus > Heterocephalus glaber. The sequence goes on along the minus strand of NW_028258143.1, from coordinate 32,558,149 downwards.
GCTGCTGGAGCGAGCACTCTTGGTTCTTCTTTTTTCCCCCATTCTTCCTCCCTCTCTTCCACCCTTCCATGCCTCCCTATTTACAAAAATCTTTGCTTCTGTTTTTTCCTTCTTTTCTCATATTTTTTCTTTCCCTTCTTTCCTCCCCCCTTCTCTTTCCCTTTTTCTTCCTATTTCATATTATCTATTATACATTTTATTATACATTGTAAACATGGGCTCCCATATATCACCATAGTATGATGCTTTTAATGCTCATCCCATTCTTAAAGGAAAAGGCACACAAAGTCAAGTTAAATCTTAACTTTCTGCATGAGAAACAGAGCTTCCAAACCTGAAAGACTCAATGCTCTGTTTGTCTAGCAGCTCAGGGACCACTGACTGATATCAGGGCATGTCTTTTGCCCCACAAGCTGACTGCAGGAGAACAGTAGCAACAGCAGGACACCTCAGCTGAGTGGGTCCCAGGGACAGAGCAGGTACTGCATCTAGGAGCTACTTCTGTGGAATCCAGTATTGGCTGAATGCTGTTAATGATACCTCAATGGTGCTTGATGGGGGAATGTAGACTCTATAAGAATATTGAATTGAAAAAAGTAGAGTAGGTAAAGGAGAAAAGGTAATGGTTTGGGGAGTGGACTTCAAATGTCGTGTCCAGGAAGAGATGACGTTGACAGAGGGTGGGATGAGAAATCTGAGCAAAACTTGTGGGTAAATGAGAAAGGTGGTTGGGGCAGTGTGAAAAAGCACAGTGGTGAGCCTGCATGTTCATGGACTAGGACTGATGAGTGAGTTGTGATACTGTGATTTGTGACAAGGAGTGAGGCAGGTAGCAGAGCCTGTGGTTATTGAGCTCTGAATTCTTGATGATGGAAATGATATGTGTTGTCCATAGAGTACAATGAATACTAGATTTCAAAGACTTAGCACACACAAAAGAGTAAAATATCAGGCTGGGGGTTTAGCTCAATGGTGCTACTACCTGCCACGAAAGGTCCCAAGTTCGATCCCCAGTACCAACAACAACAAAAAAAAGAGTAAAATATCTTAAGAAGGTTTTATAATTACTTTTGTACATGTAATTTCTTTGTACTTTTTAAATGTGGTTACTAGAAAATTTGAAATTACATATATGGGGCTGAGGGTAAGCTCAAAGGATATGCTTAGCATGTATATGGTCCTGGTTCAATTCTCAGAACAATAATCATAATCATAATAGTAATGATGATAACTGTATATGTGGCCCACATTTTATTTCTATTGAACAGCACTAGCCTGGAGACCTCAGTACTCTACAAATTCATCTTAAGTGTTCTGAGTCTTGGACTTCTGGTTTCTTCTCTATCTCTAAGGAGACTGGACATTGTGTATCCTTCCTACACAAGAAAAACCTATTCAATCTGGAAATCAACAGGGAATTGAGGTCAGAGGACAAAGTGACACTCCAAAAACAGGAAAGCAATTGCCCAGAAAAAAGATTAGCTTACTCTAAGCAGGCCCCCCTGGGTTCAGTAAGGAGCAGGAAGGCTTAAGCAGTAATTCTAGCAAATTTCTAGAGGCTGACCGTAGACTAGCTTGAGAATTAAATGCTCCTGAGCACTAAGAACAAGGGGCTCCCTTACTTTTGTGGGGTTTGCCTCCTGAAGCCTTACTAGTGAGAAAGGGGACCACTCTTTCATATGGAACTGGACAACTATGAGTTAACTGTGCTATTAGGAAACTATGGGTTAACTTAAGTAACTATGCTCTTTGTAGAATGTACCTATGTACCTGAGCAGCCATGACAACTTCTGTAATCTGTCACCAAAGGAGCTTAACGGACTCAGAAAAACCTGCCAGAACTCTTTGCTTTACCCCTCTCCACTGCTCTGCTTTGTGTAAATCCTGCTTGCTATATTCCCAGGGAAGCTCCAATGGAATTAAGCCTCGTAAGTGTAAAAAGAGGTATATAAAGAAGTGCAAACTTCTATTCAGGGCTCTTGAGACTGACAGGAGTCACTCACTGAGCTGTCGGCATCATTAAAAGCTGCTTTTGCTCCTATCTTCATGTTAAAAGTGCGAGATCCTCACTGTTTCCTGCTTCATCAGGTTCTCACAGTGAAAAGCCTAGAAAAATTCCCTCATTTCTGGCCAAGAGTTGAGGATAAGTAACTATTTCCAAATAAACTCTGAGTATTCTCCATAACAAAGGCCTAAGATCTCACACAAAAGCTTACTTGCTTTAGTTTTTTTTTACCCAATGCATGATGTCCGGCTTTCAACAAAACGATTACAGGCATGCTGGGCTGGGGATTTAGCTCAGTGGTTTTGCTGCCTGCTGTGCAAGCGCAAGGACCCGAGCTCGATCCCTGATACAAAAAAAAAAAAAAAAAAAAAAAAAATTACAGGCATGCTGAAGGGCAAGGAGAAATCCCAGCTGAAGACACAAAGCAAGCATGGGAACCATACGCAGATAAATAATGATCATAGGATTCAAAGACTAATTAAAAAAAACTTTGACAATCTAAGTGCTCTGATGGACAAAGTGGACGACATGCAAGAATAGATGGGTGAGGTAAGCAAAGAGACAGAAATTCTAAGAAAAAAAAATTAAAAGAAAATCAAAACACTGTATCAGAAACTGAAAGAATGGGCAGGCTCAGTGGTGCATGCTTGTAATCCCAGCTACTTGGGAGACTGAGGTAGGCAGATAGCAAGCCCAAGGTCGCCTGGGCAACTTAATGAGTTCCTGTCAAAATGAAATGAAAGAATGAAATGAAAGTTCAATGTGAAGCCCCTGGGTTCAATCTTCAGTACTGCAAAACAAACAAAAAAACCACAGAGACAGAAAGAAAGCAAAGCAAAGAAGATAAAAGAATGCCCTTGATGGGCTGATCATTAGATAGACTGGTGGATATGGTTTAGGGAAAGAATCAGTGAAAATAGAAATAGCCTGAACTAAAATACAAAGAGAAAAAAAGAACGATAAAACCAGAGTAGAATATCCAAGAACTGTGAGACAATTACAGAAGATGTAACATATGCACAACAGGAATACCATAAGGAGAAGAAAAGGATGTAGAAGACATAGTTGAAATAACGATTAAGAATTTTCCAAATTTAAAGACAGAAACCAAACCACAAATCAAGGAAGCTCAGAAACTACCACATAGGATATAAAACAAAAAATGTACCTGTAGATATATCAGATCCAAGATACAAAAACAAAAAGTGAAGAGAAAATTTTGAAGTCAGAGAAAAAATTCCACCCTACTTATAGGGAAAGAAGAATAAGAATTATATTGGACTTTTAAAAATAAAATATGTAAAAACAAAAATCAGTGGTGGGAATGTATAATGGTATAATCGTTTGAGAAAATAACTTAGCAATTGCTTCAATAAAAATGTAAGCCAGGTGAGGTATCCTGATGTGGTGGTATAATCCCAGCACTCAGGAGGCTGAGGTATGAGTATTATGAGTTTGAGGACAGCCTGGATTACATAGTGAGACCCTGTTTCAAAGAACCACACTAAATCACACAAAACCACATGAAATCAAAATAACAACAACCAAACAAAATAAAATAAACAAAACAAAGCAACCCCCCCAAAATGTACACTTTTTTATTAGTGCAAGTTTGCAGTCCATAATGATTAATTTATTATGGGGAGTTGGTACATATACATGATACATCTTAATTCTTTCTGTCATCTCTTAACCGCCCCCCCCCATCCCGCTCTGCTCCTTCCAACACTTGGTCCCTATTTCATTTGCAAAAGCTCTATTTCCTTTTTTTTCAATTCTTTTTTCCCACCCCATTTCCCTCCCCTTCCTCCTTCATCTTTCCGTCTCTTGTTTCCGTCAGTTTGAAAAAGATCTCCTTACTTCCTACTTATCTTTTATTTTGCTATTTATATTTTTTGAATTTCTCAGAAAAGAGACATCACGCAGGTTAAGCTTCTGTGTCTGACTTATTCTATTTAATATTATGGTCTCAAGGTGTATCCATTTACCTACAAATAACTGAAGTTTATCTTTCTTTATGACGGAGTAGTACTCCTTTGTGTATAAATACTACACTTTCTTTATCCATTCATCTGTTGATGGACATGTAGGCTGTTTCCAAGATTTAGGCATTATAAATTGTGCTGTTATAAACATGGGTATGCATGCATCGCTGTAATATGGTGTCTTCAGCTCTTTTGGGAAGACACATAGAAGGGGAATAGCTGTGTCAAATGGAATTTCTAGTTTTAGTGGGTTTTTTTTTTTTTTAGTACCGGGATCGAACTTGGGTCCTTGCACTTGCAGGGCAGGTGGCGGAACCACTGAGCTAAATCCCCGGCCCTAGTTTTACTGTTTTTGAGGAATCTCCACATAGATTTTCATAAAGGTTGTACTAATTCACATTCCCACCAACAATGTAAGGGTTCCCTTTTCTCCACAGTCTCACCAGCATTTGTTATTATTTACTTTCTTTATGATAGCCATTCTTTCTGGAGTAAGATTGTATCTCAGAGGGGCTGGGGACTTAGCTCAGTGGTTCTGCTGCCTGCTTCACAAGCGCAAGGACCCAAGTTCAATCCTCGATACCAAAAAAAAGATACTGGAAACAGTAAGATTTTATCTGTGTTGTTTTAATTTTCATTTCTCTAATGGCCAGCAATGTCAAACATTTTTCATCTAACTATTAGCCATTTGTACTTCTTCTAAGTGTCTGTTCTTTTTGGTTCCCCATTTTTTGATTGTGTCTTTTATTTTTGGGGGGTCTAATTTTCTTGAGTTCTTTATGCATTCTCGATGTTAATCCTCTGTCTGAGGAATAGCTGGCAAAAACTTTTTCCCATTCTATAGGTTGTCTCTTCACTTTGTTCGTTGTTTCCTTTGCTGTACAAAATCTTTTAAATTTGATATGATCCCATTGATTGATTCTAGGTATTATTTCTTGTGCAATTGGTGTTCTGGTCAGAAAGTCCTTGCCTATACCTATATCTTCAAAAGTTTTATCTATTTTATATTCCAAAAGATTAAGTGTTTCTTTTAAAATATTTATGTCTTTGATCTTTTTTTTTTTTTTTTTTAGTTTAGTACATGGTGAGAGATATGAGCCTAGATTCACTTTTCTGCATGTGATAGCCAGTTTTCCCAGCATTGTTTGTTAAAGAGACTATCTTTTCTCTAGCATATGTTTTTGGCCCCTTTGTCAAAGATCAAATAGCTGAATATGCCTGGAGTTGTTTCTGCATCCTTTATTCTGTTGCATTGTCCACGTGTCTGTTTTCTCGCCATTACCATGCTGTTTTTATCACTGTAGCTTTGTAATAAAACTTTAAATCTGGGATTGTGATACCTCCTGCTTTGCTGTTGTTACTCAGGATTGCTTTTGCCCTTCTGGGCCATGAACAGGCATTTCACCAAAGCATATAGAGATGGTGTCTGAGGCATTTAACTTGCGGCTGGGACTCAGCCCAATCCCTACAATTTAAAGAGGAGAGGATGAACTGGGTGTTGTGGTGCATGCTGGTAATCCAGCACTTTGAATAAGCTTGGAAGATTGACAAGGACAGCCTTAGGTACATAGTGAGAACTTGTCTCAAAATAATTAAATAAATAAATGGAATAAAGGACTAGAGGTTTATTTTGGCCCACATATCAGTCCATGGTCAGCTGGCTCCAAAGAAGAAACAACATCACTGAGGGGCATGGTGGAGGAAAAAGCTGCTTACCTCATGACTGCCTAGAAGGCGAGAGTGAAGGGAGGAGCTGGGAAGGGTGCTTTTGTATAACCTTGACCTTGCCAACAGTGACAGGCCTCTTTGGATTGGGATTTATCTCCTAACTGCAAGTCAGCCATAATGCTCTGACTGCATAAGGCTTTAGGGAGACATTTCTATGTAAACCTTAGCAGATGCTAAATGAACACATAAAAATATGTTCAACATTACTAGCATTTAAGGAAATACATATTAAGACTGTAACTATAAAAATATAGAGACTATCAAAATAGTTGAAACAAAAAAAAGATAGTGACAATACCAAATGGTGGTAATAATGCAAAGAAACCAGATCTCTCCATTACTGTGGTGGGAATGTAAAATGGTACTGCCAGGCATTCATCAGTGGATGGCTGATGATGCAGCACCCTCATGATCCAATTGCCTTCCAAAAGGCCCACTTCTGAACACCTGAGGCTTTTGGAAGACATTCTAGATGGAAACCATACCAAATAGGCTTCTTCCACACTTGTAATTATTTCAAAATAAAAGGTTAAAAATATAGAAAGCTGTTTTTGTTTAAATTAAGACAGCACTTCTCAGAGAAAGGCTTAGAAAAACCAAAATCCAACTTTCTTTGAAGCTCTCCATCATCAGTTTTATGTTAAAACTAAGACTTTTTCCCCCCAGGAATTACAGAGCAGAAGACCAAGTTAACCAAAGAAATAAGAAAGAAAGAAGTAAACTACCAGCATCATAATGTGTTGAATTAAAAAAAAAATTTTTTTTTTTGCTAGGGATTAAACCTGTGGCTTCAGAACATGCTAAATATTTGGTCTGACACTAAGCTACACCCCCACCAATTCCTTTGTAATGGAAGCATCACCTGGCCTGATCTTTAAAAAAAAGAAAGGGTTAGGAAATACCCTATGGAAAGCTACTTACACAAAAGTGCCTTCAAGAAATTAATTTTAAAATGCTCATTGCCAGTCCTTAAAAAAATGTTTGGCTCTTTTTTCTTTTTTTTTTTTTTACAGCAAGGAACAGAAAACCCAATAGTAAGCCATAGCAGCATAGCAGAAATATAGAGCTATTATACTAAGCAAAGACTTTTTTTTTTGGTACAGAGAATCGAACTCAGGTCCTTGCGCTTGCACAGCAGGTGGCAAAACCACTGAGCTAAATCCCCGGCCCATAAGCAAAGGTTTTTTAGTCTGGTTCCTAGGGAAAGGATTCTTTGTGTCATATAACTAAAAGTCAGAAAAAAAAAGTCTGTAACAAGTTCAAGGCCATCTTGAACTGGTGAACTGTATGAAATCCTGTCTCAAAAAACCAAAAAAACATGTGCTAAGATTAATACTATCACTAAGAATGAAAATCAGGATAGGGGAATTAGAAGAGGAGGGAGGGAAAGAGGAAGGAAGGGAAAGGGAATTAAAAGAAGAAACAAGCCGTGGTAAGTACATGTACCCACTCCCCAAGATGATTGTGAACTGCAAATATGTACTAATTAAATTTTTAAAAAATTAAAAATCAAACAATATTGTTCTTTTTATGTACTTTACAAAGTATTTTGATTTTTAGCTCATTTTGACTTAATAGTTAAAATATACCCTCCAAAGAGGCATTCATTTTGGGGTTGGTAGAATGATTTGCCCAGAGTCTCATTCCAAAACACCAAAACAATTTTAATTTTTCCAAGACAATTTTATATTGACATATATATATATATATATATATATTTTTTTTTATATATTTTTTTTTTTTTTGTACCGGGGATCGAACTCGGAATCTTGTGCTTGCAAGGCAGGCGCGGAACCACTGAGCTAAATTCCCGGCCCAGTATATTGCCTTACATTTGAAAAACAAATCCGGAAGACAACGTAATCCCTATAGACGAAACTGTCATTGCCTGGATAAAATAATCTGCTCATATAATTTAATGACCCCTCCCGTACTTCCTGTAACGTAAACTATCAAATTTTAGGTTTTAGGATAAAATCCAATGCTCAGAAACATTAAAACAATTCGTCCTTTATTGTGCCTTTTAATAGAAGGGTTTAGGGAGTAAGTTCCAGACTGCAAATCGCGGGTGGGAGGAGTCGAAACACCCAGTTTGGAGAAGCTTTTAGAACTCAGTCATTGGCCCAGGCACCTTTCCAGTACCAGGTAACACGCGGTCGCTCTCGCCAAATTCAAAGGACTGGATTGATTAAGGGGCGGGGCCTCCCTGGGGGTAAGATGGCGGCGCGCGACGCTCTGGGCTGCTTGGGTCCCTACTCGGTATCAGGAAGTCCTCTGGCCTTCGGTTTAGGAAGCGGAAGTAAAGGGGTTGGCAGTTGGGCTGTTTCTCTCAGTGACCGGCTCGGGAGTCGAGCCGCGGGAAAGGCGCGTGTCGGCCTCTCACTGGCGCAGCCTTCGTCGCCGCCGCCGCCGCCGCCCCGCCCCGGCGTTGTCGCAGGCGCTGTAGTGGACAGTGTGCGGCCCCGGCATGGGCAGCGAGGGGTACGCGAGCGGTGCTCCTGTCGCGGTTGCGCGGCCGGTGACAGGTACCCGGGGGTGGTGTTGGGAGGCCTTGTTGGTAGAAAGAGGGTCTGGCACGTCAGACGACCCTGTGCCCAGGTCACCTTGAGCTTCCGTCTCTGCCCTCGGTTTCCCCTCGCGAGTCAGCTCTTCGGCAGCTCCCCAAGTTGTCCTTAGTGGTCTTCCCCTCGAGGTGGCGAGTTCTCAGGGTGGCTGCGGGCAGTCCTCAGCGGTCTCGAGCCGTCTTTGAGGAGCTTTGAGACCCATGTGTCCTAGTGCAGAAGGGAAGTTCCTTAACGTTAAGTTAGACCGAGCCTGACCCTAAGTAGTATAAGAACCAGCACTTAGCAAGAGTGATTGGAGAACTGCTTTGTCCTTATATAGGTTTCTATTTTCCCTAAATGAATTCAGGTGATACATATTAGTTGCAGTTTTCATTAATGCTGGGATCTGTTGGCCGGGAATTGGAAGATCCGGTTTCATTTTTAGTTTGGTTTTTTTTGCGGTACCAGGGATCGAACTCAGGACCTAGCACTTGCGAGGCAGGCACGGCGCCTCTGAGCTAAATCCCCGGCCCCTTATACGGTTTCATTTTTAGTGTGGGACCTGGCAGAAGAATAAGATCTTCATACATCACCTAAAGTTATGGATGTGAAGTGTCCTTGTTTGTTTGTTGAAAGCGCTGGCTTCTTTAGTATTTGCTGCCATATTTGAGAAGGAGCATATTTTGTTCATTCCAAGACCTGGGATCTTATGGCTTAATGCTCTCTGGAATCATTCATTGGTGCACTTGCTATCCAACTTTATATAAGTGCCCTCTTTTCTTGAAATATCTTTTACACTGGCAGACATTTGAACACTTATTTTATTTTATTCTATTTTGAGACAAAGCTCACTATGCAGCCCAGGCTAGCCTCACATTTGGGGGTGATCCTCCCGCCTCAGCCTCCCAAATGCTGGGATCACATGCGTGCACCACTAGGCCTGGCTTGCACACATTTTAAATATGTAGTTAATGCCACAGAACTAGAGATGATGATAGCCTTTCCTCTTGACTGGCTTTTCATACTCTTAGCTGAAACCAAATTTATTTAAGGAAGTGAACAGAATACTTTTTTTTTTTTTTTTTGGTACTGGGCATTGAACTTGGGACCTTGGGCTTTTGAGGCAGGTGGTGGAACCACTGAGCTAAATCCCTGGCCCTGGAATACTTTCAAGAAGGGAGAATACTCGAGACTATGACGAAAATTCACTTGGAAGATTTCTGTAGTTACTTGATCATTTTTATCCCAGATATATGGTAACTAGCTGAAATCAGGTGTATGTGGTTCACAGCAAATGGTTTTACTAATATGGATAAGTATATATTAGGTTTAGTTAGTTGAGAAGTTAATTTCTCAAAAAGGGTGCTTTCTAATATTTTCTCACTAGTATATGTTGAAACTCAAGTACACATTTATAAACTTGCAGATTGCATGTTGTTTTCAAAGAATTTGTTAGCTCCTGAGTTTAAAAATGAAAGAAGAAAATGTCAATGACTTTGATTTTAGAATCATTGTGTCTGTTTCCCCAAAAGTGAAAAGCATTTACCACATGTAATTTTTGTTCATCTTTTCTGTATCTTACTGTAGATAAATAAGCAAGGAATAATATTTTAATTTAAACATACTAGAAACTTACAGGTAAGGTTTTGACCAGTTTACCATTAGTTGATACAGTTGGGCCTAGAACTTGTTAAAGAACGTTTTATGTGTCATGCTACTGGCCTTGTGCCCATGATTATGGCGTGCTGCTACAGGGCACAGTGTGACAGCTGTTATCATCCATACTAGTCATTTAGGACCACTAGTGTCAGAATGATAAGGGACCTCATAAAATGAAGATACTGTATCCTCAAACAAGACCCCTTCAGTGAAGTTCTTACAGTTTCTCTGGACAGCCCTTTTCTCTGTTATTCCCTGTGGGATCAAGAATGTGGGGTCAGGGTGGCAAAGCTCTTGCTCCTCCTCTTCCTCCCCACTCTCCTCAACTCTGGGGATTAGACCCAAGGCCTTCCAACTGAGCTGCATTTAGAGGGCTTATTTATTTATTTATTTATTTAATTTTAAAATTTGAGACAGTGGCTCACTAGGTCACTGTGTACCCTAGGCCAGGCTCATGTGAGTGCTGAGATAACAGGAGTGTGCCACCAAAAGCTCTTTAATGTCCACTTGTTCTCTTCTGGAGTGGTGCTATACCCCAGTTTGAGAATATACACTGTAGGGCCGAGGATTTAGCTCAGCGGCGCCACCCCTGCCTCAGAAGCACAAGGTCCTGAGTTTGTACCCTGGTACAGAAAAAAAAAGCAATACACTCTTTCAGAAACAGTGCAAGGGGACCTCTGGGTAAGTCACGGGCACATAAGCTTTTCTTTTTTTGGTGGTACTGGAGATTGAACCCAGGGCCTTCATACCGGAAGCAGCTCTAGAAGGCCTCATTCATGAGTGTCTTTAGTTGTGCTGTTGTGGTTGCCTTGAGATTCAGAATTTCTTGTAAACATTTACCTTTCATAGTCATTTTTACTTTGAGGAAGAGCCAAAAGTTGCATGGTACCAGCTCTGGTAAATAAGATGACACACCATGTGTTTATAAGCCTGCCTTCCATTGGATGGTACTTGGCAACCGCATTCACCATAATTTTTGATCACATCTCATAAAGACACAAAAGAAGACTTTCAGAACTGCTTCAGAAAGTAGCAAGATGGAGAGGAGGAGTGTGTTTGAGCGAGGGGAATGTTTTGAAGGGGATTAATGGCAATGTTTCTTTTACTACAGTAAATTTTTAAAAATTTTAAATATTCACCGAATATTTTGATCAGTCCTTGTAGCATGATACTGTGGAACTTGTAGACATGATTACAATCCCAGGGAAATTCACTCCCCAGCTATTGTTTGTAAACGTTAGGTAACATGGGGTATGTAAAGCTAGCCCATTGCTCAGTAAAGGGTAGGATTTCCTGAGTGGCCTTGTGTCCTGCCCCCAGTTCTCTTACCACTCTACCTGCCCAGTTGTCTGCCTGGGGTTATTGTGTGGTGATGTTCAACTGTCATTCATCATGAATCACCACTTTGTGGGAATTATACATCTAGGCTCCTTTAGGACAAATTGTAAACATAGTCAGGATCATAATATTGCTTGAACACTGTTCACACACTCCTCTGTTCAGAAACCCAGTGACTTTTGCGGAGGATTTTTATTTTCTCTTAGCCACAGAGGATTTGTTTCCAAAGTATATGTTTGATAATGTACCATTCTCTGGTTTAGGAACATAGTTTGGTTTTCTTGTGATACAATGTTTACCTACAAGGATTGATTCTAGCAGGAGATTTAGCTCAGTGGTCCTCCTGTCTGCCTCCCAAGCGCAAGGTCCCAAGTTTGATCCCTCGTACCAAAAAAAAAAAAAAAGTAATTTAAGGATTGATTCTGGAATAGTACTTGGCACTTTACAAAGCAGTTTTCATGTTGCCATTTCATTTACATAGTGACTGTCTGTGGTGGGTATCGTTATTCCTATATAGTCTGGGAAATGAAGGGCCCAGGAAGTTAGCCCACTTATAGTTAAATTGCTAGTAAGTAGCAAACACAGGGGTTGCTCATAGCTCCCATGACTCTAATAGGTTTTCTCTTTACTAACCAGGAGTCTGAGGCTGCAGTGCATAAGCCTGTGGAAGATGGTGTCTGTATAACCCTAAGAGTTCTTGAGTGATCTGAAGTTGTGTGTACAAGCTGGGGTCCTTGCTTGCTTCTCTTCAGAAAATGTCATAACTCTAGAAGGTTCTTTGAAAGGAGCCTGCCTTCCCCCTGCCCCAGCCTGGAGTCATTGCTAGCAGGTTTCGTTGTCAAAGGTCTAATTTAGTTGGCTCTGTTTTCAGTAGATTTTATTTTTGTGCATAGATTCTTTTGTTTCTTTTTTTTTTTTCTGGTACCGGGGATCAAACTTGGGACCTTGTGCTTGCGAGGCAGGCGCCGGAACCGCTGAGCTAAATCCCTGGCCCCAGATTCTTTTGTTTCTGCATAGTCTATGTAGTAGTCTTTACAAATGTTGTTTTTAAGAAGTATTTCTGAGCATCTTTATTTATGTCTGATGTTCATACTTCCCTCCAGAAGAGCTGATAGTGCTTGAATTTAAAACTCTTCTAAAAGCCGTTTTTGTATTTGCTATACTTGATTTGTTTTTGACCATTACTTTTGAAAGACTGTATGTTACAGGAAACAGGATATTAGTACAAATTATGATTTTTTTTTTTAGAAAGGCTCACTATGTAGTTCAGGCTGGCCTTGAACTCACTGTGTAGCCCAGGCTGGCCTTGAACTCCTACCTCAGCCTCCCATGTGCCAGAATTACAGGTGTGTGCTCCCACGTAATTCTTGTAGAAAGAAGGAGGTATTGATTAATTTTCTCAGTATTACTTGTCTCTTCCTGTGAGATGTATAGCCAACATAGAGGAACTGGGGTGAAACTAGGATAAACCATATCAAATGGTAAGCTTCCCACATATTCTCATCCTCTTGGTTCCTATTAAAAAGGGGAGGAGGGGCCGGGGATTTAGCTCAGTGGTTCCATCGCCTGCCTCACAAGCGCAAGGTCCAAGTTTGATCCCTGGTACCAAAAGAAAGGCGGGGAAGAGGTCCTGGATGTGAACTTTTTCCTTTCCTTTCCTTCCTTCCCCTACATGAGATTTTTAGCCAGAGTGGCCTTGAAATCTTGGGCTCAAGGGATTCTGATTCTCCTGCCCCACCCTCCTGAGTAGCAGGGCCACTGTGCACACCCAACAATTCTTACATTTATTTATGTTTTATTTGTGTGCTGGGGATTTGAACCTGGTGTCTTGCACATGCTAGGCAAGTGTTGTACCACTGAGTTGTGCCTACCTCTGGATGCTAACTTTTATGTAGCTCTGGGGGATGTCTGATTAAGGTGCTGTTAGGCAGATTCTGGGATGAGAAAATCATCTCAGAGAAATCTACAGCTGGAGACTGTTTTTGAAATGGCCCAGTCACTCTCTGTGAGGGTCTCAGCATTCTGAGAGGTTGTTGACAGGAGTCAGAAGGCTGCATGCTGTGACCTTGCTGCTCTGCTAGTCACTTGGTGTTCCTGATTGGTAGATGAGAATGAGTGCCCTTGGAACCCATTGAATTCTTATATTTGTTCATTCCAGAGCCTGTCTTTGATTTTTTGAGAGTCATATTAGTTTTCTAAGGCTGCCATAACAAAGTACCACAAAGTTGATGGCTTAGACCAACAGAAATTTACCGTTTCATAGTTTTGAAGGCTACAAGTCCTAAATCTTGTAACATGATTCTCTCTGAAACTCTCTAGATGGAGATTTTTTTTCATTAAATTCTTTTATTGGTACATTCTAGGTATACAACACAATTACATTTCTCATTGGGAATTGTACCTTTACATAATGCATCTTGGTTCTTATTTTTTCCCCATTCCTAGCCCTCCCTTCACCCCCTCCACCCTTCCCTATTTACAAAGATTTTATTTCCATTTTTTCCATTTCTCATCATTTTTCCTTTCCCTTCTTTCCTTTCTCCTGCCCCTCCCACTACCCCTACCCCTTTGGACATTTTCTTCCTATTTTGCATTATCAATTATTCATTCTAATCATTGGTACATTTTAGGTATACAATATAATGACATTCATCATTGGAAATTTGCACCTTTACATAGTCTCTCTTGGTTCTTATTTTTCACCCTTGCCCAGCCCTCCCTTCAACCCCTCCAGTCCTCCCTATTTACAAAGATTTTGTTCCTATTTTTCCATGTTCTCATATTAATCCCATTCCCTTCTATCCTTTCCCCTAGCCCTCCCACTTCCTTCCCCTTTGCCCCTTTTCTTCCTATTTCACATTACCTATTATAGATTTAGTCCTTGTTTACACTTTCAGTTTCTCACACCAGAGAAACTATTCCGTATTTACACATGTGTGTCCTATTTATTTCACTTAAGAGTATGGCCTCAATGTGCATCCACTTAGCTATAAATGTCTCTAATTTGTCATTTTTTATGGCTGAGTAGTACTCTAGATGGAGATTTTTTTTTGCTTGGCTCTTCCAAGCTCTGGTGCCCCAGGCATTCCTTGACTTGTAAGATTTCAGTGTCTGCCTCAGTCTTCACCTGGAGTTTTCCCTGTGTCTCTTCATGTTGTTTCTCTCTGTCTCTGTGTCCCAGTTCCCTTTTTTATTATACTAGTTACATTGAATTAGCCCATCCTAATGACCTCGTCTTAACTTGCTTGCCTCTGTGAAGACTCTGTCTCCAAGTAAGTTCACATTCTGAAGTTCTGGAATTTGGGAATTCAACTTATTTTTATGGAAGATAAAATGCAACCCACAACACATCTATCATTTATGTTTCATCTGTTTCAGCTTTATTTACTTCATACTTTATAAAACATTCTTGGTTTTTAAAACAATCATAACTTGCTGCGATACCAACTGACTTTTATACTTCTGTATGTATAGACTCCCCAGGAAATGAAGTGGAGCCTGTGTAGGAAGGAATATAATGAACTACTTACCTTTAATTATGTATCAGTCACTCAACAAATATCTGTTGGACTGTCTATATATTAAGTGCTAGTATTGTTCAGAAGTGGTCCTATTTTTGTTCTTTTGTATCTCTTGGTATTAAGATTATTATTTTGTATCTCTAGGTATTAAGATTTAAACATGACCCTTTTTTCTTTCTAGGGCTTTGCTGTAAAATGGGACTTCTAATTGTGCTCACTGGACTGTGGCTGTACTCCTCAGTAAAAGCAGATTCAAAAGCCATTACAACCTCTCTCACAACAAAGTGGTTTTCCTACCCACTGCTGTTAGAAGCCAGGTAAGAAGACCTTCTTTTCTTTCACATATTTGAATATAAATGTAGGCTCTTCCAGGAAATGAATGAATATTCGGCAGCTTTTAAGAATGAGATTATGATCTTCAGATATATTTATTAATGTGCTGTATAAAGGTTGTTAGGGCACAGAATCTTTCAGTAGGAGAGGGCTCTGTCGATGCAGAGAAGCTCAGGAACTTGGTTAGGCAAATATATTGAATTAGTTAAATTTTTATGTTATCTTCCAGAAAAAGTGTCAGTGTGGTTATAAGGGAAGACAGAATTGTATTTAAAAGAAATTGTCTACCAAAGTGAGGAAAGTTTTAAGGGATTTTTAATAAATGCAAGAGGAGAGAGCTTGGCAAGGCTGGGGAAAGAGGACATGAATCTCCCGAGAACCCTAGTAAAGACCCCATCAGAGAGGGCAGGAGGTGGCCGAGGGAATGACCAGATTTTTCTGTTCTGAAGTGCCTGTGTTCTGCACATAGCCTCTATAAAGTCAAATCAATAAATTAATATCTTAATTAAAATTGGTAGCACTTTTTGTAAAACAACTGTATATTTTAAATTTGATAAAATAAAATATAGTCAATGATTTCTTGGGAAATTTTCAATTCCAAGTGCGTTTTTTAGCTAGTGTTTATAATATACATACCATAGATATATCTTTTTTTTTTTTTCTTTTTCAGTATTGGGGATTCAACCCAGGGGCTTCACATTTAAGTTTCACTCACAGTGCTTTTTTCTTTTTCTTTTGAGATAGGGTCTCACTAAGTTGCCTAAGCTGGGTTCAAATTTGTATCTTCCTGCCTCAGCTTCTCAGAGTATTGGGATCACAAGCATTGACTACCGTACTTGGCTAAGATAACGCTCCACATAGCCAGTTTTATATTCTTATGCACAGAAATTTATTTTTATTATATTGCAAGTAATATATAGTTAGGATTTAAGGGAATCTTTCCAAAGGTGTAGTAGAGGAAATACTTCGCAGTGTTTGATACTAGAAATTTGAACTGTCAGGTCACTTCAGTTAACTTTGTGGTCTGTCTTTGATTCTTCAGCTTAGAATTTTGTCCTCTAACTTTTCTTCCTGAATTCCTTAAAACATAGGAATAAAGTGTTGTGTTGTGTTGGTTATGTGGGTAGTCGCCCTGCCAACGGAGAACCTCGGTTGGTGTGGGGGAGAGGACCTGTGGAAGCTGATCTGGACATCCAGGGCCTAGTGGACTTTCTGCTGAGCAGACTCCTTCCTTACTTCTCTGTGCCTCTCTCTGTTCAGCAATGAAATGGCAAAAGAAAAAGAGAATTCAGCCAGAACAAGTCCTAACACTGCTGTGTGCATTGTGTAGTGGGTTTACAGTAACTAATGTGATAGATGGGTTGAGCTCCTCAGGTACTTCGTTGGATTACAGAGTAGTTGTATAAGTGAAATGGCTGAGGGTCACTGGAAATCCTGGACTGCTTGAGCCAGGACTCTGGCAACTCATGTTTTGTTTTAATTTGCTTTTCCTTTTTGAAATTGTATATGGGATAATTTGGTGTAAATCTAATCCACTGAGATTTATTATCACTTTTGGAATAATTTTGAACAATTAACTGTAACAGATGTTTCATGATATCCTGCTTAACATTCTTAGCTGAGTTATATTTGACTTCACTCACTTGTATTGATGCTGACTAGTTTTTTGGAATTTAGTTTGTTCTGAAAGATTCTTATGATATATACCTATGGACATTTAAGAAAGAATGCCAAAGTTTTCAGCCCCAGTTTCTCAGGTTTTTTCAGTTGCTTTGATCACTGTGGAGTGGATAGGCTCTAAATTCATTTGCCAAATTCTATGTCACCTTTAAAGGAATCTGTAACATCCCTTTTCATGTCCCTGGTCATTGTTTTTAGGCCTCTGCTCTCCTGTGTCTTTTTGCAAACCTGTGGCCATGGTAGGGAGATTTGTAGGCAACTCAGGAAGGAGCTCTGCTTATTTGAAAGTACTCTGTACTTCCTTCCAGAGCTTTCGAAGGCTGCCATTCTTCTCCTGTGTCTGATGATGGCTTGTGGTTCTCTGTCCATCTGGGTAAAGATGAAGGGACAGAATCTTTCTGTACACGACAAGGCATGCAGTTATCATAGACCTTGTGGCAGGCTCATGTCTTAGAGACTAAAAATATTCCTGTGTACATTTTTAGATTGTGCTTCATTTACTAACTTTGTGCCCTTAAACAAGTCCATAATTTCTCTGAGTGGCTGCTTTTTTTTGAAAATGGTTATAACTGAGGGTGGTTGTGTGAATTTGTGGATACAGGTGAATGTGCTGAGCCCAGTGACTGTTACATTGAAGACTTTCCTTAGACAGTCCTTTCCCTTCCCCTTTGAGCCCTGTTCAGAAGAGTTCCTATTCTTATATCACAGTAGCTTTAGAAAGTTTACCATTGGATTTGTGCTACCTAGTGGACATTCAGGTTATTTGTAGGATTTGGCGGGGGGCAGTGGCGGGGAAGTCATAAATGACAAGCTTTATTATGACTTTTCAAAAGGTTTATATATGGAGACAGTGGTATAATATGCTCTCCACATCCCCATCAGTCACTTTTTTTTCCCTGATACTGGAGATTGAACCCAGGGCCTTTGTATTGAACTGCATCCCAGCCCTTTTTATTTATTTGTTTTTCTGAGACAGGATCTCACTAAGTCACTTGAATTTATGATCACCCTCTTCAGCCTCAGGTGTGTGTCACCACACCCAGCTCACCAGTCACTTTGAACAGTTACCAGTCCCAGTACGGTAATCACCATCAGCCTCTCCCCTACCTCACTGGCATATTTTAAAGGAACTACTTATATTATGTAATTTTATCTGTAAAACTACAGAGTTTTACTCAGAGGCAAAGGTATAAGAAGCTAAGAAACAAAATAAAAATGCAGAATTAATTATACTATGAAAGAAATAGTAGTGTTCCTTTTTCATGATGTCGTCCATTATTCTCCTCTTTCCTGGATTTCTGTGAATTTAGTGGTTAATTTTCTTAAGACTGTTCTCAGCTTAGACTTATAAGACTTATTATGTAGTGGGATGAAAAAAGAATTATGGTTCAAGAAATTTTCCTATAGGAAAAACATGTATTTAGCCGGAGTGAGTCTCTTCTCACCATAACTAAAGAATATGTCATCCCCTTCTGCTAACTTATCTTGTTAATGTGGCTTCAGCTTATGAATTTAGTGTTTATTTGGACATCGTGACTCAGAACATGTTTTCTTAAACTGTAAACTATTTTACAGTTACTCTGAAATTTATGTGAGTTACTAGAAAGTCTAGAGAAATACAGAGGCATTAAATAATTAAATACATTATGATAATGGATATTTTCAGAAACCTGTTTTTAGGGAAGCTGTGGATTACCAGGAAATGTTTCTTATTTTTCCCATATTTCTGTGTCTAGCTGTGGAGTAGAGTGAGAGTTGTACACCCCAGTGTTGACAAGTAATGGGAAAGTCTTCCTTTGGCTAGGTAAGCTGAGATCCAGATCTGTAGTTTGCTTTAAGACAGTGAAAGATCACCACTATATTAGTTCTCTGGCTTGGAAGTGAAGATAACCAATTTACGTGAATCACTTACTCAGTTATTACAGACATTTTCTTTTAGGGATTTTAGACTCCTGAATGAAGGCGAATTCAGAATGGCTATCATTTTAGGTTAACAGTGAAAAGTGGAAAAAGATTAAGATGATATGAACATTTTAGATCTGATTTTGTTAGATCAGTATTAATTTTACATAAATCTAATGATCTTGAAAATTTAGATTTATGGGTGTGAAAAAATTGTAACATGCTTCCTTTAGCCTCCTAGAAATTTTTCTAGGGTTTATATTTACTGTGGGAGAACCTTTAGGCAAAACATGTTTTTTGTTCTTTGTAAGGTCTTTCAGAAAATAAGCAGAACTACTACTAGAATTATTAATTCCTAATTCTGCTTCCACCACTGACAGCATTTTTGTTAATGGGCTTTAGAAGCTTTTTTTAAATATTGGAACTTCCTTGTTACAACATTTTTATTATTTCAGGTGTCTTAAATAGCTGTGAAGTGAATATACTATTAAGTTAATAAGTTATTAATAGCTAACAAACTAGTAAGACTTATCTTTAAGAAAGACATACATTATACATAAAAAGTATAATATATATATATATAAATTAAAAGCCAAATTGTGGACATTTGGAAACTTCAAAACCTTTTTATTCTCTATAGTAATATGGTTTACATTAAAATATTTTATTAAGTTTTATTTCTGACATTTCCTCCTTTTCTCTCAGTGAGTTTTTAGCAGAAGACAGTCAAGAGAAATTTTGGAATTTTGTAGAAGCCAGTCAAAATATTGGATCATCAGATCATCACGGTAAAATTGAAGCAAATGCTTCTTTGACTTTGATGTCTGGGAAAATATTAGAAAAATGTTCTCTTTTATAGTATGTGTGATGTGGCAGTTAATGGAAAGCATTTTTTTAGTCTTAAATGACTAGAGTTGCAATGCTAGCCAGGAAGAGCCAGCACAAACCAAATACTGTGATCATTTTAGACACTAGAGGTTGACTCAGGGCCTCAGGCAAGTTAAGCATGTGCATTATCATAGAACAGTGCTCTAAGCTCTAAAAGACCTACAGTACTAGGGATAGAACACAGGGGTGCTTTACACTGAACTACATTTCCACCCCTTTTTATTTATTTTGTGACAGGGTAGTTGCCCAAGCTATCTTAGATTTTGTCATTCTCCTGCCTCTGCCTCCCAAGTAGCTGGGATTACAGGTGTGTGCCACCACATCTAACTCCAATTATTTATTTACGTATTTATTTAGATACTGGGGATCAAACTAGGACCTTGCACTTGCAAGGCAGGCACTGTGCCACTGAGCTAAATCCCTGGCCCTCCAATAATTATTTTTTAAGGAAATGAGGTCTTAATATGTTGTTCAGGCTGGCCCTGAACTCCTGGGCTCAAGCTATCCTCCTGGCTCACCCTTCCAAGTAGTTGAAACTACAGGCATAAACCACTATACCCATTCCCAAATAATTATTTCTGATGCAGTTTGTAACTTTGGCTATAAGTAGTACCCTCCTCCCCCTCATGTTTTCATTGTTGTGTTCTTTTATTAAAGTGCTATGTGAATATTTTGTGGAAGTACATTTTATTTTAAATCATTTGGTGTTCGCTTAATATCCATCTGATTTAATTCACCCTTTCTTTTGTTATGAACTAATTACTCAACTGATCTATTATCTGTTAAGCATGTTGTCATTAAGATAGTGCCATCCAGAATGTGTTCCATTATGCCTGCTGGCCACTCACAACTTGAGTGTCAAGGTACCAAATCACTGCCTGGCTTAACTGTTTAGGTTTTATAAAAATAATACATATTTTAATAGTTGTCTGTATGTTTTTTGTGTGATTGAAATACCTAAAGGTTTCAAATAAGCATCTTTAAGTTTTGGTTATATAATTTATAGTCAACTAGAATTGTTTAAGTTATCAAAAAACCATTTTACTTTTTAGATTTCATGGAACAGATTTATCATAGAGTCTTAAGTGAAATTTGAACAGTGATATTTAAAGTGCAATTTCAATATAAATGATATGTATTCTTTTTTTTTTTTTTTTTTGGTACTGGGGATTGAACTCAGGACCTTGTGCTTGTGAGACAGGTGGCAGAACCATTGAGCTAAATCCCTGGCCGTATATATTCTTGATTAAAATTAGAGGAGTATGAATTCTTGGAGAAGTGTATGTTAAACATTTTATTATTTGAAATTTATTATTTGTATTCTTACCACTCAAAGTTTCACGCCATTAATATTTTGACAACATTTTGAGTTATTTCTTTTCTTTTCTTTTTTATTTTTTTGGTACTCGGGATTGAACTCAGGACCTTATGCTTGTGAGGCAGGTTACAGAACCACTGAGCTAAATCCCTGGCTTGAGTAATTTCTTTTCTAGTTTTTTGTTTTTTTATGTAGAAAACGCTAATGCAGTATAGAACCTTTTATATTCTGTTTTTAAGAATGTTGATACTTTTAAAAGTAAGGATTTTTTTTTTTTGAGTAGCTAGTATGTGATTCAGAAGTGAAAGCTAGATAAAAGGCTATACACAGAAAAATCTTTTTCCTTCTTGGTCCCTATTTCTTGTTTCTTTTCTTGCCTTTTATAAGCATTTTTAATTAGTTTACCCTGCAGTATTTTTTACAGCATATCCATATATGCAATATGGATACACATACACACGTATAATATACATATTCTTATTTCTCATTCTTTTGGTTAAAAAGATAGCTTATTATGTACATTGTATATCTTACATTTTTCATTTACCTGAGGATTTTTTTCATGCTAGTATGTCGATTTTTTTCCCCCTTTCATATAATTTGGTTCAACTTTTTATTTAAATACTTGTTAAACTTTATGGTTTTGTCAGTACCTTTTAATATCTTGTACTTCCTCATCCCACTGTTAATTTTTTAAAGTTACTTCAGTAGATAACATATACTTGGTATCAAAGATACAAAGATAAATAAGTCATAGCCTCTACCTGTAGGGGCCCAAAGCCTTGGGTGGTAGATAGATAGTGAGTAAATCATTTAGTAAATGATAGAAGTGAAAGGTGAGCAGAGAAGTATTCTGGGATTCAAGAAGAGATGTCACTATTGTAGCATTTGGTAGGAATCAGGGTGACTTCCTGGAGTAGGTGATTTCACAGCTGAATTCTTCCTTTGGGAATAGGTAGGTGGGTATCCAGGTAACTGGGAAAGCAGCAGTTCAGGGGAAGGGAATAGTTTGAGCAAAGGGAGAAAGAAAGGAAATGTCCAACTGCAATCTATATGGAGGAAATTTTGAACATTTGACAAAAGTTCAAGACAATATACTGGTAAAATTTTGCAGTCACATACCTTTGTAACCTATATATTTATGAACTGTTTTATTTGGATAGCTCTAGTTTTATTGAGTTATTTGGATTAATGTTCTTTCTTGACAGGTACTAATAATTATTCCTATTATCATGCAATATTGGAAGCTGCATTTCAGTTTCTATCACCTCTACAGCAGAATTTGTTGAAATTTTGTCTGTCTCTTCGTTCCTACTCGGCCACAATCCAAGCCTTCCAGCAAGTAAGTCCAGTGCTTCTAGACAATAGCATTTTGTAAGGTATATGACATGATGATGATGGGGTACATTGCAGTTGCCATGGAATTGAATTGCAGAATTGTCACTTTTTTTTCTGGGATTTATGATTTATTTTAAGATAATAAGTAGAACTGATGTTAAGTGTCCAAATCACAGGTTTTTTAAAATTTTATTTGTTTTTTTTGTACTGGGGATTGAACTCAGGACCTTGTGCTTGAGAGGCAGGCGGTGGTACCACTGAGCTAAATCCTCGGCCCAGTTTTTTATTTTTGTTTTTGTTTTTTAATTTTTTTGAGACAGGGTCTCACTGTGTCCAGGCTGGCCTTGAACTCACTGTGGAGCCCAGGCTGGCTTTGAACTCATGGTGACCTTTCTGCCTCAGCCTCCCAAGTGCTGGGATTGCAGGTGTGCACAGCCCCAAATCACAGATTTTTAAAGATATAATTTGTACTTATTTTCATATAAGAAAAGGAAAGAATAACTACACAAGAAAGAGACAACCGCTTTGTTTGTGCAACACATATTGTTTCTTACTACACCAGTGAACTTGAATCTGGTCACAACCTTTAGAACTAAAAGCAGTTTTCCAGGAAATACAGCAGGTGGAAAGTGTCAAGCAGCATCACAGGGATGCAGTCAGGAAAATCTAACTTCAGGGAAACTGCTGTCAAGTGATCTGGTTTCAATAAATAAATAATAAGAGGAAAAAAAGGGACAGAGCAATTTCAGATCAAGAGAGACTTCAAAAATGTGTCAGCACAGTACAAGGATCTTGTTTGGATTTTGAGAAAGTGATTTTCTTCATGGACCATATTTTTTGAGCACATACTTGTGATGCAGTTAACTTATTCCTCTCTCCTCACCTTTCTCCAAATTGGCAGCGGGGTCCAGAGGCTTCATCCAAAAGGGATTTCTTCCCTTTGGCAAATCTATAGGTAGTGCTATGTTCTTCCATTTCCTAATTTCTGATTTATTCATATTCATTCATATTCTTCCCCCAACCCCTGATTTAGCAGCCATTATTGCTTAATTCCTAATCTAATTCTTTGGGAAATATAAAGTGATGACTCAGTCTGGCAGTCATTATTCATTTGTTTCTGGAACGTGGACATAAAGAAGCACATTGCCTCAGCTAAGCGTGATGGCGCACGCCTGTAATCCTAGCACTTGGGAGTCTGAGGCAGGAAGATCGCCACAAGTTTGAGGCCATCCTGGGCATATAGTGAGTTTTGGGTCAGCCTGAACCACATAGTGAGATTCTGTCTGAAAAGACCACAACCACAACCAAAACCAAAACCAAAACTAAAACCAAAACCAAATAAAACAAGAAGCACATAGCCTCATTATTATTTTTGGTGATATTGTTCTCATAGGAAAGACAGAACACACGCTCAATTCTTTGCCTTTATTTCACAGGATTCTAAATTTGATTTATTAGCATCCTTTGACTATTTAAGTTTTTATTTCATCTTTATTATGTTAAATACATTTAGCATTTAACATAATGCTTACTGTCGTAACCATTTTAAGTGCACAAATCAGTGATTTTAAATGCATTCATCCATCTTCAGAACTTTTTTCATTTTGGGAAATTGAAGCTATACTCAAAATCCCCCCCCACCCCCCCATTTCCCGTCCTTTCTTCTTCCACATACCTTGACAACTGACCTTCTATGTTGTACCAATGAATTTACTTGTTCTGCATACCTCATATGAGCAGTCTTTAACATTTGTCCTTTCGTTATTTGGCTTGTTTCACATAGCACGATGTTTCTAAGGTTCACCATGTATAGCAAGTATTGCCATTTTACTCCTTTTTTGGCCAAGTAATATTCATTCCATTATATTTATCTCACATTTTATTTATCCATTCTTTCCCTAATGAACATTTGGGTAGACTTCACTTTTTGGCTATTGTGGATAATATTGCTATGGCACATTAGTGTACACTTACCTGATTGAGTCTCTGCTTTTCTTTTCTTTTGGGTTTTTACATAGGAGTGTAATTCCTGTGTCATATGGTAAGTTTATGTTTAACTTTTTAAGGAACCAACACTGTTTTGAGTGGCTGCACCATTTTAAATCCCCAATAGTGGGTATCTTTATTACTTGTGTTTAGAGCCCTTATGGAGTGATTGCTTCTCAGAGATATCTTCCAGATATAGCTGGTGTTTTTAGGCTTTGAGTCTAATGACTCTTAGGCAATCTCGTTTTCCATTTACCAGAGAGGGCAACTGATTAGATCAATCACGACACCTTAGCCCAGTTGCTACAATCAGCAACAACAATAGCATCAAACACAACTTAGAAAATGACAGTATGTGGTAGCAATTATTAATCTGTTACCTTTAACCGTGTGAGCTAGATCAAAGTCGAGGACCAGGCCAAAAAATGTTTGTAGTAAATAAACTCTTCAATATAGCAAATTTACCCTTTGGAATAAGGATTTAGAAGAGGTTGGGGAGGGAGGGATAGAGAGATAGAAGGAGAGGAAAAGGTTAGAAATGAGGCTAGAGGACACAGGAAGATCACGCAAATTTTGGGAGACCGTTGAAGACAAGAAGAAAAGACAGGGTGAAGGAACACTGACAAGAACAGAATAAACTAACAGCCATAGGGAAGCTAGAAACTATTCATCTTCCTATAAGAATAGTGACAGTCGAGAGAAGGGAAGAGAGAGAAAACAATCCGAAATAGGACAGGAGCAGGAACAAAGAGGGAGAGAAATGCAGAACAAGAAGGGAGAGAGAGAAAAAGAGAAAAGAAAAAAGAGGAAAAAAAATATATTTTTTATATATATATATATATATATATATATATATATATATATAAAGGGCCTCCCTCAGGGTATGTCTCTGTTGTCCTGGTAGACAATGTGGGCAGCAGTAGGCAGATCTAAGTCTCAGCAAACCAGCTTTAGTTCATTTAGATTCAGGCTGATTTCTGGTTGCAAGGCCCAAGTTGAGGTCCCTGACTTCTTGCAGGATTGAACTCTGCAAGGTTCTACTGCAGGATCCAGCTGTCCTTATCCCTTAGTGAGCCGGGGTTTCTATGGGAGGTGCTAATCCCACCAATTTACCAACCATGGTGGTCCAGTGTGCCCTTTAATTGCAAAGATTTTCTTCACTTTCCCAGTAGGCTTCAACTTTCATTGAAGACCTTCAGACAGACCCTGTCTCTGTTGCTCACTTCTTCTCTATCTTCTAACCATGGCCTTTATGGGCCCTTGGTGCCTGTGCAGTGCAGATTCATATATGGTGCGGGCCGGCCAGCAAGCTCCGGGCCCACGCAGCGAGCTCCTTTCTAGGTGTGCCTTAAATCCCCAGTAGTAATACACAAGGGTTCTAATTTCTTCACATCTTCCCCAGCATTTGTTATTTCCTGATTTTTAATATTGACCATTCTGATAGGTGTGACATAGTATCTCATTAAGATTTTTTTTTTTGGTACCGGGGATGGAACTCCAGTCCTTGTGCTTGCGCAGCAGGTGGCAAAACCATTGAGCTAAATCCCTGGCCTGTAATTTTGATTTACATTTCTGTAATTTTTGTTTTCTTTTTGGTACTGGGGATTGAACTTTCGGGATCTTGCGCTTTCGAGGCAGGCGGTGGCACCACTGAGCTAAATCCCTGGCCCAATTTTTTTTTTTTTTTTAAACAGGGTCTCACTATGTACTTCAGACTGGTGTTGAACTCACTATGTAGCCCAGGGTGGCTTCAAATGCGCCGTGGTCTTCCTGCCTCTCAGCCTCCCAAGTGCTGGGATTACAGGTGTGCGCCCCCATGCCCAACTTCTCCTTAATGATTATTGTTGTAGAGATCTTTTTATATACCTAGCGGTCATTTGTACATCTTCTTTGGAGAAATGTCTATTCAATGCCTATGTACATTTTTAAGTTGAGTTGGTTGGTTTTTGTTAAGTTGTAGGAATTCTTTATATATTCCGGGTGTTAGTCCTTATGAAATTTTTCAGATATGTAATTTTCAAATATTTTTTCCCATTCCATGAGTGGGTTGCCATTTTACTCTGTTGATTTGATAGTATCCATTGATGTAGAAGAGTTTTTAAAGTCCAATTTATCTTATTTCATTCTTTTATTGCCTTTTGATGTCACATCCAAGAAATCATTGCCAAATCCAAGGCTTCCAAAATTTCTTCCTAGGTTTTCCTCTGAGAGTATGTAGTTTTAGCTCTTGTTTATGTCTCTGATCCACTTTGAATTAATTATTGCATATGGTATAAAATAAGGATCCGACTTCACTCTTTTGCACATGAATATCTGTTTTCCCCAGTACAGTTTGTTGAAAAGACAGCCTTTTCCCCATTGAATCAAGTTGGCAACCTTGTCAAAAATCATTTTATCTCATATATAAGTGTTTATTTCTGGACTCCTATTCCATTGTTCTATATGTATGTCTTTACTTTTAGTACCACAGTGATTGCTGTAACTTGGTAATCAGTTTGGAAATTAGGAAGAGAGTCCTCCACTAAGTTCTTTTGATGCCATCTTACCATTCTTTGATTGTGTACTTACTATTTGGTATGTTAAGAAGTTTCAGGATCATTCTGTAAATCTCTGGCTCTAGATTTGCAATCAGCTATTTCTCTATGTGTGTGTGTGTGTGTGTGTGTGTGTGTGTGTGTGTGTGTGTGTGTGTGTGTGTGTGTTGGGGTTAAGGGAATGATTTTGGTTTTGATTTTGGTGCTAGAAATGGTACCCAAGGGCTTATGCATGTGCTCTACTACTGAGCTATACATACCGCCAGCTCCTAGGGAATGGTATTTTAAAAATACAATCTAGTCACTAGGGATATTCATTGCTAATGAGTTGGTCATTGTTTTTAGGCCTTTTAAGTGGGCAGAGATCGGCAATAACTATGTCTGTATCTTAAGACAAAATATATATAATGCTGTGTAAAGATGATAGACTGTGATCTCACACTGATATTTTCAATTTAGATTCAGGACTACTGTGTAATGTCTATATCTCTTTCTTGTATGTGGAGAACCCTTGTTCTTAAGGATCTAAGTTATAATTAGATTATCTCATGATTACTCATTTGCCTTATTCACAGTTTATATACAGCAGTGTCATTTACAGCACTCATATTACTGGCATTTATTGAAAAGTTAAAAGTTTTTCTTTCACCCTAGTGATCCCTATTCTTCCTTTTCCTCTTTTTTTTTTGGTACCAGGGATCGAACTCAGGTCCTTGTGCTTGCAAGGCAGGAGGCGGAACCACTGAGCTAAATCCCCAGCCCTCCTCCTTTTCCTCTTTAAAAAAATGAACAGAACCTAAACAGAACATACATGTTTTATACTGTCTCAGCTTTATCAACCTCATTTCATCCTAGTTCTAGAAATAATTTATATCCTTTTTGCTCACCACTAGTCTTTACATTAATATCTCTAGTCAGTTGACCTGCCTTTCTCTTTCTCTCTCAAGTGCTCTCTCCCCCCACCTGCCCATCTCCCCACTATTATCTCTTTCTTCCTCTGCCACCTCTTCCTTCCCCCTTCCCTTCTGTCCTGTTTTTGGTACTGGGGATTGAGCCCAGGACCTTCACACTAAGCTACACCTACATCCCTTTTCTATTTTTAGACAGGGTTTTGCTAGTCAATAACTTGTTTGTGCTGGGCTTGAACTGGTGATTCTTATGCTTCAATCTCCCAGAGTGCTGGAATTATAGGTGTGCACCATGTCCAGCTCACTTGGCTTTTCTGATGTTGCTTACTGGTAGATTCCTGAGAAGGGACTCATGGAAACAATATTTCCTCAGCTTTTGCAGATTTATGTACTAGTTTCTATGTGCCCTTTAAATTCAAAAGTCTGCATATAAAACCTTAATGCATATTTCTTTCCTTGACTATCTTAAACATATTTAAGCTCCTTTCAGCATAAAGTCTTCCTGCAGATAATGTAAGTGATAGTAATCTCATTTTTTTCCCTTGAAAGTTTGTTGTACTTTTTTTTTTTTTTTTTTGGCGGTGGTAGGGCCTTATATGTGTTAGGCAAATGCTTTATCTCTGACCTTACATTTCCTTTTTCGTCTAGAGACCTACAGAAATTTTTCTTTATAAAGTCATAATTTACTACACTATAGCTTGGTGGTGCTCCCCAGACTGGTCTCAACTCATGGCGATCCTCCTGCCTCAGCCTCCCAGGTGTGCAGCACCAGGCCTAGCAATAATGTTATATTTTTAAAACATACTATCTCTTTAATGTTAATACATACTACAGTATTACAAATGAAATCAGTTTTTTGGGATCTGTGTCAATGTGGCCCATTGGCTGGGGATTTAGCTCAGTAGTTCTGCCACGTGCCTCGCAGGCACAAGGACCTGAATTCAATCTCAGGTACCAAAAACAAACAAACAAACAAAAAATCAAAATGGCCCATTTAGTGTAGTGGCAAGATGGATGGAATGGGATTGATTCTAAGTGGATAATTACTGAATTTGGGCAATGGGAACATTAGGGTTTATTAAAGTATTTTTTGTTTGTACGTTTTATGATAACTTACCAAAAATAGGACATAGTGAAAAATTTTAATGTTTCATAGTAAGCTTTTCATTTAGTCCCATCTTTTTCTTATTTGTATGTCATACATAGAAAAGGACATCTTAATATGACACTGTTAAATAAATAGTACTAATATATATACTAGTGTTTGTCATTATATCCTTTTTCTTTTCCTCTCTCATACTTTTCTAGAAATGGCTCTCTTTAAATTTGTAGATTGACTTGTATCCGAGTTACCTTCTCATAGCTGAGACAAAATACTTGACACCCAAAGTTAAAGGAGGAAAGGTTTATTTCTGCTCACAATTTGTAGAATCCATACTTGACCAGCTCCAAGGCAAGGTGGCACGGCAGAGGAGCATCACACAGTCCATGGTGCAGCAGGCGGAAAGCAGCAAGCAGGCACCTCCCAAAAGCCCCACCTGCAATCACTCAGGCTTTGGGGAACACTAGATACAAGTCATAGGAACTTGTCTCCTTATCCTTTGGCATTGATGTCTCTTACTCCACACAAACTCATCTCTCCTTCAGCCTTTACCTTTCCACCTGTTTTCTTTTTCATATATTTTTATAGTTACTTTTTTCTGTGGTACTGGGGATTGGGAGTCCTGCATATTAGGTAAGCACTCTACCACTGAATTAAATCCTCAGCACTGTTTTATTTTTTTACTTATTTTATGAAAAAATAAAACAAAGTTTCTTAATAAGAGAATAACAATAGTTAACACATTGTGTGTCATCTTCAAAGTAGTCATTCAGAGTACAAGACATAAACCAAAAAGATCCTTACAAAAAGAAACAGATAATGACACAAATCTTTCTTTTCAACAATCTAAGATAAACTAGTAGTATAAATGAAACAGATTAGCATATATCAAAATATTTTTGAAATAATGAAATATGTAACTTGGGGAAGTATTTGAACTTCTCCCTACTTCCTATTTATATTTCTTCTATTTTGCTCTTTGTATATACAGAGTCTGCCAAAAAAAATGTACACATCAGGAAAAGAAAAACTTGTATAAATACTTTAATATTAAATTTATTGAGCCATCATGAGATTAATACAAGTTACTTTTGGCCTCTACAATTACAAGAGGTGTTCAGACTGATGGCCATTAGCCACAGACATTTATTAGTATGGCAAACTGCTGAAGTGTATATACATTTTTTGGGTGATATATATATATTTATATCTATATTTCTCATATAAGAGAAACCATATGATATTTGAGCTTGTGTCTGACTTACTTCACTTAACATTTGTCTTAATTTGTCTTTTCTTATTGCTGAGACAAAATGTACAATACCCAAAGTTAAAGGAGGAGAGGTTATTTTAGCTCAGTTTGTAAAGGTTTCAGTCCATAGTCAGCTGGCTCCAAAAGCAAGGTAGTATGGCAGAGGGGCATCACAGGGGCTAAACAGTCCATGGCCAGAGCAGGCAGGAGGTAAGAAAAAATACGCTTGCCTTCTATCTTTCTCTTTATATTCTATCTAGGATATAAACCCAGGATTGGGCCTTCCATTATCCACACCCAGAACTATGCTAAACCAATTTAGTTATCACACATCCTAATCCAGCATCACACACCTAGATCCAGTCACCTCCCAAAGGTCCAACCTATGACTGCATTATGAGCCTTTGAGGGGACATCTAGGTCAAGCCATAACATTTGCCTCAAGTTTTTCTTTATGGCAGCATAGTACTCCTTTGTACATAAATACCAACTTTCCTTATCCATTCATCTACTGATAAACATACAGCTGTTTCTAAGACCTAGCTATTATGAATTTGTACTGCTATAAACATGGATATGCATGTATCCCTGTAATATGATGATTTTAACTCTTTTGGGAAGATATCTAGAAGGATGATGACTGGGTCAAATGGAATTTTTATTTTTTTTTTCTGAGGGATCTCCACACTGATTTCCATGGTGGTTGTACTAGTTTACATTCCCACTAGTAATGCAGAAGAGTTCCTTTTTCCCTACATCCCTGCTAGCATTTGTTATTAGATTTTTGATGATAGCCATTTTTTCTGGGGTAAGGTGGTATCTCAGTATAGTTTTAATTTGCATTTTCCTGTTGGCCAACAATGATGTGGAATATTTAATGTATTTATTTGCTATTTATACTACTTCTAAGAAGTGTTTTGTAATTTTTGTTGACTGTATTTTGATTGGGTTTTTAATTTTGAGGCGTCTAATTTTTTTGAGTTCTTCATATATTCTTTTCTATTACTAAACTGCAGTCTTTTTCCCAATTTCATCAGTGTTTCTTCCTTTTTTGGTTCCAGAATCCCATCCAAGACACTACATTTGGTCATTATTATCTTCGCCTCCTCTGGTCTCTGATAATTTCTAACTGTCCTGTTTTTGATGATATTTATAGGTTTGAGTCCAGTTAGGCATTATTCAGCACATCACTAAGTTTGGGTTTATCTGATATGCTCTTCAGAGTTTTTGTAAGGATGACCACAGAAATGGATTAATTCTCATCATATCATAATCAGGAGTACATGGGCTGGGGATGTGGCTTGCCAGAGCACTTGCCTGGCTTGTGCAAGCCAGCACCATACACACACAGACACAAAGAGAGTGCATACATAACTGTCACCATGATTTAGACTGCTGATGTTGACCATGACAACTTGGCTAAGGTCACTCTTCTCTTACAAAGTTACCCTCTCCTGCTTTTGTATCTGTACATACAGTGGCTTCAGAATGCTTAACTTTACCCCCTTGAGAAACTACGAACCAGAATTAAGTGTTTATCTACATCTCCTTTCATCTTTAGTCTCAGTTTTCAATCATCTACAAAGGCTGCCATCTTTTATCCCCGCAGGCCTGTACAGTTCTATTTTCTCTTGACATTGAAATTAGTTGTTAATGTTTTTAAATTTAGGAGGTCTTATATATTTGCCAGCTTCTCTCAAACGACTGGCAAGTATGGAAACATTATCTCATATTTCCCAAAGGCAATAACCACCTGGAATTTGAGACAGTTCTCCCAATTCAATACAGTCCTCTCCCAACCTGCTTCACTCCTTTCATTACTTACCTTACCCTGAAGGCATTTGTGTTTACAACTCTTGGTACCTGTGGAGCAGGGATTCTGAGGGTAGATGAATTATGGAAGCACTATGTGACCACTGGTGAACTGGCTTCCCCAGTACCATTGGTGGTCCCCTAGCTGCCAGACATCTTCCTTGAGTTTGTACTTACTTTTTGACTCCTTCAAAATAAATCAACAAAGAAAATAACAACAACAAATCTGTCACTTCTTTTTGTTTTTTTGGTTTTTTTGGTACCAGAGATCGAACTCGGGACCTTGCACTTGCAAGGCAGGCAGCGGCACCACTGAGCTAAATCCGCTGCAGTCACTTCTTTTTTTTTTTACAGACCATGAAAAGAGTATATTCTTTTATTGGATTTTTTTTTTTTTTAAAGATATGAATAGGAATGCTTTAGCAGCTTTATTTATGACATCCTTTTTTTTTTCTCGGTACCGGGGATTGAACTTGGGACCTTTCACTTGCAAGGCAGGCTCCAGAACCACTGAGCTAAATCCTCAGCCCTCTTTTATTGGTTTTTGTTCATACATTTTAAGTTTCAACTTTCAATAATAAAATTTAATAAATGTGATTCCATAATCATAAAAATTTGCTGTACAATTATTTACATGTTGCCAAAGTCTACAGTCATACAAAACATCACAAGGATCGAACTGATTCTATGCATGGTTCCGTCACACAGGAGGGACCTGGAGCTGATTAATATATATTCAAAGACTAAATTATTGATATGCACAGTGTATTTGGCACTGTTCATTAATATTAAACATCTGCTCAGAGACAGGCATTCTTCAGCCTTTGTCACAATAGACTATACTTCACTATTCACATTAAAACCAGCCTTTCAGCCGGGGATTTAGCTCAGTGGTTTCGCCGCTTGCTGCGCAAGTGCAAGGACCCGAGTTTGATCCTTGGTACCTAAAGAACCAGCCTTTCGACTTCACAGCACTTCGACTTTACAGCTTTAAGGAGCAAACCACAACTTGAATTGGGGATAGAATTCAAATCCTCCCTACTTGCTCTGCTCCAGCCATGTAGAGGGCTCGATTTGGTTATTTTCCCATTGTGGGGAATGTTAAGAAGAACCAATTTATTTATTTATTTTTTTCTTAAATTCAGTTATTTATTGAAAAGAAAATTTGTGTTATTATCTGTGTTTTTTGGTAGGAATCTTTTTTGTTTTTTGTGGGGTTTTTTTCTATTAAATTCTTTTATGGGTACATTGTAGGTATACAACACAATTACATTTCTCATTGGGAATTATACCTTTATGTAATGCATCTTAGTTCTTATTTTTTCCCCATTCCTAGCCCTCCCTTCACGCCCTCCACCCTTCCCTATTTAGAAAGACTTTATTTCCATTTTTTCCATTTCTCATCATTTTTTCCTTTCGCTTCTTTTCTTTCCCCTGCCCCTCCCACTACCCCTACCCCTTTGGACCTTTCTTCCTATTTTACATTATCAATTATTCATTCTAATCACCAGTACATTTTAGGTATACAGTATAATGACATTCATCATCGGAAATTTGCACCTTTACATAGTCTCTCTTGGTTCTTATTTTTCACCCTTGCCCAGCCCTCCCTTCAACCCCTCCAGTCCTCCCTATTTACAAAGATTTTGTTCCTTTTTTTCCATGTTCTCATACTAATCCCATTCCCTTCTATCCTTTCCCCTAGCCCTCCCACTTCCTTCCCCTTTGCCCCTTTTCTTCCTATTTCACATGGCCTATTATACATTTAGTCCTTATTTACACTTTCAGTTTCTCACACCAGAGAAACTATTCCGTATGTACACATGTGTGTCCTATTTATTTTACTTAAGAGTATTGCCTCAATGTGCATCCACTTAGCTATAAATGTCTCTAATTTATCATTCTTTATGGCTGAGTAGTACTCCATTTTATAAAAAAACCACATTTTCTTGATCCAGTCTCCAGTTGATGGGGATTTGGGGTGTTTCCAAGTTTTAGCTATTACAAACTGTGCTGCTATGAACATGGGCGTACATAGATCACTGTGGTATGATTCTTCTAATTCTTTGGGGAAGATCCCCAGCAGTGGAATAGCAGGGTCAAATGGGACTTCCAGTCCTAGTTCTTTGAGGTATCTCCATACTGATTTCCACAGTGCTTGCACCAGTCTACACTCCCACCAGCAGTGGAGCAGGGTTCCTCTTTCCCCACAGCCCTGCCAGCATTTGTTACTGGTTGATTTCATGATAGCAGCCTTTCTTTCTGGAGTGAGGTGGAATCTCAGCATTGTTTTCATTTGCATCTCTCGAATGACCAGTGATGTTGAACATTTTTTCATGTATTTATTTGCTATTTCTACTTCCTTGTCTGAGAAATGTCTGTTCATTTCAGATGCCCATTTTTGGACTGGGTCTTTAAATTTGGGAAGTCTGATCTTTTTAAGTTCTTTATAGATTCGAGATAGTAGACCTTAGTCTGAGGAAGAGCAGGTGAAGATTTTTTCCCACATTGTGGGTTGTCTCTTCACACTGCTGGTGGTTTCTCTTGCTGTGCAGAAGCTTTTTAATAAGAAGAGATCCCATTTGTTGATTGTTTGTGCTAGTTCATGGGCAACTGAGGTTTTGTTCATAAAATCTTTTCCTACACCGATGTCTTCAAGGGTTCTACCTAACCTCTGTTCCAACTGGTTCAGAGTTTCTGTTTTAATATTTAGATCTTTAATCCATTTTGATTTTAGTTTAGTGCATGGTGAGAGATATAGGTCTAGTTTTAATCTTTGGCAAGTTGAAGCCCAATTTTTCCAGCACCATTTATTAAAGAGGCTATCTTTCCTCCAGTGAGGGTGTTTGGCTCCTTTATCGAAGAGGAGATGGCTGAGTGTGTCTGGCGTTGTTTCTGCATCTTTTAATCTGTTCCACTGGTCCTCAAGTCTGTTTCTTTGCCAGTCCCATGCTGTTTTTATCACAGTAACTTTGTAGTATAGTTGCAGGTTGGGGATTGTGATACCCCCTGCCATGTCTCTGTTACCTAGAATTGCTTTTGCTATTCTGGGTCTCTTCTTGGTCCAAATGAATTTTTGGATTGTTTTCTCAAGATCCATGAAGTATGCTGCTGGGATCTCAATTGGAATTGCATTAAATCTATATAGCAGTTTTGGAAGTATGGCCATTTTCACTATATTAATCCTTCCTACCCAGGAGCAGGGGATGTCTTTCCATTTTCTGATATCATCTTCAATCTCTCTTTTCAGAGTGCCATAGTTTTCAGAGAAGAGGTCTTTGATTTCTTTTGTTAGGTTGATTCCTAGGTATTTCAGTTTTTGGATGCTATTGTGAAAGGAATTATTGGCCCTATTTCTCTCTCAGTGAGTCTGTCATTGGTGTAGAGGAATGCTATTGATTTTTGTGTGTTGACCTTGTACCCAGCTACTTGACTGAATTTGGTTATTAAGTCTAGAAGACTTTTGGTGGAGTTCTTGGGGTCTTTTATATAGAGTATCATGTCATCTGCAAATAATGACAATTTGACTTCTTCCTTACCTATCTTTATTCCTTTTATTTCTTTCTCTTGTCTAATTGCCGTGGCTAATGTTTCCAGAACTATATTGAACAAGAGTGGTGATAGTGGACATCCTTGTCTTGTTCCTGATTTTAGTGTGAAGGATTTCAGTTTTTGACCATTTAGTATGATATTGGCTGTTGGTTTTTCATAGGTGGCTTCTATCAGTTTGAGGTAGAGACCATCTATTCCAATTTTTTGTAGGGTTTTTATCATAAATGCATGTTGGATTTTGTCAAATGCTTTTTTTGCATCTATGGAGATAATCATACAGTTTTTGTCCTTGACTCTGTTGATATAGTGTATTACATTAATTGATTTTCATATATTGAACCATCCCTGCATCCCTGGGATGAATCCCATTTGATCAGGGTGTATGATCTTCTTGATGATCTTCTGCATTCTGTTTGCCAGTATCTTATTAAGGATTTTTGCATCTATGTTCATTAGTGAGATTGGCCTATAGTTCTCTTTTTCAGTTGGGTCTTTCTCTGCTTTGGGGATCAAGGTGATGCTTGCTTCCAGGAATGAATTTGGGAGTATTGCTTCCCTTTCAGTTTCATTGAAGAGTTTAAACAGTAGTGGCAGCAGTTCCTCTCTAAATGTCTGGTAGAATTCAGCAGTGAAGCCATCAGGGCCCGGGCTTTTCTTAGTTGATAAGTGTTTAATTACATTTTCAATTTCATTGGTTGATATTGAGTTGTTCAGAATTTTTAGGTCTTCTTCATTCAACTTTGGTAATTCATATGTATCTAGGAATCTGTCCATTTCTTCTGTGTTGTCTATCTTATTGGCGTATAGGTTCTGGAAGTAGGTATTGATGATCCTCTGGATTTCTGCTGGGTCTGTTGTAATTTCACCCTTTTCATTCCTAATTGCATGGATTTGGGCCTTTTCTTTCCTTTTTCTGATAAGGTTGGCTAAAGGTTTATCAATTTTGTTGTTTCTTTTGAAGAACCAACTCTTGGCTTCAGTGATTTTTTGTATCGTTCTCTTAGTCTTCCATTGCATTGATTTCTCCTCTGATCTTTATAATTTCCTCCCTTGTATGAGCTTTGGGGTTGTCCTGCTCTTCTTTTTCTAGAAGCTTGAGGTTCAGCATCAGGTTGTTTAATTGGGCTCATTCTGTTTTCCTAATATGCATATTCACTGCTATGAATTTCCCTCGTAAGACTGCTTTCATTGTGTCCCATAGATTCTGATATGTTGTATTGTCATTGTCATTTAATCAAAGGAACTGTCTGATTTCTTCTTTAATTTCCTCTGTGACCCATTGGTTATTCAGAAGTGTGTTGTTCAATTTCCACGTGTTTATGAAATTTTTTGAGTTTCTTTTGCTATGGATCTCCAATTTCATTGCACTATGGTCTGATAATATACAGGGGATAACTTCATTTCCTTTGCACTTACTTAAACATGTTCTCTGTGTGAGTATGTGGTCTATTTTGGAGAATGACCCATGTGCAGTTGAGAAGAATGTGTATTCTGATTTTGTGGGGTGGAAGACTCTGTAAACATCTGTTAAGTTCATTTGTTCAAGAGTTCGATTGAATTCTAGTATTTCATTACTTATTTTTAGTCTAGTTGATCTATCTATTTGTGACAGTGGGGTGTTGAGGTCCCCCACTACAATTGTATTAATGCATATATGACTTTTCATGTCCGTTAGTATTTGTTTTATATAGTTGGGTGCACTAGTGTTTGGTGCATAGAGATTTAGGATTGTCATCTCTTCCTCTTGGATTCTTCCCTTTACAAGGATGTAGTGTCCTTCTTCATCTCTCTTAATCAGTGTTGGTTTGAAATCTACTTGATCTGCCAAGAGGATAGCTACTCCTGCTTTTTTTCGGGTTCCTGTTGCATGCAGTATTGTTTTCCACCCTTTAACTTTCAGTCTATGAGTTTCCTTTTGAATTAGTGTGTTTCTTGTGTGCAGCATATTGTTGGATTTTGCTTCTTGACCCATTCTGCCAGTCTATTTCTTTTGATTGGTGAATTGAGACCATTAACGTTGATGGTTATAACTGAAACATATTGACTTGTCATTGCCATGACTTTTTCTTTTTGTTGGGTTCTCCCCCTTTATATTTAATTTCTTGTCATGCGAGATGGGTTCATTCTGCTTTGCTTCCTGGGGTTGTGATCCTCAATGTCTGTTCCTAGGATATTGTGTAAAATTCTTTGGAGTGTTGGTTTGGTATTCACGAAGTTCCTAAGGTGCTCTTTGTCATGAAAGTATCTTATTTCTTCATCCATTTTGAAAGATAGTTTTGCAGCGTACATCAATCTGGGCTGGAGGCTGTTTTCTTTTAGGGCTTGGAATGTGTCACTCCAAGCTCTTGTTGCCTTGATGGTTTGTGTTGAGAAGTCTGTTGTGATTCTGATGGGCTTTCCTTTGTATGTGATTTGTTTATTTTCTCTGAGTCCTTGGAGAAGTTTGTTCTTCTGTTGTGTTTCTGGCATCTTAATGATATGCCTATGTGTAGATTTTTTTTGATCAAGGCTATTTGGAGTCCTATATGCCTCACTTATCTGTATGTCAAGCTCTTTTCCCCTGCTTGGGAAGTTTTCTGCCATTATTTCTGTGAAGAGATTTTTTTATGTCATCTGCACTCTCTCCTGTTTCTTCATTGAGCCCAGTCAGTCTTATGTTATTCTTTTTTGCATCATCTAGCAGCTGCTGGATTGATTTCTCATGTCCCCTTATAATTTTGAAGCAATTTTTCTTTTCCTGGTCACTAATTGCAATCTTATCTTCTATATCTGAAATTCTGTCCTCACATTGGCTCATTCTGCTGTGTAGACTTTCAATGGAGTTTTTCCAATCCTGGAAATCTATTTGCCTCTGTTTTATGGATTCCATTTGTTTCTTATGTTGGGATTCCATCATGTTCCTCAGCTCCTCTCTAGATTTATTAATCATGTCTTGCACTAAGGGCACAATTTCTCCTGTTATCTGAGAAATTATTTCTGATTTCATTTTTTCCAGATCCCCTTTTGTTGCCAGTTCAGTAGGTCCAGGTGGTTGAGTATCAGAGTGTTCCATCTCATTTCCCTTTGGGGTTGCTGTAGGTGATCTGGAAGTGTGGTTTTGAGACTTATTTACGTGTTTTTTCATTTCGACTGGGGGGCGGGGGGAGCCTGTTAGCGCCTGCACGGATTACCTCCTCTGAGCTGGGTGAGGTGGGACAGGAGCCGGGAGCAGCGGTAGGGATGGTGACCCAAAAGCCCTTTCCTGTGGGCTGGGAGCAGCGGGTGGGATGGTGGCCGGGAAACCCCTTCCTCTGGACCAGGAGCAGTGGGATTGTGGCTCAGAAGCCCCTCTCTCTGGGCTGGGAGCGGTGGGAGGGATGGTGGCTGGGAAACCCCTTCCTCTGGACCAGGAGCAGTGGGACTGCGGCTCAGAAGCCCCTACCTCTGGGCCGGGAACAGTGGGACTCAGTACCTTGGTCTGGTGGTCTGGTGTCCTCTGCGTCTTTGTAGTGTGGAATCAGGTGGCTGCCTGTCTGCAGCGGGATGATTTGGCGTCTTCTGCGCGACTCAGGACCTCAGTAGGGCATGCACAGATCTGCCTGTCTGCAGCGGGCTGATATGGCGTGTGTTCTGGGCGACTGGGGACCTCGGTAGGGTGTGGGCAGACCTGCCTGTCTGCAGTGAGGTGATTCGTCCATTTTCCGCGGGACTCAGGACCTCTGTAGGGCATGCACAGATCTGCCTGTCTGCAGCGGACTGATATGGCATGTGTTCCGCGCGACGGGGGTCCTCAGAGTCAAGAAGAAGCAATTTAAAGACAACCCCTCCGATATACGTAAAGACATACGCTTTTCTTTACAATGATCAATTCTAAGCTCTAAGGACGGAGAGGTTGTGAGGATTTTGACAAGAACTTTGGAACAAGCAAAGCTGTTCAAATTGTAGACTGCAGAAGCAGGCGCACCACGTGAGAAAGTTCTGGAAAGGGTCTACCTGAACATGTCCCGAGTCTCTGCTCAGCCTACAGCAGATTGAGAAATGGACTACGGCGTTATTTTATCTAGAACCGCGCACTGAGAGTGCAGTAGCCTACAAACGGAGAAGTATGAAAAGTAGCAGACCAGACTGGGTTTGGGAAGCGTGCTTGGAATTGCTTGTCAGATTCTAAAGTGGTGAAGAATAAATGTTTTGACTTTGGATTTTAAAACCCCATTTATGATTTTAAAACTACACTTGAAATAAAAATGATTAAACTAAATTTTGATCCAGTGACGTTACTTTGCACTTCATAGTTCTTTGTATTTTTTTAAGTCTTAATTTATTTCCAAGTTTTATGTGAAGCTACAGCATATCCAAACTATTAGAAATTTTCTATTTCTGTTATGTGCTGTGATTCACGTCCTGTTGAGTATTATTTTACCTAAGCCTTTTGTATGATAGATGATATAAATGTCATTTATAAATATTTTGCAGTCTGTACAGCTTTAATAAATTTAATGGGCCCAATTGAAGAAGGGAGTTAATGTTTGTTAAAATGGAATTAGTTAAATAAATTACCTATTGGGTTGTAGCCCAAATCTGCACAAGATTTGAGTATTTGAATTTTCTACTCTTCTCTTCTTTCACAGTATTGTATGTTTGTAAAAATAATGCAGTCACTTCTTGTTATCTGTGTTGTAGTAGCCAGCAGGACTATGTGTGTTACAGTTGACTGCTTTTGGTAGTGACCTTTTCTGGTGTTTAGTTGGAATCCACAGAGCACATATGCCTTGGGCCTTGGAATGAATCCATCTCTTTAGCACCCTAGAGCCTCTCTTCTCTGTCACATTCCTCCTTCTTACCAAATTTATCCCTTCATCCAATGAAATATCCCCTGCCCCATTTTGGTTTTTTTGAGCAGGGTGTGGTAGTTCAGGCAATCCTGCCTCAGCCTCCTAAGTGCTTCTTTACATTTTTTTTTTTTGGTACCCGGGATCCAACTCAGAAACTTGTGCTTGCGAGGCAGACGCAGCACCACTGAGCTAAATCCCCGGCCCTTTACATATTCTTGATGTTAGTCCTCTGTCTGTAGAATAGCTGGCAAATTTTTCCCCATTCTGTAGATTATCTCTTCACTCTGTTGATTGGTTCCTGTGCTGTGCAGAAGCTTTTTAATTTGATATGATCCCATTTGTTGATTATTGGTAGTATTTCTTTCTTTTTGGTACTGGGGATTGACCTCGGGTCCTTGTGCTTGCCAGGCAGGCGGCAGAACCACTGAGCTAAATCCCTGGTCCATAGACTATTGGTATTATTTCTTGTGCCAGTAAGAGTCTGTTCAGAAAATTCTTGTGTACACCTATGTCTTCAAGACTTGTACATATTTTATATTCCAGCAGATTAAGTGATATTCTGTTTTAACATTTAGATATCCATTTTGATTTTAGTTTAGTACATGGTGAGATAGATGGCTCTAGACTTAATTTTCTGCATCTGGATAGCTAGTTTTCCCAGCACCATTTATTAAAGATTCTATCTTCCCTTCATTGTATGTTTGGGCTTCTTTGTCAAAGATCAAATAGGTGTATGTGCCTGAGGTTATTTGTGTTCCTTGTATTCTGCCCCATTGATCCACACGCCAGTTTTTGTGTCAATATTATTGCTGTTTTAATCACTGTAGCTTTATAATATAACTTCAAGTATGGGATTGTGATGCCACCTGCTTTGCTTTAGTACCCAGAATTACTTTTGCTACTCTGGGTCTCTTATGATTCCATACAAATTTTTGGATTGCTTTCTGTTATTCTGTGTGAAATGCCATTGGTATTTTGATTGGGATTGCGTTAAATCTGTATATCAGTTTTGGAAGTATAGCCATTTGATTATGTTGGTTCTGCCTATCCAGGAATGGACTATCTTTCCATTTTCTGATACCTTTCTTAATTTCCTTTTTCAGAATGATGTACGTTTCATTTTATAGGTATTTTATTTCTTAGGTAAAATATTCAGGTATTTAATTTTTTTATACTATTGTGAGTGGCATTGTTTTCCCAATTGCTTTTACAATGAGATCATTTTTAGTGTATAGGAATGCTATTGATTTTTGTATCTTTATTCTGTATCCCGTTATACTGCTGAATTTAGTTAATCCATTGTAGGTGTCTTTTGGTGGAGTTTTTTGGGTCTTCTAAGTAAAGGGTCACGCCATCTGCAAATAATGGTATTTTGACTTTGTCCTTTCCTACACATATCCCTTTTATTTCTTTATCTTACCTGATTACTCTGGCTAATGTTTTGAGGACTGTGTTGAACAGGAGTGGTGATAATGGACATCCTTGTCTTGTTCCTGATTTTAGAGGGAAGGCTTTCAGTTTTTCCCCGTTTAATATGATGTTATCGTAGGTTGGTCACAAATGGCTTTTATCATGTTGAGATAAACTTTCTATACCTATTTTCTTTAGGGTTTTTAAAAAAATTTTTTTGGTACCAGGGATCGAATTCGAGTCCTTGTGCTTGTGAAGCAGGCAGTGGAACCACTGAGCTAAATCCCTAGCCTAGGGTTTTTTTTAAAAAATCATGAATGAATGGATGTTGGAATTTGTCAAAGGCTTTTCCTGCATCTATTGAGACAATCACGTGATTTTTGTCTTTGCTTCTGTTTATGTGATGAATTACATTTATTAATTTATGTGTGTTGAACCATCCTTGCCATCCCTGGGATGAAGCCTATTTGGTCATGGTGTATGATCTTTTTGATGATTTGTTGTATTCTGTTTACCATTTACCAGTATTTTGTTAAAGATTTTTGCATCTATATTCATTAGAGAAATTGGCCTATAGTTCTCTTTTTTTGGTTGGATACTTGTCTTGTTTTGGGATCAGGATAATGTTAGCTTCCAAGAATGATTTTGGAAGTACTCTTTCTCAATTTTGTTAAAATGTTTGAGGAATATTGGTGTTAGATCTTCCTTGAAATTTTTGTAGAAATTGGCTGTAAATCTTTCAGGTTCTGAACTATTCTTAGTAGTTAGTTTTTGTTTGTTTTGCTCTTTGTTACTGCTTCAATTTCATTGCCTGTTTTTGGAATATTTAAGATTTTTAAGTGTTGGTTCAGTTTTAGCAAGTTATATGTATCTAGGAATCCTTCTATTTCTTCTGATTTCCCAATTGTTTGACCTATATGTTTGTGAAGTAATCACTAATTTTTCTGGGTTTCAGCAAGGTCCATTGTGATTTCACCTCATGTATTTCTAATTGCATTAATTTGTGTCTTTTCCTTTTTTCATTAAGATTGGCTAAGGGTTTGTCTATTTTGGTTATTCTTTCAAAGAACTAGTTCTTTGATTCATTGATTCTTTTTATTTTTTTTAGTCTCCATTTCATTAATTTTTGCTCAGATCTTTATAGTTTTCTTCTTTGTACAAGTTTTGGGTTTGGATTGTTCTATTTTTCTGATGTGGACATTCACTGCTGCAGGTGTTCCTCCCAGGACTGCTTGCTTGCTTGCTTTTCTTCTCTTCTCTCTTCTCTCTTCTCTTCTCTTCTCTTCTCTTCTCTTCTCTCTTCTCTTCTCTTCTCTTCTCTTCTCTTCTCTTCTCTTCTCTTCTCTTCTCTTTTTTTGAGACAGGTGTTGCTATACAGATTGGGCTGGCCTTAAACACTATGCAGCCCAAGCTGGCTTTGAACTCACAGCGATCCTCCTGTCTCTGCCTCCCAAGTGCTGAAAGTACAGGTGTGCACCACCACGCCAGGCTCAGACTGCTTTCATTGTATCCATAAGTTTTCGTATGTTGTAATGGCATTATCATTTAATTCCAGGAAGTGTCGCATTTCCTAATTTCTTCTGTGACCCATTAATTTGAATAAAGTATGTTGTTTTAATTTCCATATGTTTGCATAGATTCTATGTTTTCTTTGCTGTTGATTTCTAGTTTCATTGCATTGTGATCTGATAATACGCATGGTAATATTTTCATTCTTTAGTATTTACTTAGGCATGCTTTATTAGCTAGTATGTGGTATATTTTGGAGAAAGTACCAAAAGAATGTGTATTCTGTTATTGTTGGGTGAAACATTATACAGTAAGCACCTAACTTACGAATAAGTTCTGTTCCAGGAGAACATTCATAAGTCAAATTCGTTCATAAGTCCAACAAGGTGAGTCTTATACACTTTTGACACAAATATACAATACACCTTTGACACAAAGCAAAAAAAACCAAAAAACAAATTTGAGGTCCATTTGTATCTGTATCTGTGAAAGTTCACAACTGAAATGTTAGTAAGTTGATGACTTTCTGTATATTATTCCATTTGTTCGAAGGTTTGTTTCAACTCTGATATTTCTTTGTTGATTTTTTTTGTTTTTGTCCATTTGTGCTAGTGGGATATTGAAATTCCCCATTATAATTGTATTGCTATTTATCTGATCTTTTATGTCCATTAGAGTTTGTTTTATGAAGTTGGGTGTACCATGGGTTGGCGCATGTATGTTTGTAATTGTTATCGCTTCCTGTTGACTAGTTCCATTAATCAATATGTAATGTCCTTCTTTGCCTGTTTTTATCAGCTTTGGCTTGAAATTCACTTTATCTGAAAACAGGATAGCTACCCTTACTTGTTTTTAGGTTCCCATTGCATGGATTTGTTTTTCATCCTTTGATTTTTAGTCGTGAATTTTTTGTGTGTTAAATGTGCTTTTTGTATACAGCATACCATGGATTTTGTTTCTTGATCCATTCTGCTAATGTGTGTCTTTTGATTGGTGAGGGGAGTCCATTTACATTGATAGTCATAATTGACAGATACTCACTGTATTAATTTGTGTTGCTCTTTTGCTTTCTTTTCCTTCTACTTGATTGCTAGCCCTACCTGATGCATTCATTTTATTGGACTTTTTGACATTGTTAGTAGCTTCATTGTCTCCTTCTTGGATATCCTCAAGAATTTTTTGGAGTGTTGGTTTGGTTGTCATGAATTTCTTAATTTTTTCTTTATCATGGAAGTATCTTATTTCTCCACCAGTTTTGAAGGATAATTTTGCAGGATATAGCAGTCTGAGTTGGAAGTTGTTTTCTTCTAAGCTTGAAAAACTTCATTTCTTGCTCTCCTTGCTTTTAAGGTTTGTGTTGAGCAATATTTTGTGATTCTAATGGGTTATTCCTTATAG
Organism: Heterocephalus glaber; assembly: GCF_053883595.1. Lineage (NCBI taxonomy): Eukaryota > Metazoa > Chordata > Mammalia > Rodentia > Bathyergidae > Heterocephalus > Heterocephalus glaber. The sequence goes on along the minus strand of NW_028258143.1, from coordinate 32,513,637 downwards.
GTGATTTGTTGCTTTTCTCCAGCAGCCTTTAAGATTCTATTCTTGTGTTGTATTTCTGGTATTTTAATTGTTTATTTGAATTTTTTTTTTTTTTTTTTTTTTGGTACTGGGGGTGAACTCTGGACTTTGTGCTTGCGAGGCAGGCGCCGGAACCATTGAGCTAAATCCCCAGCCCTCTGGTATTTTAATTGTTATGTGGTGTAGAGTGTCTTTTTATCTTCTCTCTCTGATCATGGCTATTTGGGTTCTATATGCTTCTGTAGGTTAAATTCTTTTTCTGTGTCTGGAAAATTTTCTGATATTACTTGTGTAAACAGGTTTTTTGTGCCCTTTGTACAGGCTTCTGATTTTTCACTAATTCCAATTACTCTTACATTAGTCCTCTTTGAGTCATCTAGGAGCAGTTGGATCCATTTTTCATGTTCCCCTGGTTTTTTTTTGGTTTTTTTTTTTTTTTGGTACTGGGGATTGAACTCAGGTCTTTGCGCTGTGCAGCAGGCAGCGAAACCACTGAGCTAAATCCCCGGCCCAATGTTCCCCTGTTTTTAAGGTATCTCTCATTAACTGGTCATTGACCACAGCCTTGTCCTGAAGGTCTGACACTCTGTCCTCACCTTGGTCACTGTTGCTACCCATACTTTCAGTTATGTTTTTAATCTGGATTTCTGTTTGGACCTTTCTTATGAACTCCTTTTCTATGCTGGGGATTCATGTTTTGCATCTCTTTCTTTAGATCTGTTAGCTATTTATTAGTGTCTTCTTTAGACTCACTGAGCATTTTTCATATTAGGGTCATTATCTGATTGGTTATATCTTTTTTTTTTTGGTTATATCTTTTTTAAATTGCCAAGTACCTTATTGAACTTTTTCATTTCCCATTGGTACCCTTTCGGACCTATCTGCTGTGTAGCTTATGATTTCCTCCCCCTCTAGGCCCCCTGAACCAGTTTTTGGGAGTTGGGAGTTTTTGGAGGTCTTGTCTTCTCACGTTTTTGGTTTTTTGTTTGTTTTTGTGCAGATTCTTTGGCCCAATGCCATGTTCTTCCAGAAGAAGTCAGTGTTGTTTCTGACTCCTAGGCAATCCAGATACTGGCACAGAGAGAAAACCAATTGCCACCCTCTATATGTTATCTTGGCTATAGTAGTACATTGAATGACAACAGTGGCATCAAATTTCAACTGGGTATTGAAAAATCCTAGGAACCACTCATGAACAGCCTTTAATTAAAACAAAGCGGACTGTTATTTACATGAAGACAATTAGCCCATCCTTATGTTGACCTACAGTAGTTCAGACCACTGGTTTTGGTGAATGTACGCTGCAGTGTCAGAGCTTAAATATACCACTAGACTAAATGTCTTCTTCTTCAAGACATCCCCCCCACCCCACCATTATTACTCCCAAAGAACTTGGCCACCCACAGAATTCAGGCCAGTGATCTTCCTGGTCTGAGCCCAGGGCTCTCAGTAGTTCCCAGGGGATTGTTATTTAGCTATCATCCTCTCCAAGTCTGTCTCCTAAGGCTGTTTCTCACCTGGGACTGTGGTAGAGAGTATCACTTCAGTCCTGGTGAAACTGTCCTCCTGGGTATAGGTCTCTTCGATCAGATCTGTCTATTGGTTGTTACCTCTATTAACCTGCGTTGTGGGGAACCCAGGGCTGCAGGTGGGGCACATGGTTCTGGTTCTGGTCTTGTCTTAGAGCAGGGCCAGGCAGACATTGGTGTTGGCTGGGGACAGGTCATGAGGTTCCCGGGTCCTCCTGGCTCAACATGGACCCTTCAGCTCTGTGTTTTTAGATTCTATGTAATTCTTCCTGTTTCAGTGAAGGGCTTCATGTCAGTTTGCATATTATCATTCATTCATTCATTCATTCATTATTAATTTGTGTGTGTGAAGTGCCAGTTTAACCCAGATAGTGTTTTATAAAAAAAAAAAAAAAAAATCTGTTTGTCTCTCTTTTTTTTTCTGTGTCCTGTGTTCCCTGGCTATCTTTTGCTAATTTTCTGAGATCAAATTTTAACATTCTGTTGGGAGTGATCCTAGCAACTACCTCCTGGTGATGCAGGAGGAACTCAGTAACATAATGAAGACCACTGGCCTGATGTTCTGTACATGTTAATTTTTGCCTTTAATGGTAGTGGTTTGTCATAATTTAATCATATGTTTAGAACATACATGATTCTATCTCAGATTTGATTAGAAATGCTAAAAAAATACATATTATGTTTTACATGACAGATAGCAGCTGATGAGCCTCCACCAGAAGGATGTAATTCATTTTTCTCAGTGCATGGAGAGAAGACTTGTGATTTTGATGACCTGGAGACTCTTCTATTAACAGCGTCTGGAAGGTAGGTTGTGTGTTTCTTCATTTAAATGCCAAGCATCTCCGTGACCTTTTTCTGTGGTAAGTTCATCTGACTTTTCTTATCTATTTTGTGGTCTCTAGGTGTAATAGTTTAGAGTACAGATTCTGGATTCAGAGTGACTAGATATGGATCTCAGCTCCACTTAAAAATAGTTTTGTGACATGGTTTTTTTTTTTTCTTTCTTTTTTTTTTTTTTTTGTTACTGGGGATCAAACTCAGGACTTTGTGCTTCTCAGGCAGGCACATTGCCACTGAGCTATATCCCTGGCCCAGTTTTGTGAAATGGGACAAGTTACTTTCTTTCCTTTTCTCTCAAATAGAGATAAAAAGAGTATTTGATATTCCCATTAATTTAGTAATGACTTTATCTGCGAGTCTAAGTAGGCTTTGTTATTAGCTTAGCAAGGAATACGTGTGTATGAAAGCCAATGCCTGAAGTAATGATATTAATGATAATGTTCTCTCAGGATGTTAATAGATTCAAAGAAGCCTATTTGAATGGTAATTGTAAGCTGATTCAAATATAAAATTGGTATTTTATGAGTTAGGTGGTTTTTGCCTTTATTTCTTATGGTGGACAGCTGTAATAGGTATCTTTTGCTATCTGGCTATAGTAGAAACCCCTTTATACCCCCTCTAAAGCTGCTAAAAATACAGTGTGCTATAGTTATGAGAAATGCTAATGGAAATTTGTTGGTCTAAGTCTTCTTCAGGGACATTAGCTGCTCAGTATGTGTCCTCTGCCCCTCAAATGGTATTAGTGCCCCTTCTTCAGGCAGGCAGCTAATAAACACAGTGTATGTGCCAGCCAGCTGTGAACATTTGAGAATAGTGCCATGGTTAAATATGCTTGCTTGAGGGAATAAAAGTGAAGATAAATAAATAAATAAATATAGTAATTCTTCAAAACTTTATTGCAACTATAATTCAGGTCTTGATAAAAGAGTGGTAATATCATCTTTCTGAGCGATAGAAACTACTTTTCAATATATTGGCATTTATCCTGTTATACTTTGTTCTTGGTTTTAAATTTATACAAGTAGATAGATTTATTTTTGCAAGAGGCATCATTCCATTTAGCACATGTAGGTGTACCTCAGAATTTTTAACACATGCATAAAAACCTAGGTAAGAATGACTTACTGGTCGATTGTTAGGTCCTTTCAATCCTTTTGCTTTTTATTTTTTGCTATTGTAAGGCTATAATGGATATTTTTGCCTTCTATCAGATAGTTTATCATAGTAGAGATTGGTAGGCCACACATTAAGATCCATTAAAATCTTGATGCCACCCAGAGAATTTTTGGTTTTCTTTTGTTTGGAAAAGTTTAAAAGTTTATGAGAAAAACTAAAATGTTATAACAACTAGCAGGCACAACTAGTAGTAAAAATGGAAGAGGAGAGAGATATACTGTAATTGGCAGTTTATATGCTCAAAGTCATCCTCTGCTCTGTTCATTATTTGTACTTATGTTTCAGATAAAAGGATAATCATATTCTATATGGTAAAAAAATGCTACAGGTCTAGTGCTATGAGATTTGGATATGTATTCTTTTTCTGCCTTGGTTTTCTTTTTTTTTTCCATACTGGAGATCGAACTCAGGAACTGGTGCTTGTGAGACGGGCACGGTGCCGCTGAGCTAAATCCCTGGCCCTAAAAGAATTTTTTTTTTAGGTGTCAGGGATTGGGTAAATTCCTGGCTCTCTTTTTTTAAAAATAAATTTTATTTTATTTTATCCTATTCCCCCCAAAGCCTCCTCCCTTTGCCTTGGTTTTCTTTCACTAGGAAATGGTAACAATTGTTAATACAAGTCTGCATTTTATAATTAGTATTTATGTAGTATACTTTTAGTTTTTGCAGTCATGAACAAGACTCAGATGACAGTGTTCTGAGTGAAAACTATTTAAGACTGTAATACGATTTATATTAAGATACTTGTAATCTTAAATTATCGTAGCTATACTTGACATTTTGTCTGATTTTTTTAGTGCTTAACATTTTTTTACATTGAAAATTTAAAAATTGTAATATTTATTTCCAGACCCAAACCTTTATTGTTCAAAGGAGATCACAGGTATCCCTCATCTAATCCTGAAAGCACAGTGGTGATTTTCTACTCTGAGATAGGCCTTCAGGAATTTTCCAGTTTCCACCACCAACTTGTATCAAAAAGTAATGCAGGCAAAATCAACTATGTATTCAGACATTATATTTCTGTAAGTATTGACTTATTTTACAAGTGTTTTGAATATTAATTTGCCTGGCATGACCTTAGAACATCAGCTAATAATTTCCCTCTTTATGAAATAGTTTAGTTATTTTAACTACTTTTTAGAGAAATTCAGTACTTTCATCAGATCTGAAATGCCATTGCCTTGCTTGCCTTTCTGAAGAAATGTGAATTATATGTAAGAAGTGGCCTAATTTTGCCAAACCTGGTGACCCATGCCTGTAATCCTACCACTTGAGAGGCTGAGGCAGGAGATCATATCAACTTTGAGGTCTTCCTAGGCTACATAGTGAGTTCAGGGCCAACCTAAACTACACAGTGAAAGCCTGTCACACACACACAAAAAAAGGGGCCTAATTTTGTTTCAAAATGAACTATATATATAAAATCCTTTTTTTTTTTTTTTTTTGCTACCAGGGATCGAACTTCGGACCTTGTGCTTTCGAGGCGAGCAGCAGAACCACTGAGCTAAACCCCTGAGCCTTAATATAATCTCTTCTAAATTTAATGTAGTCAGGGCTGGGGATTTAGCTCAGTGGTTCCACCACCTGCCTCGCAAACACAAGGACCCAAGTTCGATCCCCGGTACCAAAAAAAAAAAAAAACCTTAAAAAATAAAAAAATAGAGCTGGGGATTTAGCTCAGTGGAACGGATGCCTGGGTAGGGAGCATAAGATCCTGAGTTTGATCCCCAGTACCATAAAAAAAAAAATAAATAAATAAAAATAAATAAATTTAATGTAATCATGATAATACAGAATTGATTCTTGAATTCAGTTTCTTTTCAACTCTTGTTCTTTCTTTATTGTTTTTGGCACCCTTTCATTTGGTGAGAGGGAAATGATTTCTAAAAAGAGGTGAAATCAAGCAGAATTGCTTTGGAATTAAGCTTGTAACACTTAGCATTTAAAATATTTATAATTATTATAAATTTAGTCAATATTAGACTATACAAGTCAAAAAATTTAAATGACACTTTGAATTAGCAGAAACAGAATTTATCAAAGTACAGTTCTTGAAAACTAGTTCCCCTCTGAACCCCAGGCCCATTGCTAATATTAAAGGTTAAAAATTTTGAAAGGCCATCGTCATTTACGATGGTGGTGAATCCCAACAGAGCACTTCAGGTTTGAGACCGCACCAGTTTTCAAACTTGCTATTTATGTTCTGCACCTTCTTTTTCTCAATCTCTATTTCCTCATATGGTTTGGAACCCTTGCCTTTTCAAGCATCCATTGTGAAAAACCCCGATTTTACTTCTACCTGGGAATTCTTATTTCCACAGTTGGGACAAGATACAAAATGTAAACAAAACTAGGATTGTTTTTAGAGAGAGAAAAACAAACTTTGAATTGATTTTTTAAAAATTGAGTATTTTCATAGTAGGTACATGCTGCTGTAATTGTTGGTGTTTAGTAAACTCTCTTTTATACATAGTTTCTGTAAAAAGTGATGTTTTGATTGCACAATCCCAGATAATGTCTACTAGATGCAGTGCTGGGGACATTGTAAGCCGTGTTGAGCACATTGTAATGCATAACAAGTTAGGTGGTGATAGTGAAATAATTGCTCTGCTTGCAGAATCCCAGGAAGGAGCCAGTTCACCTCTCTGGCTACGGTGTGGAATTGGCCATAAAGAGCACTGAGTACAAGGCCAAGGATGATACTCAGGTGAAAGGTGAATTTGTAAAAATAAGATCAGTGTGTTTTCTTTTAATGTGAGTTAAGGGGAATTTGTTTCCATAATGAAAAAGAATAGATTTAGGAGAATCATGAACCTGTGCTTGAATCTTGTTCTATTTTATTTTCTGAACTTGGAACAGTTTACTGTGGGTTCTTCCTGTTGTAATACTGTAGGGTTTTGAATTTATTATATGAGTTGAGCCTTATATGCTTTTTATTTCCTTTGTAAAGCTCATTTTAAACATAAAAATGATCAGTTTGGGTAATGAAACAAATGGTTAATAAGCTAGTACCTCATCATCTTTTTTTCCCAGTAGTTACATCGAGGATTAATTTGCCTAACTGCTAATTCTTCAGAATTTTGTCTTCGAAAAATTCTTTTTTTTTTTTCTTTTTTTTGGTCCTGGGGGTCGAACTTGGGTCCTTGTGCGTGCGAAGCAGTCAGCGGAACCACTGAGCTAAATCCCCAGCACTGTTCATAATATTAAAAGCTATTAATTTTGAAATTTTTACCTTGTAAAATTTTCTAAAGTTTAAGACCAAAATACATTCTTTCTGAGCACAACTGTAATCCCAGCACTCTGGGAGGCTGAGGCAGTAGGATCATAAGTTTGAGCCCAGCCTGGGCAGTTTAGTGACTTAACGAAACCTTGTCTCAAAATAAAAAATAAAAAGGTCCAGGGATGTTAGCTTAACATAGTCTCTGGCAACCCACAATGTGGGAAAAAATCTTCACCTGCTCTTCCTCAGACAAAGGTCTACTATCTCGAATCTATAAAGAACTTAAAAAGATCAGACCTCCCAAATTTAAAGACCCAATCCGAAAATGGGCATCTGAAATGAACAGACATTTCTCAGACAAGGAAGTAGAAATAGCAAATAAATACATGAAAAAATGTTCAACATCACTGGTCATTCGAGAGATGCAAATGAAAACAATGCTGAGATTCCACCTCACTCCAGAAAGAATGGCTGCTATCATGAAATCAACCAATAACAAATGCTGGTGGGGCTGTGGGGAAAGAGGAACCCTGCTCCACTGCTGGTGGGAGTGTAGACTGGTGCAAGCACTGTGGAAATCAGTATGGAGATACCTCAAAGAACTAGGACTGGAAGTCCCATTTGACCCCGCTATTCCCCTGCTGGGGATCTTCCCCAAAGAATTAAAAGAATCATACCACAGTGATATATGTGTGCCCATGTTCATAGCAGCACAGTTTGTAATAGCTAAAACTTGGAAACAGCCCAAATGCCCAACAACTGGAGACTGGATAAAGAAAATGTGGTTTTTTAATAAAATGGAGTACTACTCAGTCATAAAAAATGATAAATTAGAGACATTTATAGCTAAGTGGATGCACATTGAGGCATTACTCTTAAGTGAAATAAATAGGACACACATGTATAAATACCGAATAGTTTCTCTGGTGTGAGAAACTGAAAATGTAAATAAGGACTAAAATGTATAATAGGTAATGTGAAATAGGAGGAAAAGGGGCAAAGGGGAAGGAAGTGGGAGTGCTAGGGGAAAGGATAGAAGGGAATGGGATTAATATGAGAAAATGGAAAAATAGGAACAAAATCTTTGTAAATAGGGAGGATTGGAGGGGTTGAAGGGAGGGCTGGGCAAGGGTGAAAAATAAGAACCAAGAGAGACTATGTAAAGGTGCAAATTTCCAATGATGAATGTCATTATATCGTATACCTAAAATGTACCAATGATTAGAATGAATAATCGATAATGCAAAATAGGAAGGAAAGTTCCAAAGGGGTAGGGGTAGTAGGAGGGGCAGGGGAAAGGAAAGAAGAGAAAGGAAAAAATGCTGAGAAATGGAAAAAATGGAAATGAAGTCTTTGTAAATAGGGAAGGGTGGAGGGTGTGAAGGGAGGGCTAGGAATAGGGAAAAAATAAGAACCAAGATGCATATGTAAAGGTATAATTCCTAATGAGAAATGTAATTGTGTTGTATACCTACAAGGTACCAATAAAAGAATTTAATAAAGAAAACAAAACAAAACCATAGTCTCTGGTTTCAGTACCCAGGACCATTAAAACAAACAAACAAAAACAATAAAATCCCTTCTTTTGTAAGGAACACAGGGAATGTTGAAACATTTATTTAAAGACCTATTGCAAAATGTTAAATGGCATTAAAATTTCAAGTGTTTCTGAATTTATTTTACATTAGTCAAATGTTATAAGGTTAAAACTTTTTTATTTCTTATCTGATCCATTAGACATGTATTTACTATGTTTTTATAGGAATTGAGGTAAATACTACAGTCATTGGTGAAAATGATCCTATTGATGAAGTTCAGGGGTTTCTCTTTGGAAGGCTAAGGTATGTATGTAATGATATATTCTATTTATTTTGGAAAATACCCTTTAATCTCCAGGCTTCCTTGCATTCCTAGTATCATCTTTCCCATTACTGACTGAGTTACTGATTAATGACATTTGTATATGTAAATCTACATGAAGAAATACCCATTTTTTATTGTAATGTTTGTATTTCCAGGTATTGTGAAACATGTTACTCTTTTTCTCATGCTTGTTTTGCTTTGTGTTGCTTTCATAGTGCTGAGGAGGTAACCCAGGGCCTCCTGCACTGAGCTGCATCCCCAGCCCTAAACACATGACACCATGTCCTGCCTGTGGCTTAAATTGATTACAGTTTTCTCTCATTTGATGACATAAAGTTGGATGCTGTTTTTTTTTATTGAATAATAGGATAAGTTAACTTCTTTCACTTAATTTTTTTCTCAAGGGGAGTGATAATGTATTTTAAATTAGAGTAGTCCTGGTTTTTTGTTTATTCTAAACACCTGAAGAAAATACCAAAGATGTAGTTGTGTTTGACAACACAACTCAACAACTCAATTGAAATGCCTTTTATAGATGCCATTTTTTTTACTCTAGTACTGGAGATTGACTCCAGAGCCTTGCAGTTGGCTCTACCACTGACCTTCATCCCCAGTCCCCCTTTGTTTTTCTTTTTCTAACCCCAGGTTGTCCATACTGGCCTCAAACTTGTGGCCCTCCTGCCTCAGTCTCACAAGTAGCTGGGATTACAGATGTGCACCATAGTGTCTGGTAGGGAATTGAAAATATTTTTAATGATGGAATTTTTAAAGTTTCATAGTTGTATAACCATTTTATAAAAGCATTATAATATTTTGTAGCTGAGAAGTCATCATAGCTGTTATTTTAAATGTTGCAGTTATTTAGGTCTTGGCTTGATAATTATGCAGAGCCCTGAATTCTTCTTTATCTGGAAATTTCAATTAGGACATTTGCAGTGTGCTTTTATTATTTATTTTCAATAGAATACATTCATGTATAGAGTATATGCTGGGCCCAGTTTCATATACATCAGCCTTGACATTTGACTAAATGAGATGATTTAACCAGTTTAATAGTTGGGTTATGTTTCAGTTCAAGTTGAATTGCTATTGACACATTGAGTTAGTTCTGTGCGCGTGTACATTTCTTATTTATCAGCAGGTTCTATTTTATTTATTTATAGTTTTGCAGTATTAAGGATTGAATTGAGGGCCTTCTCAGTGAGCTACATCTGCAGCCTTTATTTTTATTTTAATTTTTAAAATTTTGAGAGCAGGTCTTGCTAAATCACCGAGCTGCCCAATGGGGCTCAAACTTGCCGTCCTTGTGCCTCAGCCTCCCAGAGCACTGAGGTCACCACTACTCAGCTCCTTATCAGCTTTGGCGTCATTAGTATGTAATCAGGTACCACTTTTATTTAATCCATTTTTTCAGAATCCTTTGCATATTCACATTTGTAGGGTTTTTTGATAGCATGATGTTATGCATTTTTAACATAAATACATTATGTATAATATTGAAGACATTTTCCCTTTGGACATCCAAAATAGTTATTTAGCTATCCAGAATACTGGGACCAATTTTGATGTTTTATTTGGAGAATATTGTGATAACTAGTTTGTTTGGAAAGTGAAGCACCTGAGTAAATATTTGCGTTGGCTGCAGGTTGCAGCTAAGAAATTGAGTTTCTAGCGTTTGAAAGAACAGAACTCATCTCCCAGCCACCTGTCTGTCTGACCTAAATGTTACATATCTCTTTCTCTGGTAACTATTTTACTACTTTCAAATGGCTTATACTCTATTTCAAGATAAAACTTGGCAACTGTGGTTAGCCTGAATTGTGCTCCTGTGATTAAAGGATTTAAGAGCATGTAGGCTGAAAGAAATTCATCTTGGGACTGGCAGCAATTGGTTATTTCAGTTTTATTTTTGGATTTTAAAAATATGTGTGAAAAATATGGAGAGCAATATATACCCATGTGCTCACCACCCAAAATTGACTGTTGGTACACTGCTTTACTATCCCAAAGATCTGTTTATCAGAGTTTCTTTGTTTCCCCAACATAAGGCTTCTTTTATTTAAAAACAGAACAGGTCAGTAAAACACTACAGGTGAAGTTCAAGTCCCACCTATACCTACTTTTAGTCTCCTTACCCTCCAGTAAAGAATCACTATTCTAGTGATTTTTTTTTTTTTTTTTTTTTTGGTACTGGGGATCAAACTCAGGACCTTGCACTTGCGAGGCAGGTGGCGGAACCACTGAGCTAAATCCCTGGCCCAAATGATTTTTTTTTTTTTTAAAGAAAATAATTTAAAACAAGAGTTGCATGTTGATATTGTGCCCAAATTGAAACATAAGTGACTTTTAGCACAGTGTATACCTGCTTACCTAAACTTCAGTAGTTACATGTGAAAGTTCTGAAATACATAAAAACATTAATACTTCATATAAAACTACAGTTAAAACATGAGTTTGCTATAAGCATATAAAAACATGAGGTGTTTCTTGGAGTTTCAAGTTACCTCTTCAAAACACCATCTTGCTTGAGTGTATAGTCTTTCTCCAGTAATCAGTATGAACTTTTTTCTCTCAAGAGCTTTATTTTCCATGTACTTTATAAGATCCAGAAAATAGACCCAACAATTATGCACTGCAATTATGTTGTAACAACTTAATTGCACATAATGCTTTAAAGTAGGTTTGGATGAACTTCTCAAAATACTTTGGTATATGTTCTTTAGGGACTTCTAGGAATAACAGAGATTGTAAGTCTCTTCAATCTCCATTTTGCATTAAAATGAACAAGTCTTTGATTCAAGTTCTACATTCTGGGCATTATCAATAAAATGGTCCCCAAACCAATAAATGATGCTGTTGTATTATTAGTTCACAAGACTTATTTAACCTATTTCTGATGCAGTTGAATTGAATGCTATAAACATTTATGTACTATAATAGGTCACTGCAGGGGATGTAGCTCAGTGCTGTGACACCTGCCTGGCAAGTGCAAGGTCCTGAGTTTGATCCCTGCTACTGCAAAAACATAAAGAATAAAATAAATTATATATATATATATATATATATATATATATATAAAATATATCACTGATAGTTTCAGTCTTTTACTTAGAAGCAGAGAAATCAATATTTTTTAATCATTTCTCTTTTACTTTTCTGTTATGTGATTTGTCTTTTAATCTGTAAATTTTATGGTTGTTGAACTAACTTACAATGTCTATATTATTTTTAGAGGAAAATTACTGAAATTTTTTTTTTTTTTTGCCTGTACTGATGAAATTTTCCTAGGATTAAGAGAGAAAATCATGAAAATGAAGTTAGAGCCCTCTTCTGTCTAAGTGTGCTGTGAGAAAAAGACAGACAATGAAAAGGACTTGTTTTATTTTTTTCAGAGACCTGCACCCTGAGCTGACTGGACAATTGAAAGAACTCAGAAAGCATCTTGTGGAGAGCACCAATGAAATGGCACCTTTGAAAGTTTGGCAATTACAAGGTAATGAAAATATAGAGAGATCATTGGCCTGCTTTTTGTGGTATTAAGAGATGCAGAATTCAAATTTGGATATATTTGCATGATTATGAGAGTATCACAGATTTTAAAGATAGAGTGATTATGATTAATCAGAGGAGAAAAGAAGCAAGTACTTTGAAGACAAATAACATTAGGCTGAAGTAATACATATAAATGAGTGGAATACTAGCAACACGTCTAGTCTTATGCTCCTGTATATGTATGTTACTTAAACTGTGTATCTGTAGGATGCTGAAGGGATATAAGAAGTAGAATGTGTGTGTATGTTTCTGTTCCAAAGAATGATTTATCAAAAATTTTCCACCATAATTTGCTAAATGACTTAAGCTATATTTTGTGATACTTTCTTTTATTTATTTTTTTTCTTTTGGTTTTTTGAGACACGGTCTTGCTATGTAGTTCAGGCCAGCCTTGAACTCACTATGTAGCCCATGCTGGCCTCAAACTCAGTAGCGATCCTCCTGCCTCAGCTTCCCAACTGCTGGGAATAAGGTGTGCACCACCACACCTGGCTTGTGTTATATTTTAAATTGAGAAGAGGAAAAAGGGTTTGGGCTCAATTTATCCTTTGCTAAATATGTCATTTTGTGTGACCAGATCAGGAATGGCTCAGTGAACACTATGGAGCCATGAGGTGAATGAACCTGAAACTAAACCATGAACTCTCTGTGGAATGGTTGCATTGTAAGGAGTTCTTTATTACCAAGAGGGTAGTGGAAAGGAAGCCTGAATATTTTTTGGTTTTCACTGCGTTAGATTAATACCCTCTAAACTCCACTTGGCATTGTTACAGACCTCAGTTTCCAGACTGCTGCCCGAATCTTGGCTGCTCCTGCAGAGCTAGCTTTGGTGGTTATGAAGGATCTTAGTCAGAATTTTCCTGCCAAAGCCAGGTAATAGTAAAGCCTTGATACATTCTTCTGTTTAACATTATATCCATTTATCTTCATGTTTACTTGCTAAATGATGTACTTTAAATAGGAAAATGCTTAGAAAATGAAAGCTTTATCACCACTACTCATGTGCATGGTGTCCTGTTTCTAAGAAGTGGACAAGACTGTGCATTGTGTGGTTGAAGAGACGGACCCAGGTGATGCTCTCTTGACACTGCCTCTTACTAGTTATGTTAACATCTGCAAATAAATGATCTCTCGACCTCATTTCCCTTAGCAGTAGAATAGCAATACCTGCCTTTCAGGATTGGATGAGTTACAAAATTCAGCATATGCTGATATAACTAATTGAGAGTCTGGCACAGGCCATTGTTTCCTGAAGGGTTGTACGTATATCATCTTATTATTTCTGCTGAAGAAACAGAGCCAGACAGGCTAAATGACTTGTTCATAGTGATGGAGTAAGATGTTGAATTTCTTAACATTGCTTTCTGTTTTATAATTTTCATTTATATCTCATACATGCAAGGCAAATTGTTTTAAAAGCCAGGTTTTTAGAAACTGTTGATGTAAATTACTGCCAATCTTTTTCTGGAGTCACTGAATGAAGTTTTTGGACTTCTGATATGGGTTGCTTTGTAAATAACTTTTTTTAACCATATGATTTATAAGTTCTATCTGAGAGTTCTTTTTCTGACATATTAAGATATACGAAGAGGATTCTTTCTCTGCCATCAGTGCTTACAGAGGCTGAAAAGTTTGCTGCTTTAGTTTATTTAACATTACCCTTTTGTGTTTGAGTGTTAGGGATCACACACAGCAGTAGGCTAGTGTATTCAACTAAGAACTAAGAGACAGCTGTATTTGCTTTAAAATACTCCTATCTTTCTTTTATTTGGTATTATGTCTTATAGTAAGGAAAAATATGTACATCAATTGTAAAGGTTGGAGGTTTTGTCCATTCTAGTTGTCTTTTATTGAACAACATCTTTCATACTTTAAAAAATAGGAACGTAGAAAACGTTTATTTCAAATGTTAGACTATGTACTGATAATATTTTTATCCCATAGAGCGATAACGAAAACAGCTGTGAGTTCAGGACTTAGAACTGAAGTGGAAGAAAATCAGAAGGTATTAACCAAAGGAAAATACTCAATTTTTATTGTATTTTTATTTATTTTTTATTATAGTATTTTTAAAGATGAAGAAATCTGTGTTTAATATATGATGTTTAGTAATGTTAACTTTTATCAAAGTTGGTATTATTTTGCTCATTTCTGTAATCTATGTATTTTTAGTTTTTTGGGTTTTTTTATATTTTTAATTTTTAATAAGAGTTGAATATGAACATAATTAAAAACTCCACATGGTGCTGCTAACCACATGATTTAGAAAAAGAGCCCCCTCACATATCTTACCCCATTGTGTCCCCATTCCTAGAGACACCTACTTTCAAGCCTTAGGTGATTCTCTGATAGTATTCTAGCATGCGTAATTTGGTATTCTGTTTCTCAGTTTCAGACCTTTCATTTTGGCCTTCTGCTTTGAGGATGAGGTTTATCTTTCTCTCACTGCTGACCTTTCAGTGTCTCATCACTGTCTCATATTGGCCCTTGTCCCATCTTTTCATCTTCCTTGTATTTTGTGTTGTGATCTTACCAAGTTTTGATCCTCTCTAATTTTGACTGGTTGCTTTAGTGCATACCAGGCATTCCAGGGGCTTCTTTTAACCCCTTTCATTTTGTTTTTTTTTCGGGGTTTTTTTTTTTTTTGAATCAGCATCTTGCTATGTAGTTCAGACTGGCCTTAAATTCACTATGTATCCCAGGCTAGCCTTGAACTCCCAGTGATCCTCTTGCCTCAGCCTCCTGAGTACTGGGATTACAGGTGTGCACCACCACACCTGGCTTAAACCTGCTTTCATTTTGTTTTGTTTCTGCAGTTCTAGGGATTGAACCTGGTGTCTACTGGCTGAGCTACATCCCATCCCTTTTTAAATTTATCTGAGACAAGGTCTCATTAAGTCACTAAGTTGCCCAGACTGGTATTGACTTGTGATCCTCCTATCTCAGCCTCCCAGAGTGCTGGGATTACCATGTTAAGCATTTGCCACCTGGCCCAGTTTAACCTCCTTTCTTGCATTCCATGTCTTCTTTGTTTTGAGGTCCCCCCCCCTCTTTTTTTTGGTACCAGGGATCAAACTCAAGACCTTGTGCTTGCGAAGCAGGCGCCAGAACCACTGAGCTAAATCCCTGGCCCTGCTCCCTTATTTTGATGCATCACATTATGCTTTGTGAGGAAAGTTGCATGGGATGTAAATCTGCAACTGTTACATTAGTTTCCAAGTGGGTTCCTATTGATGGCTTGGCTGGGAGTACAGCCCTAGATTGGGAGTCATCTAGGAAATGGAAGGCATTGCTCCTTGGAACTTGAGTTGCCCTTTAGCTTTTGGAAAATCTGAAGCTTTTGTGTGAGATCTCTTCCTCCTGTGTGGAACCATCAGGACATTTTCATTGATCCTACTAGTTTGAGAAGGCTGATTAGAAGCCTTATGGATGAGGCCTTCTGATGGTAGGCCATTCTGATATGGCCATTTCCTGGGGAACCTTGGGTTATTTAGGTTTTCCAGCCTGAGCAGTTTATTGGTGCCCTTACCTGACAGTGATCAGTCAGATGCAGATAACCAGATGCTGTACCTGAGGAAAGCCTCTGACACTGAAGACATGGCAGTAGACCCAAAAGGGCAGCTCAGAGGAAATAGACATTGCAGAGTGAAGAAAGCACAAGCACCACTGATACCTTCAGAGAGATGTGACCACACTGTGAAATCCAAGAGCAACAAAACTCTTGAAAACAGAATATTGACAGCCAGCTTGGATGTGCTGGTACACACCTGTATTCCCAGCTATTTTGGTGGCTGAGGCAGGAGGACCACTTGAGCCCAAGAATTTGAGGTCAGCCTGAGCAACATAGTGAGACCCTGTCTGAAAAGAAGGAAGGAAGGAAAAATAGAAATAAAGGACTTGATAGCTAGAAGAAAACTCAACAAAGGGGCTGGTCCATCTCCAGAAGGGTCTGTTAATCTTCTTCCTGGAGTGTGCATTCTGGCTGCCAGGATTATAGAAGCCTTGTGGGGAGGAACAACTTGGTGACACCTTTAGTCCCCCAATTTCCCTGGGGCTCCCTGCCCCCAGGTGGTTCTTCACGCCAGGCCATGAGCCTCTGTTTCTCTGGGATGATGAGTCCACAGAGCGACCTGGTTTCTCCTTCCCGTTCCTGCCCTTGGGCCTACTGGGAGTTACAGCTCACCACCCTCCCTTCTGGCTGCTGAAATTTGTTATCCCTTCCCTTCCGCTCTCTTTGCCTGTGGGCTCATAACTGGAAGAATACTTTTCTTGACATATCAGTAGAGTTTTAAGAGGGAAAAAAATGCTCATGTTCAGTTCATTATCTTTACCTCAAATTGCCTTAATCTTTAAGTGTGAGATATTAGTTAATACACTTTAGAAATAAACATGTTTTTCAAACACTAAACTGAACAAAACTTTATTGATAATTTATATTTAATTTTTAATTTTCAGAAAATACCCAATATTATTTTAATTTTAGAGCTTCCTAGGCAAGGAAGACAGAACATTGTTGTTTTCTTTGAGACAGGTTCTTGGTTTGCAGTTTTGTCCAGGCTGGCATTAATCTCACAATCCTGCTCAGACTCAATATTGGGATTACAAGCATGCACCACTATTCCTGGGTAATTCCTAAATCTTTAGTGTGCTGGATTTTCCCAAAATGAGCCCAACTTGTACAGCCAGCATCCAGACCCAGGAATGATATGACTGTATGCATTTAGCAGATCAGAGCAGTTTGAGTGAGTTTGGAGTTCTTCCCTCTCATGGAAGAAAATCCAGTTTTCAGTTCAGGCAGCTTTCCATTATCTTCTTTTTTAAAATTGATAAATAAAAAATTGATAAATATTTAATGGTATACAGCGTAATGTTTTGAAATATGTGTATATTTTGTTGTTATCCTGTAACCTTGCCATTGAAGCAGAAGCCATGGCTTCCTCATTTCCTTGTTTTCCCTGTGCGTTACTAGATCTTACATTTTTTTCTTAGTCCACTGACTACTGGGGAGTAAAGGAGCTCGGCAGTCCTTCTTTTCCTTTTCCCAGTCCTAGGTTCTTAAGGGATTATGGACTGCTCCTGCTATCTGATTAATTTCATCTCTTCTCAAATATACAAATAATAGTTGCTGTTTCCTTTGAAGAAAGAATTAAGTAGAAAGGTGGTTATTTAATATTAATAATATTAATAGAATTAAACAGAAAGGCTTCAACATGGAATCAGAGTGATGTTTCCATTGACTCAGGCAGGTCGCGGGGCTGCATGGTCACCTGTGTGCAGGGCTGCCACCACTGTGGGGAGCAATAGGTGAAGGGTTCCATGGAGGCCAGGTCTTGCAAAGCTAGGTAGCACTGGGTGCTGTCTTTAGTGCAACAGCTCAGAAGTTTCTTGGTGTGCCTTAGTTTGAATCCTTTTTTGGTTTATATTCCTGGACTTCATCAAGGGTTCCAGCTTTTACTGACTCCTACCACAACCTTGGTTGACATCACCAACAGGGGAAGCAATGGAAGTATGAAAAAGCCAGGATAGCAACCCTGTGCCCTTTTGCCTGCCACTGGTGAGTGGAGGCAAGGGGAATTCCAGAGCCTGTACAACTCGGTAGCTGTATAGAGTGGAGAAGCCTATTGTGGATCCCCTCTAATAGATAGCTGACTTCTGTCTTCAATACTGTATTAAGGGGGTGAGCCAGTTTATTTGTTTATGAGGAACTTTCTTTGTTCCTAAGGCAAAGAACAAGTAAATAGGTCTATTCCCTTAATGCATGGCTTAAGGTAAAAAATACTAGTTTCAGTTCCTTGCAGATAGTTCTGAGAAGTATTATTGACAAAGGAAACTGAAAGAGTACAGTATATTAATGTATCTTGGGGCAGGAAGAAACTTGTTATATTTTTAAATTAAATAGGAATAAAATTTGTATACTTAATCCTATATTATTCACAATCCCTTTTTTAAAAGTGACCCTCAGCCCTTGACTTATCTACTCGCCTCTGATGCTACAGGAAACAAGTGTGGTAAATCTAAGAAGGGTTTGGGGCATACATAGAAAAACATTTTGACCCAGGCATAGATCATCAAGATTTGTATAGATAATAACGCCTAGAAACACAGAAAGTTACTACTTCCTAATAATTTTTAATTTTTAAAAAATTTTTCAGTATTTCAAGGGAACTTTAGGATTACAGCCTGGAGATTCAGCTCTCTTCATCAATGGACTTCATATTGATTTAGATACACAGGATATATTCAGGTATGGATTTTTATTTTCTGTTTATAAGTTTGTGGGGCACGTTCAGATGGTTGTCCCTCCTTGATGCTGCAGGAGGCAAAGGCTGATGGCTTCCTAGGCACCATGTATATGTGGAGGCTGGCCAAATGATCCAATTCCATGTTGTATTTCAGTCTGTCCTCAAGGCCTGAGGCTTCTCAGGGGTGCCCTTTTAGAGCTGTTTTCATGTTAACTATAGATAGAAAAGAGCAGATTCTTCTGCTTCTGAAATAGTGTGAAGTAGGTTTATTCAGAATGCTGTCTCTGGGGTCTCAGCAGGCATTATTATTTGAAGACGTACTTTTTGTTCTTTAAATGTAATACTAAATTAAAATCAAGACTAAATAGCACCGAATTGTCTTTATGATGGAGGTGTGGACAGGTAGAATTCAGATTTTTTGGTTTGTTTGTTTTTTGAGACAAAGTCTTGCTATGTAGCCCAGCTTGGCCTCAAACTCCTGCCTTTGCCTCCCAAGTGCTAAGATTACAGGTGTGTACCACTACTCTTGGCTGAGAATTCAGATTTTATCTGTGGATTTAAAATCAGTACTATTGATACTGTGGCTTCACAGTAGTAAGAACAAAAGCTTTTGCTAATACTCAGTTGTCACTAGGATATTGCACATTATTTTTGTTAAGGTTTTATGCTCATTTGTTGCATTATAGAGGTATCCTCCTTATCTTTTTTGCCTCCTCAACCATTTTCCCATAGTTTTCTCTGTGGGCCTGTGCCAGTTGATGCTGATACTGAAGCGTATATTAAACATAAATAATAAAGTATTTCTTTTTTGTGTATTTTTAAACTTTATTTTGAGGTAGAGATTCACATACAATCGCTTCTTGGCCTTTTGGGTAACATCAAGTGGAGATTCACATACAGTTGTAAGAAATGCTACAGTGATGGAGCATGCCTGTAGTCTCATAATCTCATCATTCCGTAAGGCTGAAGCAGGAAGATCTTAAATTTGAGCCCAGCCTGAGCAATTTAGCAACTTAGACCCTGTCTCAAAATAAAAAATAAAAAAGGCTAGGGATGTAGCTCAGTATGAAGGCCCTGGGTTCTTCAATCCTCAGTACTGGAGGCGGGGCGGGGAGAGATCATAAATTCACATTTTACACTTCATGCTTTTTTTCTTTTTTGCGGAACCGGTGACAGAACTCAGGACCTTGCGCTTGCCAGGCAGGCACAGCACTACTGAGCTAAATCTTTGGCCCTATACTTCGTGCTTTTATTTTTTATTTTATTTTATTCTTTTGGTACCGGGGGTCGAATTCGGGTCCTTCTGCTTGCGAGGCAGGCGCCGGAACCACTGAGCTACATCCCTGGCCCTACTTTGTGCTTTTAAAAGCAGCACAATTAATCTCTGTATTTTTTCCCTCCCTCCCTCTCTCCTCCTCCCCTTCTCTCCCCTCCTCCCCTTCTCTCCCCTGTCCCTCCCTACCAATAACTGAAAAGTATAACTAAGAACCAGAAGCATGTCCTCTGTCTTGTGTACCTTCATGAGATGAAACAGCACTTCCTTTTTTGCTTTCTCAGTCTGACTTAGCATTGAGTTTTAATTAATAGTGTTTTTCATGGCAAGGAATTTTTAAAAAGTTTTTCTGCTGTCTGTCTGTTACTGTTTTTTCCCCTAGTCTGTTTGATGTGTTGAGGAATGAAGCCCGGGTCATGGAGGGTCTTCATAGACTAAGAATAGAAGGCCTTTCTCTGCATAATATTTTGAAGCTGAACATTCAGCCCTCTGAGGCTGAATATGCCATTGACATCAGGAGTCCAGCTATTTCAGTGAGTATTGACAGGGGGGTGGGCAAAGGCCATTCTCTCCAGACATCTTTATTGTACCTCTCTAATTTGTCTTTTATGAGAGTTAAGTTATTCCCACCATCTCTTTCATTGCCATCAAGATTCATAACTGCTTATGTGGTACTTTGTGTATTTAATAAAGTAGTGTCCTAAATGCTCCAAAAAGTTGAGTTGTTTGGCTACTATGGTTAAGACAATGATTTTTCCTCTGCTGTAGGATTCAGCTGAGTACCTCTTAGGAAAGAGTATTTAGTGTTTTCCCAGTTCCATACAGGTCTTGGATGATTTTGTGGCATTTGTGATTCAGACCTGCTATTAAAAATGGAAGTTTTTAGTTAATAACCTTTTTTTTACTAGGACTTTAGTTATTACCTGCTATATGATCTCTCTGAGTTTTTTTTTTTTAGGAGTTCTGTTTACACAATTCATTTTGGACTATTGGGGTGTTTTAAAATTTTTTTATTTTTGGTAACAGGAATCCAACTTGGGTCCTTGTGCTTGCGAGGCAGGCGGTGGGACCACTGAGCTAAATCCCTGGCCATAATTCATTTTGAACCTTCTTCATCTATAAAACAATGTGGATACAGTGCCATCGTGGCAGTCATGGTAAAAAGAGAAAAGGACAGAACTGATGTAGCTAGCAACTAGGATTTTACTGAGCGAGAAATAATGTAGAATGTAGGTGATCATTACTGGAGTTCTTTGTGTATTTTGATGAACACTGTTAAGTTATTCATTTTCCTATTAAAAATGGTTTTACTTATAAAGAGTATGGATAACATCATAAATGTGACATTAGTTTGTTAGAATAAATTGATTAAAAACTGTGTCATCATACATTCTAAATAATCATTTTATCTCAGATTTATTGGTATTTTCTGATTTTTTATTGGTTTTGTTTGGTTGCAAATAACATTACCTATTCTGTGGTTTGTATTGTAGTCACTCATTTTACTTTCTTTTTTTTTTGGTACTGGAGATCGAACTTGGGTCCTTCCGCTTGCAAGGCAGGTGGCGAAACCACTGAGCTAGATTCCCGGCCCATGTAGTCACTCATTTTTCTACTCAGTCTCTGTACCTTTAAAAATGGTCCTGTCTCATGACTCCTTGTAAGATAATTTGCTCATACTGCTTTTACCACAGATTTCAGTGAATTTGACTAAGGTGGTGCATGACCATGCTGTGTTCTTTCTTTTTAGTGGGTCAACAACCTGGAAGTTGATAGCAGATATAACTCCTGGCCTTCCAGTCTACAAGAGTTGCTGCGCCCCACCTTTCCTGGTGTCATCAGGCAGATCAGGAAGAACTTGCACAACATGGTGAGTGACTCCTCGCTGCCAGCCTGTGAACCTTGCTTCTCCCTTGCTCCCTCTGTGTCCGTGTTCACTTCTGTCCTTTACTAGCTGTTTCCCCTGATCACTTCCACCCGTAAAATGCTCCCTGTTGGTACAGGGGGTCCTTAGAAATGAAAATATAAAAAGACAGTAAGGCAGTCTTCATTTTCGAAGGTAGGTGAGTTGATAAAACTTTTTGTTTGGTGTAGTAAAAGAATAGGTGTCAGAAATCTGTAATTCTGTTTCCATATTACCAGCCTAAGTCCAAGAGAAAAATCACTTTGCCCTCCAGTAGCACATTCTTTGAACATAGAGGAAGACAAATGCTATTTGTGTAACTCTTGTTTTATGTGTTTTAAAATAGAAAAATGTTGGCTTCATGTACAGTGCTTCATGGCAATTTCTTTTGGCCCAGGGGCATTTGAATAAATGTCATTTCATGGGTTCTTCTCCCTTTCTCCCCCTAGGTGTTCATAGTTGATCCTGCACATGAGAATACAGCAGAGTTGATTAACACAGCTGAGATGTTCCTCAGTAATCATATACCTCTAAGGTAACACTAGTATTGATTCGATGATATAGCTAATTTAGCTGAGGTTTTGTTTGTTATTCTGCAGTACAAGTCTGGTGCTACTGAATTGCAGGATAATTAATAGTAGGGATCATTAACGGCAGTTTTATCTTTTGCTTGGTATGAAGCCAGTGTCTTTTGAGACTGGGAGTTTATTCTCAATGAAGAGAGGTTTACCCCCATTGAATTATTAATAAGTAGCCTGTGTAAAAGTAGTTTGTGGTTTCAGCTTGCATCTTAGTGGAAGAGAATTTTCCTAGGTGAGTGTCCCCATCACAGAGCTTGTTCCCACTTTCAGCAGCGATACACGGCTTTATCAATAGCTGTTGTTAGACTGTCAAGGACTAGATTTACACACTGTTTATTTCAGTTCTGTTGTCAAATCTAGCAAGAGGACACTAATTCATTGGGTCCACTATTCTTTCAATAACAATTTTCTTAAGGTTTTACATGTAAGTGTTAAGATACTTTCACTTACTTTCTCAGATAATTCTGGTAATTTTACATTGATGAATTTGGAATTTTTAGAAATTAAAAAAAAAGAACTCTTTAGCCAACAAATATTACTGTGTGTTCCATGTCCAGTACTAAGCCAAATGCTATGGCTGTTATATGAACTATATTCCTGCCTTGTTGGAAGAAGTCTTCTGCATACTTTTAAACACTTTAAAAAGATGTTTGACTGGGGAGGCTAAGGCAGGAGGGTCAAAAGTTTGAGTTTATCCCGTGCAACTTTGCAACTTAGGTAGAGTGTGTCTCAAAATTTAAAAAAAATTAAAAAGGCTGGAGATGTAGCTCACTGTAAAGGCCCTGGGTTCAGTCTCTAATACTGGAGGAAAAAAGAGATGTTTGACCAAGTGTTAATTATGTCCAACTAACTATAAGTGCTTTAGAATTCAAGGAGATAAACTATAAACAGAGGACTGGGCATGGTGGTGCATGCCTCTTATCCTAGCACTTGGGAGGCTGGCCTGAGGTAGGAGGATCACTGTGAGTTAGAGGCCACCGTAGGCTACATAGTGAGTTTAAGGCCAGTCTGAACTACACAGTGAGACCCTGTCTCAAGTCAAATAAACAACAACAACCCCCACCCCCATGCAGTCCCACAGCTATGAACTGAGATATTTGGGAAGCACAGCTTTCATGAAGTTGGATTTCAGAGAGGCTTTGAATAAAATAGAGGATATTGATGCTGGAGAAGCAGAAATTTTGAGTTTAGCGAAATTGCTTCATGCAAAGGATGGATGTCACTTAACCAGGTGGAGGAATAAATTACTGAGCTATATTTAGAGCTGTGTTTTGAATAAAGGAGAAATCTAAGAGTGCAAAAGTCAACTCATGGTAGGGAGTGGGCAATAGTGAAATTTTTATTAACTGGTACTGGGGAACGAGAAGAGGGTGTGTGGGTTTAGATTGCACTGGAGCCCTCAGCCAGAGAGGCATGCTGTGAGCAGCTGGGGCTAGGGGTGGGCTGAGGATTGCTGTGCATGGCTGTGGGCATGCACTAGCTGTTGGCATGGCTGTGCAGAGGAGGCCCGGTCTGAGGGACCCCACAGTGGTATTCCACAGTGAGGCCCAGGGGACACAGGCGTCTGAACTTTCTGTCTTAGCCATTGGAAAAGTCTGATGCCCTTTCTACAAATTAGAAACCTGGGGCAGAGAAATTAGTTTGTGAACAGGTAATATTGTTATGATTTAATTAGGTGATACCCCATGTTGATTTACATAAGAATATTTAGAGTTCTTTTTCTACTCATGATTGTTATCACAAATGGGATTTTAAAAAAACAAAGACAATTTTCACTCAAATATAAATGCTCACTTCACCTCCACCCACATATATGCACACCTCATCAGAACCAAACAGTATTAACAATGTGATGTTTGATATATGTGTTTATATTTTCTTTGTTTAAATTAGTAGACCACATTTTTAGAGCCATTTGATTCACTTGTATTGATACATGTTTACTAAGCTCCATAGTGTCCATTAGGATGCAGTGATGGTGTTGCACCTGCTGTGGGTTTTGATAGATAAAGTCAAATATCCATATTACGCTATCTTACAGGTTAGATCTAGTGCCCTCAAAAGTCCCCTGTGCCCTACCTCTATTTGTCCCTCCTCCCTCTATTAGCCCCAGGCCCTTGGCAACTATTGATTTTTTAAACTGTCTTTATAGTTCCAGAATATCATACAGTTGCAGTCATACAGTATGTAGCTTTTTCAGACTTAATTCTTTTACTTAGCAGTGTGCATTTAGGGTTTCTCCATGTCTTTTTTAGGCTTGATAACCTAACTTCTTTTTATTACTGAGTAATATTTCATTATAGAGATATACCACAGTTTATCCTTTTGCCTATTGGTCTTGGGGTTTTTTGCTACTGGGGATCGAACTCAGGACCTTGCACTTGAGAGGCAGGCGGCCATACCATTGAGCTAATTCCCCGGCTATCTTTTTGCCTATTGAAAGACATCTGGTTGCTTCCAAATTTGAGCAGTTATGAATAAAGCTTCTTAAAAATATGTGTGCAGACTTTTCTGTGTATGTAAATTTTTCAGTTCTATTGGGTATATACCAAGGAGCCAGACTGCTGGATTGTGTGACAACTGATGCTTGGCTTTGTCAGAAAATCATACTGTCTTTTAAAGGGGCCAGGCCATTTTGCTTTTCCACTACCACTGAAAGAGAGTTCCTGTCGTTTGCACATCCTCATCAGCATTTGATGTCACCAGGGTTTTGGTATCTAGCCATTCTAATAAATGTGTACTGATATGTCATTGTTTTAATTTGTAATTCTGTAATGACGTAGGATGTCCAAGCATCTTTTTATATGCATATTTGACATGTGTATTTTTTCTTTTTGGTACTGGGGTTTGAACTCAGGACCTTGCACTTGTGAGGCAGGCATGGGTGCCACTGAGCCAAATCCCCGGCCCTGACATGTGTATGTTTTATTTGGAGAAGTGCCTGATCAGATCTTTTGCTTATATTAAAATTTGGTTGTTTTCTTAATGTCAAGTTTTTAAGAGTGTTTATGTTTTAGATACCAGTCCTTTATCAGATGAGTGTTTTTGCAAAGTAGAAATTTTTAATGTTAATAAAGTCCAACTTACAAATCACTTCTTTCATAGACCCTGGCTTTGGATTTAATGTGTCATTGCCAAACCCAAGATTACCATCTTCTCTGTTGAACCCCAGGAGTTTTATAGTTTGGTGTATTGCACTTAAGTTTATGATCCATTTGAGTTAGTTTTTGTGGAGGGTGTACAGTCTATGTAGACTCATTATTTTGCATGTGGATATCTAGTTGCTCTAGCACTGTTTGTTGAAAAGGCCATCCTTTTTCCACTATATTGTTTTGCTTCAGTAGGAGGCCAGGAGCTAGGGTCTTCCATATTGCCCAGCGCAAGTCTTTTTGGCAACCCATCTATAAATGTATAATGGCATCTTTTTGTGGTTTTTTAATTTTAAATTTTAAAATTAAATGAACTTTACCCCTGGCTATGGCTTTTTGCTGTAGGCCAATTATTTTTTCTGCTTTCCTGTTACCTATAATTCTTCTTGCTATTGTTAATGTCACAATTCCTTCTTTTCTATTTATTTTTAAGTCTGAATGTTTTCATTTCCCTTAATATTTATTTAAAAGTAGAACAAAATTTACACCTAAAACTGTAGGAACATCTTTCATGTCAGTAAAGGAATCTTTTCATGACATGGAAATAGGATATTTTAACCATAGAAAAGCCTCAGCCACATTGAGAATCTGCTTTTTCATTTTATAAGTGACACGTGTATACTTGTGCAACCGTATTTGAGAGGATGTGTCGTGTACTTTGCACTTAGGGGTAGTTTTCTTCCTTTAGCTCCAGTCAAAAGGGGTATATAGGAATGCCATTCTCTTCAGCTGGGTGCACTCTTGAGATGTTTCTTTTTCTTCTTTCTGCTTTCTTTCCAGAATTGGTTTTATCTTTGTGGTTAATGACTCTGAAGATGTTGATGGCATGCAGGACGCTGGAGTGGCTGTTCTCAGAGCGTATAATTACGTGGTCCAGGATATGGATGAGTATCATGCCTTCCAAACTCTGACACGTGTATGTTTTTATTCAAAATGGCAATTTAAAAAAAAAAATTAACTTACTCTAAAACAGAATATATGGTAAGAGGCTTCTGTATTTCTGCAGAGAAAAAAATATTTGTGTAAACTCTTTATAGTTTGGATTTTACAGGTTATCTCTACTTTATCACTTCATTGACATTAATAGTAGACTGTTGCGGGCTGGGAATGTAGCTCAGCAGCACAGCACCTGCCTGGCAAGAGAGAGAATCTGAGTTTGATTCCTAGTACCAAAAAAACCAAACCAAAACAAAAAAATAATAGATTGATGTGATTTCAGCTAAGATGAGGTTCCTTAGGAACTAGGACATAGTTTAATATTCATCGTAAAATTCTTAATGACTGATATTCTGGTTTCTTTAACTGGAAACTCTGAAATGCCTCATTTGTGCATATATTTAAGGCATTTACTTGCTCAAGTTCAGAATTCTCTTTATTTTCTTTTTACTAGAAAACTTTACATGTATCAGTTCTTTTGTTTTCAGATTAATGATAACTTAATTTTTTATTTTTTTCTGGTACTGGGAATTGAATTTAGGACCTTGCACTTGGGAGGCAGGCGTGGTACCTCTGAGCTAAATCCCTGACCTAGATTAATGGTAACTTTAAAAAAATGTGTAAAGTTGGGCCAGGGATTTAGCTCAGTGGTTTCGCTGCCTGCTACGCAAGCGCAAGGACCCAAGTTTGATCCCCGGTACCAAAAAAAAAAAAAAAAATGTGTAAAGTAATCAATTTTGCCACTTTACCCATAAAGATGATGTTGGTCTGTGGTTTACATTTATGTTCTGCTTACTGTTTGGAGATTTGTTTGGAGCATCTTTTGTTAGTTAAAATGTTTATTTATCTGGTAAACTTTTCTCAAAGGCCCACCTTGTGCCAGGTGTGGTCTCAGCTGTGGGGAATACAAAGAATAGTAAGGCTTCACCCCTGTCCTCTGAGACCTTGCAGCCTCACAGGGCACATGTTCACAGACGTTGTCATGCAGTGTGGAAAAGAACACAGCTGGCCTTGTGGCACAATACCTTTATTTCACCTGGGCATGGCTGTGGGCCTTTCTGTGGAGTGCAGAGTTGTACAGCCATAGTCCAGGAGGAGAGTGGAAGTCACTTTCACAGGCTGCCAGTCAGATTGGCAAGTTGCTAGTGTGGTGTGAACAGGGCATGGTGGGAGCAGAATGGGAGGAGAAGCTAGTCCTGGAGGCCACTGGAGGCTGGGCAGCCAGTGTGCAGGCTCATTCTGTGCAGTGCATGGAGATGGGTCTGATGAAGGATGGAGTGGCGGAGAGTCTAGTTAATGAACTGCTGCAGTCACCTCCATGAAAAATAATGAGGAAGTTAGTGAGACCGTGGAGAATGAAATAAGTCCAAAAGAAATTACTCAACATCATAAGTAAATAAAGGCTGCTTTTTATAGCTTTTTCCCTCTCCTAGACATATGTATGAAGGAAAAGATAAAATAGATTTTTTTTAATTACAAAAGTACTCACTGTAGAAAGTTTAAATAATATTAAATTTCTCTGCCTCACTTCTCTCCTTTCCCTGATTCTCCTTAAAAGTGGGCATCATGAACAGGTTGCCTTGGATTGTTCTAGAGGTTGATCTGTACATATATGGGCACAATTTTATTTGTTTTTGATTTGTTACAAATAAGGATTTTGCAACTTTTTTCACCCTAAATAAACATCATGGACATGCATTCTTCAATGATTACTTTTCAGTATTTAGATTTTTCTTAATGCATTTTGTGTTTGTGATTTAACCGTGATTGTGAATTGATTGGGTCTTTTTAATTTTGGGGGTCATTTTATGTTTTATTAGTACATATTTGCAGTACGTAACTTCTACATTCCTTGTGGAGAGTTGTTACATGCACATAACACATTTTAATTTTTTATTTTCGTACTGGGAATCAAACTCAGGTCCTTGCACTTGCGATGCAGGCAGCAGAACCACTGAGCTAAATCCGGGGCCCACCATATCTTAATTGTTTTTCTAGGATCATTTTAAGAATATTTGATTTCTAATTTAAGAAAGCATCAGAGCCAGGGATTTAGCTCAGTGGTTTCGCCGCCTGCTGCGCAAGCACAAGGACCCCAGTTTTATTCCCGGTACCCGAAACAAAAAAAAAAGGAAGAAAGCATCTTAATGAGATTTAGGAAAAGGACCATTGCTAATGCAATGTATTATTTCACTTTTTCTCCATTCAGAAACTTTTCATGATGAATATTTAGAATTTGGTTTTTAAAGTGTAGTTGGTTACCGATTTTCTTTCTTCAGGTCTATAACAAGGTGAAAACTGGAGACAAAGTGAAAGTTGAACATGTGGTCAGTGTCCTGGAGAAGAAATATCCATATTTAGAAGTGAATAGCATTTTGGGGATTGATTCTGCTTATGATCAGAATCGGAAGGTAAAAATGCTTTGATACTTACATTTGATTGCAGCATTATGCTGCCCTTCCTCTTTAGGCTTTTGTTGTTGTTGTTGTTGTTGTTACAGTAATGGTGGTGGTGGGTGGTTAAAATGTTCAGTACTTAACATTTGCAAATATATAGCTTTTTTTTTTTTAAATGGAGATGAAGCCTCTTTGTTGTTGAAGCTGGCCTCAAACTTGAGATTTTCTGCTTTTGGCACCTGAGTAACTGAGACAGGCACATGCTGCTGCATCCAGCTAGCATATGAAAGCTTAGAAATCAGATCACGTGTGTGTTTGAAAAAGTGGTTTATATTTCAGTTTTGTGAAGATATCACTGATTTTTAACTTGCTTATTAGCTGTAAAATTGAGAAACAATTTCCTTTTCATAATACAGTAGTAGTACTTGTACGGAGTGTGTTCTAGGTAAATCTGTTGGAAATATGGCACCAAGAGATGGTGTACAGCAGATATCATGTTGGTATTTTTCTAGTTATTTAGGTTAAGGATGGAACTATATTAAGAAATGGAATAAACAAAGTAGCAGGGCCGGGGATTTAGCTCATTGCTTTCGCCACCTGCTGCGCAAGCGCAAGGACCTGAGTTCGATCTCCGGTAACAAAAAAAAAACAAAGTAGCAAAGGGTAGTAAATAATAATAAGGGAAATTTTAAAAATCTTTTATTTAAAGATAATTTTTTTTCTCATAAAATATTAAATACAAGAGCCAGGGATTTAGTTCAGTGGCATTGCGCCTGCCTCTCAAGCACAAGGTCCTGAGTTCCATCCCCAGTACTGGAAAAGAAAAAAAATATTAAATACAGTAAAAGAAGCCAGGCATGGTGGCATATGCCTATAATCCAGCCGAGGAGGATTGCAGAGTATTTGTGGCCAACCTGGGCTATATAGTGAGTTCAAGGCCAACCTGAACTACATAGTGAGATCCTGTTGCAAAAAAATAAAAAATACATAAATACATACATACATATAGTATCTATCTCTTTATCTGTTGCAACCAGGAACAAGTTTGCCAGTTCATTGAAAATTTATATTAAAGCAAGAAATCATGCCCAGAGTGGTAGTGTACACCTATAATCACAGTACTCAAGAGGCTGAGGTAAGAGGATCTCAACAAGTTCGAGCCCAACCTGGGCTACATAGTGAGTTCAAGTGAGTTCAAGGCCAGTCTAAACTATAGCGAGCGAGACCCTGTCTCAAAATAAAAAGGAAAGAAGGATGGAAGGCATTTCTGTCTGGGTTCAGTGGTGGTTGCCTGTAATCACAGCTACTTTGGAGATTGAGGCAGGAGGATCATGAGTTCAAGGCCAATGTAGACAACTAGCTAAACCTTGCTTCAGAATTTATAAAGGTGGGCTAGTTGGGCCAACGATACAGGTCAGTGGTAAAGCTCTTGTGGCACATAGCCCTGGGTTCAGTCCCAAGTACCACAAAACAAAATAACAAAAAACCCTTCAAAGACAAAAAACAAAAAATTTCTAAAGCATTTTAATTTAAGACATATGAAAGTTATTTACCCAGTTTTTGTTTTCTCAAATGAAGAACAAAGCCTTTTGTTTCTCTGTTTGGAGATCTGAGCTATCATCCTTTCTAAATCACACAGAATAAATTGTTTATAATTCCTCTTTCATTTGAGTACAGAAAACTCCAGAGGCTTTTATGATCTTCCCACGTGTTTTAGAGTTGTCTGACCCACACCCAGTTTAGGCTCAGTTGGTTTTAGCCTCTCACCTTTTTGAGTTTTTCAGTCAGTTTATTTTTTTTTGGTAGGCAGAACAACCTACTCTCTTTGTACTCATTTAATTAGTTTACATAAAATATTTAATTGTGTTATTTTGCTAACAAAAGTAGTAGGATTAAGAACAGACAGAGCTGACTGTTGCTAACTTTGTAGTTCAACTGAGAAGAGCAGAATAAGTGGGCTTTCTGGAGTTTTCACCAGGGTAAGTGTTCAGCATTTTTTTTTCTTCTTAGAACTCACAGGGGGAAAAAAAATCACTTTAATGACCAAATATGTATATTTGTACATATATATGAGTAAAACAATATTTACTCTTACTGTGTGGGATGCATTACAAAATATTCTGCTTTGTTTTCTTTCACTCAAAAAATTACCAGTCACAAATCAGTAAACAAATTTAGCAAACCACTAATATTATAACCCTTAACTTTTTCAGAGATTATCAATGCTAATTTACACTTGATCTTAGCCAAAAGGCCGAGAAGTGATTCAATGCTAATTTATAATTAGGGAAATTATAATATAGTGCTCTTCCTTCTTAGAATTACCTTATGATAGTGTTTATATACTCAGAGGAGAAAAACATTAACATAGCCTTATTAGCTTGTTTCCAGTCTGGTACATGCTTTCAGTGTGCTTTAATCTGCTAGAGTCCAGGCCCAGGAGCTAGGGGAATGACTTACAGCTGCATAACAGGATGCTCTTTTACATAGAACTCTTATTTGTGTACAGTATTTCATTTGATCCTCACAACAGCCCTGTGAGGTAGTATGGAAATATTATCAGATTCATCTCACAGATAATGAGGTTAAGCTTCAGAGAGTTTAAATGACTTTCTCAGTTATCACATAACTACTAAGAGGCAGAGATAGAAAAATGTCAACTTTTAGGTTGAGGGCTATTTTTGATAAGCCACATACCTTCTGAGTCTAATCTGACCTTAAGTATTTTTACTACTTTTTCCTCGTTTTCTTATTATTGGTTTTGCTTTGATAGGATATAACCAAAAACCTAGCTGTAAACTTATGTTAAGTTTATGCTTCTCTAACATGAAAACTCATGGCCACAAATCATGTAATTTTTGGAAAGTATTCTTTCTGTGGCTACAAGTAGCACAAGTAATATGAAATATGCTAAAGGCCAAGGAAATTGAAAAGTCAGATGAAGGGATATGAAATGGAATGTATTAGTGGATTTCAGTCCCTCTTAAGCTTTTACTTTGGTGAAAGGGTTCAATGGAGAGCTTGTAGATGAGATGTGAAGCTTTTGGAGAAGATCTAAGTTTTGATGAGGTTATTCAAATTCAAATCTTGAATGCGTAATGATGGTAGGCTATGATCTTCAAAAACTTGGTACTTGATGCTGTCCAAAAGTGTTCGGATTTGAATACCACAGTGTGAATTGATTCATGTTTTTGTCCATTAATGATCTGTGAGTTTCTTTAAATGAAGTCCATTAAATGTTTTGCAAAATTGCCAGGGATGTAAGGCTCCCAGTGAAGCAACTTAGCATGCTATAATAGTGAGTATTTGTTAATTGAGTAACTTAGTTGAGGTCGGTTAGGAGATCTACTATAAATTGATCCAGGTTTTAGAGAGACTAACAAATCATGAGTTAGCAAGAACAAGACATAAGAATGAATACCAGAGAAATTTCTGAACTATTTTGGAACAACTAGTAAAGTTTTAATTTTAGAACATTTAAAAGTAGTATTGAGTAACTTCTGTGTGGCAGCCCTACTGCAAGGTTGAGCAGGACATGCTGCCTGCTTTTGGTGAGTTCGCATGCCTTAGTTGGAGAGACAGACGGAGGAGAGCAGTAAGTTGTGTCGATGGTGGTATTCTGACTGCTCGCACCTGTGCAGGGAGGCCCAGTGCTGCAACTGGCAGCTCTGCTGATTTGGGACAAGTAATTGTGGAAGGCTTCTTGGAGGCTGTGACACCAGCCAACTTTGTGAATTCATGTTTCTAGAGGAACAAAGGTTTATTATATGTGTACACTACACTTGATCTTAGCCAAAAGGCCGAGAAGCGATTCTTATATGTGTATACTAATGTTGAGTACAAAACTAATTAAATACTGGCTCTATACCAATACCTTTGAAAAGATAAATTTTTAAAAAATTTTATTAGTACATATGTGTAGTACATAATGATTATACTCATCATGGGGAGTTGGTACATGGAACGTAATGCACCTTAATTCTTTTAGCTTCCTCTTTCCTGTCTTCTTTCCCCCTGAGGAAGCCAGCCTGCCTTCCTTCTTCTGTGCTGTTTTTGATTCTGTGTTGTGGTGTTGAATCTGCTTGTTTTAAGATACATTAAATCAGGCTCAGAATTAAAGCTGGTAATGAGATCTCAATGGCCTGAAAATGGTTCCATTATTGTATTCCAACCTTCTGTTCAGTCACTCATCACTTTTTCAATTTTTCTTTTTCTTTTTGTTGCAGTTGAAGTCCTGGGGATTGAATCTGGGGCTTTCACACTGAGCTGCATACCCAACACTTTCATAATTTTTTTTAAAGTTTAGAGCCTAGCATGGTGGTGCAACCCTGTAATCCCAGCACTTGGGAGGCTGAGACAGGAGGATCGCAATGAGTTCAGGGACAGCCTGGGCTACACAGTGAATTCAAGGCCACCCTGAACTGCACAGTGAAACCCTGTCACATAAAAACAAAAACAAGCTGGGGATTTAGCTCAGTGGTTTCTTCCCCTGCCTCGCAAGCTCAAGGACCCGAGTTCAGTCCCTGGTACAAACAAACAAACAAACAAAAACAAAAACAAAATTTTGATACAGAGTCTCACTAAGTTGCTGGGCTTGAGTTTATTATCTTCCTGCCTTAGCCTCCCAGAGTGCTAAAATTAGAGGTGTATACCTCTATGCAGGGCTGGGTTTTTTTTTTTTTCTTTTTCTTTTTATTGTTGGGGATGGACTCCAGGGCCTCATGCATACTAGGCAAACACTCTCCCACTGAGCTACTTCCTCAGCCCCTTTTCTGTGTGTTTGTTTAATGAGATAATATGAGCACTCAGTGATTTTTCTTCAGGTTGATACAACAGCAAGAATAAAACTAGAAAATTATTAAGTGCAGTAAAAGGAAATAATTACTTTGAGAATATCAAAGATTTCAGAGAATTAATGGAATTTTCTCTTATTTCATACTTGGGAAATGCTTAGCTCACATTTTCTCTTATTCTATTAAGAAAAACTATAAGGAGCTTTTTTATTGTGGATAATTGTTATATTAAATATATTTGTTTTGGGGCTGGAAATATACAGTGGTAGAGTACATGAGGCTCTAGGTTAAATCCTCAGTATCTCTTTCACATACATACACACAGACACAAATACACCCTGTTTTCTTGAAAAATATTGATACAGTGCAAGTTGGGGAAAAGGGTCTTTCTACATGTTTACATCATGTAAATCTTAATTCTGCTGAAGAATCAAATGAGACTATCACAGACCAAGCTCCTCAGTAGTTTCCCAGACTTAACCATTTTCTTCTTCTGTATGAACTGGAGGTCTGTCCCTAAAGAACGAATCATACTATTTATATTTAAGCCATTTACTTTCCTAGCTATTTGAGTGAAATACTGTCAAGGCAGTGATATGAGGAGGATCTGAGAGGTCCTAAGAGTCTGATGACTGACAATTTTTAAGCTATAGAAGTTTACCCCACACAATAAAGTACAAGAGAATGGATTCTCTTAAAATGGTTATTTTTAGGGCAGGGGATTTAGCTCAGTGGTTCCGCCACCTGCCTCGCAAGTGGAAGGACCCGAGTTCAATCCCCGGTACCAAAAGAAAAAAAAAAAAAAAAATGGTTATTTTTAGAAAAAAAGACTTTTTAGCAAACATCATTGTACTTATAAATTTATATCTATGCCTTTTATTCATAAATCTGACGTTATATCCTCTATTGAAGTAAGCAATTGTTTTTAAAAGTAGAAAATATACTTCAAGTAAAACTTTTAAAGTGAAGAGAATTTATTTTGATTAGGGTTATATATCTTTCAAAGCCATTAGGAAATGTTCTAACTTGCACATGCAAATATTTTTTATATCTGGCATGTTAACCTTGTGTCTTTATTAATCTCATTTGTTATTTGTGAATGACAAAGTCACTGTAAGACTTTGCCTGTAATCAGTGTTTAATAATTTATTATTATTTAACATTTTCAGTGATTTGTTGATAGAAAATTTCATATGTAATTTTTCAGCTTCACTCTGATAATTAGGTTGCATTCTTTTAGTCTTTTGTAAACTATTTACAAGTGATAAAAAGGGAAACATTTAGTTAAAATACCTCTCCCTCACTCCTGACTTTAACTCAATAGCCATTTTCAGAGAAAACCAATGTTACTCATTTTTATTTTCAATTAGCTTTATAATGTAAGGATGTTTTTGTTTTTTGTTTTAGGTGGGGTCTCATTATGTGTTGTCCAGGCTGGTTTCAAACTCCTGGGCTCAAGCAGTCCTCTTGCTTCAGCCTCTGGAGTGCTGGCAACACTTTGCCCAACCTTTATTTTTATTGGTTGAGGGAGATGGTTTTTCAAAGCTTAGATTATATTAAAATTAAGTTTTAAGGACTCTGTGATATAGCTAAGATTTTAAAATGGAATTAACATGGTAAATAAAAGTTTAGGGAGTGTAAATTTAAATATCTTAATGATACAGAGAGATGGCTGAAGCCAACTTTGGCCTTTTGCGGGGCCTCTGCCATATTATGGCCCATAAATTACATACCATCATGTAGTCGCTAGATTTGGGGAGAGACTAAGCACTCTGTTCCTGATGACTGGTATCAGTTACCCAGTAGGAGTCCTACTTGTGCTGTCTTCAAAAAGTTATGAGTAATTCTGCAGTTTTCAGAAAGGATCAGTTAGAAGATGTTGAATAAGAATTTTTAAAAATAACCGTCTTTATTTCTTTTACTGTGCAATGTTAGTCTCAAGGTACAGTGTCCTTGTTGACATTCAGGGAAAGTATCTGCCTCAGATACATTTGCCATTTGGTTGCCCTGTCATTTCCTTGCTAAAGCTTCTTTTGTCCTGGAGAAGGAAAAAGAGTAGGCTTAGTGTATCTTAATGCACCTTTGAGCAGTTTTTCCACAGAGTTTATTTTGTTTTCTATGGGTACAATTTATTTGATAGAGGACATACATATGTATGTATGTATGTATGTATTGACAGGATCTTGCCATGTAGTTCAGGCTGGCCTTGAACTCATGGTGATCCTCCCAAATGCTGCGATTTATAAGCATGTGCCACTACATCCAGCTCCCATATTTATTTAGAATTGGTGTAAATAATTTCATTTCAGGGCATTCTGCACAAGACCTCTACTTTTTTTTTTTTTTTTTTTGGTACCGGGAATCAAACTCCGGGTCCTTGTGCTTGCGCAGCTGGCGGCGAAACCACTGAGCTAAATCCCTGGCCAAAGAGTTCTATTAATTTATTGTAGCAAATAGCTGGGTTGCGCATTATGATAGCCCCTGGCCATGTGGTCATTTAATTGGAAATTAACTAAAATTGACTAAGTACAGATTTAGTTACTTAGTCACAGTAGCTAGATTTTAAATGCACAGTTGCCACATGTTAATGACTGCTGAGTTAGACAACTTAGACAATATTTCTGTCATTGCAGAGAGTGCTATTTACAGTGCTGACCATAGTACATTCATATAGTTCAGTTTTAGCAATCTGGACAACACACATATACTCAAATGTACACACACTTCCTAATTTGCAAAGTTTTTCTGGTTTTACAAAAACACCTCAGTAATTCAATCTTAAATTTACTCAGTAGAATATTAACTGTGATGTCACTGTTTTTAGGAATATCATTAGTTATTTCTTTACCATATTGTTGTGATTTTTTTGTTCTTAGTACAGGCACCTAAGAAAAATATTCTTTGTTCCATTTGTGCTATGAGGGGCAAAAACGTGCTGTTTTGTGGTCTGTTGTTTTCTAGGAAGCAAGAGGCTACTATGAGCAGACTGGCATTGGTCCGCTGCCTGTCGTTCTGTTCAACGGAATGCCCTTTGCAAAGGAACAGCTAGATCCTGATGAGTTGGAAACCATCACAATGCACAAAATCCTGGAGACCACTACCTTCTTCCAAAGAGCAGTGTACCTGGTGAGCAACACTTCAAGGCTGACTTTAAGAGAACAGTGTGCTTATATTTTTGTAGCTTCTGCAATAGGTAATAAAATTTCTTAACCATCACTTTTTCTTTTTCTTTTTTTTTTTTTTGCTGCCATGTCTTCTTAGTCTTTTTTTTTTCCCATTAAGTTTATTGGTACATTTTAGATACAAAATACAGTTACATTCATCATTGGGATCTTGTACCTTTACATGATGTATCTTGGTTCTTATTTTTTTTTTTGTATTAAATTCTTTTATTGGTACATTGTAGGTATACAACACAATTACATTTCTCATTGGGAATTGTACCTTTACATAATGCATCTTGGTTCTTATTTTTTCCCCATTCCTAGCCCTCCCTTCACCCGCTCCACCCTTCCCTATTTACAAAGACTTTATTTCCATTTTTTCCATTTCTCATCATTTTTCCTTTCCCTTCTTTCCTTTCCCCTGCCCCTCCCACTACCCCTACCCCTTTGGACCTTTTCTTCCTATTTTGCATTATCAATTATTCATCCTAATCATTGGTACATTTTAGGTATACAATATAATGACATTCATCATTGGAAATTTGCACCTTTACATAGTCTCTCTTGGTTCTTATTTTTCACCCTTGCCCAGCCCTCCCTTCAACCGCTCCAGTCCTCCCTATTTACAAAGATTTTGTCCTATTTTTCCATTTTCTCCTATTAATCCCATTCCCTTCTATCCTTTCCCCTAGCCCTCCCGCTTACTTCCCCTTTGCCCCTTTTCTTCCTATTCCACATTACCTATTATACAGTTAGTCCTTATTGACACTTTCAGTTTCTCACAGGAGAGAAACTATTCCGTATTTACACATGTGTGTCCTATTTATTTCACTTAAGAGTATGGCCTCAATGTGCATCCACTTAGCTATAAATGTCTCTAATTTGTCATTCTTTATGGCTGAGTAGTACTCCATTTTATAAAAAAACCACATTTTCTTTATCCAGTCTCCAATTGATGGGCATTTGGGCTGTTTCCAAGTTTTAGCTATTACAAACTGCGCTGCTGTGAACATGGGCACACATATATCACTGTGGTATGATTCTTTTAATTCTTTGGGGAAGATCCCCAGCAGTGGAATAGCGGGGTCAAATGGCACTTCCAGTCCTAGTTCTTTGAGGTATCTCCATACTGATTTCCACAGTGCTTGCACCAGTCTACATTCCCACCAGCAGTGGAGCAGGGTTCCTCTTTCCCCACAGCCCCGCCAGCATTTGTTATTAGTTGATTTCATGATAGCAGCCATTCTTTCTGGAGTGAAGTAGAATCTCAGCATTGTTTTCATTTGCATCTCTCGAATGACCAGTGATGTTGAACATTTTTTCATGTATTTATTTGCTATTTCTACTTCTTTGTGTGAGAAATGTCTGTTCATTTCAGATGCCCATTTTCGGATTGGGTCTTTAAATTTGGGAGGTCTGATCTTTTTAAGTTCTTAATAGATTTGAGATAGTAGACCTTTGTCTGAGGAAGAGCAGGTGAAGATATTTTCCCACATTGTAGGTTGTCTCTTCACACTGCTGGTGGTTTCTCTTGCTGTGCAGAAGCTTTTTAATAAGAAGAGATCCCATTTGTTGATTGTTT
Source organism: Heterocephalus glaber (assembly GCF_053883595.1). Classification (NCBI taxonomy): domain Eukaryota; kingdom Metazoa; phylum Chordata; class Mammalia; order Rodentia; family Bathyergidae; genus Heterocephalus; species Heterocephalus glaber. Next base: position 32,475,414 of record NW_028258143.1, on the reverse strand, counting down.
GTGCTAGTTCACAGGCAACTGAGGTTTTGTTCATAAAATCTTTTTCTACACCGATGTCTTCAAGGGTTCTACCTACCCTCTGTTCCAACTGGTTCAGAGTTTCTATTTTAATATTTAGATCTTTACTCCATTTTGATTTTAGTTTCGTGCATGGTGAGAGATATAGGTCTAGTTTTAATCTTTGGCAAGTTGAAGCCCAATTTTTCCAGCACCATTTATTAAAGAGGCTATCTTTCCTCCAGTGAGGGTGTTTGGCTCCTTTGTTGAAGATGCGATGGCTGAGTGTGTCTGGCGTTGTTTCTGCATCTTCTAATCTGTTCCACTGGTCCTCAAGTCTGTTTCTTTGCCAATACCATGCTGTTTTTATCGCAGTAGCTTTGTAGTATAGTTGCAGGTTGGGGATTGTGATACCCCCTGCCATGTCTCTGTTACCTAGAATTGCTTTTGCTATTCTGGGTCTCTTCTTGCTCCAAATGAATTTTTGGATTGTTTTCTCGAGGTCTATGAAGTATGCTGCTGGGATCTCAATTGGAATTGAATTAAATCTATATAGCAGTTTTGGAAGTATGGCCATTTTCACTATATTAATCCTTCCTACCCAGGAGCAAGGGATGTCTGTCCATTTTCTGATATCATCTTCAATCTCTCTTTTCAGAGTGCCATAGTTTTCAGAGAAGAGGTCTTTGATTTCTTTCTTTAGGATGATTCCTAGGTATTTCAATTTTTTGGATGCTATTGTGAAAGGAATTGTTTGCCCTGTTTCTCTCTAAGTGAGTCTTTTGTTAATGTAGAGGAAAGCTATTGATTTTTGTGTGTTGACCGTGTACCCAGCTACTTGACTGAATTTGGTTATTAAGTCTAGAAGACTTTTGGTGGAGTTCTTGGGGTCTTCTATATAGAGTATCATGTCATCTGCAAATAATGACAGTTTGACTTCTTCCTTACCTATCTTTATTCCTTTTATTTCTTTCTCTTGTCTAATTGTTGTGGCTAATGTTTCCAGAACTATATTGAACAAGAGTGGTGATAGTGGACATCCTTGTCTTGTTCCTGATTTTAGTGTGAAGGATTTCAGTTTTTGACCATTTAGTATGATATTGGCTGTTGGTTTTTCATAGATGGCTTCTATCAGTTTGAGGTAGAGACCATCTATTCCAATTTTTTGTAGGGTTTTTATCATAAATGCATGTTGGATTTTGTCAAATGCTTTTTCTGCGTCTATGGAGATAATCATACAGTTTTTGTCCTTGACTCTGTTGATATAGTGTATTACATTAATTGATTTTCATATATTGAACCATCCCTGCATCCCTGGGATGAATCCCACTTGATCAGGGTGTATGATCTTCTTGATGATCTTCTGCATTCTGTTTGCCAGTATCTTATTAAGGATTTTTGCATCTGTGTTGATTAGTGAGATTGGCCTATAGTTCTCTTTTTCAGTTGGGTCTTTCTCTGCTTTGGGGATCAAGGTGATGCTTGCTTCCAGGAATGAATTTGGGAGTATTGCTTCCCTTTCAGTTTCATTGAAGAGTTTAAACAGTAGTGGCAGCAGTTCCTCTCTAAATGTCTGGTAGAATTCAGCAGTGAAGCCATCAGGGCCCGGGCTTTTCTTAGTTGATAAGTTTTTAATTACATTTTCAATTTCATTGGTTGATATTGAGTTGTTCAGAATTTTTAGGTCTTCTTCATTCAACTTTGGTAATTCATATGTATCTAGGAATCTGTCCATTTCTTCTGTGTTGTCCATCTTATTGGCGTATAGGTTCTGGAAGTAGGTATTGATGATCCTCTGGATTTCTGCTGGGTCTGTTGTAATTTCACCCTTTTCATTCCTAATTGCATGGATTTGGGCCTTTTCTTTCCTTTTTCTGACAAGGTTGGCTAAGGCTTTGTCAATTTTGTTGATTCTTTCAAAGAACCAACTCTTGGCTTCATTGATTTTTTTGTATCATTCTCTTAGTCTCCATTGCATTGATTTCTCCTCTGATCTTTATAATTTCCTCCCTTGTATGAGCTTTGGGGTTGTCCTGTTCTTCTTTTTCTAGAAGCTTGAGGTTCAGCATCAGGTTGTTTAATTGGGCTCGTTCTGTTTTCCTAATATGCGTATTCACTGCTATGAATTTCCCTCGTAAGACTGCTTTCATTGTGTCCCATAGATTCTGATATGTTGTATTGTCATTGTCATTTAATCAAAGGAACTGTCTGATTTCTTCTTTAATTTCCTCTGTGACCCATTGGTTATTCAGAAGTGTGTTGTTCAATTTCCACGTGTTTATGAAATTTTTTGAGTTTCTTTTGCTATGGATCTCCAATTTCATTGCACTATGGTCTGATAATATACAGGGGATAACTTCATTTCCTTTGCACTTACTTAAACATGTGTGAGTATGTGGTCTATTTTGGAGAATGACCCATGTGCAGCTGAGAAGAATGTGTATTCTGATTTTGTGGGGTGGAAGACTCTGTAAACATCTGTTAAGTTCATTTGTTCAAGAGTTCGATTGAGTTCTAGTATTTCATTACTTATTTTTAGTCTAGTTGATCTATCTATTTGTGACAGTGGGGTGTTGAGGTCCCCCACTACAATTGTATTAATGCATATATGACTTTTCATGTCCGTTAGTATTTGTTTTATATAGTTGGGTGCACTAGTGTTTGGTGCATAGATATTTAGGATTGTCATCTCTTCCTCTTGGATTCTTCCCTTTACAAGGATGTAGTGTCCTTCTTCATCTCTCTTAATCAGTGTTGGTTTGAAATCTACTTGATCTGCCAAGAGGATAGCTACTCCTGCTTTTTTTCGGGTTCCTGTTGCATGCAGTATTGTTTTCCACCCTTTAACTTTCAGTCTGTGAGTTTCCTTTTGAATTAAGTGTGTTTCTTGTATGCAGCATATTGTTGGATTTTGCTTCTTGACCCATTCTGCCAGTCTATTTCTTTTGATTGGTGAATTGAGACCATTAACGTTGATGGTTATAACTGAAATGTATTGACTTGTCATTGCCATGACTTTTTCTTTTTGTTGGGTTCTTCCCCTTTATATTTAATTTCTTGTCATGCGAGATGGGTTCATTCTGCTTTGCTTCCTGGGGTTGTGATCCTCAATGTCTATGTCTAGGATATTGTGTAAAATTCTTTGGAGTGTTGGTTTGGTATTCACGAAGTTCCTAAGGTGCTCTTTGTCATGAAAGTATCTTATTTTTTCATCCATTTTGAAAGATAGTTTTGCAGGGTACATCAATCTGGGTTGGAAGCTGTTTTCTTTTAGGGCTTGGAATATGTCACTCCAAGCTCTTGTTGCCTTGATGGTTTGTGTTGAGAAGTCTGCTGTGATTCTTATGGGCTTTCCTTTGTATGTGATTTGTTTCTTTTCTCTGACTGCTTGGAGAAGTTTGTTCTTCTGTTGTGTTTCTGGAATCTTAACAATGATATGCCTATGTGTAGATTTTTTTTGATCAAGGCTATTTGGAGTCCTATAAGCCTCACTTATCTGTATGTCAAGCTCTTTTCCCATGCTTGGGAAGTTTTCTGCCATTATTTCTGTGAAGAGATTTTTTTATGTCATCTGCACTCTCTCCTGTTTCTTCATTGAGCCCAGTCAGTCTTATGTTATTCTTTTTTGCATCATCTAGCAGCTGCTGGATTGATTTCTCATGTTCCCTTAGAATTTTGAAGCAATTTTTCTTTTCCTGGTCACTAATTGCAATCTTATCTTCTATATCTGAAATTCTGTCCTCACATTGGCTCATTCTGCTGTGTAGACTTTCAATGGAGTTTTTCCAATCCTGGAAATCTATTTGCCTCTGTTTTATGGATTCCATTTGTTTCTTATGTTGGGATTCCATCATGTTCCTCAGCTCCTCTCTAGATTTATTAATCATGTCTTGCACTAGGGGCACAATTTCTCCTGTTATCTGAGAAATTATTTCTGATTTCATTTTTTCCAGATCCCCTTTTGTTGCCAGTTCAGTAGGTCCAGGTGGTTGAGTATCAGAGTGTTCCATCTCATTTCCCTTTCGGGTTGCTGTAGGTGATCTGGAAGTGTGGTTTTGAGACTTATTTACGTGTTTTTTCATTTCAACTGGGGCAGGGGGCTGTTAGCGCCTGCACGGATTACCTCCTCTGAGCTGGCAGAGGTGGGACAGGAGCCAGGAGCAGCGGTAGGGATGGTGACCCAAAAGCCCTTTCCTGTGGGCTGGGAGCAGCAGGAGGGATGGTGGCTGGGAAACCCCTTCCTCTGGACCAGGAGCAGTGGGATGGTGGCTCAGAAGCCCCTCCCTCTGGGCCGGGAGCGGTGGGAGGGATGGTGGCCTGGAAGCCCCTTTCTCTGGGCCAGGAGCAGCGGGACAGAAAGTGAGCCCTTTCCTCCGTGTTGGGAGCAGCAGGAGGGATGGTGACTGGGAAGCCCCTTCCTCTGGACCAAGAGCAGTGGGACGACGGCTCAGAAGCCGCTACCTCTGGGCCGGGAACAGTGGGACTCAGTACCTTGGTCTGGTGGTCTGGTGTCCTCTGCGTCTTTGTAGTGTGGAATCAGGTGGCTGCTTGTCTGCAGCGGGGTGATTCGGTGTCTTCCGCGTGACTCAGGACCTCGGTAGGGCATGCACAGACCTGCCTGTTTGCAGCGGGCTGATTCGTCGTGTTCTGTGAGACTGAGGACCTCGGTAGGGCATGGGCAGACCTGCCTGTCTGCAGCGAGGTGATTCGGCATCTTCCGTGTGACTCCTCTTGATTTTTATTTTTGTCCCCTTTCTCTGCCCTCCCTTCACCCCCTCCACCTTTCCCTGTTTGCAAAGACTTTGTTTCCATTGTTTTCTTTTCTCATATTTTTTCTTTACCCTCTCCCTTCCCCTACCCCTCCCAGTTCCCTTACTCCTTTAGACCTTTTCTTCCTATTACACAGTATCAATTATACATTTTTGATTACAATATCAAAATTTACAGTACATTACCACAGATTTTACAGAATTTAAAAGGATATAGAAAGCACATTACAAAACTCTTTTTTGAAATAAATTTGACAACTTCTAAAAAGTACCTTGGAAGACAAATTAATGAAACTGACTCTGAGTGAAATGCAAAATTTGAATAGCGCCTATTAAAGTATATTCCTAGCTTGAAAACCTACCTATATGACAACAACAGGCTCATATACATTTTAACAGTGTTGGAAGACATTTATTACCTAATTTTAAGACTACCTCTAAAGCTACAGTAATCAAGGCAGTGTTGGCGTAAGGAAAGACATATAGATCAATGGAATAAAATAGAGAATCTCGAAATAGAACCACACAGATATGGTCCACTGAGTTTTGAAAGATTATTTAACATTAACATTTTATAGAACATAAACTCAATTCAAGAGCTGAGGAAAAGATAGTGTTTTCGGCAAATGGTACTAAAACGCCTGGTATCCATATGTAAAAAATTAACGTCAACCCTTTATTTCCATACATAAAAATAACTTGAAAGGATCTATGAACCTAAATATGAAAGACTAAAACTATAAAACTTTAAGAAGAAATTATAAGGGAAAATGTTCATGAATTTAGAGTAGGCAAGAATTTCTATTTAAAATGTTACAAAAGCCATTTTCTGACTGAGATTGAGACTTTTTAGTAAATAAAAGCCCCTCAGAATTTTACAAACCTTTAGTTAATTTCTTGAGTTTTTCGAAAGTGGATTTTAACTGTTTATTTTTAGTGTTTTCAGAGTTTCTTTGGAAGAGAAGCTTTTCAGAGATCTTTACTCTGTCATTTCTGCTGAATGACATTCTCAAGTATAGTTTTAAATATCAGGTAACATTGATAATAACCTAAGGCAAAATATATATTTAAAAATTTTTCTTGTAGTAAAAGATACAGAACATAAAACTTACCATTTTAAGTATATGATCCACTGGCATTTAGTACAGTCACAATCCTGTGTAACGGTCACCACTATCCCCCTCCAGAACTTTTTCATCATTCCAGACAGAAATTGTTTTTTTTGTTTTTTTTGTTTTTTTTGGTACCGGGGATCGAACTCGGGTCCTTGAGCTTGCGCAGCAGGCGGTGAAACCACTGAGCTAAATCCCTGTCCCTCCAGACAGAAATTACCTACCCATTGAATGATAAGTCCCCATCGTCTCCCCATCCCTAGCCACTGGTTATGACTATTCTACTTCCTTTCTCTATGACTTTACCTCTTCCTCGTAAGAGTGGATTCATATCATACTTGTTCGTGTCTGGCTTATCTACATTGTAGCATATATCAAAATTTCATTCATTTTAAGGCTCAAAAATATTCCTTCCATCTTTTGGCTATTTTGAATAATCTTGCTACTGATATAATACAAGTATCTATTCCTATTCTGATTTCAATCCTGGCCATACACCTATAAGTGAAATTGCTGGATCATATGGTAATATTATGTTTACTGTTTTGAGGAACTGCCAAACTATTTTCCACAGCATTGCACCATTGTACATTCCCACTAGAAACACACAGATGTTCTAGTTTCTTCACCTCCTTGCCAATACTCTAGGCATTCTAATGGATGTAAAATGGTATCTCATTGTGACTTTATTTGTATTCTCCTGTGACTAGTGATCTTGAGCATCTTTTCATATGCTTCTTGGCCACTTATATTTCTTTTTTGGCAAAATGTCTGTTCAGGTCTTTGCCCATTTCTTTATGAGCAGTGTTCATGTATTTTATATCACATTCATTTGTAAATAATACACAATTTTATGTGGAGTATATATCTTTTATTAGTACATGTTTGCAGAACATAATAGTTACTCATTATAGTTATTCATTATGGGGAGCTGATACATTGAATTTTTTAATTTTAGTTGAGTTGTAGGAGTTTTTTATTTTGGATATTAATACCTTATCACAAATATGATTTGCAAATATTTTGTTTCATTCTGTGGGTTCTCTTTTCACTCTGATATTATCCTTTGGTGCACAGAAGTTTCAATTTATGAAGTCCAATTTATTTTTTCTTTTGTTCTTTGGGCTTTCAGTGTTTTAGCTAAGAAATTAGATAAATTAGAATACTAAATAGAATAGAAATTAGATACTAAGCCCATTGTCATGAAGATTTTCTCCAGTGTTTTCTAAGAGCTTTATATTTCTACCTCTTTCGGCCTTTGATCCATTCTGAATTAATTTTTGTATAAGGTTAGGGCCCAGTGTCCTTCCTTTACATGTGGATACAGAGTTTTTCCAATATCATTTGTGAAAAAAGGCCAGAAAGAAATTGTTTAAAGAAGATGCTGCATGTTAATGCATTCATACCAAAAAAATCCTTGGTCAAATTCCATTGCACATCCCCTTTATGGAGCTGCTGGAATGGGAACAAAGTTTTCATTGGAATGAGGTTGGCTTAGTTTTCTAAAGCCATGAACAAACTAGGAGAAATACTAATTTTGTTGTATTTAAGTAATATAAAAAAGTTAAAATACTTACTGGTCTCCTTAGAAATGTTTAAATTTTCTCCAACACTTGCTTAGCCCGTGTGGCCCTGGTTGCTATTCCCAGCACACCCCACGCCATCAGCATAGTTTTTGTTTTCTGTTTTTCAGATACTAACATGTTTGTTATTTATAAGAGTAACCATTTAAAAATATTAGCCCCTCTGTGACTGAATGCTAGTTTTCCTTTGCTTCTACATGTATGGTCAGTGAGAAGCTTGGTTTGTGGTAGATAATAAAAGTTTTATTTTAAATATTCTGACAAAAATAATGTATGTTCATATACATATTTTTTAAAGGGTGAAAGTTCTTTCTTTCCTGAAGCCCTAGAGAGGTGTGTCTGTGTATTTTCATGTACACAGTGAGTATTCTAATTGTTGCACCTAGTGAGAAAGAACCAACCAGAGACCGATATTAAATCCACACAGGAGTTTATTACCGGCCCGGACCCAACTGGAGCCTCGACTGGGGGGAGATTAACATATTTTATACACCTTTGAGGACATCAGTTTCTAGGCCCCCCTATGGGATAGAACTAGTAAAGCAGCAGAAGGTACAGAAGCAGAAAGTCCTGCTATTAGAACATTTGTAAAACAATAGTTGATTAATTGTTGTTTCTAAGAGACTCTCTAAGGGGAGGAGGTTTCTAAGCTTCCTCCTTTTGAGTTCATCTAAAGGGCAGGCAAGTGAGTCATTCAGCAGCAATATGGAGTCTGTCTTGCTAACTAGAGTCCTTCACTAATATGTATATCTTCTTACATTTTTTGAGAAATATCAGGAATTGGAATTGTGGTGTCAGAGCATAGTGCACATTTTAAATTTTGACCTAAATTTTGAGTATATCAAAAGACATGTTAGCTAGTTTAAAGTAGATAAATACAAATGGAAAACTTTCACCCATTTGTTTCTGTCTTCACTAGTTAGGTTTCCTTCCTAAAAACAACTACTTTGTGTGCATGCATGCATGCATGCATGTGTCTTTTGTGATGTGTGGCCGGTTCATATGGTCATTATTAGTTTATCATTTGAGAATTTGCTTATCTCTTGGGGTATATAGTTGCACACAATGTCTAATTGGAATATTTTAGGTTTGAATGTATATGTTTGAGTCCTAGCTTTCTCTTTAAAATGACATTAAAATACACTTTTATTTTAAATGTTTTAATTATGGTCAGTTTGGAAATTTCCAGTTATTAACATTTACCCCTGAGATCACCTTAAAGAAGTACAACTATTTCTATAATACTGAGATGTACAAAAGAGAAGATAAATAACAAATGAGCCTTCCTTTCCCCAGGGTGATTATGACTTAGGAGATGGGTTACTCAAATATCTAATTTTGAAAAAAGCTTGGAGTGATTTTTATTACAGTAAGTACTTGAACGCTCGTGAGTAGACCTTTGGTGTGCTACTTTAGGAAGAAGGTATCTATGAATAGATCTCATTCTGCTTATGCTAAGTCTTTTAATTTATTTATTTATTTTTGTCCCGGGGATTGAACTCAGGACCTTGTGCTTGTGAGGCAGGTGGTGGCACCACTGAGCTAAATCCCAAGCCCATGCTAAGCCTTAAGTAATTAGCAGAGCTTGATTTTGTGTGTGGAAACTTAGTCATATAAGGAGAATATGCATTTCATATTCACATCCCTTTAGCTCTGTGACTTTGAGTAAGTTATTTAACTTTTCTGTATTATCCTTTTCCTCCCCATCTTTAAAATGAATAACATGTGCCTCCCATTGGTAATAGAGTTAGGGACACTATAACATAGAACACCCAGCTATGCTCGGTGATGACAAGGACCTGTAACATGTAACTTCTGTCTTTAGCTGTTGTCAACACATAAGAAGCTATTACAGAGCTAATAATGTTTTAGTTTCTGGTGAATTATTATTGATGATATTCACTTAACCTCCCCACTGCTCTCTGTTTCTTTCTTCCTGTAGGGTGAACTGTCTCACGATCAAGATGTGGTAGAGTATATCATGAACCAGCCAAATGTTGTTCCACGAATCAACTCTAGGGTTTTGACAGCTGAGCGAGAGTACCTGGATTTAACAGCAAGTAGTAAGGAAACTTTCAGAAACAATTTTAGGCTTTTTGATTTGTGCTTTGGATTGTTTGCATTTATTAGATTGTAATGTGACGAAGATAACCCAAGATTGTGACAAAATTTTATGTCTAATTCACCTTGAATTCATAATTTTAATTTCTAAATTCACAATTTCCTTCTACAGAAGATAAAGTCTTTCTGCTTAAATCTTGTAAACTTTGTAAAATATTTAGTTCCATTTAAAGTCTAGTTAAACAGGCATTAGAGTATAAGAATGGGCCTGTATTGTTGGGATCTGTATAGTCATAAACCATTAAGCAGTTTCTTCATTCTCTAGAATCCATTATCAAAAATGTCAACAATGCCTTCAGGGGAAAAAATAGCGATTTCATTGAGATATAATATAATGCCATAAAAAAATCAGACTATTTTTCCCTTGTAGTTTTGGGGCTAAAACTCAGGACCTCAAGCATGCTAGGCAAGTGGTCTACCACTGAGCTTTATCCCTCACCCCAAACTCAACCTTTTAAACTGCCCAATGGAGTGGTTTTTATTTTATTTTCAGAATTGTGTAATCATCACCACTGTCTAAAAGTAGAACATTATCATCACCCCAGAATGAACCGGTATATCCATTCCCCCTCCTCCTGTCCTCCGGCAGCCACTAATCTACTTAATCTGGAAATTTGCCTATCCTTGACATTTCATATCATTTAAACCTTTTGCACCTGGCCTCTTTCATTTAGCATGTTTCTATAGTTCATCCTTTTAGCATAACAGGATTTCATTTTTTAAAAATGATTTAAATATTCCATTATAAGCCTAGCGTGCAATCCCAGCATTCTGGGAGGCTGAGGTAGGAGGATCTTGAGTTAGACCCCAGCCTGGGCAAGTTAGCGAGACTCTGGCTAAAAATAAAAAATAAAAAGGGCAGGGGATGTAGCTCAGTGTAAAGGCTTTGAGTTCACTCTCCGGTACTAAAAAATCCACTAGAACCTTCCTGTGGTGTTTGGGTGTTTTCCACAAGAATACCTCTTTAAAGCTAGGGTAAGCCCATATGCAATTTGTTCTGTATGCCTCCCATTAAGATTCTGAAGGCCAGATCAGCAGACACTTGGAAATTAGGTGGAGCTGTCATCACTCTCCTGTGATGACCTTTCCCCACTGAGGAAGGAGGGATACACGAAGTTATAACCAACTGTACTTAAGTGTAATGAAACTGTAGATCTGTTTATGGTTGTTACTTTGTAGTACTGTATAATTCACTTGAAACTGAATTTCTTTTAGGCAGAGGAAAATGTAAACATCTGCCTTAAAAAATATATGTTTATGTATACATAAGCATACAGGCACAGGAAAATATATTTGTCAGTATTTTAAAAAGAAACTGCCATAAGTAATCTGGCTTTTTCATAACTGGGCATTAGCTTCTTACCAGAAGCTTTACTAGAGTAAACTAAACAGTATTATGACTCTCAGTCCAGAGTTTTTGTTTCCATCGTTTTAAATTAAACTTGAAGGGCATTGTGGAATACCCATGAATGAAGAGCACGGTAGCAGTTGCATGTTTTGGACTTTCATTTCCACTGAATGTTGTAGTGATGAGCTCTGAAGCAGTGCTAGTCCACAGTGGCAGAGACGCAGCTGAACCCAATGCAGGTGTCAGTGAAAAGGCACTGGCGCCTCCCTGACCAGGCAGGAACAGCACCATCACCCAGGCTTTTCTGGTTTTTGCTGCCCCACAACCTTGTAAGACATTGGTTAGATTTTTATCAGTATGACAAAATACTTGAGAAAACCAACAGAAAAGGAGAAATGTATTACTTTGGTTCATGGTTTCAGAGGCTTTATTTCATGATCAGTTGTCTCTGTTGTGTCTGGGCCTGTGGCAAGGCAAAGTATTATGGTGGGGAACATGTGGTGGGACAGTGCTGCTCACCTGGAGGCTTCCAGAAAGCAAAAAAAGACAGGAAGGCGCTGAGGTCCCAATACCACTCCAAGGCCATGCCCCTAGTGACCTAACTTTTTCCCCCTATGCCCCATCTGAAGGTTCCACTGTCTCCCAGTAGCACCACAGGCTGGTGGCCATTTCTTTAGCATATAGGCCTTGAGGAGACATTGAAGATCCAAACCAGATATCATAACCAGATAGATATTCACTCTCAAGGCCGTAGTGTCCTCTCCCTGGTACATGTCATGGATAGTCTGTCGCGTGGATAGCACTCTATGTGCATCGTTGAGTGAAAGAATGGATAGGTGAGTGGACACACAGACCAGGAAATGGGTGGGCAGGCCAGCATGTGTGCATGGCAGTCAGTGATGAGAAGAGTAGTGTGTGTATGAGGTTGTAACAGTGCTTAAGACTGGGTACAGGGCCGGGCATGGCAGTGGGTGCTTGTAACCCCAGGAGGCTGAGTCAGGAGGACTGGCATGAATTCAAGGCCAGCCTGGGCTACATATGAGTTCAAGATAACCTGAACTATATAGTAGAACTTGTCTCAAAAACAAAAAACTAAACAAAACACTAGGCTGGGAAGAGAGCTGGAGAAGCAGCCCATTGTAGAGTGCTTACCCAGTATGTGTGAGGCCTAGGTTCCATCCCAAAAACCACAAAAAAAGCGGCAAGGGAGACTGCTGGAGGCAGATGGTTTATCATACTAGACTCAAGACCATTTTATAGCTAGGAAGAAATTACTGTATAGTTCAGAACAAGGGATTAGCTTGATGTAACTACAGTTTTAGTAAGAGTGATCTGAGGGGAAATGATTAACAGAGGGGCTGCCTTTGGGCACTAACCAGAAAAGGCACATATTTGAAAGTAGTGAAAAGTGACCTTTTGTTTCTATTAAAGTTGAGGAAATATTATTTTCTCAGACATGAAAAATAGAAATCAGAGTTTTCTTATATCCTCTGGGTCTGTAGGCTAGGCAGCAGCGTACTCTAGTGGATGGACAGGGGAGAGAGATGAGGTAAGGGATCTCTCAGAAGTCGTTTCCAGCTGTGAAGTGACAGTGGGAATGGGATACATTTAAACTGTTAAACTGACAACTGGGTGAGATATGTGTGTTATTCATTAACTTTGTCTTAGAGTGGGATTAATGGGGTGGAGTTCATGTCGTGAACTTCAACGAGTTTTTGTACAGCTCATAGTACGGTCAAAGCAGGTTACCAGTTGACTACTAATAGTAGATTGAACTCAGATATATTAATTGTACGTCTATTTCAATTTTTTTTCCACAGATAACTTTTTTGTGGATGATTATACTAGATTTTCTGTCCTGGATTCCCAAGGCAAGACCGCTGCTATAGCCAATAGTATGAACTATCTGACAAAGAAAGGTATCTATATGTGGGCTTATCTTGGATTCATCTCTCTCTTTCAGGATTGGCAAGCATAATTCAATCTTAATGTCTTTTGAGGAAGGAAAGTTTTTAGCTTTTTAAATATAATCCTTTGAGCCCAGAAAATAATTATTTACATATGTTTAAAAATTCAAATATTGTCTTTATAAGTACTTTATTAGCTATTAAATTTAAAAAGAAAAATCATGATTCAAAATAAACTATCATAAAAAAATGGGTTAATGGATTGAAAATTGCTTTAATTTGCTCTTCAGTGATGATACAGGATTAATTTTATTTTAGGATTTATGAGATAATTAGATTTTAGAAAGCCATGTGTAATCTTTTAAACTTAATTTTTATGTAGTTATTTAGTTAAAATTGTGTAAGATGATACCCTCTCATCCAAGCACTGTTTTCCCCTCATAAGGGTCACACTTATGACCCTTTCCAAAAGCATCAACTGTCACTTAAAGTAGCTGTTTTTATCCCTGCTATCATCTTTTCCCTGGAAGGGTTTCTGTTTTTCAGGAATATGTAAGTATAGATAATTACCCCTGTGGGCTCCTCAGAGTTATTTCTGAGCAGCCCTGGAGCAGTGCTACAGCACTGATAGAGCAGAAAGAAGCTTAGTTTGTGTTAGTCATCATTTATCTTTGAACTCTTACATTGGGGCATTAACTACAGAAATGACATTTTCTTTTCTTCTGCTCTCTTCCCTTTGCCTTTGTCCAGGAATGTCCTCCAAGGAAGTCTATGGTAACTCAAAACTTCAGAATGTTCTCTTCTTATTCTTCTGTATTACCTCATGTGGTTTCAGGAACCACTGTTATTCAGAATTTATTGACTCTTTATTGTGATGTTTCTGGAACCTGTGGCTAACCGTAGGCTACATCAGTGCAAATAAATTTTGTATAAATGTTTATGAAGAAAAATATTTCAGAAAGTTACAAATAAATATGATTAAAGACTGTACTATATTAGTCACATGTTTCAGTTCACACACTAACCGATCCCCAGACCATAGTGGAATTAATCAGTGCATGTTCCTAAGTCAGCCACTAGTAAGATTACCCTGTTTTAATTTTAGTAAAGTTTCACTACATTTTATTTCTTTCTTTTTTTTTTTTTTTTTGGTTCCGGGGATTGAACTTAGGACCTTGTGCTTGCCAGGCAGGCGCTATGCCACTGAGCTAAGTCCCCGGCCCCATTTGCTTTCTTTTAAAACTTGCATGGTTTTTAGAAATGATGTAATTTAATAACAATATTGAAACATAAAATGTTCCTTTTTCCTCCGATTCAGTTTGTTTTTATTTTCCTGTAGATGATTCTTTTATTAGGCCAGTAACCTTTTGGATTGTTGGAGACTTTGATAGTGCTTCTGGACGGCAGTTATTGTATGATGCTATTAAACATCAAGTGAGTATCTACACTTAATTCTTTGTTCTTGTTTGAGGCTCCATTTGTCCTTCCTGGTGTCTCTGTGCTGATGTGATGCTCTGATGGACATTGTGTCTTCAGAGGTCTGACAGCTCATAAGAAAAGGACCCAATACCAGTATGTCCTGACTTCAGTGCATGGAATAGCTTTTTTTTAAGAGAGAAAAATGTGACCTTCCTCAGGTCCTTACCTTGAGAGAAGCCTAGATGCAGGGCACCACTGCACAGGCCCATGGAAGTAGGTCTGAGGGAATACTTACATAGATGCTCTGAAAGACATGGCACATGAGCAATAGGACTTCAGAAAAAGACAGTGCTGAGTGGTTAAGAAATTGATCCGTCCATAGTTGTTTAGAGGATGAGATGTCAAAATGCCCTTTCCTGAGCTGTTTGAATTTGCTGCAGTGTCCAGTCTTCACAACCTTCCTTTCTACTTGTTCCTCAGGATGGCTTACTGAAATCAGGAAATAGCCGGTGACTCATCTCACCGTGGTGCCAAGGGAGTGGACTACATGCTGTGGTCACTTCAGGGTTACACCAGGAGTGGTTCTAGTGAGGGGTAGTAGATGTGTGTAAGAGGCACTTTTTTTTGCAAACTGATAGATAAGCTCTTAAATAGTACTAGAGTGAGACAGCTGGGAAAGAGTTCAGTTTTGTAGATGCATGTTTTCATTAAGGTAAAATACAGGTTCATAAGAAGTGCACAAATCATAGTATGCAGTGTCACAAAATGAACACATGCATGTGACCACCACCCAGATCTAGAAATATAGAATTACCAAATTTATGTCGGCCTTCTCTGACCTGTACCACATTTCCCACCCCCTTCCCTCTTCTCACATCATAGATTATGTCTGTGTTTTATTTTATGCAACTAGAATCTTAGAATATATTTTTATTTGTGTTTGGTTTCTTTGCTCAACATTTTGTGAGCTTTATTCGTGATATTCCAAATAGTGGCACTTAGTTCTTTCTCATTGTATGGCTGTACCCCAAAGTTTTGTTTTCTATTTAGTGTATTTGAGGGACAGCTGGGTTGTTGTAGCTTGAGGCTAAGAAGAATGCTGCTATGAATGTTCTTGTACATGTATTTTAATACCATTAGTATAAATTTCTGTTTGTATTCTTGATACAAGTCCTTTTTTTGGTTTTGTGGGTCCCAGATGTCTTCTCTCACATGGATTCCTTTCTTTTCACCCAGAGATTCATTTTTATTAGGCACCTGGAGAGGTCAAGTGAATGAAAATAGGTTTGAGCAGAACCATGAATAATGGTGGAAACGTAAGGGAGAAAAGATGAAATATAGTTGAGGTCAACATGCATTGTTAGGCATGATGTGCATCAGAGTCATATAAAAGGGGCTAAGGAATATCAAGGCTCTGATTGTCTGTGATATCAGGGATGGTAAGAAATGTTGTTGGAAAACAGGGTTTTGATTGCCTGTTTGTAACATCTGAACTTCCTTCTGAACACAGAGAACTACTAAAAACTTTTCAGAGAGATGTTATTTGCTATTATGGAACATGACTGATGTCACTGCTGCCTTCTAAGTTCAAAATATCTATTATGTAACTCTTATGTCCCATTTTGTAAATAGAAATCCAGTAACAATGTTAGGATCAGCATGATCAATAATCCCAGTAAAGAAATAAGTTACAAGCACACTCAGATCTCCAGAGCAATCTGGGCAGCTCTCCAGACACAGACCTCCAACTCTGCCAAGAACTTCATCACCAAAATGGTCAAAGAGGACACTGCAGAGGCGCTGGTGGCAGGGGTGGACATCGGGGAGTTCTCTGTTGGGGTAAGACCACGTATGTCCTGAGGCTGCTCCCTTCTATCACATGTCCAGCTGATGTGTCCTGTTGATCATCAGGAATTGTAATTAGTTCTGAATCTCAGGATTTTTTTTAAATTTGGAAGACTCTTTCCAAGAAACAATTGTGTCACATTCCCCTTGAGTTTTAAACTTGCCCAGGTTTCAAGATATGCATGGTACAAGTTCATATTTTAAGTACAATGCCATTTGTTTTGTAAGTTTTTTAAAGCACCAATTATTTTTCTCTTTGTTTTTTCCACTTTTAAAAAAAATTTTGCATCCATCTTATTTTATGTGTTTTTCTTAATGTTTTGCTTGAGAATTTTGATAAGTAATTGAGTCTCGGTTAAAAAATTAATGGGTAAGTAGTCCTGGAGGTATAGATCAGTGGTAATACATACTTAGTATGTATGAGTTCCTTGTTTTATAGTTTTTTTTTCTCAGTACTGAGAATCAAACTCAGGATCTTGCACTTGCCAGGCAGACGGGGTGCTACTGAGCTACATCCCTGGCCCATTTTGTACAATTTTTTAAAGACAGATAAGGGCAGAGTACTTGCCTAGCATGCACGAGGTCCTGGGTTTGATCTCCAGCACTGCAAAAATAAGTAAGTAAAACATAGATAATATTTGATTTGTTTGTAGAATAAAAAAACTGAAATTTTTAGGGGCTGGGGATTTAGCTCAGTGGCACTGCACTTGCCTTGCAAGCACAAGGTCCTGAGTTTGATCTCTGGTACCAAAAAACAAAAAAAACCTGAAATTTTATTCTCTTTGCAGTTAGAGGCTTGTGTATTCTTTCTTTTTTGGTACCAGGGATCAAACTCTGGACCTTGCACTTGCAAAGCAGGCAGCGGCACCACTGAGCTAAATCCTTAGCCCAAGGCTTTTTTATTCTTGATGTGTTTCCAATAAAAGCTTATATTTATTTGCTTATTTAATATACTCATTTAAAAACTGTTTATAGTTTTAAACTTTTTTATAAAATCCTAAGTGTATGTAAAGTTTCATTTAGAGAAAAATGGCTTTCACTAGAAGTTACCACGATTTAAAAAGTACAAAATAAAGAAATGGAGCAGAGACTACCACTAGAACAAATCTCATGAAAACAAAATAAGCAGTTACTTACTGAGGTGGGGGTGATGGAAGAATTGAGATATCATGATGTTAGTTGGGAAATGTAGTTATTGTTCATGACGAGTGTTTTATAATTTATTCATTATGAGTATTCATTGGTATGGTTTGCTTAATAACAATGATTTTTCCTTAAAAATGATTACTTTCCTAGGGCATGGATTTCAGTCTTTTTAAAGAGGTGTTTGAGTCTTCCAAAATGGATTTCATTTTGTCTCATGCCGTGTACTGCAGGGATGTCCTGAAGCTGAAGAAGGGACAGAGGGCAGTGATCAGCAACGGAAGGGTGAGGACTTGTCAGGCTGACACAAGCTTGGCTTCAGATTAGGTCCGTGAACAGTCTTTGCAGCATGCTACTCTGAAGCTAGTAAACTTCCAGCAGAGCCACCCTCTTTACAAAGGTGATTAGGGCTTCTGAAGTGCAATGATATTTCTGCTCCTTATTTCCCAGCCAGTGTGTTTTCTGACATAAATATCCCTGTGTGGAAGCTTCCGGTTTAGTTGTGTCCTGCCATTGTGGGAGGCAGTGAGAGTGTGGTGGCTCTCAGAACAGACATCAGTATGACACATAAAGTAGACTTTGTCATTGATACTTGGTAAGACTTAATGAAAACTACCTTGCTATTTTATTTACTTCAGAGTTTGCGAACTGTGAAAATAATGTGAAATAAGTCTAGACTCTGCATATCTGAGGAATTGATAAGTAAATAACTGTGAGTTGATTGAGGCTTTACTTTTTATTCATTCATTAATTTTATTTAGATATGTATCTTTGTCTCATCTTTCTGGCGCTTAGGTGTGTAAGTTGGCTTGTTGCTGGTGGCAGTTTTCCAGCTCTGACCTCCTGCTCCTCTTCTTATAGATCATTGGGCCATTGGAGGATAATGAACTTTTTAATCAAGATGATTTCCACCTCCTAGAAAATATCGTCTTGAAAACTTCAGGACAGAAAATAAAATCTCATATTCAACAGCTTCGAGTAGAAGAAGATGTGTAAGTTTTGTCATAGAAGAAATTAATTAGTTCATGCCATAGAGGTTATACTATTTAGACTCATCTTTGATCATGTCATATAACTACCTAGTCCAAGAAGTTTTATTTCCTGCTTTATAAATAGGACTTAAATTTTTGTTTGTTTTAAACAAGCTAATTTATTTCATGGGCTGCTATTTAAAGAACTGAATTAATTTCAGTTTTGACTTGTCTTAGATTTTGATTTTGGAAAATTTCAGACATCTGAAGATGTAGAGGGTCCACTTACCTCTCTTTCAAGAGAAACTTTCTCTCATTATCTGTTTGATTATCTTTCAGTTTTATTTTGTCTGGGAGAGGAAGCTGGTTACACAGTTATTTTCCTTTATTTACCAGTATGGCATACTGAGTTGTTTCTCTTACACCCTCCAAAGTTGACAATGAGTTGGCTGTCACTAGTCATGGGGTGCCAAGAGATTGATATAAAACCCATGGGGTTTGCAAAATTTCCTTGCCTGCCTAGGGTTTTCACTAGAGCCTGAGCTGTTCTACTTTGGAGTGGAGCCCTATTACAGACACAACTACATTCTTTTTTTTTTTTTTTTTGGTACCAGGGATCGAACTCAGGAACTTGTGCTTGCAAGGCAGGTGCTGGAACCACTGAGCTAAATCCCTGGTCCCACAGCTTCATTCTTGATGCAGCCTACAGCCCTGAGGCTATCCCCAGCTTTCCAGATCTTAGCTTTGTGCTCCTTGTCATTCAGCTTCATGAACCCCTGTGAGTTGCTTGTGGCCTGCCTGCCCTGTCCACATAACCAAGTGACCCTTGACGTGTCTTGTGACCATGTTGGCACACTATAAACAGCAATTGATGCTCATTACTGTGGTCACAATTAGCATTAAGAAGTTAAACCAAAAAAGATAATTTGATACAGTATTTTGGTTCAAAGAAACAATGTATAAGCTTGATTGCTGTTGAAATAGAACCACGAGGGCTCTCAGTCGTCAACTCAACAAATAAAAGCATTTTTTTTCAGGCTCATGATTTAGTTCAAGATCTTCCTTTGTTAGAAATTAACTTTAGAAGGGGTAGAGGAAATAGATACTTTTCTAACTTGTTCACTAACTTTAAAGTTAGAAATAACTTAGATATTGAGTAGCTGGTTGGTTTAATAGACTGATGTAGCAATAAATATGTATTATGCAGCCACTAAAATAGTGATATGTACTATATTTATTAACTATCATTTTTATAAATTTAAATAAAAAGGTTACTAAGTAGTATACTGCCTTTGTTTACACATTACTTAAAAATATAGAATTATAAACTACAGTATCATAACTTATGTCTTCATAATGATGATATGTAATGTCAGTTTCTCCTTTGTATTTTTTCTCAATGTTTTTCCAGTGAATTACTACTCTAATAATTATAAAAATAGTAATATTATTTAATAGAGGTCAAAAGAGTGTACATAATAATGACCTCCTGCTGTGGGTCAGTCACTGAGCTGGTGCTTGATATATTTAGCCAGCACAGTATTTACAAGGCTCCAACAAGTAGATACTACCCATGTGGAAAAATGAATAATGTTCCTAAGATGGTACAGTTAATCGCTAAAAAATCAGTATTTTTTCTCATGCTTGTTGGCATGGATTTTATACCTTCTCAACACCATCTTGTCAGTATTCAGTATTTGGGCTGATCCTGCCTGCCGGTAATTGAGAAACCTTCAGTTAAAGAGATGCTAAGATTTCATAATCCATCTTTCAGGGCCAGTGACTTAGTAATGAAGGTAGATGCTCTCCTGTCAGTTCAACCCAAAGGAGATGCAAGAATTGAGTACCAGTTTTTTGAAGACAAACACAGGTATAAAATTCATGTTGAATTTGTTTTCCTAAATATTAAACTTTGACCTAAATATTGCCTTTACCTCTGTCCTTTTTTTTCCATATAAGGTTTGCACATAAGTTGAACAAAAAGAAAAATTGGTTAGGAGTACAGTTTTTATATATTAGTGTTCATATAAAAAATTGATATGCAGTTCTCAGTTGCAAGAAAGTTGATATTTATTTCTAAATAAATCTGAAATGATTCTGAATGGATCCTTTTAGAGAACAGACAGCATTTTATAAAACAGACTAGTTGTAATTTTCTGGTGTTCAAGAGTAAACAGATTGTTAAAACACTGATCTCATGCATCCTTTTGAAAACTTTTGGTAAAGAAAAATGAAATGAGTATTATGAGTCCTTGCCTTTTTGTTGTGTAAGTGTTTTGTTTTGTTTTGTTTTGTTGAGACCTGTAGCCTAGACTGGCCTTGAACTCAGGGCAGTCCTTCTGCCTCATCTTGCTGAGTGCTGGGATTATAGGTGTACACCACCACTTTATTTTGAAATGTTCTGATATAGAAATAGTTGCAAGACTTACCAGGATCCCACAGATATCTTTAACCTAGTTCACTAGTTTTTGGCGTTCTGTGTTTGCTTTATCTCTTGTCCATGTCTATAGTACATACAATGTTTGTGTGTTTGCATAGACACACGTGTACTTACACCATTGAAAGGACATAGGCAGCATTGTAATAAGCTTAAAATCTTCTGTATATGTCTCTTCTTTTTTTTTTTTTTTTTTTTTGGTACCGGGGATCGAACTCGGATCCTTGCACTTGCGCAGCAGGTGGCAAAACCACTGAGCTAAATCCCTGGCCCCTGTACATGTCTCTTGATTCAGTAATTATACCTAATATACTATACCTAATACATATATATATACCTTTTCACATGTCTCCGGTGTCCAAGTAATGACCTCTTACAGTGCTTTTTATGTTTGTTTTGGTCCTGAATACACATTACAGTTAATTGTGTTTCTTTAGTCACCTTTAATCTTGAAGAGTTCCTTGCTTTTTTTTTTCTTCTTTCTTCCGTCCTTTGGTCTTTTGTCTTTTATGACATTAATATATTTTAAAAGTCTAGACCAGTTGTCTCTTGGAATGTCCTACAGTCTAGTTGTTTCCTTGTGACTA
This sequence comes from Heterocephalus glaber, assembly GCF_053883595.1. Lineage (NCBI taxonomy): Eukaryota > Metazoa > Chordata > Mammalia > Rodentia > Bathyergidae > Heterocephalus > Heterocephalus glaber. The sequence continues at coordinate 32,454,175 of NW_028258143.1, read as the reverse complement.
GACTTAGAGTAACTGTTTTTAGGGAGAACCCTGTACAGTTGCCTGGCAAGTTTGTAATTTGATTATGCTTCAGAATCCCCAGGGAGGCTTTAAATGCCACCATGCTGCTTAAATGCCACCATATGTTTTCTGATTTCCCATGTCACCAGTGGGTGAGGAGTTCTGGCTAATCCTTGTTGGATTTTGCCACCAGCACTTGCATACATCTAGGAAGTAACTTATTATCTAGTTATTAGAGCAGAAAACATTTCCTAAGTAACCTGCCATCTCATTTGCCTTTCATAGTCAAGATAGTCCTGAGTAGAGATCTGTGTCTCTTTTTAGAAATCCTTTTTCTCCATGAGCCTCCTAAAGTTTTACATGATTAAAATGTCTTAATTACAAATTCTGTTATGATCCAAATTATAATTAGAGAATTTCTTCTTATTGGAATGTATTAGCTAATTGAGTGTTTGTCGTATGTAAATCAGAAGTTTCTCATTTGTATTAGAAATATAAGATCTGAACCATCAGTTCTGTACATGCAAGCTCTTTCTGAGTGTGGTCCATATGGATCAGCCATGGACAGGGCATTGTCTGGGAGATTGTCAGAAACGCAGTTTTTGGCTCTACACTAGACCTATCAAATCAGCATCTACAGTAAATCTGCATCTTCACAAGAATCCTATGAACATTAGTGTTAGTGAAGTACAGTAGTTTTTTACATTTGCTTTACTCTAGGCAAACGTATATGATCTCCAAATCTTGTTGCTTTGTCACTTGGGCTTTTTTTACCAGTAAACAAGTATATTAAAAAATGGTATTGTTAGTTCATGTTGTTCCCAAATCCACATTTGTCTTTCTCTTTTCTTGGGTGTTTGTCTTGTCTCTTTTTCTTGTTATAGAAAGTGGGGCTGGTTAAGCCCCTCATAGGATCAGTTTGTGAGCATTTCTGTTGCAGACTGCCTGTAGCAGTGCATTAGTCAGTACATGTCACACTGCCCGATCAGCCTGGAGTCCTAGCGGAGACCCTCCTTCTTCTCTTTGTGAGAGTTTGTATAATGCTATTATTCTCTAATCAACTTTTCTCCTAGAATTCTAAGAGAGTGCAGAACTACAAATTATATTAGGAAGTGGCACTCACATTTTGACTCTCGCGCAGGAGCTTAAAATGTAGATTGCTGGACCTGCCCCCAGAGTTTCTGATTCAGTAAGTCTGAGCTCAATAAATTTATGTCTAGCAGATGCCCAAGTTGAGCTAACACTGCTGGTCTGGAGCCACACTTTGAGAACAGCTATAGTATAGTAAAAAAACCCCTTTTATTATATTAGAATAATCATTGGCAGTGATTGAATCTGGAATTGTTAACATTATCAGAGATTGTAAGCATTACTATACCATGGTCACAAAGCTATTCCCAAAGCAATGGTTATTTTCAAAGCAGTTAAAATTTGAACTAACTTCCATTGGCACCTAAACTGTGGTTGCCTAGTTTTGTTAGTTGTGTCTGCTTTGTATTATACTTTCTTTTTTAATCCTACTGGGTAAATATTCTTGCATAAAAGACTAGTTAGTGGTCGGCAGGTGAAACAAAGCAGTTAATGATTTGAAACACTGAATAGTTTTAAAACCTTCCAAGTTGATTACGCTTAAGTTACCTGTGTCAGTGTGATTTCAGAGGGAACCACTGTAGCAAGAACTCCATTTGGGTAAATGTGTTTCTCCTTAGAGGACCTGGAGATAAAACCAAATCACCTGAAAACAGAAAAAAAATGTGTCAGCATTCTGTTTCTGTAGCAGAATACCTGAGAAAAACAACTTGGAGGATGGAAGGTTCATTTCGGCTCACAGTTTCCAAGGCTTCAGTCCATGTTCCTAAGGCAGAAGCATAACAGTGGAGGGGCATAGCATAGGAAAGTTCCTTGCCTCGTGGCAGCAGAAAGAGTGGGAATTCTGACGGGCTTCCTCCCGTTTTTGTTCCATCCAGTCCCCCATCCCACTGGATGGTGCCACACACATTCAAAGCAGATCTCCCCCATCAGTTTGTGCCCCTTATACCATTTATCTCTGGAAACACCCTCACAGTCACACCCAGAAGTGTGCTTCACTACTTTCCTAATTTCTCAACCCAGTCAAATTGACAATCAAAGTTAACCATCACAATATGTGCAATTTAGTGGTGGCAAAGATGTGGAATTCACTTTTTTGGCATGTAGATTGCTTTAGTTCTTTAGGAAATGAAGTTCACCATACATATTAGCTTCTGAAATGTGTATATCCTATGGTTATAATCTCATGTCTAGCACTTCATTGACCCTGAGAAAATTTATAAATATGAACAGAGCTGGATGTAAAACATGTTTACAGGTTGAAAGCCATCTAAATGTCCAGCAGCAAAGAATAGCTTGAGTAAATTGGTGGATCCTCTTGGTAAATAAAATATCATTTCTTATTCAGGATTCTTGATGTGTAACAGCATGTAAAAATCTTTGTGCTGCAGTGGTGGGAGATTGAGGAAATTGTTTTTAAATTGCTAATACACTGTAGTTACAGATAACTTTTACATAGGCATCTAAAAAGGATTACACAAAATGCAAGAAAGTATTGGGATAGCAAGATTTTGTGGTTATACATCTATATAGGGTTGTTTTTTTTTTCCAGCTTTGTAGGTTTTCTGAAATGTTCCATTTCTTTTTGTTGTTGTTGCAGAACTGGTGCTTAAACCCAGAGCCTCATGCATTCTAGGCAAGCTCTGTACCACTACACTACATCCCTAGCACTGTTACATTTTGGAAAATGATTTATTTCTTCTCTTCTCATAGCCTTTTTGCTAGGAAATAAAAATTAGCATAATGTTCAGTAATTGTTAGAGGCTAATATCAGTAGCTTTTAGTAGTTTGGTTAAGTATAATTTCCAGCTGGTTTTTCTTACTTCACGCAGATCTTTCAGTCCATCTCAAGTGAGCCTGATTGATCAGGGTTTTAGAGTTAAGGATAGATATAATCTGATAGTTGACTATTGCAATCTAGTTGTTCCAAATCTAAAGTTTTTTAATAAATCAAAACAAAAATGCTGGTCGTGGTGGCCCTCACCTGTAATCCCCCTACTCTGGAGGCTGAGGCAGGAGAATCACTCCAAGTTCAAGGCCAGCCTGGGCTATGTAGTGAGTTGAAGACCGGTTTGAACCACATTGAGCAACCCTATCTTCAAAAAACAAAACAAAACAAAAACCAATTTTTTGAAATACTAAGAAGGCTGATAAAAACAACAACAAAAACCCTAACTTAATTTGGTTTCTGGCTTTCTTGTTAATGTTTTCTCTTTTTGATCTTTATAGTGCAATTAAACTGAGGCCGAAGGAAGGGGAGACATACTTTGATGTTGTGGCTGTCGTTGACCCTGTCACCAGAGAAGCACAAAGGCTTGCCCCACTGCTGTTGGTAAGGACCAGTGTGGGGGCAGTTCACATCATCTGTCAAAGCTAGCCATATTCCCTGGGATTCTTTGGGAGCGTCCTTTTCCTTTAGTTATCTTTAAGGGGCATTAAAAAATGGTACAGAGCATCTTGGACAGAATGGTCTTCATAAAGATTGATAATGGCTCTGAAAACAACTTTATAACTCTAGCAAGTTATACAAGGTTTTTGGCTACATCATATAATTAAAAATTATTAATACCCTCATTTAGACCAAAGTATCTTTAAACTAAATTGATTTATGTTGTAGTGGCAAAGGAGTAAAAAAGTAAAATAGGGGCCGGGGATTTAGCTCAGTGGTTTTGCCGCCTGCCTCACAAGCGCAAGGTCCTGAGTTTGATCCCCGGTACCAAAAAAAGAAGGTGAAATAATTATACTTTTTTTCATTTTCCTTTTTTTTTAATAACCACCATGGACCTTTTCTCTGAAGCATGTCTTTTATATGTATAAGATATATAAAAGATAATTTCTGTGTATATTTAAAAGAACGCTTACAAAAGCTCTTGACATTTCATTTACTTGTATTATTTAAGGTAACATTTTTATTGAAGTACAGTCATCTGAACTTTTTTGTGGGAATTTGTATTTATGGTTTTTCATACTTTACGTGAGTTATAGCACTAAGCCCTTACATTTTCTTTGGGTAGGTAGATGTTCATCACCCATCTGTTCTCCCTGTTCTCCCTGACTCTGTGTTACATTTTCTTTATGTGTGAAGCAGTGATCTGTAATAGCTCTCTCTCTCTCTCTCTCTCTCTCTCTCTCTCTCTCTCTCTGAGTGGGGGCTGTATGATTGAATGATTTAGATCTACACTGGAGTTATGCTTTCCAGAAATTTCCAGTGCAGACTTTATGGCAGGTATTATCTTTATATAGTCCCTTGAGATATTAAGAAATGTTCTCTCTCTTAATTCAATGTCAAGTAATAAATTTCTGAAGAGAAAATTTAAATAATCTGTTTTATGCTTTGTCCTTTTAGGTTTTGACTCAACTGATAAACATGAATTTAAGAGTGTTTATGAATTGCCAATCTAAACTTTCGGACATGCCTTTAAAAAGGTAAAACATATTGTTTAAGAAATCGGAAAACATGGTATCAAATCCAAAAGGAGGATTGAATGCTAAAGAGTTCCATGGGTTTTAGGTGGACATCAAGTTTAAAAAAGCATTTATTGAATGTTCAGTTTGCCAGTTTTTTTCTCTAGATCAGAAGTTCTAAGAGTGTGGGCATGGGAGCATTTAGGAGGCATTAACCCAGGCTACTTGCACTGTGTGTTCACCCTAACAGAAGAGTAGGCATTTCAGGCTGCAGTATGTATGGTAGAGGAGCCTTGCTTAGGGTTATCTGCATATACAGTATTTTGAAAAAGAGATCAAGCTTAGCTATTTTATATTGTCATGAGCTTTGGGATGGTCATTTATGGAAAAAGTGACAAAAATCAGTTAATAGTAGCATAAAGGCTGGGGATTTAACTCAGTGGCACTGTGCCTGCCTTGCAAGTGCAAGGTCCTGAATTTGATCCCTGGTACCACCCCAAAAAAAAAAAAAAAAAAGTAGTATAGCACATGTTATGACTACAGGAAATTACTCATTTGCAAATATGCTGTGTTCCATAGCTTTGATTCTAATGGATTGAACTAGTTTTTGCAAGTGACCAAAAGTTTCCCAGAATCACCATTGTCTTGTATAAAGAAATGTTTATATTATTACATACAAGCCAGGAGTGGTGCATACCTGTAATCCCAGTACTCAAGAGGTTGAGGCAGGAGGATTGCCATGAGTTTCAGGCCAGCCTGGGCTACATAGTGAGTTCAAGGCCACCCTGAACTACACTATTTAGTGAGACCCTGTTTCCCCTCTTCTCTCCAAAATTATTACATGTAGTGTTTTCAGGGCTAGTGTGAGAACCCAATCACCATTTAAGGACTTGGCTTTTTTTTTTTTGTGATACTGGGCTTGAACTCAGGACCTTGGCTTGCCAGGCAGGTGTGGAGCCACTGATCTAGATCCCCAACTCCAAGGAATTGGCTTTTAAGAAAAACTCAAGACCTGTGGCTACACAGAAGAAATCTAACACTCTTCTTTTCAATTTCAGCTTTTACCGTTATGTCTTAGAACCAGAGATTTCTTTCACTTCAGACAATAACTTTGCTAAGGGTCCAATAGCAAAATTTCTGGATATGCCACAGTCTCCATTGTTCACCCTGAATCTGAATACACCTGAGAGTTGGATGGTAGAATCTGTCAAAACACCATATGATCTTGATAATATTTATTTAGTAGAGGTAAGAATATAACAACTGTATTCAGTTACAATTTGTGTACTATAAAATCTGTCCTTCCAAAATGTGCAGGTTAGAGGACTAGGTGTATTCTCAGAGCTGTGCAGCCATCACCACCATCTAATTTTAGTGTTTTCATCAACTCAGAAGCCCCATACCCATTACCAGTCACTCTGTATCCCTCCCAACCCCCAGCAACTATAGTCTACTTTCTATCTCTATAGATTTGCCTGTTTTGACATTTCGTTTAAATAGAATCATATAACGTGGTCTTTTATAACTGGCTTCTTTCATTTAACACATTATTTCCAAGGTCTATCCATGCTGTAGCATATATAATTATGTCATTCTTTTTTAGTGCCAGAGGCTTCCCTCTGTATGGATGTACTGCACTTTATTCATTCATGAATGGTCATTTGGGTTGTTTCTACTTTTTGGCTATTATGCATAATGTTGCCGTGAATCTTTTTTTTTGGAACTGGGGATTGAACTCGGGTCATTGCACTTGTGCAGCAGGTGGCAAAACCACTGAGCCAAATCCCCAGCGAATTTTTTATTTTATTTTATTTTATTTTTGGTACCAGGGATCGAACTTGGGACCTTGCGCTTTCGAGGCAGGCTGCAGAACCACTGAGCTAAATCCCTGGCCCCCGTGAATCTTGTTTGCAAGTTTTTGTACTGATCCATGAGTATAGGATGGCTATTTATTTAGTTTTCTAATTTTTTTTAAGTTTCTGGAGTCATATTCTCCATTTTGGAATGATCTCCTTATTCTCTTTTCTCCTTTCTTCCAATCCAGTTTTTATAATTTTATAGTCATTAATCACTTATAATCAAGATACAGAAAATTCTTTGATCCCAAGAAGGTCCTTGCAGGCAACACCCCACCCAGCACAATGAATGATTGACCTGCTCTTTGTCACTGTAGTTTTGCCTTTTCTTGAATTTCTTACAGTATGATTCTGCAATATGTAATTCCTCTTATTGGCCTCATTCACTTTGCAAAATGCATTTCGGATTTTGCTGCTGAGTAGCTTTCAAGTGATCTGTTTTGGTATTGCAGGTGGACAGTGTAGTGGCTGCCGAGTATGAGCTGGAGTACCTGTTACTTGAAGGTCATTGCTATGACATCACCACAGGCCAACCCCCACGGGGACTGCAGTTTACCCTAGGAACTTCAGCCAATCCCGTCATTGTGGACACCATTGTAATGGCCAATTTGGTAAATAATCAGCACATCAAATAGAGATATGGCAGTGATGTTAATTTGGGAATTATAATTTATGATGGAACATTTAGTGTTCTGGACTACACAGTGAGATTAAAATTCATAATTGGCTGAATTTGGTTCATATAAATCATAAGCTTTGTTAAATGTGAAGATTGAAATTACATGTCTGTTTAAAAGAAGAAACAGTACTCTGATCTAAACAGATTGGCCCCTGAAAATGCATTCTCCTGAGCTGCCTGCCTGGCTGTCTTCTTTAGAAAGTTGGCAGCTTAGTCAGCCATCACACATTGCACCTTCACTGGTGCACAGCTATGGGGTAGACTTCTTGGCTTACTTGGCGTGTATTTGCCCAGAGTGTCTTATATGTAGTTGTTAGTTTTGTTATTGTTGTTTCTGCATTGCCCTGATTTGTTAACTATCTTATTTAAATTGTCACGTGTCTAATACTTCAGAAGATGATGTAACCATTCCTAAGAAATAGCATTTTTATGTTTTAAAAGAGAACTGAAATTTGGCTTTTCTTCTTATCTTAGGGCTACTTTCAGCTAAAAGCCAACCCAGGAGCTTGGATTCTCAGACTTAGGAAGGGACGCTCTGAAGATATTTATAGAATCTACAGGTAGGATCAAGTGATTCTAGTGTACTTTTCCAGAACATTTTGAAATGAGAATCAGTTCTAATTGGATATTATCGGCATTTTGCCAGGGATCATAAATTTAAGTTACAGTCATATGTGTGACAGAAGAGTACTTTTTCAGAAAAGTAAACATGGTAGAATTGTTAAAGAAGAATTATATAAGTATATATGTTAAAATTATAGTCAGGTTTTTTTCTCCATTAATTCATTTATGCTAACACCATCCCAGATCAAATCAGTCTTGTCAGTGATGCAGATAGTAGGCAGATGAGAAATTTTGCCATTTGAAGAAAAAAGAAAAGAACAGAGCCAGGTGTGGTGATGCATGCCTATAATCCCAACAGAAGGATCATTGCGAGTTTGAGGCCAGCCTAAACTACATAGAGGCCCTTTCTCAAAAAAAAAAAAAAAAAAGAAAGAAAGAACAGTCAAACCAGAGAGTATATGTCTTGACCCTGAGTGATTTGCAAGTACATAGTATCTGCAAAATTAGGCCATGAAGCCTTATTGTCAATTCTGGTCTTTCTTGGTCTACAGTGATATAGAAACACACTAGAATATTCTGCCAGTAGCTGGATTTTTGCCTCAGAGTTTACTACACATATTTATTAGGCTTTTGTTTTGCTTTGTTTTTTGGGGTTTTTTGTTTTTGTTTTAGAGACAGGATCTTGCTATGGAGTTCAGGCTAGCCTTGAACTCACTATGTAACCTAGGCTGGCCTTGAATTTGCAGCAGTCCTCCTGCCCTCAGCCTCCCAAGTGCTGGGATTGCAGTTGTACACCACCATGCCCAACATACACACACTTATTAGTTTAAAAAAATTACTCAGTCTTTAGCTGGGTTTGGTGGTCCATACCTGTAATCCCCACTGCTCTGGAGGCTAAGGCAAGAAGATTGAAAGTTCTAGGCCAATCCGGACAACTCAGCAAGACAGTGTCTCAAAATAAAATAGAAAGGACTGGGGATGCAACTCAGTGTTAAAGTGCCTGCCTAGCTTGTGCAAGGCTCTGGGTTCAGTCCTGTGTTAGGGGAGAAAAAAAAATCACACTACCTTTAAAGATGTTTGTTTTGTCTTCTACCTAATCAATTTAAATTAGTCTTAAGTTATATAAAAGAAACTGCCTGTGGTTTTATTTAGTGAATAATTTTCATTAGCATTTATTTGCAGTGGTCCCTGTGAGTCATTGCCTTGGCTCCATACTGTCATACCCAACACACATGAAAGCAGTATAGATTAGTGTTGATTTCTGATTTTTTTGGATTATAGTAACATCTTCATTGTAAGTAGGTTTTTTTTACATAGCACAAAATTTTACATGTGTTTTCAAATTCCATGCCTTCTGAGTGCTCCCTTTCCTGTCCTCCACTCCCTCATGCTGCCTCTTTCTGTCTGTGCCCCTTGAATCCAGAGTGGTTCATGCTTGAGTCTTCTTCCATGCCAGAGCCTTGCTTTTGTCTGAGAACTCCTCTTTCTTCTGTGTGACAGCAGATGCAGTGAATTCATATTGTTATTGTAACTTACTAAACCTTGAAATTTGGTGACAAGAAATTTTAGGCGTTATAATTAATTGGAAAATATTATTTTAAATATTTACTCCTCTGCAAGTGACTACCTGCAAAGAGAGCTGGTTATAATTCTTCTTGCTAGAGGCACTAAATTGAGTAGAGGGCCTAGACTTGCCTGGTTGAGTGCCCCAGACAGAATGAGAAAGATTTCTTTATAAAACTGTTCCATTTAAAACAATAGATGGGATTTGGCTCCAGTGATGACTCAGAGTAGCCCACCTCTTACCCCCTTTATTCAAGGTATGGTAGATGTCTCAGACAAGAGGGGTGGATGTGAGCAAAAGATATTATACACATTGAACCCCCTCCCAAAATGGGAAACTTGGGGGGAGGCCAGAGCAAGAGAGGGGATGGGGGGGGTGAAAGTGATCAAAGTGTGTTGAAACCTGTTAATCTGTATAGCCAATTAAAAAAATAAAAAGTGGGAGGAGCCACAAGCACCCTCAGTTACTCGGTGCTCACTGTGTGCTTGCCAGGCTCAGGAGCTCCTCACTGGACCACAGACAACTGGGGAAGACTCGGAGAAAGTTGGGATACTATCTCATATACAGATTTTGATAAGTGCTTGTGTGCAGCTCAAAAGGGTTTCCTGCAGGTTCTGAGCAAATAATTTGTTCTGACAGAGTTGTTGAACAGGTGTGGCAGATTTTTATCCTGTGGTTTACTGCATTTTGAGAATTGTGATATTTAGTGTCTATCTTGCTTTTCTCTCTAAGCCATGATGGTACAGATTCTCCTCCTGATGCTGATGAGGTGCTTGTCATCCTCAATAACTTCAAAAGCAAAATTATTAAAGTGAAGGTAAGTTTACTGTACTAAAGCAGCCATTCTTTTTTATAATTGTTCAAAGTAGTGGCGGACCCCCCTCCTTATCCAAGGTTTTAGTCACTCACAGGCAGCCGCAGTCCAAAAATACGACTCTTTGTCTTGACTCATTCAAGAGCAACCACAGTCACATTACTTTTATTATAATGAATTGCGGTAATTGTTCTGTTTTATTATTAGTTGTCATAAATCTCTTACTGTACCTAATTTATAAATTAAAAGCATAGTATAGGGCCGGGGATTTAGCTCAGTGGTTCTAGCACCTGCCTCCCAAGCGCAAGGTCCCGAGTTTGATCCCCGGTACCAAAAAAATAAATAAAAATTAAAAACAAAGCAGTATTTATTAAAAAAAAAAACAACAAAAAAAAACATAGTATAGACAGGATTCTGTCCTAAGGTTTTAGGTATCTACTGGGGCTCTTGAAAGATCCCCTGAAGATGAGGGGGGTGACTATATATATAAATCAGCCCAAAACTTTCTATGGAATTTACTGTAGCAATTATAGGAATAGGGCTTTAAGGCAGAATATTTGTAAGTGTGAATTTATGTCTTTCTTCAACTTAAAGCTTGCACCTTTTTGGTAATCTCAGCAATTCCAGTCCTACTTTATTAAAAATAAAAATGTTCTAGGCTGTTAATTATATTGCCATAATTCATAATATTATTGATGATTTTATTTTATTCTCAGAATAGTGGTGAAAGTGCCAATGAAAATGTCAGCAGCGAAATGATAGTTCTATTTAATTTCTTCTTTCTATTCTTAGCATTTTGGCATTCCTAGTGCCTTAAAGTAAAACATATTGTTGAATAAATAATCTCTATGCACAGCAAAAGCTAGTGTCAGCCATGCATGATAAGCAGAAAATCATCCCATTGAAAAGATTCAGCCTGTGTTTGTGTTAATAAGTCCTGTGGACAGGTTGTGATCTGAATGCCTTTCCTCGACAGCTCCTGTGTGCTGTGCTCCTTCTCTATGCTCAGTTTGCTTAGTGAAGTGTGCTACTCCATTTACCCAGTCTGCCTTCTACATGGCTGAATTTGAGGTTCTTTGCTCACTGTAAAAACGAAAAATGGTTTTTGTTTAAATAAAAGAAGTTGCTATCTGTAGGGGACAGGGGAAGGGGACGTTACCAGAACCTCTGCAGTGAGTCCTGGTCTCCTGCGAGCCTCGGCAGCACACGGCGAATTACAGGAAAGGTAGAAAAATGAGACTGAGAAGAAGCTGAGCTTTGGGTCTGATCAGTGCTGCTCTGGGCAGCAAAGACAAAGCCCCCAGCTTACCACACCTTTTATTCAGTACATCGGGAGAAACAAATGTAACAAATGACTTGCAGAGCGTTCAATAGTTCACATTGGGATAAACAAGGTGTAATGGAAGGCTTGCAGAGAGTTCAGTACATCTCTGGCAAACAAGATGTTAATCAGTCCAAGAACAATGAGGAACTGAGCAGATGTTTGTTCTCCCAGGATGTTTCTTGTCCTGGAGAATCACAGCATTACTGGATCACTGAAGTCTCAGTTGTGACCGGAGGCCAAACTGGAGTTATTCTGTAGCTGGGCTGTAGGCAAGAGAACTAGTCTAACCAAATGATTTTTCCCTAGAATTATGTAGCATTGCTCCCAACAGCTATCCATTTACTTAATATTCTGATGTACCATCCTATTAAATTTCTAGGCTTTTTTTTTTTTAATTTTATTTTTTATTAGTACATGTTTGCAGTAATAATGATGACATTCCTGGTGGGAAATTGGTGCATGTACATGACACATCTGGACTCTTTCTCCATCCCCTAAACATACTTCTGATGGACTCTAGAGAGTTGTGCCAGCTTGTGGGGAACTGCTTGGTAATTCCCTGTTGTTGCCAGTGTTCACAGTGCCTACCCAGTGCAAGGCAATTCTTTGTTAGACCGACCTACTAGGAGTAGTAAGGTCTGTCACATGTGACTGCAGGTTCAGAAGAAGGCAGACATGGTGAATGAAGACTTGCTGAGTGATGGAACAAATGAGAACGAATCTGGATTTTGGGACTCATTCAAATGGTAAATTAGTGTTTTTAAAAAGCTATGTTTTTAAGGAAAAACAGCCCCATCTACCCCTCCTTCTTTTTTTTTTTTTGGTACTGGGGATCGAACTCGGGTCCTTGTGCTTGCACAGCAGGCGACAAAACCACTGAGCTAAATCCCCGGCCCTACCCTTCCTTCTTTTGAATATAGTGTCCTGCCGGGACCTCTCATGTTCTTTATGCAACCAAATCTTGTATTTATATTTGGTGTTGGTATTTCCCAGTCAATTACCTGAAAGAGCTTCATGTCTCCTACTGGTGAACTTGTGTTCCGTGCTTCTTGAGTCTCTTTGGGCTGTGCCTCTTCTTTGGAGAGGTACTTGGTAACTGCCTACTTCATTTCCCATGTTCTGTGGTGCAGCCTGTATTCCCTCTATTCCTAAAGCAACAGGATGCCTTGGAGGGAGCATCTTCCTCTTCCCTGTGGGGTGGCATTGTTGAATCTATGCCCTCTTTCAGCACACTGCATGCTTTGTGCCACTCCTACCAGATCTCACCCTCTCCAGTAGGAATGGGAATTGGAAGGCAACATCTTTTTCCTCTCTCCTTAAAGGACTGTGTGTCTGGCCAGGACTTGAAGGGGTACTGTATTTACCTCTTGTTATAGGGGCTTTTCAGGAGGACAGAAGACTGAGGAGGTGAAACAAGATAAAGATGACATAATTAATATCTTCTCTGTTGCATCCGGACATCTCTATGAAAGATTTCTGCGGTTAGTCTTGTTGATTATTCAGTGTGTGTTAATGAATGTGTCACAGTATTCTTATTTAGAGAAAACATTTTGTAAGATTCTTCCTATTATATTTATGTGTTATTTGGAGCACTCTGAGGACTATGAATAACTTGCCATATGTAATCCTCTTTATTTTGATCCATTCAACTCCATGAGGTTTAGCTAGGTAATGAATGCCTCTTTGGATATTATAAGCCTATAGACCTTTAATATCACATAAACACTTTATAGAGTGTGTGTTTACTTGGCTACCAAAGATTGCTTAAACCAAAAGTCAGGAGACAGAGAGAATAGAAGAAGAGGTCCATGCAACACTTCACCTTCTACAGGTCCATAGGCTATTAGATCCAGGAGAGATCTCAGTTCTTATGTAAGAATACTTCTGTTTTATAAACAGACTGAGACCCAAGTAAAAAGGGACTTGTCAAGGTCACACAGCCAGAGGCAGGAGAGTCTGCAGGCTGGAACTAATTGACTTTGTAGCCACCAGAAGGGAAAATATCAGGAGGGCTCAGTTCTATGCCTTTGTCTGAGAGCCACTTTCTTGATTGCCAGGGCTCTTTTTTTCTTTTAGTTTTATACTACAACCCTAGTGTAGAAAATAAAATTAAAATGCCTTTTTACTCATTTTTAGCCCTTTGTTTCCAAGAAAAAATGAGAACTAAAATAATGACAGTGGTATCAATTTAATTTAATGCCTTGACTCAAGAGTCTGAGTCTTACTCTTTGGCCTCCCTCCCTATTCTGGTCTTCCCCTGGCAGGGCTCCCTGTCCATGCTGAGAGAGGCTGTCCACATACAGGCGCCTTCCTCAGTACCACATGCTGTGGCTTGACGGGGATTGGGACAATGATGCAGACAGCTCACAGCTGCCATTATTGTGCCATAATGGATGTATCAGTTCATAAAGTAGTTCATTGAAAGTAGCAATAGAACTAGCGTTTGTCTCTGTCAAGTATCAAAGGTAAGTTTATAAGCAGAATTAGTGCATTTGCTGTTGTTAGGGGTCTTTCTGCCTAATTGAGTCATGAGTTAGCTCTGTCATGCTGTCTTATAATTACACTACTTTATGGTACTGAGGTTAAAAAGCATTGGAACATTATTATTTGTTTTTGTTTGGCAGCATAATGATGCTATCAGTGCTGAAGAATACCAAGACTCCTGTGAAATTCTGGTTCTTGAAGAATTATTTGTCCCCCACATTTAAGGTTTGTTTCACAGGGAAAAGGAAAAGATTGTTATTAAAGGAGATATTTATAACATATTTTTTACTGCTTTTGTTTTATCTGTACACTTTAAATTTTTTCCATTTATTAGGATACCCTTAGTTATATATTTCAGTGTTGATCTTTCTTCCAGATTGTTCTGTTTGGGGGGAACTTTTTTTTTTTTTGGTACCGGGGATCGAACTCGGGTCCTTGCGCTAAATCCCCAGCCCCAAGTGGGGAACAGTTTATAAAACTAAATACAGGGCTGGGGATTTAGCTCAGTGGTTTCGCCGCCTGCTTTGCAAGTGCAAGGACCCAAGTTTGATCCCCGGTACCAAAAAAAACCACCAAAAACTAAATACAAAATTATGATCTCTTTGAAACTTTAATAATATAGGAGAAGGTCTGTATCTTTGTAAGAAGCAATATTTTGGGGTTTTTTTTTCTTTTTTTTGGTTCTGGGGATTGAACTTGGGACCTTATGCTTACAAGGCAGGCAGAGCCACTGAACTAATTCCCCGGCCCCACAAGCAATGTTTTAATGAAGTAACACTCTTACCTCTGAAGCATGAATGTCTTTAAAAAGCATTGTGATAGTGTAGGTTGAGGAGAATGATTAGTTCTCATGAACCAATACCAAATGATGCTTCATCTGTGCAAAGCAAAAACACACTTGAAAAGTTTTCTTCTTTATTTGTATCAGCAAGGTTTTATTATCTAAATTGATTTTTTTCCCTCTGCAAAAGTTACTGAACAACTTTTAATGTATTCAGTAGTATCTCTCTTATATCACTAATTCACTTCTGGTACCCGAAAGGGACTTTCATTTAGAACATGAGAAATTTATTCATTAATGACAGCAAGTCTGTCAAGAGTATTTTGGCTTTGCTATGTTGTTCCCTGGGTTAGACCCAACCTTGAGAAAGGCACTGGGGATTTAGCTCAGTGATACCGCACCTGCCTCCCAAGCATGAGATCCTGAGTTCCATCTCCGGTACCAAAAAAAAAATTGAGAAAGGCTTATAACTAAATTCAAGAAATGTTTTACTGAAATCAAATTTAGACAAATGGACTTAAAGTTCACGTGTCTTACACACACACAGAATTATAGATGTAAAGGCCTTCACCTATAGATTTCTGTCATTTCATGTGACCAGAAAGTCCTAAAGAAGAGGGCATTTGAGTTAAGGCCATTATTTGTTAGATGATTGTTTTGGTGAATGTGCTTTACTTGTATCATAATCATGGTGGTTGACTTACATTATGAGTCAGTTTTCTTAATCAGAATGAACAATTGTTTCTTCCTGTGTCTAAACTTAGGAGTTTATACCTTACATGGCAAATGAATACAATTTCCATTATGAGCTTGTTCAATACAAATGGCCCCGGTGGCTTCATCAACAGACTGAAAAACAGCGCATCATCTGGGGCTACAAGATCCTCTTCCTGGATGTACTTTTTCCACTAGCTGTTGACAAATTCCTATTTGTGGATGCTGATCAGGTAAGCTCTTAAAGGCCATATTTCGTTAATATATCTTAAAGGCAGCAAACTTTCTAAGTGTTGTTTTTCCATTTATGGAAAAGTACCTGCTCATTTTACACTATTTAGAAAATATGGAAAGATATCACACCAATTAGATCACTTTTAAAATTTAATTTACATTTAGTATGCTTCCTTTTCATTTTTTTCTGTCCTTTAGGTTGTGATGACATTGTGTTTGCAGTCTTGTAGATTACTTACTTCATTAAATATAAAGACTAGAATTAGAAAATTAAGGTTTAGTAATATTTCCCGTCCTCTCCAATTATATGCCCAAAATATAGGTATTATTGGGTGATAGATGAATAGTGCAAGTGATTCTTGGCTTGGTAATCGGGAATGCTGCAGGTAGCTTCTAGTTGCCAGGATTTGATGTTGTTACAAGTAATGCATTTTGACTTTAGAGCCTTCAGACTCAAACATATATATGTACTTCTACCCTCAAGCCTCCTGTCTCACCCTCCCTGAGTGGAAGCAGTGTAATGTGTGTAGAAGTCACCTGGACAGAGCTTCACCCAACTCTTTGGAATCCCCTGCTTCAAGTGGCTTAACCTGAAGCATGCTTTCCTGATTCTCATCTGGCCTTATTACTCTTTTTTGAGGACTTACAGTGGCTGAGGCAGTGTTCCACATCTGTCCACATGTGAACTTGCCTCATCCTCCCAACAACTCTGAAATAGGTACTCTTGTCTCCATCTTGCAGATGAGGAAACTCAGGGTTAACCTAAGCAATTGAAGTTTGTTTTGTTTCTACTCCTGTTGAATACTTAGAATTCTGTGCCACGTGTTAGGTTAAGTGTTAGCGAGGGCTTTCGTGATGTATTTTGTATTTTAAGGAAATTATGTTAGAACTGTCAGCAGGATAAATTGAAAAATGACTTTTGATATTCCTTTTTCCAGATTGTACGGACAGATCTGAAAGAATTAAGGGATTTCAATTTGGATGGTGCCCCTTATGGTTATACCCCCTTCTGTGACAGCCGAAGGGAAATGGATGGCTACAGGTTCTGGAAATCAGGATACTGGGCCAGTCATTTAGCTGGGCGGAAGTACCACATCAGGTAAGTACTGGAAAAGGATTACTCCCAATGACTTGGGTTTTTTTTTTTAATTTTAATTTTGTGCATTTAAAATTATGAGTAGTTTATACTATGACTTAGAAATGAAAATTATAAAAAATAAACATGGCGCCAGGTGTGATGGCACATGGCTGTAATCCCAGCATTTAGGAGGCTGAGATAGGATGATCGCTGTGAGTTTGAGGCTGGCCTGGAGTATATAGTGAGATCAAGACCAGCCTGGACTACATAGCAAGACCCTGTCTCAAAAATAAATAAATATATAAAACAAAATCTGTCTTCTTTAAACAGATAATTTCCCCCACTTATTTACTTTATGTCCTTCCAGAGTTTCTTACATAAACAGCTAAGAATGTGTAATGAATGTTTTCTTTTTTATACAAAATATACCATCCTTTTTATACTCTTTTGTAACTTAATATTTTAATTCTAGATTTTATCAGTAGATATAGAGGAATCTTATTTCTTTTTCCAGCTGCATGTTATTCCAATGTATTATTTATTGTCTTTTTGCTCTGATACACTATTGCAAGGAATGATTATTAATGTATTATTTTGCATATTTTTCAGGCATGTTTGTAGGATAAATTCCTAGATGTAGATCTCTTAGGTTTAACAGTGTGTACTGCATTTTTAATGACTATTTCATTGTCTTTTCTGGGAGATGTATAATTTGGACGTTATGGAGGCTATCGTACTTGTAGGAAGTGACATATACAAAATAAATGATGAGATGTGATTTCAGCTTCATACTTTATGTCCTGGTCTAAAAGAACTTTTAACACTGTGAGGTTTTCACTCCTGTGATATTTAAAGACATTATCAGGGTTGTCTCTGACTAATAATTATTTGTTAATTACTATACCTTTATTACCAAAACTACTGCATTTGCTGGAAGTCTTTTGTCAGAGATTATTTCCTTGGAAGGCAATGAAATAAGAAACAGTGTCTGCAGTAATCTAGTAGTGACAGAATATGGATTTCACAGTAACTTTCATAGACATCTTTTTTTGGTACTGGGGATTGAACTCGGGTCTTTGCGCTTGCGAGGCAGGCACAGGAACCACAGCCTTCATAGACATCTTTGAAGTAGTACCTACTGACCTTTAACTTTACTGTAGGCTACAGCTCACAGTTTCAAAGAGAACCAGAATATTTGGCTAGTGGCCTAGTCCATTATTCAGCGGGGTTAGCTTTTCCTGCCATAAATCCATGGATGGTTGTAACAAATAGGTCTTCTCTGTTCAGTGCATTGTACATTGTGGATCTGAAGAAGTTTAGGAAAATAGCTGCTGGAGACAGACTCAGGGGACAGTACCAAGGTCTGAGTCAGGATCCCAACAGCCTTTCAAATCTGGATCAAGTAAGTGACCATTTTTTATGGTTAACAGTTTCCATGATGGTATACAATGTTGTTTCAGAAAATCAGTTCTCAGAACAGTGTCAATTTTGTTTCACAGAAAGGAGCGCGTGTATGAGAGATCATGAGGCATATCTGACTTCAAGTGGGCATATCAGTAGTGAAAAATGCCAGGGACCTGGCGTTGGTTAGGGGGAGAGATGGAAAGAGGTTGCTGTCTTCCTGAAGCATTACCTTATCTTTTTTTTTTTTATTCTGGAGATTGGATTCAGGACCTTGCACTTGCGAGACAGGCGCGGTGCCACGGAGCTAAGTCCCTGGCCTGCATTACCTCATCTTTTGATTTGGTACTCAACTTCATCTCATAAGTTTCTCTGCCTGCTAGAGTCAATTTGTTTTTCTGCTTTAAGAACTAAATACCTCAGGATTTACAGTCTACAATATGTCAGAAGCCATAGTTTATTTAAAGATAGCTCAATCACTGTTTATTAATGCCAAGCATTTATTTGGAGGTCAGATTGTAGTTTGTATAGATTCACATATATGTTAAGCATTTTGTTTTGCTTAAGTCTACCTTCAAATTTCTTTAAACCTTCATTGAAATGTATAGTATCCATAAAGAAGAATACACAAATCAAAAAACACAATTACATCCATATTCATTTACATCAAGGAATTACTATAAAACAAATGCCTATAAACCACAAGAACTAGAATTTTGGAAGCCATCCTTCGTCTTTAACAAAAGTATCTAGTATCCTGATTTTTATGGCAATCACTCCATTTGCTTTTCTTTATAGAGATTTGCTGTGTAAGCATATATGCTTAAATGCAACAGTCAAGTTTACCTATTTTTTTCTCTACTAATTCAGTGGAATCATAAAAGATGTACTCTTTGTAATCTTAACTTCTTTTGCTTAGCACTATGTTGTGTGATTCCTCCATGTTATTTATCTATTCTGCATTTGAGTTTCTCCTTTCTTCCTCCCTCCCTTCTTTCCTTCCTTCCAATGGGGCCTCGCTATCTTGCCCAGGCTGGTCTTGAACTCCTGGATTAAGTGATCCTCCAGGCCTATACTACCATGTGTGGCCTGTTTTACTTCTGTGATGATAGTACTGTAAACATTCTTGCACTTGTATACACACATTTAAATTGTGTATACAACCATAAATGGAACTACTGGCTCATCAGATGTAGTATCTTTACCTCATCTGATAATTCTAAACAAATTACTTTAAAAGTAATGTAATTTTATGCCCCCATCAGTAGCGTGAGGGTTCCTGTTTTGACGAATATTTATTAGTATATATGACCTCCAGGAAGATGGCGGAGCAGTAAACAGCAGTAAACCAGCCTCTCCAAGATTCAGAATTGAGACACTGGGATATAACAACTTGGGAAAGAAAAGAACAAGGGAAGTGAATCCCTGGGACCCAGGAAAGATCTGAAAGGAGAATTGGATATGATCTGGCTTTCCATTGTGACTTTCAGTTGGAGAGTTTAATCCATTTATGTTTAATGTAATTATTAATGAAGCAGGATTTATATCTGCCATTTCCTATTCTTTCTATATGCCTTGTATCTTTTTGTATTCTTTAATTCCTGCTTTTACTGACTTCCTTTGTATAGATATTTTTAGTGAATCATTTAATTTTCTTGTTTATTTTACTGTATATTTTTTAGTTATTTTGAGTTTATCCTGATGATTACATACCTTAATTTATGACAGTCTAGTTTGAAGTAGTCCCAGTTTAATTTCATAGTATATAAAACTTATCAGGGACAGGGATTTAGTTCAGTGGCGCCACACCTGCCTCACAATGGCAAGGTCCTGAATTCAATCCCCGGTACCACCAAAAAAAAAAAAAAATTATCTTCATTCCCCCTTCCCTTACACTATCATACACTTTTTACCTTTATATCTTATATATCCACCAAGACAGATTTACAATTACATTTTTTGGCAGTTGACCTTTTGTTTCAGGAGGAAAAATAGGCTTTTGAAGACAAAAAAATACCCTGATACTGTCTTTCATATTTACCTGCATACTCTTTGTTTCTTGTGTGGATTCCAGTTAGTGCCCAGTGCCCTTCCCTTTAAGCCTGAAGGACTCCTTTTAGTATTTCTGGCAGATTGATTCTTCCAGCTACAAAGTATCAGAGGATATATGAATTTCTCTTTCATTTTTGGTGAATAGTTTTGCTGGATATAGAATTTTTTTTAAGAGTAGGAAAAATTTATTGAGAGAAAGATAGCTTCTGTCTAAGAGAAACAGAAGGGGGTGGATATAGAATTTTTGTATGACAGATTTTCTTTCAGCATCTTGAATATCTTTTCCCATAATGTTTGGCCTCTATGGTTTCTGATGGGAAATTAGATGTAATTTTTCTTTTTTCTTTTTTTTTTTTTTTTTTTGAGAAAGGACTCACTATGTCATACAGGCTAATCTTGAACTTGGTTGTGTAGTCCAAGCTGGCCTCAAACTCACTGCAGTCTTCCTGCCTTAGCTTCTAGATGTAATCTCAGGGAAAGATCCCTTTACAGGAGAGGTGACATGGCTAGTGCTGGTTTCAAGATTCTTCTGGTAGTTTAAATATAATATGTTGAGGTATATTTTCAGTCTATCCTATTTGGAGCAAGTTGAGCTTCTTGGATGTATGCAATTATTTTTCATTCAATTTGGTAAGTTTTCATTATTTTTTCTAACATTCTTTCTATACCTTTCTCTTCTTCCCCTTACCTTCCTTCAGCCCCTCCCTCCTCCTGGGACTCCCATTATTTGTATGCTGGTATACTTGCTGGAGAATCACAGGTCTCTGAGGCTATTTTTATCTATTTTTCTTCATTCTTTTTATTTTCTGCAACTCAGGCTGATAATATCACTGGACCTGTATTCAAGCTTAGTGATTCTTCTTTCTGCCTCCTCAAATTTCTGATGAACCCTTTCAATGAATTTTTCATTGCAATTATTGTCTTTTTTAATTTCAATTATTATATTTTTCTATTTGGTTTCTTTTTATCATTTCTCCTTCTTTTCTGAGCATTACTTGATATGGTTTTGGCCATTTAAATATTATTTTATGAAGAGCTTGTCTGGTGTTTGGATGTTTTGTTTTTCTACTTGATATACAGGCTTTCGTTATACTGATAACATACTGACCATTTGGTAGTTATTTATGTTGCAGAAATTTTCACTGTGCCACTTTTGATGGTATCTTTTAGTATTTTCCTTTTAATGCTTTTGATCCTTACTCAGGTCATAAAGATGCTCTTCGTATGAGCTTTGTTAATTTGCCTTTTGCGTTCAGATCTATTTTCTGGTAGGCATTTGTTTCACGTGTGGGGCAAAATTGAATTCACCCTTTATTTTTGTATTTTAGTATGATTTTTAAAACAAAACACTCTACAGTGCCATCTGTGGCAGAAATAGTGTTGATATACTCAAAAGTCTGTTTCTGGGCCCTCTATTTTTTCCCATTGGTCTATCTTCATGACAGTACTACAATATTCTAAATTACTGTGGTTTTACCAAGTCTTGATACCCAGGAAATCAAGTCCTTTCTCCCCTTTCTTCAAAAACATCATATTCCTTTCCTTTATTTTTCCATATATATTTTAGAATCAGCTTGTTGGTTAAGGAAAAAAAAATCTTTGGCCAGGGTTTTATTTGGGCTTATCTTTCATTTCTTTTGAAAATAAAATTTTCTCCATATAGACCTTGTACACCTTTGGGAGGAGGATTAGGGTTTTGTTTTGGTTTGGTTTTTTGAGATAAGGTCTCATTGTGTAGTTCAGGCTGGCCCTGGACTCTCAGTGATCCTCTAGCCTCAGCCTCCAGAGTCCTGGGATTACAAGTGTGCACCACCATGCCAAGTTTTTTTATTTTTAATTTTTGTTTCTCTCTTAAAATTGCAATCAGTTTTGCTCATTATATTCAACTACCCCACTCATTAATTTGCTAACTCTAATAATTTATATATATTCCTGTATTTTCTACATTCATAATCATATCATTAGAACAGATAATGAGAGTTTTACCTTTCCTTTTCTTTTTTTTTTTTTTTCCTTTTTTGGTGCTGGAGATCGAACTTGGGTCCTTTGCTTGCAAGGCAGGCGGCAGAACCACTGAGCTAAATACCTGGTCCTACTCTTTCCTTTTCAGTTGTATTTAAAAATATTCATTTCTTTATTTGCTAGGTACCATATTATTGAATAAAAATGTTGACAATGGACATCCTTGATTCTAAGGGATGTTTATCAGAATTTCTCTACCAGATATGATGTTTGCTATAGACTTTTTGTAGATACTTCTCATTCATATTAAAGAAGTTCTTCATTCTTAGTTTGCTCCATTTCAGAAATATATTGTGTAAAAAAGTGTAGCATGTTAAGTATAACTCCCTGACTTATATCATTTACTTATAATTCATTTGCCTAAGATAGGCTTTCTTTCTTGAGTGTTGGGTAGAATTCAGTAGTGAATTTTGGAATTTTCCTTGTGTTTAAATTGTGAATCCAACCTCTTAAGACTGTCTACATTTCTTTTTTGTTTTGTTTTGTTTGGGTGTTTTTTGTTTGTTTGTTTGTTTGTTGGTACCAGGGATTGAACTCGGGACCTTGTGCTTGCAAGGCAGGCGGCGGAACCACTGAACTAAATTCCTGGCCCTTGTTTGGGTGATTTTGAGAGTTTCCCTGTGTGGTCCAGGCTACCTTGAGCTCACAACAGTCCCTCCTGACTCATCCTTCTGACTGCTGGGATTACAGGAATGTGACACCATGTCTGGCTATCTTTTACTTCTTTATCAATATTTTCATTGGGTTATATCTAACTTCTAACATGTCATTTCATTGTGATATCCTTTGATTATCTCTTTATTGAAATTATTTTATATACAATAATACACTGAGATCTTGATGTACTACCTAATTGCTTCTTTAACAAATATATCAAAAGCCAGTGTTTTCGTGACACTAGTTATCTTGTTAAAGTCTGTGGGATTGCTACTGATAACGTTTTTAAATTCTGACATTTTTTATTTTCCTTTTTTAAAAATTTTTTTATCTTTTTTCCTTTTTTATCCTCCTCTTGTTTTTTTCTCCATGATCAACTCACCAGGGGTTAATTAGCTCTTCCGAAGAACCAGTTTTTAATGTTGTCTTTTCTATTTGACTAATTCTGTTCTTTATTGTTTATTTCTGGTTTCTTTTACTTTGATTTTTTTTCTAATTTTTTGAGATGTTTACTTAATTTTTAGTCTTTTCTAATATATGCACTTGAAATTTCCAATTTTGTCTTTGGCTATATTCAACACATTTTATACTTAGCATTTTCCTTATTAAAAAAATATATATGATATTTTTGTTTGTTTTTTGAGACAGGTTCTCACTATACAGTTCAGGCTGGTCTTGAACTCACTATGGTGCCCAGTATTGCGATCCTCCTGCTTCAGGTTTTTGAGTGCTGGATTACAGGCAGGTTCCACCATGTCCAGCTCAGTATTTTTTTTTTTTTTTTTTTGGTACTGGAGATCGAACTCGGGACCTTGCACTTGCAAGGCAGGTGCCTGAACCACTGAGCTAAGTCGCCGATCCTAACTCTATATTTCTTGTTGCCCTTGTGATTTCTTATTTGACTCACTCATAAGTTATTTAGAAGTGATTCTAAATACATGGAAATTTTCAAGTTGCATTTTTTCTGTTACTCTTTTCTTTTTTTTTTTTTTTTGGTACTGGAGATCGAACTTGGGTCCTTGCGCTTGCACAGCAGGCGGCGAAACCACTGAGTTTTTCTCTTACTGTCTATCTGACGTGCTGTGTGGTCAGAGAACACACTGTTCTCAGAGTATTATCTCATGTGTTTGGAGTTTGGTGAGACTTGCTTTATTACCCAGCTGGGATCAATTTTGGTAAATATCTCATCTGTTGTTAATTCTACAAATACTAAGCATATATTTCTCTTTTTTTACTAGTATATGTTTATTACACATAATAACTACATTCATCATGAGAAATTGGTATATATAACACACCGAATTCTTTTTATGTCCCCTTCCCCACTCTACCGCCATCTTCCATCTGTTGATCTTCTTCCCATTTGCCAAAGATCCATCTCCTTATTTCCTGTTGTCTTTCATTTTGCTCTTTAAATTATTTATACTTTGGGTTTCTCATATAGAGAGATTGCGATATTTATGTGTCTGATTTATTTCACTTAACGTTATGGTCTTGAGGTGCCTTCGTTTTCCTCCAGATGACTCACATTATAGTAGTCTTTCTTTATGGCTCCATTGTATATAAATACCACGTTGGGTTTTTTTTCCAGTAAGTTTATTGGTACATTTTAGGTAATTACCACATTGTTGATGGACATGTAGAATGTTCCAAAATTTACCTATTATCAGTTGTGCTGCTATAAACATGGGTATGCATGTGTCACTGTAATATGATGACTTTATCTATTTCGAGAAGATATCCAGAAGGGGAATAGCTGGGTCAAATGGAATTTCTATTTTTAGTTTTTTGAAGAATCTCCATGCTGATTTCTATAGTGGTTATACTACTAGTTTACATTCCCTCCAATAGTGTAGATGAGTTTCCTTTTCACCACATCCTCACCAGTGCTCGTTATTATTTGATGTCTTTTTTTTTTTTCCTTTGGTACTGGGGATTGAACTCAGGACTTGCCGCTTGCCAGACATGTGCTGGTGCCACTGGGCTAAATCCCTGGCATTATTTGATGTCTTGATGGCCATTCTTTCTGGAGTAAGATGGAATCTCTTTTTTTTGTTGTTTTGGTTCCGGGGATTGAACTCAGGACCTTGTGCTCGTGAGGCAGCCAGCGGCACCACTGAGCTAAATCCCCAGCCCCATCTCCATGTTGTTTTAGTTTGATTTCTGTGATAGCCAAAGATATTGAACATTTTTTTATGTATTTATTGGCCATTTGTACTACTTCGAGAAGTGTCTATTCATTTCAAGTGCCCATTTATTGATTGGGTCTTTTATTTTGGGGTATCTAATTTTTTTTAGTGTTTTGTATATTCTAGATATTAGTCCTCTGAGGAGTAACTGGCAAATTTCTTTTTCCAGTTTATAGGTTGTCTCTTCACTCTATTGGTTGTTTACTTTGCTGTGCAGAAGCTTTTTAATTTGATATTATCTATTTGTTGATTATTGATGTTATTTCTTGTTCTTTGGGGTTTGGCTTAGAAAGTCTTTACCTATGCCTATTCTTCAACAGTTTTACTTATTCTATCTTCCAGCACTTTGTTTCTGTTTTAATATTTAGGCCTTGATCCCACTACATTGCTGAGTTTGTTAGTTTTAGTAGTCTTTTGGTGCAATGGGGGGGGGGTCTTCTATGGAGAAGATCGTGTCATCCGCAGATAAGTATAGTTTGACTTCTTTCCTATGTGTATCCCTTATATTACTTTCTTTTCCCTGATTGCTCTGGTTAAAGTTTCAAATGCTGTGTGCAACAGAAGTGATGATAGTGGACATTCTTGTGTTGTTCTGGACTTTAGAGGAAAAGCTTTCAGTTTTCATTTAATATGTTGGCAATAGGTTTGTTATGCATGGCTTTTATCAGATTCAGATAAGGTTCTTCTATACTTATTTTCTTCCATATTTTCATCATACATGAATGTTGCATTTTGTCAAAGGCTTTTTCTGCATCTATTTACAAGATTATGGGGGCCGGGTATTTAGCTCAGTGGTTCTGGTGCCTGTCTCGCAAGCACAGGGTCTTGAGTTTGATCCCCGGTACCAAAGAAATTTAAAAAAAAAAAGATTATGTAGTTTGTCCTTGCTCCTGTTTATATGATGAATTACATTTATCACTTTGTATACATTAAACCATCTTTGTATCCCTGAGATGAAATCTGTTTGGTCGTGATGTATGATCTTTTTGGTGATTTGATGCATTCTTTTTGCCAGTGTCTTGTTGAGGATTTTTGTATCTAGTTTTCTTTTTCAGTTGAGTCCTTGTCTGGTTTTACAGTCAAGGTAATGCTAGCTTCCAGAAATGAATTTGGCAGCACTCCTTTCCTTTCAGTTTCGTTAAAGAGTTGGAGAGTATTGGTGTTGTATCTTCCCTGAAGTTCTTGTGGAATTCAGCGCGGTGAATCCATCAGGTTCTGAGCTTCCTTAGTTGGTAGGTTTTTTATTACTGCCTCAGTTTCATTGCCTGTTTGTTATTGGACTGTTCAGGCTTTTTATATCCTTTTGATTCAGTTTTGGTAATTCAAATGTGTCTAGGAATCTATCCATTTCTTCTAGATTCTCCAATTTATTGGAGTACAGGTTTTAAAAATAGTTACTAATACAATAGTCTTCTGGATTTCAGCAGTATCTGTTGTGATATTGCTTTATTCATTTCGAATTGCATTGATGTGAGTCTTTTCTCCTTTTTATAAGCTTGGTTAAGGACTTGGCTATTCTGTTTATTCTTTTGAAGAGCTAGCTCTTTGATTTATGGATTTTTGTATTGATTTTTAGTCTCAATTTCATTAATTTCCACTCTGATCTTTATAATTTCCTCCCTAGTATTAGCTTTGGATTTGGATTGTTCTTGGTTTTCTAGGACCTTGTGGTACATCACTAGGTTATTTATTTGGGTTTGCTGTGCTTTTCTACACTTGATCTTAGACAAAAGGCTGAGAAGTGATGCTGCTGTGCTTTTCTGGTATGGGTATTCACAGCTGTAAACTTGCCTCTTAGGACTGCTTTTATTGGTTCTGCTATGTTGTGCTAACATTATTGTTTGATTCTAGGAATTAATTTCTTTCTTGATTTCTTCTTTGACTCACTGAGTATTCGGGAGTGTGTTATTTAATGCTGTCCAGGTGTTTGTAAATTTTCTGTGGTTTCTTTTGCCATTAATTTTTTTAATTCTTTTATTGGTACATTTAAGGTATACAGTTCATTTACATTTATCATTGGGTGTTTGTACCTATACATGATATATCTTGGTTCTTATTTTTTTCCCCATTACCTGTGCACCCTTCACCCCCTCCACCCTTCCCTATTTACATAGATTTCATTTCCATTTTTGTTTTCTTTACTCATAATTTTTCCTTTCCTTCTTTTCCTTTCCCCTTCCCATCCCTTCACTCCTTCGTCTTTGGACCTTTTTTCCTATTTCAAATTATCAATTATTCATTTTAATCATTTTAATCCTTGTTTACACTATCAGTTTCTCACACTACAGAAACTGTTCGGTATTTACACATGTGTCCTATTTATTTCACTTAAGAGTATGGCCTCAATATGCATCCATTTAGCTATAAATGACTCTAGGTTTTCATTCTTTATGGCTGAATAGTACTCCATTTTATTAAAAAACCACATTTTCTTTATCCAGTTTCCAGTTGATGGGCACTTGGGCTGCTGCCAAGCTTTAGCTATTACAAACTGTCCCACTATGAACATGGGTGCACATATATCACTGTGGTATGATTCTTTTAATTCTTTGGGGAAGATTACCCAGCAGGGAAATAGCTGGGTCATATGGGACCTCTAGTCCTAGTTCTTTGAAGTATCTCCATACAGACTTCAACAGTGGTTGCACCAGTCTGCACTCCCACCAACAATGGAGAAGGGTTCCTTTCTCCCCACAACCCTGCCAGAATTTGTTATTTGTTGATTTCTTGTTAGCAGCCATTCTTTGTCAGGTGAGGTGGAATCTCAGTGTTGTTTTCATCTGCATCTCAAATGACGAGCGATGTTGAACATTTTTTCATATATTTCTGTTTGCTGCTTTTACCTCTTTGTCTGAGAAATGTCTGTTCATTTCAGATGCCCATTTTTGAATTGGGTCTTTGAACTTGGAGGGTCTGATTTTTTTCAATTCTTTTTTTTCTTTCTTTCTTTCTTTCTTTCTTTCTTTCTTTTTGGTACTGGGGATCGAACTCAGGATCTTACACTTGTGTGGCAGGCGCTGGAACCACTGAGCTAAATCCCCAGCCCATCAATTCTTTATATATTCTAGATAGTAGTCCTTTGTCTGAGGTGCAGCTGCTAAAAATTTTTTCCCGTATTGTAGGTTGTCTGTTAGCTCTGTTGGTGGTTTCTTTTGCAGTGCAGAAGCTTTTCAATAAGATGAGGTCCCAGTTGTTGATTCTTTCTTCTAGTTCCTGTGCTGCTGAGGTTTTGTTCATAAAGTCTTTTCCTATGCCAATGTCTTCAAGAGTTCTACCTAACTTATTTTCCAGCAAGTTTAGTGTTTCTGTCTTAATATTTATATCTTTAATCCACTTCAATCTTAGTTTAGTGCATGGTGATAGGTATGGGTCTAGTTTTAATCTTTGGCAGGTTGAAATCCAGTTTTTCCAACACCATTTATTAAATAGGCTATCTTTCCTCCAATGGTGGTGGTTGGCTCCTTTGTCAAAGATGAGGTGACTGAGTATGTCTGGAGTTGTTTCTGCATCTTCTAATCTATTCCACTGATCCTCAGATCTGTTCCTTTGCCAGTACCATGCTGATTTTATCACAGTAGCTTTGTAGTATAGTTTCAAGTTGGGGATTGTGATACCCCCAGCCATGTCTCTGTTGCTTCGAATTGCTTTAGCTATTCTAGGTCTCTTATGGTTCCAAATGAATTTTTGGATTGTTTTCTCTAGTTCTGTGAAGTATATTGTTGGAATTTCAATTGGCATTGCACTGAATCTATATAGTAGTTTTGGAAGTATGGCCATTTTCACTATATTGGTTCTTCCTACCCAGGAGCAAGGTATGTCTTTCCACTTATATCCTCTTTGATCTCTTTTTTCAGAGTGCTGTAGTTTTCAGTGTAGAGGTCTTTTGGTTCCTTTGTTAGATTGATTCCTAGATATTTCATTTTTTTTGGATGCTATTGTAAAAGGAATTGTTTCCCTAATTTCTGTCTCAGTGAGTCTGTTATTTGTGTGCAAGAAGGCTATTGTTTTTTGAGTGTTGACGTTATATCCAGCTACTCTACTGAATCTGTCAATTAAGTCTAGAAGTCTTCTTTTTGCCATTAATTTTTAATTTCATTACACTGTGATCTGATAGTATACATGGGATAATTTCAGTTCTTTCATGTTTATTTAAACATGCTTTATGGGCTAGTATGTGTTCTATTGTGGAGAAAGTTCCATGTGCTGCTGAGAAGAATGTGTATTCTGTTATTGTTCGATAGAACACTGTAGATAGCTATTAAGTCCATTTGTTTGAAGGTATGGTTCAACTCTGTTATTTATTTCTCTGTTGATTTTTTTGTCCAGTAGAATATTGGGGTCTCCCACTGTGATTGTGCTGATGTTTATCTAATCTTTTTTATCCAGAAGTATTTGTTTTATGAAATTGGGTGCGCTGGGTTTGAGTGTATATATACTCACAATTGCTGTCTCTTCTTATTGAAGTGTTCCTTAACAAATACGTAGTGACCTTGTTTGCCTCTTCCGATCAGTTTTGAGTTGAAGTCCACTTTGTCTGAAAATAGGCTATTCCTACTTGCTTTCAGGCTCCCATTGCATGGAATATTGTTTTCAACTTTTTGATTTTTATTTGATAAATTTCTTTTTAGATTAAATTTATCTCTTGTATACATCATACTATTGGTTTTTATGATCCAATCTACCAAACTGTGCCTTTTAACTGGGGAGTTGAGGTCATTTACATTGAGAGTTATTACTGAAAGCTATTGACTTATTCCTGCCTTTGTGTTATTTTTCTCTTGCTGATTCCTTTATTTTTCCCCTTTGCTTAACTGATCTCCCTGTTTGATGTATTCATTCCAGTAGACTTTGGCATTGTTGGCTTTATTATCTCTGTCTAGGATGTCCTTGAGAATTTTTAGAGTGGTGATTTAGTGGTTATGAATTTTTAAGTGTTTTAACCCAGCCCCAGTTTTTTGGTACTGGGGATCGAACTCAGGACCTTGCACTTGCGAGGCAGGCGACGGCACCACTGAGCTAAATCCCCAGCCTAACCCAGCTAGTTTTAAGTTTTAATTTGTTGAAAGGGTTTGTATCATTATATTCAAGTTTGAAAGATCATTGATTGGATCCTTTTTACAAGTATCACAATTAGAAATTTCAGTGCATCGTATTCTATCAGTGTTTTTTGTTCCATGTAAGTCTAAGGACAATAGAACATTTTATTATGACAAACTCCAAAAATGTTGGCTTGTCTCTTTGGGAGTAAAGCTCAGTAGATAAGAAGGATTCAGCATCTTTTTTGAATAATTGTAAATTATAAGAACCACCTGTCTATATTTGGTTGATTTTGAAAAGTGAACAGAAATATTTTTCCTAGCATTTCCTTCACAGAGGGAATTGTAGGTATGGGCTATTTGTGAGTTTTATTTAAGCTGAAAGATTTTGGGGAGTTTTTTGTGGTTGTTTATTGTGAGATTTTTTTATTTGTTTGTTTGTTTTTTGTTGTGTTTTTTTTGGCACCGGGGATTGAACTTGGGACCTTGCGCTTGCAAGGCAGGCGCCAGAACCACTGAGCTAAATCCCCGGCCCCTATTGTGAGGTTTTAATAGCTATGGATTTTCTAAATTTTGAAGTTCTGAAAAATGCTATAAATAAACTCCTTAATTTTTCTAAAGCTTTTGGTTTTAGTACTAGGCATTTGTGATTGTCATATGATATACATAATAAGTAGCTAACCTGATGGCTTTCACTGTACATTTATTTAAACTTTCTCCAGAACTTTAAATTCTTGTGTTTTATTTTCTTTACCAATCAGGATCTGCCCAATAACATGATCCATCAGGTACCAATCAAGTCACTGCCTCAAGAATGGCTTTGGTGTGAAACGTGGTGTGACGACACCTCTAAGAAAAGGGCCAAGACCATCGATCTGGTGAGCTGTCCATGGTGCTCTCCTGCATCTTTTCCCAGGGTAATAGGTGCCTGAGCACTTACTGACACAAGAGCTTTATTTATTCTTCTGTTCAGTGGTGTAGTTTAGGGGCTATGAAGCATCATATGGAAACTTCAGTATGTTCTTCTGTGTCTGTTGCAGGAAACCAAGTCCCCTAGGATCTAATGTGATAGTTTTCACTGTTCACTTTCTGCCAAGTCTCTGATTATCTCCCAGCTCACTTCTCTGCCTTATAATTTTTCCAGTCTGCCTTTTTTTTTTCCTTGCCTCCGAATAGCTGCCTACAATGTCTTTGTAGAAGAAGTAAATACAGGCCACTGTGTTCTCTCTTGTATGGTGGCCCACCCTCACAGTGTAGGGTGTATTTCATTTCCTGCTTTTGCTTGGCCCAAACTCACTCTACAGAGCCTGTTTCTTTTCCTGCTTTTAATAAAACTTTGGTATCATTTGTTCTTGTCTTGACCAGTTCTTTGCTTAGGATAGAAAGAACCTAGAAATCACCTATAGAAGGGGACTCCAGCACCCCAGAACCTGGTAACAAAATTACCAGGCCCCGTAGTCTCATCAGTAAAAGAAGAAGAAGTAAATACAGCTTTATATATCTCACTACCATACTGCTTCTGATAATATATCACTTAATTCCTCAGTACTGTTCTTTTTTGACCAGTTTGGATGTGTGACCCAAGAAACACCTTTGAACTCTGTATAATGAAATCTTTTCAGCTCAGCTGATTGTGTTTTCATTGGGTTTTCACAGTGCAATAATCCAATGACCAAAGAGCCTAAGCTAGAGGCTGCTGTGCGAATTGTCCCAGAGTGGCAGGACTATGATCTAGAGATCAAACAGCTCCAGATCCGTTTTCAGAAGGAGAAGGAAATGGGAACATTATTTGAGAAGAAAATAAAAGAGCCAACCCAGGAAGGTAAGTGCACACCTTTGGCTTTGAGTGAATACTTCATGTTTCTGATTTCTGTTTGATGTTGAAAACAAGGGAATAATGAATAAGTGGACAAGAAGACCTTTCTTTAGTCCTTCCACTTTGACATCAGTCAGTCTTTCATGTTTTGTTTTGTTTTCCTGGTACCAGGGATCAAACTCAGGACCTTGGGCTTGCAAAGCAGGCACAGTGCCACTGAGCTACACCCCTGGCCCTCATGTTGTTTTTCCATTTGGCCTTCTAAATAGTTTGTTAATATAGTTTCTCTCTTTCTTTCTTTTGCAGGAAGAAAGGGTGCTTTAGTTGTAATCATTGTTATTTAAATTTATGAGTTTTGTGATATCTAAGCCACTATTTAGGGGAGTTCTGGTCATATTTCTTGGATTTTTTGCATTAAATCTGTCAAGGCACTGGTCAGTGAACAAAACTTACATCAAGACAAAGTACATATTGATTTGAAAAACATATTCTTTGAAACAGGCATATTGAGATATGAATGGAGTTTGTGTTTAATTTAGGGTAAGGATAGAAAGGATTTAAATCTTTCTACAATATTCTACAGTGTATACACCTTAAATGGTAGCCACTTGAAAAAAATCATTAGAATACAGAGTGACTTTAACAAAAACTATTAGTAATCTGGGCTCAGGATTTTAAGATTTACTGTGCTTTAATTCTAAAAGTGCAAATGCAGAACATGAGTCATTTCTAATTTGTATACAGCCTGAAGACTGCCATCCTCAAGGTAACACAGTCACTGTTATAGTAATTGATTCACATTCATTGGTGAAACCACAGACTTTCATAGATAAATCACAAAGAACTTGGGCCCACTGTTCAAATAAGAGGAAAACACAAATAATGTGTAAATTTGAGAAATAGTATCTGCTATGTAGACAAAAGTAGACACTGATGATGCCATTTGTTGGAGAGATGGTGATGAAACTGGTTGGGTGTATTTGCAGTCATTTTGTGAATCAGGGGAACCCTTGTTAAAAAGCAGCGTATCTGTCATTGGGAGTCTTTAAAATGCTTATGGCCTCAGTAATTCCTCTTGAGAATTGTCAAAAAAAATAACACAAAAAAATTATACATGAAGAATTTTTATTTTGCTTTTATAAACCAGAAGCACAAAAAAGAGCTTAAACAACTAAGAATGAGCTACACTGACACACAGATCTATAGAAAAATGTTTATATGTTAGTGTATATAAAAAGACGATTCCTGTCCTAGCATAGTGGCATACACCTGTAATACCAACCTTCTGGGAGCCTGAGGCAGGCGGATTGCAAGTTTGAGCCTAGCCTGGGGAATTAAATGACTTGGCAAGACTCTGTCTCAAAATAAATTAAAATTAAATGATAGTATAAAAAATTAGGCTGAGGAATGTAGTAGCTCAGTATGAAGGCACTGAGTTCAATCCTTAGTACCAAAAAAAAAAAAGGATTAACTGAAAATACATGCACGTTTACTGAAAGTTATACTGCATTTATGAAAACGATTTAGTTGGAATGAGTTTGCAGGTAGTTTCAATTTTTTTTTTTTTTAATTTGTAATAGTCTTTTCAATTTTTTTTTGGTACCAGGGATCGAACTCAGGACCTTGTGCTTTCCAGGCAGGCAGCGGAACCACTGAGCTAAATCCCCAGCCCACAAATTTTTATTTTTATTAGTACAAACTGAGCATGTAGCTCAGTGGCGCCCCACACCTGCCTGGAAAGTACAAGGTCCTGAGTTCGATTCCTAGTACCAAAAAAAAGATTTTTATTAGTACATGTTTGCGGTACATATTGATTACATTCATTATGGGGAGTTGGTACTTGTACATAACACATCATTCTTTTTTTGAGGGGGGGTACCAGGGATCGAACTCGGGTCCTTGTACTTTCAAGTCAGGTGGCGGAACCACTGAGCTGAATCCTGGTCCACATCATTCTTTTTATATCCCCTTGCCTCCCTCTCCCTTCCCTCTGTCTCTTGGAGTTTCATTATTTTGTGTGTGTGTGTTTTTGTTTTATTTTGTTTTGTTTTTCTAAAGTTTCATATTTATTAAGGGTGGGGAAAAAATAAGAGTAGGCAAAAAACTGGGCTCTGAAGCGCAAGTTTGGGCCAATTAAAAGTAGGAAAAAAATAAAAATATACCCTACAGTGTAGAGTGGGCTGCTGTGAAGAGACACAATCGCCTTGGGGTTTCATTGTTTTTTAAAATGTCCTCTATTTTGTTTTTGCTTTTAAAATTTAATACAAAAACCACCAAACCAAAGCTTCTAAAATTTAAAAAGAAAAGCTGGGCATGGTGGCGCACACCTGTAATCCCAGTACTCAGGAGTCTGAGGCAGGAGGATTGCTGTGAGTTCGGGGCCAGCCTAGGCTACATAGTGAGTTCAAGGCCAGTCTGAATTACATAGCAAGATCCTGTCTCAAAAAAAACCAAAAAAATAAAATAAAATTTTAAAAGGGAGTCAAAATGAAAGTAGGGGTAAAATACCCACTCCATATTTTTATAACTTGAGGATAATCTATTTTCCATTATTCTCCTTTCCTACAGCATCTCAGACACGACGTGAAGAATTATGATCTGTGGAGGAAGATAGGAAGTGGCAACATTGAAAAACAGTTTTTATACTAAATGCTAGTTTTTTCTGTTCTGTCTATACAACTGCTGATAAACTCACTGGGCAGGTGTGCCAGCCCTTTTGATGCTGAGCATTTGATTTTGACTTCTGCACACCAATGGGCACTGGATCTTCGGGGTCAGGGCTCTATTGGATTTGTACCTCAGAGGAAGAAAAGTGGCTGATCTTTTGGGACTCTGTAAAGAGCAGTCTTCTCACCAGAGGAAGAAATGGCAGCGGCGGCAGCAGGAAGATGAATCTTTTGGAGCCCACATCCAAGAGCACACACATGCTGCACTATCCTAGGAAGGAGGCCAATAGAGCTGCCATGTTCTTCCTTACCTCAGTTTACCTGCAGCTCAGGCTGCACCTCAGATGCCCACCCAGTGTGGTTCAGGCTGGCAGAAGCTTTGTCCAAGGCCCACAAACCTGGAAATTTATACCAACACTTCCCCTGTGCCCCTCCCCCCATCTCTTCCAAAGTGCTAGGTCCATTGTTCAATCAAAACCAAATCAGCAATTGTGTATCTTCAGGGTTGGCTCAGTACAGTGGGTAAGCAAATTAATTTTGGGACAGATGGGAATGGTTGATTGGGGTAAAGGTAGAGAAAATAGGCATAGGAGGGCTCAGGGGTGTTGGGGGAGGAAGATTAGAATTTGCTGGTTCTCTTTTATAAACCATCATTACCATTGTGGCTAATATGAAATGAAACCCTTATTCCCCACCCAGTCCCAGTGAACTTTCTTAGGTAATTGTTTTGTAAACAGTTTTTGTATTTGTGAAAGTCTTTGCTTTTTCTTTCCATTTTCTTTTTTTTTAAAGTCTGTCAACCATTTCCTGACTGGACATAGCCGTCCCAAGCCCCTAGTGACCTAGTGATCCATCTCAGGGGACTTGGGCTCCCTCCAGACAGTCACCTCATCTTTTTCTCTTTCCTACATAGCATTTTCTTAGACTCAGAGGCAGTTGGCTTGGATTTTTCTCAACAAAGTGGTACCAGGTCTAAGACCAGGAAGGATTCTGACTATGAACTCATGCTTTTTTGTATAGTGTCCTGTGTTCCTTTTGTTTTAGCTCTGTGATTGCCTTTGGCTTGCAGAAATTAGTAGAGTTCACAGCAGTTCTGTTGTGCTGTAGTTGCACCACGAAGCACTGTCAGCCCCTTAGCTGTTTCTTTGTGTCTTTCCTTCACTGCCCAGCATTGCCCCTGGAGGAGGAGGCGTGGCTGAGGATGGGCAAAGGTCCTCAGTGTGTTGTTGGTTCAGCAGCATGAACACTGCACCTGCCTTCCAGTTCACATGGACTTGTTGTTCCTATTTTGCCCACTTTTTAAAAATAAGGATGGCAGAGAGCTTGGTGAAAGTGCTTACTAGCATAGTGAGGCCTTAGGTTTTATCCCCTTCCCCACATAAAAACAGAAAAATAGGAACAGGTGCAAGTGGATAGCTAAGTCTTTACTCCCTTCTAAGCCATTGATGTGCACTTTTCTTTTTAAACCACAGTGTTACTCCAAATATCAATAATTTATCTTTTCCATTTTCAGATGCAAAAGGTAGCTTAGGAGCCTCACAGTCTCAAGAAGTTTTTGTTGTTGTTTTGTGTTGGTTTGGTTTTGGTTCTTGGTCCTTGAGGCAGGATCTTCCTATGTAGCCCAGGCTGAAAAGCTGACCTGGAGCTCATGAGCCTCCCAAGTGCTGGGATTACAAGTATGTGCCATCATGTCTAGCTCTGAAGGACCTTTTGACTTTGCTTTCATAATTTCATAAGAAGTTGAGGAAGGGAGAAAGGCTGTGGCATAGTTTCTCCCTGCCCAGCCCTAATCTGGGTCAAGCAGTTAAAGGGATAAGATTGTGACATCAAGAAACTTTTGTTCAGGCTTCATCTTCACATTTAATTAAGCTTTCAGAGAGGCTGCAGCTGCTGTCCAGAATTGTAGGCAGAAAAGTACCTTTTCCCCAGGGCGCTGTCTGGGAGGCTGAGCAGGAAATACTCAAGTCAGTGGGATATGCTTTTGTTTTGTTTTGTTTTGTTTTTTGGTACCAGGGATCAGACCAGTGGAACCACTGAGCTAAATCCCTGGCCAGTGGGATATGCTTTTAAATGCTGATTCCACTAGCCAGCTTTCACCCTGCCTTTTAACAACTCTCATGAATATTCTACATAAAAGGTACAGCGTTTTTAAAATACATACATTCTCTGTAGGGTGTGTTTCCTGGTGTCACTGATGGTCTGTATCTGTTACCGCCGTGACATAAGCCTTATCAGTAGTTGACTGAATGATACAAGCTTAATTCTGAGGAAGTCTAGGCCCCTCCTTCTGCCAATCTCTTTCTTTCCTTATGTAGCATAATCCCCTTTCCACATTAACCAGTGCCCGGGGAATGGTGGTACCACTGTAATGTAGTCCTGGTTGCTCTATCTGTCCTGTCTGCTCTGAGAACATATACTGTGCCTTGGAATAGTTTGTTTTCTCCAGAAGCAGAAACTGATAGCTCTGAAAGTTCAAGCTTCTGGAAACTGTCACAGTGCATTGTTCGTAGCCTTTGTGAATAATGGATTTATATTTCTCATCATGCCATAGTGGAAATTTCCCTTTCTGAATCAGCAGAGTGATATGAAATAATGTGATGTGTCAGAATGACATGCAGTAATGGGAACCTGTTTTTTTGTTCTGTGAGCAGTGTGTTTGAGATCAGAACCTGTCACAGCCTGCTTCTGGGGGTGTGCCATGGTCAGGGTCTCTGGCCACCTGGGTTTGGTTAAAGTGTACTGAGTACTTAGCACATTGAGAGCAATGACATGTGGATTTTCAGTAAGACTGGTGAGGCTGAGAGTCTGTCAAAAATTGCATTTCAGATTGAGCATTCAGGTGTTGCATATACTAAGTGCACAGGCTTCACAGTGGCCCGTGTATTTTGAGCTCAACTCTTGAGATAGCATAGATGACATATTGAATATATTAAGACAATTTCTGTAAAGGGAGCTTAATTTCCTCTGCTGTTTACACATCTTTATGTTCTGAACCTTAAGGCTCTGCCTGAACAACTTTTATGAAGGGCTGAGAGCTAGAGAGGGGAGTACAATTTTTAGAAGAGACTAGCCCAGGTGAGAGGAAGGAAGGAAATCTCTAAGCTCCCTTTAGCTGGGAAGTGTACTTTACTGACACCATATTGTCTTATGCAGGTTGGACACCACTCACACAGCAGAGAATGGCTCCTCTCCTCCCCACTTTCCCCAATGAGTACATGTAGGTCCATGAAAGCAGTCTTTTTCTAAACTTGCTGTTCTGAATTTGGCTTAAATGAATAAAAGAAATAATTCAACTCAAGAGTTACAAGGGAATTCTGGTCCATTTTTCCTGGATAGAATTTCACTGAAAGGGAAGTGTATTGGTAAAGACACTTGATGGAAACTTTGTCTCGGTAACAAAAGTGAAGGGTGAATTAAAAAATGGAGAATATATCATGTGCAAAGTTATTTAAGTATGTATACCATTGTTTAATTTTAATAATTAACTTTTTAAGTACCTGATTTTACGGGGTCATTTTCTGGCAGTAATCAGAATCAAATATAGCTTGTCATAGGCTTAGTTTGGTAGGGTAACTATTTATTTAAAGTCTTGTTTTCTCTGCCTTAATGTAGTGAAGAAAGGATCTAAATTAGGACTTTGTTCATTACCTGATTGAATTTATGATTAGCTCAGGTCATTGCTGAGATTTCAGAGTATCTAGTGGATGTACACTTCTCATTATTTGTTTTATTTCTCCATATAATACAGAAACTGCTTCTGTACTCCATGCGCAATGAGTCAGTGAATGGAGCAGAGGCTCCCACTCCCTCACGGTGTCACTGAGTGCTGACAGTTTACAAAAACAAACCACAAAATCGACTTCAAGCAACTGCACGCCCCCTAGAAGTAATCTGTAAAGTTTAAAGTCCATGGTAATGATTTTTGCAAACAAGAGGCCCCCTTCTGAGCATTCCCAGTTCCCTAGCAACACAGAGGCAGCTGTGGCAGGGCAAGTGGGACATAGCATGGGGTACAGATCCAAGGCCTTCCTCCCACTTGTGTTTCGGCATTGCCTTACTTATTACTATTGAGAGTTGCAGAGGAACTGTAACAGCAACAAAAAGCAAAATACACTTAACCAAATGTTGACGATTTGGAACAAAAAGTTATCAAGTACTGTACCATATTTTCCAAATAGTTAACACAGAAATAAGGTAAACAAGGGAAAACTGAGACAAAGGTTAGGATTTTTAAAGAAATAATGTTTTAACAATCTTTATAAGTATCAACCTTACTGTAATTCTGTCCCATTAAATTCAACATGTGTTCAGGTGCTGCCCCATGCTCAGGAACAGCTTTGGGGTTTAAGTCTGTAGGGTCTCTGCATCCAAAGGGAACTGAGAAAGAATTTCTTGATACTGTAATGAAAATAAGGTCTGCTCAACACAATAAACTTTTTCCTCTCTTCTTTAAATCTGTCTGGTCAGTCATTTTTGTGTTGTTGGTGTTGTTTCGTTTTGTTTGTTTGGGGGTTTTTTGAGACAGGGTCTCACTCTATAATTCAAGCTGGCCTTGAACTTACTATGTAGCCCAAGATGGCCTTGAACACACAGCAACCCTCCTGGCCTCAGCCTCCCAAGTGCTGGGATTACAGGTTGTGTGCCACCATGCTCAGTTTTCATTCAGCTTTTATGTCTAGGAAGAGCAAATTGAAGTCGAAAATCCTAACAAGAGTGGAAGGTGTTACCTGAAGTTGGAGCTTGACCTTGGAGCTAGGCTCTGATGGCAGTCAGTTTTGAGTTCTTTTTTTTGGTACCGGGGATCAAACTCGGGTCCTTGCACTTGCAAGGCAGGCGGCGAAACCACTGAGCTAAATCCCTGCCCCAAGTTCTGAGTTCTGATGGCAGTCAGGCTAGCATGCAGCCCCCCACCAGGCCCCCAGTCTCTGGAACCTGCCCTTTGCAGACAGTCCCCAGCCAACAGTCGAAGTGGGAGAGGGAGCCTCGAGGCAAGGTGGCACTCTGAGAGACTCGGGCTTTTCCTTGTCTCTGAGTTTCTGGACAGCTACCAGGGCCTGTTCAAGATGGCACCCCCAAAAGTGAAAGGTAGGGTAGGGTTCTTGCTGTTAAGTCAACCTGATGTGATCAGTGCACCCTGAGGTGGAGGTTGCTGCGACAGCACCCCAGAGGACACTTGAGGAGGGGTTTGGTGGGCCAGAAAGGCCGCTGCAAGGAAACACGCTTCAGGTGAAGCCTATGGAGTCGGGGGAGACCATGGAGTGAACCTCACTGGACCTGCTGGCCAGTTGTGACCAGGAGAGTTGGGAGGGACTGGGTTCAACCTGGGAACACAAAGTCTCTGAGCATTTGAGCTAGGTGCTGACAGACACAACATGAGGGTTTTCTCATAAAAGTGTACCATGTACACAAAAGTACAGACACACTGGTGGATTGTCACAAAGTGAAAGCATTTGTGTAACCTTCAGCAAGATAAAAGGAAGTTGAACTTCATTCAACTAACAATTAAAAGCCGGGCATGGGATGCACACCTGCAACATAGCCTGAGACAGGAGGATCAGCACAAGTTCGCAGCCAGCCTGGGCTACATACCGTGTTTCTGGAAATGAGACCCCAAGTGGAATGACCTAGCAACCCAGTTAGTCAATACTATGGTGATGGCCAGTGCCATGCAGACACTGCATGAAATACTCTCTTGCTCAGTGGCCACTAATGGCAGGTAAGGCAAGGATAGGCTATTTTTTTTATCTCCAGTTAGGTCTTATTTTCAGGGAATCATGGTGACTTAAGAGCCAATTT
Organism: Heterocephalus glaber; assembly: GCF_053883595.1. NCBI lineage: Eukaryota > Metazoa > Chordata > Mammalia > Rodentia > Bathyergidae > Heterocephalus > Heterocephalus glaber. The sequence continues at coordinate 32,413,954 of NW_028258143.1, read as the reverse complement.
TTTTTTTTTTTTTTTTTTTTTTTTTTGGTACCAGGGATCAAACTCGGGTCCTTTCGCTTGCAAGGCAGGTGGCGGAACCACTGAGCTAAATCCCCAGCCCAGTCAGAGCCAATCTGAACTGTGTAGGAAGCCTATCTCCAAATAAATTTTTTAAAGATTTAGTTGATTATAATTTCTCTTCTAGTAAGGGCACAGCAGTTTATATCAGATTAATCTACTGTTGATAATTACAAACACGGTTGAAATTCACTGGAACTGACCAGAGACAAGGAGAGAGGGCTCAGCCATCAAAAGAAGAGAAACATGGCACCGCACCTGCCTCACAAATGCAAGGTCCAAAACCTTGTTTGATCACCGGTACCAAAAAAAAAAAGAGAAACATCCTCACTTTAGTGATTGTTCCTCTTGTGGTTCCCAGGGAATAAAACGGGTAGCAGCTGATAGGTCTCCCACTACCTCAGCCCCTATTCTGTATAGTAGCTGCCCTCTTCCTAACGTGCCTTGCCCCCTCCCCTGTGTAACGTCATGCCAAGATGGTTGCTCCCACCAAAGAACCCTTCTTCCCAGCATGCCCCTGTTCCCACCTAGAGAGTAACCTAATACTCGCTCACCTCCTACTACTAGTGATATCCCCGGTCCTCCATTCCCTAGTCACTACCTCACTCAACCCTGCCTCAGCCCCTACAAACCCCAACCCAGTCTCTATAAAAGACTCCTCCTGCCCCAGCCATATTGTTTTTGTCTCTCCTTTGTTCAGAGACAGCTCAGCAGATCTGTTCCCCTATTAAGGCTTGTTCTGGCCTGGTCTGGTCTTGGTCTTCGGCCTTTTACCTGACAGCAGCCTTACGAAGCTGAGGGCCAGGTCAGGCCCACCTGAGTACCTGGAAGGTGAAGGAGGAAAATCTCAGAAAGGAAGCCACAGATTTACATACTCCCCTCAAATTCTCAGCTACTCCTCACTGCACAAAGAAGGCAGGATTACAAGAGGCCCCAAAAGATGAAACACTGAGCAGTTTCAGCAGATGCTAGGTGCATGGAAGGAAAAATTTGGGATTTTACGTTCCAGCAAATTGAGGTAGTAAATACTTCAGGCTTTTCACTGAACACCCAGTGCTTTAAGATTAGAACGAATAATAGCACAATTGGGCCTATGGACCCACTCCCCTCCACCCACCTGAACCTGGGAAACCCCAGGGCCATCCCTCTGACCTTTGTCCTAAGGCCTACTACCTACCAGGATGCAGAGATTAAAAAACAAAGACCCCTCAGTCTGCCCTAAAAATTTCAAAATCCCATACCAGGACACATGCATGCCAGATCCTCCTTTATTCCTTATAGTAACCTTCCTTCACTTGGAGCTCACTGATGATCATGCATATGGACTGCATCACATGCATCCAATTATAACTGAATTTTGGGAAACGACATGCGCAGTAGACACAGCTGACATGACTCAGAACCTGTCAATCATCTTGTCAGTCATGCTCTGGAAGACCCAATGGGAGGCTTCCTAGACCTGGTGCAACATTTAAAATTCTTAAAGCCAACACCTTCAGAGCTCATGCCATTTTCCTTTCTGCAGGCAGGAGCCTTCTTACTAAAGGTGCTGTCGCCTGATTAAACTTTGGTGTTGTTTCCTTACTGTTGTGTGCTGTGTCCAATTCTTTGTAATCCCGGCATTGAGAGGCTGAGCCAGGAGAATATTGGGAGTTCAAGGCCAGCCTGAACTGCAAAACGAGACCCTGTCTCAAAAAAAGTAAAAATAAAAACAAAGAGGGGCCAGGGATTTAGCTCAGTGGTTCTGCTGCCTGCCTGACAAGTGCAAGGTCCCGAGTTTGATCCCCAGTACCAAAAAAATTAAAAAATTAAAAATAAACAAACAAAAATAAAACTAACACAATTGGTTTGGGAACCTTAAAACGGAGTGGGAGGCTGTCTTTAATCAGCTCTCAGTCACGCTGCACCCTCAACTGGGCTGCACCCCCCAGGAGGGTGGACCAGGTTCAGCGCAGACTCCTGAAGGTTGGTGGGTGCACTGATCTGTGCAGTGGGCCCCTCTCCGAACTCTCCAGACACTGAGACCACACCTGATCCCTTTCTTACACAAGGCTTCGCTTCTGCCAGCTCCAGTCAGAATTCTGAACAGGTGAGGTCATTTCCAACCTCCTTCCTGTTTAAAGCTATAAACACAGCCACCATTTTGTAAAACCTGGGAGCACATTTCCAAGACTGTTTTCCTAGATTACAACTCTAGCCCCCAGATGAATGTGATTTTCTTTGTTCTTTTTTTTTTCCTTTTTTTGAGACAGGGTCTCACTATCTAGCCCAGGCTGGCCCCGAACTTGCTGCAATCTTCCTGCCTCAGCCTCCTAACTGCTGAGATTACAGACATGCACCACCAGGCCCAGCTTCTTTGTTCTTGATTACACTGATTTTATTCTCAGTCAACATAAGGAAGGTATGTTTTGATTTTTTTTTTTTTCAGATGGTCTTGCTAGGTAGTTCAGGCTGGCCTCGAACCCACTATGTAGCCCAGGCTGGCCTCAAACTCAAGGTGATACTCCTGCTTCAGTCTCCCAAATGCTGGGATTACAGGTGTGCGCCACCACTCCCAGCTGTGTTTTGATTTTTAAGACTGCCAAACTGGTTCCCAAAATAATTTTTACCATTTTTCACATCCACCAGAAGATCTAAGATTTCAGTCTCGCTCTCACTGGGATTTTAATCTACATTTCCCTAATATGAATGATCTGAATATTTTTCATGTGCTTATTTACCATCTGTGAGGTGTTTGTTCAAATATTTTGTCATTTTTTTTCTTTTAAATTCTTTTATTGGTGAGCCGGGGATTTAGCTCAGTGGTTTCACTGCCTGCTGCGAAAGCACAAGGACCCAAGTTCAATCCCCGGTACAAAAAAAAAAAAAAAGAACAAAAAAAACCATTCTTTTATTGGTACATTTTAGGTATATAATATGTTTAGATTTATCATTGGGTGTTTGTACCTGTACGTGATGTATCTTGGTTCTTATTTTTTTCCGCATTACCTGTGCACCCTTCACCCCCTCCAACCTTCCCTATTTACATTGATTTCGTTTCCATTTTTTTTCTTTTCTCATAATTTTTCCTTTCCTGTCTTCCCTTTCCTCTTCCCCTTCCACCACCCCTACACCTTTGGACCTTTTCCTATTTCAAATTATGAATTATTCATTTTAATCATTATTTACACTTTCAGTTTCTCACACTAGAGAAACTATTTGGTATTTACACATATGTGTCCTATTTATTTCACTTAAGAGTATGGCCTCAATATGCAACCATTTAGCTATAAATATCTCTAGTTTCTCATTCTTTATGGCTGAGTAGTAGTCCATTTTATAAAAAAACCCCACATCTTCTTTATCCAGTTTCCAGTTGATGGGCACTTAGGCTGTTTCCAAGCTTTAGCTATTACAAACTGTGCCGCTATGAACATGGGTGCACATATATCGCTGTGGTATGATTCTTTTAATTCTTTGGGAAAGATACCCAGCAGGGGAATAGCTGGGTCAAATGGGACCTCTAGGCCTAGATCTTTGAGGTATCTCCATACTGATTTCTACAGTGGTTGCACCAGTCTGCACTCCCAACAGCAGTGGAGAAGGGTTCCTTTCTCCCCGCAGCCCCACCAGCATTTGTTATTTGTTAATTTCTTGATAGCAGCCATACTTTGTGGGGTGAGGTGGAATCTCAGTGTTGTTTTCGTCTGTATCTCTCGAATGACCAGTGATGTTGAACATTTTTGCGTATATTTATTTGCTGCTTTTACTTCTTTGAGAAATGTCTGTTCATTTCAGATGCCCATTTTTGAATTGGGTCTTTGAACTTGGGGTGTCTGATTTTTTCCAGTTCTTTATATATTCTAGATTAGTAGACCTTTGTCTAAGGTACAGCTGGTAAAAATTTTTTCCCACATTGTAGGTTGTCTGTTAGCTCTGTTGGTGGTTTCTCTTGCAGTGCAAAAGCTTTTTAATAAAATGAGATACCAGTTGTTGATTATTTATGCTAGTTCCTGTGCTACTGAGGTTTTGTTCATAGTCTTTTTCTATGCCAATGTTTTCAAGAGTTCTATCTAACTTATCTTTCTATTTTGTCACTTTTAAATAAAATTGAGCTTATTATGTTGTAAGAATTACTTATATATTCTTGAGCCAAGTCTTCTGTTGAAATATATGTTTTGGAAATGTTTTCTCCCAGTTGTGTTTTCCTTTTTCATTTTTGTAACTCTGTGTGTGTGTTTTCCCCTGCACCTTTGAGCTGCACCTAAATTGTTGTGTAGATTAATAATTTGTTTCCTTGTATGATTGTGTAGTGTTCCACAGGGTTGATGCACCCCAGATTGTCTGAAAGCCATTTGCCCACTGAAGGAAGTTTGGTTATTTTCAGTGTTTAATATTATGGATGAAAGTGGGTGAGTGTTTGTGTGAACATAAGCTCTCACGGATTAGGGAAACTCGGGAGCACGGTATGGGCTGTTTCATAAGCACATTTTTAGCCTCACCAGGAGCCACGGACCACTTTGCAGACTGGCGACCTGTACCACTTCCCTGTCCCCCCTGAAACATGAGGCAGTTTCTTTACTCCTCTGCCAGCATGTGGGGCCATCACTATGGCTTATTTAGCCATTCTATAATATTTGGGAACTAAAGTGAAACACCTGAGGCAGGCTACCTTTACCAGGGGAAGAGGTTTATCAGCTCATGGTCTTCGAGGTTCCAAGGCACAGCTCTGGTGCCAGCTGGGTGCACATGGGTGAGTGGGGTGCAGGGCTGTGTGGGAAGAAGAGGTCACTGACAGGAAGCCAACATGAGAAGAGCCAGGCGTGCCCCTTCCATACAACTCCATTCATTCATTCATTCATTCATTCATTCATTCATTCATTTTAGATAGGGTCTCACTACATTGCCCAGGCTGGTCTTAAAATCCTGGGCTCAAATGATCCTTCTAACTCAGCCTCCCCCACAGCTGGGAATTTAGTCTTATAAGATCACATTTAGCTACAACTCTCTCAAGAGAACTACTGAAGAGGTCCCTCAGCATTACCTTAACCCCCCTGAGGCAGGCCCCCAATGGCCTCCTCTCAGCACAGCCACAGTGAGGAGCAAGCTCCCACACAGGAAACCTTGGAAGACAAGCTCAAACCATATCCAAAGCTGAGTGTGGGTATGCACACCTGTAATACTGCCACTCTGGAAGGCTGAGGCAGGAGGGTCTCAAATTCTAGTTCAACCTGGGCAAACTGGTAATTTAGTGTCACCATGCCTGTCCCTAAAACAAAACAAAAACAAAACTGGGAATATATCTCAGTGCGAAGACGCTGGGTTCAATTCTCAGTCAAGGAGAAAGAATATCCAAACCATTGTATGGTCTTGCATTTTCCTAATAGCTGAGGGTGTTAGATATACTTTCATGTGCTTTCTTCCCATCTGTACCTGTCTAAAGGGAAATGCCTGCTCATTTTGTTTACTCATTTTCTAACTGGAGTGTTTGTGGATTTCCTTGTTTGTTACTGTTGAATTGTAGGGTTATTTCTGGACACGAGTCCTTTGTAGGATTTGCTTTCTCCCAGCTTTTTTTAGTGCCAGTTAGTGTCATGTCTGAGAAATCTAGGTCTAGTCCTGGAGATTTTCTGTTTTTTCTAAAACCTTTTATAATTTATATTTAAATGCTTGATTCATTTTGAATTAATTTTTATAAGATGTGAGACTTAGGTCTGGGCTTTTTTGTTTCTTATTTTTTTCCCTCAGACATGATATGGCTGTGATTCCTAGGCTGGACTTCAACTCTTGAGCTCAAGTGATCCTTTTGCCTTAGCCTCCAGAGTAGCTGGGCCTATGGGCTTATACTGCTGCATGTGGCTTGTTTTTGGTCATAAGGGAAAGCATTCAGTCTTTTATTGTTAATTACCATGTTAGCTGTGGGGTTTATGTAGATATTAGTACATTTTTGTAGGACCACAATGGTTTCATTACAGGAAATTGGTCCATGTATATAACACATCTTAATTCTTTTTACATCCTCCCCCAGGATTTAATTAATCTTGGAAATATTTTGATAGTTTTTGGCTTTCTGGGAATTGGTGTAGTTACTCTAAGTTGTTGAATTTCTGTGCAAAGAGGTTTTTTTTTAATGATATTTCCTTTTTAATCCTGTTAGTGGCTACAGTATGTAGATGATGACTCCTCTCTCGTTTCTGACATTAGAAACTGTCTTTTCCCTTTTTCCTCTTTGTCAGTTTGTTCAAGATTCGTTAATTGTATTGGTCATTTCGAGAACCAGCCTTTTGTTTTATTGATTTTCTGTTTTTTTCCATTTTCAGTTTCATTGAATTCTGCTGTTTTTCTTTCTTCTTTTTTTGTGGTACCAGGGATCGAACTCAGGACTTTGTGCTTATGAGGCAGGACCGGTGCCACTGAGCTAAATCCCTGGCCCCTCTTTCTTTCTTCTTGACTTGAGTTTATTTTGCTCTTCTTTTCCTAGTTTCTAGAGGTGGGGGCTTAGATGATTAAAATGAAGCCTTTCTTTTTGTTCTAAACATTTAATTCTATAAATTTTTCTCTCAGAACAGTTTTAGATTTATCTTACCAGTTTTAATATTTTGAACTTTTATTTTCATTCAGTTCTGTGTATTTTTATTTAATTTGAGGTTTCATGTTTTACTCATATATTACTTAAAATGCATTATTTAGTTCCCAAGTGTTTGTGTTAGCAGACAGTAGGGTGCCCAGTGGTCCTTTCCAGGCTCTTGTCCTGTTCAAAGTATTGGACCAGACAACTGGTGAATGTAAAAGTTTAACATTTATTTAAAAGAAAAAGAAGTGGAAAAGACATGCAAAAGAAGTGTTCAAGGGCTGGGGATTTAGCTCAGTGGTGCTGCCACCTGCCTCCCAAGCACAAAGTTCTAAGTTTGATCCCTGGTACCAAAAAAAAAAAGTGCTTGGGCCGGGGATTTAGCTCAGTGGTTTCACTACCTGCTGCAGAAGTGCAAGGACCTGAGTTCGATCCTCGGTACCAAAAAAAAAAAAAAAGTGCTCAAAAAGAAATGCTGTCAAGATAAATTCACTCTGCTCTCAGAGTGGGCCACTGCAAGAGCAAGAAGACAGTGGCCACCAGAACAATGGCTGCCGTCTTTTATATCCCCCTTCTTCTGATGTCAGAACTGGCCATCCCACACCAGGCTCCAAAGCTGCTCTGCACATGTGTTCCAGATGTGATAGGTCTCCATAATTGACAGATCCTGCCCAATTGTCCAGCCATTTTCCCACACCCTAATCTGCCTTATTTGGATATCTTTCTGTTATTTTTAGTTGTTGATATCTAGTGTAATTACATTATGCCACTGGAACATTTTAAAAGGATTTCATTTTGATCTATTCATATGACTGTGATTTTAAAGTTTGGGTGATGCCATGGTTTGAAATGGTTTGTTCCCTCTGAAAGTTACACTGAATCCTCATTTTAAGATATCAGGGTAGAGCTAGATCTGACTATGGTATTTAGAGGTGAGGATTTGGGGAGGCCGTTTGGACTGAACAGAGGCACCAGGGTGGGAGACCCATGACTGAATCCTGAAGTGGGAAGGACCAGGAAAGACCCACACACACGTGCACCCTGTCTTTCACCATGCTGCCTGAGGCAACATCAGTAAAAGGCATCACCAGGTGCAGCCCATTCACCTTGAACCAAAACAATCCTCTTTTCTTTATAACTCACCCAGTCTATGATATTGTGTTATTAGCAACAGCAAACAGACTAACATAGCTAAAGTAGTTCCTCCAATGGTAAGTGGCCTATAAACATGGCCCAAAGGAGCCAATCATTTATGTTGAGAGGATGTCCTTTAGGCATTCTCTCTGAGTAGGTCAGCTGGTAATAATTTTTTTTTTTTTTGGTACTGGGAATTCAACTCAGGACATTGCACTTACAAGGCAGGTGTGGTGCCACTGAACTGAATCCCTGGCTCTGGTAACAAATTCTTTTAGTGCTCTTCTGCTTGAGAATGACTTCATGTCTCCAATTTGCAAAGGATATTTTTCAGTGTAGAATTTGGCATTGACATGTCTTTGCTTTTGGCATTTAAAAAATGTTGTGCCATTTCCTGCTGGTATCCATGGTTTCAGATAAGAAATCTGCTGTCATTTGAATTGTTCTTTTATAGGTAAAGCATTCTTTCTATTTGCTTTCAGGATTTATTTCTCTGTCTTCGGTTTCCAACTAGAGACTACAGGTGTGGATTCAGTTAGTCTTTATAACAGCCCTCTCAGTTTGATGCTCTTCTTATCCTCTTTTTTGACAGACGAGGCAGTTGAGGCACAGGGATTAAGGTGCTTGCTCACAGGTACACAACTGGTAAATGGCAGGTGATTAACAAGTGTTTGTTGTGCTGGGGTGCAGCTCGGTGGCAGAGCACTTGCCTGACATGTGGAAGGCCCTGGGTTCTATCCCCATCACCTCAGTCAATCCACAAGTGTTTGTGAACCTGGACGTGAATAAAAACACAGACCAATCACATGGAAAATGTACACATCTGTGTTAATGAGCTCTCCATTACTGTAACAACACACCTGACATAATCAACTTAAAAACAGGGAAGGTTTATTTTGGCTCACAGTTTGGAGGTTCCAGTCCGTGACTGGCTGAACCCATTGCTTCTGGGCTTGTGGCAGGCAGCACATCACAGAGGGTCATGCACAGTACAGAAGACCTGTTCCCCTCATGGGTGCAGTGAAGAGGGGGAAGCCAAGCCTCAGTGCCCACAGTCCCCTGTGAGGCCCACCCCCAGTGACCTACAGCCTCCCCTGCCTAACCCCCAGCAGCAGCACAGCCTGGGAACAAAGCCTTCCACACACGGCCTTGGAAGCACCTGGTCCATATCGCAGCAACACCTGCATGGTGCCGTTCCACAGAGATCTCAGTCACATTTGAATACACCTTACACGGAGGAGAGGATCTACAATTCACCTCTCAGGTTACAGACCTAAACAACCTCTTACCTTCCAGATACTTTATGGGCAGCTTCCCACCCCAGGGGACTTTCTCTGCTCCTAGCTCTTTCCACCAATCAAGCTTCCCCCTTCTTAACAATGCATTATTATTCAGTTCATGGATTCTCTTTAGAGTTTTCCATCCAAAACATATAATTAGGCTGGGCATGGTGGCACATGCCTATAATCCCAGCACCTGGGAGGCTGAGGCAGGAGGGTTGTTGTGAGTTTGGGGCCAGCCTAGGTTACATAGTGAGTTCAAGCCCAACCTGAATTAGAATGAGACCCTGTCTCAAAAAATCTAAAACAAACAAATAAACAAAATGAAACAAAACAAATGTATAATTATAAGCAGTGAGATAAGCTGAACCATATGAATACCTGCGATTTCGGATGGTTTAACCAGGCATGTCCAACCGCAGGCAGCATGCAGCCCTGCACAGCTGGTAATGCGGCCTTGTAAGCTGCTACCATTGCAATGTGATTTTTAGCAGTATTCTTCATGATCCATTGCATGAACACAGACTGCCTAGGCAATGATGGAGGAGGGTGAACTGCAGTGCTAAGCCTGCCTCCCGAGGCCACCACACACACCTGGATGGGAGCTCACATGTGTCAGATGTTACACACACTCGTGCAACTTTGAGAGTAACAGTGCTGCAGCCTACCTACACACACGTACCTGCAAAGTCAAGTGTTCGTTGTTATTAAGCAGACATACAAGTTCTCTTAATTATTAAACTTGGACTTGTAGTATTTCATAAAATAACTTAATAAGTTAAAATAGCCAGGTGTGGTGGTGCCTGTAATCTCAAAATGTGGAAGGCTGAGGCAGGAGGATTGCCACAAATTGAAGGCCAACCTAGGCTACACAGCGAGTTCAAGGCCAGACTGAACTAAATAGTGAGACTGTCTCAAAAAAAATTTAAAAAATTTGTAGCAGCTATGGGATAGGAAGTACAAAATGTATCAATTTTTGCTCACATTGTCAAAATTACATATACAACACTACTAGTACCAGAAATATTATAATAAAAACGTTAAAAAGCAGGTCTGCTATATATAGACATGACCTTCATTATATATTTTTATATGTGGCCCAAGATAATTCCTCTTTCCTCAATGTGGCCCAGGGAAGTCAATAGGTTGGACACCCATGATTTAACCATTTAGGCATTTTTAACAGGCACTGGAGGGGGGAAGATAATGTTGCCAAGACAATGAAAAATGAGACCTGGCTGGGGAGAATTGAAGAAACCTCAGGTCATAGAGAGGTTTGATGCTTCCAAGAGCCACAGTGTAGGAACAGATGAAGGATATAGCATATCTGTGATAGTAAAATTTCATGGGAGGCTGACCACTAGGAAAACAGCTGGCTAAAACATCAGCTTTGGAAGGTGACTGAAAGACATGTGGGAGACACTGGCTTTGTGTATCTTGGTTCTGGGTTTTTTTTTTGTATATCCTTTTATTGGTACATTTTAGGTATACAATATAATGACATTCATCATTGGAGATATGCACCTTTACATAATCTCTCTTGGTTCTTATTTTTTTCTCCCTTCTCTTGCCCTTCCTTCAACCCCTCCATCCCTCCCTGTTTACAAAGACTTTGTTTCCTTTTTTTCATTTTCTCATATTCATTCCATTCCCTTCTTTCCTTTCCCCTACCCCTCCGACTTCCCCCTTCTGTTTGCCCCTTTTCTTCCTATTTCACGTTATCTATTATACCTTTTAGTCCTTATTTACACTCTCAGTTTCTCACACCAGAGAAACTATTCGGTATTTACACATGTATGTTCTATTTATTTCACTTCAGAGTATCACCTCAATGTGGATCCATTTAGCTACAAATGTCTCTAATTTTTCATTTTTGATGGCTGAGTAGTACTCTGTTTTATAAAAAAACCACATTTTCTTGATCCAGTTTCCAGTTGATGGGCATTTGGACTGTTTCCAAGTTTTAGCTATTACAAATTGTGCTCCTATGAACATGGGTGCACATATATCACTATGGTATGATTCTTTTCATTCTTTGGGGAAGATCTCCAGCAGGGGAATAGCTGGGTCAAATGGGACTTCCAGTCCTAGTTCTTTGAGGTATCTCCATACTGATTTCCACAGTGGTTGCACCGGTCTACACTCCCACCAGCAGTGGAGCAAGGTTCCTCTTTCCCCATAGCCCCGCCAGCATTTGTTATTGGTTGATTTCTTGATAGCAGCCATCCTTTCTGGAGTGAGGTGGAATCTCAGCATTGCTTTCATTTGCATCTCTTGAATGACCAGTGAAGTTGAACATTTTTTCATATGTTTATTTGCCATTTCTAGTTTCTTTGTCTGAGAAATGTCTGTTCATTTCAGATGCCCATTTTTGGATTGGGTCTTTACGTTTAGGAGGTCTGATTTTTTTAAGTTCTTTATAGATTCTAGATAGTAGACCTTTGTCTGAGGGACTGCTGGTGAAAATTTTTTCCCACATTGTGGGTTGTCTCTTCACACTGCTAGTGGTTTCTCTTGCTGTGCAGAAGCTTTTTAGTAAGAAGAGATCCCACGTGTTGATTGTTTGTGCTAGTTCACGGGCAACTGAGGTTTTGTTCATAAAGTCTTTTCCTACCCCAGTGTCTTCAAGAGTTCTACCTAACCTCTGTTCCAGCCAGTTCAGCATTTCTTTTTTATATTTAGATCTTTAATCCATTTCGATTTTAGTTTAGTGCATGGTGAGAGATATAGGTCTAGTTTTAGTCTTTGGCAAGTTGAATTGGTTCTGGGTTTTTAACCTGGACTCCTGTGCCCTTCGAAGTCTGTAGAGGAAGTGCTGGGCACAATACACTGGCACTGTGTTGCTCCTGCCTTGTCTGGGACTCATGCTATGTGCAAGGCTGCTCCTGATGCAGTGAGTGGGCAAACTGCCGCAGGGCACTTGCTGGGTGTCTCAGTTACTTTTCTCTCATTGCTGAGACAAAATACCTGACACCCAAAGTTAAAGGGGGAAAGGTTTATTTAGCTCAGTTTGTAGAGGTTTCAGTCCATTAACAGCTGGCTCCAAGGCAGGGTGGTGTGGCAGAGGGGCAGCAGTTCATGGTGGGCAGAAGGTAGCAAAGCAAGCAAGGGACCAGACAAATCTCTTTCTGTCTCTTATATTGTATCCAGGCTACCGGGATTAGGGGAGTGTCAAACCAATCAGTGGACTGATTTAGTAATCACACACCCTTAAACCCAAGCGTTGTACCTTGAATCAGTTACACACTCTAGATTCAGCCACCTCTGAAAAGCCCCACCTATGACCTCATGAGGCTTTGGGGGGACAGCTAGACACAACCATAACACTGGGCCCCTGGGCGCATGAAGAGGGGTGGGGCTGCGGGCCTTTGGGAGACAGCTTTATCACTCGTCTGCCTTCACTGCCTGCCAGGCTGGGCTCTGGGGTTGGCATCATCCCACCTTCTCCCATCTCCAGCTCCGTGCCCACGTTCTTCTCAGTCTCTCCTAACATACCACATTGGCAGAGGTGTTAAAATTTGGTAATCTGGTTGGTTTGTAATCACAAATCAGTTTAATTTACATTTCTTTGATAACAGAAGAGGTTGGGTGTCTTCTTCCAGTTAATGGGCTTCTTGGTTTGTTTTTTTAGGAAGACTTGCTGTAGGCTCTAATCTGCTGAGTTGTGTGTGTGTTACAGACTTTTTAAAAAGTAGATATATCCTTTTGATCCCCGGTACCAAAAAAAAAAAAAAAAAAAAAAAAAGTAGATATATCCTGGATCTGAGTCCTTGTTTCAGGTGTATGTTTGCAAATCTCCCCCACCCCGTTTACTGCTTTGTCTCTTTATGGTATTTTATTATATTTTAAAGTAGCGAGGTTGTACGTTTATAAAGAAAAGTGCTCTGCAGAGTGAGTTTGGGGCAAGAAAAAGTACGAAAAGAAGGCACCCTACAGCTCAAAGGCGCCCCTGCGAAAGTTTAAAGAACGAGTTCACACCAGGGTGGGGGTACACGCCTGTAATCCTAGCACTCCGGGAGGTGGGCAAATGGGACTGCCAGTCTGAGGCCAGCCTGGAGTATCAAGAAAAACTCAGAGCTTAATTTTACTTAGCTCTCTCTGTCTCTGTCAATCTGTCAATCCCTCCCTCCATTTCTTTTCTTTTTTGGTACCAGGGATCGAACTCGGGTCCTTGAGCTTTCGAGGAGGCGCGGGAACCACTGAGCTAAATCCCCGGGTTCCTCTATTTCTTTCTTGTATTGGGAGCCTCAACCTAGGGCCTTAGCCCTGCATTACATCCTGGACTCCCTTCTCCTTTTTCTACTTTCATATTTCTACACAGGTCTCCCCAAATCACTAAACTCAGCAGACTGGGCTCTGCGATTCTCCTGCTTCAGCCTCCCTAGTGCTGCGATTACGGGCAGCACTACGCCCGCTTCCCTCTCCGTGCTTCCTGGGTGCCCTCTACGCCTAGGGTCAGCCCCGGCCTCGGGGACCGGGCCGCGTCCATCCCGTTGGCTCCGACTCTGTTCGGATGATCCGGATGATCTCGATGATCCCGAGTCCCGGCGCGCAGGACGCCCGCGCAGGCGCAGGCGCAGGCGCAGCCGCCCGAGCCCACTGCTCGAGACGGCGCCCTCTGCTGGACTTCGGAGCGAAATCCAAAGCGCTCCCCTCAGTCGCGTGAAACACCTTGTCAGACTCAGGCTCGGCTGGCTCAGGGCGGCGCCCGCCGCCTGCTCCTCGGAGGTGGCGTTACCAGTTGTGACAGTTCGTCCAAATCTCTGTTTCTGGGGCTCAGAAACGCCTGGTAGGCCGGGACAGCGCTCCTGGGAGTCTGGGTGGGCCGGAGCCCAGTTTGGGGACGCCCTCCGTCCTGGCCCCTTCCGCTCTGGCCCTGCTCCCCTTCCGCCGTGAGGCTGGGGGCGCGGGGCGTGGTGTCCAGCAACGGGAGCGCTCCCGGTACCTCCTTCCCCGCTCCTCCGGGGCCGGAGTCGTCACCTGGGCACACGTGAGGGTGGCCACTCACGTGCGCAGCATACTCTGAGCGAACCACCTTTGTTTTCTCATTTGGTTAGTCGTTTTTAAATTCCGCAGTGGGCTTATAATTTCCTTTTGGGCGAAATTTATGAAGTCAATCTACTTGGTAGAGCCAGGGGAAAAATGGAGGTCTCCAAACTGGAATCAGGGATTTGGCAGGGGAGCAGAGGTTGTGGGCAGGGTGAGGTGGAAAGGAGCTCTATTGGGGGTGGCCTTGGAGGGACCCCACCCTGCCAGGCGGAGGTGGAGGGCGCTGGCTGGAGGATGCGGGCCACGAGCGGGAGGCTGGGCTGGCCTGCACCATCCAGAAGGGACCTGCGGCGGTACCCGCACTGTCCAGGCCACGCTCGCAGACAATGCCACAAGAACAACAGCCGCTCTTGTTCTCATTGTGCTAGCAGCTGGAGGTGCAAGATCTTAAGTGTGGTGCGGGTAGTTTCTCCTGCGCCTTTCTCTTTGCTTGGAGAGGCTGTCTTCTTGTCGTGTCTGCTCATGGCCTTCCTCTTTCTCCTCTCTGTGGCCCTGGGCAGTGCTGGAGGACAGAGGCCCACCTTTGACTGCTGGCTTCCTGGCCAGGGGAGCCAAGGTGGGTGAGTGGCAGCACCCTCTGAGTTTCCTGGGCAGATCAGCAGCTGTTGCTGTTTCCAAGGAAGCTCGATTCAGGTCAGCTGGGGTCGTCTGGAGGAGTTCGGCCAGGAGCCAGGCCTCTCCTCCTGCTGTGGATAGAGGTGTCACATGTGGTCCTCTGAAACCTGCTGTCTCACCAGATGCTCAGGCACCCTGGGGTCTGTGGGCAGTGTTGTCCCGAAGATCCTGGCTGCAGCAAAGGAGCTAGCTCCTGGGTGTGGCCACTATCTATGACTGGCTGCAGCAGTGCCCAGTTCAGGGCCCAGTGCAGACCAGGAGCTCAGTTCTGTTTGGTTTCCTGAAGCCTGTGCTTTGGTCCATTCCTCAGCAGAGGCCAAAAGCTCTGCCACCAAGACCATGATGCCAGGGAGCCCCATCTGATCACTAGCAACCAGCCACTGTCTATGTGGGACAGCCCTGATGGGGGTCTCATTTGGGGCTTGCTCCTTGATTTTCCCCAGTACTAGGGATTGAACTCAGAGCCTTATCACTGAGCTACATCCCAGCCCTTTTATTTTTGTTTTTTATTTTGACAAAGGATCTCACTAAGTTGCTGAGATGCCTAGACTGGGCTTGAACATGTGATCCTCCTGCCTCAGCCTCCTAGAGTGTTGACATTACGGGCTCAGTTTAAGCACCAGATTGGAAGCACCAGTTCTCAAGCTTAACAGCCCATGCAGAATATCTGGAAGAGACTTGAAAAATAAGATGCTGGGGTCACCCACTTGGGCCCAACTTAAATCATAGGTGTCCTCATTTTTTTTTATAAGCTCATTAGATGACTAGTGAAAATGGAAGGGTAGTGAGTTTGCTAATTGATCTTTATGTATTAGTTATTACTGGCTCAGCTGTGAGGAATAGTCCTGAATAATATAGGCTAATACAAGATAGAAGTTTATTTCTGTCTCATGTACAAGAAGTATGAAAGTAGACAGTTTTGTGGCTGTATCTTCACGATGTCTCAAGCTCCTTCAGTCTTGGGCCTTTTAGTCCTATGTCCACTTCATTGTTAAGATGGATGCCAGCACTCCAGCCATCACATGTATGTTCCAGGCAGCTGGATAGAGGAAAGAAAGATGAGGAGTATGTCCTCTTATAAGATGCTTCCAAAAAAAAATTAAAAGAGGCTTCCTAGAAGTGTCACAAAACACTTACACTTATATTTCCTTTAGCAAAAAGACACAAAAAGTGCCATAAAATAAACAGAAAAATTAATAATTTAGAACTTATTAATTTGGGAAGTTTATGCTATGAGTTTAAGCTGTTGTAAAAAATAACTTTTTTAAAAATGAGCAAAAGACACATCCCAAAAGATGTCCAAATGGCTCATGAGCATATCTGTCATTACTTACCTGTTAATGAAAATTAAAAGCTCCAATGAGATCCTGCCGTTCAAGTGGAGTGACTAAAATGGAAGCGATTGTCATCAACAGTTGGAGAAGGGGGTGGGTTAGGGAAGTCCACATCTACTGCCCAGGGCTGGAGGTTCATTACAACATTTACAGGTGGGTGGAGTTCAATGGTACAGCGCCTGCTTAGCCCGCACAAGGCCCTGGAAAGAAGGAAAGAAAAGAAAAAGAAGAAAGTACTTTGATATGGCCCAGAAATTCCACTCTGGTATTTACATAAGAGGAATAGAAAAGCTGGGCGTGGTGGGGCACACCTATAATCCCAACACTAGGGAGGCTGATGCTGGAGGATTGCTGTGAGATTGAGGCCAGCCTGGAATACCTAGGAGAGCCTGTCAAAAAAAAAAGAAAAAAGAAAAGAAAAAAAACCCAAAAGTAAAGGGATGAAAAATTGTATATTATGCAGACATTGGTCAAAATATCAAGAAGTATATCCCAGAGCAAAGAAAACTTCTAGGGACAGTAAAGGACAATATATAATTCTAAAAGGGTAAAAATCACCAAGAAGGCCTAGACATTTTAAATGTATATGTACCAGATAAGATAGTTATAAAATACATAAAGTGAAACTGAGAAAAGAGAAACAGATACATTCACAATTACAGTTTGGAGATTTCAGTGCCCCTCTCAAACATTGTTCAAACTAGACAGAAATTGGCAAGGACAGAACAACTGGCTTTTATAGAATACATTACTCCACCCAACATCGGCAGCCTATGCCTTTCCAAGTGCCCTCCGAACACAGAGACAGACCACACACAAGGTGACACAGAGAGTGCAACAAATTGAAGTCATCATGTACATCCTCTGACCATGCCACAGGAATAAAACTAGAGATCAGTAACAGAAAGATAACAGGAAAATCTCCAGATATTTGGGAACTAAAGAATACCTTTTTTTTTTTTTTTAGAATATCTTTTTGAGCAATCCACGAGTCGGAGTCAAAGAGGAAGTCTCAAAATTAAAAAAAAAAAAAAGAATGAAAATGCAAATGCCACAGTGAAGTTTGTGGAGTGCAGCTGAAGCTGTGCCTAGAGGGAAAGCTACAGCACAGAAGGCTAATATGAGAAGAGCTGCCTCACATCAGGGATATAAACTCACAGCCCCAAACCCAGAAAAAGAAGTATAAAGTAAACTCAAAGTAAGGAGAAGGAAAAAAACACTAAATCTATGAGTAGAATCAGTGTAGCTGACCCTCAGACTCCACAGATTGGCGCCAGGAGCCCCCTTGGAGATCCAAACACCCAGATGCTCAAGTCCGTTATATAAAATGGTTCGGTGTTTGCATAGGAGCTGAGCACCACCTCCTGAATCATCTCTAGATGACGTGTACTACCTAATTCAGTATAAACGCTGGCCAATAGTTGTTACTGTATTGTTTGAGGAATAGTGACAAGACAAAGTCTACACAAGTGCAATAGATTAAATTACACTGAGAAGTTGGTCGAACTCTTGGATAGGAATCCTTGGACACGGAGGGCTGGCTGTACCCGAGATGAAAATGGGAAAGCGACCCAGCCACTTGAGATAGCATTTTCTGAAGGGTCACTGCACAAATCCCAGGCCTTGGCTTCTGAGCTCTTTGCTCTCAAGGAAGGTGCTTGATGAGGCAGAGCAACAAATCTTGTGATTCCTCTGTGACCTTGGGGGCAAACTGAGCCTCCAGGGCCTCCCCACTTTCCCTTCGGTTCGTGCACCAGACACACTGCCGTGGTGGAGCCCAAGGCGGAGTGTCCCAGGCACAACAATGATATTTCTGGGCTCATGGGCCACAAATGGGAAGTCAGGGCAGCACAGGCCTCAGAGATAGGTGATCCAAGGCCTCCAGCCTCATTGAGGTGGTACCTTTATCCTTCTTCCTGAATCTCCAAGAGCCAGATGGTATAGCTCTAAGGCGCTCTTGGCTCTACCTTGGAGCTGTGGCAAAGGAGAAAGGGCTCCTTAACCAGCTTCTATAGAAAAATCTTGGGCTGTGATCTGATTGGTTCTGCTTGAGTCATGTGATCACAGCCAGGCCACTCCCGGCGGAGCAGAGGCGGGGTCTGTCCTCCAGGGAGCTGAGCAGAAACCTAGCAGCCCAGCTCCTGAGCTGGGACACCTGCTGTGCATGGGGCCTTGACTGCGCCTGGGCACAGGAGTCAGGAGGACTCCTCAGGAGCACCCTGGAGCAGGCCCACACATATGTGGGGAAGGCTGGATCACCCTAGTATCACGATTGCTGCAATGAACCCAGCAAAATAATAGGAAACAGGTACTCTGAGTCCCTCACCCCCACATGGTTCCCTTCCCTGCCATGGCTATGGCCACGGAGGAGTCCTCATCCGGCCTGGTCCTTGGTCCATGTCCTGGGCATCCTTGTGTCCAGCTGTCCACACTAGGCCCCTTCCTGCCGCAGAAGCCCGAGCCTTTGCTTCTACCCTTGCCTCTCAGGAAAGCTGCTTCAAATGATGTGTGTAGACACATAAACCCATGCAGAAGTGTGAACAGAATGTGATTTTATAATCTGTTGTTTATTCATATTACTCATATTCTATAAAATACTTATACAGTATATAAATGTACCTATTAGTATAGACAGCAAATTAGAGAGAAATTAATATACAGTTTGAGAGGGACTTGGCCCTCAAGGAAGTCAGCACAAAAATAAAGACATGAGAATTGTGGCTGGAGGCAAATCTGAAGAAGGCCAGGCCTCTCAGGATGGAGATGCAATAGGCAGCCCTGCATTTCTACCCAGAGATACAGCAACTCGAGGTTAGACTGTAACTAGCACCAAGTGGTCCAGTGTGCCCAGCAGACACCAGACACATAGGTGGGAACCAGTACACCTGGACCCACACTCCTCTGCCTTTCCAGGAAGGTCTTGCTACGTGACTCATTTCCCTACTGGATCAGCATTAGCTAAGTGGCTATTCCTGTACTCCTACGGTTGATTATTGTTTGTCCCACATCGTACCCACTTTGTGACTCTGCTGTATAAATTACCCTGACAAAGGGCCTTGGTGGCTGCCCACTTGGCACCCCTCCTGGAAATTCAGGAGCTATTCTTTCCTTTATTTCCAATAAAACTCTCCTGACTTCCTCCTTTGCTTTATGACTTCATTCCTGAGGTCCTGAGACCATGAACTTGGGACATCTGACAGCAGTCAGGTCAGGAGTTATTTTTCCTATACCACTGTCACTATCGTTCTTTCATTCATATGTCTTGTTTTCTTCCTTTTCCTCTTCTTCTTTTCCTATTTGTAGCCCTGGGAATTA
The DNA here is from genome assembly GCF_053883595.1 of Heterocephalus glaber. Lineage (NCBI taxonomy): Eukaryota > Metazoa > Chordata > Mammalia > Rodentia > Bathyergidae > Heterocephalus > Heterocephalus glaber. The sequence goes on along the minus strand of NW_028258143.1, from coordinate 32,394,620 downwards.
ACCTAGCTGCATCCTTAGCCCTTTTTAAATTTTTTTATTTTGAAACATTTTCTCCCTAAGTCACTAAATTGCCCAGGCTAGGCTTGAACTTGCAATCATCCTGCCTCAGCTTCCCAGAGTGCTGGCATTACAGGTGTGCACCACTCTGCCTGGCTTCGTATGCCTTATTTTCTAATTAAAACTTGTAAAATGTTACAGTAAAGTTCCTTATTACTCTAGCCTGAATCACGTTCTGTCTTTATTCTCTGACTTGAGAAAAATCAATCATGAATTTAGTGTTTCTCTTTCGTTTCGTTTTTGTTCTTATTTTCAGCTGAGTAGGTGTTAAGCAGGTAATTTGTTCACACGTTTCAAAAGTCACAAGGTACAGAAGGAAGGGTCTCCCTCTGCACTCTGCATTCTAACACTCCCACAGAAGGGAAGCCAAGAGCAGCAGGTGGGTGGGCACTGGGCAGTGCATGTCCACAGCTGGTGGGAAGGGGTGTATCATCACTTGGGCTGTGGCCTCCCACCCTGTTTTCTTGCAGCAATTTGATCTCTAGTGGTGTTAGGATTAGGGTTAGTTAAAAGTGACAGAAACATCAAGCAACAGTGGCTTCAACAAGGTACATGGTTATTTCGTTTCTTTTCTATTTTTCTTTTTGGTACCGGATATCGAACTCAGGACTTGTGTTTGCGAGGCAGGTGGTGGCACCACTGAGCTAAATCCCTGGCCCTCTTTTCTGTTTGTTTTTGAGACAGGGTCTCGCTTTTAGTTTAGGCTGACCTTGAAATCACTATGTAGCCTTGGCTGGCCTCTAACTCATGGCAATCCTCCTGGCTCAGCCTCCCAAGTGCTGGGATTAGAGGTGTGCATCACTACTCCAGACTCTTTTTTTTTTTTGAGACATTGTCGTGCTATGCAGTTCAGACTGGACTTGAATTTAAGGCAGTTCTCCTACTTCTGCCTCTCAAGTGCTGAGATTACAGGTGTGCACCTGCATGCCTGGCTGGTATATGGTTATTTCTTACATGGATAGTTTTAAAATAGGCAGCCCAAAGCTGTTAGGAACTTTGCATAATCATCAGGAGCCTATGTTATTGCTGTACCATACTCAACACATGGCTTCTACTTCACTGTCCAAGATGGCTGCTTGAGCTCCAGCTATCACATCCTCATTGTAGCTATTAGGTAGGGGGAAAGGAGGAAGAGGGCCTGCTGCTTTTCTTTTAGGATGGTTTCTTTAAGATGCAAATGACATTTCTGGTACTCTATTGGTCAGGATGGTTCATGGTTCATGGGAAATATAGTCTTGATCTTAGCTGTCTGTTTCCACTGTGATTTGGAGGTTCTGTTACCAGGGAAGGAAGGGAGAACAGCTATCAAGGGATGATTCTGCAGGCTCTGCTTCAAATACTCTGAAGTGGAAAGGTCCCTTCCTATACAGAGAGCCAGCTGAACGGGGCAGGGACTTGGGGCTCTTCCCATGCAGGACCTTTCCCTCTCTGTGGTCCCGAGTTCAGACTGACTATGCGCCCCGCTGGCCTGGAGAAGGGCTTGCAGGCCGGCGGGTGGAAGCCCTCACTCCCTAGGAAGTGGAGTGGGGGCTTTGTCCCCAGAAGCCAGGCCATCCCTTAGCTCTCTCCCTGGAGGGTGGCCTCGCGGGGACAAAGAGGCCCAGCCGGCTCCCTGGAGTCGCCGCTGAGTCTGAGTGCCAGGCTTTTTGTTTGAGAAAGAAAAGTTTTCCCAAGTACTGGGCTGCTTCTCACACACAGAGTCACGGGGCTGGAGTCTGCAGCGGAGAACGGGGGTGTGGGAGGGGGAGTGGGCCAGGCCAGCCGCAGGGACCAGAAGGGTGACATTTTTGAAGGGCAGAGCTGCCTGCGCAGTGGTGGGGGAGCCCTAGGAAGGTGACCTGAGGCCCCACTGCCCTGGACATCCCCGCACTGAGCACCTCGGCACCACCAGGGTGAGCTTGTTCTGGGTCTGAGGCTGCCTAGAGACAGGGCAAGGCCTGGAGGCCCCAATAGTCTGTGCAAACTCAGGATGTCCCTTTGAGTGGACCTGTCCTTCACCTCCAGAGGGAAGGGAGCTTGGAGCCAGGAGGAGGGCAGCGCCTTCCACAGGGCTGCGTTGTGGGGGAGTCCAGGTTGCTGTGTCGTTCAGACCTTCCTGGCTGCCCCAAGACCCGCTCCCAACCCAGGGCTTGCTCACACACAGGAAGGTGGAGCTGTCCGGGAGGCCCTGGGGGTAGGGAACAAGCTGGCCTTGGCCAGGAGGGACAGGTGAAAATTGTCACTGCTCTTCAGAGGAAATGAAGGGAAAGAGGACAGTCCTTGAAGGGGCCCAGAGGAGACTGGGCCTGTGGCTCTGCTCTTCAGTGACCTTGGCAGAGGGTCTGCTTGGCCCAGGACTCTGCTTTAATAGCCCTCTCAAGCAGGGCTAAAGACTCTGCCTTCATGGCAGGGTGGGGCTGGGTGAAGGCCTTGGCCAGGCCAGGCCAGGCTCCTGGGCAGGAAGCAGCTGGAGCCTCACTGGCTCCCCTTTCTGAGGGGGACCAGGCAGGCCAGTGGTCCAGCTAGGGTCCAAGACCCAGCCTGGCAGAGCACTCTCGAAAGGTCTTGCTGCTGCTGCTGCGTGTTGGTGGCAGGGGCAAGACCAGACCCCAGAAGGAGGGCGCCTTGAGGCCCTGTGGTGAGACCTCCCTGGAAAAGGGTCCCCTGCCATCCACACACCCAACCACCTTCCTGGGTTCCCTGGGGCAGTCTGGATTCCCTGCTCCTCCCCACTCCTCCCCAGCGCAGGGGAGAAGCAGCCCCTGCCCTTCACAACAGCACTGTACTCTTCAGGGTCCCAGCCCAGAGAGCCACCTGTCGCGGTGCACTTGGCTCAAGATGTTGAAATGCATCTGATCACAAGCAGATGCTGCAAAACTTTCAAGGGACAACTGAGCTTGGTGTGGTGGCACAGACCTGTACTCCTGGCACTCCGGGAGGCTGAGGCAGGAGGATCACAAGTTTAAGTCTAGCCTGGGGAATTTAGTGATTTAGCAAGACACTGTCTCAGAATAATAAAAAGGGCTGGAGATGTGGCCTGGTGGTGGAGCAGCAGTAGTTCAAAGTGAAACTCACACCAAATTCTGCCGAGATGAAAATGGAGGTTGTGTGGTAAAGGAGACAGGAGGCATGAGGAAGACTGTAGTCCTGGGGCCACAAAGCCTTTTGAAGGTGTCACTCACTAGGTCCACTGGAGACTTGGCATGAGTGTCCTGGATGACAATTTGTGTCAACAGTAAGCTCAGAGATACGCTAACAGGGTGCAGCTGAATGCTGCTTCCAAGTCATGTAAGGATGGGAATATTCTGATGACCACTGCCCATCTCTAAATGCTGCAGAAAAGTGAGTGTGCATGTGTTTAGACAGGCGAGTGTGAGCACAGGGTAAAAGCGTGTGAGGAAATGCTACCTCTGGGACTAGTCCACCATGGTTTTGATGTAGGGAGTTCCGGGGCTTCCCATGGGCGGACTTCACCCCCACTGTGCGGGGCCAAGGGCAGGGAGGGCTGGAGCCTTGGGAGGAGACTGGATCCCATCTCAGGGTGGCCCTGTGACTGAGGACACACACTCACACGCAGAGGGTGCTCACTCTGTCCTGCAGGCCATCATCAGATGGAGCCCCTCTACCTCACCCAGGCCCAAACTGTGAGCCAAATAAACCTGTTTCCTTGGTGACTCACAGGTGTGCAGTGCTGTGTAGTAACTCCACAGCTGTGTGGCTGTTACTGGCAACAGAAAAGAAACTAGTACAGTTTATGTGTGTCTATGAATTATTTTTTACCTTTGTCATTTGAAGTTGTTCCAAATCAAAGTGGAGGGGTAAAGAGATCACTGCAAATGTGACCCAAGGGCACCAACAGTCCTGGCAGTCTCTCGCCTGGTGCCAACTTTTCAATAGTGTAGTAAATGGTTAATAAACTGCTACTTGGGGGTGATGAGAGTCAGTTTTCAATGACAGTGCCTCACTCCCCAGCACCCCCAGGAGTCTGAAAGCCACACGTGCTCAGGCTCAGGGACACTGTGTGGACAGTGACATGGGAGGAGGCTGGGGGGGACACCACACCACCACAGACCACAGCACACAGCGGTCCTTTTCAGGTTTATTCGTCTGCTAACATTCATTCTCAACCTAGACAGAAACAATTGGGTGATTATGACTTGCTTCTCCGTCATCAACTCTTTTTTTGTATGAATAACCAAAAGATTTCTTCTCAACACTTTTTTTAATAAGAAGCTATAAATAAATAAAGCTTTAAACGCTCCTGGGTTCAAGTGAGACAGTTCCAGTTCCCAAAAAGTTCACAGACTTGTTGCTTGGACAGTTCTGCTGTTCCAGGCTCCCCTCCAGGAGGGCGCATCCGCAGGTCCACAGGGTGCCTGGTGACCACTGGGTCCACTCACCCAGGGAAGCCCCGGTGTGGGGGCAGAGCCCTCAGAGTAGGGATGGGGCTGCCCTGACCTGTGAGGTCCTGGGAGATGCTGTGAGCACAAGGAAGCTTCACACCAAAGGAGGTGGCCTGAGCAGGAAGTGCCGGCCGGACAGCTGTGGGCCCGAGATGGCTCAGCCTGTTGCTGGCCTGGGATGGGACTGTTTTCCAAATGCAGCAGAGACCTAGAGGAGACCCGTGCTTCCATGTGAGTGGGGACAGCAGGGTAGTTAACACATAATATGTACAAGAGAGGCAACACTCAGGGAGCTCACTTCTGGACAGGAGACCATGGCCTGAGAACGAAGGACTGCAGGGCTCCCCCAATACCCCCCACCCTTCTCCCAGAAACAGCCCAAATGAAGAGCACCAGAGCCCCGCCTCCTGATGCTGATGGGGGCCACCCTTCCAAAGAGCCATCCATCACTCACTTGGGCGCCCACATCTCCGGTGTGACACTTGAGAGGGAGGCAGCCCTGGGTTGGGCTGGGCTGGATGATGCCCACCCAGAGCTCATCCTGCCTTTGGACCCCAGGTGCAATAGCAGGCACAGAGGACTGAGGGCGGGGCCGTGTGCAGGCAAACAAGGACGAAACTGCTCCTTCCAGGGGTATGGGAGTCCCCCACCCTTCGTGACAACCCTTTACTCCATGGTGAGACCCAGCAGTGGCCTGGTGAAACTGGAAGCAGGGAGGAGGGGCCTGTTCTACTGCAGGGTCAGCATGCAGCCTCAGGCAATGCCTGTGCCCTGCCAGGGCCAGGGACATGGCATGGGGCAAGTGCTTACAGTGAATATCAGCATGGCTTCTAGCAGGCCACTGGCCAGCCTCTGAGAGGGTCAGGGAAGTGGCAGGAGAGCCATGGTGGGCAGGGCTGAGCACCTGGGTGGGGTGGGGCAGCCCTGGTCAAGAATCTGAGGGTCTCAGTGCCCTTCCTGATCACCGAGAACCACCATGGCCCAGGGTATGGCTCACGGGCAGCAGCTCTGGTCCCCAGCCCCAGCTGATAGAGCCTAATCATACCTTCATGCATGGGGTTGTGGGATGGCGGTCTATGAGCCCTTGAGTAAAGGTTATAGCAATGGGTGGGGCAGGTCTGGGAGGGTAGGGGAGTTCGTGGTGCCCACCCCCCTTCCTGCCAGAGCCCCGTCTGCCTGGTGGCCCCTCAAGGCCAAGCTGCACTTTGGGCTCTGCCAATGGGCTATTGAGGGGAGTAGGGTTCCAGGGGTTGGACTGGAGTTTTCTCTGCCTCAGCAGGGTGACCCTGGCCTGGACAGCTATAGGAGGCTGAGCTAGGAGCTCCTGTGTCCCAGGGAGGGTGCTGGGTTGGCTGCCTGAAGCTGGCCTCTTGCCCTGCTGGCCTGCACAGCAGGGTGAGCGCAGGTGAGTGCATAGTTGGTGTAGGACTGGCTCCTGGCTTGGCTTGTCCTCTCTCCAGGGTCCCTGTCTCTTTTTCCAAACCATTAGCTGATGTGACAGCGAAAGGGATGGGACAGCAGGTACACCACCTCGCCCAGAGGCCCTACCATGCCCACCACACCTGGGGCATCTTTTCAGCATGCTTGCCTGCCCCAGCGGGCTGGACTTATGGATCTGTCAGACCCTGCCTTGGGGAGCATCAAGAATGCCTGGGCTGGCCCTGCTTCCTTCTTCCCACTCTTCCCAGGATGCATGTGCCTTCCGTGCCTTCTGGTGAATGGGTGTGGGGTCTCTCAGCAGTTTCCAGTGGGCCCCGTTTGCAAGTGACCTGTGACCTGCTTCACCCTGCTCTTCGAGGTCTCCCTGCGGCTGCCACCACTACCATTTCTCGATGATGTGGCTCATGTAGTCCTCAGTGGGCACACGGCCTGGCTCCTCAGGGTCCTCACCCGGCAGTGCCTCCTTGGCGCGGTGCAGCAGGCGCTCCTCGCGGGTCCGAAGGCGCTGCTCCCTGCGCTCCAGCTGCCGCTTGTACTGGTAGCGCTGCTGGAAGAGGTCCTTAGCGTAGTCATAGAGCTGCATGTCCAGATCGTTGAGCTCCTCGATGCGCTGGATGGTGTCCTCGTCCACCTCCACACCGCCCGCCCGCGTGCTGTTGTACTGCATGAAGGGCCGGATGAACTTGAGGTTGAACGTCCGCTCGAACAGGTACTGAGTCTTGCGCTGGAACTCAGTCAGGCCAAAGAAGGCCATGCCGCGCAGGTTCTTCTTGGCACTCTCCAGCAGCAGCTGGGCCCGCTTGCCCTCGGGAATGAAGGACAGGTTGTAGCAGCCCACCAGGCTCAGGTCAGCCAGCATGCGCACCTGGCGGTTGTTGGCCAGGTTGTAGGGGCAGTCCATGAACTCCTGCAGCGTGCAGCCTGACCAGTCTGTGCCCTCGTAGCAGGGCGGCAGCTCCTCGGGGGTGGGTGTACGCCCATCGCACATGTGCAGCGAGGTCTTCCACGTGGCTCCGCGCTGCACATGACGCCACTCACTCAGGTAGCGGGACACGGGGTCTCGAAGAAGGGTGATGTAGTAGAACTTCCTGCAATGACAGGAGAAGGGGAGGTGAGGGTACGGTGGGTCACAAGAATGGGGGTCCCACTGTATGCGTGTCTACTGTGGGACCCTTGGACAGGTGGGACTGCTGTGCTCAGCTCTTACACTGGCCATTTCCGAGTAGAAACTGTGGGTTAGAGATGTGACCCCCCAGACAGTGCCCTGCAGTGCCAGCCCGCTCCAAGGAGGGACATCCCCTTTCCTGCCCCTCCTCCTTGGGCAGAGCTGCTACACTGAGCAAGAATCTCAGGGAAGGACCCCTGGGGGGTTTCAGCCAGGGGGCGCTGTCCCCCTTGGGATGGTGGGGGGCCAGTTTCTGGGTCAGTTGGGGCTGCCCTGTGGTTTGTTAGCTACTGGTGCACTACTGCATTCGACCACTCTGCAGTCTCCCTGGGGAGGAAGCACAGGTCCTGCTGAGCCAAGCATCCAGCCTATGTCTGGCTTCATCATCCAGAGGCCTTGGGATGCGGCTCCCAGGGGCTCCCTTCACTGCTACCAACCCAGACACAGCAGCCAGGGGTATATTCAGTGCCTCGCCTGGAGAGCATGCTTTCAGGGACAGTGCTGAACTGTGATCCTGGCCCCTCACTGTGCCACAGCACACTGACCTCCAGCTCAGGCACTCAGGCATGCCCGCACTAGGTCAGCCCAAGGCTTCCAACAGCCAGCTCTTTCTGAGCCCTTCTGTGTGCTTCTGGCCACTCACCAGAATCCAGCCAGTGCCCTGCTGTTGGCCAGCAGCAACAGACATGGCGTGGGGCCCTCATCTGTGTGGCCACCATGTGCTGGCCCTGGGCCTATGTCTGTCTCTGATTTCCTCAGAATTGGGAACTCTGGAAAGGCTGGTGTATATTCCTGAAAATGTAAGACAACTCACACTGCCCAGGGCCACCAGGGAGGAGAGACTGCTGGGCTTGTCTGACTTCTGTCAGAAGGGCAGCTAAATGGAAAGGGACATCTGTGCACAGCACTGTGCCTCTAGCTCAAGGAGGTCATCAGCCCATATGGCTGGGTGGCTCTTGGATGTCACCTCGTAACTGGTTTGACGACATGGCACAGTGAGGCAGTGGCCCTGCCCTGGTGCTCAGGCACCCTGTACAAAGGAAGACCCCGAACTATATATTAATGCTTGTAAAGGGCATCTGGTGGCGATGCCCCACCCGGCTTGACAGCAGCCATAGAGACAAGGGCAGCTAGGATGCCAGGCTCTTCTTCTGTTCCACGGTGGGGGGGCGGGGGTCCAGGCTCTGAAGCAGGTATGGACCGGGTCTTCCTTACCAGTTCTAAGTGCTCCAGACTGTGTGGGGTGGGACCAACAGGACAGGGGTGACAGTGCTGGTGGGAGGGTATCATTCCCAAATGTGTGGCAGGGACAGGATCCTTGGGGGTACAGCCTTGACTCAAGTTGAGGTTAGAGGCTCAGGTAAGGCCAGACCAAGAAGGGTCTTGCCTATTTCACAGAAATACAAGCTCAGGTATGTAATGGCCCCCAGCACAGAATTCACATGGATTTCAAAGATTAAAGCCTAAGACCTCCAAGAATGTCTGCCTTGTGAAATAATTCTAGCGTTCCCAGACTGCAGCTTTCCTGACAGACCTCAGGATTTATTGCCTGGACACCCCCATGCTGGCATTTAATCTTGGCTGGTCTAATGCTTCCTGTGACCTTCAGCTGTTTTGACATTTCTGTGGGCACTGGTGTAGTGTGCCCACAACCATGCAGGAGCCTAGTGGTCAAGGAAGACATTTTCTTCTTGAGTTTGTTCACTGAAATCACAGGAGGCTTTGTTCTGGACAAGGGTCCTGCACAGACTGGTCTGTGACTCAAAATGGAGTCAATCGTGCCAAAGCTCCTGCCACATCCAAAGGAAATTGAAATCTGACAGTCAGGAGAAACCAACAAACAACTAAACTTCTCAGACAAACCAGTTCCAATCAGCATGATAATGATGCTCCCTCTGCCTTTTTACAAAAGTAACCTGATAATAGCTAAGCAGTTATTTTCCTATTGGTACATCTCCCTGTCCTTGCTTTACAAGGAAATCACCTATGAAGGGACCACTCACTGCTTCTCCTCTCTTCAGCCTTTGCTTTCTATAAAACCAGTCCTCAGCTCAGATCCGTGGGACCCTTGTCCTTCTTGTGGAATGAAGTGTTGCCCCTTTCTGGAATCATAAAAACCAAATGAGATGTTTTAATAAGTTGCAGTCCGTGCCTGTGGACAGTTTTAGACACTGCTGCTGGAGCAATTGGCTCTAAAGTTTTGTGGTGTTTGTGTTTTTTTAATTGCTGTGGTGGGGATGGAACACAGGCCCTTGCACTCAGCAGCAAGAGTCCCATAGAGCTGTCCCCTACCCACTGGAGTGCACGTTCTTACAGGGTAACTGCAGTGCAGGCCTGGGCCCTACTCCACTGGAAACGTGTGAAGTAAAGGGATGAGTACAGGACATAGGCAGGAGGGTGGGTGAGCGGGTCAGCTGGGAGGGTGGAGGGTGGACTGCAGTACTGCGGCCCTGCAGGCTCTGTCCCCTGCCACCTTCCAACAGCTGGGGCCCACGATCTCATCCAAGTCAGGGAGACTCCAGCACCACTCAGACTTCATGGATGATGGGCACACTGGGCTTGGAGCGGGGAGGCAACTGACCCAAGGCCAGAGCAGAGGTGAGAACAAGCTCTGAGAGGTCCTACAGTGAATCACAAGGGGTGGGTTAGGAGGGAGGAGCAGAGGCTGCATGCTGGAAAGCACACTTAAATCTTAGCATGTGGACCACCAGCCACCATCTGGACTAATAACCTTATCAACCCAGATGCAACGAGTACTTCTTCCTTCAGACTGTCAAGCAATGTTTCCTGTTTAGCACAATCCCACTCCTCTTATCTATGGCCATAGGAACAGTGTTAAGGATTTATTCTTTCCTTCTCCCAATTTTCATATATATAATAAAAAAAAATTTTTTTTTTTTAACAATCTCACTATGTAGCCTAGGCTGGCCTTGAACTTGGAGTGATCTTCCTACCTCAGCCTCCCAAGTGCTGGGATTACAGGTGTGTGCCACCATGCCTACCCCTGTAATAATGCTCTTAGCTTTTTCCTGGCAACTCTGGGAGCCTGTCCCAGGACCTGATCCTTTTCTGGCTGGCCTTCATGACTGCTCGATAAATACTTTTATTTCAGAGACCATTTTTTTGTCTCTAGAGTTTTAGTTTAATACAAGGCAGTGCCAACACCCCGTCCCCTGCCCCGCCCAGCAGTACTTCTTTTTCCTTCCTCTGCCAGACAAGACAGTACTGGTTTGACCCAAACTCGTGCTCAAATCTACCCATTCCTGACTCCCACCTTCTGGAAGTCTAGGACTTCGAGGCTAGCCTAGGAAACATAGGGACACCTTGCTTCTAAAGAAAAGAAAAAAAAAAAGCCAGGCATGGTGATACCTGTCTGTAATCTCAGCATGCTGGGAGGCTGAGGCAGGAGGATCACAAGTTAGAGCCAGCAAAGCCCCCTGGCCCACTGGGTGTGACAACTGCACTGGGGTCACAGTTTTGTAAAAATTACACACGCTCAGAAAACGTACCACCCAGGACAGTAACAGACTACTCAATGGCTATCTCAGAACAGTGAAATTAGGGATATCCCCACCCCCAGCATTTTATTACAAAAATTTCAGAATTACAAAAAGTCGGAAGTTCAGTGAAAACCTGTAATCCCAAAATGGGTGATTTTAATTATTTTCTTTACATATTTCTGTGCTGTCTGCAACTATATACTACAGCTTGAGCATCCCTAATCTGAAAATCTGAAATGCTCTAGAAATTAAACTCCTGAAGGCTGACAAGACACATGGGAAAATTCTACATCTGACCTCACGTGATAGCTCAGTCAAAATGCAGGTGTCCTAAAGACCATACAATCACCTCCAACCTATGTATGTAAAGTGTATATGAAACATAAATGAATTGTATTTAACTTAGGTCCCCTCCCCAAGTTACCTCATAGTATCTATACAAGCACTCCAAAGTCTGAAATCCAAAGCACTTCCGTTCCCCAGAATTTTGAGTAAGGATTACTCAATCTGTACACAAATAATTAAAATAGTGTCACAACTGCAAAAATGGCCCTGTTGCCCAGGATAGGGTTTTGGGGTGCAAAGGGCCTTGGAAAGGGTAGTTCTGCCAACATCAGTCCTTTGCAAGGTCACAAGGTCCCAGCAGGCTTCACTTCCCATTGTGGGACTGAGCAGAGGCCTTTCATAGTAGGTTCTAACCCACCAGATCCAAACGGGCACCTTAACACAGCTGGGCTGTACAGCAGTGCGGCAGAAGTGCGGCTCCCCACTGGGCACAAGGGCTCAGCTGCTCAGTTAGTTGATACAGCAGGAGGTTTTTCAAAGCAATGCTCTCAAACTCCTCCAGACATAGGCAAGGCCATGTGCACTGTAAAGAGTCCCTGATGCTGGCCTCGATGCAGTACCAGGAGTGCCACTGTGTTCTCCCCAGGTTGCAGAGTGCTGAGGTCCCCATGGCGGGCCCTTTGAGTGTCCTTCCCCCAGACTGTGTACCCTGATCTCTCAGGGTCCAAGGTACCCTTCATGAGGACTTGTGAAGATTGGACCCAGATGACTCCAGAAGACTGAGAAGTCCAAAGGGTGGGTGCAGGCAGTGTGATTCGAGGCACCCAGTGATGATCCCCTGCCTGGGGCTCATGGGCATCAAAGGGCAGGGGCTCTCTGCAAGAAGTGACTGGACCCAACTGTGGCTTGAGTGCTCAGGAAAATCAAAGTCACCAAGTCTCACTGTGAGGTGGAAGCCACATGGGGCTGGTGCCTCCTCTCCTTCCGGTAGCAGGAAGGGCTGGCTGGTGAAGGTTCCCGGGGCTGTGTCCCCTCCCCTCTGAGAGGCAAAACTTCAGGCAAGGAGGTGAGGGGTGAGAGGACAGCCCACAGGAGACGACCTGCTCCAAGAGGCAGGAACCAACAGCCAAACGTGTGGGCAGACAGGTCCCTGCTGGCCTGGACACAGCTGCCGCTCACCTCCCACACCTGGCCCAGGTGCGGGAGGTGCAGGTGGCCCTTCTCAGCACCTGCAGGATACCCAGAGGCAGGGTGGAACCCCTCTCCAAGTGCAGCACAGAAAGTACTGCTGTAAGGCTGCCCCTTCCTGGTGGCATCCTGAGAATAGCAGTGGCTATTTCTGTGGATGAACTGAATCTGATTCCAAAAATAACTGGGTCCAGAGACAGGCCTCACGACACCAGGGCCAGGTGCTGTGTGGGCCCAGGCGTTACAGCCCCAGCCCCCATGCTTCCTGCACCCTCTCCTGGGGACAGTAGAGGCTGGTCTCATTGGTGACCTGTGAGATCTGGGCAATGCTGCCAGCCGCAGAGATAGACACCCAGAGGAGGCCCCAGAAGGGCTTCAGTGCAGCCCTGGTACACCCACCCTTCTTCAGGAAGGGCGAAGCACAGATGCCTCCAGCGAAGTGGGGAGCTCTGCCTCAGCTCACCCAGGTCAGCTTTTTTGACACAGGGGTCTCACTATGTAGTCTAGGATGGCCTGGAGCTTTCTATGTAGCTCAGGTTGGCCTCAAACTTGGAATCCTTCTGCTTCAGCCTCCGGAGTGCTGGAATTACAGGTGTATGCCACCACACCTGACCAGGTCAGTTAATTCTCACAGATGGGTGGGAAGGCAGCCCAAGTATAGGGGGCCATGCTCACATGTGTCCCCAAGAGACAGGTTCAGGAAACAGCATGGAAGCCCCAGAGGAGGAAGGAGCCCAGAAGATTCCCAGGTGTCACTGTGTGACTGATTCTGCTGTCAGGATGTCCTTAGAGACATTGTCCAGTTTCCCTCCTGCTGGCTGGAATGTGGGTGCGACTGTGGAGTGCCAGCAGTCATTTTGAACTAGGAAGCAGAAGCCCTGCTTTCTGGAGCTGGTAGAGGGGACAGAACCTGGGTCCTTGATGTTTCCTCAGCTGCACCCACTGCACGGCCACATGGCCACAGGGCTGCACGGCCTGCTTATGCTGGATTCCCTTCCTTTCTTCCTTTCTCCCTTCCTTCCTTCCTTCCTTCCTTTTTGTGGAACTGGGGATCAAACTCAGGACCTTGCACTTGCCAGCTGGACTCCTTTACAAAGGGAGAAAAATAAACTGTTTCACAATTTGATCTCTGAACCTGATCCATTTACTCAGGGCTGACACACTAAGGACGGGGCATGATGAGAGGGTGAGCTGGTGAGGGTGGGCAGCAGGGCTTGGCTGACTGCCAAGCTCAGTGCCTTATTTTGTGGGCAAAGAGGCCCAGGTTTCAGTAGCTGACCCAGGGCACAGAACTGGTCAGGGCAGCACTGGCTGGAACTCCAGACGTGAGCCATAACCACCTGGGCCGGTGCAAGGCTGGCTGGTCTGCATGGACCTGCAGGGCCAGGTGAGTGTGTCCCCAAGCAGTACTAGCCCAGGCACCCTGCTGACTGCTGTCTAACCCACAGGCATGGGTGTGGTGCTTTGTAACTCAACTGTGAGCCAAAGCCACAGTCTGTTTTCTGTAAAGCATAGCCAGAAAAGTTTACATAAATAAAAAAATACAGGCAGACCTGCAGGAAAAATGCTTCATCACTGGGCTGAGTGACTTTAATCAGAAGCTGGATTGTCCTGGGCACAGGGAGACAGAGCCCACGCCTTGGACTTGGCCCGTCTTGGGTAGCACTCTGCTGCAGGAAGCTGGGCAGGCCGCCCCTCCAGGCCTCTTGGACAGGCCCCTTCTGGTCACACACAGCTCTCTCTGGCCATGCCAGCCAGGGCAGATGGTGGATGACAGAGATGACAGCTTGGCAGGAGTCCTTACAGCACTCTTGCCCCCTGCTGGGAAGCCAGATGGGCGGGGACAAAAGGCAGAAGGGTGTGGGGGCTGGGCGAGCTGCACAGGGTGATGTGTCCTGCAGGCAGCAGTGGGGGTAAGGACCATGGTGAGCCCCCACGGTGGTGCCCCTCAACTCTACTCTGCAGCCAGCCTGCTAGGTGGGTCTGCCAGCAAGATGTGCCACCCTCTATTCAGGGCCTCTAGTACTCCAGGCTCTGGCAGGCTCTGGGAGGTTTGCTCAGTCCCCCTGCCTGCCATTGGCAAGCTCCACTTGGACTCCCCGGCTCCTCATCCAGATCTGAAGCTGATCCTGAGCAGGGCACCCTCTGAGGACAGGGCTGGGAAGAAGGTGACAGCCTCCCCAGTGCCTTTCAGTGACTGGGCTCAGGGTGCCAGGGTAATGCACAGAACCCCGAAAGCACAGGACCCCGAGGGCCTCCGTTGCCACCACCTTGTCCAGCAGTTCCAGGCCTGGTGCTCCACACCAACCCCTCTGCCCCACTGGAGCAGATGCCCACTGCAGTGGTAGGTACCCCTGAGTGGGGGAGCGATCCCAGGGACCCCTGGGCAAAGGCCCTGGTGGCTCAGGAGTTTCTGTGCAGCTTCATGTCCACACTTAGAATAGCTAGGGAGGCCTCTGGAGGTGGTAAGCCTGGGTGGCATCTCTGGGTGAGACTGCCTCAGCGTGTTGGGCAGTGCAGTCACAGCCAGCTGCCTGACCTATCCCTGTGCAGCAGGTCGGCAGGGGCAGGCTGTGCAGGGCTGCAGGTGTGTGGTGCCTGTGGAGGGAAACGATAAAGGCTTGGGGACCTCTCAGTGGTTCTCTGAGCTCAGGAGCTGCTTCCGCCTGCAGAAACAGCTCACCCACTGCCAGCCCGGGCTAGGCTGACACAACCAGAGCCCCTCCTTGGGACATGGACCCAGACAAGGAAATGGTAACTATGGACACTGCTGGTGTAAATGCCATAGACCAGTTCGTGAAGAGGCCAGCAGGGGAGGCTCTCTCACCTGGGGAGGAACACAGCCTTGGCCACACTGGAGACTGGCTGAGACAGGCAGCCCTCGCCCTCACCCACACTCAGCTCCCTGTCGTCCGGGCTGTGGCATCCTCTTACTGCTCTGAGCTCAGGCTTCCAGGCCTGCACACTGCTGTCAGGCTCCTGCACCCAGGATTTTAGCGGGGAGGTGTGTGTGGGGCGGGTTAGGGAGGGCAGGGGTTCATGGCTTAGGCATCTTTGTGTAACTCTCCCTTCATCCCTTGCTCAGGGCCCACAACACAGGCTCCTCCCTTCTGTCTCGCTCTAGAGCTCCCCTCCTTTCTTTGCCATCTGTCCCCAGGTCTCTGCCATCTGCCCCGCACAAACGTACAGGTATGGGCCCTGTGACCTCCTCCTGCCCCTGCCGAGGAGGCCAGCACCCACCCCAGAGGAGGCACGGCTGTCTCTCCTACACTGTTAAGACAGCCTGTGAGGCTGTGACTCCCAGGGCCACACAGCCAGCACATGTGAGTGAGATGACGGCGTGGCTAGAGGCTCCTACCGGCCAGCATCTGCCCCTGCCAGACCTTACAAGAACAGCCTGGGTCAGCACACTGACCTCTGGAATCCAGCAAACAGCACCCCAAAGCACAGCACGACTGAGCACCCACCGAGTGGCATTAATCTACCCACAGCCTCCCAGGCCCGGGCTGCTGCCCCAGGACAGACTGCTGGAAGTGAGGATGTGGACTTGAACTTTCAGACTCAAAGCAGCAGGAGCTGCCTGGCTACAAATGAGGGCAGAGGTGAATGGTGCCAATGGCAGCCCTGGGCCCCTCTGGGTGGGGCACACAGTGGAGGCCTGGGGCCAGTGCAGCTGGCTCTTTTCATCTCAGGGGGCTTCTCTGCCTCCCCCTCTCCCCCATACACACGCACGCACACACACATACAGCCTCTTGAAGAGCTCACTTTACGCGAACATGGGAGATTCTGGAGAGAAGCTTGTCCGTTTTCAGGGCCAGGGTGATGTGTAACTTTAGCTCTCTGCATTCTCTGCTGCTGGGTGTTTGCTGGCGGCCTAGCTCCTCTTCCCCACCCTCCAATATGACGCAGAGGGTGGGGAGGACAAGGCAGCCTGAGGCCCCTCTGTCCTGCCTGCTCACCAGGGCCACAGACCCCAGGGCTCAACATGCCTTGGTGGTGCAGCCTGAGGGCCTGGGCCTGACTCCTGTGCCTGGCACCTCATGCTGAGTCTGGTCAATGCCTCACTCACACCAGCCTGTACTGCCTCCAGAGCCTGTGTGCTGGGCTGGCAGGCGAGCTGTGGCCCTGCCCAGGCTGGTCTGTCTCATCCTAGGCTGCACCCTGGCTGTGAGGGGCTGTCAGAACAAAGGGTGTGTGTAGAGCACAATGCAGCTGTCAGTGGCCCCCAGGGAGCAGGGGGAGCCTCAGGCTTCTGCAGCACCCCTGCCAGGGTGAATCCTACCCCAGGTCCATCCATTGTTGGCCTACCCAGCGCACCTGTCCCTGCCTGCCAACTACTGCTGGGTGACTGCTCAGACAAGTGCATCCTAGGGGCCTGGCCTTCTCCAGAGGGGGTGGGGTGCTGCTGCAGGCTGGGTGCCTCTGCCCCCCTCTGCCCACCCCCTCCTGTGCCAGCACTGAGGCCATTTGTCTGTCCCAAAGGGCTGTCCTGGTGAGGAAGGTGAGGATGTGGACAAGAGCAAAATGAGGTCTCACAGCAGGGCAAAGTGGCACACACCTGAAATCCCAGCTATTCAGGAGGCTGAGGCAGGAGGATCACAAGCTTTAGGCCAACTTGGGCCACCCAGCAAGACCCTGTACCACACTAAACCAAACAGCTGGGGATGTGGCTCAGGGGTAGAGGGCCCCTAGGTTGGACCCCCAGTATCACAAGGTAAAAAGAGGCCTCAGCATCAGACAGATAGAGCCTCGCTCTGCCAGCTGCCCCCCCCCCCCCCCCCGCGCCCCATGGAGCCTAGGGAGAGCCATTGGGTCCCTCTGAGCTCAGTTCTGATCCACTAATCAGGGTGAGGGAAACGCCTTCCTCCCAGGCCTGTAAGGGTTTGGTGGAGCACCACATACATTGTTAAAGAGCATCAGAACCTCTCAGCATCTACACAAGGAGCTTGCTCATTGTCTTAGTTACTTTCCTTGTTGGTGGGATGACACCTAAGCATTTTCAGTCCACAGGATCCAAGGAAGGAGGCATGGTGGAAGGGACTAGTAGAGGAGAGCGGCTAACCTGGCAGGCCGTAAGCAGCATCAGGGGAGTGGGAAGGGGGACAGTCCTTCCAAGACACAAGCATAGCAGGCACCTCTTCCCACCAGACCCCTCCCGACAGCAAATCCGTGTTGGAGCTTGCAATCCAGTCACCTCCCAGACACTGAGGCTTTGGAGACATTTTAGATCTAGACTATACCCCTCATCCTGGACCAGGCCAGGTGTGAGCTGTATGGCCTCATACAGATGACCTCTGTCTCCTGGCTCGGCAGCCTGTGCCCTCTGATCTGCTGCACTCCTCCCTTGGCCACAGAATTCACTAGGTGTCTGTCATGTGCAGGACAGGAAGGGCTGGGAATGTGGCCACTAAAGACCCTGCTAAGTGGGCACCGCAGAGGGAAGGCTCAGGGGCCACTGAGGCCCAAGTTGGGACCCAGAAGCAGGAGGCCTGGTGAAGCAGTCTGGGGAGGGGTGCTCCAGAATGAGTACATGAGACAGCATGGTGGCCCTAAGCTTTGACAGCATGGCCCAGACTACCCAGGTGCAGGCTTGGTGGGAAGAGGAAATGAGGTCATGGCCTCAAGGGCAGGATGCTGTTAGTAAACACTGGGAAAGATATTTCCCATCCTTGTTTCAAAATACCAAATTAAGAATTATATGTACCAACCCTCTCTGGGAGGAGAGGATGGGCTGCGGGCTTCTGGGAGCTTGCCTGCTGTTCCCAAAAGCAGCATGGCTGTGGGCTCTCCCAGCTGAATCACAGTGCAGTGCTGTGCCTAGGGTTGCTCCAGGCAGGAGGGGCTGGGCTCCACCTCCTCTGTCTGCCCTCTGACTCCACCAAGCTCCTTCCTGCTGCTCTGGGCTGTGCTCCAGCAAGTGAGCCATGACATGGAGGGAACCCAGCCAGGCCTTGGTCCCCTCAGGGCAACTGCTCATTCATATTTTACCCCAATTACCTGGCTCTTTCTGCCTTCTGATATCCCGAAGGTGAGATGTCAATTCTGACCAAATGCACACACTCACACCTTAGGGTCATGGGCTGGTGACGGTGCTCTCTGCTCCTGGGCTGCACTCGGGTGGGGCAGCCAGGCAACTGGGCTGTATGCTTGTTGGCACAGCCTGGCACCTGCCTCCAGGGCCCGTCTCTTGACCCAGCTAGGAGCTACAAGGCTCACTTTGCATAGAGGCCTCCAGGCCTCTGCTGAGGCTGCTGCACAGCCAGGACTCAGATTGCTCCTCCCCCATGTCCCCAGCCTGCAACTGCACACCTACCACCCAGCTGCCTACGCCTGGGGAGAGGGACACAGAGGACTGTGGCAAGGTCTGGGGGAGTGCAATGCTCCACCAGGGTGTGCAGCACATGTGCCTGACTTGGCTAAAGTGTCTCCAACAGGAGTTCACTAGGCAATGCCAACTTGTGGGTGTCTGTGCCAGGCACATACCCTACATACACATGGCCACTGCCCCTGCCGGGATCAGAAGTGCTCAGGACCTGCGTGTGAAGGGTTAGGGTGCACTACAGCCAGTGACTCCATGGTAACTGGGAGGCACAGCCCTTCTGGGGCCTCTGCGGTGATGCATGACCACACCCCCACATGTACAACAGGTGAAGTGTCACATCAAGGCTCATGGGTACCTGAGGCCAAGTCTGCAAAACACATAAACCTGGCACCCTGGAGATGAAGGAGAATCACAACAGAAGCCCAGTACCCAGAGGACTTGTCCCTGGCACGGTGCCCTCAGCCTAGTCCATAGTTTTCTAGTTTTATACAAACAGGCATGTGCTAGATGACAAAGGAATAAATGAAAGAATTATGTACACAACCCAGTCTGATTTTCCTGAGGGATTGTGAGGCAAGGAGGCCTGGGAGGCTCAGGGCCTCCACAGCAGCTACTTAGCCCTCCAGGAGCAACCTGATGACCCATAGCTGGGGCTGGCTCTATGAACCACAGTGACCCTCAAGATCCTGGGCAAAATCCTCTGGTTCTCTCCTATGTGGTCCTACACAGCCACACCCCAGAGAAGAAGCTGACGCCCACCCACCCACTCACCCACCCACAAGAGCACAGAAGAGGCTGCAGACAGAAGTGCTCTGGAGCACAACTGTTTTCCCCAGACAGAGAAATTCGTAGCCTAAACAGCACACTCCAGAAAGATGGCACTCCATACCCAAATTTAGTGCAATGGTCCACTTTCTACTGCCCCATTACTCTGCAGACCAGGCTCTGCTCCCTGGGAGGGTGACCCACCTCTGGCTGATGCACTGGGAGAGCTGTGACCTGAAGAGTGACCCTCAGTTCTGGGAATACTGGCCTTTACAGCACCAAGAATCCTCCTACACCCCTGCCAACCACTTCAGCTCCCCATCATATCCACTATGCTTATGGTCAGTGGCTGCAAAAGGGGGAGGGGCCTGAGAGGCATTTGCTGGCTCTATTCCTACAAGCCATGGTGTGGTTGCCACTGCAGATGCCCTCTGGATGGGCAAACAACGTCCCCTCATACAACCAGGTCCTCAGATCCCAGAGTGTCTGACTTCACAGACCACATGCCTGGTGTGAGTCTGTCTCTCATGAACTCCACAGAGCACCCACAGGAAGTAGGGGTGCCAAGTCAGCATTGGGAACCAGGCTTCCCACTTGCCAGGAGCTCTGCCACTGTGTGACCATGGCAGGGTCCCCAGAGAACACTTCTGGGACCTCCTTCCTTCTTGCACAACATAGCTCAGCTTTACTCAGCCGAGCCCAGCCCAGACGGAAAGAGAAGACACAGCAGAACAGACCTCAGCAGTTACCTGCTCTCAGCAGTGGAGGGCTGGATGTACCAGAAGACCATGCAAGAGACAGGGAGAAAGAGAAGCTACAAGTCAAATAATTTGCATAAAAAGTCCAAATGTAAAAACCACAAATTGCTTTATAACCTCAAAAAAAATCCCATATAAATCACAGTGGTAGTTAAAACTTTCCCTACAGTACTAAAAATGCCTTTAGCTTATTTTCACATGTTTCTGGTAAAAACCACAGATGCACAAGTATGTATGCACCACAGGACCACAGACACATAGGCATGTACACACGTGTGTATTCATGGAAGTGGATACATACTTGTAACTGCATAGCTGCATGTAAAGCTAGCATGTGCATGGCACAAATGTGTCAAAACGTTAAAGTGTCAGGGAATCTAGGTGAGAGGTGGAAGGCTCACTTTACTACTACTCCCAACTACAAATTTTTCAAAATAAAAAGCAAAGAGGAGAATTCCTTCAAAGGGAATGCCAGGCTATTTCTTCTGAATTGTAAAAGAACAGACTACCCAGTTTTATGGGAACTCTTCTGTACTACAGCAATGGAGTGAATGATCTCCAGTTCATTCTACTTGGCCAATGTCACCCCAGCCCCCAAGCCAGACAAAGATGGGAGAAGTCAATTACAGCCTATTTCATCTATAATACAGACATTAAAAACCCCCAACAAAACTCTTATCAAGTCAAATCTAGTGCTCAACATGAGAGACATTACGCTAAGACCAGGTCAGGTTATCCCAGGCAGGCAAGAATATAAGAAAACTCCCACGTGACTCATCTCACCATAAGATTACAGATCTCAGCAATATGCTATACAGGAAGCACTTGGCAAATGTTTGTTATAAGCACTCAGGAAAGGACAAACAGGAAAGTTTTTTTTTTTGAGACAAGATCTCACTATGTAGCCCAGGCTAGCCTTGAACTCATGGTGATCCTCCTACCTCAGCCTCCTGAGTTATTACAGGTGTGCACCACCACACCTGGCTAGAGAAGAGTTCTTTCAATGTGATAAAATATCCCCACAACCCAGAGCAAGCATGGAGTTAGCATGCCTGCCAAGATTAAAAGGAGTACAGACTTTCACTTTCCTGAAGCGATTCTGAGTAAGGAGCTCTCAGCTGGTGTGACAAAATGAGATGAAGGAACCAAGGAGAAGGCTGTCCAGAGTCCTCGTCCAGACACAAGCTTTGCACACAGCCCCCTGGTCCACTGGAACCCCAGTGTGGGTGAGGGGGGCTTCTCATGCCCACTGCCCCTGCCCTGGGTCTCACTCCGAGCATGAAGGCTGTGCTTTGGTCTCAGTGGCCTCCTGGGGGATCAGATGAGCTCAGCAGGTGCGTCAGCCAGGGTGGCTGCTTCCCACTGAGCTCCCCTGAGGGAAAGCCCTGGCTGCATGAACCAGGGTCTCCAGGGGCCACCATGCTGCCTGGAGCAGGGTGGGCCCTGAAAGAGCCTTGGCCTATGTTCTGCCTGATACGGCAGGGCTTTGAAAGGGCACATATGGGGCAGTGGAGTGGATGTGGCCGTTCTACCCCCAGTTCCTTGTTCCCTGCTGCCTCCTTTCTCCTGGGTGGGGTATGGACCCAGAGCAGCCCCCACAGGGACAACAAGTGCTCACAGCTCTGCTCAGGCTGACCCTGCAGCCTGGCTGCATGTCCACAAGCTCTTCTGCCTTCCCACACTCACTCTTCCCCAAGCACTTCTCAGCCCTTCTCCTCCGTCCAGCTCCCTCTCAGTGCTGCCACAGGAGCTCCGCCAAATGCACTCCTGGCGCCACGGGTGGTGAGCACCCCCTCCACTGTGGTGCCTAGGTGGCTGTACATGGAGGGTCTGGCCCAAGAGAAGGCCCCTGGATGTCTGGAGAGAAGCCCAGGCCAGTTGGGGATGGAAGGCACCAACAGAGGGAGGCTGCAAGGGCAGCAATGAGGTGCAGTGGGGAGAGCCAAGCAAGAATGAGGGAGGCTGGATGCCTGCCCTGTTCCAGGCCCTCCTGCTGTTAGACACTGGGTGAAGGTAGCTAGAGGGGACCCCAGAGGAGCATAGGGCTGCTCACCCTCCCACAGTACTGCACACTGGCAGGCATGTGGCCTGGACCTGCCCTAAGGGTGGGTTCCTGAGATGGGGGATGGCCCGAGGCTCTTGGCCACCAAACACTTCCCCAGGGCCAAGGCACCTACACCACCTGCACACAGAGGAGAGGCATGGCCCTTGCCTTGCAGGAGAATATGAGCTCCTTATTCAGGAGCTCTGGCACCAGCCAGGCTTTCTGGGCCGAATGCCAGGGCTCCAGTAGGCCACTGGGGGAGGGTGAGAGTCTCATGGGGTAAGCAAGGCCGAGGACTGAACAGGCAGCATGAGTCGAGGGGGACAGTGGTATCTCGGATGCTCAGAGGATTGTAGGCTGGGGCTCGTGGCAGTGACTCATGAGGGCAGGAGGAAGGGCGGGCAGGGTGGCCATCAGCTGACAGTTCCCACTGAAAGGGAGGGCTGACTCACACACAAGGACACCTGACGCGAGGTGGGAGGCAGCCACTGGCTGGGGGCTGGGCCCAGCCTTTACCTGTCCACACCGTGGTCACTGCCACTCCTGTGACCGGGACATGCCTACCTGCACCGACAGGGTGTGGACACTAGGACGTTCCAACACGAGGCCTGGAGGAAGGGCAAGAGCAGTGAGAGAGCAGGGCACCTCAGGCTTGGACTGCGGAGTGTGAAAGAACCCAGAGACCACCCAGGGCAGAAGGCCAAGGAGCTGCCGTGCAGGGTCCCAGGCCTGGCACAGGTCACAGAGAGCAGACCTCCTGAAGGCAGGACTGATGGCTGTGTCCCGAGGACAGATCCTGCTTCCCCTGCTCCAGCCCCAGCCCAACCAAGGTCACCACCTGGAGACATCTGTGTCCTTATGCTTCAGGCAGGGCTTCTAGGAGGTGCTCAGGATGGGGCCATGGGCCACCCCACATACTGACCCCTCTACCTGGCCTGTGCAGCTGTCCCCTTGCAGGGAGTTAACCCGAGACCTGGACCTCCCAGCACTCCTGAGGGGCTCTGGAGGGGCAGGGGTTGAGGATACTTCCCTTTCAGGATCTAGGTCCCAGCCTTGATGCAGGGCCCCACCCAACCTCATCTCCTCTGAGAGCCCCATGCCTGCTGCTGCCGGACATGGCTGAAGGTTCCCTTCTGCATGTTGGGGGCAACTCCCATTGTCTGGCTCTCCCCTACTCCTGCTGCACAAGGCCTTGGAGATCACCTGGGTGCTTGCCCACATGAGTTTGGGGACTTCGGTGCTCAGTCTCTTCCCTGCATAGCCGACGTGGTTTCTGTGCCCGGGTCCAGCAGAGCTGCCCCTGGCTCAGCTCCCCTCTCCCCATGCCCCACTCAAGCCCTGTACCCTGTGGAGGGGGAGCATGGCTCCCAGGCAGCACTGTGCTGCTTTCCTCTTCTGGCCTGGAATGATGCTAAGCAAGAAACAGTCACGACAGCTACTCCACAGAACCAAGAGCAGAATCAGCTGTGATGGGGACCGCAGTCCCCACTGACAGGCACTTTCCTGGCATGAGAACTGAGGAGCTGTGTGTCTAGAGCAGTGGAGGTCTGGAGAGCAGCTGCTGATTTCCCAGAATCTACCGCCCCTGAATCGAATTCCTCCCAGGTTCGAATGGCCCTTGGGGCAGACAGGTGAGGAGAGGACAGCAGGACGGCCTCAGACCTCCAGTGAGGAAAGTCGAGTCACACTGCACCTGAGCACCTGTGTCTGGGCTGCTGCCAGGCTGACAACCAGCCTGGGGGCAGGAAGCTGAGAGAAGGCCCCTTTGCCGGGCTTAGACCATAAAATGGCCATGCTGGGTGAGGCAGATGCTGAACCCCTGGGTCCCAGGCTGCAGGTTGGGGTCTGTTCCTTGGGTCCTAGAGTGAGTATGCCTGAGCTCACACCTGTCCTAGACCCCTGCTGGACACCTGCCCCAAACTCCACAGACCACTGCCTCTTGCCCCTAGCTTCCTATAGAAGCAGACCACAGCAGTGACAGTTCACAACTCTGCCATGCCCATCAGCACGTCCCAGGAAGCACCCATAGCCACAGCGCCAGGCTACAGCCTACACTGGATCTTGCTGTAGGCACCTGTTGTTCTCCAGGCTGCCTGCCTTCAACCTTGAGTCCATCTAGGGCAGCCACCACGGTCTGGCACCCAACCCACAGCTGTGGCCCTGGCTACTTTTGGGATGGTGTTCTTTCAGCCTCCAGGGCCTGGGGAGGGGGAGGAATGCGACCCAAGAAGAGAGAAGGCTGGTGGTGAGCGCCAGGCCCACCCTGGAGAAATCAGATGCTGACCAGGATGCCATGGGAAGGTACAGGCCATGAGGGTGTGTGTGTGGGAGTGCGGGGCGGGGTGGTGGTGGAGAGGGGCAGAGGGTCTTGGGCTACCTTCCCACACCCTGGCTCTGGGAAGTCCCTGGCTGTGAGGGCGTGGGCAGGCAGGCCCTGCTCCCTGAAATCCTTTCCTTCAGGGACATGTGTGCTAATTCTCGGGGACACAGCTCCAGGTGGGCTCCAGGAGGAATGAGGAAAATACGAAGAGCAGCTGCCCTGATACCCAGCTTCAAGGCCCAGTGGGCTCGAGACCCACCCCAACTCCCCACCCCCTCCATTCTTCTCCTTGAAGGCAGGAAGGCAAGGGTATGAAGTCAGAGGGGCTGGGGTGCCCAGTAAGGGATGGACACTGAGCCCCAGTCCTTCCTTGCAGGACAGATGGTGCTGGCATGATCATGCTGTGACATGATGTCTAACAGTAGCTCCAGGCACCTTCCAACAGTTGGTACCAACCTATTCATTTGGTCTTCACCCCACCCCAGGTTGGGGATACTGAGTCCCACCATTCAAGGTCCAGAAGGCAGGCACAGTGAAATAGAGGTCCCTGCCAGAGCCACACAGCCAGGCGGCACCTGTTGTCCACTCCCAGCATGTGCCCAGGACTAAAGACAGGCTCTCCGGAAGGTCCTTAGGTCCCCTGAGGTCAGCATTAACCCAATACCAAAGCCAGACAAGGACACAAGAAAATCAGACACTGAGATCCTTTACGAATGCTAATGCAAAGACCTTCAACAACATACTTGGAAACTGAATTCAACAGCATACTAAAGTGAGTCTATATCATGACTAGGGGATCCCTGGAATGCAAGGAGGGTTCAAGATGTTTCAAAATCTGAAATTCAATCAATGTTATATGCTCCATAAACAGAATGAAGGAAAAAAAAAACCCCACAGGTCAACTAATACAGAAGAAAAATGTGACAAAATTCAACCTGCTTTCATGACAAAAACATTCAACAAACTAGGAAGAGAATAAAGGCCACCATTATGGACTGGATGCTCGTGGAAGCCCCGAGTCCCACTGTGATGGTATTAAAGGTGGGGCCTCTGGGAGGTCATCAGTCCCCTGGATGGACCACGAGTGCACCAGTGTGACCCCCTCTCTCTTTTGGCCTTGTGAGGACAGACACAGGGTATGGGCCAAGAAGGCCGGCGCTCAACTTCCCAGCCCTTTCATCTTGGACTTCCCAGTCTCTTATTTCCATGAGAAATCAGTGTTTAAGGCCCTGGTTAGTGGCACTTTTTATAGCACCCAAACTATAAGGGAAAAGTAATCTCTGCAGATGACATGGCCTTATATATAGAAAATCCAAAGGATCCACAAAAAAATTAGAGTTATTAAACTAACCTAGCAATTTTGTAAGATGTAAATCAAAATAAAATCAGTTGTATTTCTATACACTAACAATAAACAATATCAAAAGGAAACGAATAGAAGCAATCCCATTTACAATACCAACAAAAGAAAAAGAAGAAAACCTTAGAGACTTAACCAAGGAAGTGAGCCATTTATAAACTGAAAGCTATCATACAACGGTGAAAGAAATGGAAGGTGAAGGGCTGGGGATTTAGCTCAGTGGTTCCGGTGCTTGCCTTGCAAGCTCAAGGTCCTGAGTTTGATCCCTGGCACCAAAAAAAAAAAAAAAAAAAAAAAAAGAAATGGAAGGTGACAGCAATAAATGGAAACACACCGTATGCTTATGGACTCGAAGACCTAGTATCATTAAGAAAGGTATAATACTCCCTCAAACAAATCTAAAGGTACAACACAGTATCATAACCCCAAACCATTCCCTATACACAAAGAAAAACATCCTAAAATTCACATGGAATTTCAAGGAACCTCAAATAACCAAAGCACTTGATAAATAAGAACCAAGTTGGAAGACTCGAATTCCCAGATTTCAAAATTTACTATAAAGTTGCAGTAAGTAAACCAGTGTAGCATGGCATGGAGACAGAAACCAAGGGATTAGAGGGCCTCGAAATAAATACTGGTATATGTGTGGATAGACGGTGTTCAAAAAGGGTGCCACGACTGTTCATTGGGAAAGGACAGTCTTTTCAACACTTAGAAAAGAATGGGAAAGCTGGAAATCACACACAAAAGAGTAAAGTTGAATGCATCAGTTTTCTTTTTCCTTCAGTACTAGGGACAGAACCCAGAGCCTGACACACACAAGGCATGCACTCTATCACTGAGCTACATTTGCAGCCCTGGGACACCGCTACACCTAACAACTCAAAACACATCAATGACCTAAACAGTAAGAGCTACACCTATAAAACTCTCAGAACATAGAAGAGCTTTATGACACTCGATCTAGCAATAGTTTTCTGAATATGGCAACAAAAGAAAACATATAAACTGACCATCAAAAAACTTGTGCATCAAAGGACACTCTGAACTTTGTGGCAAAGCAACTTACAGGACAGATGTCTGCAAATAATATATCTAATAAGAGAACAATATCCAAAATATCTTCTGATTTAACAAAAACACCAAACAACTGAATAAAGACTTGGGCAAATAACTTGAATAGGCAGTTTTTCAGAGTCAGCCCACACACAGAAAGGCGGTTGGCATCAGTTGGTATTGGGGGACAAAAATTGGGGGGAACCAATTCACATCCACCAGAACGGCTGGTACAGAAAGAATGAAACCAGCCAGGTGTGGTAGCATGCACTTGTAGTTCCAGCTACTCAGGAGGCGGAGGCAGGGGGATCTCTTGAGCCCAGAAAGTTCAGGCCACAGACTACTGCATTGGTTGGGTGTGGGCACTAAGGATCAGTAGTGAGGATGCACCTGCGAACAGTCACTGCACTCCCCTCTGGGCAGAGTCAAAACAAAAGAAGCAAACTCCCCAGAAAATAAATGCTGGCAAGGATGTGGAGAAATAGAAAGCCTTGATTATTCCGGGTCAGAATGTAAAATGGTGCAGCTGCCGTGAAAAATCAGTGCGTCGGTTCCTCAAAAACTGAGACACAGCATTGCCATATGGTTCAGCAATTCGTTTTTTAGATACATACCTCACTGCCCCCCGCCACACCAGAGTCTATGGCAGGGATGGGAATGGGTATTTGTACAAGCATGTTCACAGTAACAAGGATGGAAGCAACCCAAGTGTTTACTGATGAGTGAACAGGTAAGCAACGTGTGGTAATACACACAGTGGAATATTATTTAGCCTTAAAAAGGCAGGGGCCTTTGACACATGCTACCACATGAGGCAAACTTTGAAGGCTTTATGCTAAGCCAGTCACAAAAAGGCAAACGTCATATGATTCCACTTGTATGAGGTACCTAGTGGAGTCGAGTTCCCACAGGCAGCAAACAGAATGGCGGGTGCCATTCTGGGGGAATTGGGAAGGGGAGTGGGGATTTCAGTTTAATGAGTTCAGAGTCAAGAAGATGATGAAAAGTTCTGGAGGTGGATGGCATTGATGGCTGTAGAAACAAGATGAATTCGCTTAGTGTCACTGAAATGTATACTCAAAAATGCTTAATGTGGTCAATTTTATGTTGTGCATATTTTATAACAAGAAAAAAGAGCCCAAATAGGCTCCCCCATGATGCAGTGACTGTGGCCGGTCGCCGGTCCCTAATTAAGGACTAGGGAACGCACAGGGTCTGCCTGGTCTAAATTGGCCACTTACCTCTTCTCCCTCCTACGTGGGTGGGTGGGATAATCTTGGGCTCTCAGGGGAGGAGACTGAAGGCATGACACTTGGTCCTGGAGGGGGAAGAAATGTCCTTGGATCTGGCAGAGAACCCTGTTTCTGTGCTTTGGTTGGGCAGGGCAGGGCGGGGGATGGGCAAGTGTCTGCTCCTGCTGAGAGACAGAACACACAGCCCCTCCTCACACCCTGCACCCTGGCAGGGACGGGACCATATGGAAGCTTCCCCACACCAACCCCAGTTGGCCTGCCCTGGCCCTGTGCCTCTGGCCGCAAGGTGGGGTGGGGGATGCAGGCTATCTCCCCTAGAGGCCACCCTCATGAGAAGGGAGTGGCAGCTGCCCCTCCCCTACGATTCTGTCGATCCAGCTCCCATCTGTAACCCAGCTCTTCAACAAGGGCCACAAATGGGGGAGGAGAGACAGGTTGACACAGGGTAGAGGGCAAAGAGTACCCCACAACTGGGGCCTGTGCTATGTGTGCTGTTCCCCACCTGTCACTCCACAGGGCCACCCTGAAAGGGAGCACCTACACAGTCATCGAAGCCAGTCCTTGCAGCCTCAGGACAGAGGCCACACGGGGGTGGGGGGACAGCCCACCCACCACACCCTCCTAGGGGGGAATGCCAATGTCAATAGCAGAGCCCTGGTCCCCTTCCTCTAGGGGGGCAGCAAGGAGCCCCAAGGTCACAGTGTCTGTAGTGTGGGCTTCTGGGTGCTCAGTCACCGCAGTCACAGCCTCCTGAACAGCCACTGTCTGCAGGCAGCACCCCTACTCCTGCTGTGGGCTCCAGGCCATTGCCCTGTCTGCAGTGCACATCACCTGCAAAACCTTTCTTCTCTGATCCTGGACAAGGCTGAGAGCTCAGGATACAGGAGCAGCCCAGCCACCGAGTGGAAAATTGCTTGGCTCTTAGCAGGGATGAGTGGGAAGGGATTTCCGGATGGGAGGAAACATCTCAAAGTGCCAACCACTTGTAAGGAAAAAGGAATCTCATTCCAGAATGTTTCTGAGTCACTGGTGACTCTGAAGCATGCTGCTGCGGGAGAGTGCATGTGTGTATGTGTGTGTGCATGTACAGGGCAGTGTGTGGGTGAGTGCACAAGTGAGAGCGGCTGCCCTTAGGGACTTGTGTTTATGGGTGAGGGCTGCAGGTAATAACACTGCCCCTGACAGGATCCCAGGGCACTGTTTTCCTGGCCCATGTGGGCAGTTGGGGCACCATGCTCGCCTGGATCTGCACCATCTGAACAGCTCACTCAAGTCTCTGCTGGTCTGTGGGCAGGAGGTAGAGGGTCCAGCCCCCCACAGGGTGCACTGGGTGTTCCACCTAGACAGGCAAGCCCCAGTCAGAAGACATCTCTGCCCAAGCCAGGAAGCTAGTCCTCTCCCTCAGGAACACCCATCAGCACTCACACACCAGCAGTATCGCTGCACACAGGGCAACTGCAGAGAGAGCTGTGGGCATTGGGGCACAATATCTGAGAGTATCTGTGGGTAAAATGGAGAGATTGCTAGGTAAATGGATGCACCTTGAGACCATACTTTTAAGTGAGATAAACTGGACATACCTGTGTAAATACTGCATGGTTTCTCTGGTGTGAGAAACTGGAAGTGTAAATAAGGACCAAAATATATAATAGATATTGTGAAATGGGAAGAAAATGTTCAAATGAAAAGGGGAACAAGGGAGGGGAGGGGAAGAAACTGGCATGCCAGTCGGTGACGGAATAAGGGCTCGTCCTCACTCCATGTGGATGGGCTCCATATAAACAGCGGAGAGCTGCATGGGACAAAAAGGCACAGAAAGGGCAGATTTGCTCTCTAGTGGAGCCAGGACACTCCTTCTTCTTATAGACATCAGAGCTCCAGGTCAGTAGGCCTCTGGCCTTAGACTGGACCATGCTGTTGGCATCCCTGGGCCTCGACATTGCAGACATCTGGCTTGCTGTGAAACACCTGTCTTCATTAATCACCGAGTCAATTCCACAGTAAATCCCCGATTACCCCCTACCACCTATCTGCTGTCTACCTACACAGACATCCTACAGGTTCTGTTTCTCTAGAGAGCTCATTCGACCACCCCTTGGGGACACCACTGGCCATGCCTGCCCTCCCAAAGCAGGCCTCGCCATTGAGAAGCTCGGGGTCTGTCTTGGGCTTGATGCTCCCCAGGGATGGAACATCTCTGGGACTAGGCTTGGCAGAGGGAGGCCCACATGCCCCTCAGGACAGAGCCCTAGTACTCTCGGGCTCATGCTGAACACTGCATGAGCCCAAGTAGCCTGTCTTGGGCTTGAGCTGATGGAGGAAACAAGTGCCTGCTACAGACAGTAGGCAGGCCAACAGTGGGTAGCTTTGTTATTGGATGTCAGCCCAGAGCTCTAGAAAGACCCATGGCCTGTGGAGGGTGAAGACCTTTCTGCTATGACCAGCTCAGGACACTGGTGAGTCCCTCACCTGTGGTAGTTTTCCTACAACTGGATGGTGGCGGGGACAGCTTTGTTCTGGCTACAGCACCACTGAGCTGGCTCACTCTGGAATACCCCAGCATCTCTCCTGTGTCCAAGCACCCTCACACCCCCACGTGCCATCACCCCAAGTTCCGTGCTAACCCACTGAACCAGGCTCTGGGAGCCCTTGTGATGACCCAGACTAGCTCATGTGATGTGGTGCATGGACAGGAGGCAGTTGGGCAAATCCAATGCCATCTGTGTCCGCATGCCACCTTTGCATACTCAGCTCCTCCTTGGGCCACAAAGGACATGGAGGTACAGGCCAGGGGACACAGAGACCAGGTGATGGCAGGGCCCAAGCTGGGGAGGACACAGAGAGAGCAAGGCTGAGCCACAGGGACTGGAGGGGTTTGCCTGACTCCTCCTGGGCTTCTTGGTGTGGGAGCCCCGCCAGGTGATGCCACTCCACCACTCAGATAGGGCCATGTGCAAAGTGCTGGGCCCTCAGACTAGTGCCTTGGACTGGCTGCATGGCCTCTGCTGCTCGAGTCTCCTGAGCGTCTGCTGGGCATAGCAAGGGATCACGAGGCAAGAGGGGGCCTCACTACAGACTGAGGGAGAAGAAAGACACCCCAGGTGCTGGGGGCCCTAAGCTGTTTTGTTTCTGGGCTGTTTGTCCTCTGCTGGCTTGGTAGTGTTCCCTGGCCCTGACTGAGGCAGACTCATGCCTGCCGGGCCCTCTTTCAACCCAACTGCTTGAAAACGGCAGTGGGGTGGGGGTGACGTGCTTCTGCCCTGAATAGCGCCACTCGTGGATCCCACTCTTGCCTCTCACCCATGTGGCTGAAACCAGACCACCTCTCATAAAAATGAGGTTTTCCGCTGGGCATACTGCCAGCCCAGCTTCCAGGAAAGCAGAGGAACAAATCGCTCCTTGCAGGACTCAGCTTCCCGAGGCATGCAGGGTGGTTTTGAAGTGTGTCTCAGAGGGCCTCAAACTTCCAGGATGTGGACTGAAAGCAGCCCTCTGTCTGCACTTGCCTGGACCTGCCCCCAGCCACAGGCACAGAGGCTGCTGCCCTGCCTACCAAGCAGAGCTCAGCTGGGCCCTGTGGGATACAGGGGGGTGGATGTGGGGAGGAAGGAGGGCTGGACTGAGCCTGGTCAGCTGAGGCCTCCGTTCTCCAGGCAGGGCCTTTCCTTCCTTCCAGGTGACAGCAGAAACCTCCCAGCCCCCTGGAGACCATCTGTTCTGCCTTCCCCCATCCACCTGCCCCGACCCTCTCTGGAGCTGGCATGTTAGACCTAATGCCTTGCTTCCAGCCTGATGGCCAATCACTCAAAACTGACTCTAGGGCAGGAAAGCCTGTGCGCCTAGGCTCTCCACAGTAACATGCTTACACAGCTCCACTGCTGC
Organism: Heterocephalus glaber; assembly: GCF_053883595.1. NCBI lineage: Eukaryota > Metazoa > Chordata > Mammalia > Rodentia > Bathyergidae > Heterocephalus > Heterocephalus glaber. The sequence goes on along the minus strand of NW_028258143.1, from coordinate 32,362,840 downwards.
CTAACAGCATCTTCCCCAAGGCATCCACTTGAACTGCGGTCTGGCTCTGTGGCAAAACTCCCGACTCGCATTCTGGAGAAATTGCCACGCTGCACCCAACATCCACAGCCTTGCTGCTTGGAAGAACACCCCATCCTGCCTCTTGCCATATGGTGATGCAACACAAAACCTCAAAGCTATTTCCCAAGGACACCAAAGCTCCAGAGAGGTAGTTACATATGAGTCGTAGCTATCCAAACTCAGAGGGCAGACACTCCTGCTGCCACTAGGGGCTGCGTGCCCCACTTTGTTGCTGAGGCCCTGCAGGCCCTGCCCAGCAGCAAGAGCTTTTTAACTCTCATTCAGATGGAGATGTAGGGGTTTGGCTGCTTGGCTGTGTCCGAGCTGGGGGGTGGGGTCTGCTCCTTGGCTGGCACAATGACACACTCCGGTCCTGGGCTGGGAGCTTTGTCCACACATCTGCGGGGGGTGGGTGTGGGCGGGGGTGTGTAGCCTGAGCAGATGATGCCGAGGGGATGGGGATGCAGGGCTTGGCTGGGCTCAGCATGGACAGATGAACAGTGTTGTCATTGTCATGGGGGACTTTAAGGCACAGTGTGTAGGCATCTGGTGCCCTGGCCAGGTTGGGGGTGCAACACAGGCAAGAGTCACCAGGGAGAGGTCTGTCCACATGCCCACTGGGAGGGGAGAGAAAGGGTCCTTGGTTTCAAGGCAGCTGGGTCCAGGCTCTGGTTTTAGCTGCAAGATCCCTTCTTCTGATTTAGTCTCAGAGGACCCAAATAAATGGGGCTGAGGGTAGGAGGCCCTGCTGGCTTGCTTTCAGGGCTTGGCTCACACAGCTGCTGCCTGGGACACTGCTAAGCACCTCTGAGGAAGGTCTGGAGTGTCCTGCTGCAGGGAGGACAGTGGTCGGTCAGCCATCTGTCCACCTACCCAGCCTTCTGGGCCTCTGCCCAAGACCCAAACATCAAGGTCCCATAGGGGTCAGAGGTCAGCAGGCACACCTTCCCCACATGCACACACTGTGGCAAGTGCTGCAGAACAGGCTGCACCCAGGCCCAGAGCCACATGCGGAATGGGTAGAAATGCAGAGGTGACACCTACCAGGCATATCACCTATGGAACCAGAATACACAAAGAACCCTACACATCAATAGGAAAAGGATGAACAATATCACGGGAAAACCCAGGACAAAGGTACAAATAGGTAACTAGCAGAGGATACCACTAGGGCCGGTAAACACACCAATAAATGACCTCACCAGTCAGCAGGCAAGTGTGTGCTAAGACTACAGTGGTCTGATTGCGGCTACCAGACTGCAGAAATGGCTGCCTGTTGGGCCAAAGGACAGGAGATTTCAGCTCCAGGAAGGGTCAAGGGTGAAGGAACCACTCTGGGCTGAGGACAGGCCACCCTCTAGCCCACTGCTAGGGGCACACAGAACTGTGGACAGGCATGTCACTGTCACCTGGACTGTTGACAGCCAAAGCAGAACTCCCCTGGCTGCTCTCAGAACAAAGCTGAGGGAAAGGAGCTCTGTCTAGACAACCACAATGTTAAATCCGGTTGTGGATTAAATATGCATGTCACGGACCAACACAGATACATCGCAAAAACAGGTTGAGGGTAAGACAGCTGGTTGTGCGAGGTTAAGTACTGTTTAATACAGGTTCTAGAAACTGTGTGACATCAAAACAGAGTGGAGACACTGCTGTGTGAAGATGTGAAAGGTAGTCTGAACTGGGTGTGGCAGTGCACAGCTGTAATCCCAGTTGTCTGGGACCAGTAAGATGGCAAGTTTGAGCCCAGCCAGGGCAACATTTCAAAATTTAAAAAGGGCTGGGGATGTCGCTAGGTGTGATGGTCCTGGGTTCAAGCCTCAGTACCAGAAAAGTGCTTTTTTAAAAAAAGGTGGTGTAAAAGGCATAGGAAAACAGATAAAATGCCAGACAGTGGCCATGGGGCAGGCAGGCTGGGTTGGGGGACAGACGCATCACCTTTAGGAGGCTTCTGCAGCAGGGACAGAGGTGAGCATTCTGAGGCTCCCTGCAGATAACCCGTGGGGGGTGCCTGGTGCTGGTGGGGGTGGGGAAGAGGGTGAGTCAAAGCGCCTGAGGGACACAGCCTGTCAATCAGCATTGCGCTGCTCCTCCCAGACCTCCAGTTCCTGGGGGCTTGGTCTCACGGGTCTCAGGAGGGGTCAGTCCACAGAACATGTGGGCTGTTGGCCACAGAGGCCAAGGACTTCCTGGAGATCCTGGGGAGAACCTGGCAAAGCCTTTTTTTCAAGTGGGCACGGGAAGGGAGGCAGTGGGTGCTCCCAATGCCACAGCCAGGATGAAGAGGAGACCCTCACAGCTGCAGCACGGCATGCTGCAAGTATCCCGGCACCGACACTCACGGATGGCTTAGATAGCCAGCCTCTACCGGTCTGACTTCAGAAGCTCTGTGCTGGGCCTCAAGCCCACCAATTCACTCAGTGGGAATAGGAGCAACAGCCCAGCTGGCTCTGGAGGACCTTTTCTGGTCTCTGGAAGTGACAGGACTCACTGAAGCCTCCTGTAGGAAAGAGCCTACAGCAGAGCTGTACCACAAGTCCATGAACCCATCTCCATGCAGGCACTAAGTGTTTATTTCACAGGTAGGGAAACCCTGGCACAGAACTCACTGAGCCTGTGGCGAGGCCAAACTGGGACCTGACCTGGCTGGTCTGGTCTACATTTGGCTCCTTCTCTTGTCTGCTGTGCACCAGTGCTGTCCCGTGGGCCCCTGGCTCCCTGGCAGCCCTGCTATTCTCTGCTCCTGCTCTTCCACTTCCCTGGCCGTCTTCCTCAGGGCCACAGAAGACAGAGCTGACTGTGCTGACTCCCTGCCGGACTCTGGGTGTTCCTGCTGGGGGTGGGGACACTCGGGACCTTCCAGCATCTGTCCCCCACACTGGCAAGCATGGCTTCTGTGAAGCAGCCAGGCTGAGTAGTGCAGAGCCCTGTCAGGGACACCCCAGACAGCAAGAAGAAGGCCCGGGCCTGCCGCCCTTACCAGGAGGTCTGGCACAGGGAGATGACAGGGCCAGCTCCCCTTGAGACCAGCGGTGTGTGATCCTGGCCACTGACCCGAGGGCTCTACAGCTCTGTAATCAATTAACTCCTGCATTTTAATCTCACTCATTACTACCCCGACAGACAATTACTGATCTGTCCTGATGTCCCCCTGCTGGACCTTCTGATGCTCCCCACCGAAATAAACACAGGCAGCTGCACTGCCTGCACAGCTGTCGGACTGCATAACCTTTGTTCCTTTTCTCCAGCCCCACTGTGATTAAATGTGAGTTAATGGATAAAGATGCTTGTTAGTTTTGGGACACTAGATAAAATCTGTAACAGACCTAAAGTCCCAAAGTAAACTACTCAACTCCTTGTTTGCCCGGAACTGATGTTCTGGACACCACAATCTATAGAACAAGCTGGAAATGTCTGCTGACCATCAATACATGACAGTCGACCACTAACCTTTGTCCCCTTTTCTTTAATTCTATATGTTAACTTCCCCCTCAACCCCCTATAAGAACAGCCTCGGACTCTGAGCCAGTTGCCTCTCTAAGCTATTTTGCTTTGGGAGTGCCGTCTGGCCAGACTAATAAAGGTCTGTTTTATTTTCCAACTTGTCCGGTGTGTTCCTTCCCGGGTGTTCTTCGCTGCAGTCAGCTCCTCGGAGCTTTTGGTAAGGCCCTCGGTCTTACACCGCCCTGAAAGACAGGCCAGAGGCAGGAGCACGGGGGACCTGCCTCTCAGGGAAGGGCCCATTCCAGCCGGGTCCGGACTTTCGGTCGACTCCTCATACACTCACACCTGCCAACAGCTTGCTCTCCAGAAGAGCAACCAGCACCCGCCTGAAGCTTGGTCATGGCTCCCGTGAGACCACAAGGGCACAGGAAGTAACAGGTCTCTGGAGCCTCCATAGAAACAAATGGTGGGCAGGCATCTCCATTTTAGAAATGGGGAAAATGAGACAATGGCATGTCTACCTGAGCCTAGGAGCCACACTGTCCCAGGCACAAGGGAGGAGAGGCTGGCTCACGGCCCGCAGGGCCTGCTGGGAGCCAGGCCTGGGAGGGGCCCCCACAGGCACAGCTGGTGGCAGTGGGACAAGGGCTCCCAGGCCGGGTTCTGTGGCCCCAGCCTCACACAGAGGCTGGGTGAGGATGTGTATTGCCTGCATCAGCTCCACCCTCTGCCCACCCAGCTCTACAGCTCAGGGACCTGCCCTCCAACTCTCTGAGTGGGAATACACACACCACCCCTCTCCAGCGACAGCCCCTCTGGGGACCAGAGACAAACACCATACCAGGGAGGGGGCATTTTACAAGAGGGGAGGGGGAAGGACAGGGCCACAAGTCGAACAGCCAGAAAGTGACTGGCCTGCACGCAGGGCAGATGTGATATCAAGGTCTCCCCTCTCCACTCCTGTGTTCCGCTGCCTCAGGTCCTCTCATTACCATTTACCCTGACAACCTTCGGGTCTCACAGGATGTGGTTCCAGAGTGCTACCTCGGGCTAATACTCCCACTTGAGCTGCAAAACCCCAGTGGGGGGCCGGGGATTTAGCTCAGTGGTTTCGCTGCCTGCTGCACAAGCGCAAGGACCAGAGTTCGATCCCTGGTACCAAAAAAAACCCAAAAAACCCCAGTGGGGAGCAGTGTCCCCACCCCCTCAGAAGCTGCAAACCTTGCCTGTAGCAGCTCACACCCTAGAGCTAAGGACTTCTTTCTTCAGTACAGCACCCTCCCTTCCAAAACAAAAACAAAACCAAAATCATACTGGGAAGAGAAACCCAACTGAGTTCCCGAAAATGCAAGAAAGATGGCCTTAAATAAAAAATGTTTTGCAAGCATATGTCACCTAGACAGGGGTGCTGGTGGGGGCCAGATGAGTAAGTCTCGATGTGTATGCAGATGACTGGGGAGACCGCCTGGCCTGAACTGCATGACCCTCCAAACCTGGGGCCTCCTTGCCAACCCTACATGTTCCCACTCAGCAACTGCCCCAACAGTACGGCTTTGAATGCTTCTCCTGCAAACCCCAACACACCCACACCAGGAGAGGTGCAAGTGTGGTCCCCAGGACACCTGGACCCTTCCTATAGGGCTCCCTTCCAGGGCACCATGAGGGAAGGCCAAGGCACCAGCTAGGAATGGCAGGGCCCGGCTCCCCTCCTCATCCACAGGAGCAGTGCACAGACACATAACACAAGGGCAGGGGCCCCACGCTCCCAGTGCTGCCGTCCGGGTCTTCCCAGGCTGCAGGACCACCTGAGAAGCCCTGATCCTGCTGTGCAAAAAGCTGCCCAGTGTCGCCTGGATGTCTCTGCTATCAGCAAGCCTCTTGGCGCTCCCTTCTCAGAGTCAGGAGAATGTGGCTGATTCCTACCTGTCAGCTACTGAGCAAACACGCTAGGTGTTTTCCAGTAACCCTGATAGTGCAGGTCTGCTTGGGAGAGCGTGGCTGTCATTCTCCCATGGATCTTCTCACCAGCGGTGTTGGGGTGTGTCAGGGGGCTCAGGACAGACATCCACCTGCTGGCTCCTGGCCCTCTAGGCTTAGGTACTCTGACCTCTGGGCCTTAACTTGCTTCTGTGGAACATCATAATGTCTGCTTTGTGGGAGTTCTATGTGCTGTTTTAGCCTGTTTTCTACAGTTGTAATGAAAATCCCAAGGCCGGGAACTTTATAATGATGAGTGGTTTATTCAGCTTGCTATTCTGGGAGGGTGTGGTGCCAGCTTTGGCTGGGATCTGGTCAGGGTGGGAGTATACGTAAAACAGAGATTGCAGGGCAAGATCAGGAGAGGAGCCCAGGAGGGGCCAGGTTTGTTCTTGCACACGGCTCTCTTTTAAGGGGACCTACCTATGTCCCCTTCCAGGGCAGGATCCTTGGTGACCCGGTTACTTCCCACTCGGCTCCACCTCTTAAAAGGGCCACCACTTCAATCCTACAATACTGGGGGGCAAGTTCCTGACACATGCACCCTGGGGGACACACTAAGAACCATATCCAAGATACAGCCAGAGTCAAATGAGATAACCCCAGTGTAAGTTCCTGCTAAGAGCCAGGGGACAGAAGCTGCTCTGCCAGCTTCCCCATTTGTTCCCAGGGCCTGTTCCCCTTTCCTTTAGACCCCAGGCCAGGGGAGCTCACTGGTGTCCCCCCCCCCCCAAGGGTAAGAGACAGACATCTATAAGCAGGCAAGGGGCATCTGCGGGGGGGGGGGGCTGGTCTCTCTGCTATGGTTTCTACCCAGATGTTCCCCTACAACCTCATGCGCTCGTAAGTCGGGCTTTGAGGATGTGACTAGATCATGGTGTGTGTGTGTGTGTGTGTGTGTGTGTGTGTGTGTGTGTGTGTGTGTGTGTGTGTGTGTGAGAGAGAGAGAGAGAGAGAGAGATTCTATAGCTAAATGTGATGTTGGGAAGTGAAGCCTGGTTGGAGGAGGTGATCACTGGTGCAAGGCCTGGCAGGGTCTCCCTCCCTCCCTCCTCCCTTGATTCCTCTCTCTGCTTCCCCCTGCCCTGCCACGAGCAGCTCCTTTCTGTTCTGCTCCTCTGCCTTGCTGCCCTTCCTTGGAGCCAGCCCACTATGGACTGAAACCTCTACAAACGGTGAGCCAGATAAACCTTTCCTCCTTTAAGTTGAGGGCATTGGGCATTGTATCTCAGGGACGAGAAAGTAACTAAGACACTCCCCATGTCCCCAAGTGCTGGGCCAACCCAATGGTACATGCGGTGCAGGACTTTGCAATAAAATCTACAAGACTAGGCACTTTTTGCTGACTTAAAAAAAGTATATTCTCTTACAACAGTAGCAACAAGAAGGGCAGTGCTGAGAGGGAACTCCAATACCACAAGTAAGAAGTATGAGATGCAGACTTTTTGAAAAGAGCTTTGAAACACTCAGGCTCTTAAATGCATAAATTCTACGCCTAGGAATTTCCAAAGGAAATCAGAGCTATGCAAAATATTTGCACAAGAGGATGTCCACAGCAGCATTCCTTACAGGAGCCAGAAACTGGAAACCAGCATGTTCCCAGCCCGAGAGCCAGGCCGGGGCACCCAGCTCGGGGAGCATCTGCAACACTGAAACAGAGTACGTTTTTAATGACATGAGGCAGCACTCATGATGTAATTTACACTAGTTTCAATTACAGGAAAAACTCCGTGCAGGGACTACGGCAGCTTCTCTTTTCTCCATCTTTCCTCCCACTCAGCCACTACAAACTAAGATTACAACAAAAAGGAGGGCATATGCAAAAAAGGAACTCAAAGGACCTGACCAATGAGAATGCAGGCCCTCCTATGCCCTCCTTCCAGAACCCCAAAGGACTCCAGACCCACAAGGCCTCCCCCAGACTCCCCACTGGGAAAGGCGCCACCTGAACCTGTTCTGACCAAGGCAGTGTGTGGGCTTCATGGCCTCTGGACTGGCTGACTTTGGGATCCATGAGGAAAGGGCTTTCTGGCCAGGTGCAGGCATAGCCTCAGGCTACAGTGGGGCCCCACAAAGCCTCAGCTCTGCCAGGCCCAGCTGCACACAGGAGGTGCCTGGCCGAGCTCAGCCTCTGAGGTGCACACAACAGAGGTGGACTCGGGAGCCCGAGAACACTGAAGGTGATTCTGACTGCAAACCACACGTGACCCCTTAAAAAGAAGAGACTCTTGTTATTTTTTGTTTTTTAGTGAAAATCTAGCTTGGCCTCAGATTCTCTTCTCGTCTCATCCAAAGGCTTCCACACCAGGTGGGCGAGGTGACGACCCCTGGGCAGGGTGCAGGTCCTGTCCACTGGCCCCACCACACACTCTGGGTAACATCTGTCCTCCACTGTGGGGATGCCGACTGTGTCTCTTGACCTCAAAGGCAAATTGGAAACTGCCAAGTGCCATAGAAACACTCCAAGCCAAGCATGTGCCCACTCTCCTGGCCCACTGGGGAGCCCCCAGGTTCTCGAGGAGCAGCACAGCACTTAGGTTCGACTTGAACCTGACAGTTACAGAAGGAACTGCAGGACAGAGGCTGTGGGGCCAGGGTGAAAATATTCTAGGTTGGTGCTAACATGAGGGCTGCATTACTGGGCATGAGGCCACAGCCAGTGCCAAGGCACCAGAGGAAGGCCAGGGTGGTGGACGGGAGCTCAGTCAAGGGAGCCTAAGGCAACAGGAAGCCCTGTGAATAAGAAGTCAGGGAAAGCTTCTGGGAGGAGAGGTCACCTGGGCTGAGACTGAAGGAGCAGTTAGCAGAATGTGGAGGGAAGCACACCACAGAGGGCAAGCCCAGGCTCACACAGGCAGGCTTCCAGAATCTGAGCTGACTTCCTGGAGGAGAGGGTGCAGAGTCGAGGACGAGGCTAAGACCCTGAGAGGACACACGCCATCGAGAGACCGCTGGTTCACCCCTCCCACAGGGAAGCACAGTTCCTGCGAGATGACACCACAGACCATAAGAGCCTGCCAGGGGCTCCCAAAAGTACCCTGCTGCAGAGGATGCCAATGGGCCCACAACCCCAGCCAAGATGGCTGAGAAGCCACATGGGGGCTCCAAATGCCCTCTGTGGTTCCAGATGATGCTTATACGACTTCAGGGACATTTCCAGGTCAACCCAGACAAGACCCTGCCCCTATTTCCCTGATGTCATCTTCAGGGAGCACCATTCAGACCCTCTTACATGACACAAGAGTGTGGGGTGCTGACAGACTCTAACTACAGTAACCACTGGTGACCATCACCTCTGGCTGCTGCCTGTGGCTACCACCTCTCTCCAAAGCCAGTCTGTCCTTCTCAGTGATCTCACAAGCATCCGGGCTGAGGCCAACAGGTGAGGCAGCCCCGCAAGACAGGACTAGAGTGCACCTGCCAGCACTCTTCTCACATGCCTCCTCCTCTATCAAGGCAGGAAGTGCCAACTGCTGCTGGAAGGTCCAAACCACATCGGAGCAAGGCATCGGAAACCTGTCCCTCTCCATGTTCCACCTGAATGTGTGCCTAGCTCAGAGCAGCCTGGGTGGGTATCATGCCAAAAGGAGGCCAGGGGCTCACTGGGAAGGTTCCAGAAGTGTGCCTTGGGGCAGGGACACATCTGCCCAAGTCTTGCAATGCCCTGGGGATGCGGACAAGAGATAGAGAGGGTCCCAGCCCAAGGGGTCACTCCAACACACACAGGACCCTGGAAGGGTGGGGAGACAGGAGGATAGCAGACATCTGAGTCTCTGTCACTCAGCACCAGCCACCCTGCCATTGTGGGTGTGACCCCTGGCTTGGAAAGCAATAGAGTCCCAAGGGTACCTGGGCCCTGGGCAGATGGGTGAAGTGCAGACTGGCCTCTGCAGCAGAGGTAGCCCCCGGAGGTCTCAGGGGAGCCTGTGGGAGGGTCCTCGGTACAGCCTAGATGAAAACTCACAGAGGCATCGCCCGAAGCCTCTTCTAAGCTGGCTCACTACAGAAACCGTCTGTAGAGCCTAAGGGAGGAGAGGGCACTGAGGCAGGTCAACGGGCAAGACTGAGGGCCTTCTGGGAGTCCCTCCCCTACTGGCCCAAGTGCTGCTGAGCCAGCGACTTCCAGGTGTCAGCAAAGTGAGAAGCAGTGTGAGGCCAACAATGCTCCCAGGGATGCTTCCACTCTTGCCTCACCTGATCCCCATCTGGGGAAGGGGTGCTAGGGCCTCCCTGGAGCCTCCTACTCCAGGGGACCAACTCTGGAGAAGGGAGGTGGAGCCCTTCCCCTGGAAACCCACAGGGCTGCAGGAAAGCACCCCAGTGAAGGTGCCTCTGTGGGGTAAGCTCACTTCAAAGGTCCGGGACTCTCCCTTCCCACTCTTGCTTCCAAGAAGCAGGGAGGAACCCTCCTGGGCCTGTCAGTGCCCAGCTCCATGTAGCACTGCTCAGCTGAACTGTGGGGTGGCTCCCATACAGGAATGTGCCTCCCTGCACAGCAGACCCAGTGCTGGTATATGGGGGTCTGAAACCATTAAGGGAGGGCTCCAGACCACCATCTCCTAGGCTGGCAACTGCTGGGGGACAGGACACAGCTGGAGGAAAGTTGGTGTGCGTCTCCAACTCCAGGACCCCAGTTGTCTTTCCTTTTCACTGTGTACAGTCCTGGGGACTGAAGCCAAGGAGAGCTGAGTTATGTCCCCAGCCCTTTGTATTTTTCCTTATTTCGATACAAGGCCTCACTACGTTGCCCTTCAACTTGCCAGCCTTCTACCTCAGCCCCCGAGGAGCTGGGATTACAGGTGTGTGCACCATGCCTAAAAGGATCTCAATTTTCTGAGACTGAGAAAGACCAGGGAAGAAGGACTGGGGGCTGTTCAGGGGTGCAGGGGCTGGACCACTCTCAGCTCTACTCCAGCCAATGGGAGAAGACCCCACACCCACCTAAATGCCCACACTTCTGCCCCGAGGGACTTCTCCGGGTCAGTGGCACACTTCCCACACTCACCCTCCCAGCCCATACCAACTCAGTCCTCAGAGGAAGGTGAGGGCGCAACAAAGACACGGTGGAAGCGCTGGCTCTGGGCTCCCAGTCCTTTCCAGCCTGGATGCCTGGGGCATAGGGTGCCTAAGGGGGTGTCCCTGCAGGACATGTGGGTACAACAGGAAAGGGAGGGAAACAATACCAACGGAAATGCGGAAGTCCAGCACTGCCCCGGGACCTAGTGCTTCCCAGGAGGGCTGCCCCAACACTCTGCCCACACACAGGCCGGCTGAGTCCCCACCCTCACAGGCACGAAGAGCAAGTGCACCCTGAAGGAAGGTGTCTAGCTGCACACGTACCCCGCCCCGGCTGATCCGGAGGATGAGCCCCCACCCGGTACCTTTGTTCCTCTCTCGTGGCGGGAGGACAGGTGATACTGCCTTCTCTCCGCCCCCAGGCGGGTCACTCCAGGTCTTTGTTCTACCTGCACACGCCCGCAGGCTGGGCTCACCCCTTCCCCCGCAGTTCTTCCCCATCCCCTAACAGCCTGCAGGCGGCCCCCGAAGGCTTGAGGGTACCCCGGGTGCAGGGAGAGGAACCTCACTTCTCTCGTTCCACTTTGGTACTAGAGGGACACGCCTAGGCGACCCCTCCAGGTGTGCCCCTCTGGAACCCGCTTCCCCACCCAAAAACCAACAGGGCTCCGTGAAACCAGCCTGGAACCACAGCCCCGGCGGGCCAGCGGCGGCGACCCAGGAGGAAGCCCAGGCACCGTGCAGCCAGGGGACAGACACAGAGGAGGCCGTGAGAGATCAGAGGGCAGCGGTGGCAGCTGCTGGAGCTACCGAGCTGGGGCCGCAGGGAACCAGGAGGCGGCTGGGCCGGCAATGAGCGGGGGCCCCGCAGCGCTCACCTGGGCGTGCGCAACGCGGCAGGGTCGCGGCGGTCCAGCACACCGGGTACGCAGTTGGTGAGTTCGGTCCAGTCGGCGTGCAGCCCGCAGCTCCAGCCCGTGGAGAAGCGGGAGAAGAGCCACGTCTCGCGGCGGTTGGGCCGGTAGCAGGTGCACTTCTTCTGGCCGGGCCGGCAGTCGCAGGGCACCTCCAGGCGCACGTTCTGGACGAGGTGGCGGCCGAAGGTGGTGCCGCCCGTCTTCTGGATGTGCAGGAAGACGATCACGTCGTCGCCCTTCATGTCGAAGCGCAGCGAGCGCTCCAGCTCGCGCACCGGGAAGTAGTACTTCTTCTCGTAGTGCGGGTCGGGCGTGGGGAACAGGTCCAGGTCGTCGGGCGGCGCGCGGCCGCCGGGCGCGCCCAGGCTCAGCCCTGGGCCCGCGTACTGGTACAAGATAAGCATGAAGCACGCCGAACCCGCCACCACCAGCAGGAACTTGCTGGCGCGCTCAACCATGGTCCTGCCGCCGGCGCGCCGCCGCCGCATGTGTCACCATCGCCGGCCGCCCGGGCGAGGGGCGCGGGGCCCGGAGGGCGGGGGGCGCAGAGCCTCGGCCGCCGCCGCCGCCCGGAGGTCCGGCCCGGCCCGGCTACTCGGCGCCCAGGCTACGCGCGGCGGCGCGGTCCACGGCCCTGCGTGGCGCCATGGCTGCTCCCCACCCGGCCCGGCTCCCCGCCGCGACCTCCGGCTCGGCTCCCGCTCGGCCCGCCTGGGTCCCGACCCCCACACCGACCGCTCCGCTCCGCGCCGAGAACGCTCTGCGCAGCCCCGCGCGTCGCCGCGTCTCCGCAGTCCGTGCCGCCCCGCCCCAGCCCGCCCCGGGCCCGCCCCGGGCCCGCCCCCGCGGCGTCTCTTGCCGTCGCCGCCCGCGCCGATCGTCGAGCCCGTCCCCGGGGGCTGGGCGGTGGGTCCGGAGTCTTCGGCCGACCTGGCCACGCCGCTCCGAGGCGCGCGGCTGAGTTCTGGGCACTGATTCCAGCCGGCAGGAGCGTGAGGGCGAAGGAGAGCGTGGAATCGAGGCGCATTCGGCCCTCCTGGGCCCAGGGCGCAGCAGCCGGCGCTTCGGGGCCTGGGTCTCTCTCCCCAGGTCCTGGCCGTGAACTGTCTCCACCCCCGCGCCCCTCTCCCCCCGCCCCGGGAGAAGGGGTCTTGACCTTGCACCTGGCGTCCTGTAGTGCCAAATCGAGAGGGCAGAGCTCCGCTTCCGCTTCAAAGGACCAAGAGTTGGGACCACCACCCAGGGTGGGGCAATGGGGTGGAGGTCAGCAGGGAAAGGGAAGGTTGGGGGCGGGGACCTGGGGCCTGCTCCCCCCTCCCAGTGGTGTGGGCACCCTGACCGGAGCCCCTCTGCGAAGAGGCACTGAAACGTCTGCAGAGGCCTTGCATGTGCAGTCCCTTCTCCTCTGGAAGGAATTTCAGCCAGTGTGCAGTGTTTCCCCTTAGGTTTGTACTCCAATGAAAACGTTACCTAGAGTCGTGCCAACATTCAAAAGTTTTGAGAGTCTGCAGAAAATTCTGACTTCTAGATTTTGTGGGTGGGTTGGAGGACCTGTCACCTGGCCCGCCCTGCCTTGGGTGGTGGCAGGCTGGGTCCCAGCTGCAAGTGGCCTGGGGTGAGGGTGGGGTCTTTGCCCTGCTAGGGGCCTGCATACCTGTGTGAGTGTGTGTGGCTGTACCTCCCTGTTCAGTCTGGGGTCATCAGCATCAAGGGGGGCTATGCCCAGTGCCCACCCACCTGGGTCCTGGCTGTACCGGAGATTTGGTAGTGTCACCATGCCAAGGCCAGCTGGGGTGGGCTCCAGTGGGGTCCAGTGTGGGCTCCAGGAGTGAGTGGGCTTCCAGGCCTAGGTTCCGATGCCCACTCAAGACCTGCCAGGGAGTGCTCTGTTCTGCTAGGGGCCAGAAGGCACTGCCTTGGGCAGTGGGATGATGGTGTTCATTGCATGTCATTTATGTCTCAAAAAAGGCTGTTAAAATATTTCAGACCACACCAGAAAGCCCTCCTGGAAGCAAACCTGGAGAATAGGAATAAATGCACCCCAAAACCAGGGAAAGGGGGCACACAGTTTTCCAAAGGGACCGAGAGAGCTCTCCTGTGGCCAGATGGGTGCAGGGCCCTCACTTCAAGCTGTGGTGGAGAGCAGTCCAGGGCCCCAAGCCCCTGCTCATCTTATAAGCTGCTTTCAAGCTGTCCCCAATCCAGGGAGGCCTGGGGCAGCTTGGCCAGGCTTCCCCAGCAATGATTTCTTCCAGCTAGGAATGGGAGCAAGGTCCCCATGGGGTAGAAGGCTGGAGGGGCTCCCCCGGGTGCTGGAGCTGCCTGCTGCTGCCTGAAATCTCTAGACAAGACATGTGCCTGAACTGGAGGCATTGGCCTGTGTGGGCTGGAGGTGCAGCCCAGACCAGAGGGCACAGGTGTCTGTTAACCCACCAGATGTCCTTAAACAGATGGTCATCCTCTCCCAATGGGGTAGAGACATGGAGAACCCTGGGTGCCAGTGTCAAATGGCGCGATAGCTGTGTCATTTCTGATCCCATCCACAGGCCCACAGCCTAGGTTATGAGACCCATTTCACAGAATAGAAAACTGAGGTCCAGAGGGCTTGAGATCCTGGCTCTGGGGCAGGCCAAACTCTTCTCAGTCTTGTGAGAGTTAGCAGAGCTGGGATCCTGATCCCTGGCTGGCTCCAGCGCCCTCGAAGCACTGTGTGGACCTGAGCTGGGGGTGGTGGTGGCGGCAGTTTATGGCCTAGAGGGTTGAGCCTCAGCTCCTGACCATGGTCACTGCTGCCAGGAGGGAATGTGGCCTCAGAATGTTAAAGCTGGGGCACTTTAGGAAGGCCACGTACCCCTCTGGGCTTGGCCTGTGACCCTCATTCTGTGACAGTTTCACTGTTCCAGCGGGGAAATTGAGGACTGGAGAGGGAAGAAGGGCCTGATAAGGGGTCCCCTCGAACAGTTAAACCTGTGACAAATGGCAGTGGCCTGGGGAAACATGGAGAGACATCGCCCCTGGAGAAGCAGTCTGACCCAATACGACCCTGCCAGAATGAGCGTTCTCTTAGGAAAAAGGATCTTCCTAGTGGGATGCTTCCTAGTGGGCTGTTCTGTCCCGTTTTCCACTTTAAGCCCAGCACATAGGCTGTAGGTGCGTTTCTAGTTCCCAAGGTCAGATGGCCCAGCAGCCCCTGCAGTGGATGCCTGGTGGATGTGGGCACCTACTCTCATGGGGCAGCTTTCACTCAGGAAGGAGCCTTAGGCATCAACAGGCCCGTGGCAGGGCCGCGGCGGATTTCCAGAGGTCAGGGAGGTGTACCCGCACCTGGCACCTGCTTACCGTGTCCTTTCTCTTCCTACCTGATCAGCCCAGAGCCAAGGCTCCCTGTGGCCCTAAAACTGGACGTGACTGTCTGGACAGCTGAAGGTTTGCCGCAGGTAGCACTCCACCCAAGGGTTCTCAAAGTTCCGGAAGAGCAATTGCCGCTCCCTGCACCAGGGCTACCTTTGTCCCTTGAACGTATGCTTCCTCGGTTCTTTCTTGTATGGGCTGAATTCAGTCGAAGGAAAAGAAGAGAACACCGCAGCCCTCCACCCTGGGTGGCTGTTCGCAGAATGTGATGATCCAGTAAAAAACAAATCATCAGACTTCTGCTCCGGAAAGCGCAAGCCGTGCTAAGATTTTTGCTTCAGGAGCCAAGTGTGATTGCTTCCCCGCCGCGCGTCCTCGGAGTCCGAGAACCAGCAGATCAACCGCCGCGCTCTCCTCTGGCCTGCAGTCCCGCGGGCGGACGCGCGGGGGCAGCGCCACGGTCGCCAGTTCGCAGAGCGCCCCGCAGTTGACATTGCAAAACTGGGGGATTTTCCATACTTTCCTTGCTGGCTCTCTTTTCGGCTGGCTGCCCACTGTTGTCTCCGAAGGGGTGGAGGGCGCCACGTCTGTCCCCAGAGCCTCGCCCGGGCCAGCCCCGCGTCGGCGCAGAGAGGGGTTTTGTTTGGGGACAAACTTTTAAAGGGGACTCAGGATCGCGGTGGAATCTGAGTCGCTCGTGGTTATGGGCGGGCCGCGGTGCTGGGAAGCCTGGGCCGGGCCTCCTCCTCTAATCCACTCTCCTGCTCCCTTCCCCCCTGGCAAGCTGTCCCCGTGGCCAGTACCCCCAGTACCCCACGGCACCCCATTCCTGCCAGCCCGCACAGGCCGCCCATGGTCCTCGCGGGACGGCTGGGGACATGCTCCAGCTGCTCCCCTGCGGGATGGACTAGGACTCAGAACCCCTGGGACGCCTGAGGACCCCACCTTCCCCTGGAAGGGCCTGCCAGGTGTGGGGACTCCCCCCCAGCCACCCTGAATTGTCTCTGCTGGGTCCTGGCGCTGGGCAGGGTGGACTGCTGGACCACCAGAGCTGCCCTCCGGAGGGAGCCTCGGCCCTATGCCCACTCTTACTTCTTTTTGTGGATTTGGAAGGTCTCCGTCTGTAGATCAGGGACAAAGTGGGAGTACATGCAGATTAATGAGAAGCTGAGCAGTTCGGATAGACCCTAGCCCTGCCTCCTCTGTTGCCAGCTGCAGGCCATGAGGGCCCTGTGGCCCTTCCACAGCCCTTCACCCTGGGTGACTGTTCACCTAGCTGGGGCACTCACACCCCTGCCCTGTCTAGGTCTCCATCCTGCCTGTGTTCCGTGGGCTGGAACAGGTGGGGCGGTGGTGTTGGGCCCCTGACACAGCATCCTCACATGGACCCCAGGGCCGGACACAGACCTCCTCCTCCTGGCTGTCAGCAGGCCAGTGCCGGGCTGGGCAGGGCAGATTCCACCTGCTTGTTGAGGCATGGCCTGGCACAACATAGCCCACAGGCACAGCCCTGCTCCTTCTGTGTGGAACCTCTTTGGGGACAAGGCTGGAGGATTCCAGAGCCTGAGCTGGGTCCTGGGAGAGGGGGATGGGTGGGAGAGGGGTAGCATCCATCGGATCCTCCTCCTGGACTGGTGCCTTGGCTTTCTCTGCCTAGAGAGGCCTTGTCTCAGCTGGAATGGCGGCCGCCAGGGCGTGGCAGGGCAGTGTGGGGACCCCTGGCTGGGATGTCCTCCTGGGGCAGGGCAAGGGTGGCAGCCCTGTTGGGGGTTGCGTGATATGGGCTGAGAGGGGCGCTGGTCTGTCTACCCTGGCTCCCCTGGACCACATGGAGCCAGGCGTGGAGTGGGGAAGGGATCTTCTGTCCTGGGGCCTGATGCCACACAGCTCCCCTGGGGAGGGTGAAGTTGTCAGCACCCTCCAGCAGCCCCAGGCCATGGTTGGGCTTGTGACCAGCACACCTCCTATTTCCTGCATGGCAGTCGTCCCCCTCCTGGGCCTGTGACCCTCAATGGGGCCCTTTCCTGGGAGATAAGAGCGGTCCCTGCTGTTATCTGGCCCTGCTCTTAACTCGGTTCATCTCCACTAATGTTCAGGAGACACTTCTGACAGATGAATGTCAGCAGGATGAGTCAGTTACTGATTTCCGCAGGAAGTCCTTTTCCTCAGCGGGGCCCCAAGGCCTTCAGGGGCTCTGGGCCCTGGTGTGGTGGGCATAGGGATTGTGACAATGGGGTGCTTTATGGAGAGAGAGTGCCTGTGGCAGCAGGGCCCTGGCTTTCCCTGGTGGCACTTTGTATGTGGGAGTCACTGGTCCCAAACCCAGGCTTGGCTGCTGGCCGCTGTGAATTTGGCTGGCCAGGCACATCCTGCTTTTTTGCTACAAGTAGTAATGTTCTTGCTGCTAGTTTCTTTCCCTGATGCTCTTTAAATGCCCTCCTTTAAGGAGGGGATTTCACAGACATTCAGAGGAAGCCGGGCCCTGGCTTAGGAGCTCTGAGCAGCAGGAGGGGCCTGGTGCCATAGAGAAGACAAACATGCAGGGCAGCTCAGCACTATGGGGTGTACTGGGCTGTCCACCTGGCCAAGCCCTGTGCAGGTGACAAGGCCGTGTGGTGGCAGGGCTGGTGGGAGGGAAGCTGTGTCTAACGAGGAAGGGGTGCAGGCTTGCTCAGCTTCAGCAGCTGGCATGGCCCACAGGTGAGATGCATGGCCTGGAGGCACCTGTGACATCCCTGTGGGAGTGGGCAAGGTGAGTGGCTGTGCACCCTCCTCCTCCCTCCCCCAGCATTTGCCTTAAGTGGCTCTGCAGGGAGCTCCATTGTTAGCCCCTCTCTACAGATGGGAGGCACAGTCATGGAAGATCAAACATGCTGCCTCAAGGGTGGGCACAGCCTGTGAGTGTGAGGAGGTGCGTCTGGGGAAGGGTGTCTCTGTGGATTCAGCACGCATCTGCACGGCCATGTTGCCTCCGATGTCTTGGGCCCGCCTGGGGCTGGGGAGGGCTTCCTGGAGTGTGTTTGGCCTCTGACTTTGGCTTCTGGTGACTGGCACTCCTTCTACCCTGAGGCTGGTCCTTGGAGGCCACCCTGGCCAGGGACCCCAGGAAGGTTGCAGACAGCCCGTGAAACAGTCCAGAGGTGCTGTTAGGGACAAGGGAAGGGTGTCCTAGCCCAGCTCTGTTTACTAGCTGTGTGATCCCATTTCCCAGGCAGGAGAGCTGAGGCTGAGCAAGGGACCGTGACTTGACCCAGGGGACTGGCCCCTGCCTGATGGGAGCCTAGGCTGAGCTCCTGTCCACAGTCCCACTTCCTGGTACCAGCCTCCAGGAGCCCAAGAGCTGGTTCCAGGCAGTGCCCAGTGTTCCATTCTGCTGTGCAGGCCCAGTGGTTCCACCCCACCACCTCCCCTGTGTGCTCTCCAGCCTCCAGGCTCGGACCCTCTGTGTGGGAGCAGTGTTTCTGAAATATGTTAATATTCAGCTCTCATGTGCATGTCCCAGCCCTGACATTTCCTGCTCTTGCCAGAGGCACAGCCACTGGTGTCATTCGCCTTGGGCAGTGGGGCTTACAGGAGGACATGTTCAGCTCTGGGTCCCTAGCTGGGCACTGTCATTTACATCTGGCCAGAGTCCTGGAAGGCAGACTCTATGGAGAAATGAGTACTGTGCTTCCCAAATCTTTTCTCCTTTAGCAATTCAAATCTGAGGTTGGTGATCTTGAGAGCATCTGTGAGGTCCCAGCTCTGATCAGAAGGGAACCTGTGTCCCAGGGTGGGGTGGGGCAGCAGGGCACCCACAGAGAAATGCGGGTCAGGACGGGGAGGATGAGCGGCTGGCTTCTCCCTGAAGTCCCAGAGCCTCCTCCACCACCAACAGCCATGGGGTGTGACAGCTGGGTCTGGGGGCTGCAACAAGGCCCGCCCAGAGTCCTGCTGGCTCAGTTTTGGCATTTTCGTGTCCCCTCCACCTACTATCATGCCCAGGCAGGCTCACACCAGGGGGTGACCACTTCCCAGAGTTCATACCTCTCTCTTGCTTGGGAGATCCTAGGATTCCCAAAGACTTCAAAATTCTGAGAGATCACAAACAGCCTTGAGCCATGCGAGTGGAGACCAGACTGTCCAGAGAGGGGGTCGCAGGGCACTCTCAGATAGCAAAAACTGTCAAGTCTGGGGTCTACACATTGCTGCAGGGTGGCAGAGGTCTGCCTGGAGTTGCAGGCTGTTGGCTGGCTGTAGACGCTGGGGAGGAGCAAGTGCAGGCCTGAGGCCTTGCTTTCTACTTCTGTGTGAATTTCAGCTGTTCATAAACCAAAGGCAAGACATAAAAGAAATCCTTAGCAATTTCTGGCTCAGCCTGGGATCACCTGGTGGGGCTGCATCAGGTTTGCTCTGGTACATGTGGGTGGGATGGGAGCAGATGGGGAGGGAGAAAGCAGTGGCCAAGTTCTGGTTGGTCAAGGTCCACAGACCCACTCCTCCCTGTTACTCTCTGCCCTGGAGGTAGCCAGGAGGATGCAGAGATGCCAGGAGGGTGCAGCGGGTCTGAGACCCTGGGCCTGGAGGGTTAGCACAGCAGCGGGTATTTTACAACCCCAGCCAGAAGGGGACAGCGGTCACACGGCTGGTCCCTTCTCCCCCCACTGTAGGCTGCAGTGGTGCTGGAAACGCCGGGCGAGCCTGGCAGCACCATCTGGAGTGGTGATAATGTGGCCTAAGTTGGGCTCTCCTTCACTTCTGCACTGGAGCTTCCTATCTGTCACCTCACTGGGGTGGCTGAACTTAGGGAAACTCTGCCCATCAGCAGCCCCGTCAGAACCAGCTAAACCTCAAGGACCAAAGTAGTTCCAGGAGCCTTTGAAACTGACCCTCTGATTAGAACCACAGGCGACAAAAGTGGGGCAGAACCTGCATGCTCAACATAAATAGGGGGCTGACTACAAAAGTAAAATATTTGATAGTACACACAGTCTCTTAGCATAATAGAAAACACGTCAAGCATACAATAACAAATTACTCTTCATACCAGAACTGAGAAAATCTCAACTTGAATATGAAGAGAAAATCAAATGATGCCCTTGCCAAGAGGAATCAAGTGTTGGGATTATTTAGCAAGGATTCTAAAGAAGCCACCCTAAAAGTGCTTCAGTAAGCAATTGCATATTCTCTGGAAACAAATTTTAAAAATAGAAACTCTCATCAAAGAAACCCAGAATATGATTCCCACAGACCTTCTGAAGCCTGAAGAAGAGAAAACGATCCAGGTGCCTGGGCTGATGATGGCTGGTTTAGGATGGCCAGTTCCCATGGTGCGATGGTGCTGCTGGTTAGTGGAAACAGGACTTCAAATTCTGAATGGTGATCTTCTCTTGGGCTTGCAGTATGCTGCACGGTGCTCTCTTGATATTGGGCGTAGTGATGAGTGAGCTGCAGTCATGGTCAGGCACATGAACACCAGGTGAAACACTGGTTCTGTAAGTTAGAACCCTGCTGTTAGCTGGGATGGTGTATTACATGCCCTTTCCACCTCTATTTCCAACTTAGACAGTTGTGGGGATGAAACTCACTGTAAGGGAGGAGCACTTGCGTATTCCTGTAGAATAGCAATGCAAATGATCATAGACATCTCATCTGAAACTAAGGGTCAGAAATATTATAAAGCATATTTGATGAATGAGATGAAAGTTACAACATTGTCTGATACTCCACAATATTTAAAAATTGGGATGATAAAGAGATCAAAATGGAAGTAAAATCTCTACTCTACTCGAAGTGCTAAAATGCAGTAGATTATAATGTCACATTTGTATGTTGTACCCAGAGCATCTACTTCAAAAATCATATAGTCACATGCTAAAACACACTGCAAATAGGTCAAATTAGAATACTGAAAATGTTCAGTTAACCCACAGGAAGGCAAGAAAGAGAAATGGAGAACAAGACACAGAGGAAACAAAACAAATAACAAAACAATAAACTTACACATAATAGCCCCAAACTGGCTTTCAAGGGCAAGCAGACTGTGGTAGGTCCAGATGCTGGAATACTGCTGTGGCTGGGACCTGTGCTATCCCCAAAGGAGTGTGTGTTCAGAGGTGGGGATTTTGGAAGGTGATTGGATCAGCAGTGGGTCAGTCTTTCAATGAGATTATTGGGAGGTGATGGAGTTTAAACAGTGGGGCCTACTTGAGTGGGGTGGTCAGGGTGGTGTGACCCTGGGACTGTATCCTGTCCTCAGCCCTTTCCTCTCTGGCTCTTCCCTTCCTCTGTTTCTTGGCTACCATGAGGCGAGCAGCCTTTCTCCTCCACGCCCTTCTCCCATGATGCGCTCCTCCCCACAGGCCCAGAAACAATGGAGCTGGCCAGTCATTGACTGAAACCTTGGAAACTGTGAGCCAGAATGAATCTTTCATCTTTAAGTTGATTTTGTCACATATTTAATCACAGCTACAGAAAGCTAATTAACACAAATGTTATACAACAATGAAAAGGATCAAACTGCTGATGCTGTACATACAATAACTTGGAAGACTCAAGAGAATCACACTGAGTGAAGAAGCCATCCCAAAGGTTAAGCACTGTGTGATGTCATTTATATGACATTCTTGAAAAGACAACGTTATGAAAATGAAGAACAGATTAATAGTTGCTGAGGGTTAAGATTTGTAGTTATAAGAGGGCCATGGGGGGATTCCCGTCCTGGTAGAATGTTCTATATCTTGATTGTGGTGGTGGATAAGTAAACCTCCATGTGATAAATTATATAGAACTAGGGAAAAGGGATGTAAAAAGAATTAAGGTGTGTTATATACAGGTATCAACTCCTCGTGATGAAATTATGTACTGTAAACACATACTAATAAAAATAAAAATAGAAAAAAATTATATAGAATTAAACACACACATACACACTAATGAGTACAAATAGCACAGTAAATCCAAATAAGACTGTTGATTCTGTCAGTGGTACTGTTCTGTGTGTGACATTGTTACTGTATTTCTGCAGGATGTTACCATGTTGACACTGGGGAAAACTTGTGAAGATACTCTGCATGTCAACCTACAAGTATCTCAACATAAAATATTTAATTATAAAAAGCACACCTGATTGCAAAGAGAGTGTGCTCGTGTACGTGATGCCAGCCCCTCTGGATCTTCTAGGAAAGCTGCACTGATCTGGGCTTGCATAAGCCGTACATGACAGTGCAGCCTCACCCTCTTACCAATGTTGTATATGATCAACTTTTAAAGTCTTTTTGAATTTGCAAGGGATTAAAAAAACCCTCAGAATTTCTAAGACTTTTCTATTGTACAGTTAGTTTCTTCAGAACCATAGTCATGGCATTTAAATTGCTGTTTGTAGTAGAGTAAAGGAATTCTAAAGTGTCAGGCTCAAGCTGGGGATTTAGCTCAGTGGTGCTGCTGCCTGCCTCACAAGTGAAAGGTTCTGAGTTCGATCCCTGGTACAAAGAAAAGAAGTGAGGGTCATAATAAACTGTTTATTTCCCCATCCCTCCATAGAGTCTGCAAGAAGAGGATCATGGAGAAGGAATGGATTAGAATTCTAACTCTTTTTCTGATGACTACAAAACATTTATCAACTGGCTAGTGACCACTATTGACTAGGAGATTAGGAGATTAGGTCTGTATTGCTTAGTATTTCTTTTGTTAATGATAGAAACATAAAAGTTTATGAATTTACCTTTGAGTACAACTTTGGTTGCACCCAGGAATTTTTGTTAGGTGTTAAGGGTCATATCACATGTTTTTCTTATATACTGCTGACTTTGCTTTCTTTTTCCTTAAATAATAATAATAATAATAATAATAATAATTATTATTATTATTATTGATACAGGGCCTCACTATGTAGTTTTAAGCTGACCTGAACTCACTGTGTAGCCAATGCTGGCCTTGAATCCTTCAGCATCAACCTCCTGAGTGCTAGGATTATGGGTGTGTGCCACCATGCCTGGCTTTTCCTTACATTTAAAAAGGTTTTTCTATATCATCTAGATGTGTATCTTCTTAGCAGTATAGCAGTAGATTTTGAAAACAGTATTTCTATATTACATAAATAACATATGGTGATGGCAAGAAAACTAGGGATGGCCAGTTGCAGTGGTGCATGCCTGTAATCCTAGCATTCTGGGAGGCTGAAGCAGGTTGGTCACACCTTTGAGCTTTCCCTTAGTGATTTAGGGAGATTCTGTCTCGAAAAATTAAAAGGCTTTGTCTCAGTTACTTTCTCATTGGTGGGATACAATACCTGACACCCACAAGTTAAAGGAAGAGAAGTTTATTTTGGCTCACAATTTGTAGAGGTTTTAGTCCATAGTTGGCTGGCTCCACAGCAGGTTGGTGTGGCAGAGGGATGTGACAGAGGAGAAACAGTCCAGGGCAGGGAGGCAGGCAGGCAGGAGGCAGGGAGCAAGGAAGGGAGGAGGAGGGAGTTATAGTATCCAGGCCACACTCACAGTAACCCCAAACCCACACACTTCATCAGAAAGATAAAAATTTTAATCCCGTAACCCACCAGATATTACATTAATATTTTGATATTTATAGGAATTTCTAGATTTTCTATGTATACAAATGTATATGAATAAATATTTTAGTGGATTGTTATCATTTATTCTAGATGTCTCTCCAAAGCCACATGTGCTCATAGCTTGGTCTTTGGGGAGGCAACTGGATCATGGGTGTGTGATACTCAACACTGGATTAGTCCACTGATGAGTTTATAGCTAAATGTAATGTTGGGAGGTGGTTTGTAGGAGGTGGTCACTGGGATGTGGCCTGGAAGGGTCTACTCCTTCCTTTCTCCTTCAGTTGCTTTCTGCTTCCAGTCTGCCACGCCATGAGCTCTTTCTCCTCACCATGCTTCTCTGCTATGCTACCCTCTGCCTGACCTTGGAGCCAGCTGACTATGGACTGAAACCTCTGCAAACTGTGAGCCAAATATACCTTCCCTCCTTGAATTTGTGGTTGTCAGGAATTGTGTCTCAGCAAAAGAAAAAAAGTTTCGTTTTTTTTTTTTACAACATGGATAAACTTTATTTTTTATTTATTTTTAAAAATTCTTTTATTGGTACATTTTAGGTATACAATACATTTACATTTCTCATTGGGAACTTGTACCTTTACATGATGCATCTTGGTTCTTATTTTTTCCCCTTCTCCTGCCCTCCCTTCAACCCCTCCACCCTTCCCTATTTACAAAGACTTTGTTTCCATTTTTTCCTTTTCTCATAATTTTTCCTTTCCCTTCTTTCCTTGCCCCTTCCCCTCCCACTTCCCCTACCCATTTGGACCTTTTCTTCCTATTTTGCATTATCAATTATTCATTTTAATCATTGGTACATTTTAGGTATACAATATAATGACATTCATCATTGGAAATTTGCACCTTTCCATAATCTCTGTTGGTTCTTATTTTTCCCCCTTTCCCTGCCCTCCCTTCCACCCCTCCATCCCTCCCTATTTACAGAGACTTTGTTTCCATTTTTCCATTTTCTCATATTAATTCCATTCCCTTCTTTCCTTTCCCCTACCCCTCCAACTTCCCCTTCCCCTTTGCCCCTTTTCTTCCTATTTCACATTGTCTATTTTACTTTTTAGTCCTTATTTACACTTTCAGTTTTTCACACTAGAGAAACTATTCGGTATTTACACATGTGTGTCCTATTTATTTCACTTAAGATTATCGCCTCAATGTGCATCCATTTAGCTATAAATGTCTCTAATTTCTCATTTTTGATGGCTGAGTAGTACTCCATTTTATTAAAAAACTACATTTTCTTGATGCAGTCTCCAGTTGATGGGGATTTGGGCTGTTTCCAAGTTTTAGCTATTACAAATTGTGCTATGAACATGGGTACACATATATCACTGTGGTATGCTTCTTTTAATTCTTTGGGGAAGATACCCAACAGGGGAATATCTGGATCAAATGGGACTTCCAGTCCTAGTTCTTTGAGGTACCTCCATACTGATTTCCACAGTGGTTGCACCAGTCTATTTTTCTTAATGTCTAGACAGAATTTCATTGTATGAATACACCACAATTCCAGTAGTCACAAATGATCATTTAGGTTGCTTTCAATGGTAAATACTGCTGTAATAAACATCTTTGCGCCCTCATCTAATTATTACCTCAGAATAAATTCAGGATATTTGAATTTTGGTTTCGAAAGATATGTATGGTTTAGGTTGATAAATATTATCAAATTTTCCTTCAGAAAAGGTTGCCAGTGCGTACTCCTCCTAGCGGTGTGTGACAGCAACGGTCTCCGGCTGCACCTTTTGTGCATCCTGACTCAGCTCCGGTCGGGACAGCTGCCTTCCTGGTCCTGGAGTGTGTCTAGCCAGTTTGCACCCAGGGAGAGGTGCACTTTATGAGCAGCTCAGATGTTCCAGTGGCCACAGTCTCTCTTTCTTCAGGTATCTGCTGAGACATCATTTTTTAAGACATTAGAATTGCCTTCCCTATTCATTTATGCAAAAGGACAACACCCTTTCCCCCATCACCTCCCAACCCTGAGCTTTGCCTTACTTGGTTTCCAGACTCTTACCACCTTGTCTTTCCCTACACTAGAATGCAGGTCCTAAGGGCAGAACTATCAACCACTTATCAAATAAAAGATGATTTTTTTTTTTGGTACTGGGAATCGAACTCGGGACCTTGCGCTACGAGGCAGGCAACAGAACCACTGAGCTACATCCCCGGCCCCAAGATGATTATTAATGTTATTATTGTTAAACTTTATTAGGTTGTAGGTGAAAAATAAAATCTCACTGTTGTTTTGACTTGTGTTTATTAATTACTGATTAAAATGAATTGTCTTCTTTTGCTTATTTATTTTTCTCTTTTTGAATATTATTCATTTCCTTAATTCATCTTTCTTTTGAGGAACAAATCCTTTTTACTTTTAATAGTTCTTTAAATGTCAATATTATATTATCTTTTAGAGATTTTAGAAATTATTTCACATATTTTACTTGATTTTTTGGGGGTGCATATGTAAGTTCTAGGTTTCTGTTTAGTCAAACTCACCCATATTCCCTTGTGTTTTCTTATCCTGGTGTCATGTTTTGACTCTCTCAGCATACCACAAGACTATATAAAAATCATATTTATATTATTTTATTACCTTTACTACATCCTTTTTAATATTTAAATATGAAATTCACTTAGAATGTTTTTCTAGAAAATATAAAACAGAGATCATTTTTTTCAAATTATAAGTCAATTTTCTCAATAACATTCATTCATTTATCCTAATAGTCAAAGCTAGTACCATATTTCCTTGAAAATAAGAAATAACTGGAAAATAAGCCTTAGCATGATTTTTCAGGATGCTCGTAATATAAACCCTCTCCCCCCAAATAAGGGCCAGTCAAGATACTCAGCCAGATGGATGCAATTAGTATGTCCACTATGAAACACGAGGGATATATTGAATTACAAATAATAATGCTAATATATAATTAAATATAAATAATATTATTGATATTAATACTTAAAATGAATGATAATATAAATTATAATTAAGTATTTGTAAATGCCCAAGTGGGTGCCTTTGGATGACAGGTAAATGGCTATATAACAGATGACCTCAAGACCCATTGCTGAGTGGCCAATCAGAGTACAGACACAACATATGAATGACACATGCACTTGATAACAGATGGACATAGTTATAGCTAATGTGAATCTTCATAATTCAACAATTTATTGTGTGTTGTAATGGATGTACTTAATGCCCTTGTGAGAAATAAAGAAATGTTTTCTGACTTTTGGTGTCTGCAATGTTTTGTTGCTTTTGTGTGCACTATCATTCTTAACTATCATCGTTCTTTTGCCACTCCTGTGGTAAAAGACCTCTGGTATTTAAATAAAGAAAAGAAAAAAACAAAAAGAAAAGAAAAAAGAGGAGGCACCCAAAGCCACAGTAAAATGCGACCAAGGTCAACACGGGAGGTAACCAACAGAAGTGGATCTAGAAAGGTCCAGATGTAGGAGTTAGCCAAAGAGCTGTTACTATGTTTAGATGCATCTGTTAAAAGGTGCCAGAAAGCCAGATAACATGGATAACTAGTGGAGGTATTTAACAGAGATACGGAAATTATAACAAAGGCCAAGTGCAAATTGTAGAAATAAAAAACACCTTATCAAAAATGCAAAATTTACTCGCTGAGCTGATCAGCAGCCTGGAAACAGCAAAGGAACTATCTGTGAAAACAAAGCTCCTTCTGGTGTCCAAATAGCTGCCCTAGTTTTCTTATGGTTGCGTTTGCGCAGGATATTTTTTTCCACTCTCAACTTGCAGCCTGCCTGCCTTTACATTTAAAGACGTTTCTGGTAAACAGCAGATAGTTGGATCTTGCTTCTTTTATTCAGATCTCTGCCTTTTAATTGGAGAGTTTCTTGTATTTAATGTAGTTACTGTTACGGTTTGCATCTATGCTCTTGGCATATGCATTCTACTGGTCACATTTTGTTTTACAGTGTTCCTTTGTCTTTCTTTTTCTGTCTTCTTGGGAAGCCAGTCAAATATCTTTTTAGTGCTTTTATGTCTTCTATTGAATTTTTAAATGTAACTCTTTGCTAGACACAATGGGCATTTGTGTAAGGCTCTTAGAACATAATGTCATTTATTCCCTCCTGTCTTTTGTGGTCTTGTGTTCCTATATTTTACTTCTACATATGCTGTTAATCCCACAATTTTTGTAATTATTTTTGCTTTAGTCAATATTCATAAACATATAATGCAGCTACTAATATAGAATCCTATCCTTTGTAGGGCTCTTCATTCTTTCCTGGGATTTCATTTGACATAACTTCTCTTCAACACGAAGGTTGAGAAAGATCTTCTTTTAACATTTCTTGATGTGTAGCTCTCCTTGAGATGAGTCTTCTTTTTCTGAAAATTTCAATTTCTTTCCATTTTGAAAGAATTTTTTTTCTGGATATAGGTTTCTTGACGTAAACTCTAACGAGTAACTTTTTTTTTTTACAAAATTGTGGTGTAAAAAGAGGGGGAGAGAATACTTTTCAACTTATTTGATAAAGCCAATATAATCCTGATATAAAGCTATGTGGCTGAATCTTAAAAATATTGTGCTGCATAAAAGAAACCAGATACAGAAGTGTTTACAGTGTGAATTTCCATTCATGTGCATTTCCACAACATATAAAACTAATTCCTAATGATATAAATGAGGTTGGTATGGGCCATGTAAGTGCGTGCGTGCGTGTGTGTGTGTGTGTGTGTGTGTGTGGTGGGAACATTCTCAGTCTTTATTTGGTTGTTCGAAGTGAATAGGAAAGACCTGTGCATTTTGATGCATGAAAATTAATTTAAAAGTAGTATTATGGAGGGAAACATATGTCTATATTTATTTTCATTGTTATAATATTTAAAATTATATTTTTGCATTGATTTCAGCAATTTTATACTTTTAAATCTACCAAGCTTTAAAAAATAGCTCCCACTGAATTTCCTTTATGTCAAAACTTAGCGCACACACACTATAGGCCAAGTTCATTTGAATAACAAACAGTAAGTAGTAGCAAATCAAATTCAATAACACTCTCATCACAAAATAAGATATATTCCAATAAGATGAGGAGGAAACACATACAATTACCCTAAAACACATGAGTAAAGGGAAGGAGACTTGCTTAACTTTTCTTGTTTTGTTGTGGGACAGGGTCTATCTATGTTGTCCAGGCTGGCCTAAAACTCCTGGGCTCAAGTGATCCTCCTGCCTCAACTTCCAGGTGGTCGGGGCTACAGGTGTGCACTGTCACACCCAGCTCTCACTAACATTTTGAGGACTGAGTGCCCCACACTGAGGGAGGCAGAGCACTGGGGAACGCCGCTCTGTCACTGAGCAGGGTCTGCCATGCCTTTATTTAGCAGGTGCTCAATGAATGCTGACAGAGGAATGAGGTCACAGGACATCCCTTCTGCTTGTCCTCCCACAAGCTTCTGCATGAAGGCTGCCTTCTCTTCTTTCTTTTAAAACTCCACCAGTAATAGCCAACCATGTCTGAAGTCTTGCACAGGCATTGCTGCCAGGATTTGGCAGGACTCAGCTCATAGAATCCACAGGGCCAGCTGCAGGTGGGCACTGCTCTGGTCACCTCTTTGGTGGCCACTGGCAGGTGGGAGGCAGTGGAGGGGCAATGTGTATATGGTGAGGCGTGTTGTAGTTTCTCTGGCGGCAACTCCAACCCGGCGTTCCTAGGGGCAGCGTGCCTGGAGGAGCTCTAAGGAACACCCCTAGTGTTTGAGATGTCGAGACCAGAACGAGCCCTGCCTGGGGCTTGCACTCGCACTCTGCCTGGCAGTCTTAGGCAGGTCTGCTCCACTGTCCTCACACCCATCCCTGAAGGGTGGAGCTTCTGTTGTCCTCAGTTTATAAGGGAGAACACTGAGGACCATGGAGCAACGGCCCAGCACAGCTGGTGGCTACAAAGTTGTCAGGCATTAGGTTGTGTGGCTTTGTTCGAGGATGTGGGCTGTGAGTGACTGAAGACATTGAGGTCTGGGGATCCCTGGAGTCCTGAGGAAGTGGGTGCCCACCAGCTGGCCTGACCCTGGGCCTGGCTGCAGGAGAGCCAGCATCCAGGTGTCAGGACAGGTGAAACCACAGCTCAACCAGGACTCATACTGCTAAGCAACTCCGCTAGGGAGGAGCCCTTGGCTACAAGACCATAGGCTCCTGGCATAGGTTGGATCTTCAGTGTCCCCCAGAGGTCTGTGTAGCACATGCTCACGCCCTAGGGTGGCACTGTGGGGAAGTGGTGGAGCTTTTAGGAGGTGGGGTCTGGAGGGAGGTCTTAGGGCATTAGGGGTGTGCCCTCAGAGGAGGTTGGGGGACCCTGCCCCTTCCTCTCTCTCTTTCACTGCTGGCTGAGAGGTGAGCAGCTCTACTCTACCACACACTTCTGCCGCATGCCCAAAGGCAACAAGGAGCATTCTGCAGCCAGGGACTGAAATCTCCAAAACCATGAGCCACACAGACCTTTCCTCTTTATAAGCTGATTATCCCAGGTGTTTGGTAGAGTGACAGAAAGACTGTGACACAGCTTCCAAGGCCAGGGAAGGTCTGGCCTCATTCCTGCCTCAGCTGCTGCACCACTGTGGCTCACAGCTCTGTGGCCTTGGATAAACCAGCCTCTTCTTCCCAGTTCTTCATCAGCAAATGAGGATAATGGTATAGTAGAAACCGCACTTCTGTTGCTTTATAGGTGCTACCATAAGTGTACCCTATAAACACACTCTGTGGTGAGGCTCTTTCCTAGCTCTACCTTCCAGATGAGGAAGCTGAGGCTCAGAGAAGTCAGGATCAGGACTGTTTGTGCTCTGTGTCCTATGTCTGAGACCCCTGCCTGCAGGGTGTGACCAAGGGGGACAGGGGAGCCTCTAGTGAAGAGGACATTGGCTGCACAGGGAAAGAAGGGTGTTAATTACCACCACAGCAGCCAGGTGTGGTGTGCTGCTCTTCCCAGGCCTTTCCCTTCAGGCTTCTGGGTGGTCACCTGAGGATCTGAAGTACCCACAAGGGCTAGGGATGTAGTTTAGCAATACAGTGCCTGCCTGGCAAGTATGAGGCCCTGAGTTCAATTCCCAGTACCAAAAAAAAGGCTAAAGTACCCATGGCCTGCTCCAATCCTAGGGATGGCCAGTATCCCATCCTCCCAGGCCCTTCTGTCCTTCTGCCTTTGCTTCCCTCTGTCTGCCCCTCTCTGATTCACCCTCCTCCCAGCATCCTCCTGGTGTTGCCTGTGCACCTCTGGCTCCTCCCCAGGAAGGCAGGGTGCATCTGGGTCCACCAGCTCTGGTACTACTCTCAGAGAAGAAAACTGCTTCTGAGCTCCCTGGACATCATACTGGGAGCTGTGGTCGTAAACATGACTGTAGTTGCCACCATGGTTTGGATCTTAAATGCTCCCCAAGAGCCCATGTGTGGAAGGCTTGGACTCATCTGTGGTGCAACTGGGAGGTGGTGGAACCCTTAGGAGCTGATTTATGTCAGGTATTGTGTCCCAGTGACAGCAACCTGCCTAACATAATTGCTCTCAGTTGTTAAATTCAACTAATTACCAATGAGAATATCACAAAATTTTATGTTAGAAGTAGGATTTGGAACATTAGTGGATTTAAGCATGGAAATGTGGAAGTTGTAATGTCTTTCCTGGCACAGACTTTTAGCACTTCAGCAAGTGAAATTTTCTCCTTGAACTTCATTTGCTCTGTCCTGCCTTTGAAAGAGTTTGTTCTGAACTTTGTAAAAGATTAAGCTGCTGTTTAATGACCCAACGGCTCATCACTTAATCCTGAGAGCAGATTTCATGCTCCCACACAGCTCGAAACAGCCTTAGGTTTCATCGTCACCTTCCACTGAGTACTGAAGCCTGGACATGATGTGTGTGGGCAGCTGTTCCTACTACCAGGCATGCTGTGGGCAGCTTCAGGTACTGTCTCATCATCTCCAGAGCACCAAAACCCCTGGATGTTAGCCTTGTGCAGGTGGAACTGTGACAAGTCTGACATCCTAACCATAAAAGAGTGAAGTCTTTCTACTTTTGAATGAGGGAAACTGTGCAAGCCAATAGTTGACAGTGGACTTCTAATCAGGGGTCTTTATTTTAAGTTCTACATTCTATAGTAATCAAATAAATATCACGTGTTGTTGGTCACTGTGAACTTGTCTGGTGAGTGTGCTCTCTTGAGCTGGTTAAACATTACCTTATGTTTTATTCTCAAGTACATTTTTTATTTTATTTCTTAGCAAGCTCTTAAATTCACTTGTAGTCAAGAAATCTCCAGCCGAACCCCTGTTGCCATTCTTGGGTCCTTGCAGGAAAGAGAAAGGTGTCTATAGGAGTCAAAGTGGGATAAGTGTAGGGGAGATTAAGCAGGGTGGTATGAGTGTTAGGGCAACTGGACTTTGGCCTCTTCTGCCAGTTGTCATGGATGTGTGGCTCTGAACTTCATGCTAGCCCTTGGACATTTGAAGGGCACCACACATGTAAACCTCCTCACAGATTCAAAATGCAGGATAAAGGCTTTAGAAGACACACACTGGAGGTATTGTGGAAGCTAAGCCTCCTGTAGAGATGATATTGGTGATAATGATAATATTCATGGTGATGGTGAAGATGAGTGTGATAATTATGATGATGATGGTGGTGGGGTGGTAGAGAAAATGGTTATGCTGGCAGTGGTGATGATGACTGTAGACGTGATGGTGGTGGTGATGACTGTAGATGTGATGGTGGTGGTGGTGATGATGGTGACAGTGATCACAGTATGGTGGTGTTGATTGTGGTAATTGTGGTGTTGGAGAAGATGGTGGTGGTGATAGGAGTAGTATGATGGTAATGGTGATTGTTTGGAGAAAGCTCATTCTTTTCCACTCACCTTTCTTTTCTCCACTTCCATTCTGTAGTCACATGGTATCTAGAGTAGCAGCAGCTATTTTATAACCATGAGACAGCAGAGATGACAATGAACAATGGTTTACTATGTGAGTCTATTTTTTTTTGAGACAAGGTCTTGTTATATAGTTCAGGCTGGCCTTGAACTCACTATGTAGTCAGGGCTGACCTCAAACTCATGGCAGTTCTCCTGCCTCAGTTTCCCAAGTGCTGGGATTACAGGCATATGCCACCTTACCCAGCTACTATGGAAGTCTGAGTGGACAGACAAGAGCCCAAGACCTGGATGTTCTAGATGAACATCTGAGCCAGTGCCACTAGAAGCCTGCCTTCCAATCTGTGTGGTTTTTTTTTGGAGAAAAATAATCCATGTTTGTTTTAGCCACTGTTGGTCATTTAAGTTTTCTGTTACTTGCAGCAGACAATACTGATAAGAGAAACAGACTGATGGGAAATGAGGACTGTCAGCTGGTGTAACATAGAGTCATCAGTGCTTCGTTTGAGCATCTGTCCTCTCTTTTCACACAACACTCTATTCTTATGATTTCTATTTCTTCTTTATGTGCTTACTAACTTTAAACCTTCCATCGTGTATCTCATTATATGAGGTATCTGGAGGCCTAATGCTCAATTCGTTGTGTCTTGTGACTCTTGCTCCTGATGGCTCCCTTCATTGATTGTTTTGTAGTTTTGATGAGTGAGCTCATGTGCACTGGGGATTTATCTGTGGGATTTCGTGACCTGGATTGAAAGGATTGATACATACTTCTGTTGCCAGATGTCCATGGAATGTTACCAGCCCCAAAATACTTTTCATGCTAATTTCTTGGTTTGTGTGGTATTTATTCCATGAGGTATAGTAAATGCGAACCCTAAACCCTCAATCTTGAACAATGTGGGCATCGGGTACGAATTTATGAATTCTCAGGGATGATTTTTCTTTTTCTTTAGACCTCAGGCTTAAACAGCAAAACAAACAAACTTGGCATATTGATGTGGAGCAGAGTGTGGGAGAGGGAGAACGGCAATGGAGGAGGCAGGACTCAGGTCCTTTGGGGCCTTCAAAGAATGTGTTATGTGGTTTTGCCCTGAATTTGAGGGGAAGGCATGAGAATGGTTAAAAAGAGTGACTCCTGTCCTGCCCTGTCCTGACCAGTCCTATCCTATCCTAGCTTATCCTATCCTATCCTATTCTATCCTTTCCTACCCTACCCTACCCTACCCTACCCTATCTGGTTTCATTTCTGTTTTCTGCTGGCTGCTATAGAATTGAAGTGGGATGTGGATGGGGATGAGGGTGGAGCTGTGTCCAGTCTTCCTCCAGGTGAAGAGAGGCCTGGGCCGGTGAGGGCAGTGTCCTGTGGTTGCTGTGGCTGGGTGGGCCTTCCCGGGGCTCAGCACAGATGGAGGGCCACCCATGCCAGGTCAGTTTCTGGTGCAAGGTCCTCACCTGGGGCCTCTCTGCTTGCTTTGAGTTAGACCCTGTGCTGGGGACTGGGCCACGAGGCTTGCCCTTGGCTGGCCTGTGAGGCAAGTCATGTACTTTTAGGACTAGAAGGGCTCCTCAGTGCGGTCTGGTGTCAAAGCCAGGAAGTAGGTAAAGATGGGAGTGCTCCTGGCCCATGCCCCAGGTGCACATAACTGCTGCTGCCAAATTGCTGCCTTTTCTTGGTCTTAGTTGACTCCTCCTCACCACCCCATGTTACAGGTGAAACCACTGAAGTGAAACGGCTGACAGAATATTTTAGAGACTCAGCCGGCACGTGGGGATGCAGGGGTGGGAATCTGCAGTTGGATCACATCCTTGCCCCAGAGTTCCTGGCCTCACATCCTGCCAGGGAGGGCTGGACCCCAGATGCATGCCAGCTGCAGGGCCAGGCTTCCCCTGGCCCATATGTGCACATGTACTCAAATATAAACGCACGTGTGTGTGCACATACCCACTCCTGTGCCCAAGCGCATGGACACCCACACTTTGGGTTGGAGTGCACACCCCACTCCAGGCAGCCCAATGTGCTCCTCCCTGGAACCTGCTTCTCAGTGCCTGGTGTGGCTGTGGCAGGGCACTAGGATATGCAGTGCAGAGGTGAAGAGAGGTTTTCCATTTTCGAACAGTGTCCAAGCCATTATCTGCAGACACAGCCCCACAAGCACCACATTTTACACTGCCAGTGCCTGGCCAAGAAACAGCGCTACCTCTGCCAGCTGCTGGGTGGTGGAGGCATTCCAGGGATGCTGCGTGGGCTCCAGCCTGACCCTGCAGGCCTTGAGGAGGGCTCCTGCTGGGACAGCATTTCCAGGGCAGGGCCGGCAGATTCAGCCTCCAGGGCTGGAGGGCTGGTGGCCAAGTCCTGGCTGGCTTCAGGCCCGGGAGGAGCACAGCCTGCTCTCCCCATCCCTGTGCCCTGCACCTGGCCCAGCCGGGAGAGGTGTTCCTTCAGGCTTGTCTGCGCCTCAGAACTGTTATGATTCTGTGACAGGCAGGCTATTCACATGGCTCGAACCCCAAGAGCTGCAGAAGCTCCCAGGGAAGGGTCCCTCCTGCCCCCATGCCAGCCTTCCTCCTCACCAGCCAGTGTCAGTGTCTCTTGTGTGAGTTTCCAGAGATACTTTCTACACATTTTAGCAGACATATGTATGCACTTCTCTTTCCCTCCATTTCTTGCAACATTACATGCTGTTCTTCATGGGTTGTTTTCCCTTAACAGTGTCCTAGTGGAGGCCCCTCTAGGGAATCTGTATTAATTTGGGGAGTTGCATCATAGTCTGTGGTGTGTGGGAATGACAATTATTCAATAAGAATGCATCCAGTTGTTCAAAGCCCTTGGGGCAGCACCTACCACACGCCCAGTGCTGTTCTCAGGTCCAGAAGAGATGTTCCTGAAGAGGGCTCACTGTGGTATGTGTGCTCCCTGGACAGCAGGTCTGGGTGGGTGAGGCCAGGCTGGCTACAGAAGACATGGAGCCCTGGCAGCTAGGCCATGAGGTGATTTTTTTGCCACTCTCTTA
Source organism: Heterocephalus glaber (assembly GCF_053883595.1). Taxonomy (NCBI): domain Eukaryota; kingdom Metazoa; phylum Chordata; class Mammalia; order Rodentia; family Bathyergidae; genus Heterocephalus; species Heterocephalus glaber. Next base: position 32,327,611 of record NW_028258143.1, on the reverse strand, counting down.
AGAGCAAGCACTACAAACATTCCAAGGCTTGTTTTTACCTGATGTTTATGATTTTAGCAAAGCACATGTTTAAATATAAGGTCTCTTGGCTCCTCTGCCCCTGTGGGGTCAGGCCTGGCCCTGTCCTGCTCTCCATGGCAGGGCCGGTGTGGTGTGCTGAGTTCAGTTCAGCTCCAGGCCTGCCTGCACAGCCCACACCACGAGAGGCCCGCCTTGACCATGTATGGATTTCTAATCCTGCCACCAGTCTCTCCAACAAAGTCACCAGGCTCATGGGGACCCCTTTACTACCTCCTGTTCCCCTCAGGGAAAGCCAGCCACCTTGTAGCTCAACTCCAGGACCCTCTCTATTTCTCAAAGCAGAAGCAAGGAAGGAAAACCCAGATTTAAGCAACATCTACTGTGTGCTCTCTTTTGATTATAGAGGGAAAATAAAAGCTGAATTAGTCACAGTGTAGTTGGTGTTTATAACTCAAGTCATAAAGTCTGACACAATTATTGCAAGTGGCAAGCAAATTTGAAAATGAATTTCTTGGTGCCCAAAGAAGGTTAGCTTAGAACATGCAGACTTGCAAATATATACATCCTTGACTGACGACAAAGCTTGCCATAGGAAAAGAGGATTAAAAAAAAAATGATGGGATTATTGAGCATCTAAATGGGGGAGCAACTTACAACCTTGGCCCCTACTTCACATTATTCACCAAAAGCCCAGCTCCAAGCTGATCTAGACCTAAGTGGGAAAGCAAAATAATATGGCTGTTGTTTGGATCAAGAATGACCCTCAAAACTCTCATGCTTTCTGAGGTAAGGCTTTCCGAAGGTAATTGGCATCATGGCTAAATGTGACATTATTGGAAGAGGCACAGGTCACTGTGGGCCTGACCTGGAAGGGTGTATCTTCCTCCTTGGCTCCTCCCTTTTCTCTCACTGCTTCCTGCCTGCCATAATGCAAGCAGCTTTTCTCTGTGGCAGGCCCTTCCATCATGCAGTTTCTGCTCAGAGCCTGCTGACCACGGACTGAAACTTCTGAAACCATGAGTCAAAATAAACCTCTCCTCCTTTAAGTTCCTGGTGTCAGGTACTGTGTCTAGCAACAAGAAAGTGAGTAGGACAATGGCTTTCTGAGATTATATAGGTGTCTCAGTCAGAGTTCAAGCAGAGAAGCAGCCAGCCAGTGATCATGTGTGTTTTTGTGTGTGTACATATGGGTGGATCTGTTACATGGAGTTGGCTTACACAGTGCTGGGAACAAGCCTGCAGTCCACTGGCCAGGCTATCAGGAGGGTAGAGCCAGGGGCTGGCTGTAGAAAGACCTTTTAATTAATTGAGTCAGGCCTGTCCAGGATAATCTCTCTTTTGATTATAGTAAAGTCAACTGACCAGGAGCTGTAATCACATTTGCAAGATCCCCTTGCTGGACTGGGAGGCTGGATTTTGAGGGTAACTAGAGGAGGTCAGCATGCTCTGAGGCCACTGCCTCCCTGTCACCTCCCCTCTCGGCCCTACTGAAAGCCTGCCAGGAAAGACGCCTTGGGGGCTGTGGTGCAGCCCAGCCAAGCAACACACTGCACTGAAAAGCCATCACAGTGAGAGAATGACTTTATGACTTGTGGCAAGGAAGGACTTTTAAGTAGGACATAAAAGCAGAAATCACAAAAAGGAAGACTGACCAGTTGGGCTACATTATAATTAAGAATATCAGTTTACCTGAGGACCATTAAAAGAACAAAAGCAAGCTCAGAGCAGAACAGATTTGAAGCATGAACAGCTAGTGGAAGATCCTTTCCAGAATATATAAAGAGCTCCTACAAGTCAATAAGAAAAGCAGAGAATACAGTAGAATATTGTGAGAGACCTGAACAGGATCTTTGGCACAGTTAAGCTTAACAGAGTTTTCCTAACATGTGAAAAGGTGCTCAGCCTTATTGAGTCGGAGAAATGCAGGTTATAAACACAATTGTGGTGGTTTTGGAACATGGTCATGAATTCTTTCATTCTTTTCTCTTCCATAGGTGGAACTTGACTTCCTGTCCTTGAGAATGGGCTAGGATTCAATGACAAAGATATGGCAAAAAGAATGAGGTATCATTTCCAACACTAGGTCACGAGACAATGTGACTTCTCTCTTTCTCGCTTTCATCACTTTCCTGGGGACATGTAATGCCACGACACGAGGACCACAAAGCAGCCCTATGGAGAGGCTCACAGCGTAAGGCTGGGGCTCATGCCATCACACCATGAGAGTGTACCACCTTAGAAGTGGATCCTCCAGCCCCAGCTGATGTCTTGACCGAGCCTTGTGAGAAACCAGAGCCACCCAGACCAGGTACTCCTGACTTGCTGACCTACAGAAACATTAATTATCAGATGTGTGTTATTTCAAGCCACTAACTTGTGAGGATAATTTGTTATGCAGTGCTAGATAATGGAATACCTTTATTTGTCAGGATAATTAACATGTGAAGGAATGATAGTACCAAGTCTTGATGGTATTGTGGGATAGAGAGCAGCTGAATTTCACACAATGCTGGTGAAAGCATCGACTAGTACAACCATTTTGGAAAATAATTTGATATTACTTCTGTTTCTACTATTTTCTAAATAGTTGAAGCATCCATCTCCATTGACTCGTGCTCTATGGCCCAGTAATTCTGTTTATGGGAATGCATCCAACAGGCATGTTGCATCAGGCGGAGGTCAGGGTGGCTGGGGTCCTCTGGTGAAGAGGCCATCCACTTCCCTGGCTCATCTCTTCATCCTGGCAGGGATGCAAGAGTTGAAGAGAGGCTGACTCAGAACCAAAGTCTCTCTGGCATGGAATAGGAAACTCAGATAAGGAAAGCGAAGTAAAGAAGTTTTACTGATAGTATTGCAGAAGGGAGGGGGCAGGGCAGGCTGCTGCACAGCCAGCAAGCTGTATGGCAAGGAAAAGCTCAAGGTGAGGTTCACCGTTTGGAGTCTTTGTCTTGCCCATACTTATAGGGGGTAAGCCGATTTTCTAAAAATAACTATATCTCTGATTGGTACAGTCGGGTCTTAGCCTTTGTTTCTGAAATGGGCCAAGGTTTACAGGAGCTATGGGCACATGTCAAAAGTATGCAAAAGTCCCATGAAGGGCAGCCTCCTCCAGTGCATCACATCATAAGCATATGGTTATCTCTGTTACACTCCTGCCCAGGTCATGCCCTACGCTGCCTATCCCTCCCTAACTGTCCCTGCAGGTATGTGTGTATATATAGAAGAGCCAACATTTATTTTTCAGAATAAATTACCTATATCAGGCATTTTGTGATAGCAACAGAAAACAGACAAAGACGAAGCTTACCATAAAAGAGCCCTTATCATCCAATTCCATTTAAGTGAAGCCATTCTTGGTGAATGAGATAGAGGGGTCCCTGGAGGCTTCTGGGGGAGCTGGCAATATGATATTTATTTATTTGTGTGGTACTTACACTGGTGTTCATTTCATCACATGCACATTTTTGTTTTGTACTTTTTTCTGTGTGGATTATACTTTATAAAAAAACCACACCCCAAGAGGATAGTACAGCATACCTTGTCATAACAGCCCTCAGCCTGGGCTCAGCAACCCCTCCAGTGTGCAGTTCAGTGGGTGTCATTTCACCATGGCCAAACTACACAGCCAGCCCGCATTTGCCAGGTGAGCATGACCTCCAGGGGTCCATGGAATGTATGTCCTCTGGGTAGTCCTCCATGGAAAACGTTCTTGTGATTAGAGCTGGAGGACAGAGTCCGAGCTGTGTTCTCTGGTGAGGGCCTGTGGTGCTGTCCATCAGCCTGGCCTGCCCACTTGAACAATGGAAAGGTGGAATGGTGGATTTGGCACTGTCCCAGGAAGGCGAAGAGTCTCAGCCTGATTCTCACTGCACATGTGACTACATCTGCCCTGGAAGGCACTGCCAGGATGGGCCTGCTGCAAGGGCCAAGCTCTCCCAGGGCTGTGTGTTCTGCATGGTGGAGGACAGTCTGAGAGCTGACTACAGTAGGCTGTGGTGGTGGGAACTTCGGGTGGACATGTCCAGAGCTGGAGCGAGCAGTTGCCTTAATGCCAGAGAAACATCTCAAGATGCACGAACTAGCAGCATGCTGCTGTGTGGGATGCGGAGGGTACAGCTCTACTTCATTCTCAATGCCTGTGCCTGTGAGAGCATCCTGAGCTGCTCTGGTCCAGGGGAGGTCATGGCTTGTACCACACGGGCACCTGGTCCCAGGTTACCTGGCCATGGGTTGCCTAGTGACCTAGGGAAGGAGGTTGGTGGCTCCTGAGCCAATCTGATGGGGACCCTCTGTCATCTCTGCTGCATCAGGGCCAGAAAGGAGCATCCTCTACTCCCAGAAGTACCCAGGAAATTTGGGCAAGAGCTTGGGACTGTCTCCCTTCTTAGGAGTTGGCGAACTCCTTTGGTTCTGCACATAGCTCTCCTGGGAAATCCCTGGACCTGGGGGCCATCACTGTCAGGTCCTGTTCTCATCCATCCTCCATGAGAAAGCAGACTGAGTGCCAGGCAGAGAAGAATTCAGTGAGGGGGCAGCCCCACCAGCAGTCAGTCAGAAGGCTCAGTTTGTAGAAACAAAGGTTTATCCCACATTGGCTTAACAATAAGGGTCATTTTAAAGAATGAAGATATTCACATATGATAAAATTCCCCATTTTAAAGTGTGCAGTTCAATGGATTTTAGTATTCACAGAGTTGTGAAGCTATCACCATTGATTCCAGAACATTTCATCCCTGAAGGTGTCCCCATTATCAGTCACTCCTCCTCCCCTCCTGCCATGAACCTACTCTTCGTCTTTTTGCATTTGCCTATTTTGTCTATTCAGAATACTTCATATACACTTGAAGCCTTCTGAGTCTGCCCTCATTCACTTAGCATTGCAGGATTTCAAGTTTCATCCACATTACAACATGCTGATGTGCTATATATAGCATGTATCAACAGTTCATCCCTTTTTACTGCTAAATAATAGTACATTGCATGACTTAGTTACTTTTCTTGTTGCTGAGACAAAATGCTCAATGCTCAAAGTTAAAGAAGGAAAGGTTTTTTTGGGCTCACAGTTTGTAGAGGTTTCAGTCCATAGTTGGTTAGCTCCAAGGCAAGGTGGCATGGCAGAGGGGCATCACACAGTTGAAACAGTTTATGGTGGGAAAAAGGCAGCAAGCAACAAGCTATAAGAGACAAGCAGTGACCCTCTTTCTGCCCCTTATATCTTATGCAGGCTACCCATCCTTAGGGAGGGTAGCACTCAAACCCATGGTGGGGCAGCCTTAATCCCAACATTGCGTCCTTGATCGCAGCAGCACACACCCTAAATCCAGCCATCTCTGAAATGCCCCACCTATGACCTCATGAGGCTTTGGTGGGACTTCTAGATATAGAGCCATAACAATGAACATATCGCATTTTGTTTACTTATTCATCAGTTATTGCTATTTGGGTTGGCTATTATGACTAAGGCTGCTATGAACATATGTGTACAAATTTTTGAGTACATACATTTTCCCTTTTCTTGGGTATAGACAAGGATCTATCCATACTCCTCTTACCTAGGAGTGGAATTACTTGGTCAAATGGTAACTTTATTTTTAATGTTTTGAGGAACTTCCAGACTTATTTCCAAAGTGGTTGAGTCATTTAACATTCCCCCCAGCTGTGCACAAGGTTTCCAGTCCTGCACACTGTCACCAACATGTGCAATTTTCTGTCTGTCTGATGAGAGTCATCCCAGGGAGTGGGGTGTTATATTTCACTGTGGGGTTGATTTGAGTTTCCCTAATGACTGGTGGTATTGGGGATGTTCCAATGTATTTATTGGCCATTTGTATATCTTCCTTGGAAAATTTTTAAAATTCAGATCTTTTGCCTATTTTACAATTGGGTTGTCTTATGTTCTTTTCTGTATATAGACCCTTATCAGTTGGATGGTTTATAAACATTTTCCCCATTCTGTGGATTATCTTTTCACTTTCTTGATAGTGTCCTTTGGTTAACAAAATTTTAAATTTTGATGATTTTCTTTTTTTTTTTCCACCATTAAGTTTATTGGTACATTTTAGGTAATGATTTTCAATGTTTTTTTTTGGTTACTTGTACCTTAGGTATCACATCTGAGAAAACACTATAATTCAGTGTCATGAAGATTTGTATATCTATGTTTTCTTCTAAGAGTTTTATAGTTTTAGCTCTTTATAATTGTTAAGCTTTGATCTGTTTGAGTTAATTTTCGTACATGCTATGAGGTAGGAACCTAAATTTTTTCTTTTGCATGTGGATATCTTATTGTCCTAGTACTGTTTGTCAAATAGTCTTTGTGTCCTTACTGAAACTCAAATCCATAGATGTATGAATTTATTTATTTCTGAACTCTCAATTCTGCTACATTGATCTATTTCTATATCTTTGTGCCAGTATCATAGTCCTGATCATTGCAGAAAGTTTTGAAATTGGGAAGTGTGACTCTTCCACCATTGTCCTTCTTTAAAATTTTTAAAAAAACTTTTCTGAGTCACTTGCATCCCCATCTGATTTTGAGGACCAGCTTGTCCATTTCTGTGAGAAAGGAAGGTGGGCTTCATTCTCTTTCCTGACAGCCTCTCCAGTGTGCAGTTCAGTGGGTGTCATTTTGCCAGGGCCAAACCACACAGCCAGCCTGTGGTTGTCAGGTGAGCAAACCTAGTGGGCTTGGGGCTACTAGCTCAGTGCGCCCTACTGCCACCCTTTACTAACTGTGAAGGGTCCCCAAAGCTCAGTCTGAGTGAGACAAGAGGGGGATATGCATCAGTGGCTGTGCCTTGCTTTGCCTGATGACCACAACACACATATCAGTTGAGGTTGCTTTTTCAGAGCTGTATTCCTGTCCTTCTGTGACTCCTGAGTCCTCACACTTGACTTAGGTCTTAGTGGCTGAGAGCTGTGCAGCCAGGCAACCTGGGGCCAATCCTGGCCCTTCTGCCAACAAGCCGGGGACTTTGGTACACTACTTAACCTTTCTAAGCCTGTTCCTGAACTACATATAGTAATCAAAACGGACGGTGAATGTTTAAGTTTAAAAACTTTACTATAGTAAAGTCACATTGCCATTAATCCCCTTAGATACTTCCCCTTGTGTCAACACACTTCCCATTGTGCTTGACACTTCTGCAGCTTTGGAAGTCCTCTTTCATAAGTGTATTTACGAGGTAAGATCAAAATTACTGTGAGTCCTGCTGCCCAGTGCCATCCAACAGAAAGGCAGGCTTGTAATAACGTTACAGTGTGTCCTCATCCACCTCATTCACTGAGTAAGTGGCACCGTGCAACTTCTGGTCCCTTCCCAAAGGCAAAATGACCAAGAAAGGTGAGCATTTTGAATTGATTCAGGATACTGAGGCAGCCAAGACAGCACAACTAAAGACACTCATGAGAGAGGACTTCCAGAACTGCTTCAGAAAATGGCAAGAATGATGCGAATGAATGAAGTGTGGGGCTATTTGAGGGAGACGTGTCTTTTACTGTAATAAAAGAAAAAACATTCGCTGTATTTTTTGATCATACTGTGTGTATTGGTGCAGGGATCCTCCTATCATGCAGAGCAAGAGAATCTAAGATAGATAGTACAACTGGGGCTGTTGAGCCACCACCTTCCACTCACCAGAACCTGGGCAATGCCCCAGGCCACCTCCTCCTTGTCCTAAGACCTGCTACTCAGAGGCAGAGATAAGAAAAACAAAGGCCCCTGAGCCGGCCCTGGAAAATTCTCAAATCTCCAATCAGGATGCATGCAGGTCTGACCTGCCTGCATGGCCTGTAGAAAGCTTTCTTTGCCTGAGCTCATTGACAGTCGTGTATAAGGACAGCATCACATACATCCAACTATAACAGAGCGAGTTATGGGAAAGGACATGTGGATAGACACAGCTGATGTGACTCAGCACCTGTCCATCATGTTGTCAGTCACGCTCTGGAAGACCCAATGAGAGGGGCCCTAGCCCTGGTACAACATTTTAAATTCTGTGCCATTTTCCTTTCTGCCAGAGTGATCTTGCTCACTCTGAGTATCCTGTTGCCTTACCACTGTGTGCCATTTTGTTCATTGTGCACAAGAATCTGGAAACCTGTCTGCACCTCCGTCACTGATGTAACAAATCCAGTGAAACAATTTGTGTAAGAGGATCTCGGGATGTTTTAGGTCTGCGGGAACAGAGGTGATGCAAACAGGGATGACAAACATAGGCTGCCTGTACGCTCAGCCCCAGAGGTCACCAGTGCCCTGTTCAGTGGTCCCCTTCTTCATTTCCCCATTGCAGACTGTGCTTCTACAAGCGATAGCAAGACTTTTAATTGCTCCTCTCTAAAACCAAACCCCTCTATGGCAAGAAGACCATTTATTGGCATTTACTGGGGACATCCAGCAGATTGAGTGGGCCTCAAATGTGCCCAGGTTCATACCTTCCCTCAAATATGTTTCCTCTTTGTGTGATCTCAAGTCTTCCTTCCAAGACCTATTGCCTGGGGTGGGATGGCATCAGCAGATGGCATCAGCAGCCCAACTTCCAGCCTATTTCTTCCCAGCCTGGTGTTCCAAGGGGAGAGGAGAGACCCTACAGTAGTGGAGGCAAACCTAAGACACCTGTTTATTGTTTTTCTTTTAAGACAAAAGATGTTAATGTATGAGTGGTTTTTTCTAAATTAAAACCTCAGCATTCAGCTTTAATTACAGTGTTGGCACTTTGCAATAAATAAGTGGGTTTGGGGTTGCAGTTTGGGCACTCAATTCTAAAAGGTTTGCCATCACTGCCTTAAAGGAAGAAGGTAGGTATAGCGGCATGTGGGGCAGGCCTGGGCCACTTCTACACTCAGATCAGCAGAAGAAGGACTTGAGGGGCTTTCTGGGCAGACCAGAAGAATGCTCTGAGGTAGACTGACTGAGGATCGGTCTGCTGGGCCCTGAGGGACAGGAAGCACCAGCCAGCTAAGAGCTTCTAGCTGAGTGATGACAAAGAATTTAGGCTCATAGTGGGGTTTCCGCACAGAGTGACCTCAAGACACTCCTTGCCATTGGCTCCTCTATGCCTCTCTAGTTCTACCATGCTGCTCCTGTCCCCCAGGCTGTCCTGCACCTTTGCCATGCTGTCCTGTCTCTGGGCATTATTTCTTCAAGGGGCATGAGAGCACTCTAGCTGCTCTCTTTCAGACTGCCACAGCCTCCTTTCTCTGGAAGCTCCCACAGACCCTGCCTGACCAGGGGCCCTGTGGATGCCTGCAGTGTGCCCTGCTGCCCTCTGTGTGCTTGTGGCTGGTTCATGCTCCCGCTTGTTCTCTCCACCAGCTCAAGGGCAGAGCAGTCTTGTTTTCTCAGGACTCCCAGCTGGGTAACCAGTGTTGGTCCACGCTGGTGCTTGGAAGCCTGGTGGGCAGCAGCAAAGTCAAGAGAGTAACTGAGACATTGGGCCCTGCAGCTTTGCTCTGGTTTCAGGGTCAGTGAACCAAGTCAAGCTGGGGTCAGTCTGGCTCCCTTGGAAGGGAAGTGCCCTTGTTCATCAGTCTTCCAGCCATGCAGCTCCTTCCCCTCCATTCATAACCCTTCTCAGCCTGTCTTTGGCCTTAATGTCCTGGGCAGAGACAGCCGTGTGCTTAGTATTGCTGTTTGCCAGAAAGCACGGCCTCCTGACCACAAGCCAAACTTTTCTCCACTGCATGGGCCCCTCCCAGGGCCTGCATCTTCTTTCCTTGGTGCCTCCTGATCAGGTTCTTGGCCTGGAGCTGGCTCCCAACTCACTTCCATCATCTGGCAGCTCCCAGAGATGGACCAGGCTTGCTGCCCCCAGTGTCCTGGGAGTGCACCATGTGGTTCCTTGTATGGTGTTTGGTAGAGATTGATGCAGCAGTTCTCAAATTTTGTTTTTATTTTATTTTTAATTGATATTCTTAATTTTTTTTTTTTGCCTCAGGACCCTTTTATACTCTTAAAATTATTGAGGATCCCAAAGAGCTCCTGCCTCTAGGTGTTTTATGTACAGTGTGTTGGAACCATCTCTCCCCAGCTGGCAAGAGCAGACTGCTCACCTCCCTTTCATCACTGCCATCAGCGACCCAATTTGGTAGCAGAAGATATTTAGAGAGTGGCAAATGCAACATATTAGGCTCTCTTGTCTAGAAAGCTGTCTGTAACATTTACCAGCACACCATGGTTGTACCTGCATTCCCTAATTAGAATTTAAAACTAAGAAATTTGTAAAACACAAAAATACACAGACATGTATTTCTTTTTTTCTGTTTTGTTTTGTGGAATAGGGGATTGAATCGAGGGGCTCATATGTGCTAGCCAAATGCTCTATCACTGAGCTGTGTACTGGGCCATTTAAAAGTTTTAAAATTTGAGATGGGGTCTTACTAAGTTGCCCAGGCTGGCCTCAAACTTTTTTCTTTTGGTACCAAGGATCGCACTTGGGTCCTTGCACTTATGAAGCAGGTGGCAAAACCAGTGAGCTAAATCCCTGGCCCTGGCCTCAAACTTTTGATCCTCCTGCCTCAGCCTCCAGGATAGCTGGAATCACAGGTGTGCACCACTATTTTCAGCATCAGCATACATGTCATTAGCCATCAAGCGAGGGTGTGTTGAACCTCTGAAAAACCCTTAGATGTGTTTGTAAGAGAACGAGGGTGAACAAGGCTAATGATACTTTGCTATTGTTGTAAAGATCATTCTGGCTATTCTAACCTCCTGGAACTTGCTGAGATAGATGTAGGAGAAATATAACTCCCCACTTGCTAGGTATCAGATGTGCAAACTTCATGTTCCCCAGATTCAAAGAATGAATTACAAGGAACAATGGGGGTTAAGAATAGGAAAGATTTATTGAGGGATGGCTCCCAAGGGACAAGAGGGGTCCTGAGTGAGCGGCCACTGAGGCCCTTTGTCAGGGGTAATTTATGCAGCAGATGCACAATGTGGGTACAATGTGGGTGAGACTGCCATCAACCTGTGGGTTTGCAAGGATAGCTGCTTAGCTAATATTGGTCCAATAGGGAAGTGGGTCACATAGCGAGGGTACATGGAAAGAACAAAGGCATTTTTTCAGAGGGATGAGTCTGGATCCTTTGGTCACCCACCTGGGCAAGTGATGCCTACCTGGACTTCCTGGACCAGGTGGTGCTAATTACAGAATAATTCCATGTATTGCTTATCCCTTGGGGAGGCATGTGGGCCTGGCCACTGCAAGTCTGTCTTGAGGCCTGATCCCCTTCAGATGTGCCTCCACCCACAATTCTGATGTCTTATTTTTCACTGACTTCCATGAGAGTCCAGTCCCTCTCTGACTGTGTATTAACTTCTACCTAACTTAGCTGCCTATAAGATGACCAGGGCTCCCAGGCACCTGAGCATCACTAGCAGGGAGTCAGGTATAGGTCAGACTCTGCTCTACCCTGCACTGCTGGAATGACCTTGGGGAAGGCATGCAGCTTCCCTAGAATTAGTCACTTCACTTGTGCAGTGGAGAGAAGGAATTTGAAAGCTCCCAGCAGAGCTCAGCCCCATGGGCACTCCTCAGCCAGACTGGTTCTGCCCCAGTGGCTCCCCCAAGGGCTGGAGGGCTAGCTGGCTTTGCAGGAGGGGTGCAAGCATGATGCATTGTCAGTAACACCATCCCTGTCATAATTTCTGCACTACCATGTTATCTGTTCCTGTTCAGAGTGGATGCATCTCTCCCAGACTCATGTACTGAAATCCTAACCCCAACGAGATGGTATCAAGAGGGGGTTTTGGGATGCAGAGGAGGAGGCTTCCAGGCTGATATGTCACCACTCCAAACACAGAAGAGGTGAAACCCCCCACCCCATTGAAATGAGATGACAGGTAAACAAGCCCCCCAAACCAGACTTCCAAACCACATATGGCAACCCCAAAGGGAAATGAGATAGAGCACTCTGATATTCAACCACCTGGACACCCTGAATTGGCAACAAAAGGAAATCTGGAAAAAATGAAAACAGAAATAATTTCTCAGATAACAGCAGAAATTGCTGAGAAACATGATGGAATTCCAACATAGGAAACAAATGGAATCCATAAAACAGATGCAAATAGATTTCCAGGAGATTAAAAACTCCATTGAAAGTCTATACAGCAGAATGAACCAATGTGAGGACAGAATTTCAGATACAGAAGACAAGATTGCAATTAGTGACCAGGAAAAGAAAAATTGCTTTAATATTGTAAGGGACCATGAGAAATCAATCCAACAGCTGCTAGACGATGCAAAGAAGAATAACATAAGAATGATTGGAGTCAATGAAGAAATAGGAGAGAGTGCAGATGACATAAAAAAACTGTTCACGGAAGTGATGGCAGAAAACATCCCAAGCAGGGGAAAAGAACTGACATACAGATAAGTGAGGCATATAGGACTCCAAATAGCCTTGATTAAAAAAGAAAAACTACACATAGACATATAATTGTTAAGATTCCAGAAACCCAACTGAAGAACAAAGTTCTACAAGCAGTTAGAGAAAAGAAACAAATCACATACAAAGGAAAGCCCATCAGAATCACAGCAGACTTCTCAATGCAAACCCTCAAGGCAAGAAGAGCTTGGACTGATGTATTGCAAGCCTTAAAGGAAAACAGCCTCCAACCTAGACTGATGTACTCTGCAAAACTATCTTTCAAAATTGATGGAGAAATAAGATACTTTCATGACAAAGAGCACCTTAGGAACTTCATGAATACCAAACCAGCATTCCAAAATATTTTAGACAATATACTAGGAAAAGACAATGAGGATCACAACCACAGGAAGCTCAGCAAAATGAATCCATTGGGTACAACAAGAAATTAAATGCAAAGGGGGAGAATCCAACAAAAAGAAAAAGTCATGACAATGATAAGTCAGTATGTATCAGTTATAACCATCAATGTTAATGGTCTCAACTCACCAATCAAAAGAAATAGACTGGCAGAATGGGTCAAGAAGCAAGATCCAGGGCCGGGGATTTAGCTCAGTGGTTCTGGCACCTGCCTTGCAAGCGCAAGGTCCCAAGTTCGATCCCTGGTACCAAAAAAACCCCCCAAGATCCAACAATATGCTGCATACAAGAAACACACATAATTCAAAAAGAAACTCATAGACTGAAAGTTAAAGAGTGGAAAACAATACTCCATGTGACAGGACCGCGACAAAAAGCAGGAGTAGTTATCCTCTTTGTAGATCAAGTGGATTTCAAACCGACACTGATTTAGAGAGACAAAGAAGGACACTACATACTTGTACAGGGAACAATCCAAGAGGAAGAGATGACAGTCATAATCTATGCACCAAATACTAGTGTACCCAACTATATAAAACAAATCCTAACAGACATGAAAAATTATATAAGCACTAATACAATAGTAGTGGGGGATCTTAATACCCCACTGTCACAAATAGATCAACTAGACAAAAAGCAAGAAACAAAACACTAGAACTCAATCAAACTCTTGAACAAATGAACTTAACAGATGTTTACAGAGTGTTCCACCCCACAAAATCATAATACACATTCTTTTCAGCTGCACAGGGATCATTCTCCAAAATAGACTACATACTCACTCATAGAACATATATAAGCAAGTGTAAAGGAATTCAGCTTATCCTATATACATTATCAGACCATAGTGTGATGAAATTGGAGATCAATAGCAAAAGAAACTGCAAAAATTTCATAAACACATGGAAATTGAACAACACACTTTTGAATAACCAATGGGTCACAGAGGAATTAAAGAAGAAATCAGACAGATCCTTCAATTAAATGACAATGACAATATAACATATCAGAATCTATGGGACACAATGAAAGCAGTCTTAGGAGGGAAATTTATAGTAGTGAGTACTCATATCAGGAAAACAGAGTGAGCCCAATTATACAACCTGATGCTGAACCTCAAACTTCTAGAAAGAGAAGAGCAGGACAAACTCAAACCTCATACAAGGGAGGAAATTTTAAAGATCAGAGCAGAAATCAATGCAATGGAGACTAAGAGAACGATACAAAAAAATCAATGAAGCCAAGAGTTGGTTCTTCAAAAGAGTAAATAAACCAAATTGACAAACCTTTAGCCAACCTTATCAGAAAAAGGAAAGAAAAGGCCCAAATCCATGCAGTTGGGAATAAAAAGGATAACATTACAATGGACCAGCAGAAATCCAGAGGATCATCAATACCTACTCTGAGAACCTATACGCCAACTAGATGGAAAACACAGAAGGAATGGACAGATTCCTAGATATGTATGATATACCAAAATTGAACGAAGAAGACCTAAAAATTCTTAACAACCCAATATCAATCAATGAAAGTGGAAACATAATTAAAAACTTACCAACTAAGAAAAGCCCGGGTCCTGATGGTTTCATCGCTGAATTCTACAAGACATTTAGAGAGGAACTACTGCCACTACAGTTTAAACTCTTCAATAAAATTGAAAGGCAAGCAATACTCCTGAATTCATTCCTGGAAGCAAGCATCACCTTGATCCCCAAAGCAGAGAAAGACCCAACCAAAAAACAGAACTATAGGCCAATCTCACTAATGAACATAAATGCAAAAATCCTTCATAAGACACTGGCAAATGGAATGCAGAAGATCATCAAGAAGATCATACACTCTGATCAAGTGGGATTCATCCCAGGGATGCAGGGATGGTTCAACATATGCAAATCAATCAATGTAATACACTATATCAATAGAGCCAAGGACAAAAACCATATGATCATCTCAATAGATGCAATAAAGCATTTGACAAAATCCAACAGGCATTTATGATAAAAACTCCAAAAAATTGGAACAGATGGTCTCTACCTCAATCTGATAAAAGCCATCTATGAAAAACCAACAGCCAATATCATACTAAATGGTCAAAAACTGAAATCCTTCACACTCAAATCAGGAACAAGACAAGGATGTCCACTATCACCACTCTTGTTCAATATAGTTCTGGAAACATTAGCCACGGCAATTAGAGAAGAGAAAGAAATAAAAGGCATAAAGATAGGAAATGAAGAAGTCAAATTGTCATTATTTGCAGATGACATGATACTCTATATAGAAGACCCCAAGAACTCCACCAAAAGTCTTCTATACTTTATAACCAAATTCTGTAAAGTAGCTGGATACAAGGTCAACAGAAAAATCAATAGCTTTCCTCTACATGAACAACAGACTCACTTAGAGAGAAATAGGGCAAACAATTCCTTTCACAATAGCATCCAAAAAACTGAAATACCTAGGAATCATCCTAACAAAAGAAATCAAAGACCTCTGCTCTGAAAACTATATCACTCTGAAAAGAGAGATTGAAGATGATATCAGAAAATGGAAAGGCATCTCTTGCCTCTGAGTAGGAAGGATCAACATAGTGGAAATTCCCATACTTCCAAAACTGCTATACAGATTCAATGCAATCCCAACTGAAATCCCAGCAGCATACTTCATGGACCTTGAGAAAATAATCCAAAAATTCATTTGGAACAAGAACAGACCCAGAATAGCAAAAGCAATTCTAGGTAACAGAGACATGGCAGGGAGTATCACAACCCCCAATTTGAAACTGTACTACAAAGCTACTGTGATAAAAACAGCATGATATGGGCAAAGAAACAGACCTGAGGACCAGTGGAACAGATTAGAAGATGCAGAAACAACTCCAGACACACTCAGCCACCTCATCTTTGACAAAGGAGCCAAACACCCTCACTGGAGGAAAGATAACCTCTTTAATAAATGGTGCTGGAAAAATTGGGTTTTAATCTGCCAGAGATTAAAACTAGACCTATATCTCTCACCATGCACTAAACTAAAATTGAAATGGATTAAAGATCTAAATATTAAAACAGAAATGCCGAACCGGCTGGAACAGATGTTAGGTAGAACTCTTGAAGATGTTGGTGTAGGAAAAGATTTTATGAACAAAACCTCAGCTGGCTGTGAACTAGCACAAACAATCAACAAGTGGGATCTCTTCTTATTAAAACGCTTCTGCACAGTAAGAGAAACCATCAACAGAATGAAGAGCAAAGCCACACTGTGGGAAAAAATTTTCACCTGCTGTTCCTCAGACAAAGGTCTACTATCTAGAATCTACATAGAACTTAAAAAATCAGACCTCCCAAATTTAAGAACCCAATCCAAAAATGGGCATCTGAAATGAACAGACATTTCTCAGACGAAGAAGTAGAAATATCAAATAAACATATGAAATAATGTTCAACATCACTGGTCATTCAAGAGCTGCAAATGGAAACAACTCTCAGATTCCACCTCACACTAGAAAGAAAGGCTGCTATTATGAAATTAACCAATAACAAATGCTGGCGATGTTGTGGGGAAAGAGGAACCCTGCTCCACTGCTGGTGGGAGTGTAGACTGGTGCAACCACTGTGGAAATCAGTGCGGAGATTCTTGAAAGAACTAGGATTGGAAATCCCATTTGACCCAGCTATTCCCCTGCTGGGTATCTTCACAAAAGAATTAAAAGAATCATACCACAGTGATATATGTGTACCCATGTTCATAGCAGCACAGTTTGTAGTAGCCAAAACTTGGAAACAGCCCAAATGCCCATCAGCTGGAGACTGGCTAAAGAAAATGTGTATGTGTGTTTTTCTTTTTTTGTAAAATGGAGTACTGCTCAGCCATAAAAAATGAAAAATTAGAGACATTTATAGCTAAATGGATGCACATTGAGGCGATACTCTTAAGTGAAATAAATAGGACATGTGTAAATACCGAGTTGTTTCTCTAGTATGAGAAACTAAAAGTGTAAATAAGGTCTAAAAGGTATATTAGATAATGTGAAATAGGAAGAAAAGGGGCAAAGGGGAAGGGGAAGGGGAAATGGGAGAGATGGGGAAAAGAAAGAAGGGAATGGAGTTAATATGAGAAAATGAAAAAATGGAAAAAGTCTTTGTAAATATTTAAGGATGGAGGGGTTGAAGGTTGAGCAGGGGAAGGGGGCAAAAATAAGAACCAAGAATTATGTAAAGGTGCAAATTTCCAATGATGAATGTGATTATATTGTGTACCTAAAATGTACTAATGAAAAAAAAAAAGATGGGGTTTTGGTAGCTGAAGAGGTTTGGAGGAGGCCCGAGCGTGGGGCCTTCAGGATGGGATTAATGCCCTTGCAAAAAGAGAAATGAAACACATTTCTCTGTCCCCGTGAGCATACAGTGAGGAGGTATCACCTACAAGTCACGCAGTGGGCTTTTGCCAGACATTGGGTCTGCCCACACCTTAATCTTAATTCTTGACCTCGAGCCTCCAGAACTGTGAGGAATAAATGTCAGATGTTTAGCTCCCGAGGCTGTTGCACTCTTTGACAGCAGCACAGACAGCCCTCTATGCACACATGCTTCTGAAGCAAGTACACAAGGATGATGGGGTAATAGTGGAGGCTCTAACCCTTGACAGCAAGCTGAGAAGAGAATTGCTGGGCTCTTTGGGGGCCCCCCTCCGTGGGGTCCTCAACTGAGACTGGAAGGCTGTGCAGGTTGAGGCCTCTCATGTCTTGGCTGGGCAGGGCACTGCATTGCTCTGTCTCAAGCACGGAGATTACAGAAGGGCCAGGGCAGAGATGGCACTGCTGTCCACATGGTGTAGCCAGGGACCTTGAGCCTCCTTTGAGCTCCGTGTGGCCCTCAGACCATGATGGGGGCAGGCTGCACCATGTGCTTCCATGCAGGAGTGCTGGGCTTGGGGAATTGAAGGAGAGGGATTCTGTACCATAATTCTGGAATGGTGGGTCCCCAGGACAGCCCCCTAAGAATACTCAGGCCCTGGCGGGAGCGAGGGCTTCCTCAGGGTGGAGAGGCTGCAGTGAGTGAGGACAGGAAGATGGCCACTGGGCTGTGGCCTGGCCCCTTCCCCAGGCCCTGACCCTCCACCTTTCCCATGAAGGCGCCTGGAGGAGATGATGCTTAACTAGACTCCAGGGTGTAAACTTTCTCTGTGACTGGGTGTTTTACACTCGGTTGTGCCCAGAGAGAGATTGGTCACACATGGTTGGAAGCAGTGATCAGAGGAGAAATAAAACTGTTTTGCACTGGAATCCTTGAGTTCAGGCACAGTAAATAGTGCACTAAGCATTTTCACTCCACCTCCTTCAGCTGAAAGGGAGGGTAAGAGGGAACAGCTCGGTCAAGGAGCGGCTGTCAAAAGACGTGCATGACTGGTGAGGCTGCCACTGTGGCTGTTCCTGTGTTCTGTCGCCTGTGGCTGTCCTCTGTTGATTGTCTTCGGTCTGCTGTCCTCTATCTGCTGTCTGATGTCCTGTCCTTGTGTCTGTTGTTCCTTGTCTGTGTGTCTGGTCTGCTGTCTTCTGTCCACTGTGTCTTGCCTGCTTTGTCAAGGACCCTCAGGGCTGGGGTCCTCCTGAGGATCTCCAGGTGGTGTCCCTGGGGCTGCATTGTTGGGTGAAGATCCTGTTTTCCTCCTTACCACAGCTCCAGGGGCTGCAGGGGAATCCATGGCTGAAGATGGGGTCTTGGCCCACACTGTCTGGACAGAGTAAGTTCCAGCTTCATCCTCAGATGGTGCTGGGGCCCAGCCCTGTCTCTAAATCCCTGGAAATCTGAAGGGAGGGGCTGAGGCCCCAGACAGGGTGAATTTTTGGAATTCCAAGTGTGTCTGCATGCTTTCCAGACTAGTTCTGGGTGGAAGTGGAGAGCGGAGGCTCCAGCATCCTGTTAGTCCCCACCCCGAAGGGGGCTGTTCCAAACTGTGAAACCTGCCCCACCCTGGTAGGCCTTCCCAGCCCCTCACGAAAGATCTTGCCTGGGTGGGGGACACACTGTCCTAGCAAACAGAATGTGGTTGGCTCCTGTGTCCCAACACTTTAGTACTAGGAAAAATGACCTCTCTTAATTTAGGGACCAAAGTGCCATAGGAAGCCAGGTGTGGTGGTGCACACATGTAATCCCAGAGGTTCCCATGTTCAAGTGCAGCCTTGACATCTTCGAAAGACTGTCCAAAACAAAGCCAAGCCAAGCCAATCAAAACAAAGCAAAGCAAAGCAAAACAAAGCAAAGTACAAAAAAGGGCTGAGATGTAGCTCAGTTTGAAGGCCCTGGGTTCAATTCCCAGTATTGCTCATGCATGTGCGCCTGCACGCACACGTACATACACACACACAGTTCATAAAATATTCTTTTAAAAAAAGAAGCTTATTTGGAACTTTGTATTAAAATGTTAAAAATAACAATAAAATTTAAAAGCTCTACTTTATTTTATTCTTTTGTTTTTTTTTTTTTTTTTGGTACCGGGGATTGAACTCAGGTCCTTTATTTTATTCTTAAGCTTTGGTTATGATTACATTAACAAAGATGAAGTGTGCGTGTGTGTGTGTGTGTGTGTGTGTGTGAAGTCAATGACAAAGTGGTAAAGTATGACTATTTCACTGGACATCTGGCTTTTGAGATAGGACCCTAAAGGGGTATTTACTTATTTATGCAGTGCTAGCTTTGAAACTCAGGGCCTTGTACATGCTAGGCTGGCTCTACCTCTGAGCTACAACCACAGTTGAGAAGTCATTTTGGAAAAGCAAATTCTCCTGGCTCATCAGTTTCACTGGAGCACCTTGTGAGCCTCAACACCAGCTTGGTTGCCCAGTCCTCACCCCACCCTTGTGCCTTCTTTGTATGGACAAGGGTCTCTCTTAGCTGCTCACCCACTCACCCTGCAAACTCCACTTGTAGAAGGGCTTGGTCCTGAGGCAAGTAGCAATGTTCCTGGACTTGACCATGCCTTGTACACTTCTTGCAAGATTTGCCGTGTCCCTCTGCAGTCTCTGGACAGTGGACCTTGCTGAGGTATGTGGTGAAAAACACTGGGGCTAAGGAACTGTGTGGGAGGATGGGTGCCTGTGAAGAGTTCATGAGTGGTCTTTTGGGAGAGAAGGTTTTCTTGAGACTCCCTGGGGTGGCCCAGCTGCTTGGAATGCCCTTTGCAGATGCCACCTCTAGCATGCTTCTTGCCCATTTGTGACAGAGACCCATTCAGTGCCTCCTCCTTTTGGAGGAGAGAGGTTCCCATGGTCCCTGCCTCCTGCCCCAGGTTTAGAGCCCATTATGCCTACCCTGCTAGGCTCTCTCCCAGAGCCAGGCTCCATAGCCTCCTTCCCATGAAGCTCAGTGTCCTCTGGTCCTGATGTCCTGACTGTGCTTTCTGTGGATTTCTTCTGTGACACTTCATAGCACAGGTGCGGGCTGTGCTGGGGTCTGAGGCCACCCAGGCTGGCTGCTCTTCCAGCTGTGCACACACCCTCTGGCCTCAGTACCTTGACTTTGTTCCTCTCCTGTGTAACCTGGACCATGAGCCACTGTGCTAGCCTGTCCTGTGCCTGAGCCACACTTATTCTGCTAACAAAGATTCTAGATTTCATCAGTTATCAAGGACCACATACCTGGGACCTCCTGAAGGGACATTAATTAATGTTTGGAAAGATCCCAGGGCCTCCTCGTGCAAAGGCTGTGTGCAGAAGACATTATTTTAAAAACCAATTATCAGACCCCCTCCTGAGGCCTCGTAATTAAGCAACTGTTGTGGCTCTTGAGTAGCTACAGCTTTAACATCCAAATTCATTGTAATTAAGTTAGGCCTCCTGGAATCGGACACATGGCTTTGCAGTTTGGGAGAGAATTCCACTGCACCAGCTCATTACACAAACTACTCAGAGTCTAGGAGCTGTGCCAATTATTTTTTCTATAATTCGAATGCGGTTTCAACTCCCTCTATGCAATTTCCTCTTCGGTGAATGGTAGCATCTTCCTGTCTCTGCATTTCTCTGGTATTTAGTTGATCAAACATCCTCTAGCTAAAACTAAATACCTGTGTGAGAGTTTCAGTTTGAACATTCTCAGTTTGGTGCCTGGGCCAGAAGCAGACTTGAGAAAGTGGATGGGGACCTATGTGGGGGATGACTGGTGGTGAGGGGAGCTGTGATCCTGGTATTGACACTCTGGGAGATGCAGGAACTGACCTGAAGCCGCCAGCCCAGCTCCTGTTCCTGGACACCTCTGAACTACATTTCCCAGCCTCCCTTGCAGTAAAACTGGGGCCATATTCCTGGACTGTGTGCACTGGGATGTGGGGTCAATTTTTGGGCTGTAAATGACATCCTGTGGGGACTCCACGTTCACCCCATTCACATCTCAGGGGAGGACCCCAAAGACCTTTGAAGATAGTGGCTCTACAGAATGGCAGGAGCTGGATTCTTGAGCCCAGGAAAGCCACAAACCAGAGCATCTGCACTGGGTTTTTCACTAATAAGATCATAAATAAGAAAACTCAGTTTTTTTGCCTGCAAAATGAATAAAATGAAACTTTCCCTAAACCACATCACAGGGCTGCTGAAGAAGCAGACAAAGATGGGGAAAACTTTGAAATGGGTTACCATCCTCCCAGGAACGACTGCTTCAAATTCAGAGAGATGATAGATGGCACTGTTTTATTTTCAAAGTGGCTCACAGACTGGCAAGATGGAGATCTGGGGCTACGAGAGGTGTAGGAGAGGGCATTGCCTGGGCAACTGCAGGACCCTGACCCACCCCTTGTATCTGACCCCCAAGGGCAGAATTGGCAGATACATGGCACTCTATCAAGACCCTCCTGTGCCTGTGGCAGCCATCACTAATCCACCACAGAGCACTTTCAGTCTGAACTTATGGGCAGCCTTAGAATCCTTCTCAATACACTGTTCCAGGCTCTGAAACCTGAAACCTAAGCTAAATGATCCATTTTCTTGAGCAAGATCATCTATTTTTGTATCCCTAAGGCTTAGCCCCTGTCTGGCGTAGGGAAGGCCCTGCAGAGGTGCTGTGAATGGCAGTGTGGGAGGCTTGTCAGACTCCTCATGTTTCACACAGTAAGGGGATAATTTTTGTGCCATGACCAAATCGTGTGTAGAATCTAAGGTAGCAACGAAGGAGCAATTGTTCACTGCTATCGCTGCTTGGAGCACAGTGCACAGACAGGGCTGGGAGCCTGTTTGCAGTGTTACCAGGGATTACTGCTAAAGCACTGGGTACTCACCACAAGACACAGCCTTCGTAAGTACTTTTGCTGTGTACTTGTTTACACTGTCTTGTTTGTTTCACGCAGTGAGATAATTTCCCATTTAGAGACTAGGAAACTGAGTCACAGAGAGATGAAGTTCTTGCCAAAGTCATGCAGGTGAGATAGAGGGCAGGTGGAGAGGTGGGAGGGGGAGAGTTTGCCTTCCTCACAGACATGAACCTGACAGCCCGGGATGGCCTGGACTTAGGGCGCTGATGGGCGGGGGGGTATGACTACTGCTTAATTCAGGGTGCAGGCTGCATGGATCTTCCAGGACTATGGCTGGGACAGAGCTGGGAATTCTGCCTGCACTCAGCAGAGAATGGCTCCTGGAAAGAGGAAGGGCTTTTTATAGGGGTCCCCAGGAGATCAGCTCCCATGGGCACCCACATTCCTTGTACACTAGGGGAGATGCCTGTGCCACCCCAAGTGCTTGGGAACAACTCTCTCATAAACAAAACAAGACTAAGCCAACCTTTTTGTTTTCTTTCTTTCTTTCTTTCTTTCTTTCTTTCTTTCTTTCTTTCTTTCTTTCTTTCTTTCTTTCTTTCTTCTCTGATTTTACAAATAAGATATACACTTTGCAGAGACTTTGGAAAGATATAGCAGAGAACAAAAAGGCAAGTAGTCGGCTGGTCAGCCCACCAGCCTAAGTGGCTGTGGGGAGCCACCTCTGGCACACAGAAACAAGCCCCCCTGAGCTGGCCTCCCTGACCCCTCCATTAGGGCCTGCTGGAGCTGACCGTGGGAAAAGGCTGTTGGCAGGGGCCGGGAGGGGCACCCATTGTCCCTTGTTGCTCCCATCCTGTAAATCCTTCTCTGCCTGAGCCTGAAATGCTCATGGAAGATTGATGGGGACACTGGGCCTGTCGGTGTTTTCCCTGTCCTGGGACACTTGTGATTTGAGTTCTCCCCACAGCCTAGGGGAACCTCTTAAACTGTCCCTGGCTAAAACAGTATCTTTCTTGATCCTGAGAAGGAGGAGTGTGGAGGCTTGGGTCACCCTTCAAGGTGATGTGTAAGGTCAGGGATGGCTAGAGGCCAGGGCCCCACAATCTGCTTGGCAGGATGCATCTTCAGATAATCAGACATCTGTTTTCCCCCAGCCCTCCAGTTGCCCCATGGAGGAGGTCAGGGGGCCAAGAGAGTCGCCCTGTACATATCCCAGGGGACAAGAGCCACCCAGTATGAGTAGGCCACACCAAGCGCGCACTAGCCCCTGGCCTCCTGTCTGTGCTCTGCAGTTTGGGAAATAATTTCCCAGAATTTCAGGAAATGAAAACTGGAGCTTGAAAACACCTTTACTTACTTTGACGAGAGAGATTGGAATCCACAGGCTTCTATTTCTGGAAGCAGCTGGTGTTGAGGGGAAAGCAGTGTCCTGGAGCAGGTCACCTGCTTCCTATTCACTTTTTTTCTGAGCTTGGTCATCTCATCTGTGAAGTGGGCCTGACTGAGGTGCTGTCTTCATGCAGCCTGCAGGCTTCCCAGTGGGAGCTGCGATGTCACCTGTGCATCTCATTTGCAAACACAGAATCTCACTGCAGCCTGGCACAAGTTTGGCCATCAGGAGTCTGTCTGGTCCAGTTAGGCGAATGAGAACAGACAACTCGGAGAGCATCTGAGCAGCTTGTCTGAGGTTCCAATGTCAGGCCTGAACCCAGGGATGGCAACCCCACAGTCTCCCTCACCTTTCTCATGATTTAGCCTTACTTCTCTGCTCCTGTCTGTGTGGCTGCCTGTGGCCGGCTTCCCCGGAGAGGTGGCTCTGCAGACCCTGCCTCTGTGATCCCCATAGTGGCAAGGCCTGGCTGATCTCATGGCCCAAGGAGCAGACGACCCTGCAGGATGACGCAGAGCTTTGCCGCCCTCTCTTTGTCCTCTCCCTCACCGCCATCCCATCTGTCACGACCCTCAAGGTCATCGCTGTGTCGCTGCCCTCTACCACACTCCTGGCAGGCCTCTCTCCTTTCTCTTGCTCCTTCTGTTCCTAAACTGTGGCCTCCAGTGTGCTGGGAGCTCTGGGGGACGGTGTGGCCAAGAGCAGCTCTCCCGATGGATGGGTGGGCAGGCTGCCCACTCTGCTCTGCCATCATGGAAGCCAGGAGTCACCTCTGTGTGGCATTCTTTTCTTCCCTCTCTCAGACAGCTTTCATCCTAGCAGTGAGCTGGTCTGGGGAGATGTCTTCATCAGGAAACAATAGCAGTGGCAACTCTCTGGCCTTGTGGGCATAGCCCGAGCATGGTGGCACCCTGTTTCCCTTCTCAGGACAGTCTCGGCCCGGGACCAGCTGGGAGTGCTGGGCCGGAATGCTCCCTGGAGCCTGGTGGGACAGGATGATACCACTAACCACCACTCACATGACTGTGTGTCCATGGGAGAAGAGGGCTCTACTCTTTTTCAGGTCTTTATTTCTTCAAGTATATTTGGCACACAAATTTCTTTATTTTCTTTAAAAACTTATCTGGCAAGGGATTATGTCTATATAATGACAACCCTGAGGACATGTGGCTCCACCTAGCTGAGCACGGCTGCCTTTGATCTCACGGGTGGAGGAGGAGGGTGCCAGGATTCTGATCTGAGTAGAAGCTCATCTCTACCACCTGTCACCTTGGGAGGCTCACAAGGTCACAGCTGTTCAGACTTTGGTGTGTCCAGTTGAAAAATGGGTGCCAGAAGGTTGAGGTGTCCTAGAGGGCATGTCCTGAGACCCCTTGGAACTCTCCCAGTTTGGGGCCCACCTCCGGCAAAGACCAAGCTCCAGCCAGTGAAGGTGATGGGTGGAGAGCACCTAAAGAGCATCAGGATGTGGGTGCTGAGGGTGCTGTCACCTAAGTATCTGTGGCTGCTCACAGAAGGGCAGTGGGCCAGCTTGGTCTCCAGGTGCTTTAGGTTTCTGCTGGCAGCAAGGAGGGCTGTACTGATCTGTGGGGACTGCCTTGTGTACATCCCCCTGGGTGGCCCTGGAGGGCCCATGGCATTCTGCAGCTGCTCACTGCTGGGGTGCTCGTTCTGTCTGATGCACGAGAAGCAAGTGAAGTGCTGTCTTTGTCTGGTCTTCCTTGATGGTGCTCTGGGGCCCACGGCCCATTGCCAGCTAGGCCTCCTGCTGTCCTGTCAGGGCACTGGTGCCCTCCTGTTAGCCACCTTGGCTGGCTGTTGTGCTCTCCAGGGCCTTTAAGGGTTTTGCATTGGCCCTGGGTCACAGCCATCTAGTAATTTTGTGAAAACTTAAGAACACTTTGTTGTGAACACATAGCTCCTCATTTCTCCTTTGGAGCCATGATACTGGTGGGCTACACTGGGCTTCATTAATCCCAGGATGGCAGCAGAAGCTGTGTGATGACTGAAGACCAAAACGTGGGGACAAAAGAATGGGGGATGTCCCAAGGGTGTTTTGTGCATTTTTTGGAGACGAAGCTTGTGGGGAGATGTCTATCAGGTCCCAAGAGACATGGGAATCCCATGGTGCACACCACAGGGGCCAGGTGCAAATGCTGGCAGCCACCTGCCACTCAGGGCTCTGTGTTCTCACCTGGGAAGCCCCTTGCACTTCCTTCCCTCCCAGTTTGGTTTGCTCTGCAGTCATCACGGATATTGGTAGGACCACACTGCACTGGTCCCTGACAGTTTCTGGTCCCTGGGTGGTGGCATTAGAGAGTCCAGGAGGGAAGAGCCACTTGATCCCTGTGGGGCTGGCAATGGTGCTGGACTGGGTGTTGAGAAGACCCCAGGGTCCTCATAAAACAGAGCTGCCTGAGGCACTTGCATAGCCACATTCTCCTTGGGTGCAGCCTCAAAGGAGTCCTGGCTTCCTGTCTTGTGTCCCAGTTCAAGGATGCTGTGAGCAGCAGGGACAGGACAGCAGCTTTTCTATTCGTGATTGTGTCTCTGGGTGCTCAGAGCAGCCCAATACAGCAGTTGCTCAGTAAGTGCACACTGGGTGGGATGCCAGTTTCTGTTCTACACACCCTGCCAGGGCTCCAGGGCTACCTTCTAGGTCAGAGGGGTCATGGAGGTGGCCTTTGGCCATCTGCTCCATGGTAGCAGCTCAATTCACTTCAAGACCCTTCTGTGGGGCCACACAGACCAAAGGCATGACACAGGCCTTGTTTGGAGAGTCTCTCGGACCCTCCTGCTATTGGCCCTTTCCCTTCTCAGCAGCATTTCCTCCTAGAATGAGTTCCTCCAATCCTTCAAGTTGGAGCATATTGTTCCTCCAGGCGAAGACCTACTATGTCTCCTCATTGCTCTCAGGTGCAAGTCTGCCCTGGCTTGGTCTTGGCCTTCTCTTTCCACCCTTTCCACCCCAGCAGGTTCTCCAAACTGCAGGGCCTGTTCTGTCTTCTGCCCATCATGCATACTGCTGTCTCTTCCTGGACCACTTCTTAATCAGCAGGATTTAGGCCTGCTGCTCCTTTTTTCTGGAACCCTGTCCTGGTGCACCTAGCAGGCCACTTCCTGCCTTTCGTGCCCTGGACACAGCACACAGCCCTTCCAAGATGGACTGTGCCCTACAGAGCTCAGCTCCCGAGGCACCTCGGGGTCCCTGGAGCAAGTTGTGGCTTAACATGCATGCTGGCTGGACCAAAGCATGACCTAGCCCTCTGTCCACCTCTGGGACGCCAGCAGGGACCCAGAAATGCCCACATTCCAGCAGGGTGGCCCTACTGCAGGACCAAAGGCAAAGTGAGTGAGCAGGGAGCAAGGAGAGGCCAGGAGGGTGGTGAAGGCGAGCGGCCTGGCCCTGACATGCCTGCGGAATCTCCGGCTGCTGGCTTCCACAAAGGTGGGAGAGGAATTGCAAGCATGCGTTCTGTGTACACAGCGGTGACACTTTGGGCTCTGTAGCTGAGGAATGCAGGGTGGAGCCATGTGGCCCCTCCTGACCCCTGCCTGGGGGAATCTGCCTGGAAACAGAGGCCCAGGTCATGGCCTGTGTTCCCACAGATGCTGGTGTCTGGTGAGTAGCCTTGGCATTGCTATAGTCCTCTGGGCACCCAGAGCAGGCCAGGCCCAGCTGAGCTGGGGCAGATGTGTCCCACACCCCAAGGGGGAACCTGGGGCTCTCTGTGTCATGAATGGAGGTGCCCGGCTGGCACCTGCTCTGTCCCTGTCCAGCCTGAGGTCTTTCCTTCAGACCACGCTACACCTGGCTCACGGTAGCTGCCAGGGGAGCTGCATGCCTTCTGTCAGCCCTGTGATAAAGCAGGCCCTCAGGAGTGAGCTGCACCCCCGCCTCTGTGGGGGACCTGGTGCCCATCTGTCCCTGCCCCTCTGGAACCCCGTCTGGTGGGAAGAAGGGAGCCTGCCTCTCCTCCCCAGAAGGGGAGTAAGTGGAGAAGGTGAGGGGGTGTGGGAGAGGCTGTGGCTTCTGGACCTGCCTCCCAGGAGACTCTGGGGGGCTACTGGAGCCAGGATGGGTGGCTGCAAAACAGCAAGATTTTTTTTTGGTACCAGGGATCGAACTTGGGTCCTTGCACTTGTGCAGCAGGTGACAAAACCACTAAGCTAAATCCCCGGCCCGAGCAAGATTTCATACTTCAAACCAGCTTATCCATTTTTAAAGCCCAGGGCTCCATTGTTATTTACTGGGTAGATTTTGTCATTGGCACTAGAGCTTTGACCTCCTTTGCCTTGACCCTGTGGAGTCCACATCTGCACTGCAGCAGCCTGGGAGCAGCTCGGGTGGGAGGAACATGCAGGGAGGCCATGAGTCACCCAAAGCAGTGGCTCTCCATCCTGAGGAATTTGGAGGAAAAACAGATGGCTGTAGCTGGACGACATTTACTCTGCTGTCTGTCAATATTTGAGAGGTTTTATTACTTTGCAGTGCCAGGTTTTAGAATAAATTAAATGGCTAATGGAAATATTAAAATAGAATTAATTTGACTAAATAAATAAAACTGGGAGAGTGGTGAGATTTGTTTGGAAGTTACTAAATATATTTCCAGTAGGAAGCCTCAGGGAGTTGTTCTGTGCCCCCTGGGGTAGGCCCTCAGCCAGGTGGATGTCATCAGGCCCAGGCCTGAGCAGGCAGCGGGCAGAACCAAGCTAGTTGGGCGAGCCTGCTCAGAACCTGCGGTCTGGCAGAGGAGACGGAGCGTTTCCATCAGGAACCAGCAGCAGGCGAACACAGGGAGGGAGGGGGAACTGGGAAGGGCCCCCGGGGCTGGACTCCATGACCAGGTCACATACCATCACTTAGTCAGAGCCTGGCTGGATAATCAGTCCTACACCTGCCACAGTTTAGGAGGGAAGCAGAGAGGTGAGATGCTTTAAAATGATGTAGTGATAGAGATAAGCTCATGGTGTACTCAGGGCAGCATTAAGACCACATTTCGTTTTTAAACAAATATTGATTTAGTGCTCATTTTAATGCTTGGAGAAACATGGAAGCACTTGACTGCCCCATCACCCTGTCTGTTTGTCAGAAACCCCAGCATTAGAAAGTCTTTCCTTAGACCAGAGCATTGCCTTTATGGGTGCCTTTTACCATATACAATGCCCATACCCTAACGCTTTCCTCAGAATCAAAGCTATGGTTCTTGAGAAGAGGGAGAAGGAGCAGAGAGGAGAAGCAGTGATCCAGGCTGTGGAAAAGAACTGGCCTTCATCAGCCCAGGGGGTCCTAAGTTATGGCGCAGTCCTGCCTGGCCTCAGGTGGTGCAGATCTGGACCAGGGAGGGCTTTGTAAATCGCACTGCTGTCTCGGCTCTCCTGTGTTGTTGGAAACTTCTGTGATAGGATTCCTCCCCCGCTTCTCATGTGCTGGTAACCGAGTCCAGAGTTGATGAAGGTATCAGAGAAGTGGCACCTTCAGGAGGTCACTGGGCCCCTAGGGAGGACTAGTGCACTCAGGATGAGTGGCTCGCTGAGGGAGTGGCTTTGTTCCAAAAGCTCTGCTCTCTGGCTGGCTTGCTCTGTGTTGCCGAGATGCCCTGGGCCACTTCAGAACTACACAGCCCCTCCAGCAGGAAGGCCCAGACCAGATCAGGCCCCTGGACCCTAGACCTCCAGACTGTGAGCTGAATAAACCATTTTTTTTTTCAGTACTGGGGATTGAACCCAAAGCCTCGATCAAACTTCCCTTCTCTGTCAGTTACTCAGCCTGAGATACTCAGTCATAGCAACGGAACTCGGGCTAAGACAGGGACCCATGGGAGAGCATACTGCAGAAGGTGTGGTGGACTTAGGCCTTCAGGAAGTGCGGGCACAGGGAGCCCAGCTGGTCAGGAGGAGCCTGGTCTAGGAAGGGTAGAATCAGGAAAGGAGGGAGACTGGGGTGTAGAGGGGAAGAAAGGGGACTCGGGGATGAGCCCAGAACCAGAGCCTGGTGACCCAGTAAGTGAAGCTCCTTGTGCATGGCCTGTGGAGGTGGAGGTTGGGGAGGAAGACCTAGGTTTGATGCCAAGCCAGATCCTGGAGGGGTCCTGGCTGTAGATGTATTCAGGAGCCTGCTCATGTATAGGCCCAAGAGGGAGCTGGGGAGGAGACAGGCTTCAGGAATAGGTCTTGGTCCTGGCAGTGGGGAGACCCAGGGGGCTACTGTGAGCCTGGGCTGGGCCAGGACACCTGGTTCCCAAACAGCTCACTCTAATGAGGTGGGGCACAGCGGCGTGTGAGACTCCGAGTCACCTTTCACAGTTTCCCCAGGCCTGGGCGAGCCTACTTCCCCAGCACACAGTGACCCACACAAATGGCTCTAGATGTGTCTGTCTCCCTGGCCGGGTAACCTTTGCAAGGGTCTCCTCCTGGGACCGCATCCTCTTCTCTGGTCTGACGCTTAGCCTGACACTGGGCGAGCTGTCCAGACTTTTGGTGGTGACTTTGCCTGTAGTCTTCTGACTACCTATCTTATTCTCTGTCCTGCTATGACAACATGACCGTGACTGAGTAATTTATAAGCCATAGAAATTTATTTCTCAACCTTCTGGAGACTGGGGGCTCCAAGACCAAGGTGTCAGCAGATTGGTATCCGGTGAGTGCCACTCTCTGCCTCCAGAATGATACTTTGATGCTGAATCCTGAGGGGAGGGACACTGTATCCCCATGTGGCAGAAGGCAGATGACCAGCAAGGGACAAATGGCTCCTATTGAGCATTTTTGTATGTATATGTGTGGTGGTGATGGTGACTGAACCCAGGGCCTTCACACTGAGCTACATTCCCAGCTCTTCTTTTTACATTTTTGAGACAGCATCTTGATAAATTGCTGAATTGCCCAGGCTGAGCTTGAACTTGCAATTCTCCTGCCTCAGAATGCTGGGATTACAGGTGTACAGCACTGCACCCAGCTAACAGAGCCCTTTTAAAAAGAGTATCTGATGCCAGTCACAAAGGAGGAGCCCTCATGGCCACGCACCCTTTAAAGCTCTACTCTTCATACTCTCACTTGGACAACACAAGACGTGGATTTTGGAGAGAACACAGTCAAACCATAGCACTTTCCAAACCTGACTGATTCTGACAGCAGAAATGAACCACCCTCTGGTTCTCTGCCTGCCGCTCATGCTGGGGTCTTTACATCCTGTATCCATCTCTGTAGCACTCTGCCAGTTGGGCTCCCCACCAGCTGCCACCTGGTGCCCATTGCTCACTGCACTCACACACCTGCTTCTGCCGTGGGTGCAGCCTCCTCCCCTGCTCAGTCGGGCCTGCTGCCTGCTGTTCAGGAGCCTGGTTCTGCACAGTGTCTCCTGTCGCCAGTTCGGCCTGCTGCTGCTCAGGCCCCTAGGGCGGTCACTGCTCATCTTTCTCACCAAAGGGTGAGCACTGTCCCCAGGTACTCTGGGGAATGTGTGTGGCTGGTGGGCTTCCTGTCTGCCAGCTGGAGCAGGTCTTCTTCTTGGAGTCTGTGCTCTCCCCACTGTGCCATAGCAACTTTGCTTCTTAGAGTGTGGATCACCACTTCCTGCCAACATCCAGGTGCCCTGAGTGAGCTCTGTCCTCAGGGTCCTCCAGGGTGCTAATGCCCCCCTTACCAGTGCTTCCTCCCTTAGCCAGCTTCTCCATCCCTTGGTGTTGTACCCCCAAATCCTGCTCCCTTGGCTCCTGTGTGGTGTGGTGGCCCTACTGCTCTTTGGAGGTCCAGGGGTATAATCTCTTCGTTCCTCTCGAAGGCCCGGCACTGTCCCTACCAGGCTGTGCCAGGCATGGGTGCATTCTCAGCAGAATGGCTTTATCCCATGACTCTTGCCTCACTTGGAGAGGGGCACTAGTCTCCTCTCAGTAGGTTCAGGAACCTGGAAGTTGGGCCCATCCTGAGTCTTCTGTCCTATTCTTTGCACACTGGGGCCCTGAACTTAGAGCAGGGCACCCACCAGGGCCGGAGTTCCATGGCCTCTGAAGCCCAGCACTCTTACAGTCAGGCCCTGAGCTCCATGTTGGTCGCAGATGAGGGTTTCCTGCACACTGTCACACAGGCCTGTTAGTGTTCACATTCTGCCTTGGGTAGGCAGTTCTCACCTGAGCATGTCTGTCTCATTCCTTGTGAATCAGGGACTTTAGCAATAATCCAACCTCTAGTCCAAGTCACCACTGCTCTCGTGCACCCTCTTCTGCAGGTCTCTGGGCACTCATGGATGTGATGCAGGGCTCTGTCCAATGTGGGGTGGGGTCTCCTCGCTGGGGCTCTGGAGACATCTACTCCAAACTCCCACATCAGAGTCTGCCTCCCAGGGCTGCTCCTAGAGCCAGCAGTCCCAGAGCTGGAGCTGGGAGGAGATGTGTGCTGGGTGTGATTCCAGGAGGTCCATCTTGGGAAGTGGGCACAGTGCTGGGCAGGGGAGGCTCTGAGGATCATGTCCTGGGGTGTCCTGCACAGATGTGGTGAGCTGGGCCTCTGGACCTCCACACCAGGCGGTCATGGGCCTGTAGAGCAGCCCTGGGAGGTGGTGGGAGCTTGGGCGAGGTGGGAGCTGGCGAGGGACACACATCTGAGCCATCTTTGCAGCAGCTGCTGGGCATGTCCGCAGGGAGGAGGGCAGCTGCTCTCCAGATGCTGAGAGCCCTGTGCTACCAGGAGGAGGAGCTATCCTGTTTCTTACTGCTGAGGGTAGGTGAGAGGAGGACAGGAAGCTGTCTCTGTCCCAGGGAGGGTGGGGTCTGCACCTGGGTGAAGGGGAGTGGAGACCCCGTGTGCTGTGATTGGAGGCATCATCTGGGCCCTGGGAAAGTGGCCTGGCCAGGACTGACCAGGAGGCATCCTTCACACAGCGGTATCCTCTTCCTTGAGAGTGGGAACTTTCCTTGAACTTGGGGATAGGGGAGCTTTTTTGTGTCCTTTAGTACTCTTCTCACTCCACCCTACCCATTCCAAGACAGGGATGGGGAAAGGAGGAATGAGACTCAGCTCTGCCAAGGATGCCTTGGTTTTCACTGAAATGTGTACCTGCCTCTCATCTGTCCACCTTGTTCCTGTCCCTCCTCCCAAACCTCACCTCTCTGCCTGAGCACCTGTTCCCTTCTCTTTCATGAAGATGCCCTGCAGCCAGAGCAGGCCTGTGCCTTGGAGAGGAGAGGCTGAGTTCCCACAGCCTGGCCGGCGACAGATGCCTCTTCCCGCTTTGCTGAGCCTGGGGATGGGCTGGCCCATCTAGGAACAATGGCACAGCTCCAGCTTTATTAACCAAGAGAGGAAAATATTTTTGAAAGAGATTCATTTGCCATGTGGTTGGAATTAACAGAGAACACTTCCAGCAGCCTCTGAAGGGTTTGCTGATTGACAAAGCCTTACTCCCTCTGCTGTGGGCCTTGGCGTGGTTCAGGGCCTCAGCTTCAAGGTCTGTGGATAATACTTTGGGTAAATGTTTGACTCAGTGGCTGTGCTGACAGGTAGGGATCCCTGAGAAGCTCACAGCTTCCAACCCCTCCTGAAACCTGTGGGATGGCGGACAGCAGAGTCTCATTCTTGGGGTGGTCAGATGTCACCAGTGAGGGGCCCAGGAAGGCAAGAGAACATAGGAGGCTGGGAGGAGGGATGCACTGAGGGTCACTCCAGCTTCTGGTCCCTTCTTTCCTGCTCAAGTTTTGCTGCAAACAGCTGGTAGCTTCGTATAGAGGTGGGAAAGGCATGTGGAATTGCTATGGTGTGAATGTGTCCCCCAAAAGTTCATGTGTGGGGAACAACCCTAGAGTTCAGGTTAATGGTATATTAGAAGGTAAAGCCTTTGGCAGGTAATTAGGATTAGATATATCATGAGCATGGGTTCTGTGGTGGCATCGGTGGCTGTGTAAGAAGAGGAAGAGAGACTCATGTTGGCACAGACCCACTTGCTCTGTCTCTCTGTGTGAAGACCTCGTTGTGTAAGGATGCAGTGCAAGGCTCTCACCCGGTACAGCCCCCTAACCTTGGACTTCATGCCCTCCAGATCTGTGAGCTAAATAAACTTCTTTATAAATTACCCATTCTCGGAGGTTTTGTAATAGCAACGGAAAATGAACTAACACAGGCACAGAGAAGAGGCATGCTGTAGACAGTGCTTGTCTGTGCCGTTAGAAATGAATTCAAACAACGCTTGAACGGCGGCTTATATCCCACCCTAGTGAGGCACTGTCCTGTACCCCAGCCTCTAGTGTTAGGAGCTCTTGTTTTGTTGGTGTGAGAGAGAGTCTCATCCCCTCTTCAGGCGTGGGGTTTCCAGGCAGGCTTGCAGTGTCCACTGCGCATCTCATGCTCCTGGGCTCTGTATACTTCCTGTTGGAGGCTGGAAGCATCCTCAACCTCTGACAGTGTGGGAGCCCTCTGATCTTGGAGGGGCAGTTCCTGCTCCTGCTGTCCCTCACACTTGCTCCTGGCAGTGGCTGTACTGTGGGTCGTGCAACTCTAAGAACCACTGGGTGTGGTGTGGTGATGTCATGCACAGGGAAGTGGCAGTGGGGACACTAGATCTCTCTAGTGGCAGTGGGAAAGGAACTCTCTGGCCACCACAGGTTCTGAAGCCTAGCTTGGGGCTTCTGCTCATCTTGGGAACAGTGTGGGGATCCTTTCTACCTTAACAGGGCTCTGAGTTCTGTAGAGAGTCTGGAGGATGTCAGGGATCCCAGCTGGCTGCTGACACATCAGGACAAATGTGCAAAGTGATCCTTCTCCCTTTGAAGTGCATTGTAGTCTGTTTTCTGTTGCTACAGTAGGATACTAGATACTGGGTAATGTATAAAGGAAAGAGGTTTATTTTAACTTACAGTTCTTGAGTCTGGGGATTCAAGATTGGGTGGTCATAATAGGTGAAGGCCTCGTGCTGCCTCATAGCATGGGTGGGCAGAGCGGAAGGCAAAGGTACAAGTGGAGGAAGATCTGACCCCCTGCATTGCTCGTGAGGATTAACCTACTCTCATGGTGTCAGTCTGCTTGCATTGCTGTGACAAAATACCTGAGATAAACAATTTAAAAGAGGAAAGGTTTATTTTGGCTCACAGTTTCAGAAGTGTCAGCCCATGATTGATTGGTGCCATTGTGATGAGGCAGGAACACTGTGGTAGAGAGCCCATGATGGAGCAGTTTTCCATCTCATGGTGGCTGGGAAGCAGAGAGTAGGAAGGGCCCAGGGTCCCAAATCCTCCCCAGGGCATCCCCCTTGTAACCTCACTTCCACCCCAGGTCCTGCCTCCTAAAGACCCCTCACCTCCCAGTAGCACCATTGACAGGGACTAAGCCTTTAATAAATGAGTTTTTGGAGGGAGATGTGAACCAAAGCAGGAGGAAACCATACTTACCCTTCATGAGTGTGGAGCTCATGAGCTGCTCACCTCTCAGAGGTCCCACCACCTCTCAGTACTGTCACGTGGGCACATTTCCACATGAGTTTCAGGGAGAAAGCTACATCCAACCAGAGCAGGGTCACCCCGGGTCCAGTTTGTTCTCTCACTGTGACACCCCCTACCCCTGCCATAGTGCAGTAAGTCTTCTTGCTGGTCACTAAACCCAGGAAGTCAGTGGGCCCTGCTTCTCTCCTTGCTCCTGTTTGTATGATGGATGCCTCATTCTATGAGGGT
This sequence comes from Heterocephalus glaber, assembly GCF_053883595.1. Classification (NCBI taxonomy): domain Eukaryota; kingdom Metazoa; phylum Chordata; class Mammalia; order Rodentia; family Bathyergidae; genus Heterocephalus; species Heterocephalus glaber. The sequence continues at coordinate 32,292,517 of NW_028258143.1, read as the reverse complement.
CCCAAATATGCTGAAGGGTCTAAGCACCTACAGTGGGCCTTGGATCCCAAGGGGATGATAGGTCCCTGGACTCTGACGTGAGCTATCCAACAGTGGCCCATTAGAGAGGGAGTCACAGGCACCATCCTAGGACAGGATGAACATGGCATTGGGCAGTACCCAGTCAGCCACCAGACCCATCCCTGAGCTTAGGGCAGGTGTGGTGGTCCCCTGAGTCCCCGCAGATGACCTCTTTTTCTTCCCCAGTGACTGGGAGCCAGACTTGAAGAGAGGTGTGTCGTGCCAGCATCTGGAAGGGAAGATGGTCAGAGAAGGATGATTTGGATCCCTGACCACTGTCCTTGAGAGCCCCTTCCAGGGATTGCTTTCCTACCCTGAGTGTGGGACCTTGGGCAATTAAGTTCTTTATGTATAAAATGAGGATGAGGCACACAGGGTGTTAGGTAGGTTAAGACAGGGCAGGGACAGAAGCTTCCTGATAGCTGGAGGTGCTTTATGGGTGCCTTCTCAGGGTCCTTGGTAGCCTTCTCCCATTCTCTCCCCTCTGCCTGGATCTAGGGCCCCTATGCTGCTGCCCAGGCCTATACAGGTTGATGGCCTGATGGCCCCTGAAGACTCTGAGCACTAGCAGGAAATAACTATGGCATTGGTTAAATACCTGCTGTGTGCCTTCCAGCCCGTACTGATTGCCTTTCACATGTGATCTTATCTGATGTAGTTCCCACAACGGTCTTCCCAAATACTGCATTTTCCACCTCATAGAGAAGAGAACCGAAGTCCAGAGAGGTTGAGGAACTTGCCCTAGGCTGCATAGCCCCTAGAGGTGGAGCTGAGATTTAAACAGAATTCCTTGGTGCTGAACATGAGGCTTACAATAGTGACCAGTGACTGGCCACCTCTTTTCAGATTGTTGGCTCTGGGCTGGGCTGGGCAGTGTACTGACCAGGCTATGCCTCTCACTGACTGGGCTCCTGGGCACACCACTTACTTTTCTGTGCCTCAGTTTCCCCATGAGGGACATAGGGCTGTTGGAATTACATGGGTTAATTAGTACATGCAAAGTGCTTATCCAGTACCTGGTGTATGGAAAATTCTGAACTCTATTAGCCATTTTTTTTTTGATTTTTTTGGTACTGGGGATCAAACTTGGGTCCTTGAGCTTGCAAGGCAGGTGGTAGAACCACTAAGCTAAATCCCCAGCCCCTCTATTAGCCATTGTTAATACTGTATTGTCAGTCTTGCTCACATTTGTCCCCTGGGTCCAAAATCTCATGTTGTTCTTTCTCTAGAGACAGAGAGGCAGGTGGATGTGCTGAGCCACCTGTGGTCTGAGTGAGCAAACAGGTGAGAAAAGCTGTGTCAACACAGCGGGCTTGTGGAGGACTTGGGCTGGCAAGGAGGGGAGGGGGTCTGGGCCTGGAGCTCTGAGAGCAGAGCTGAGTCGGGGGGGGGGTTGGCGACAGTGTAGGGTCAGCAGCTCAGTGTGAGCTGCAGTGGGCACTGCCAGACGTGGCTCAGATGCTCCTCATTTTATCTTAAAAATCTGTTACTCATTCTACTGAATAATTTATTATACAGTCCCTTCCAATGGGAAGTTTTCTAATTTATTTATTTATTTTTTTGGTACCGGGGATCAAACTCAGGACCTTGCACTTGTGAGGCAGGTGTCGGCACCACTGAGCTAAATCCCTGGCCCTCTAATTGTTAAAGTTTTTGTTTTAATATACAGTAGTGCCTTGGTTCATGAACTTAATTTGTTTTATGATTTTGGGGAGATGGCTGCAGTCACAAAGATGACCGTGGTCATGTTTGTCACCCAATGCAGAGTTTGGGAATGGAACAAAATTTTGCCAAACACCTTTGTGAGCTGAATTGTATGCAAACAGAAGCATTGGTGAATTGATGTATTACTGTTACTTTGATAAATTTTGTTTAAATTATATTAACTTTATATATTGTACAATAGACTTCATATATTAAATTTATTTATATTAATATATTTTGTTTAAGGTGTATTTTAATATAGTTAACATGTTTACATTTATTTATTTATTTTTGGTAAAATAGGGATTGAACTCAGGACCTTGTGCTTGCGAAGCAGGCGTGGTGCCACTGAGCTAAATCCCCAGCCCTACATTTAATTTTTTTGTTTAACAATTTTATTCTATTTTGAGTAGCTAATACCTATCTAGACATGGGAACAGCAGCTCAGAGAAGTTGGAGTCCATGCAAGTGTTCTCTCTCCACTGTGCCCAGTGGCTCTTGCACCTTCCCTGGTACCGCTGCTGCCAGTTTCTCGTGTGTCTCTCCAAAAGTGTCCCTTTCTACACAAGCTGATGTATTGTTTGCCTCATTCTCTACACTCAAATGACTGCACCTTGCTTTCTTCACTTCTCGGTATATCTTGGGGCCTGGTACAGACTGGAACCTAAGGTGTGACCCCATTTTAGTAACTACCAGGACTCTGTTGTATGGAGTCACCATGTAATTCAGTGATTGTGCCCCTTCTGCTGGGCATTATCTGTTAGTTACAAAATCACTTGCTGTCTTTGTCTGTCCAGGCTGCTGTAATGAAATACCTTAGCCTAAGTGATGCCTAAACAATGGAAATGTATTGCTCGTGATTCTGGAGGCAGGGAAGGCCGAGATCAAGTTGCCAGCAGGTCCAATGTCTAGTCAGGCCATTCCTCATGGATGGCATCTGCTGTGTGCCCTCACATGGTGGGAGGCACAGTGGCTCCCTCGGGACTCTTTCATCCAGGCACTAATCCATTGGGCTCCTCCCTCATGACCTAGCCAGCTCTGTGGGGCCACACCTCTTAGAACTGTGGCACTGGTAATGAGCTTCCAGCAGATGAACTGGGGGGCAGGGACGCCAACACCAAGCCCATAACACTTGATGTGGTAAAGGTACATCCCAATCAAGTGGCCTAACAGCATGGACAATTTTTTTAGTTACAGAGGGTCCCAAATGGCATTTTTCCCAGCTTCGTCAGTGGTGATTGACAAAGTAGCATACATTTAGAGTGTACAATGTGAAGACTTGATATACAGTGTGAGATAACTGCTTTAATCAGCTTAACACATCTGTCACCTCCTATAGTCAGCTTTTTCTTTGTGGTGAGGACATTAAGATCAGAACTTCACTTTGGTCACTGGGCTGGGCATTCAACTCTGGATTCTGCTCATCACTGAAGCTTGTACCTTCTGACCAGCATCTCCCCATGTCCCTGAGCCCAGCCTCTGGCAGCCCCATCCACTCTCTGCTTGTCCAGGTGCATCTGGAGCAGCAGAGGCTCTCAGCCTCCTACCTGGGGCTCTGCCATCACCTCCACTGCCAGCGCGAAGTGGGGAGTGGGCAGCATGGAGGGCTCCAGGCCTACTGTCCATAGGGAGGCCAGTGGCTATGTGTCAGAGGAAAAGTAAAAGGTTCTGAAAGTGGCTGCCCCTGCCACAGGCCATCCACATTGCTGTTCCAGCTCTGAGGCTGTGAGATAGAGGGAAGCATCCGGATATTATGCAAGTGTGGGGCTGCTGTGTGGTTACACTCCAGGGCTGCACCAAGAACCATCTACAGAGGCCCAAGCTGGCAAAACTGCACCCTGCGCCAGGGCCCTGAGACAGCCTGTGCAGACCAGAGCCCAGCCTGAGGCCACTTGGCAGAGGGTCACACACAGGAAGACAACCACGCTGAGGTCCCTCTGCTGCTGGTATCTGAGTAGAGGGTGCTGAGGGCTATGTGTGTGGGCTCCCTGTGGCCTGAGAAGCCCAGGGTCAACTCAGGAGACCAAGGTGGCCTTGAACAGAGGGCAGATGGGCAAGCGCAGTTCTATCACTCACTGCTTCTCTGATCTCGTTTTAAAAAATTTTTAATTAATGCATGTTTGCAGTACATAATGATTACATTCATTGTGGAGGTTGGTATGTGTACACGACAATCTCAACTCTTTTTTCCTCCCCTTCCTTCTTCCTCCCTCCTCTCTCCTTCCATTTCTAGGTCCCCTTCCCTTTTGCAAAAGATCCATCTCCTGGATCTGATTTGATAGAAGTGAATTCATGTCAGGATCCATTCCTGATCTAAAATATGGTTACATTTCCAAAGTTAATATTTTCATTGGGAAATGAGTTGGTAGCACCTGTGTGTGTATATGTGTGTGTGTGTGTGTACATGTGTTGGGGTAGGGTGCTCCTCTGTGTTAAAAGGCAAGAAGGTAAAGCTCTGTTCTCAGCTGTGCTTGGACTGAGTGTGGTTTCTACTGATGCTCATTTGAGTTTCTGAGAATCTAGGTCACAAGGGCCCAGACACAAGGCAGTGGTCATCATTCTGGGGCCAGGATATTAGCAATGGTCCCCCCTGCCCAGGAACATTGGGAGCAAGGCCTGAAGATTGCTGGCTGGTCCTAACCTACTGCCCAAGTGTAAATCACATCGAGCATGCTGCTAGACAAGAAAAACCCAGAAGGGCTTCTGTATAAGTTATGCATCCATCCATTCAAGAAACAGTAAATAGAAAATTTTCAGAAAAATTAGCATTTGTACTTAACATGTACAGACTTTCCCTTTGCCATTATTCCCTCAACAGTACAGCAGAGTAACAATTTACATAGCATTCACATTGTAGTAGGAATTGTAAATAATCTAGAGATGATTTAAAGTATGTGGAAGGATGCTCATAGGCTCTATGCAAATACTGTGCCATTTTATGTAAAGAACTTGAACATCTGCAGACTTAGGTATCCTTGGGGAGGGAGTGGGGTCCTGGAACTGATGGCTGGTGGTTATGTAGGAATGACTATGTTTTGTGTTTCATGAGCTGAGCTACAGTGGAGAATTTGGATTAGCTAAGGATGACACCTTTGCATTTTCTAAATCACTTGCTGATGTCTTAGCTCATTTAATTGGTTCTTGTGCTAACTCTCCTTTGTGGAAATAATTTCTAACTTCTGTTTCAAAATGGTGGACTGAGCATACCTTTCCTCTCTTGAGAAATTATAAAGGAAATGAAATAAATAATTGTGATTTAAAAAAAAATGATGAGTACTCTTGGGGACCAGAACTTGTGAGAAACCTGGCAAAGAGGAAAGCAGGGGCTTTGAAATGATATGAAGAGGGGACACAGTGCGGGGCTGCAGCTCTCATGTGTGGCTGAGGTGGGGTTCTGGTTCCCTGGTGCAGCTGGGCTGGGAAGCGGGCTGGAGACAGGGGACAAGCATGAAGGGTGCACAACTAGCCTGAGGTGATCCAAGGGCACCCCAGTGGCAGCAGCCGGGATGGATGAGTGGGATTTTGCCTCCTGCTGGTGCAAGCGCAGTGTGACTCCAGCTGGGGACAGGCCATGGGGGCCTTGAGGTAGAGACAAGGCAGCGCCCCAGGGAGCGGAGGATGCCTGTGAGGGACAGTGTGTTCGTGGGTTCCCTACAAAGTAGCGTGAATGAATAACTGATGTCTATTGTCGCACAGTACTGGGGGGTGACAGGCAGACCGAGGTGTGGGCAGGGTTGATCTTTCTGAAGGCTGTGAGGGAAAATGGTCCATGGTTCTCCTCTAACTTCCAGTGGTTTACTGATGATTTTTGGGTACTTTTTTTTTGGTACTGGGGATCGAACGTGGGTCCTTGCGCTTGCAGGGCAGGTGGTGGAACCACTGTGCTAAATCCTCAGCCCTCATTGATGATTTTTGACCAGTCTCATCTCTGCTTTCATTATTACCTGGTGCTCTCTGGTGTGCATGTCTATATCTAAATTTTCCCTTTTTATAAGGATGCTAGTCATATTGGATCAGGGGCCCAACCTACTCTAATATACCTCATCTTAACTCTTTACAGCTGCAATAAACCTATTTCTGGAATAAAGTCATGTTTTTCGGTACTAGGAATCAGTATTTCAATATATGAATTTTGAAGGGACAAATTCAACCCAAAACAAAGTTACCAGAATTTAGAAAATGAATGGTTGAGATGTCCTTTGATGGTACTTCCACTCACTGAAAAACTTCCACACCTGCCACTGTAAGACAGGTAGTGTCACTGTGTCACAGCTACCAAGATGGGTGGAACACACAGTTAAGAATCACTGAATATAAGTAGGATACCAGCACGAGAAATGGATATATGAATTAAAAAACTTACACTCAGAGAAATGAAGTAATAAAGAAAATGAGAACTTTAAAAGTAAGACTATTATTCCCCAAGAGAGAAGGAAGTATCACATCCAAGAAACAAGAATAGAAGATTATGAAAAAGAATGAATTAGATCTTAAAACAGGAAATTCAGTACATAGGAAGATAGGCAGAGCTGAAGAGTGCTTCTTGATTAGAAGATTAAGCTGAGAAAATATGCCTTGCTACTCCAGGTGTGGGCCCCAGACCGGCAGCAGGAGAACTGTAAGCATATCAGAAGTGCAGTCTCAGGATCAGAATCTGCACTCAACAAGCTCTCCAGGCACTATGCACATGTTACAGTTTGAAGCACTGGGCCAGAATCCAAAGAGACCACGTGATGGAAAATGTTAAGAGAAGTGGGGACACAGAGATACATTCTGACGCTGAAGCCTTCCTCTACATAGACGTGCCAGAGGGAAAGACTGAAGACAAAGAGGGTAGGAATCTTTAATTTAAAATAGAGGAAAACATTACAGAACAATAAGACAGGTCTTGAATCCTCAGCTTAAAGAAGTGGAGCAAATGCCAAGCAAGTAAGACAAATGCAAATGAACAACCAAAAAATCCTCATCCCTAGTTACGTGTACTGACATTTCTGGACATTGATAAAGGGCTCCTAGAAAGACTAAAATAAGAAAGAAAAAAAGAAGAAAATGTTTTCTAGAAAAGAATGAAAATCAGATGACATCATTGTTTTTATTGATAACATTGATGTAAGAAGAAATGGACTACAATAACAATAACAATAACAGGAATACAATAACAACTCTGGATCTTGAAAATATCTATCAGTTTTGTGTGACAGCACAATAAGGGCACTTTTTGACATGGAGGACCTAGGAAATCTCTTGTGCATCATGCCTTCTGAAAAAAAAAAAGAGTATTAATTACAATGGTATGAATAGTGAATCTAAGCTGGGTGTGGTGGTGCAGGCCTGTGATCCCAGCACTCTGGGAGGCTGAGGCACGAGGATGGCAAGTTTGAGCCCAGCCTGGGCAACTTAACAACTTAACGAGCCCCTGTCATGAAATAAAATAAAAAGGACTGGGGATGCAGCTCAGTGTGAATGTTCTGGGTTCAAATGTCAGCATCGAAAAAAAAAAAGTGAACCCAGTATTCTTTATTTTCCAATATAATGTTGGTGTGACAAAATCAAAGCTCAGCAAGGTTAAGTAAACTGCCTAAGGTTACACAGCTCTTAAGTGGCAGGTCTGGAAGCTGAAGTCTGGTCTATGCGGTTCAAAAGTCTTTATACAGAAACCACCAACAGAGCTAAGAGACAACCTACAATGTGGGAAAAAATTTTCAGCAACTGTACCTTACACAAAGGGCTACTATCTAGAATATATAAAGAACTGAAAAAAATCAGACACCCCAAATTCAAAAATGGGCATCTGAAATGAACAGACATTTCTCAGATAAAGAAGTAAAAGCACCAAATAAATATACGAAAAAATGTTCAACATCACTGGTCATTCGAGAGATGCAGATGAAAACAACACTGAGATTCCACCTTACCCTACAAAGAATGGCTGCTATTAAGAAATAATCTAATAACAAATGCTGGCGGGGGTGTGGAGAGAAAGGAACCCTTTTCCATTGTTGGTGGGAGTGCAGACTGGTGCAACCACTGTGGAAATCAGTATGGAGATACCTCAAATAACTAGGGCTAGAGGTCTTATTTGACCCAGCTATCCCCCTGCTGGTTATCTTCAAAAAAGAATTAAAAGAATCACACCACAGTGACATATGTGCACCAATGTTCATAGCAGCATGGTTCGTAATAGTGAAAGCTTGAAAACAGCCCAAGTGCCCATCAACTGGAGACTGGATAAAGAAGATGTGGTTTTTTTATAAAATGGAGTACTACTCAGACATAAAGAATGAGAAACTACAGACATTTATAGCTAAATGGATGTATATTGAGGCCATACTCTTAAGTGAAATAAATAGGGCACACACGTATAAATACCGAATAGTTTCTCTAGTGTGAGAAACTGAGAGTGTAATTAAGGATACACACGGATGAAATGGCCTAATAACATATCTCTCGGATTGTGTTTCCATTGCGTGTCATATGACTGTATCAAAATTTAAATTAGGCAGAAGTTTGGCTTATGTGGAGTCTGCTAACTAACTGGAGTTTTTTTCCAGATCATTATTTGTTCAGTGTTGGTTTTGGAGAACTTTTTGAAACAAATCACATCCTCTGGTGTCTTGTTGGTGCTTGAGATGCTTTTTTAAGTTATATGGAAAAATGTTTAAGTGCTTTTCAGTTTTGTTTTGGTTAAGTTCTATTGTATTAGAATATCATTGTAGTTTTTTTCCCCTTGCATTGTTCTTCTTTGAACTGTTTTAATGTTTTGTATGTGTGTGTTTGATAATAAAGTTATTAGAAAAAGGTCTTTATAACCTCCACTTCATAAGCAGTCCCTTACCAAAAATATCTGTGGCCCTTGCCCAAAATACAGATTCCCAGAGCTATAGACTCAGCTTTTAGGGGCAGTTTAGACCCCTCGACTGATAGAGCTCCAGAGGAAACTATAAGGAAACCTGCCCAGTGTAGCCTGGGAAGCCCTGAACCCTGCTGGAAAGAGCGAAATGACTTGGGCTCCCATGGGGTGCTCTGAGAAGGACAGAGTCTGGCGGATCATGAGGAGGCAGAGGCAGGGAGGGAGGAAGCTGTCCTTGCTGGATGCTGTGGAAGAAGCAGGAGCAAGGAGAAAGATGAACATAGTCATAGAGACTATATGCACAGAGACTATGCCCACTGTGGAGTTCTGCCCAGCCTGGCCAGTGATTCACATTCTCAGGGGTGGACAGCACATTCACAAACTCCAGGAGTTTTGGGTACACATTGCAAGACTAACACTCTCAGACCGTCTGCTTGGGTTTTGGTAATAAAATCCTATACAGTGAGGGCTTAAACCACAGGCATTTTTTTTCTCACAGTCTCAAAGCTGAGAAGTCTGAGATCAGGGACTGGTGGGGTTTCTCTTCCTGTCCTGCAGACAACTGCGTCCTCACTGTGTGCTCACATGGTGTCTCTTATAAGGGCACTAATCTCACTGTGAGGATCAGTCACATCCTTTCCGACCTTATCTCGCCCTAACCAGCTCCCAAGGCCCATCTCCAAATTCCATCACACTGAAGATTAGAGCCTCAACATATGAATTTGTGGGCGGGGACACAAACATTCAGTCCATAGCACTAAACGTGCACAAGTCGGGATAATTTCAGTTCAGTCATCATGGTAGTGTTATAAATGCCCAAATGCAAAATTACCCATACTTCTCCATCCGCCTTCCAGTTGCCCTTTGGTGCTGGCACTGTTTGAGTGAGTGGTGTGCTGCCCTGCCATGCTCCTTTTTATACACATGGAGCAGAGCTCTGTTGTTCTAGACATGCAGAGTCTCCCTTGGGTGCTGTTGGCACCACTCTGCCTGTGGCAGATGCCCGGAGACCAGCACTACCTGACTGCGTGTCCTGCGGGGCAGTGAAGATTTCTGCAGCTGGAGCATCTCCCACAGCAGGCATGTGGAGGCCAGGGATGCTGAGGTACCCCACTGGAAGTCACTCTCCCGACCAGAGTGATCCTGGGGCCCTCAAGTGCCTTTGTTGGGGGGTCCTGGCTGTGGGCTGAGGCCAAGCTTGCTTCCCCGTTTTGTTTGGCTTTGTGTGTGGGAATATTAGTCTGTTACAATCTTTGGCTGTTATTTGGAGACTTGAGGCCGGGGAAGAATTTCCTTCTCAATTGGTCCAAGACCTGCTAGAGTTAATGAGCCCGGGACTAAAAATTACAGCAAAGGTTTATTCTTGGTAAAAATTCTTTTTCTTCTTCCTTGAGAAAAGAGTACTCAAATGACTTATAAAAGGTTAACAAAAGAGCTGTGCGGATGTTAAAAATTCCTGGGAAACATGTTTTTAATGATTTGAGTACATATTAATAAGAAACAAATGTATAGTGTTTTCTCTCCTAGATCATGACAATTAAAAAATAAATAAAAAAGTAAGAAGGCTCCCTGTGGAAGATCCCTGTGTGGGCTTCTGAGCGGCTGTGGTTGAGGAGCTGGGAGGGTGTCCTGCCCAATCCCATTCGAAGTCTGTGGGGTGTGGTGGGACTCAGGGCTCTGTGGCCTCTCCAGATGCTTGTGCAGTGAACAGCCAAGCTGCTTCTTGCTCTTTCCCAACTGCTCCTGTGATCAGCAAGCCTCTCCTGAGTGCCTGCAGCTGGGCTGGGTGTGACCTGATCCTGTAGGCATGGATATGAGTCAACTACATCCATGTCTTGGGGGACTCATGAGGGAGCTCCTTTCCAAGGGGATATGCTACCTTAGAGGGTGCAGCAGTGACACAGGACTCCAGCAACTGGTGTGGTGGTGCTGGGGGTCCCCATGCTCCCTGTTGTGAATTGGAGATATTCTTTATGTCTTTCCTCTGGTGCCCAATGTTCCCCCATCTTTCCTCAGGATGGGAACTTAACATGATTGCTCCTTCCCTTTGAGATGCTTGACTTTTCCCTGTAGGCTCTTAGCCCTGTGTCCTCTTCTATGTATTTAACCTGATTTTCTCTGTACCTGACACCCCTAAGCTCACTAATTTGTGTGGATGCAGCTTACTTTGGAAAGGAGGCCCTCCTAGGTCTTCTATCCAGTCTTATCATTGGCAATTAGCAACAGGAGCCACTCCAGAGTCCCTTCTGATAGGTGTTGGAAGTTTGTGAGGCCAGGTTTGCAGTCTCTGGAGAACTGACGTCCTGATGGAGGCAGCACAGCCTACTAGAAACAGCAGGTGCCTGGTCATTTCTGGCTGGTGCCCTGGGTGGGTGATCTGTCTTCTCTGAGCATCATACAACCCACCTTGCAGCTTTAGTGACAAATCAAATGAGTTACTGTATAACAGGTCCACTATAGGGGCGGCTCTTGTAATGCATGTCAGTGCCATGATTATTTAAGATATGATGCTTGTAATTAGAATAGATGGATACTGGCTTCTTGACTGGAGGAGCTAGCTGTTCATAAACCTTTTCCAGGCAGACAGATTACCTTTTAGTATAAGTTGAGCATTCTTCTTCCAAAAATACAAAATCCAGAATGCTCAAAAATCTGAATTTTTTTTCAATGCTGACATGACATGGCAAGTGGAAAATTCCACACCATGAAACTTTATTTCATGTACAAAATTACTAAAAATATTATATAAAATTACCTTCAGGTCCCGTGCATTCTATGGTTTGGATAAGCATCCCTGAAGGGTTATATGAAAGGCTTAGTCCCTAAGGTGGCCCTCGAGGGAGGTATTGGAGGCTTTAGGAAGTGGGGCTCATGGAGAGTGCCTGCTGACTGAAGACAAGCCCTTGCTGGGAACTGTGGAGATAGATCTCTTGGTCCTCCTTCCTGCTCCCTGGTCACCATGATGTGAGTGGTTTTCCCTGCCATGAGACCCCCACCATGAAGTGCCACCCAGCCCAGGCCCAAAAACAATGGGACCAGTCAGCCATGGACTGGAATCTTCAAAACTGTGAACCAAAATATACCTTTGTTCTTCATAAATTACTCTCAGATGTTTTGTTATAGTGACAGTATCTAAGGTTTATATGAAATATAAATGAATTTTTTGTTTAGGTTTGGTTCTCATCTCCTGATATCTCGTTATGTATAAATAAATATTCCAAACATCAGGAAAAAAATCCAAAATCTAAAACACTTCTGGTCCCAAGCATTTTGGACAAGGGATATTCAATTTTACTTTAGACTTAAATGAGCACTCATAGGAGGGAAGTGTATTTATGAGGGAAATGCATGTCCTGGGGGCATCTGAGGTGCTGTGGCTTAGAAGGAACCATCTGGAGCCAGCTCCTGAGGAATACAGACTTGATCACCCCTCCCATTTTACAATTCAAATTTATTTGTTTATTTATTTTTGTCAGTGTTGGGGATAGAACCCAGGGCCTCGAATATGTCTGGCAAGTGCTCCACCACCCAGCTGTTCTCCCAGCCCCTTACACGTTATCAACAACCAGGATTTCCATGCCTTCATCAGTGTTATCTTGATTTACCTAATCCAAGGATTATTTATACAAAAAGATGTTTGAATAGGCTTTTGAACTATACCAGTTCCTTTTTTACCACACTGTCTCTGTTTCCATTCATTCCTTCTGGCTTCAGTTTTCTTCTCAGTGTTCTTTCCGTAGAGTTTGTTGGTGAGTGAGGAGATATCTCCTTCCCTTGTGTTATTTTCTTTCTTCACTTTGAAAATATCACCCAGCTTTCTCTGTTGTTGCTACTGTGGAGACCACTCTTCCTCCAGTTCTTGTAGAACTTGCAAGTGACCTGTCTTTTCTCCCTGGTTGCTGGTTGCTTTTATGATTATAGCTTCTTATTTTGTTTCTGTAATACTATTTGATATATTTAGAGTGGATTTATTTTTATTTTTCCTGCCTGGGAGTCTGTGATTAATGTAGACTAAGATCATTTTGGAATATACTCATCTGATCTTTCTTCAAATATTGGTTTTATTCCATTCTCTCTTTCTCTTTCTGAAGTTCCTATGATTTATTGAATATCTTCACTCAATTTGTGTGTCTCTTAACCTGTCTTTGCTGTCATAGTTTCTCTTTATTTCTTTTTTCTTTTTCTGGCTTAACGTCTTCAGATCTGATGCAATAAATTCTCCTTCAGTTGTCTTCAATTTATTGCTTGAATCAATTGATTGAGTTTTCAATTTTAGCACCATTATTTCTTATATAGTGCAATTCTGTATATTTTTTGAATTGATACATTCATTTAAAATAGCTTTCTTTGTTTTGAATTCTTTAGTCTTTGCTAATTTTAAACATGAATATTTTATACTTGCTATCAGATTCTTCCATTGTCTGTGCCTCTTAAATTAGTTCTTTTCCTGATATTGGCTGATTCACTCATGTCATGGTGGGTGGTCTTTACTGTATGTTCTGTAATTTTTCATTGTGAGCTTATCTTCACAGTGGCTTTGAGAGTCCCTCTGGATTTAACTGAAGTCACATCGTTCCAGACTTAGTTAGTTTTTGCCTTTTCCGGGAGGACCGGGATATCACTGGACTGTATGTTTCTTTTTGGTACCGGGGATCGAACCCAGGACCTTGCACTTGCGAGGCAGGTGTGGTGCCACTGAGCTAAATCCCTAGCCCCTATCACTTAATATTTTTAATGTTAATTTCTTAGATTGGTGGATTGTGGAAAGTAATATGATCATTCAAATCCCTAGTAATTGAGTCACGGTGTTACTATGGAGTTCCAGATAAGTTCCTAGGTTCTTGTGCATGACAAACAAAGAATTAGACATGACTGTGATTGTAAGGCAACAGCAGCAAAGTTTATGTGACAGTACACTCAGAGTGAGGAGGCTTGGCCAGCAAAAGAAAACTGGGATGAGTGCTTAGGGTGTTGGGTTTAGGGTTTTAAAATGTTGCACCAGGTCCAGGACACCTCTGATTAGGTCTTCCAGGAAAGGTTTATTTTGGTATATAGTTTGTAGAGGTTTCAGTCTACAGTATAGTTGGCTGGTTCCATGGCAGGGCAGCAAGGGAGGGGCACAGCAGAAGAAAAAGTGCTCATGGCATGGTGGTGAGAAGTGGAGAGAGGGACCAAAGGAGAAGGGAAGGAGAAAAAATCTTTCAGGCCACACCCCCAGGCTTCACCTCCCAGCATTACATTTAGCTATAAACTCATCAGTGGACTAATCCAGTGATGAGTATCACACCCCCATGATCCAGTCACCTCCCCAAAACCCCAGCTACGAGCACATGAGGCTTTGGGGACATCTAGAAATAAACTGTAACGCACTCCTTGTGGACTTTCAGTTTCCACCTACACATTTCCTCTCTGCAGTCCTCCTTTTGGCTTCTCCAAGATATAACTTTGTTTCCATATTTCTAATTTAACCCACTTCCATTCTATAATTGTGTGGCAAGCACTAACTGTCTCCCAGGAGTTGCAGACCTGTCCTGCTGCCTCCTTCAAGCATGTGAATGAACTCCAGCTCTGGGAATACCAAGGATCTCAGCCTTTCCATTCATCTCCCATTTCATTTAGAAGGACCTGATCAGGAGAAGCAAGAGAGAAAAGATTTTGGTGGGATCACATATCTCTTTGTATTTCCACAATACGACTTCTGCTGGTTGTATTTTTTTGTTCTTAGATTTGGAAAGGACTCACAAATGTGGCTTAGCCCCTTTCCAGGGCCACTGGTATGAGTCCCCAGTTCCTTTGGGGGCACCATTCCTTGTTGGTGTAAGAACAGCCCAGAGCCATGGCAATGTGGTTATTAATAAGAAATACACTTGAGTAAAAAGGGAAGGCCATCAGCATGCTAATGAGGCCTGGTGGATGGGAAGATTGGACCAAGGGAATGCCTCTTTCCTTTGCTCTTGGCAATCCAGAAGAATCTGGAAACAGTGTTTAGTTTGAGTTTTGATTCTTGCTTTCTGTGGCAGTCAGAGCTTCATTACTGGTAAGAACAGACCTGGAACACTGACCAGCCATTTGCTAATGCAGAAAGGAATAAGCTGGTGCTAAGGACAAGTGGTTAAAGCACTGTGAGGGGGCAGGAGACCCCTGCCCCAAGGCAGCTACACAGCGGTATGATCTTGGACATTGTATTGGTGGGGTCACTAGAGGAACAGATTTAATATATATGAGATATATGGAGGATTTACTAAATAGGCTTATGATGGCCACCTGTGGAATCAGAGGTAGAAAAATGCAAAATGGCCATCTGCACGCTGGAAAGGAAGAGGATCCAGTTGAAAGTTGAAGACTTGTAGCTCACTGCAGAGTCTGGTGCGTCTCCGTGTTGGAGAGCTAAAGGGTCTGTATCAGCTGAAGGAACTAGTGAACATCTGAAGGCAATAGTGCAGACTGGAGCTTCTCCAAAGAAGCCAAAGGGAAGACTTCCTCCTTTCCCTGTTATTCCATTCAGGCTACAAGCGTGGTTGGTGCCACCCACATCTGTGGTGTCTTCCCTCCTCAGTCCACTGGCCTGCACATCAGTCGTACACAGACACACCCAGGACTGAACTTTCTTAAGCCACTCAAGTTGACTCGACAGTTAGCTACGACAGACCTCCTTTCACTGCTCTGAGCCTTGGTGCTTCCCTCTGCCAGATATTTTATCATACCTGCAGGGTTGTTGCAAGAGTCCAAAAAGATGCCCAAGAAGCAGGATTTGGGGACCAGTTTAGAGTATGTGGTGGATTAACTGATGGTCAACTTGTAAAACCCAGCTGAACAGAATCAGCATGGTCTAGGTGTGAAAGATCCACCTGAAGATTGTTACCAGTAGCCATAAAAAGAGAACTGGAGGGGAAGATCTTGACCTGTTGATTTTCTAGGAGAAGCTTGCTGCAGATGGTTTTCCTGATGCCAACTAGGCTGTTCTCTTTGGAGGAGGAGCTTGGGGCCTCACTGTTGCTGGGAATGGCTACCATTTTCATCAGGGGAGCTCTGATCTTCACCATGAGCAGCACTTCCTGGCTCGAATGTGGACCCCTCACCTCAGCTTGGTTGCACAAATCCTTCATCTCAAAAACATAGATTTTCTGGCTTCCACCACTGGCCTTTGGGCCTTCCAGGTGCAGATCCTCAATACAGACAAGCATGAGACATTGACATGGGTTCTAGGCCACTGGCTGGGCTTGAGGAGGACATTGCCTTGGACTCTAGGCCTTCAGCTGAATCCTTTGGGCTTCTAGTGTGTGGTTAATCTCTTACACTCCTTTGCATTTACATCTTTGGGTAATTATCATAAAATAACCTTATAAGTTATGTGACCTGTATTTAATGTATCCCCTCACCAAATGCTTCTGATTACAACAGAGT
The DNA here is from genome assembly GCF_053883595.1 of Heterocephalus glaber. Classification (NCBI taxonomy): domain Eukaryota; kingdom Metazoa; phylum Chordata; class Mammalia; order Rodentia; family Bathyergidae; genus Heterocephalus; species Heterocephalus glaber. The sequence continues at coordinate 32,276,499 of NW_028258143.1, read as the reverse complement.
AGAAAAAATGTAAAACCTTAAAAGTAACTTGATTGAGTTTGGGATGTTTTTCTGAACCATAGCACATCACAGAGAATGAGATGACAAATGGCTTTTCCTCTGTGGCAGGCCTTCTACAGAGATAGGAGGGTTTACACCCTTTCTAGTAGGCCAGCATTTTAAGCTACTTAATTTCGGTCATAGATGGGCCTTAGGTGTATTGGATATGGTTTAATTAAGCCAAGCAAATAAACAATCATTTCCTCCTTTTCAGGAGTCAGGCATGGCTGGTGTTGTCCATACTCAGGCTCCTGAGGAAGGTGCTGCTGGGTCTGACTGCATGTGACTAGGCAGCTTGAGGGTTAAGGAGCACCAGGGCAGCCTCTGGGGCATCATCTGAGGGTACCCTGTCCTGGGTCAAATCACTGGTTCACATAGAGATTGGCACATAGATAAAAGTGGAGGACATTGGCTGCCGGCTTAAGTGCCTTGGAAGAACACCCTTGTTACAAAAAGAACTTTGATCACCAAGAATTGTTTTGTACTACTAATGATTACTTCCTTAACGTTAAGATTAGAAAATACTTTCATCTTCTTAATATTTTAAAATTGGGCTACTTTTGTAAGTTAGAGTTGTCGAGAGGTCCTGCAGGGTCGGGGCATTTGCAGGGACCTGTGAGTGGGTAGGTCTGGAGTCATCCATCCTTCCCGACATGTTCTCCGAGGGCTAAGCGTACCTTATAGCTCTTGAGGTCTCTGTGAGGTTCCATTTCCCAGCCCTACCTCTCTCCAGCCCTGGGACTTGGGCAAGTGGCCTGCACTCGCTGGCCTCTGTATTCTTACCTCAAAAATCATGGGATTAAAATGCCAGACAGAGAGGATGCCTTGGTGCCTGATGAATGCTATGGAATGAAAGACTGTGGCATTATAATTCCAGGAAATTATTACTTGTAAATTGCAGGCTCCAGCTTGTTTCCAGGTGTGGCGGGATACTGAAGCACTGTGAGCAATGAACCAGTGTACAGGAAGGAAGGAAGTGTCACTAGGTCACAGGGCAACTAAGGGTCTGCCAGGATCTGGGCTCAGGGGCCTCCCCTGTGAGTGTCCCTGCTCCATGCAGCAGGTGATTTGGATTGCTCCTGGGAGCAGGTGCTTAGTGCTATCCACCCTAGCATCCTTCCTCTCCCATTTCCTGTGGGGGTGGCTGCTACTTTGGAGTGGCTTGCACATCTGGCTAAGTTTTGGTCCATTTCCCTCTTGGGTAGGAAGCACAGCATCTCTTGCCAAGCAATCTTAAGACTGCATGTTAAACATTCAATACTCACTGGAATTGTGCTGGGGCCAGGTTATTCATTTGCTTAAGAAATATCAGAAAAAGAAAGGAGCTGGTGAGCCCTGGTATCTGTCTGCCAACCAGGACTGGAGCACTGTGGACACCCCTCCTCCAGAGCAAGTGTTCAGAAGCTTTGCAGGACCTGAGCAGGGACTTTGAACAGCTGTCCTGTGCTGTCACGTTCTGTTCCTGCCTGGAGACGGGAGGCTTAGTGTGATTGGTAACTCTCAGAAGGTTGGCAGCTGCAGCTTCAGATGGGCCTCTGTGGAAGTGAGACCAAGAAGGCAGTGACAAGGTTTCACTGTGGCCTCCATCTGAGGCTCCTAGGTCAGTGATTCTGGACATCTTTTCATGAGCTTATTTGGCACTTAGCTATCCTCTTCTGTATGTTTCTTCATGCTCTTTGCTATTTTTAAAGTGGATTATTTGTTATTTTTTACTGTTGAGTCTTAGAAATATATTTTTAGATATATGAAGTTTGATAAATTATATATAAATACGTTTTATAAACTTTCATACATTATATATGAAGAGTGTCCTTATTATTGTAGAAACAAGTCCTTTATTGGATATGTGGTTTGCAAATAGTTTCTCCCAGTTTTGTTTGTCTTTTTATCCTCTTAGCAGAGTCACTCACAGAGCAAAAGTTTTTAAATTTTGATGTAGCCCAATGTGTTTGCTTTCTGTTACCATAACAAACACCTGAGATAAATAACTTGCAAGGAGGAAAGATTGACTTGGTCTCAAATTTTAGGAGGTTTCAGTCCATGGCAGTTTTGTTCTGTTGCTTTGGGGCTTACAATGAAGCAGAACATCATGGTGGGAGAATAGTGGGAGAAGCAGAAAGACACAGGAAGGGCTGGGGCCTTAGCATTCCCCTCAGGGCACATTCCCAGGAACCTAATTTCCTCCCACCAGGCCCCACCTCTTGGAATTTCCACCAGCTTCCCAGAGTGCCCTCAGCTGAGGACCAAGCTTTCCACACCAGGTACCTGGTGGGGGCATTTGTGCAGACCATAGTATCTAATTTGTTTACATTTCTCTTTTACAGACCTTTGATTTCATGTGTAGAATGTGTTCACCAGCTCTGAGAACCTGAAGGTTTTCTTCTAAAAGTCTTATAGTTTTATATTTTATATTTAAATTCATTTTGATTTAATTTTTGTGTAAAGCGTGAATCTTAGGTTGTTTTTTTTTTCTTTTTTGGCCTCTGGATATACAATTGTGTCTGCACTGTCCTTTGAAAAGGCTATTTTTCCTCTGTTGCACTGCACCTTTGTCAAGAGTTAGTTGGCTGTACTTGTGTAAATCTATTTCTGGTTTCTTTATTCTCTTCCGCTGAATTATGTGTCTATTCCTCTGCGCATACCAGACAGTTTCGATTCCTGTAGCTATGTAAGACTTAAAATTGGGGAGAGTGGTTTTCTCCCACTTTCTCCTTTTCAAAGTTATTTTCATTATTCTAGTTTCTATGTCTTCCCATATGACTTTTAGAATAAGCATGTCTATTTCTTCAAAAATTCTTGCTGGGATTGTGATAGGAATTACACTAAAACTCTAGATCATTTGGGGAAAGAACTGGTTTTTTACTAAACTGAGTCTTTCAATCCATGAATCCTATATCTTTCCATTTATTTAGACTTTGATTTATTTCATCAGTATTTTTGTAGCTTTCAGTTAAGCACAAGGTTTATTATATTTATATGTATTTTATTATTATTTGCACAGGTGTAAATGGTATTGTATTTTTGACTTCAGTTTCTATGGTTCATTGCTAGTGAAGAATCACAGTTGATATTTGTATGTTTATTTTAAAATTAATTTTATTGGTACATTTTAGGGATACAATATAATGACATTCACCATTGGAAATTTGTACCTTTACATAATTTCTCTTGGTTCTTATTTTTTCCCCATTTTGCTGCCCTTCCTTCAACCCCTCCATCCCTCCCTATTTACAAAGACTTTGTTTACATTTTTTCATTTTCTCATATTAATTCCATTCCCTTTTTTCCTTTGCCCTATCCCTCCCACTTCCCCTTCCCCTTTGCTCCATTTATTCCTATTTCAGATTATCTATTATACCTTTTAGTCCTTATTTACACTTTCGGTTTCTCACACTAGAGAAACTATTCGGTATTTACACATGTGTGTCCTATTTATTTCACTTAAGAGTATTGCCTCAATGTATATACATTTAGCTATAAATGACTCTAATTTCTCATTTTTTATGGCTGTGTAGTACTCCATTTTATGGAAAAAGCACATTTTCTTTATCCAGTCTCCAGTTGATGGGCAATTGGGCTGCTTCCAAGTTTTACCTATTACAAACTGTGCTGCTATGAACATGGGTGCACATATATCACTGTGGTATGATTCTTTTAATTCTTTGGGGAAGATCCCCAGCAGTGGAATAGCTGGGTCAAATGGGACTTCCAGTCTTAGTTCTTTGAGGTATCTCCGTATTGATTTCCACAGTGGTTGTACCAGTCTACACTCCCACCAGCAGTGGAGCAGGGTTCCTTTTTTCCCACAGCCCCACCAGCATTTGTTATTGGTTGATTTCATGATAACAGCCATTCTTTCTGAAGTGAGGTGAAATCTCAGTGTTGTTTTCATTTGCATCTCTTGAATGACCAGTGATGTTGAACATTTTTTCATATATTTATTTGCTATTTCTACTTTGTCTGAGAAATGTCTGTTCATTTCAGATGCCCATTTTTGGATTGGGTCTTTAAATTTGGGAGGTCTGATCTTTTAAAATTCTTTATAGATTCAAGATAGTAGACCTTTGAGGAACAGCAGGTGAAGATTTTTTCTCACATTGTGGGTTGCCTCTTCACATGGCTGGTGGTTTCTCTTGCTGTGCAGAAGCTTTTTAATAAGAAGAGATCCCACTTGTTGATTGTTTGTGCTAGTTCATGGGCAACTGAGGTTTTGTTCATAAGATCTTTTCTTACACCAATGTCTTCAAGAGTTCTACCTAACCTCTGTTCCAGCTGATTCATGTTTCTATTTTAATATTTAGATTTTTAATCCATTTCGATTTTAGTTTAATGCATGTTGAGAGATATAGGTCTAGTTTTAATCTTTGGCAGGTTGAAACCCAATTTTTCCAGCACCATTTATTAAAGAGGCTATCTTTCCTCCAGTGAGGGTGTTTGGCTCCTTTGTCGAAGATGAGGTGGCTGAGTGTGTCTGGCATTGTTTCTGCATCTTCTAATCTGTTCCACTGGTCCTCAGGTCTGTTTCTTTGCCAGTACCATGCTGTTTTTTTTTTTTTTTTTTATCACAGTAGCTTTGTAGTATAGTTTCAAGTTGGGGGTTGTGATACCCCCTGCGATGTCTCTCTTGCCTAGAATTAGTTTTGCTATTCTAGGTCTCTTCCTGTTCCAAATGAATTTTTGGATTGTTTTCTCAAGGTCTGTGAAGTATGCTGCTGAGCTTTCAATTGGGATTGCATTGAATCTGTATAGCAGTTTTGGAAGTATGGCCATTTTCGCTATGTTGATCCTTCCTACCCAGGAGCAGGGGATGTCTGTCCATTTTCTGATATCGTCTTCAATCTCTCTTTTTCAGAGTGCTATAATTTTCAGAGCAGAGGTCCTTGATTTCTTTTGTTAGGTTGATTCCTAGGTATTTCAGTTTTTTGGATGCTATTGTGAAAGGAATTGTTTGCCCTATTTCTCTCTCAGTCTGTAGTTCATGTAGAGGAAAGCTATTGATTTTTGTGTGTTGACCTTGTATCCAGCTACTTGACTGAATTTAGTTATGAAGTCTAGAAGACTTTTGGTGGAGTTCTTGGGGTCTTCTATATAGAGTATCATGTCATCTGCAAATAATGACAATTTGACTTCTTCATTTCCTATCTTTATTCCTTTTATTTCTTTCTCTTGTCTAATTGCCGTGGCTAATGTTTCCAGAACTATATTGAACAAGAGTGGTGATAGTGGACATCCTTGTCTTGTTCCTGATTTTAGTGTGGAAGATTTCAGTTTTTGACCATTTAGTATGATATTGGCTGTTGGTTTTTCATAGATGGCTTTTATCAGATTGAGGTAGAGACCATCTGTTCCAATTTTTTGTAGGGTTTTATCTAAATGCATGTTAGATTTTGTCAAATGCTTTTTCTGCATCTATTGAGATGATCATATGGTTTTTGTCCTTGGCTCTATTGATATAGTGTATTACATTGATTGATTTGCATATGTTAAACCATTCCTGCATCCGTGCGATGTATCCACTTGGTCAGGGTGTATGATCTTCTTGATGATCTTCTGCATTCTATTTGCCAGTGTCTTATTAAGGGTTTTTGCATTTATGTTCATTAGTGAGATTGGCCTATAGTTCTGTTTTTTGGTTGGGTCTTTCTCTGCTTTGGGGATCAAGGTGATGCTTGCTTCCAGGAATGAATTCAGGAGTATTGCTTGCCTTTCAATTTCATTGAAGAGTTTAAACTGTAGTGGCAGTAATTCCTCTCTAAATGTCTTGTAGAATTCAGCGATGAAACCATCAGGACTCTGGCCTTTCTTAGTTGGTAAGTTTTTAATTATGTTTTCAATTTCATTGATTGATATTGGGTTGTTTAGAATTTTTAGGTCTTCTTCGTTCAACTTTGGTATATCATACATATCTAGGAATCTGTCCATTCCTTCTGTTTTTTCCATCTAGTTGGCGTATAGGTTCTCAGAGTAGGTATTGATGATCCTCTGGATTTCTGCTGGTCCATTGTAATGTTATCCTTTTCCATTCCAACTGCATGGATTTGGGCCTTTTCTTTCCTTTTTCTGGTAAGGTTGGCTAAGGGTTTGTCAATTTGGTTTATTCTTTTGAAGAACCAACTCTTGGCTTCATTGATTTTTTTTCTATCGTTCTCTTAGTCTCCATTGCATTGATTTCTGCTCTGATCTTGATAATTTCCTCCCTTTTATGAGCTTTGGGTTTGTCCTACACTTCCTTTTCAAGAAGCTTGAGGTTCAGCATCAAGTTGTTTAATTGGGCTCACTCTGTTTTCTTAATATGAGTATTCACTTCTGTGAATTTGCCTCATAATACTGCTTTCATTGTGTCCCATAGATTCTGATATGTTATATTGTCATTGTAATTTAATTGTAGGAACTGTCTGATTTCTTCTTTAATTTCCTCTTGACCTGTCAGTTATTCATAAGTGTGTTGTTCAATTTCCATACGTTTATGAAATTTTTGTGGTTTCTTTTGGTATTGATCTCCAATTTCATCACACTATGGTCTGGTAATATATAGGGGATAACTTCAATTCCTTTGCACTTACTTAAACATGTTCTATGAGTGAGTATGCAGTCTATTTTGGAGAATGACCTCTGTGGAGCTGAAAAGTATATATATTCTGATTTGGTGGGGTGGAACACTCTGTAAACATCTGTTAAGTTTATTTGTTGAAGAGTTTGATTGAGTTCTAGTATTTTGTTGCTTATTTTTTGTCTATTTGGTCTACTTGTGGCAGTGGGACATTGAGGTACCCCACTACTATTGTTTTAGTGCTTATATGATTTTTCATGTCTGTTAATAGTTGTTTTATATAATTGGACACACTAGTGTTTGGTGCATATAGGCGTGATTGTCATTTCTTCCTCTTGGATTGTTCCCTTTACAAGGATGTAGTGTCCCTCTTTGTTTCTCTTAATCAGTATTGGTTTGAAATTCACTTGATCTGCAAAGAGGATAGCTGCTCCTGTTTTTTTTCAGGTTCCTGTTGCATGGATTATTGTTTTCCTCCCTTTAACTTTCAGTCTATGAATTTCTTTTTAAATTAAGTGTGTTTCTTGGATGCAGGATATTATTGAATCTTGCTTCTTCACCCATCCTGCCAGTTCATTTTTTTAGATTGGTGAATTGAGGCCGTTAACATTGATGGTTATAATGTATATTATCATTGTCATAATATATAATATATAATGTATATATTATTATTGTCATGACTTTTTCTTTTTGTTGGATTCTCCCCCTTTGCATTTAATTTCTTGTCGTGCCTGATGGATTCATTCTGCTGGGCTTCCTGGGGCTGTGATCCTCATTATCTTTTCCTCATTGTGTAAAATTTTTTGGAGTGCTGGTTTGGTATTCATGAAGTTCCTGAGGTGCTCCGTGTCATGAAAGTATCTTATTTCTCCATCCATTTTGAAAGATAGTTTTGCAGGGTACATCAATCTGGGTTGGAGGCTGTTGTCATTTAGGGCTTGAAAAAGTCACTCCAAGCTCTTCTTGCCTTGAGGGTTTGTGATGAGAAGTCTGCTGTGATTCTGATGGGCTTTCCTTTGTATGTAATTTGTTTCTTTTCTCTAACTGCTTGTAGAACTTTGTTCTTCTGTTGCGTTTCTGGAATCTTAACAATTATATGCCTATGTGTAGATTTTTTTGATCAAGGCTAGTTGGAGTCCTATGTGCCTCACTTATCTGTATGTCAAGTTCTTTTCCCCTGCTTGGGAAGTTTTCTACCATCACTTCTGTGAACAGTTTTTTTATGTTTGCCGCACTCTCTTCTGTTTCTTCTTTGACTCCAATCAGTGTTATGTTATTCTTCTTTGCATCGTCTAGAAGCTGCTGGATCGATTTCTCATGGTCCCTCACTATTTTGTTTTGTTTTGTTTTTGGGTACCAGGGCTTGAACTTGTGTTCTTGCGCTTGTGCAGCAGGTGGCGAAACCACTGAGCTAAATACTTGGCCCAGTCCCTTACTATTTTAAAGGAATTTTTCTTTTCCTGGTCACTCATTGCAATCTTATCTTCTCTATCTGAAATTCTGTCCTCACATCCTCACATTTTCTCATTCTTCTGCCTAAACTTTCAGTGGAATTTTTAATCTCCTGGTAATCTGTTTGCCTCTGTTTTATGAATTCTATTTGTTTCCTATGTTGAGATTCCATCATGTTCCTCAGCTCCTCAATTTTTTTTATCTGTGTCCTCTCTAGACTTACTAATCATGTCTTGAACTATGGGCACAATCTCTGCTGTTATCTGAAAAATTATTCCTGATTTCAGTTTTTCCAGATCCTCTTTTATTGCCAGTTCAAGGAGTCCAGGTGGTTGAGTATCATAGTGTTCCATCTCATTTCCCTTTGGGGTTTCTTTAGGTGATCTGGGAGTCTGGTTTTCAGCTTTGTTTAAATGTCTTCTCATTTCAATGGGGTGGGGGGAGGGATTTTTTTTATTAAACAACTTTATTATCAAACACACACATACAAAAAATTAAAACCATTCAAAGAATAACAATCCAAGGGCAAAAAACTACAATAATGTTCAAATACAGTAGAACTCAACCAAATCAAAACTGAAAAGCACTTATAAACATTTTTCCATATAACTTAAAAAAGCATCTCAAGCACCAACAAGACACCAGAGGATGTGATTCGTTTCAGAAAGTTCCCCAAAACTAACATTGAACAAATAATGATCTGGAAAAAAACTCCAGTTAGTTAGCAGACTCCACATAAGCCAAACTTCTGCCTAATTTAAATTTTGATAGTCATATGATACGCAATGGAAACACAATTTGAGAGATATGTTATTAGGCCATATGCATCCATGTGTACCCTTAATTACACTTTCAGTTTCTCACACTAGAGAGGCTATTCAGTATTTACACATGTGTGTCCTATTTATTTCACTTAAGAGGATGTCCTCAATATACATCCATTTAGCTCTAAATGTCTCTAATTTCTCACTTTTTATGGCTGAGTAGTACTCCATTTTATAAAAAAACCACATCTTCTTTATCCAGTCTCCAGTTGATGGGCACTTGGCATCTTTCTAAGCTTTCGTTATTATGAACTGTGCCGCTATAAACATGGGTGCACATATATCACTGGGGTAAGATTCTTTTAATTCTTTTTTGAAGATACCCAGCAGGGGGATAGCTGGGTCAAATGGGACTCTAAGCCTAGTTCTTTGAAGTATCTCCATACTGATTTCCACAGTGGTTGTACCAGTCTGCACTCCCACCAACAATGGAGAAGGGTTCCTTCTCCCCACACCTCACCAGCATTTGTTATTAGATGATTTCTTAATAGCAGCCATTCTTTCTGGGGTGAAGTGGAATCTCAGTGTTATTTTCATCTGCATCTCTTGAATAACCAGTGATGTTGAACATTTTTTCATATATTTATTTGGTGCTTTTACTTCTTTATCTGAGAAATGTCTGTTCATTTCAGATGCCCATTTTTGAATTGGGTCTTTGAATTTGGGGGGGGGTCTGATTTTTTTCAGTTCTTTATATATTCTAGATAGTAGTCCTTTGTCTAAGATACAGTTGCTGAAAAATTTTTCCCATATTGTAGGTTGTCTCTTAGCTCTGTTGGTGGTTTCTCTTGCAGTGCAGAAGTTTTTTTTAATAAGATAAGATCCCAGTTGATTCTTTGTGCAAGTTCCCGTGTCACTGAGGCTTTATTAATGAAATCTTTTCCCATACCAATATCTTCAAGAGTTCTACCTAACTTACCTTCCAGCACATTTAGTGTTTCTGTCCTAATATTTAAATCTTTAATCCACTTTGATCTTAATTTAGTGCATGGTGATAGGCATAGGTCAAGTTTTAATCTTTGGCAGATTGAAATCCAGTTTTTCCAACACCATTTATTAAATAGGCTATCTTTCCTCCAATGAGGGTTGTTGGCTCCTTTGTCAAAGATGAGGTGGCTGAGTATGTCTGGAGTTGTTTCTGCATCTTCTAATCTATTCCACTGATCCTCGGGTCTGTTTTTTTGCCAATACCATGCTGTTTTTATCACAGTAGCTTTGTAGTATAGTTTCAGGTTGGAAATTGTAATACCCCCAGCCATATCTCTGTTGCCTAAGGGAGGGATGTTTTGATGGCACCTGCTCAGCTCACCTCCTTGGCACTTGGGGCTGTGGTACAGCGGCCCGGAAGGTTCACCTCTGCACTGGGGGCAGCTCTGCTCCTTTGATATTTGTATGTTGATCTTGTAGTCTGCATTCTTGCTGAAATCACTTTTTAGTTCCAGGATTTGCTCTGTAGATTCATGAACTTCTCTACATAGACAGTTATATTATCTTCAAAACACTTTATCTCTTCCTTTCTGACCTTCATTCCTTCCCTCCCCTGTCCTCTGCTGAGTCACAAGCTTCTAGGATGATGTTAAATAGCAGAGGTGACTGATCATCCCTGCTTTATTCCTGTCATGGGGGAAAACGTTTTTCAGTACCAACTCTAGTATTAGCTACAGGTTGTCTTTGTAGTTCTTTATCAAGGTGAGGAAGTTATGCTCCATATTAGCCAATTTGTAGTTGCCTAGACATGATTCCCAGTAACCACAACTTGAAGGGGGAGAGGTTTAATTTGCTCACCATTTGGTTTTAGTCCATGATCAGCAGGCTCCAAAGTGGAGAGTGACACCATGGTGAAAGAGTTTAGTTGAGCAAAGCCGCTTAGTTCCAGGCTGCTGGAAAGCAGGGGAGAGGACAGTGCAGAGGGGGAAGCGGCCAGGACCAGATACAGAGTCCAAGGCCAGACCTCCAGACACACCCCAAAGAGTGCCCTACCATTCCTGGGGAATCTCAAAGTCAACCAATTTTCAACTGCACCCTCACTGCCAACCTCCTTGTCCTTGGGTTTTAGTTTTTTTTTTTTTTTTGATAATTTTTGTCATTAATAGTTACTGGATTTTGACAGATGCTTTGTCTGCATCAGTTGATATATGAACATATATTCTTTTCTTTAATCTGTTAACATGGTGATTACTTTGATTAATTTTCAAATGTGGTACCAGCTTTGTATACCTGGAATAAATCCCACTTGATCACTATGTATAATTCTTCTTAAAATTTATTCTTGAACTGTATTAGGTAATACCATGTTAAGGATTTTTTCATCTTTATACACAAGGGATGTTGGATTATAGTTTTCTTTCTTTGTATACTTGTTTCTTGGATGTCCATAGGGGATTGGTTCCAAGACCCTTTGCAGATACTGAAATCCTCAGATGTTCAAGTCTCTTATATAAAATAATGGAGTATTTGCATGTAAACTATGCACATCTTTCCATGTGCTTTGAATCACCTCCAGATTCTTTAAAATAGTTAATACAAAGTAAATGCTATACAAATAGTTATTAAATTGTATTCTTTAGGAAATGATGATGAGAAAAAAATGTACATGTTCAATACAGATGAAATTTTTCAAATATTTTAAATTGGGGATTTGGCTGAATCCACCGATGTGGAACCGCGGGTATGGAGGGCTGACTATTCTCTGTCTTATTTTGTTATTGGAATAATACTGACTTTATAAAATGAGTTGGGAAATGTTCCCTCTTCTGTTTTCTGGAAAAGATTGTGTAGAATTGGCATTAGTTCTTCTTTAAGTATTTGGTAGAATTCTTTAATGAAACCATCTGGGCCTAGAGATTTCTTTTTTGAGAGTGTTTAAATTATAAATTCAATCTCTTTAAGAGTTACAGAATATTTAAATGCTTATTTCCTATTGAGGAAGTAGTGGTAGTTTGTGCCTTTTGAGAAAGTGGTTTGTTTCCTGTACATTGCATATTTTTGCATGTGGAATTGGTGATACTATTCCCTTGCTGTCTTTTCAAAGTCTGCAGGGTCTAGCCCCTGTAGTGGGGGTTTCCTGATTGGCAATTTCTGTCTTTTCTCTTTGTCAGTCTTGCCAGATTTTTGTCAATTTTATTGATTTGCTTTCAAGGAACTAATTTTTTCTTTTATTGATTTTCTCTATTGTTTTCTGTTTTTAATTTCATTGATTTCTTCTCTTGCCATTAGCATTTCCTTTCTTCTGGCTTTGGGCTTATTTTGCCCTTATTTTTTCTAGTTTCTTAAAGTGAGAACTTAATTATTGTTTTGCGTCTGCTATGGTTTGGGTAAACATCTCCTGAAGGCCCATGGTCCTCAGGGCAGTGCTGTTGGGAGCTGATATGCCCTTTGGGAGATGGAGCCTGGCACAAGGTCTTTGGTTCATTAGAGGTATGCCCTAGAAAGGAATTGTGGGACCCTGGCCCTTCTTCTTCTCTCTTGTTTCCTGGTGATGACGTAGGTGCTTTTGCTCTGTCGTGCATACCGGCCCTAGTGTATTGCCTCCCCACCATGAGCAATCAATCATAGACTGAAACCTCCAAAATGAAGTCAAAACAAACCTTTTCTCCTTATAAGTTGATTATCCCAGGTATTTTATTACCATAATGGAAACCTGAGCAACATAGCCTTTTCTTTTGTCTTTTGTAAACTTTGGTGGTATGAATTGTGAAGTCTTCTGGCACCCATATTTTACCAGTATGAATACTTTACTTTCCCTCATTTGGAATGTAATTGTCTTAAAAGTTTTCTCTATAGGGCTGGGGATTTAGCTCAGTGGTTTCACTACCTGCCTTGCAAGCACAAGGTCCTGAGTTCGATCCCCAGTACAAAAAAAAAGTTTTCTCTATAAACATTGAGAATCACGTCAGAAAATGATATAATTTCTACTTCAGCCATCAAACATAATTTAGGGAACTCAAGAGGGAGTTTCTATATTTGCCTATACAGTATTTTTTCTAAGACATTTTCTTTAATTTTTTTTTCTATTTCAAGAACTTCCTTTAACCTGTTCTTTAGGGTAGGTCTGCTGGCATAAATTCTTCTAATTCCGTAAAGCCTTTTTTCACTTGGATGTAAGATTCTGGTGGATGGTTCCTTTCTTTCAGCAAAAGTGTTGAGGTACTTGTGGTTCCTATGGTTTCTAAGGAGAAATTGGCCACTCTTCAAGTTATTTATTCCCTAAAGTGAGGCGTCCTTTCTGTTTTGATGCTTTCAAGACTGTAAACTTTGTCTTTAGTTTTCAGAAGTTTGGTTATGGTCTACATGGCATAATTGCTTTACATTTTATCTTGTTTGAGGCTGCTCAGTTTCTTGAATGTAAGTTTGTCTTTTGCCAAACCTGTGGACATTTCAATCATTATTTCTTTGAATATGTTTCCAGTCCCACACTTTCTCCTCTCTCTTGGACTCAGATGAGCTGATGTTAGATGTCTCATAGTTCCATAGGTGCCTGAGTGCTCATTTCCTTCAGTCTATTTTTTCTCTGTTGTTAAGATTGAGCAATTTCTAGTCTATCTTCAAGTTCAAGTCTTTCTCTGTCCTTTATAGTCTACTCTTGCCTATCCATTGAGTTTTTATTATGGTTATGTTTTTTAAGGTCAAAATTTCCATGTGGTTCATTTTTAGGTATTCTATTTCTTTGCTGAGATTTTCTATTTTCTCATTTCAAATGTGTCCATGATTGCATTATTGTGGCACCACTGTCACATTTTATCATAGCTGCTTTTACCCAACAAGGGTAACCCCCATATCTGTGTCACCTCAGTGGTGGCACATGTTGGTTATCTTTCTCATTGAAGTTGAGATTTTGTGGGTTCTTGATACAAGTAATTTTCACCTGAACTCTGGGCTTTTGGGTTATAAAAACTATAGATCTTATTTATTTAAATCTCATTTCAGAAGGTTTGCTATGACTCTGCTCCTTTGGGAAAGGATGCTTCTGCTTTGTTGCTGGGGTGGGGGGCTCCAGGTTCCCTGGTGGCCTCCACAGACTCCTTTGTCAGTGATGGATGCCTTGACAGTGCTGAAAAGGGGTGGCCTGGGTGCCTCTTTACTTCTTCCCTCTGGGCTCTCATGGTGCTGCAGAATGGGAGTGACTGCCTCACTGTTGAGTGGAGATGGAGGCAAATGGTCTCCTCTAATACCATTTCAGCAGGGACAGGAGAGCTGCCTTGTTACCACCATATGGGTGTAGAAGCTCAGGATCCCCTCATGGGCTTTAATGACACCATGTGTGGGGGTAGGTACTTCTGTTACAGGTGGGGATATTTTCCATCTTTGCTGGTAGGAGTGGGGTCATAATTTTTCCTCATTGGTTCGACTAGAGTAATTATTGTCTGAGAGTCTCCAAGCTTGTTAGGCTGCCCCTATCTGATCCTTGACAAAAGGGAGCTGAACATTTCCAGGGTATTTTTTTTTTCCATTAAGTTTATTGGTACATTTTAGGTATAAAATACAGTTACATTCATCATTGGGATCTTGTACCTTTACACGATGTATCTTAGTTCTTATTTTTTTCCCCTTACCTGCCCACCCTTCACCCCCTCCACCCTTCCCTATTTGCAAAGACTGTGTTTCCATTTTTTCTTTTCTCATATTTTTTCTTTTCCCTTCTTTCCTTTCCCCTACTCCTCCCGCTTTCTCTAGTCCTTTAGACCTTTTCTTCCTATTACACAATATCAATTATACATTTTTAAAATTACAATATCAAGATTTAGACTACATTACCACAGATTTTACAGAATTTAAAAGGATATAAAAAGCATATTACAAAAATCTTTCTTAAAATAAATTTGACAACTTCTAAGAAGTACCTTGGAAGACAAATTAATGAAAGTGACTCTGGAGGAAATATAAAATTTGAATAACACCTATTAAAGAAGATATATTCCTAGCTTGAAAACCTACCTATATGACAACAACAGGCTCATATACATTTTAACTGATGAATTATATCAAACATTTAAAGCCGAAAAAAAGGAACACTTCTCCCCTTATTTTAGGAAATAAGCATTGTGCTAATACTAAAACTGGATAAAGATAATAGAAGAAAAAAGTATGAACATAGATAATAATTTGTTTAACAAAACAAAAACTATTAGAAGTCAGATATGGCAGTATGTAGAAGGTGGTTTTCTTATAGGGATGGCAGTTTTGGTTCAGCATTGGAAGATCCACCCCTATAAGTAACATTTTAACAGAGGAAAGGAAAAAGCCATATGATCCTGTCAGTACTTGCGAAAAAAGTATTGGACTAAATTCTACAGCCGTTCATGGTAAAAGCTATCAGGAGATTAGCAGTAGAACAGAACCTTCTCGACAAAGAAGCCATGTACTCCATACTTCCAGCAAAAATGCCTTATATGAATGGAAAAGATACAATGCTTTCTCCCTGAGGTGGGGAACAAGGGCAGATATACCTACTCTTCATTTGTCATTAAACTTTGGAACATAGGCCCAAACCAAAATAGTCTAGCAATAAAAAGAAGCGATTAGCATATGATTGGCAGGGTAGAAGTAAGATCTTTAGATGTAAATGAAATGATCATCTACAGAGAAAATACGCAGAAATCTCTAGGAGCCCCTAGAACTTGTATTTGAATTTAGCAGGATTTGAAAACACAAGGCATATATAAAAGTTCAGGTTTATGTATACTTGCTATAAGTGAAGAATTGGAAATTTCAAAGTTATGTAGGAGTACAAAGGACCTAGAAAAGTAAAAAGCAAAAAAAAAAAAAACAGTATTGGAAGATATTTATTACCTAATTTTAAGACTTCCTCTAAAGCTACAGTAATCAATGCAGTGTTGGCATAAGGAAAGACATATAGATGAATGAAATAAAACAGAGAATCTAGAAGTAGAATCACACCTATATGGTCCACTGAGTTTTGAAAGATTATTTAAAATTAACATTTTATAGAACTCAGTTCTATATAGAACTCATTTTATATAAACTCAGTTCAAGACCAGAGGAAAAGATAGTGTTTTCAGCAGATGGTACTAGAATACCTGGTATCTGTATGTAAAAAATTAACCTCAACCCTTTATTTCCATATATAAAAATAACTTGAAAGGATCTATGAACCTAAATATGAAAGACTATAAAACTTTAAGAAGAAATTCTAAGGGAAAATGTTCATGAATTTAGGGTAGGCAAGAATTTCCTAGGATACACAAAACATGATATATAAAAGAAAGAAATTAATAAATGAGATTCCATCAAAATTTAGAACTTTAAATGCCATCATTAAGAAAATGAAAAGTAGTCCTTAAACAGACCATATTTATAATACATATAACCTAAGACCAGAATATATATAGAACTCTTACAGCTCATTAATAGACAACCCAATTAAAAAGTAGACATAAGAAGATGATAAATAGCCTGTACAGATATGTATTGACTTATCATTGTCATGACTTTTTCTTTTTGTTGGATTCTCCCCCTTTGTGTTTAATTTCTTGTCATGCCCAATGGATTAATTCTGCTGGGCTTCCTGGGGTTGTGATCCTTATTGTCTTTTCCTAGGATACTGTCTAAAATTTTTGGAGGGCTGGTTTGGTATTCATGAAGTTCCTAAGGTGCTCTTTGTCATGAAAGTATCTTATTTCTCCATCCATTTTGAAAGATAGTTTTGCAGGGTACAGCAGTCTGGGTTGGAGGCTGTTTTTCTTTAGGGCTTGAAATACATCACTCCAAGTTCTTCTAGCCTTGAGGGTTTGTGTTGAGAAGTCTGCTGTGATTCTGATGGGCTTTCCTTTGTATGTAATTTGTTTCTTTTCTCTAACTGCTTGTAGAATTTTGTTCTTCGGTTACATTTCTGGAATCTTAACAATTATATGCCTATGTGTAGATTTTTTTGATCAAGGCTAGTTGGAGTCCTATGTGCCTCACTTATTTGTATGCCAAGTTCTCTTCCCCTGCTTGAGAAGTTTTCTACCATCACTTCTGTGAACAGTTTTTTTATGTCATCTGCACTCTCTCCTGTTTCTTCATTGACTCTGATCAGTCTTATTCTTCTTTGCATCGTCTAGAAGCTGCTGGATTGATTTCTCATGGTCCCTTACTATTTTAAAGCAATTTTTCTTTTCCTGGTCACTAATTGCAATCTTATCTTCTATATCTGAAATTCTGTCCTCACATTGGCTCATTCTGCTGTGTATTTCAATGGAGTTTTTAATCTCCTCATTTCCAGGGTTTTATCTGCTGTGCCTGTTGACATTTCTGAGTTAGCAGTGTCTCTTGCACCTAACCTGGAATACACATGACAATGAAACCAACCAAAAAACCTTCCCCCCATCTCATTGCCTGCTGTTCCTTGATGTTCCTAGCTGGTCAGCCTTCTCTTCACCTTCCACCATCTTGTTTTTGTGTGATGTGTTTTGTAATAAGAACAAGTATAACAGGGACAAGTGTGTCTGCTCCATGTGTCCAGACTGGATTGCAGATGGGCTTGAAATTCTTGCTTGAGAGAACTTTCCTTCTTTTTCCAGGGGGGTACTCTGCTTGTCAAACCAAGGTGAACATGTCAGTCCCTCTTTTTCCAACGTCCAAGGCATCCTGGAGGCAGACATGGGTCATGTATGTCCTCAGAACAATGGAGACCTCCCAGCTGCTGGGAGGAGAGGGTTTTTTTTTTTGTCGGCAAAAGTATGGACATGTCTTTTATACCTGCTCCAATGTCCTCAGATCCCACAGAGAAAGCTTTTTTCTTTTTTCTTTTTTTTTGGTACCAGGGATCGAACTCAGGTCCTGCTTGCAAGGAAGGTGGTGGAACCACTGAGGTAAATCCCTGGCCCTTGAGATCTCACTTTTTTGATAGCTCAAGGCTGAGATGATCACAGTCTTTCCTATGCTATGCACCCTGTGCTTGTGTTCTTGTGTCTATGTCACTTATCTTTGCTACTTTATATTGCTGGGACAAAAGGAGAAATTAACAAGTTAATCCACCAATAAGTTAAAGGAGGAGAGGCTTATTTTGGCTCATAGTTTGTAGAGATTTCAGTCCTTAGTCTGCTGGTTCCAAGGCAGGGTAGCATGGCAGATAGGCATTGCAGAGGAGAAAGAGCTCATGGCAAGATAGGCAGGAAGCAGAGCAGAAATCAAGCAAGGAGGAGAGTTACATACCCTTCCAGGCCATGCCCACAGTGACCTATCTCTTCCACCAGGCTTCACTTCTCAACATCACATCCAGCTATAAACCCATCAGTGGGCTAATCTACTGATAAGTATCATACATGCATGATCTAGTCACCTCCCAAAAGCCCTACCTATGAGCTCATGAGGCTTTGGGGGAACATCTAGATATAAACCATGACATTCCTCCTCTGGCCCCCAAAAGACTCATGTACATCCATTTATGCAAAGTGTATTTAGTCCATCTCTAAGAGTTGCCAAAGCCTAAACAGTTTCAGCATTGCTCACAAGTCTAAATCCAAACTCTCCTCTGAGATTTAAGGCAAACTCTTTACTGCAACCCCCTGCAAAAATGAAAAGAAAGTTAAATACTTCCAACATACAAAGTCACAAGATAAACATTCCCATTCCAAAAAGGAGAAATAGGGGGATAAAAAGGAATGGGACAAAAGCAGGAATGAAACCCAGCAGGTCAAACATTAAGTCCTGTAGTTCCATGTCCAGCATCCAAGGCAATCTGTGGCAAAATGTGAACTCCAAAGGGCTTGGGTGGCTCCACCTTTATGGTATGCTGGTGGTTGTAGCCCTCACAGCTTCTCTCTTGGACTGGCTTTGTTCACATCTTGCTGCTTTCCTCAGGTGGTCCACCCTTACTGCTTTTCCAACATTCTGGGGTCTTCACTGCACTTTTGGCTTCAGACTCACAGCTTCACACACTGCCTGCTCAGGGGCACACTGCCTGGCCTCCCAGGCCTTCTGAAATCTGGGTGGAAGCCTTTCTGACCCCACAACTTTTGTATTCTGCATGAAACTAACACTAGCATCATGTGGATGACATCATGGTCTGCTGCCAGCTGGAGGAGTACCTGAGCTCTTTTGCATCTTGCTGGTGCCTGCAGAGGCCTCTGAGTGCCTGGACAGCTGAGTGAGGTGAACTGAATTCTGGGGAATAAATTCCCATTCCCTAGACTGCTACTATTCTGGAACAAGGTGCCCAGGGGCTCTCTTCTCAAAGCAAAGTCTTTCACCTTTGCAATTTTGAGCCTGCAAAGGGTGGAGTCCTGCTGATTCTTGTGATGCCCTCAGGGCTCTATGGTTCTTTTCTAAAGTGGCTTTTTAATGCTAATCTTTTCAGCAACCAAGTTTGCCTCTATTCCATCTTTGTAGGCTGCAACTTTACAGCAAACTTCCCTTCTGGCCAAACTCAAAGTTTTAAAATCATTCTGGTGTACTCTTGGTTCTTAATTCTAAAGTCAGAGCTGGCTAAAAGCCCCCAACAGTAGCTAAACCACTGCCTCAACATTAGACTGCCTTGAAATTTCTTCTGGCAGATTAATTCATAAACCACCCTAATCAGTCTCCTGTAATGCCTCAGGACAAAAGCAAAATGTAGATAAATTTTCTGCTAAAGCATAACACACATAGCCTGGAGTCCAACTGCCAATCTTCCCCTCTGAAACTTCCCGAGCCTGGTCTTTACTGGCTGCATTTCTATCAACATACTGGTCTTCTGTGCTCTGACCAGAATCTCCCATCAAGCTTTGCTCACAGCGCTCTAGAACTGCTTCTTCCTGTGAACCAGTTCCAAAGGGTTCTGAACCACAGAGCCAGGTAGTGTCACAGCAATGACCTCACTTGTCTGGTACCAAAGTCTGTCTCAGTTACTTTCTCATCACTGGGATTCAATACCTGTTATGCACAAATTAAGGGAGGAAGAGTTTATTTTGGCTCACATTTTGAAGAAATTTCAGGTTGGCTGGCTCCAAAGCAGGTGGCATGGCAGAGGAGGCTTGCTTAGTGCCCGGCAATGAAGCAGAGAGAATGATCAAGGGAGGAGGGAAGGAGAGAGATCATTCACAGCTATGCCCACAGTGACCCATCTCTTCTCACCAGGCTTCATCTCTCAACATCACACTCAAGTATAAACCCATCAGTGATCCAGTATCACACACCCATGGTCCAGTCACCTTCAAAAGTCTCCCCTCCCCCATGAGTGTATAAGGCCTGGGGATATTATAGACAGCTGAGTTAGGTAGAAATGTTACAGGCAGTCAGATAGGGCTAGGTCCATGAGAGAGTCAAGACAAAGATGAAATACACCAAGAGATGGTCTGTTGGAGACCAGGCCCAAGATAAAGACAAGATGACCAGATCTGTATACTTCCTCAAAGGATGAACACTGGGCCTAATGAAGTTTAGATAGACATCAGCCACGCGGGTGGGTGACCAGAGACCTCTGAACCCATCATTTTCCTAGGGGAAATCTTTGTTCTTTCCATGCACACTTGTTATGTGACTCATTTTCCAATTGGACCACTATTACCTAAGTGGCTATACTTGTAACCTTAATGGTTGATCCTGTCTGTGGCCCACATTGTACCCATTTGAGTTTCACTCTGCAAAACTCCTCTATAAAGTGGGGGCCCTGGGCTACCCACTCAGGTCCCCTCCTGCCCCTCCAGAGCTTTTCTATCATATCTTCCTATTTTTAACCTCTGTTATTCCTAGAATTCATTCTTTGATTTTTAGAAAACAAGAGCTCAGTGTATCAGACAGCTAACAGGTTGGGAGATATAATATTACATATTTCATCTCTGATATTATTTCCTGTATCAAGGGACATCTAGGTAAAAAGCATAACATCACTGTTTACCCATTTGTGTGGCCTCCACATAGAGAGACATACATCCTGAGGTCCTTGTCCCAGTACCATTTTATTATTTTTCTTCCCCTAAGCTAACTGCTAACTGTGGGGATCAGTGGGGTTCTGGAGGAGCTGTTTTGCTGGGAATCATCTTTGGAAGCTTGGGTTAGGAAGAGTGTCTGTGAAGTCATCTGGCTTCCTAAGTGTGACCTGTGGGAGCCTTCCAAGCCCTCAAATGATAAAGATCTGTGGGAGATTTTTCTCAGGGAGTCAAGACAGTTAACACTTCTATCTTGTCTTATACCAAGTCTCAAATTCCAAGAGACTCTAAATGACAAAGAAGAGAGTTTGGGATTAAAACAAATAATTATCTGCCATTTCAATTACCTACAGTTTGCATATTGAGCCTTTCTCAGTGGGAGTCAGAAGATTATCAAAAGGAAGAAATGAAGAAGATACTAATTTGTGGGAAGTCTTAAAAGAGTGTTGCTAAATGATTATGCTCATAGAGCAGGGGCTGGAGTTGGCATTGGTGGGAAGGGAGGGCAGGGTGGAAAGACTCCTTCATTGGCCTTCATCCGGTGCTCCTCTCTGTGGGTCAGCCAAGCAGCGTGAAGCTCCTCTGCTGTGTTCCGGTTCCTGCCCACACAGCATGGTGAGGTCCCAGGAGCGGCTTGGAGCCCCGCCTCCATCCGGCACTCTGCTTAGCCCCGCTGGCGCCTGCAAGGCCCAGTCCCCCCCCACCCCCAGCTCTTCTGCTACCTGATCCCACAAAGAGGCACAGGGGATTATACTTCACATAGTTAAATGTGATACATTAATAACTACCACAAATTGTCATTTTCTAAGCTGCACTTGATGCTATGGTATTGCTGATTGTAACATTTGGCCTAACATGTTGTGATTGATCTAATCAGTTTTCCTTCCTGGTATAAGGAAAATAAAATAGCCTCAGAGTCATTAGAGCCTCAAAACCTAAAGACAAACCATATCTGGAAGACACCTCTGAAAAGCAATCATTCCACAAGGGTTTTAAACATAAACAACAAAGATACCTGCATTAAGCAATTTTGAAATATCAACCCAGGAATTAAACCAAGGACAGTACCAAAAAACAAAAATGAGAAGACATTCAAGTAAGGCACAAATGCAGGCTTCCATGCCATAAAAAGGAAATTCTGGGGGAAATGAGGTGGAAAAGTCAGATAATCAACCACCTGGACACCCTGAACTGATAGCACAGGAAGTAACAAAGCAGATACATGGGGCTCTAGAAAAATTCAAAGCAGAAATAATCTCCCAGATAAATACAGAGATGGTGAGTAGAGTGAAAGACATGATTAGAGGCTCTAGAGCAGAAACAGATAAGAAAATAGATGAAATCAGAAACATGCTGGAAGCCATGAATGCCCAGCATAAGAAAGAAATGGAAACCATGATCACCCAACATAAGAAAGAAATGGATTCCATGAAACAGATTCAAACAGATATTCAGGAGATTAAAAACTCCCTTGAAAGCATGCAGAGCAGACTAAGAGAATCTGAAGACAGAATATCAGATATAGAAGACAGGATTGCAGTTAAGGACCATGAAAACAGAGATTTCTTAAAGATAGTAAGGAACCATGAGAAATCAATCCAACAGCTGCTAGATGATGCAAAGAAGAATAACCTAAGACTGATAGGAGTCCATGATAAAACAGGAGAAAGTACAATTGACATAAAAAACTGTTCACAGAAGTAATAGTAGAAAACTTCCCAGACAGAGGTGGAGAATTGGAAGTTCAGATAAGTGAGGCATATAGAACTCCATCCAGCCACGATCAAAAAAAATCTACACCTAGACATATAATAGTCAAGATCCCAGAAAGCCAACAGAAGAACAAAATTCTACAGGCAGTTAGAGAAAAGAAACAAATCACCTACAAAGGAAAGCCCATCAGAATCATGGCAGATTTCTCAACACAAACCCTCAAATCAAGGAGAGCCTGGAATGAAGTATTTCAAACCCTAAAGGAAATAACTTCCAACCTAGACTGTTGTATCCAGCAAAATTATCTTTCAAAATCAATGGGGAAATTAGATACTTTCATGACAAAGAACACCTGAGAAATTTCATGAACACCAAACCAGCACTCCAAACAATTTTATGCAATATCCTAGAAAAAGACAATGAAGGTCACAACTCCATGAGGGCCAACAGAGAGAAGATACCACACAAGGTAAGGCTCTAAAGGGAAAGGGGGAAAAATAAGAAATAAAAGAGCCAACAACGATAAAATATCATGGCAAGAATGAGTCAATATCTCTCAATTATAACTATCAATGTTAATGGCCTCAATTCACCAATCAAAAGAAACAGACTGACAGAATGGATTAAGAAGCAAAACCCAGCAATATGCTGTATACAAGAAACACACCTAACTCAAAAGGAAATTCATAGACTGAGAGTAAAAGGATGGAAAACAGTTCTCCACACGACAGGAACCCAGAAAAAAGCAGGGGTAGTAATCTTATTTGCAGACAAAGTAGATTTCAAACCAAAACTAATTAAGAGAGACAAAGATGGTCACTGCATCCTTGTGAAGGGAACAATCCAAGAGGAAGAGATGACAATCCTAAATATTTATGCACCAAATGCGAAAGCCCCCAATTATAAAAAACAAATACTAATGGGCATGAAAAACCAAATAAACAATAACATAATTCTAGTGGGGGATTTTAACACGCCTCTATCACCAATAGACAGATCATCTAGAAAAAAATATTAACAATAAAATTCTAGAACTGAACCAGGCTATGAAAAAATGGACTTAATAGATGTTTATAGAGTGTTCGACCCCACAAAATCACAATACACATTCTTTTCAGCTGCACACGGGTCATTCTCCAAAATACTAGCTCATAGGGCATACTAGCTCATAGGGCAAATCTAAGTAAATGTAAAAGAATTCAAGTTATCCCCTGTATATTTTCAGACCATAGTGAAATAAAATTGGAGATCAATAACATAAGAAACCGCAAAGCACCCACAAACATTGAAATTGAATAACACTCTCCTGAACAACTAATGGGTGACAGAGGATATTAAAGAAGAAATTAGACAGTTTCTACAAGTAAATGATAATGCCAGTACAACATACAGGAATCTGTGGGACACAATGCAAGCAGATCTAAGTGGGAAATTCATAGCAGTGAATGCTCATATTAGGACAACAGAGAGAACTCAGTTAAATAACCTAATGCAGAACCTCAAGCTCCTAGAAAAAGAAGAGCATAACAAACCCAAAGCTCATACAAGAAAGGAAATTATAAAGATCTGAGCAGAAATCAATGCAATGGATACTAAGAGAATGATACAAAAAAATCAATGAATCAAAGAGCTGGTTTTTTGAAAGAATAAATAAAATTGATAAACCTTTAGCCAATCTTATCAAAGGAAAGAAAAGACTCAAATCCATGCAACTAAGAATGAAACAGATGAAGCCATAACAGATCCAGCAGAAATTCAGAGGATCATCAGTACCTACTTTGAGAACTTGTA
Source organism: Heterocephalus glaber (assembly GCF_053883595.1). Lineage (NCBI taxonomy): Eukaryota > Metazoa > Chordata > Mammalia > Rodentia > Bathyergidae > Heterocephalus > Heterocephalus glaber. The sequence continues at coordinate 32,252,281 of NW_028258143.1, read as the reverse complement.
CTCTAATAAAATAGAAAACACAGAAGAAATGGACAGATTCCTAGATACATACGAATTGCCAAAGTTAAATGAAGGATATAGAAATTCTAAACACCCCAATAACAATGAGTGATATTGAAAATGTAATAAAAATTTACCAACAAAGAAAAGCCAAGGTCCTGATAGGTTCACTGCTGAATTCTACAAGACATTTAAAGAAGAACTATCACCATTACTCTTTAAACTCATCAAGGAAATTGAAAGGGATGCAAGGCTTCCAAATTCTTTCCTGGAAGCAAGTGTTACTTTGGTTCCAAAACCAGGGAAAGACCCAACCCAAAAAGAGAACTACAGACCAATCTCCCTAATGAACATAGATGCAAAAATCCTCCACAAGATACTGGCAAACAGAATACAGAGTGTCATCAAGAAGATCATACACCCCGACCAAGTCGGATTTATCCCAGGGATGCAAGGATGGTTCAACATCCATAAATCAATAAATGTAATACACTATATTAACAGAGACAAGGACAAAAACCATATGATCATCCCAATAGATGCAGAAAAGGCATTTGACAAAATTGAGCACCCATTCATGATAAAAACGCTACAGAAAATTGGAATAGAAGGTCTTTATCTTAACCTGATTAAGGCTGTCTATTAAAAACCAACAGCCAACATCATACTAAATGGTCAAAAACTGAAAACTTTCATGCTAAAATCAGGAACAAGACAAGAATGCCCACTATCACCACTCCTGTTCAATATTGTTCTGGAAACATTAGCCATAGCAATTAGACAAGAGAAAGAAATAAAAGAAATAGGATAGGAAAGGAAGAAGTGAAACTGTCATTATTTGCTGATGATATGATACTTTACATAGAAGACCCAAAAAACTCAGTCAAAAGTCTTCTAGACCTAATCGACAGATTCAGTAGAGTAGCTAGATACAAGGTCAACACTCAAAATACAATAGCCTTCTTATATGCAAATAGCAGACCCATTGAGAGAGAAATTTGGGAAATAAATCCTTTTACAATAGCATCTAAAAAAATGAAATATTTAGGAATCAACCTAACAAAGGAAGCAAAAGACCTCTACACTGAAAACTACAGCACTCTGAAGAAGGAGATCGAAGAGGATATAAGAAAATGGAAAGGTATCCCTTGTTTCTGGGTAGGAAGATCAATATAGTGAAAATGTCCATACTTCCAAAACTACTATATAGATTTAATGCAATACCAATTGAAATTCAAACAATATACTTCACAGAACTAGAGAAAACAATCCAAAAATTCATTTGGAAGCAGAAGAAACCTAGAATAGCAAAAACAATTCTAGGCAACAGAGACATAGCTGAGGGTATCACAATCGCCAACTTGAAACTATACTACAAAGCTACTGTGATAAAAACAGCATGGTACTGGCAAAGAGACAGACCTGAAGATCAGTGGAATAGATTAGAAGATGCAGAAACAACTTCAGACATCCTCAGCCACCTCATCTTTGACAAAGGAGCCAATCACCCTCATTGGAGAAAAGATAGCCTGTTCAATAAATGGTGTTGGAAAAACTGGATTTCAACCTGCCAAAGATTAAAACTAGACCCATACCTATCACCGTGCACTAAACGAAGACTGAAGTGGATTAAAAAGCTAAATATCAAGACAGAAACAGTAAACTTGCTGGAAGATAAGTTAGGTAGAACTCTCAATGACATTGACAAAGGAAAAGACTTTATGAACAAAACTTCAGTAGCATGGGAGCTAGTACAATGAATCAACAGCTGGGATCTCATCTTATTAAAAAGCTTCTGCAGTACAAGAGAAACCACCAACAGAGCTAAGAGACAACCTACAATATGGGAAGAAATTTTTAGCAGCTGTACCTCAGACAAAGGTCTACTATCTAGAATATATAAAGAACTGAAAAGAATCAGACCCCCCTAATTCAAAGACCCAATTCAAAAATGGGCATCTGAAATGAACAGACATTTCTCAGACAAAGAAGTAAAAACAACAAATAAATATATGTAAAAATGTTCAACATCACTGGTCATTTGAGAGATCCGGATGAAAACAACACTGAGATTCCACCTCACCCCACAAAGAATGGCTGCTATCAAGAAATCAACCAATAACAAGTGCTGGCAGGGCTGTGGAGAGAAAGGAACCCTTCTCATTTGTTGGTCGGAGTGTAGACTGGTGCAACCACTGTGGAAATCAGTATGGAGATACCTCAGAGAACTAGGACTAGAGGTCCTATTTGACCCAGCTATTCCTCTGCTGGGGATCTTCCCCAAAGAATTAAAAGAATCATACCACAGCGATATACGTGCACCCATGTTTATAGCGGCACAGTTTGTAATAGCTAAGGTTTGGAAACAGCCCAAGAGCCCATCAACTGGAAACTGGATAGAGAAGATGTGGTTTTTTTTTATAAAATGGAGTGCTACTCAGCCATAAAGAATGAAAAACTAGAGTCATTGAGAGTGAAATGGATGCATATCAAGGCCATACTCTTAAGTGAAATAAATAGGACACACATGTGTAAATACAGAATAGTATCTCTAGTGTGAGAAACTGCAAGTGTAAATAAGGATGAAAATGATTAATGCAAATAATTGATAATTTGAAGTAGGAAAAGTTCCAAAGGTGTAAGGTTGGTGGGAGGGGAAGGGGAAAGGGAAGAAGGGAAAGGAAAAATTATAAGAAAGAAAGAAAAAAAGGAAACAAAGTCTATGTAAATAGGGAAGAGTGGTGGGGGTGAAGGGCTCATAGGCAATGGGGGAAAAAATAAGAACCAAGATACATCATGTTCAGGTACAAACACCCAATGATAAATGTAAATGTATTGTATAACTAAAATGTACCAATTAATATATAAATAAAAAAAAGACTCCTTCATCACACAGTGCTGGGCTAGAGCAGGAGTCCTGGGTGTGAGGTTTGTCTTTGTCCTCCTGGGTCCTTCTACTGTGTGATCTTAGGTGAATTCCTACTCTTTGCCTTTGGTCTCATCATTCCTCATCTAAGACATTTGCCCTTGTCCTCCAACCTAGAGCTCTGGGAAGCTGAAGCCTGACTTCCTTAAAATTCCTCAGTGGCTTCTTGTGGTTTTTTTTTTTTTTTTGGTACTGGGGATCGGACTCGGGTCCCTGTGCTTGCACAGCAGGTGGTGAAAGCACTGAACTAAATACCCAGCCCTTTCTCAAGCATTAAATTTTTTTGTTTTTGTTTTTGGTACCGGGGATCGAACTCGGGACCTTGCGCTTGTGTGGCATTTGCCGGAACCACTGAGCTATTTCCACAGCCCTCAATGGCTTCTTGTGGATACTTGCATCCTGTGCAAACTCTAAAAGGCTTCCTGGGTGTGGCCCATCTGTCTGTCTCTCTCTGCCCACACTTGTGGTTTCTATTGTGGGCGAAACTCTGCTTATCTCTGGGCCTGGCCTGTGCTGTTCCAGGTCTAGAATGCTATTCCTACCATGTCCCCTTTCTCACTCATTCTTATGGTTTACATCTATAATGTCCCCCAGAGGCCTCAAGTGCTTGGAGGGAAGGCTTGGAAGCTGACTGGATTGTGGGAGCTCTGTAGCTGACTTGCCTTTAGGAGGTGGGATTGGGGGTAGGTCATTTGGGCACAAACTAGGTGGGTGTATCTCCCTCTTCCACTCCTCCCTTCTCTCCTGGCTTCCTAGCCACCCTAATGTGAGCAGCGTTCGCCACCAGGCCCTTCTACTATGCTGTTTGTGCCTTGTGTCTCCTCTTCCAGGTAGTCTTCCCTGACCTTCTTGACACCTACAGTCCCCCAGGGTCTCCATTCCCTGCCCTTGCTATAAGTTGCTGCAACTTATGCTCCCTCTGGCCTGGGGGACCCTTGGGAGTTGGGGAGGACTGTGTTTTGGTTACCTTTGAATGTTCCATGCCTAGTACCAAGCCCTACTGGGGCCCAGGGGAGGTGTTAAGGCAGAATTGAAGGAGAGAATTGGCCTTGTCTGTGGTGGTGGTTTGACCATTGGGAGTTAGACAGGAGTTAGGAGACAGGAGTTTTCTTGTCTAGATAAGGAATCAACCCAAGTGTCCATCAACAGATGAGTGAATAAAAAAATGTGATATATAGACATAAAAAAGAATGAACTCCTGTCACCTGCAGAAACATGGGGAACCTGTACTGAATAAAATGATCAGATGAAGAAAGACAAATACTGCACAATTTCACTTTTATATGTGACAGGTCTCCCACCACCTCAGCAGCTATTATTTATAGTAGCTGCCCTCTTCCTATTGTGCCTTGCCCCCTCCCCTGTGTGACATCATGCCAAGATGGTTGCTCCCACCAAAGAACACACCCTTCTTCCCAGTATGTCCCTGTTCCCGCCTAGAGAGTAACCCAATACTCGCTCACCTCCTACCACCTAGTGACATCACCGGCTCCTCCATTCCCTAGTCACTACCTCACTCAACCCCACCTCAGCCCCTACAAACCCCACCCCAGTCTCTATAAAAGACTCTCCCTGCCCTGGCCATATTGCTTTTGTCTCTCCTTTGTTCAGAGACAGCCTGGCAGATCTATTCCCCTAATAAAGGCTTGTTGTGGCCTGGTCTGGTCTTGGTCTTCGGCCCTTTTACCTGACAATATGGAAGCTAAAAAGGAGGATCTCATAGAAGTTGAGAGCAGAATGGTGGGGAAGGGGAAGGGGCAGGGGAAGCTTGGAGGGGGAAATCAGGGATAAGGAGAGGTTGGTTAATGGTACAAAATTACAGTTTGGAGGAGCAAGTTCTAATATTCTACAGCACAGTAGGGTGACTATGTAAATAATTTACTCTAAATTTCAAAATATCTGGAAGAGAGAATTTTGATTGTTCCCAACACAGAGAAATAATAAATGTTAGAGATAATAGAAATGCTAATTTTCCTGATTTGATTATCACACATCATACATATGTACCAAAATATTACACTATACCTTGTAAATATATAAAACTATTAGGTGCCAATTTAAAAAAAAAAAGAAATGTTCTTGTTCTGCTTCCCTGCTGTTGTCTTAGGAAATGTGGAGTTGTTTCAAGCGAATGGCCTTGTGCTGTGTTTCCTTGTTACTAAAATATTTTGAATGTACCCTTATTCATTTTCTGGTTCTTTAAAAGTGGCTATGAGTAGGGTGACCAGTGTGTCCTGGTTTGTCAGGGCTTTCCTGGGTTTGGCCCTGCATGGTCCATGTCCCAGGCAAACCCCAATAGTTGGTGGCTCCCAGTGCGAGTCACCTGGGGAGGCCGCCTTTCTTCCCCGCTAGTCAGGCTCGCTGTGTGAAGCCACAAGATAAGCTGAAAATAAGCCGTGTTTGAAGGTGATAGGGTCTTGTCTTGACCCCGCCTGGTCAGTAGTGGCCATGGAAGGAATCCAGTGCAACTTGTCACCTGCCTCCCTGCCTTCCAAGTCTGGCCAGACCCTTGCCTCTTTCAGCCAGTAATTAGTTTCTTTTTTTCCCCTTAAATTCTTTTATTGGTACATTTTAGGTATACAATACGTTTACACTTATCATTGGGTGCTTGTACCTGTACATGATGTATCTTGGTTCTTATTTTTTCCCCATTACCTGTGCACCCTTCACCCCCTCCACCCTTCCCTATTTACGTAGACTTTGTTTCTGTGTTTTTCTTTTCTTATAATTTTTCCTTTCCCTTCTTTCCTTTCTCCTCCCCTCCCGCCACCCCTACCCTTTTGGACCTTTTCTTCTTATTTCAAATTATCAATTATTTGCTTTAATCATTTTAATCCATATTTACACTTGCAGTTTCTCACACTAGAGAAACTGTTCAGTATTTACACATGTGTGTCCTATTTATTTCACTTAAGAGTATGGCCTTGATATGGATCCATTTAGCCCGCAATGACTCTAGTTTTTCATTCTTTATGGCTGAGTAGTACTCCATTTTATTAAAAAACCACATCTTCTTTATCCAGTTTCCAGTTGATGGGCACTTGGGCTGTTTCCAAGCTTTAGCTATTACAAACTGTGCCACTATAAACATGGGTGCACATATATCACTGTGCTATGATTCTTTTAATTCTTTGGAGAAGATGCCCAGCAGGGGAATAGCTGGGTCAAATGGGACTTCCAGTCCTAGTTCTTTGAGTTATCTCCATACTGATTTCCACAGTGGTTGCACCAGTCTACACTCTCACGAACAACGGAGAAGGGTTCCTTTCTCCCCACACCCCGTCCAGCACTTGTTATTTGTTGATTTCTTGATAGCAGCCATTCTTTGTGGGGTGAGGTGGAATCTCAGTGTTTTCATCTGCATCTCTTGAATGACTAGTGATGTTGATCATTTTTGCATATATTTATTTGCTGTTTTTACTTCTTTGTCTGAGAAATGTCTGTTCATTTCAGATGCCCATTTTTGAATTGGGTCTTTGAATTTGAGGGGTCTAATTCTTTTCAGTTCTTTATATATTCTAGATAGTAGTCCTTTGTCTGAGGTGCAGCTGCTAAAATTTTTTCCCACATTGTAGGTTGTCTCTTAGCTCTCTTGGTGGTTTCTCTTGAAGTGTAGAAGTTTTTTAATAAGATAAGATCCCAGTTGTTGATTCTTTGTGCTAGCTCCTGTGCTACTGAGGTTTTGTTCATAAAGTCTTTTCCTATGCCAATGTCTTCAAGAGTTCTACCTAACTTATCTTCCAGAAAGTTTAGTGTTTCTATCTTAATATTTAGATCTTTAATCCACTTCAATCTTAGTTTAGTGCATGGTGATAGGCATGGGTCTAGTTTTAATCTTTGGCAGGTTGAAATCCAGTTTTTTCAACACCATTTATTAAATAGAGTAGCCAGTAATTAGTTTCTTAATGTATAAAACCAGCATGAAAATCCTGTCAGGAGGATGGGAATTTTCACTGTGATCACATAAAGCCGCTAGCAGAGATGGTCATAGCAACGGTTTCTACCTGTTAAACAAACATTACAGGAGGCTGCCGTTGGATTAGACTCCCAAACTAGGTCCCAACAGACCAGGCTAAAAATCAGAATGGGGCCATTCATGCTAAAGTTCCATGTGACCAAACCTAAAGTAAATTATTATCTGACATTCAGAAGAAATTGGGATTAGAAATATAATATCCAAGTTTCCCAAACAGGCCTGCTTCAGTCAGCATGATAATGATGTTCCTCTACTTTTTTTCTTTTTTTTTGATACTGGGGTTTGATCTCGGGTCCTTTTGTAGCAGGCTGCGAAACCACTGAGCTAAATCCCCAGCCTCGATGTTCCTCTACTTTAACCCTAACATGAAAGGTAACCTGATGTTAAGGAATTATTTCCCAATTGGCTAGTCTCCCTGTCCTTGTCTTACCAGGAAAGTGACTTTGAAATGACCGACTGCTCTCTGCTCTCTCTTTCTGCTTGCTTTGTTCTCTTTTATTAATTAAACCAACCTCAGCCCATTGGAACACTTATTCTGTTTTATGAAATGAAGTATTGCCCAATTCCAGAATCACAAATAAACCCATTGAGATCTTTAGGGTTGAATGGGTTGTAATTTTGTCCTGATGTCCACTGGGGAGGGCACAGTGCATCCCAGATATTGTGGCTTTAGGCCTCACAACCATCTTAGGGTTATGACTTCCAACACAGAGGCTCAGCAATTTGCCTGGAGTTACAGATGTGAAGGTTCAGCAGCAGAGGCACAAGCTTGCTCCTGATGGGCCAGGCTGCAGCCTCAGGGAGGTAACCCGGCCTGTTGTTCACACTTCTGTGTGTAGTCAGAGGTCAGACAGCTTGACCTGCTTTTTCTTGTCATCTCTTGTTGATCCTGATCATGGGGCCACGCTATTGGGAGCTCAGGGCTTTGGTGCTCCTCTGGCTAGGGAAATGGGAACAGCTCCTACAGCCAGTGCCCCTTGCCCCATGTGTCCATGCTACACCACCCAGGGCTTTGCCAAATTTTGGAGAGATATCAAGGGACACAGCAACATGTTCTGAGCAGTAGTTCATTCATTAACTCTGGCATGCATTAATTCACAGCAGGCATGAAGTGGCCACCTTTGCCTTCTCTGAGCTTATAATTTAGGGGAAGAAGTACTTTACCTGTGAACACACTGATGCTGGGCAGCTATCTGCCCAGGGGAGTTAGAGAAGACTTCCTGGAGGAGGTGGCATTTGGATGACAACTGGAAAAACTGACAGTATAGGCTCGCAGATACCAAGGCACCAGCAGGTGTGTGGGTGTGCAGGAGGCAGAGGCAATTTGACACTGCTGGATTGTAAGGAAGAGGAACAGGGGAGCCGTGGCTTTGAGGCTTTGAGAAGGTGCTGCAGCCATCTTGGAGTCTGGGAGCAGTTGCCAGAGAGTCAGAGGGAGGGGTGGAGGCAGTGCTGTGGGTTAAGAAGGCACAGTGGGAATTATCAGGGGACTGAATGAATCCAGGGAAGGGAGGATGACAGCTGAGAGCATAGCAAGGGGGACCCCTCTGTTCTCATCTGCCCCCCCACCCCCCAGCCCTGTGCAGGGAGGGGAGAGGAGGAAGGGGGGTGGTGTAGGCCTTGGGATTGCTGGTGATGGGGGACTTTAGGACCCAGCAGCACCCCTGGGTGGGGAAGAGGGTCAGGCTGAGGCCCTGGGCCCTGGGGGGTGATAGAAAGGGGAGAGGGGATGGGAGGAGACCGCTTTCTTGGGTGAGGGGAGTGATGTGGGGTTGATTTGAATTTGGAAAGAAAGACATCACGGCTGCCCGCAGAAGGAGCAAGCGCTTCCCAGCTGCCCTGCAGCTCCTCATCCTGCTGTTTTGCACAATGTACTACTACTTTGCATAACAGACAGAATAATCTCATTTTCTCACTGGCTACACAGTTTAGCTTTCAATCAATTATCTTCAAATACATTAAAAACAAAGTCTCTGGTGTCACATCTCTGCCTGCTCTGGGTGCTTGGTTTTCCCTGTCAAGGAATTTGCAAATCAATTGCTTTAACAATACTTCCCACAAATTACTTTCAAATGCCTGTGATGTCACCCACGGTAATGTGCTCCTGATAAATAATGCATCAAGAAGCAGCCCAGCTCCCTCCCTGGGACTCAGTACAGGAGGTGCTGTTCTTGTGATGAGCAGCTTGGCTTCAGCCTCCTGGCCAGGCCAAGTGGATGGTGCTGGAGACAGGACAGGGTGGGTGAGGGGACAGCTGGCTCTGTCTGATCCTCTGGCCACCAGCTTTTGTGCAGACTCAGGGAAAGTTATAGTTGCCCAACAGCCTGGGGCTGTCCAGATTACTGGGCAGAGGAGCTGGGCTGTAGGCAGGTCTCACTGTGGCTCCCCTTGACCCGATGTGTGGGTGGGAGGGAGTGGTGGGGAGCAGAAGGGTCACTGAAGCTGGCCAGCTTCCAGCCAGTCACCAGGTCACCATCCCTCCTGCGGGGTCTCTGGAAGAGTACGGGTGCTCTGATGGGGACCCTAATGGAAGTCCCAAAGGTGCCCCACAGAGGAGCCTGAGGAGAGCTATGTGTCCTGGGGCTCACCAGCACCTGAGCTGGACTGGGGTGTGCTGATTCAATGGGGAGGATCTGGGCCCTTGCCGGCTGGAACTTAGGCACTGTATTCATCAATTACTGTTTATAGTGTGTGTGTGTGTGTGTGTGTGTGTGTGTGTGTGTGTGTGTTTGTGCATGTGTGTCTGAGGACATGGGTTTGCCCTGGCTGGGAATCTAGTGTGTACTGGCCTGGGAGGGGATGCAGGGATGGCCAGTGAGGGATGGGATGGGTGTTGCTCTCCCTGCCTTTTCTAGTGCACTGACTGGGTGCAAAGAAACTTCTGGCTGCTGAATCCCTTAGAAGTTTATTTCAGAGTTTTGTTGTATTGTGGAAAAGGAGGTTGGGGTTATACAATTTGTTGGAAGAATAAAGTTAATTTTTCCAGCATGAGTGTGAACAGTGCTAGTACCTTATAATACACTTATATTTTGATCTAGCAAAGTTAAATTATAGGGCTTCTAGAAAAACAAAATAAACAACAGCATGCTCACAGCTGCAATCACGAGCAAAGTCTGGGAGTGGCCTGAGCTCCTGGCTACACATGGAGGAAGGACTTGGCTCTGGGCGTCCCTGTGATGGCCCAGATGTGTGCAGTGTGGGGTCTCGACACCACTATGCTTAATCAGGCCCTCTGTGGCCTGCACTCTGTCTGCCTTACCCAGTGCTCCATGTCTGTCATATCACAGGAATGTGCACTTCAGGTCGGGCATAGCAAAATTTGTCTGTCCCCAGGGTTGCAGGAGCACAGGGAGAAGGCAAGGACTCTGGATTCTGGAAGGAGAGGTCTTTGGGTTGCACATGAAGGGCCCCATGGCACACAGTGGTCCCTGAGCCTCCACAGCAGTGAGGTGGCATGAGAGGGCACCCAGCCTTCCTGGGTGGGCAGCTGCAGAGGACCAGGCTCTACTCCATCCCCAGAGTAGCTTTTCCGATGTGTGAGTGTGTGTCTGGAAACACTAATCCCAAAGGGTGCCTTGGGTGGGCAGCGGGGTCTCTGGTGGGGAGTTCGTGAGGGGCCACACTCTGCTACAAACCCAGGGGACTGACAGCACATGTGGGTGGTGAGAGCTTCAGGGGTTCCTGGCACTCTTCATGGTTTATGAAAAACTTCTGCCCAGTTCAGGGCCACTAGCCATTTTTATTTTGTAAATGCACATTCAAAAAGTGGAGAAGGGAATTTTGGGGGACTGCTTTGGAAAATGCTGTCATGACTGAGCCATTGGCCTGTCAGGAGCCATTGGCCTGTCCCGTTTCTTATGAGTTCCTCATGGAGGGTTCAGTTTCTGTGCAGTATAGATGGCCTCGGGGCTGACTCTGCCATCAGGGCTCTCACACTGAGATCTTCTAGGATCTGTGTGTTTAGCCCAGGGGCATATGAGGCAATTTGTGGCCTGGTGTCCTGGTCTTCAGGCCTTTACACAAAGAAACCTGAACCAGGGGATAGAGTGAGTAATGGAGAAGAAATAAAACTCGGAATGCATGGACTCAGAGCTGGCCAGGATTCATCTGGATTTTATCCTCCACAAAACTCTGCCCCTCTCAAGGAGGTCAGGACCACGTGGGGCTTATGTGGGAAGGAGTTAGAGCCCACTGGCAAGTCAGAGGCTCTCTGCCTTGTTCTGTACCTCTCTTCAGCTGCCTAATCCCAGCACAAGGCACAGGACAGTGTGCTTCCACCCAGACCCTGCAGTTCCACACCTGGGCTGGATTCAAGAGGCATTGGCACCCAGGCTCCAAGGACCTTGGAGGATATTTGACCACTGGTCTGAGTCCATCTTCTCTGCTAAAACAGCATATCTGAGACTAAGTAATTTATATAAAAAAGAGTTTCCTTGTGGCCCCAGAGATGAGAAAGTTTAAGATCAGGTGTCTGTCTCTGGTGTCATAACATGGCACAAGTCCTCACTTGGCAGGGTGCCTGTGAGAATAGTGTATGGCTTGTGCAGAAGAGAGGAGGAGAGAAAGTGTCTTGACACTTTGTAAGATCAGCTCTTGTGTAACTAATCCACTTTAATGGAAATACGTTGACTCCTTCAGCCAGTGGAGCCCTGTGTTAGTCAGTTTTCCATCACTGTGACAAAACATCAGAGAAAATCAGCTTATGGGAAGAAACGTTTACTTTGTCTTGGAGTTTCAGAGGCCTCAGTTCACAGTCACTTGGCCCCATGGCCTCTGATGAGTACATCACAGGAAACTGTTTACCTCTGGGGGACAGAAAGAGACAGAGAGGTGCAAGGGTTCAAGCTACAGCAACCTCCTGATCTTCCATTAGGCCCCACCTCGTAAAGGTGCTGGCAGTGACCAGTAGTGGCTGGCAGCCAAGCCTTTAGCTTTGGGGGATATTGAAGATATAAACTGTAACAACCCCCACTTTCACCACCCTGCAACACGGTTACACTGGCAACCAAATTTCAACCGAAGTTTTGGCAGGACCCACCACATCCAAACCATAGCGATCGTGGTCTGCGATAAGCACCAGGGAGAGGCTGAGTGGCCTATGGCAGTGCCACACACAGTTACAGTACAGCGGGGCAGGTGACAGGTGGGCACAGAGAAGTCTACGAATAGACTGAGAACAAAGCCAAGAATGGGAATGAAATGGGTGATGCTCTACCACTGATATAAATGAAAATCACACTTCAGAAAACAGATTCAAGGAAACAACCACATTCCAGGAAGTCTACCCAGCATATGAATGTGGAAGCCTTGGATGGGAAGGAAGATGGGAGTGGAACTGGAGATTATGAGGAAGAGACGAGGTGGAGACCAGAGCAGTGTTTTAGCCTGAGTTTCCCAGAATGGATGGCTGACGTGAGGATTAAAGATGAATGCTTTGTTTGAGAGGGTGGATGAAAGGATGAATGTCAGCTGGGAAGAGGCAGGTGCACACCCTTGTCCATCTGGGATACCTCTGGACCGTGGTGTGGAGAATTTTCATCTTGGATGAGTTGTAGGAGGGAGGAGGAAGGGAGATGAGGGAGTTTAGGGGCTGACTGGCTCCCCTCTCCTGCCTCCCATTGGGTAGATGGTCTGGGTGTGACAGGAGCCAGGGTCTCTGGAGTGTGGGCGGGTGGCTGTTTCAGCAGAGCCACACACATTGGCTGAGTGTGCTAGTGGCCAAGGGAGCAAGAGGGTAAAGGTCAAGAGAGGTGAGAAGATGCCCCAGAAGTCTGCATTGCAGGGTGGTGCTCAGGTGCCAAGGAAGAAGAGCCAGTGGTCTGACTAGAGAATGTGCCTGTGTAGAGCTTAGTTAAGACAGACCTGAGCATAAGTCCTAGAGCAAGTCAGTAACTTCTCAGCATCACTGTCTACATCGACACAGTGGAGATAATGAGAAATGTTTTCCTCCTAAGAGTTTGTGTTATAATGTGCCCAGTGCAAGATCAGCACTCAGAAATGCATCCCTGCAGCAGGGCACCAGCTACGCTTGCCCCCTCTGAATGTAGGTGCCTTGTGTTTTCTAGCTTGCTTTGTACTGAGACTAATGAGCATTGCAACTCTGTCTAGAATCCCATAATAAGGAGCCCGCTTCCTGGAGAAACCATCCAGAATAACCATTCCTTCCTAACATGCACATCATTGTTTTTCTCCTTAGGTTTCAGTGTTGTGACATTTGATTACAACCAGCTTCACACTCAGAGTTCTCTGTGTACTAAGTACTAATTATTTCACATGTCCTGAAATAGAGACAACAAAATGCCACTTACTATGTTAATTGGGATTCGTTTACCCCAGCCAGCTTGTTGTGCAGGCAGGTTTAATTCTGTGTTCGTTAATTCAGTCATGCACTCATCAGACATTATCAAGAGCTTGGCATGAGCCAGGTGCAGCGTGGGCACTTGGGCTCCACAAGACCCCATCCCTGCACAGGGACTCTCTGGACCACAGGGACTGTGTTAGCCACTTCCATCTCTGTAACAAATGCCTGACAAAGTCAGCTTGCTGGGAGGAAAGGTTTATTTTGTCTCACAGTTTTGGAGGTGTTAGTCTATGGTTAGTTGGGCCCATTGCTTCAGGCCTTGGTGAGGCAGCTGTCTTCTCAGCTCCTGCTTATGCAGATCTAAAATCCTACCTCCCAGGCAGTTTGATCTTGCGGACACTTGGCTCTGTAGCTACTACTGCTGTGTTCAGGAAAGAAAAGTTTGTTTACAGAAACCCAGCTTATGATCCTTCAAAATGTCAGGTCCTTTTTTTTTTAGAGGTATAAAGGGACTTATTAGGTGGAAATTTTAAAGTGCACATTCAAAGAAATAATATGTGAGTCTTCAAGAGAGAGAAGTACCCTACAGTTTGGAGCTGGGAATATTTATGTGGTTTTGGTTATGGAAATCAGTGAAATCTGTGAATCTATAGGAAGTTCTGTCTTGGTCTTGGTTTACAGCAAATTAGCTTATTTTACAGGTGACAGGCACAAGCCTCATCAATTAAAAAAAAAAAAAGAATGATCTAAGATGTTTTGGATAAAAGCATTTTTTGAACTCTCAATCTTTTTGTCTATTTTAAAATCAGCTTTCTGCCTTTTACTTTATCAACTAAGGTAACTTATGAATTTAAAATATCTAAATATCTGTAAGAGACTCGGGTTGTGATGGGCCTAGAAGAAAAGAAGGATAAACAAACCCAGGGAATACTGACAGGGATAACCCTGGGTGACTTTGCCTATGTCCTAGAGTTGTAGTCTTCTTAAAAATGCACTGTTTCTAGTTATGATTTTTCTTGTCTCCTTCCTGCTTCTCTTTATTTCTTCTATCTTACTTCATTACACCTCTCCCTCAGACTTTGATACCTTATTCTTAAGGAATGCTGAAGGCGGGAGTCTGTCTTCTTATAACTGCTTCAGTCTGAGGAGGGGCATTGAGCTCCCTAGCCAGGACTCAAAAGTCTCACTCTGACTGATCGATCTACAAGGGACAAAGGAAGATTGCTTTTGTTGTTTGAGGAACCATCATCTTTTGACAGTCTGGAAAGGAGAACAAGAACATTAGCAAGTCACTGACACTTCACTTTCATTTTATAATTATGTTAAATAAGGCTAAAAATTACAAGTAAAATATTAGAGAATAGTAACTCAAAAAATTGTAGAAGTCTGAAAAAAATCAGGCAGCATGTGGTATAAGCCTTTTACCTTTAATATTAAATTTTTTCCCCAGTGATGTTAACCCAAGTACCATGGGCATATGGGCATAAGGTATACAGATTCTTCCTTATTTTGTCAAAGAAATCCAACATTCTCTTATTTTAATTACAACAATGGCAAAGGATTACACTGTATTTTTTTGTGACCGTTGGGCCAATAAATTTTTTACTATAGAGCTGTATTTCGTTAGATAGGAAGAACTTTTTTAACAACTGGCTCCAGATAACATAAACATAAAGTCTGAAACAGATAACACAAAGTTAGTATATACTACAAAGGTAACAAAGCTTAGTAGCTAGAATATTTATAGTGTCATTTTTTTTCCCTTTAGATTCACCTATACGAGAAGCTAAATTTTTTCCTAAGGGGTACTGAAAAGTATGTTAAAATAACATGTGAATATGTGAAGAGTGGTTGAAGGACACATGTGGGAAGGTCTAGTGGGACTGGGAATCACAACCACTCATGGCAATAAGTTAAAATATAATAGGTTATAGGAGTAACGGATACTGCCAGCAGAGTTTGGTGCAGTGTTTGGAGCCCCTTTTTATATCTAGCCTAGTTTTCTCTGTTTTTATCTTACTATTAGTTACTCCTTTTTTGATTATACCTTTCTGTTGGCTGTTTAAAACCAAGTCAAAGCAAGACCCATGCATGTATATATGTGTAAGTAAGGCTCCTCAGAGGTTACTTTGAGGGCTGTGCAAGGGAGCCTCTTCACTCCTTTAGTCTTTTCCTCTACCAGTTGTGTCATTTACCAGGATGAGTAATTTTTTTTCTTGACCATATGTCTTCCTTTGGAAGCATGGAGAATATGACCCCCTTCAGTGACCTTCCTTTTTGCAGAACACACATTGGTTGACTCCTGTCCTCTGGTGTCCAACAGTTCCCCTGTTCAGGAGGTTGGGTGACTCACTAGAATTTCAGGGCCCTTTAGAGGGGGTCCTGTTGTACCCTGGTTCCTGGCTCACCTTGAAGGGCAAGGGCCAAAATATTTGCTGTCCTTTTAGCCCTGTTCTCTTTTTTAGCTTTGGTCTCTAAGCCTCAGTTATTGAACACCCAGAAGGTCAGTTACATCAGTGTTGAAATGGGAGCAGTGGGTTTTAATATTAACTATTATAATACCTTATGAATATTGGGTACCTTGAAGTATAAAGTATGACTAGAGAAGCTCTTCTATTAACCATGGTCAGCATTAATATAAGGGTTAGTGTCCTATCTTATCTGTACTGTGGGAGATAGCCTACCATCCTAACACAGTGCTTAGGTTGTCTTTTAGAAGCCATGCTTTTGTAGAATGTTAGTAGATAACAGTTATAAGGTTTTACAAGGAAAATTTAAAACCAAGAGCAAACATAGCATTTCAGAATAATAATTATGATGACATTATTATACCAGAACCATTAGGTTCTTTTTTATTACCTCTAAAAATACATTTAAATTTTTATTTTAGTATAAAATAATGTATCAACAGGTTACCATTATTCAACTACAAAATATTAAATGACATACATTTTTACTTAAACTTTTTAAATTTTCCATTAAAAAAAATAAAGTGTCTCAGTAGAATGTACTTGCTTATAGACGTGCTTTATAGGTTACTGGTGGCCAGTCTTTAATCATTAGAGAGCATTTGCCTGCACTGCAGAATTTTTAGGGACATCTAACTATCATAATACAATTACACAGTAACCACAAGAACATAAACCTAAAGAGTTGTATCATCGTAAACAATTTTGCTTGAGGACACCAGTATGGTAAGGTATTCCCCTAAGTCTCATATTTTAGAGGGCTTATACGCTTCGGGTACATAAATGCATTTAATGTTCCAAGAGCTTAGCAATATTGGCAACACAGTTATATAGAAATCTTTAACATGTATTTACTTAGCTTTTACAGGGGAGGACACCCATCCTTCCTATTGCAGGATATCTGTAGAGCCATATTCTTCAATGCCATCCTATCTGCTATGCAAGATTTGTGCAGTTCTGGGATTTTCTCTTAATTGCTGATGCTTGGTTCTGGGGGAACTCAGAGGGATGTGAGCAATACTGTTGCCATTTTTGTGTGAGGTACCAGAGTCAGCTTCCACCCATGCCTGCAGGTTGTCAGTCACATGCAAAGGAAGAACAGGGGGCAAGCAGTGGGGACTTTAGGATGCATTGCTCTAGTTGTCCCTCTCCATAACGGTAATGGGCTATGGGTGTGGTGGTACCAGGAGGGGATTGGCATTGTGAAGAGTTGTGACCTATGCCCCCAACTGAATGGAGGGATCCTGTCTTCTCCCATGATGCCATGGGCAACATAGAATTGAGCCTGGGTCCCAAGATTGTGCAGGTCAGGGAGCTCTGTTACTATCTCTGCATTAATGACAGATTGCAGAGAAGTTGTGGTTCCTGGTATGGGTGTGAGGGGCCAGAATGTAGTAAAGGAGATAAACCCTTAGGCAACTCAGCTGATGAAAATTGCTTTCTGGAAGTCAACTTTGAGCCAAAGCATTGGGTGAGCTTGAGAATTCTCTGTGTGTTGTGACAAGGGCCATTGACTTCATGCAAACCAAGCACAAGCCAAGACCTGGAGGGGCCTGGAGAAAATCAAAGAATCTGAGGTAAGAGGCATGTATGCCGGACACGTGGGTTCCAGATGTGATTACAGAATCATCTGTCCACCCTTATAGTGCCACTGTTAATATAGGCCAACTGTTGGGGGGTCTTATGTGGTTGTGTGTCTCCATGCAATTCTAATTAACCCCCTGGTTAACTGCATCTCTTCTTGAGTTACAAAGACCCCCACGTCAAGATTATGGTGCCCAGGGTGGGAAAGCCTAGGGCTCTTCCCTCCCGTGCATGGAGACCTCTATGGTCTCATGGTATCATGATCTGCACACAGGAGGCAGCCCTGCAGTTAGGGAAGTGGGCAGTCAGTCAGCGACTTGCTTGTGTTCTGTCCTTGCTACCCAAGAGCTGATGCCTCTTGGACCAGTCACTGCTCTCTCTGAGCAGCTGTTTGCTCAGCCATAGACGGGGCTGAGGTGGACTCAGCCCTGTGCTCTGTGCAGGCTTGAAACACTTCGATTCCAGGCTGTAGCCTCCTGGGTGGTGGTAATCACACTCCTCCCCTGCCCCTGGCCTGGCCCAGGTGCTTAGGATCTCAGTGCAGACTCAGGACACCTGCTGGTGTCTCCTGTGTGGGCCTGGGTCAGAGAGGGCATCATCCAAGCCTACCGTCTTGGTAAATGATGGGGACAGTTCAGTATTCTCCAGGGTGTTGTCTTCATCAAATGTAGGATGACTGGCATGGCCCAAGTGCTGAGACCCCAAACCTAGTCCTCCTCCTTGAAATCCCAGGCCCACCCCAGGGAAAAGCTAGGCTCCCGCATGAGGCAGAGGGAACAGACCAGCCTGGCACTGAGTGCCTAGGGTCCCAATTCATCCTTTAATGCCCACTGCTGTGTGCCCAGCCTGGCAGCTCTGCCCTGAGCTGTGCTTACCAGCATTCCTGTGTGACTGGGGACGCTGTTTCTGTCCCTTCTGGTGCAGGGTCCTGTGCACAAGTAGTGGAGATTAAACTTATTTGGAAGGCTGCTGTAATGGCTGCTGGAGATGGTGGCAGATTATGTATCTTAAAATGTGATTGCAAAGTCAATAAGCCAATTACAGCAGTTAAAAAATCTCCTTTTTCTGAGCTGCTTGCAAAGCTGAGTTGCTTGTTGCTTCAGGGGGCCAGCTGTGTGGGTCACACTCCGGGCCTGCATCAGGGCCAGTGGAAGTCATGTCTGAGGTTTCCTCTGTCTCCTTAGGGAGCCCTGCTCTCATTTCTTGGCCTCTTTGGTTACTCACTTGCTGTACTAGTAAATCTTTCTGCTTCAATCAGTCATCTCCAGGTCTTAAATTTACCTAACACTTGCCCTTGACCCTCAAGTAGAAAAAATGTTGCCACAAGTTCTTGCATTCAGGAGTTGGAGATAGGGCATGGGGTGGGAGGTAAGGAATGTGTTTGAGCAAGGTGAGGGCTGCGTTTTACCCCTTTATCTCCACATCCTAAAACCCTGTGAACTAAGTATGAGTATTGACATTTCCCATAGAAAGTATATGAATTCCCCATGCTATATAGTAAAGTTTCCTAACACACTGGCTTAAAAAACAAAACAAAACATCATCTGTTCAACATCTTCTGGTGGCTCTCCTGGTCTGTTCTGGGCCAGCCTAACCTCAGCTGGGGCTGGTCACGTGTCTGTGGTCAGCTGGGAGTGTGCTGGCCTGCAGTGGCCTCATCCTCAAGTCCAGAAGTGTGCTGGCTGTTCGTGACTGTGGGGTCTGGCCATGCTTCTCTCCAACAGTGGGCTAACCCAGGCTTGTGCCGTGTTGGGACAGAGGCTTCTTAGAGCAGCAAGTATGGATGCTGAAGGTCTCTTTGAGGCTGAGACTCATCACTGGCACAACACCACTTTGACAAAGAGAGCTCCAGGTCAGCCCAGAGTGATGTGAATTTCTGTAAAAGACAGTGGCCACTTTTGTCATCTACCACACAAGGCAGTCAAGGTTCTGCGACTCATCACCTCCAAGGCCATGAGGCTGAAATTGAAAACCAACCTGTGGTTCCCAAATACTACATGTGATGTGCAACCCTGGCAGGGGAGCCTCCATTTTAAAAGTAGGGAGAGAGATGCTTAACTCTTAACAGAATATCCAGAATGTGGGATTTTGGGCACAATGGCTAATGGATTGGGAGTATGGGGACAGAGAGCTATCAAAGGTGTTTGATTTTGTGTACCTGTTGTGTCCTCTTTGGTTGTGGGGTGGGTCCCATATCACTCCTGGGATAAAGGGCTTCTGTGTGGATTAGAATCACCCCCTTCTTCTTCCATGGATCCATTCTTATTCTTTTATCCTCATTTTGTTGTATCAGGGTGTGTGTGTGTGTGTGTGTGTGTGTGTGTTCTATTAGATGCTGTGTTTCACCCCTTTGGAAATAATGAGGTTTCAAAGGACATATTTATGTCAAATGGATTTTTGTTGGCAATGCTCACAGCTAGTATTTACTTCCATATTTCTAAATAATATCCTGATGCTGTTATTTATTGATTACTTAATTTCAAATCTTGTCTATTGATCACAAAAGGGGATGGTGACTTAGCTCTCTATCACCTTCCCACCTTGGCCCTTTCCCCAAACTCAGTATGCTTTCATCACAACTTCTGATTAGATCAATGGCCAGTTTTATGTTATCATGACAGTGAACTGTGCTTACTGTTAAATGAAGTGGAGGACAGTGCTGCTTCCTGGACTCAGTATGTACATATTTTCTTTTATTTGCATTTCTACATGCCCATCTCTTTTTTTCCCTAAACACTTCATGAGATCAGTTAAATGTGAATCAATATTGCTTTCCAAAAGTCAGATTGGCATTCTGTCATTTTATCTCCCCCTGAGCCTTCCTATGTGGGCTTCTGGCTCTGGACTGCTCTGGGCTCTCCCTTTCCTCATCCCTGGGCCTGTGATCTCAGGATTTCCCTTTGCAGTAGGCTTGGAATAGAGTCTGGCCTCCTGACATCATTTCTCACTTCACACCATCATTCTGCTGAAGCATATGCTCTAATAACTTTCTAAGAACTAGCACATGGGGTAAAATTTTTGAGTCCTTGCACATTCAAAAATGCTGCTCCCAAACAGACTCTGAGATGTGGGTTTTGGTAAAAGTGATTCATTGAGAAAATACTTCCAGGAGGTACCTCCAAAAACTAAGCATAGAAATACCATTTGGTCCACTTCTGTGTATTTTCCTGAAAGGATTAAAGACAGTATGCTATAGTGATACTTGTATGCCCATGTTTAGAGCGGCACAGTTCACAATTGCCATGCTATAGCAAGAGCTTAGATGTTCATCAACACATGAATAGATAAAGAAAATGTGGCATATTTACACAGTGGAATATTTCTCAGCCATAAATCATGAAATCATGTCATTTGCAGGAAAATGGATGGAAATTGAAGACCATCATAGTAATCAAAATTAGCCAGAGTCAGAAAGTTTCTCTTATATGAGAAACCAAATAAATAAATAATCAAGTAAATAAAAAAGAAAAACAAAGGAGAGATGACAGGAAAATAGGAGATAGACTTTTGGACATGAGGAAGGGGATCAGGATGGAGAGGAAAGAGAGAAGGGATCAATGGTGATCAAGATATGTTAAATGGATGTACCAATATCCCAAAATGAACCTTCCCATTCTGTATTACTAACAGGAGAGAGAGAGGGAGGGAGGGAGGGAGGGAGAGAGAGAGAGGGAAAAAGGGAAGATGCAACTTAATGGGAGAACATTTGCCTAGCATGCCTGAAGCCCTGGGTTCAATCCTTAGTACATCTCAAAAAAAGAGGGATAAAAATCATTGTATTGTACACCTGAAATGGATATATGTAAAATATATATCAATAAAGTATTTTTGTCATTTGGGACATAATCCTTTTAAAAATTTTAATATTTATTAGTACATGTTTGTAGTACATAATGATTATGCCCATCATGGGGAGTTGGTACATGTACATAGCACATCTCAGTTCTTTTATTGTTCCCTTCCTTTTCCCTCTCTCCCCACTCCTTCCATTTCTTAATGCCCTTCCCATTTGCAAAAGATCTGTGTTCCTGTTTCCTACTGTCTTTAATTTTGCTCTTTAAATTATTTATACTTTGCTTCACATGAGAGAAACCACACAATATTTAAACTTCTGTTTTATTTCACTTAACATTATTTTCTCAAGGTGCACCTATTTCCTACAAATTACTAAAATTTATCTTTCTTTATGACAGAGTAGTACTCCATTGTGTATAAATACTATACTTTCTTCATCCATTCATCTGTTGATGGACATATAGCCTGCTTCCAAGATTTAGCTATTATGAATTGTGCTGCTATAAACATGAGTATGCATGTATCACTGTAATATGATGCCTTTAACTCCTTAGGGATGATACCTATAAGGGAATGGCTGGGTCAAATGGAGTTTCTACTTTTAGTTTTTTGTGAGATTTCCATACTGATTTCCATAGTGTTCCTACCAACAATGTAGAAAGGTTCCTTCCCCCTCCTTTCTAGCTTTTGTTATTTGAATTCTTGATGATAGGCATTCGTTCTGGAGTCAGATGGAATTTCAGTGTTTTTTTTTTTTTTTTTTTTGGTACTGGGGATGGAACTCGGGTCCTTGCACTTAAAAGGCAGGTGGCTGAACCACTGAGCTAAATCCCCGGCCCTCAGTGTTGTTTTAATTTGCATTTCTCTAATGGCCAGTGATGTTGAGCATTTCTTCATGTGTCATTTGTACTTCTTCTGAGAAGTCTATTTATTTCACTTTCCTGCTTTTTGATTGGGTCTTTTATTTTGGGGGGTCTAATTTTTTGAGTTCTTTATACATATATTCTAGATATATATAAATTCCTCTGTCTGAGGAATAGTTGGCAAAATATTTTTCCCATTCTGTAGGTTGTTTCTTCACTCTGTTGTTTGTTTCCATTGCTTTATAGGAACTTTTTAATTCGATATGATCCCATTTGTTGATTCTCAGTATTATTTCTGTACAGTTGGAGTTTTTTCAGTTTTCAAGAGTTTAACCTATTTTATCTTCCCTTAGATTGTTTCTGTTTTAGTATTTAGATCTTTGATCCATTTTTATTTCATTTTAGCACGTGGTGAGATACACGGGTCTAGATTCAATCTTCTGTGTGTATAGCCTGTTTTCCTAGCACCATTCGTTAAAGAGGTTATTTGCTTTTGAGACCTTTGTCAAAGATCAGATAGATGAATGTGCCTGGTGTTGTTTCTGCATCCTCTATTCTCTATTGTGTTGATCCACAGATGTATTTTTGTTTTTATCACTGTAATTTTTTTTTTTTTTTTTTGGTACCCAGGATTGAACTCAGGACCTTGCTCTTGTGAGGCAGGCGATGGAACCACTGAGCTAAATCCCTGGCCCCTTATCACTGTAATTTTGTAATGTAACTTGAAATCTGGGATTGTGATGTCTCTTGCTTTGTTTTTCTTGCCCAGGATTGCTTTTGCTGTCTGGGTCTCTGCTTCCATATGAATTTTAGGATTGTTTTCTCTGGTTCTATCAGGAATAATTTTAGTATTTTTGTGGGGTTGCATTAAATCTCTATATCAATTTTGGAAGTATGGTCATATATATATTTTTTTGTACTGGGGATCGAACTCTGGACCTTGCGCTTGGGAGGCAGGCACTGCAACCACTGAGCTAAATCCCCGTCGCTTGTCTATATTGATTCTACCTATCCAGGATCAGGAGATATCTTTCCATTCAGTAAAGTTCTATAAAACTGAAAAAGAAAGAAAGAAAAAGAAAATGTTTCCAGGGAGCAGGGCAGGCAGGGTTGGGAAGGGAGGAAGTCAAGGAACTCTACTTTGGGCACAGGGCCAGGCTCAGCCTGGTGGGGTACAGTGCAAGGCTTTGAGCTTTCATACAGCTGTTGGTGTAGTGACTGGCTACAGCTCCCTGTGGACAAGGATGGGTGTGGGGAAACTTGTGGGAGTGATACTACAACAGCAGCCATGCAGCACCTGGTGCCCTAGGGCCGGAGACAGGCTGGGAGACCCTGAATCAGAAGGTCCAGTGCAGTACCAATAAAAGATATATATATATTTTGTACCGGGGATCGAACTTGGGACCTTGGCTTTTGCGAGGCAGGCAGCGGAACCACTGAGCTAAATCCCCAGCCCTAAAAGCATAATTTTTTAGTGGGCTATAAAGGAGCAGTTTCTGGGTAGGGCCCTTTGGCATGATTTTCAGAACAATACAGGGCTGCCCACTAGGGAGCTGTTCCCTCCAAGGTCCTAAGGAGCTCTGAAGCCTGAGTTTGGAATTGTTCCTACCAAGGCAACAGCCCCTGGGCCCTAGGAAGCTGAAGGTTGCGCCCTCAAAGCTTCCGTCTGGTCTCAGAGTCATCTGGAAAGCAGCCATCTGCACAACTGCTCCTGGCTGGTGTTACACCATGGAAGCAGCAGAATGAAACTGGGACCTATTAAAGCAAAGTGACCCTTTTTTATAAGGACTGACATTTAGAAGCTTTGTGAAATTTGCCTCCCCAGAATGCAGAAACTTAGGAGCGTCCAGGGCCCTAGCTATGACAGAGTTTACAAAATAGAATATTGCCTGTGCAACCTTTTAAACAGAAGTGGTAAATTGGTGGTTAGGAGAATAATACAACTATTCTATAGCTGGGTATAGAAATTTAGATTTCAACAACAACAAAATTGTTTTTCTTGAGAATTTTAGAGGCATTACTCTATGATCTTCTTATTTCATGATTAACAGGTCTAACATCACTCTAACTCTTATAAAGACACCTTCTTTTTTCCCCCACCAGACATTTTGAGGAAGCTTATTCTATTTTTTGTCATTTTGTTTTACTTACTTCAGTCATTATAATTTCAATTTCCAAGAGCTCTTTGCACCTGTTGCTTTTCCCCAGAACTCTATTCTTTTTTTTCACATTAATTGCATAATTTTCTAAGGCAATCTATTAGTTTACTTACCTAAATTTATTTGCATGATAGTAAAAATTGCATATAACAGTAAGAGTGAAGCTTATAGTATGAATTGCTTGGATAACGTAGAACACTTTTTATAGGCAACTATGTAAAACACATTTTTTCTATTTAAAACTTTTAAAGCACTTTGTTTTACTTCCTATCAAAATACATTTATAAATAGAAAAGAATCAGTATGGTAGTAAGAGATGCACATTGCATTTAACGGAAACTTCCAAAAATTAATTACAACATGATGCTGCAGGACCTACAAATAAATAATGAGGACTGAATTGTGTTTCACATTTTCTTTTTTTTTTTTTTTAAAGAAAATCATGTAACAATGAGAATGAAAAAAATTACAGTGAACTTTTATTCCCAAAATAAAAACAAATTTGAATTATGGCAGTACCGTATAATACAAGGCATCTGTTGGCATATGTCATCTTTAAACTGCATTCCACAGTCTATAGTTCTTTTGTAACATACAATAGAGTAACAAGCTCATTTTTTTTTCTTTTTTAAAATAAGTTTTCAAAGATCATTGTGAAGTGTTACAGAAATAACTGAAGGATAGGAAATCATAAACACAGAAGTTATAATGCTTGTTTTGGGCTCCAGAATAATAATTAAAAAACCCCTCTGGTATCATGCTTATGGGGTACTCTTGGTGTACCCCTTGAATACAAACTTTAATACCAAACAATCCTCAATGCTTCACCTGGGACTGCCAAGCAGCTTATAAAACAGAGTAAATCATTTTTTGCAGTCTGTACTATCCTTTCCCAGCTGTCCTGTTTGTGCAAGTTTCTGAAGATTCATTGGCCAAACAATGAACAACAAAGGTTTTCTGGGCAAATACAAGGTGGGCTTTCATTTTATTAGTAAATACCAGCAGCACTGTTGAATGAAAATAATACTTTTATGTCATTTTTTCAAATCAGCATTAATGTCTGTGTTTCCTTTCACTGATAGCTCTTCTAGTTTCACCAAAAAAAGAGTGTTAGCATTTTTATCTTGGACACTCTCTTCTAAATCCTTAAGCAACTCCTTTTTGTTTTTGTTTTTGTTTTGCCACATCCACTTCCAGCTCTGAGTTTTCCTTCAGTTTGCCGTGGTGCTTGAGATAGTACCGCTGGTTCTGGAAGAACTTGATGATGGTGTACTTGGGAAGGGTGAGCTGGACTGACAGTCTGGATAGCTTCCTTGTCTGGGTACAGGCCCACATCTTGTATGAAGCCCTGGAGGATGCCCAGGACTCCAGAACTCCATTCTTGTTCTGTGTCTGCACTATCTTTCTGATTTTTAAAAAAATTCCTCCCCTGATTACTTTGGTTTCTTTTTTCTATGCTAGAGGATTTCCTGAAATGTTTGGTGACAGCTGGCTGCTAATCCATGTATAAGAACAAAGCACTAATTGTGAACAGGGGGCCCTTAAGTGTGGATGGGGCTTTGCTATGTATGAAGAGGTGGTGGCAGGACCTTCTTGTTGGGCCCCCTAAACACCAGGCCTCGGGGTTCTCTTTTCTGCATAACAGCTCTTGTATGTCCTCTTTCAGGGTGTGAGCTCAGAGTAGGCTGGAGGGTTGTGGTTCTGCCATTTTGTGAGCAGACTGCATCTGATGTTCCATGTCCCTTCTGCCCCTCATATCCACTCTCCACTGTGCTTGGGGCCCCCAGTCTGGAGTGAGGGTCCCTGAACATCTAGCACCACTGTCACTGCCTTTGGCAGTCCCAGGATTCCCCATGCTGCTGCCATCTCAGGCTGCATCTGTTGCCTGGGGTGATTATCAATAGCACCCCTCCCCACATTCTGACTGGGGTAATATATTTTGTGGCCCCTTCCCACACTTCCTCCTGACCCTCAGGTGTGTACTAGGCTTTTAGAGGGGTGGTCTGAAGCGTAAAATCACTTCCCCTTGGCATTGCCTCTGCACCTCACCAAGGGCAACAGCCAGGGCTGTCTGGCTCAGCCCTTCTCCTCCATCCATCTTCTAGATTCCAAAAAGGGGTTGCAGTCCTGCATGCACTGCTGTTTGCTCTTCCATTTTCTTGGTCCTTATGGGACATTGTGAGCCAATAACAGGTATGATCAGTCTTTCCTGTTTGTCCACAAGTCTAGAGGGAAATGCATGGCCATCAATCAGGAAGGAAAACACTGGCTGCCATGCCCCTTGTGGCAGTTCAGTTCCCTTGTTTCACGTGGGATGTTGTGTGGGATTTTCTGGCTCCCTAGAATTCACAGGATGCTGCAGTTGCCTTAATTGGGCAGGTGATAGATGACAGGGCTGAACAAGACAATGGGCTCCTGCTCATGGGAGGCGGTGGGTCTCTGGTGGTGGCTGCCAGGGCAAGTTTTGTGCTGGACTGAGAAGCCTGCAAGAACATCATGGCTAGAGGTGCCAGACATCATCAGGGGGGTGAGGCTTAAAGAGGGCAGCAAGAGCAGGACTTCTGAAGCTTTGTAAGGAGAAAGGGGACTGATGTCCGTCAGAGCCCCCTCCTCTGCTTCCTACCCTCCCACTCTGCCAGAGCACATGGCGGTCCTCCTGCCTCTTGGGGAAATCTGTGGCGACATTTGATGAGCTGGTCAGGGCCAATTCTAGTTTGCATGCTCTTGGAGCATAGGGAGGATTATCTTTTATGAAGCCAGACTTGCATAAGTTATGACAAGAACACATTGGTGGATCTGCTGGCGCCTCTCCTCAGCACCTCATGAAGAATTCAGTTGAAGGCAGATGGTTTTCTGGCCCCATCAGTCCAAATGTAATCCAACTGAATTCACTTCAGAGCAAGTCCTTGAGCATTTGTTGCATATCTTCCCTGCCTAGAGTGAACATCCCTGATGTGAATATTCAAAATCTGAAATGCTACAAAATTGGCTATGTTTTGAGCACTGACATAATGCCCTATGTGGAAAATTCCATGCCTGACCTCAATGACGGGTCAAAGTAAAAATGCAGATGCACTAAAACTATTGTAAAAAATTACCTTTAGGCTATGTGTATTAAAAACAAACAAATTTGATTTTTAAACTTGTGCCCCATCCCCAAGATATCTCCTTTGTATATGCAAATGTTTCCAAATTTGGAAAAAATCCCAAATCCAAAATACTTCTGGTTCCAGACATTTCTAATAAGAGATTCTCACAACAGTTTAAAACAACACCTATGGATCAGCTTCTGGCTCTACAAGTCTGACGTCCAACACAGCATGGCTGGGTTCTCTGCTCAGGGAATCATTGGGGTGGAATTGAGACTTTGATGAGGCTGAGGTCTGTGCCAGAGACTTGGGGAAGTTTCTCTTCTTATGACTGCATTCCTAGTGGTTGTAGGACCAATGAGTTGTTTCCTGGCTGTGGGGTCAATCAGACTGCTCTCAGCATTATGGACTGCCTGAAATCCTGACCATGCAGCCCACTCTGTCTTCTAGCCAGCAAAGATTGGGCTTTGAAGCTCTGACTTGCTCTTTTGCTATGAGATGGAAGAAACCCTTCTGCAATTAGGTTAGGCCAGCTGGACAGCTTCCACTCTTCAAGCCAGTTGTACTGCATGACATAACCTAATTCCAGCAGTAGAATCCATCACGGTCTTGGTCCCTGGATGTTGCCAGATGTGCATACGTGAACAGTGGAAATCCTAGGGGCCAGAGAGAATTCTCCCTATCCCATGCCCTGGGCTGGGCTCCCTGTGGGAAAGGGCTGGGCCTGGGTTCATCCCAAATGCATTATATCCACAGACATGAAGCCTGAAGGAATGGACTCAGTCCAGTGAGTGGAGAGAGACTGTGCTTTGTGCTCAGCACTGTTTCAAACTGCCAGTAGCAGGGGGAGCTTAGGTAGTCACTGTCATGCCCTGGGGCTTGGTTTCTAAGTAGCTAAATTGGAGTGGGTGGCTCAGCTGCTTAGGGTACTCTATGGAGGCCTATGAAGGTAACCCGGCCTGCAGGGAAGCTGGCAGGGATCCATTAGCTGTGTCAGATGGCAGGCTGGTGACTGGTGGCTCTCTTGCCATCTCTTGCCACCCATGAGCCCCATCAGTTCAGCATGTTTACGGATGCCTCCTCAGTGCCAGGTCATATCCACTAGAGAAGCAGGGCATGTGATCCAGCTCTGACATACTCTTCCTTTAAGCTTCGGGTGGTTGCCCTGTACATGTCAAGCATCAGGGAGGCTTTTGGGGGCAAACTGAACTATGATGGGCAGAGTACTAGGGACTCAAGCCTGGGGTCTGGGGGTGGAGGATGACAAGAAGGGAAGGCAGAACCTGGACATTCCTGCTGTCTGCTCCCAAGAGCCACCACACCATGCATGACATGTCTCAGCTGTGTACTACAGGGTGGATGCCATACCTTATCTAGTAAATACAGACCAGGAGGCCCAGAGAATGCAATTGCTTCCCTGGGGCCACCCAACAGGGTAGAAACGTAAAGGAAGCCATTGCCCCTTGAGGAATATTGTGCACTGGGATGTGGATTGAGGATGTGTCCCCCTACACTTCCATAACCTTCCAATTTGACAGCATTACCTGATAACTGATCAGCACCCTTCAGGGAGGGAGGGCGTGGCCTGGTGTGTATTTGCTGCCTATCAGCGACAAAACAGACCTTCTGCACAGAGGAAGTTGATAGCAGAAGGGTCAGGGGATGGTTGCTCCTGGGTTTGATTCCTAATCATTTCTAAATCCCTGGTGCCTTGTGAAATAAACATGATTAACTCTGGGAGCTGGTCTGTGAAGCCTCATGGAGAGGAGGCCTGTGGACAGCTAATTTGATCTGAGGTGGGGATTTCTGCCTCTCGCCTCTGTGTTCAGGGCAGATAAAATGCAGGATGGGTGGAGATGCTTAATTAACCCCGTAATTCTTGCATAGGCTAATTAGCATATAGATGAGGGTGGCTCTCCCGCTCAGCTCTGGCCCTGCTCCTCTCTTTGTAAGGGGTGCTGGATGCTCCAGAGGCTGTAGCCCTGGCCCAGCCAGCTGCATTCCCCTTTTTAACTTTCATTTATTCATTCATTCATTTTTGTGATACTGAGGATTGAGCCCAAGGTGTCATGCATGCATGTTAGCCTTGCTTTCCATCCCTGAGCTGCTTCCCCCGCCCTTCACTTTTATTTATTTATTTATTTCCAAATTTTATTATGGTAAGCATACTTAATAACTTTTAAAGTGTGTAATACATCACTGTTGATATTATTTATTTAGTGGTACTGGGGACGAATCCAGGACCTTGGCATTGAGCTATATAGCCCCAGTCATTTTAAAATTTTGAAACAGGTTCTTGCTAAGTCAATAAGTTGCCCAGATTGTGGAATCTGTGATTCTCCTGCCTCAGCTTCCTGGAGTTCTGAGATTACGGAAGTGCGCCACCATG
Organism: Heterocephalus glaber; assembly: GCF_053883595.1. Taxonomy (NCBI): domain Eukaryota; kingdom Metazoa; phylum Chordata; class Mammalia; order Rodentia; family Bathyergidae; genus Heterocephalus; species Heterocephalus glaber. The sequence continues at coordinate 32,222,731 of NW_028258143.1, read as the reverse complement.
CACAGTTTATTGTTACCTTTAGGTGCAATGATGTCTAGCAGACCCGAATTTACTCATTTTACTTGACTAAAGCCACTGACTCCACATCTCTCCCTCTCTTCTGCCCCTCGCTGTTACCCTCCTTGGATTCCACTCATTTGACCCACTCTGTACAACACCCATGCTTGGTGTGTAGGTATTTGATTTTATAGGATCTCATACTTCATTCAGGTGAGATCATGAAAGATTTGTTTTTCTGAGCCTCACTCTACCCTTTACCAGTTCTTACAGAATTTGCCCTGAAAGAGGGCCCAGAAAGAGGTGCTGTGCATTTGGACACTGGCCCTGGACGGTGTCGCCAGAGACTGTGGACTCCTGACAGATATGACCTGGTCCTGACACTCAGGCCTTCCAGTCTGCATGAGCTCCCTCACACTGAGAAGTCTGCCTGCTAGCTTCCTCATGTTGGGCACGGAGCCTCTCTGCAGGGTTGGAGGATTCATAAATGTTAGCAGGCTTGGCTGCTCAAGATGACTTTCTCTGCTGGGCTTTTCTGGAGAGGCTGCCCTTGAGGTGCTGTTCTCAAGGCCTGGGGGATCCCGGGCACCTCCCCATCGCTCCTGGAGCTTTGTCATGGTGTCTCCCACTCCCATTCCCCCCTGCTATTGTTAGGGGTGGCTTCTTGGGGCATGGTAGGATGCCCATCATGCACAGAAGCCATGGGTGGAGCCCCAAACAGGGCAGAGGGGTACCATCTCAGGAGCCCCATCCCTCCCGCCCCTTCTCAGCTGTGGCTCTCACGCCTCCCGACAGTGCACCCCTGTAGAAGGGAGGACTAGGGCTTTGACAAACACAAGCAATGTGGATTAATAGGCTCGAACTCAATCTGGGCTTAGAGTGTGAACTCACATGTGAGTGTGCCCTAATATGCACGAGGGTCCCAAGGAGGTCACCGATGACCTGTTCAGCCTCCGCTTGGTTTCTCTCTGACACACAGGCGGGGCAGGAGCACCCTCAAAGACAGAACTGTCAGACCTGGGGAACTGACCATCTCCCACCATGGCCCATGCTGGGCTAAGCGTTTGTACTCATCTCTTGCATGAGTGTGATGTGACATTTTATTAGTAACAATAATAATATTTATCAGTCCCAAGTTGTTCATTCCTGAAGTGTGGATAATGATACTCATTTCATAGATGCTGTCTCTGGTCCTCATAAGAAGAAATCCACAGGGTGAGACCATCTCCAAATTTTACAGATGGGGGTTGGGCCTTAGAGGCTACTGCTGGCCTAAGACGCTGGAGCTGGACACAGAGCCAGGAGTAAAACAGACCTGTAGGGCTCTGAGGTCCCAGTTCTTGAAGGAGGGGAGGGAAGAGGACCTGAGAGGGTGTGGGTGTTTGCACGTGTGTGGATGCATGTAGGTGCATGTGCTTTGTATGTACATGTGTGGGTATGTACTTGCGCTCCTGTGGTGTGTGCTTATGAACATGTGTGTGTGTGTGTGGGTGTTCTATTGCCCAGCAGTCCTGAGGAGCTGCTCTATGGAGAATGTGAATACATCTCACCGGCTGAGAAAGGCCCATTCAACCTATCACTTGCTGTAGTGGGAGGGGGCAGGCAGAGATTACAAGTAAGCAGACATTTTTTTCTTTTTAAAATTTTATTTTATTGGTACATTTTAGGTATACAATATAATTACATTTATCATTGAAAATTTGCACCTTTACATAATCTCTCTTGGTTCTTATTTTTTCCCAATTTCCCTGCCCTCCCTTCAACCCCTCTATCCTTCCCTATTTACAAAGACTTTGTTTCCATTTTTTCATTTTCTCATATTAATTCCATTCCTTTCTTTCCCTTCCCCTACCCCTCTCACTTACCCTTCCCTTTTGCCCCTTTTCTTCCTATTTCACATTATCTATTATACCTTTTAGTCCTTATTGACACTTTCAGTTTCTCACACTAGAGAAACTATTCGGTATTTACACATGTGTATCCTATTTATTTCACTTAAGAGCATCGCCTCAATGTGCATCCATTTACCTACAAATGTCTTTAACTTTTCATTTTTTATGGTTGAGTAGTACTCCATTTTATTAAAAAAACCCCACATTTTCTTTATCCAGTCTCCAGTTGATGGGCATTTGGGCTGCTGCCAAGTTTTAGCTATCACAAACTGTGCTGCTATGAACGTGGGTGTACATATATCACTGTGGTATGATTCTTTTAATTCTTTGGGGAAGATCCCCAGCAGGAGAATAGCTGGGTCAAATGGGACCTCTGGTCTTAGTTCTTTGAGGTATATCCATACTGATTTCCACAGTGGTTGCACCAGTCTACACTCCCACCAGCAGTGGAGGAGTGTTCCTCTTTCCCCACAGCCCCTCCAGCATTTGTTATTGGTTGATTTCATGATAGCAGCCATCTTTCTGGGGTGAGGTGGAATCTGAGAGTTGTTTTCATTTGCATCTCTTGAATGACCAGTGATGTTGAACATTATTTCATATGTTTATGTGATATTTGTACTTCTTTGTCTGGAAATGTCTGTTCATTTCAGATGCCCATTTTTGGATTGGGTCTTTAAATTTTAGAGGTCTGATTTTTTAAGTTCTTTGTAGAGTCTAGATAGTAGACGTTTGTCTGAGGAACAGCAGGTGAAAATTTTTCCCACATTCTGAGTTGTCTCTTCACTCTGTTGGTGGTTTCTCTTGCTGTGCAGAAGCTTTTTAGTAAGAAGACATCCCACTTATTGATTGTGCTAGTTCATGGGCAACTGAGATTTTGTTCATGAAATCTTTTCCTACACCAATGTCTTCAAGAATTCTAACTAGCTTCTGTTCCAGCTGGTTCAGCGTTTCTGTTTTAATACTTAGATCTTTAATCAATTTCGATTTTAGTTTAGTGCATTGTAGTTTAGTAAGAGATATAGGTCTAGTTTTAATCTTTGGCAAGTTGAAACCCAAATTTTCCAGCACCATTTATTAAAGAGGCTATCTTTCCTCCAGTGAGGGTGTTTAGTTCCTTTGTCAAAGATGAGGTGGCTGAGTGTATCTGGAGTTGTTTCTGCATCTTCTAATCTGTTCCACTGGTCCTCAGGTGCTTTTCTTTGCCAGTACCATGCTGTTTTTATCACAGTAGCTTTGTAGCATAGTTTTCAAGTTGGGGGTTGTGATATTCCCTGCCATGTCTCTGTTACCTAGAATTGCTTTTGCTGTTCTGGGTCTCTTCTTGTTTCAAATGAATTTTTGGATTGTTTTCTCAAGGTCCATGAAGTATGCTGCTGGGATCTCAGTTGCATTAAATCTATGTATCAGTTTTGGAAGTATGGCCATTTTCACTATATTAATCCTTCCTACCCAGGAGCAGGGGATGTCTGTCCATTTTCTGATATCATCTTCAATCTCTCTTTGCAGAGTGCCATAGTTTTCAGAGAAGAGGTCTTTGATTTCTTTCATTAGGTTGATTCCTGGGTACTTCAGTTTTTTGGATGCTATTGTGAAAGGAATTATTTGCCCTATTTCTCTCTCAGTGAGTCTGTCACTGGTGTAGAGGAAAGCTATTGATTTTTGTGTGTTGACCTTGTAACCAGCTACTTTAGTAAATTTGGTTATTAAGTCTAGAAGACTTTTGGTGGAGTTCTTGGGGTCTTCTATATAGAGTATCATGTTATCTGCAAATAATGACAATTTGACTTCTTCATTTCCTATCTTTATTCCTTTTATTTCTTTCTCTTGTCTAATTGCCATGGCTAATGTTTCCAGAACTATACTTGTCTTCTTCTTGATTTTAGTGCAAAGGATTTCAGTTTTTGACTATTTAGTATGATATTGGCTGTTGGTTTTTCATAGATAGCTTTTATCAGTTTGAGGTAGAGACCATACATTCCAATTTTTTGTAGGGCTTTTATCATAAATGCATGTTGGGTTTTGTCAAATGCTTTTTCTGCATCTATGGAGATAATCATATGGTTTTTGTCCTTGGCTCTATTGATATAGTGTATTACATTGGTTGATTTGCGTATATTGAACCATTCCTGCATCCCTGGGATGAACCTCACTTGATCAGGGTGTATGATCTTCTTGATGATCTTCTGCATTCTTTTTACCAGTATCTTATTAAGGATTTTTGCATCTATGTTCATTGGTGAGATTGGCCTATAGTTCTCCTTTTCGGTTGGGTCTTTCTCTGCTTTGGGGATCAAGGTGATGCTTGCTTCCAGGTATGAACTTGGGAGTATTGCTTCCCTTTCAATTTCATTGAAGAGTTTAAACAGTATTGGCAGTAGTTCTGTTCCTCTCTTAATGTTTGTAGAATTCAGCGGTGAAGCCATCAGGACCCAAACTCTTCTTAGTTGATAAGTTTTTAATTATGTTTTCAATTTCCTTGGTTGATATTGGGTTGTTTAGAATTTTTAGGTCTTCTTCGTTCAAGTTTGGTAATTCATATGTATCTAGGAATCTGTCCATTTCTTCTGTGTTTTCCATCTTATTGGCGTACAGGTTCTGGAAGCAGGTATTGATGGTCATCTGGATTTTTGCTGGGTCTGTTGTAATTTCACCCTTTTCATTCCTAATTGCATGGATTTGGGCCTTTTCTTTCGTTTTTCTGATAAGGTTGGCTAAGGGTTTGTCAATTTTGTTGATCCTTTTGAAGAACCAACTCTTGGCTTCATTGATTTTTTGTATCCTTCTCTTAGTCTCCATTGCATTGATTTCTTCTCTGATCTTTATAATTTCCTCCCTTTTGTGAGCTTTGGGTTTGTCCTGCTCTTCTTTTTCTAGAAGCTTGAAGTTCAGCATCAGGTTGTTTAATTGGGCTTGTTCTGTTTTCCTAATATGCATATTCTCTGCTATGAATTTCCCTCATAAGACTGCTTTCATTGTGTCCCATAGATTCTGATATGTTGTATAGTCATTGTCATTTGATTGAAGGAACTGTCTGATTTCTTCTTTAATTTCCTCTGTGACCCATTGGTTATTCCGAAGTGTGCTGTTCAATTTCCACGTGTTCTTGAAATTTTTTGAGTTTCTTTTGCTATGGATCTCCAATTTCATTGCACTATGGTCTGATAATATACAGGGGATAACTTCAATTCCTTTGAACTTACTTAAACATGTTCTGTGTGTGAGTATGTGGTCTATTTTGGAGAATGACCCATGTGCAGCTGAGAAGAATGTGTATTCTGATTTTGTGGGGTGGAAGACTCTGTAAACATCTGTTAAATTCATTTGTTCAAGAGTTTGATTGAGTTCTAGTATTTCATTACTTATTTTTTGTCTAGTTGTTCTATCTATTTGTGACAGTGGGGTGTTGAGGTCCCCCTCTACAATTGTATTAGTGCATATATGACTTTTCATGTCCATTAGTATTTGTTTTATATAGTTGGGTGCACTAGTGTTTGGTGCATAGATATTTATGATTGTCATTTCTTCCTGTTGGATTGTTCCTTTTACAAGGATGTAGTGTCCTTCTTCATCTCTCTTAATCAGTGTTGGTTTGAAATCTACTTCATCTGCCAAGAGGATAGCTACTCCTGGTTTTTTTTGGGTTCCCGTCGCATAGAGTATTGTTTTCCACCCTTTAATTTTCAGTCTATGAGTTTCCTTTTGAATTAAGTGTGTTTCTTATAAGGAGCATATTGTTGGATTTTGCTTCTTGACTCATTCTGCCAGTCTATTTCTTTGGATTGGTGAATTGAGACCATTAACTTTGATGGTTATAACTGAAACGTATTGACTTGTTATTGCCATCACTTTTTCTTTTTGTTGGGTTCTCCCCCTTAACATTTAATTTCTTGTCATACGAGATGGGTTCATTCTGCTTTGCTTCCTGGGGTTGTGATCCTCCATGTCTGTTCCTAGGATATTGTGTAAAATTCTTTGGAGTGCTGGTTTGGTATTCCTGAAGTTCCTAAGGTGCTCTTTGTCATGAAAGTATCTTATTTCTCCATCCATTTTGAAAGATAGTTTTGCAGGGTCCATCAATCTGGGTTGGAGGCTGTTTTCTTTTAGGGCTTGGAATATGTCACTCCAAGCTCTTGTTGCCTTGATGGTTTGTGTTGAGAAGTCTGCTGTGATTCTGATGGGCTTTCCTTTGTATGTGATTTGTTTCTTTTCTCTAACTGCTTGTAGAACTTTGTTCTTCTGTTGAGTTTCTGGAATCTTAACAATTATATGCCTATGTGTAGACTTTTTTTTGGTCAAGGCTATTTGGAGTCCTATATGCCTCACTGATCTGTATGTCAAGTTCTTTTCCCCTGCTTGGGAAGTTTTCTGCCATTACTTCTGTGAAGAGTTTTTTTTATGTCATCTGCACTCTCTCTAGTTTCTTCATTGACTCCAGTCAGTCTTATGTTATTCTTCTTTGCATCATCTAGCAGCTGCTGGATTGATTTCTCATGTTCCCTTATAATTTTGAAGCAATTTTTCTTTTCCTGGTCATTAATTGCAATCTTATCTTCTATATCTGAAATTCTGTCCTCACATTGGCTCATTCTGCTGTGTAGACTTCCAGTAGAGTTTTTCATCTAGAAATCTGTTTGCATCTGTTTTATGGATTCCATTTGTTTCCTATGTTGGGATCCCATCATGTTCCTCAGCTTCTCTCTAGATTTATTAATTATGTCTTGCACTAGGAGCACAATTTCTCCTGTTATCTGAGAAATTATTTCTGATTTCATTTTTTCCAGATCCCCTTTTGTTGCCAGTTCAGTGTGTCCAGGTGGTTGAGTATCAGAGTGTTTGATTTCATTTCCCTTTGGGTTTGCTGTAGGTGATCTGGAAGTCTGGTTTTGAGTCTTATTTACGTGTTTTCTCATTTCAGTTGGGGGGGGGTCGGGGGTGTGCTCTTGGCTCCTGTGAAGATCACCACCTCTGAGCTGGGAGAGGTGGGACAGGGGCCCGGAATGGCAGTAGGGATGGTGACCCAGAAGCCCCTTCCTCTGGGCCAGGAGCGGTGGGACAGAAGGCAGCCCAAAAGCCCTTTCCTCTGGTCTGCAGGCAGTGGCAGGGATGGTGGCCTGGAAGCCCCTTCCTCTGGGCTGGGAGCAGCGGGAGGGATGGTGGCCAGGACACCCCTTCCTCTGGACCAGGAGCAGTGAGACGGTGGCTCAGAAGCCCCTACCTCTGGGCTGGGAGTGGTAGGACCCAGTGCTGTGTTCTGGTGGTCCAGTGTTCTCTGCGTCTTTGTAGTGTGGAACCAGGTGGAGGGCTGATTCGGTGTGTTCTGCGCAACTCGCGACCTCCATCCTTTCTTTTGTATAAATCAGTTTTACTGGTACATTTTAGATGTACATAATAATAACATTCATCAAAGAGAATTTGTACCTGTTACATGATATATCTTGATTCTTTTTTTCCCATTCTTCTACCCTCCCTTCATCACCTTTTCCTCTCCTTATTTATGAAAGCTTTGTTTCCATTTTTCTTTCTATTCCCTTTTTTAATTTTCCCTTCCTTCTTTCCCCCTCTACCATCTCTAGTTTCTCTTCCCATTTGAACATTTTCTTCCTTTTTTACAATATCTATTATACATTTTGGCCTTATTCACCCTTTTGGTTTCTCACACCAGAGAATGTGACATTTAAAAGGTGAATGCTTTTTATCATCTGAAGAGAAACTAGAGTTTAAGAATGTAACAGTTAAACATATGTGTCTGATTTTATTTCATTTAATAACATGGTCTCAAGTTGCATCCATTTAGCTAGAAATGTCTCAAGCTTATCCCTCTTTATGGCTCAGTAGTACTCCATTGTATGAAAACCCCACATCTTCTTTATCTATTCATTGGTTAATGGACATTTGAGCAGTTTCCAAGATTTAGCTATTACAAATTATAAACGTGGGAGTTTATGCTGCTATAAACATGGGTGTGCATATATCACTGTTGTATGATGCTTTTAATTCTTTTGGGAAGATACCAAGATAGGGAATAGCTTGGTCAAATGGAACCCTAATTTTAGTTTTTTGAGGAATCTCCACATTGATTTCCATAGTGGTTGCACCAGTCTACACTCCCATCAACAGCTGAGAAGGGTTCCTTTGCCCCCATAGTCCTCCTGGCATTTGTTATTGATTGATTTCTTGATAACAGCCAATCTTTCTAGGGTGAGATAGAATCTCAGTGTTGTTTTGATTTACATCTCTAGAATGATCAATGTTGAACATTTTTTCATATGTTAATTTGCCGTTTCTATTTTTTCATTTGAGAAGTGTGTGTTTACTTTAGATGCCCATTTTTGGATTGGGCCTTTAAATTTGGAGAGTTTGATTTTTTTGAGTTCCTTATATATTTTAGATCTTAGTCCTTTGTCTGAGGAACCACTGGAAAAAGTTTTTTCACACTCAGAGGGTTGTATCTTCACTCTGTTGATGGTTTTTTTTGCTGTGCAAAAGCTTTTTGATAAGATGAGATCCCAGGTGTTGATTTCTTGTGATATTTCTGATGCAACTGGGGTCTTGTTTATAAAGTCTTTGCCTATACCTGTGTCTTCAAGAGTCTACCTATTCTATCTTCTAGCAGACTTAGTGTATCTGTAGTAATATTTAGATCTTTGATCCATTTTAATCCTAGTTTAGTGCATGGTGAGAGACATGGGTCTAGTTTTAGTCATCAGAATGTGGAATGCCAGTTTTTCCAGCACCATTTATTAAAGAGGCTATCTATCTTCCAGTGAAGATGTTTCACCTCTTTGTCAAAGATAAGGTGGCTGAGTGTGTTTGAAGTTATTTTTGGATCTTCTAATCTGTTCCAATGATTCTTGGGCCTGTTTTTTTTTTCTTCTCCCCAGTACCATGCTGTTTTTTTCACAGTAGCTTTGTAGTATAATTTCAGGTCAGGGATTGTGATGCCCCCTGCTTTGCTTTTGTTGCCCAGAATTGCTTTGGCTATTCTAGGTCTCTTCTGGTTTCAAATGAATTTTAGGATTGTTTTTCTAATTCTATGAAGTATGCTAATGGTATTTTGATTGAGATTGCATTAAATCTCTACAATAACTTTGAACGTATGGCCATTTTTATTACATTGGTTTTTCCTACCCAAGAGGAAGGGATATCTTTCTATTTTCTGATAGCCTCTTTGATCTCCTTTTTCAAAGTGCTAGAGTTTTCTTTTCTTTTCTTTTCTTTTTTTGGTACCTGGCATTGAGCTTGGGACCTTGTGATTGAGAGGTAGGTGGTGGCACCACTGAACTAAATCCCCAGCCCTACAAAGTATTATAGTTTTCAATGTATAGATCATTTACTTCCTTTGTTAGATTGATTCCTAGGTATTTAATTTTTTTGATACTATTATGAAAGGTGTGGTTTCCCTAATTTCTGTCTTAGTGAGTTTGTTATTCGTGTGTAGGAATGCTATTAATTTTTGAGTGTTGACTTTCTATCTAGCTATGATACTGAATTTGGTTATAAATCTAGAAGTATTTCAGTGGACTGTTTGGGGTCTTCTATGCAGAGTATCATATCATCCACAAATAATCCTTATTCCTTTCTCTTGTCTAATTGCTCTGGCTAGTGTTCCTGAATTACACTGAATAAGAGTCATGAGTTTAGAGTGAAAACTTTTATTTTTTGACCATTTAGTATGATTTTGGGTGTTGGTTTGTCATAGATGACTGTATTAATTATTTTTCTCTCATTACTGAGACAAAATGCCCAATACCCAAAGTTAAAGGAGGAAAGATTTATTTGGCTTACAGTTTGTAGAGGTTTCAGTCCATAATCAGCTGGCTCAAGGCAGGGTAGATGGCAGACAAGCATCACAGAAGAGAAACAACATGGCGTGCACAAGGCAGCAAAGGTAACAAGACAGTTTAATAGCGTCTTTCTCCCCTACCTTTTTATCTTATTTGACTAGTGGGATTAGGACCATGGCAAGCCAATCACTCATGCCCTTAACCCCAGCATCACACATTCCAGATTCAACTACCTATGAAAAAGAAAGTCCCACCTCATCTGCATGAGGCTTTGGGGGTACATCTAAACACAAGCTATAACATTGGCTTTTATCAGATTGAGATAAAGACTATCTATTCTTATTTTCTGTAGTTTTAAAAATCATGAATAGGTGTTGGACTCTGTCAAATGTTTTTTCTGCATCTATTGAGATAATCATATGGTTCTTGTTCTTAGCTCTGTGAATATGGTGTTTTACATTTATTAATTTGCATATGTTGAATCATCCTTACATCCTTGGGATGAATCCTTCATGGTCATGTTGTACAATCTTGATGATTTGCTGCATTCTGTTTGCCAGTATCATTTTGGGGATTTCTACATCTATGTTCATTAGGGAGATTGGTGTATAGTTCTTTTTTGGTTGTATCCTTCTCTGGTTTTGGTATCAGGGTAATGCTTGCTTCCAGGAATGAGTTTTGGAGTATTACTTCCCTTTAAATTTGGTTAAAGAATTTGAGGAATAGTGGCATTAGATTTTCTCTGAATCCTTGTAGAATTCAGCAGTGAATTTTTATATCTTCTTGATTCAGCTTTAATAATTCATATGTATCTAGGAATCTGTCCATTTCTTCTGCTTTTTCCATCTTATTAGAATATAGGTTCTCAAAGTGGATATTGATCATCTTTAGATATCTGCAGAATCTGTTGTGATTTTACCCTTCTCATACTTAATTGAATAGATTTGAGTCTTCATCTTTCCTCAGAGTTTGCCAAGTTTTTTTTTAATCCTTCAAACAAGGAACACTTTGATTCATTGACTCTTTGTATTGTTTCAGCTGAATTAATTTCTGCTCTGATCTTTACAATTTCCTCCCTCATACAAGCTTTGGGCTTCATTTGTTCTTCTTCTAGAAGCTTGAGGTTCAACATTAGGTTGTTTATTTGAGCTTGCTCTGTTTTTCTCACATGAGAATTCACTGCTGTACATTTCCCTTGTTGGACTGCTTTCATTGCATCCCATAAGTTCTGCTACATTGTATTAGCATTATCATTTAATTATAGAAACTTTAATTTCTTCTTTAATTTCATCTGTGGCCCATTGGTTGTTCAGGAGGGCATTATTTATGAAGTTTTTTTTGCTCCTTTTGCCTTTTATTTGCAATTTCATTGCATTATGGTCTGATAATATGCATGGGATAATTTCAATTCCTTTGCATTTACTTAAGCATGTTCTACAAGCTAATATATGGTCTATTTTGGAGAATGTCCCATGTGCAGCCAAGACGAATGTAAGTTCTGATCTTGTGGGATGGAACATTCTGTAGACATCTACTAAGTCCATTTGTTCAAAAGTATGGTTCAGTTCTGATGTTTCTTTGTTGATTTTTATTCCTAACTGATCTGTCTATTTTTGACAGTGGGATATTGAGGTCCCCCATTACAATTTGTAATAGTGCTTATTTGATTTTTCATGTCCATTAATTTTTGTTTTATATATTTGGGTACACTGGTATTTGGTGCATATATATTTGTAATTGTTATCTCCTCCTCTTGGATTGTTCCCTTAACAAGGATGTAGTGAACATCTTTGTCTCTTCTGATCAGTTTTGGCTTGAAATCCACTTTGTCTGCAAATAGAATAGTTACCCCTAATTTTTTCCAGGTTCCTGTCACATGGAGTATTGTTTTCCATCCTTTGAGTTTCAGTCTATGAATTTCTTTTTGAGTTAAATGTGTTTCTTGTGTATTGTTGAATCTTTTTTCTTGATTCATACTGCCAGTCTGTTTATTTTGATTGGTGAATTGAGACCATTAACATTGATGGTTATAACTGATATGTATTGATTTATCTTTGTCATGTTACTTTCCTGTTGTTTCCCTTTCTTTCCCCTCTGTTTAATTACTTGCCTTGTCTGGTGAATTCATTCTGTTGGGGTTCATGGAGTTCTAGTCTTCATTGTCTCTTTCTAGAATGTCTTTCAGAACATTTTGGAGTGCTGGTTTTGTGTTCATGAATTTCTTCAGGTGTTCTTCAGCATGGAAGTATCTTATTTCTCCATCAATTTTGAAAGATAGTTTTGCAGGGTACATTGATCTGGATTGGAGGTTGTTTTCTTTTAGGGCTTGAAATTCTTCACTTCAAGCTCTCCTTGACTTGAGGGTTTGTGTTGAGAAGTCTGCTGTGATTTTGATGGGCTTTCCTTTGTAGGTGATTTGTTTTTGTTCTCTGACAGCTTTTAATATTCTGTCCTTGTGTTGAATTTCTGGAATCTTGACTATTATATGCCTCAGCATAGATTTTTTTTTTCTGATCATGGCTAATTGCAGTTCTATATGCCTCATTTATATGTATGTCAAATTCTTTTTCCATGCTTGGGAAGTTTTCTGCCATTACTTGTGTGAACAGGTTTTAAAAATGTTGTTTGCACTATCTCCTGCTTTTTCACTGAGTCTGATCCATCTTATGTTATTCTTCTTTGCATCATCTAGCAGCTGTTATATTGATTTTTTTGTGCTCCCTTGACATTTTAAAGAAATCTTTCTTTTCATGATTGCTAATTGCAATCCTGTCTTCTAGATCTGATATTCTCTCATGTTGGTTCATTCTGCTGAGTATATTTTCTTTTTTTCCATTAAATTGATTGATACTTTTTAGATATAAAATACAGTCACATTCATTATTGGGATCTTGTACTTTTACATGATGTATCTTGGTTCTTATTTTTTTCCCCTTCCCCTGCCCTCCCTTCACCTCCTCCACCCTTCCCTATTTGCAAAGACCTTGTTTCCATTTTTATTCCTTTTCTCATATTTTTTTCTTTTCCCTTCTTTCCTTTCCCCTACCCCTACTCCTTTAGACCTTTTCTTCCTATTACACAATATCAATTATACATTTTTAAAATTACAGTATCAAAATTTAGAGGACATTACCACAGATTTTACAGAATTTAAAAGGATATAGAAAGCACATTACAAAAATCTTTTGGAAATAAATTTGATAACTTCTAAGAAGTACTTTGGAAGACAAATTAATGAAACTGACTCTGAAGGGAATATAAAATTTAAATAACACCTATTAAAGAAGGTATATTCCTAGCTTCAAAACCTACCTATATGACAACAATAGGCTCATAAACATTTTAACTGATGAATTATATCAAACATTTAAAGCAGAAAAAAGAAGGAACACTTCTCCCCTCATTTTAGGAAATCAACATTGTGCCAATCCTAAAACTGGATAAAAAAGATAATAGAAGAAAAAAGTATGAACATAGATAAAAATTTAACAAAACAAACTATTAGAAGTCAGATCTGGCAGTATGTAGAAAGTGGTTTTATTATAGGGATGGCAGTGTTGGTTCAGCATTGGAATATCCACCCCCAGAAGTCATCATTTTAACAGAGGAAAGGAAAAAGCCATGTGATCCTGTCAGTAGTTGCAGAAAAATATTGGACTAAATTCTACAGCTGTTCATGGTAAAAGTTATTAGGAGACTAGAAGTAGAACAGAACCTTCTCAACAGATAAGACATGTACTCCATACTTCAGCAAAAATGCCTTGTATGAATGGAAAAAATACAATGCTTTCTCCCTAAGGTGGGGCACAAGGGCAGATATGCCTACTTTTCATCTGTCCATTAAACTTTGAAACATAAGCCCAAACCAAAGTAGTCTGGCAATAAAAAGAAACAATTAGCATAGGATTGGCAAGGAAGAAGTAAAATCTTTATATGTATATGAAATGATCATCTACAGAGAAAATACGCAGAAATCTCTAGGAGCCCCTAGAACTTGTATTTGAATTTAGCAGGATTTGAAAACACCAGGTATATATAAAAATTCAGGTCTATGTATATTTGCTATAAATGAAGAATTGGATATTGAAATTTCAAAGTTATGTAGGAGTACAAAGGATCTAGAAAAGTAAAAAGAAAAAAAAGTGTTGCAAGACATTTATTTTCTAATTTTAAGACTTCCTCTAAAGCTACAGTAATCAAGGCAGTGTTGGTGTAAGGAAAGACATATAGGTCATTGCAATAAAACAGAGAATCTAGAAATAGAACCACACATATATGGTCCACTGAGTTTTGAAAGATTATTTAAAATTAACATTTTATAGAAGATAAACTCAATTCAAGAGCAGAGGAAAAGACAGTGTTTTCAGCAAATGGCACTAGAACACCTGGTATCCGTATGTAAAAACTTAACCTCAACCCTTTATTTCCATACATAAAAATAACTTGAAAGGATCTATGAACCTAAATATGAAAGACTAAAACTATAAAACTTTAAGAAGAAATTATAAGGGAAAATGTTTATGAATTTAGGGTAGGCAAGAATTTCCTAGGATATAAATAACATGATGTATAAAAGAAAGAAATGGATAAATGAGATTCCATCAAAATTTAGGACTTTAAATGACATCCTTAAGAAAATCAAAAGTAGCCCTTGAACAGCATATCACCTATGACCAGAATATATAAAGAACTCTTATAGCTCATTAATAGACAACCCAATTAAAAAGTAGACACAAGAAGATGATAAATAGCCAGTACAGCACAAGGAAAGGTGTGCAACACTAGAATCAGAGAAATACTAATCAGTAAAATAACAAGATTGAATAATACACTCAGTAGGGAGATGAAGTTAAAAGTTATACAAGAACAAATGTCAGCTTAGGTGTTAACCAGTTAGACCTTTTGAATACTGCTAATGTGAATGTAAAAGAAAACCATTTTGGAAAACAATATATAAATTACTTGTATTATTGTTAAGAACCAACTGTTCTGTTCTGAAGTTTTTACTTAAGAGGAATGAAAACATGTTCACAATAGATTTGTACATACAAGTTGACTATCCCTTATCTGAAATTCTTGGGACCAGAAGTGTTTCAGATTTTGGTTTGAAATCCACTTGATCTGCAAAGAGGATAGCTACTCCTGCTTTTTTTTTTTTTTTTTTTCAGGTCCTGTCACATGGAGTATTGTTTTTCAACCTTTAACTTTCAGTCTATAAGATTCTTTTTGAATTAAATGTGTTTCTTGTATGCAGCATATTGTTGGATCTTGCTTCTTGATCCATTCTGCCAGTCTATTTCTTTTGATTGGTGAATTGAGACCATTAACATTGATGGTTATAACTCATACATGTTGACTTATCATTGTCATGACTTTTTCTGTTTGTTGGAGTCTCCCCCTTGGCGTTTAATGTCTTGTCATGCCCAATGGATCCATTCTGCAGGGCTTCCTGGGGTTGTGATCCTCATTGTCTTTTCTTAGGATATTGTCTAAAATTTTTTGGAGTGGTGGTTTGGTGTTCCTGAAGTTCCTAAGGTGCTCTTTGTCATGAAAATATCTTATTTTTCCATCAATTTTGAAAGATAGTTTTGCAAGGTACATCAATCTGGGTTGGAGGCTGTTTTCCTTTAAGGCTTGCAATACATCAGTCCAAGCTCTTCTTGCCTTGAGGGTTTGCATTGAGAAGTCTGCTGTGATTCTGATGGGCTTTCCTTTGTATGTGATTTGTTTCTTTTCTTTAACTGATTGTAGAACTTTATTCTTCAGTTGGGTTTCTGCAATCTTAACAATTATATGCCTGTGTGTAGATATTTTTGATCAAGGGTAGTTGGAGTCCTATATACCTCAGTTATCTGTATGTCAAGCTCTTTTCCCCTGCTTGGGAAGTTTTCTGCCATCACTTCTGTGAACAGTATTTTTATGTCATCTGCACTGTCTCCTGTTTCTTCATTGACTCTGATCAGTCTTTTGTTATTCTTCTTTGCATCATCTAAACAGCTGTTGGATTGATTTCTCATGGTCCCTTACAATTTTAAAGCAATTTTTCTTTTCCTGGTCACTAATTGCAATCTTATCTTCTATATCTGAAATTCTGTACTTGGTTCATTCTGCTGTGTAAACTTTCAATGGAGTGTTTAATCTCCTGGAAATCTGTTTGCATCTGGTTTATGGATTCCTTTTGTTTCCTATGTTGGGATTCCATCATGTTCCTCAGCTCCTCTACTTTTTTATCTGTGTCTGCTCTAGATTTTTTAATCATGTCTTGCACTATGGGCACAATCTCTGCTGTTATCTCAGAAATTATTTCTGATTTCATTTTTTCCAGATCCTCTTTTTTTTGCCATTTCTGGGAGTACAGGTGATTGACTATGAGTGTTCCATCTCATTTCCCTTTGGGGTTGCTGTAGGTGATCTGGAAGTCTGATTTTGAGGCTTGTTTACATGTCTTCTCATTTTGTTGGGGGGGGTGGTGGAGGGTGGGCTGTTGGCACCTGCATGGCTCACTTCCTCTGCCCTGGGAATAGTGCTATGGTGGCCTGGGAGCCTCCTCTGGGGCACTGGGTTTGGCTCACCTTTTCTGCACTGGGAGAATTGTTATGGTGGCCCAGGAGCCTCCTCTGGGGCTCTGGGAGTGGCTCACCTCTTCTTGCTGAGTATATTTTCAAAAGAATTTTTTTGGGGGATGGAACTCAGGACCTTGTGCTTGTGGGGCAGGTGTGGTATCACTGAGCTAAATCCCAGGCCCTTCAATAGAATTTTTAATCCTCTGGATATTAGTTTGATTCTGTTTCATGGATTCCATTTCTTTCCTATGTTGGGAATTCATGATTTCAATAATTTTCCTCAGCTCCTGTATTTTTAAAAAAATCTGTATCTATTTTAGATTCACTAACCATGTCCTTCAACATGATCAGCATGTCTGTAATTATCTGAGAAATTCTTTCTGATTTAATATTTTTTTAAAAATTAATTTTATTGGTACATTTTAGGTATACAATGTAATGACATTCATCATTGGAAATTTGCACCTTTACATAATCTCTCTTGGTTCTCATTTTTTCCCCTTCCCCTGCCCTCCCTTCAACCCCTCCATCCCTCCCTATTTACAAAGACTGTTTCCATTTTTTCATTTTCTCATATTAATTCCATTCCCTTCTTTCATTTCCCCTACCCCTCCACTTCCCCTTCCCTTTTGCTCCTTTTCTTCCTATTTTACATTATCTATTATACCTTTTAGTCCTTATTTACACTTTCAGTTTCTCACACTAGAGAAACTATTCAGTATTTACACATGATTTGATATTTTCTAGAGCCTCATTCATCTGCTTTGTTACTTCCTGCCTTACCATTTAAGAGAATCTCAGTGGGTGGCTTTCAAATTGTTCCACCTCAATATCTCCTGGGTTTGTCTTTGATGAGCTGGAAGTCTGTTGTTGCATCTTGCTTTCATGTCTTCTCATTTTTCTATTTTTAAATTTTAATTCCTGTATAGCTTTATTGCTAATATCAAAAAATATAAAAAACTCTAATATCAAAAAAGAAATGACTACTTCTTAGATATATCTTTCAGGTCTAGCTGGCTTTTGGGTTTTGAGTCTATTGCAAGATTCTACCTGTTGAAGTTATTGGGGATGAGAAGTTGCTGCCTGTTTGGCTTAGGCCATGATTCTTTGGTACTGGCCCATGGTATTCTTTATGACCCTTGGGCAATCTCAGACTTGGCATACAAGGAAGAACGAATGATTAGAACAATTATGTCACCTTGGATAAAGTAGTACAATCAGTAGTAACAATAACATCAAAACAGCCTAGAAAATGATAAACTGTGGTGACTATTATTTTGACATTTTAAAATATATGAACAAGATTTGTAGTTATATAACAAAAAATCTAAAACAAACCAGAAAATTGTATACAGTAAATATCTCCTCAATATGACAATTTAACTATCAGGGGAGAAAATTTAAAAGGTGTTAGGGGAAAATAGAGAAATAGAAGAAGAGAAAGTGATTAGATGCAAGGCTGGAGGCCAAAGGAAGATTATGCAAGCTTTGGAAAACTAATGAAGAAGACAAGTGGGAAACAAGGAAGAAACAGAAGCAAAAACAGAACAAAACAACAATAACAAACTAGAAACAATGTTCACACTCATATAAAAACAAAAACAATCAAGAAAAAGAGAAAAAAGGAAAGAAAGAAAAGATATTCACTTCAGGGTATGTCTGACTATTCAACAGAGGGGCCACATAGAGCCTGGATCCGTGTTGATTGATCCAAGCAAGGCAGCAGTAGAAGTGTGGTGGGGTGGTGAATAATCCCAGCAAGCCAGTGCCTTTAGTTCCACTGAAGTTCAGGCTGCTTCTGATTTCTGGCTGTGAGGCTGGGACCCGAGTTGTTCAGCCCACAGCACTCCAGGTGCTTTCTGGTTGCTTGAACTCAGCTCCCTCTTGGCTGCCCCTCACTGTGATACTGGGAGTCACTAAATGGAGCCAGCCTGCAGCTGCTCTGAGTTTTGAGTTCACTTGGCCCCTTTCCAAAATGGTGACTGGTTAATTGCCCTCTCCTGGGAGTGTCTGAACTGGAAAAACTCACCAGTCACTGCAGTCTGCAGCATCTACTGCTCTGTTCCACTGGTCCATTTCTCTGTGGAGGCTCTGGCATTACCAGTAGTCACTGTGCATCTGCAAGTTTGTACTGTCCCTCCTATGCCATGAACTGGGGCTCAGGGAGAAAGCATCATTTGACATATTTCTTTTCTGCATTGAGGTCCCTCTCTTTGCTCTCCCCATGGGTTCCATTTCTTACTTCAGATCCTTTCTGAGTCCTGGGGACCCAGTTCCCTTCTATTCTGTTCCTCACATTGCTATATTCCAGCATCTGGACTCCAAATCTCAGAGAGGGTGTTTTTCTGCTGCTCACTATTCCACCATCTTCACTGAACTCAACTCTCTGTTTTCATTTAAGTGTTCAAACCATTTTTTTGAGTTTTTTCTTAAATGAAAGACTATCCTTCCATTAAATTGGTTTTTCACCTTTGTTGACAGTCGCTTAGGCATATTTGTATGATCCTAATTTGGGGCTCTCTAGCCTGTTCCATTGATTCATGGGTTTACCCCTCCATTCACACCACAGTGTTTGATTACTGAGTTTTCATAGTAGGTTACTCACATTTTATTTTTGCTTATTTCAGCATTGTTTACTATTCTTAACTCTATTTAGATTTTAGTAGAAATTGGCTTAATTTATTCAGTTAATTTGAGGAAGTATTGATATCTTTATTATTTTAAGTCTTCTTATTCATGAACATGGATTGTCTTTACATTTACTGTATTTGTCTTCTTTATTTACTTTCATCAGCAATTTGTAATTTTCAGCATACAGATTCTGTAAGTGATTTGTTAAGCATGTGGCTCAATATTTTATTTTCTTTGGCATAATTGTAAGGTACTGTTTTAAATATTACTTTTGGACTTCATTGACATATATAGAAAGGTGATTGGTTTTTGTGTGTTGATGTATCCCATGACCTCATTGAACTCATTTGTTAATTCTAGGAGTGTGTGTGTGCCTGTGTGTAGACTTCTTTGAGATTTTCTATGTAGATAATTATATCATAATAGATAGGTTGTTTCTTTCTGATCTCTATTGTTTTTATTTCTTTTCATTGGCTGGTTTATTTTAGTGGCTGAAACTTCTAACACCACAGTGAATGAGAATATATCATTGCTTTATTATAATCCTTGCTTTATTCCTGATCTTAGGGAGAAAACATTCTGGTTTTTATAATAATTTTTATAAGCATAATGTTAGATATTGGTTTTTGATAGATATTCTTTAGTAATTTGAGGTAATTTCCCTCTATTCTTAATTTTCTGAGAGCTTTAGAGATATTCAGATTGTCTATTTAGTCTTGGTGAAGTTTAGTACTTCATAGATTTCAATGACTTGCCCCATTTCTTCTAATTGTCAAATTTATGAGTGTAAAGTTGCTCACTGTATTCCTTTATTCTCTGTTCCAGGACCATGGGATCTGTACTGATATTAGTGATTTGTGTCTGTTATCTTTTTATTTTTGTTGGTCTTGGTGAAATCTTATTAATTTCATTGATTTTATTTTTAGAAATCAAAAATTTTTGTTTCATTGTTTTTGTATTGTATTGGGTTTTCTAGTTTTTTTTTTTTTTTTTTTTTTGGTACCGGGGATCGAACTTGGGTCCTTGCACTTGTGCAGCAGGTGGTGAAACCACTGAGCTAAATCCCTGGCCCCAGGTTTTCTAATTTTCAGTTTCACTAACTTCTGCTCTTATCTTTATTTCCCTCTAAATAATCCACGGGTCACAGAGGAAGTCTTAAAAGCAATTTTAAAAATACAAAAATGTAATGAAGATGAAAATACATTTGTGTGATGCAGCTAAAGCAGTGTGAGAGGGAGATTTATAGCACAATTTATATTTTATTTATTATAGGGAACAGGGAAAAGGGATGTTACTAGAACTCCCGCAGTGAGTCCTAGTCTCATGGGAGCCACGACAGCACAAGGCAAATTAATTAACATATAGACAGAAATGAGACTTAGAGAAGAAGCTGAGCTTTGGGCCTGACCAATGCTGCTTTAGGCAGCAAAGATGAAAGACCCCGAGCTGGCCACACCGTTTTTCAGTACATTGGGAGTAACAGATGACTGGGTGGTGGCAATAATCCTCGAACAATGAGGAATTTATGCAGATGAAAATCCTAGGTCACGAGGAATTTATGTTGATTAGAAATTTATTCATCCCCATGATGTGTTCAGCTGATGTAATCTTGTCCTGGATCACTACAATATCACAGGGCCACTGAGGCCTTAGCTGTGGCCAGAGGTGAAAACAGAGTTATGTCTCGACATGCCATAGCTGGCCTGTAGCTAGGAAAACTAGGTCTAATCATAATTTCAATTGTGAAATGATTTTTCCCCAAAATTATGTAGAATTGCTCCCAATTATTTATTATTTATCAATATTATAAATCAAGAACCTAATCAATAAACCCAAATTAATAACCTAAGTTCTTCCTTCAAGAAACTAGAAAAATAAGGGAAAAACAAACTTAAAGCGAGCAGGCCTCCCCTCTGCTTCCTGAGTGGGTGGTGCTGGATTGAATCTGTGCCAAGGATGCTGCCCTGAGGTGTGCAGGCTGGGACAGGTGTGAGGGGCAGGTGTGTGCAAGGCAGGAGGGCCACTGAACTGCAGTACTAGATATAGCTGCTCGCTGGGCTGTCCTGCAGGCTGTGGGCAGAAAAGGGGGAGACACTTGCCCACTAGTTCTTGTGGGCCACTAGGTAAAGTTTATACCCTGACCCTTGCTCTTCCTAGTTGCTGCTCTGTGCTTAGATGCTGTGGGGCTCCTCAGGGGTGCTCTGGTGGTGGGGAGGCAGGGGTAAGAAGGAACCGGGTGCTTCATTTTTATCTGTGCGAAACTGATCAGACACATGAAGCAGAATAAGGGTGGGAGGATCAGGCTGAGATCAGATGGTCCTTCAGTCATCTCTTTCCCTTGCCAGTGGCATTTACCCAATTCAACTGACCACGTGCACACTGTCAGGGCATGTATCAGTGACTACATATTATTGGTCCTCTTCAACATGCAGGCACACAGGGCCTTTTTGTTTCTGAATGTGACTCATGGAGCAACTGGCAGCCAACTCTGAGAGCTGGAGGCAGAGCATCCTGTCTTCTGCAGTACTGCCTCAAGATAGCATCTCTTTGCATGGCTGGATGAAGACTCTCTGGAGCACATTGGCAGCTACCAGGTGGACTTGGTATCCACTGGCCTCTCCCCTCTGCTCTGAGCTGCCCACGGCAGGCCCTTGTTTGCTTCAGCTCTCATCTGCTGCTGATATGGAAAAGTTTTAGATAACTTAATAGATTGAATATTATGGTAGTTGTAGAAGCAAAATAAGTAATGTGTTCTTTTAAGATTTGCTTTTCCTGTAACTCCTTGTTTAAGGTGAGGATTATCTGACTCTAACCAGTAACTTCATTAACCTAACAAAGTTACCTGCCAGGGTGAATTTACAATGTATATGGCCTATCTTGTGTCCTTGACTTGTAAATAGGAACTGGAATTGTATTTACACAACAAAGACCACTAGGGATGAGATAATGGCTAAAAAGGATATAAAAAGGGAAATGCTGAAAAAAAGGGCGCGCGGATATTGACCAGACTGGTTTCTGGCACTCTCGTCCACTCGTGAGAAGAAATTTTATTATTTTATCCGAATTCTGTGTCTCTGTTTCTTTCCGAGATTTCTGCCACACTGCAAATACTTGTATTAACTGTGTATTGTGGTGCAGCATCTGAAATGTCATCTTGAGTGCATCACTGTTTTGGGTTTCAGATGTCCCCATGAGCCCTGCACTGTGGGATGACTGCAGAGATAAAGACCAGCTGGAGAAGTTGGGGAGCAATCCTGGAGTCAGACGGGAGACATTTGCCTGGTGTGTTAACTTTTCTCTTGTTGCTGAGACAAAATACCAAAGTTAAAGGGGGAAAGGTTTATTTAGCTCAGTTTGTAAAGATTTCAGTTCTTAATTGGCTAGCTCCAATGCAGGGTGGCTTGGCAGAGGGGCATTTCAGAGAAGTTCATGGCAAGCAGAAGATGGTAAAAGCAAGCAAACAAGCAAGCAGTCAAGGGGAATTTATCAGTGTCTTTCTGCTCCTTTTATCTAATCCAGACTACTTAGAGCAAGTAGCACTCACACCCTTAATCCTAGTCCCCTTGAGCCTAGCATGCACCATGAATCAATTTCAGTGTCACATACTCTAGATTCAGTCATCTCTGAGAAAGCCCTACCTAAGACCTCATGAGGCCTTGGGGGACATCTAAACACAAGCCATAACATTCCATCCCTGGCCCCCCAAAGACTCACGCACATCCCTTTATGCAAAAGGCATTTGGTCCATCTCTGAGAGTTGCTGAAGTCCTAACAGTTTCAGCATTGCTGAAAAGTCCAAGTCCAAAGCCTCCTCTGAGATTTAAGGCAAACTCTTTAGCTGTGAGCCCCTGTACAAATGAAAAGGAAGTTAAACACTTTGAATATTCAATGACACAAGAGAGACATTTCCTAAGGACTAAATGTATAATAGGTAATGTGAAATAGGAAGAAAAGGGGCAAAGGGGAAGGAAGTGGGAGGGCTAGGGGAAAGGATAGAAGGGAATGGGATTAATAGGAGAAAATGGAAAAATAGGAACAAAATCTTTGTAAATAGGGAGGACTGGAGGGGTTGAAGGGAGGGCTGGGCAAGGGTGAAAAATAAGAACCAAGAGAGACTATGTAAAGGTGCAAATTTCCAATGATGAATGTCATTATATTGTATACCTGAAATGTACCAATGATTAGAATGAATAATCGATAATGTAAAATAGGAAGAAAAGGTCCAAAGGGGTAGGGGTAGTGGGAGGGGCAGGGGAAAGGAAAGAAGGGAAAGGAAAAATGATGAGAAATGGAAAAAATGGAAACAAAGTCTTTGTAAATAGGGAAGGGTGGAGGGGGTGAAGGGAGGGCTAGGAATGGGGAAAAAATAAGAACCAAGATGCATTATGTAAAGGTACAATTCCCAATGAGAAATGTAATTGTGTTGTATACCTACAATGTACCAATAAAAGAATTTAATAAAAAAAGAAAGAAAAAAGATAGACATTTCCATTCCAAAAGTTAAAAGGAATGGGACCAAAGCAAGTCCAAAATCCAGAGGGGCAAACATTAAATTCCAGAGTCACACTACCACCATTCCCTGCAATCTGTGGTAAGTTGTGAACTCCAGAGGGCTTGGGTGGCTCCACTCCTATGACACTATCCATGGCTGTATCTCCATGGCTTCTGCCTGGGGCTTGCTCATCTCCCTCCTTGCAGCTTTCCTCAGACCATCCACGTTCCTGGCTTCTCCAAACTTCTGGAGTCTCCACTTCACCTTCAGCTTCACACTCACAGCATCACACACTGCCCTCTCAGGGAGCACACTGCCTGGCCTCCCAGGCCTTCTTCTAAAATCTGGATGGAAGCCTTCCTGATCCCACAACTCTTGCATCCTTCATGCACCTAAAACCAATGCCATGTGGATGATGCCAAGGTCTGCCACCAGCTGGAGCTGTAGCCAGGCTTCTTCCCTCTTGGCTGTAGGAGTTGAGTGCCTATGAACCAGATCCCAAGAAACAACTTCCCTAGGCTGCCACCATTCTAGAATATAGTGCTCTGGGGCTCTCTTTTCAAAGCAAAGTCTTTCATCTTTATAATTTTGTGGCTGCAAAGGGTGGAGTCCTGCTGCTTCTTGTGATGCCCTCAGGCCACATTTTCTATTCTCTTGTTCCTTTTCAGCAGTCAAGATTTCCTCTGCTCTATCTTTACAGTCCACAGATTTACTGGAGCTTCCTTTCTGGCCAAATTAAAAACATTTTAAATCATTCTGCTGGGCTCTTTGCTCTTGATTCTCAACATAAATTTGGGTAAAAACCCCCAATAGTAACCATGCCACTGTTTTAACATTAGGCTGCCTTGAAATTTTTTCTGCAAGTTTAATTAGTCCACTGCCCTTAATCTCAGTCTCAGGTAAAGTCTCTAGACATGAAAAATGCAGACAAACTTTCTACCAAGGTATAACACACATTGTCTGGAGTCCAGCAGCCAATGCAGTCCTTGTTCCCAGCAGAAACCTCCTGAGCCTGGTCATTATTGGCTTTCTGGTCTTCTGATCTCTAATCAGAATCTCCCATACAGTAAAACCTATGGCATTCCAGCTCTACTTTTTTCAGCAACATCTCCAAACCTTTCTAAACTCTTCCCACAAGCCATTCCCAAAGGCTCCTGAACCACATGGTCAGGTATAATCACGGCAACGTCCCCAGTTCTTTGGTACCAAATTCTGTCTTAGTTACTTTTCTCTTGCTGAGACAAAATACCCAACATCCAAAGTTAAAGGAGGATAGGTTTATTTAGCTCACAGCTTATAGAGGTTTTAGTCCATAATCAGTTGGCTCCAAGGCAGAGTGGCTTGGCAGAGGGGCATCACAGAGGAGAACCAGTTCATGGCAGACTGAAGGTAACAAAGCAACAAGAGACCTTAACAATGTGTTCCTGCCCCTTTTATCTTATCCAGACTATTTAGAGTGGGTAGCACTTGCATCCTTAGTCCTAGTGCCCTTGAGCACATTGCACCATGAATCAATTCCAGCATCACACAGTCTAGATCTTGATCCAGCCACCTCTGCAAAAGCCCCACCTAATACCTCATGAGGCTTTAGGGAGACATCTAAAAACACAAGCCATAATACCTGGTAATAGTTCCCATCTATAGCAAGTCAAGACTACCACCACCCCACCCCTGCCCAGCTTTCTCTCATTTTCTTCTTGCAAGTGGCAGTGATTCGGGCTATGGTTCCAGTTATGACATATGGCAGAACTAACAAATCTCTTCCACTGTATATTGTCAGCCAAGTTTAGTATGGAGCGGATGTGAAAATTTCCTTGATGATAATGATACCGGCAGCTGTCATCTCCTAAACTCCTACTAGGTGTCAGATTATGGCCTGTGTTAGGCGTCATCACTGGATGCCACTGGTTCTGGGTGGAGATTTGGAAATGTCTTTATTTGAGTAGTAGAAGGGCCCTGGGTCTTCTTGGCTGGGCTGGGCTGAGTTCTGGCCACAGGTGCTGTCTCTGAAAAACAAGTGAATCCTAGCAGGGAGGGCTGTGGAGAGGCTGGCATGGGGGTTAGGAGGTGGGGCAAGATGGGGCTTTGGGGACACAGAGGAGGTGTGGAGCCTCACTTTGCTCCCAGGCAGACTTACATTCTGGGGACAATCACTCTTCTGAAAACAGAACCTCTACCTCAGGCTGCTCTTGGGTTGTGGAGTATGGGTTTCAGGTCCCTGGGACTCTGTGGAGCATCTGCAGTAGGCCCAGATAGGGGAGGTGGACAATGGCAACTTACAGGATGGGTGCTTCCTTGTCCTCGCTTGAGGAGTCTAAACTGTGCATCCTGAGCTGCCCAGTGTGTGACCTGGAAAGGGCCCTCCTCCTAGCAGGGAATGAGTGGTGGAGGATTCCCAAGAACTGATGTTTTATGAAGCAGAGCTTGCCAGCTCCAGGCCCCTGGGGCTCCAGGTGCTTGAGCTGAGCGGGTGGCAGGGCAGGCTCAGACTCCTGTGAATTCCTGGGTCTTGCATATTGTCAAGAGGAGTCAAAAGCCCAAGTTTTATATGGTTTTATAGGGTCTTCTCTGAATGTTAAATGAAATGTGCAAATGAAAGCCACCTTGGGGCTAAACAATACCTCATTGCTAACTGCTGTCCCAAGGCTCTGTTTGTTTCTCTGGAGCTAGTGGTCCCCAGGCTACAGATTATCAAACTCTGAGACAGAGAGGACTACTCGGTCAGTACTGCTCCCTCGCTCCATCACTTCCTCCCTTCCTCCTACAGGCTCTGTCTCCCTCCTTCTCTGCTACTTCCCAGTGTCCAGCATAGGCCTGGCCCTCAAAAGGTGGTCACTTAGCTCTTGAGGATGATTCCTACTCATCTGTCCTCCATGGTTGTCCTGCAGGTCACTGCTTTGCACGGCACTGTCATATTGTGTGTGTGTGTGTGTGTGTGTGTGTGAGCGAGTGGTTGGTATGACTGCAATTGTGCAAGAGACTGTTTGTGTGGGCCTGAGTGAGAGTGTGGGTATGGGAGAGCACATTGTGTGAATAGGTGTGAGTAGGGTTATGAAGGCAAGTGTCGTGTGAGCTGTTATTGTGTAAGTTTGTGTGCATGTGAGAAGGTGTGCGTGCATGACAGAGTACGTTTGTGAGTGGGTGTGTGTATGAGAGAATGTGAGCCCTTGAGGACATTTGAGTGAACATGTGTGTGTGTGTGTGCCTGTGCAGGCAAGTGTGAATGTCACCTGCACTCCTCTGAGATCCTTGGGTGGGTGGGTATGTGAGCTTCGTGGCTCTGCTGCTGATCCTCACAGCAGGGCAGCTGTCTGTCTGCTGAGGAGAACATGGTATTTATTCCGGGCTGGCAATTCCTTTTCTCTTCTCCAAGTTTCCCCACAGTGGAGGCGACTGAGCCCCTTCCCCATCTCTTTTGTCTGGCACAGGATGGGGTCTCATTATTCCTGTCTGGGATACTTGTTCCTGGGGCCCTGAGCTGCTATCCCAGGGGTCCGGTTGGCTTCCCTGCTGGAGCAGCCCTATGCAGAAGCTCTAGAGTCCCTAGCAGAGGGTCAGGGGCCTCAGTGTTCCCCAGGACAGCTGTGCCTCCAGCTGAGACCACACAGGGCCCAACTCAGCATGGAGTGGAGCAGAAGAGTGGCCAGCCAAGTCCTGCCTTGATTCTGACCCAGACAGAGACACAGTCAGATGTTGGTGTTCAAAGCCACTGGATCTTTGGATGGTTTGTAAAACAGCAGTAGATAAGCAGAATAATCAATGCCTTTAATACTTCCTAAATGGCAATGTGTCATGTTTGGTAAAAGGTTTCTCTTAGGCTGCTTCAAATTAGAAAGAACTATGTCAGCAAACTGTGACCAAAAAAAAAAAGTAGCGGCAGTCCAAATCCCAGCAAGATGCAGGCCGGCTCCTTCATTTGGATCCAATTCTAATGATGATGACTTATTTTTCCCTTGTTAGCAGCATCGCTGGTAACTAAAGTTAGCCTTGGCTCCAAAATCAATGTGTTATTTTAGAGCCTGAAGCAGCCAGTGAGTGAGCCGTCTGATGATTGACGACAGTGTGGCGGGCTCTGGCTGGGCATGGAGCCTCCTCCTCCCTGTTGCCTCCTCGGTGGCTGCAGGGCCAACTGTTGCCTGCCCTGGTGGCCAGCAGCTGGTGTGGACCATAGATGCCTCCGATGATCTGCTGTCACAGGCTGAGCCCTGGATTAGTGAGGCAATGCAGGTCCACTAGCATGCACTCCCATGGGCTGAATTGGGCCCCACATCCTATTAGGATGTTGAAGCCCTCACCTCAAGATGGGGGTGGAAACGAGGGTGGAGACAGTGGGGTGGTTAAGCCAATACGAGGAATCTGCAAGAAGAGAGCAAGAGGGAAGATGGCAGGATGATAGAGGGACAAATGGCGTGGGTCTGACCCTTCCTCACCTCCTTCAGATGGTGCCAACAGATTTCACTGACACTGTTTGTGGCAGCCCAAGCTGACTCCCACACTTGGAGTACTTGCACAAGTCACAGCCCTTTGTGTGGCGTGGCACAGGCTTTTGATGCCCTGCACATGGCTGCACTGTCCACTTGCCCTGGTCTCACAATGTAGGATACTCACACCACTGTCACACTGGATCCTGCTCCTTCTTTGCTGTGACCATCCAGGGGCCTCTCTCCATACCACCCAATGACTCTGCACTGGTGCTTCTGCTCTTTGTGGCTTCATTAATGTGAGCAGGGGGTTCCCATAAAGTGGTACTCTAGCCAGGTTCCCTGCACCCCTGGCTGTCTCACAGAGGGGAATCCTCAAGGTGGGACAGGCCCATGTGTCTCAGGTCAAAAGTCCTTTCTGCCATGGTCCGTACCTCATCTGATCCTGGGACCCAGAGCCAAGGCAGAGACAGGCCTGGGGCTCAGGGAGCGGCTCATGCAGGCTTCCAAAAGGCTTCTGGAGACCACAGCATTTGTGAGTAGCTGGAAGAGGACAGAAGCTTCAGGGAAGCACAGTGAGTGTGGAGGAAGCCAGTCCCCAGGGAGGATGTGCCAGGGGAAGCAGGAAGAGGGCAGCTTGAGGACAGAGGAGACAGTGGCCAGGCTACCTCTGACTGCAATTCTGTGGTGTCCCTGGACTCATTCATGGTGTCAGCCTGGAGATTCCAGGAAGCAGGGTCCAAGCTTCCTGGGCAGCAGGATGATTTCTAGGGGATGGCTTGACGTCAGGTGGGAACAGGCTGGGAGCAGTCAGGTGCCACCAGGACTGATGACAGGCTTAGCTGGTCTCAAGGGAGCACTGGGCTGGAGTGGAGGCCAGTGGCATCCCTGGGTGGGCTGAGAGGGCCTGGCCTTTGTGTTTCCTCCTTGAGCAGCTGTGGGTATGGCTTCATGGGAGGTGGCCTTGGTTTAGGGGTTCACCACTGCTGAATAGCCCGTGCAGCGGCTGCCAGCCCTCCCATAGCCTGGAGACTACTCAGGGTTTGCTACTTTGCTCCTCTAACCCTCTGTGCCCTTTCCCTCTGTGCTCCCAGCCTTCCAGGGTACTCAGGGATTACAGGGAACATCCCTTAGATGCTGGCACTTGGGCTCCACCAGTTCCTCTCTGGCATTTGCTCCCTTTGCCGTTTTTCTTCCCCTTAAACTCAGGTCCCCTTTGGAGATAGCCCCGGTGGCCAAGTCCTCTGAGGCCCAGGCAAGCTGTCACAGAGCTGGGGGACCTGCTGGGCAGAGCCCTCTCCAGCCCTGCCCTTATGCTGAGCACCATCGTGGTGGGCTGTTATGTGTGCACCCACTCCTGGTGCTGGCCCTTGAGCCCCATGCTGCTGCAGGGTGGGCCTTCCATGATTGCGGTGCTTATCTGTACCCCAGGTCGCTGTAGACAGAGCTGGGTAAGGCAGGTTCCTGGAGGTGGAGTTGGGGAGCTGAGAGGCTGATAGAAAGGCTACCGTGAAGAAGAGTTGAGGGCAGCTGTACGGGGTAGGGAGCAGCCAGCTGAGGGGCAGAGATGAGGAGAAACCTCTCTCCCCGTACCCTGGGAGGAGCCTTGTCCTGAGCAGCAAGCTGATGTACCTGAACAGCTGCTCCTGCCTTTGCTCTCAGGAAGGGCTGTGCAAGCCCCAGGCAGTAGGGCTCCCTCCCAGCCAGAGGTCTGGCAGGCCCTCAGGAGCCACCTTGGGGACATCTCTGCCACCTGTGATAGTGCACCCTCCTCCATGAGGTCATTGGGTCAGTCATCACATTTGACCATGGCCAAGCCTCCTCTCTCTCTCCCTCCGTGCCCCCCCCCACATACACACACACACACACACACACACACACACACACACACGCACACTCCTGGACTTTTCCTGTCCCTCTTCTTGCTCTGGTGTGTTGGGTGCCAGTCTGGAAAGTGCCTCCTAGTAACCAGGAGCAACTGGTGGGCCTTTCAGGGGCCATTTGAGAACTGCCAGGGTGGAACGGTAGGTGCTCAGGCCTCACCCAGCAGGGCCAGGACCTGAGGGTCCAGGAGACTGAGGAGGCCAATTCCTGATTCTCCTCCAGAGGCCAAGATGGGCAGAGACCCATGCCCAGGAGGCACTGGATGTGAAGACCAGGATTCTGCCCCAGAGAGAGGCCCTGAGGCTTTCTTTATGTGGTCCCCCAATTAGCAACTAATTAGTGTCCACACTAGGGCAATGGTTATCTAAGTTATGGCAGCCATTAAGAGCTTGTTTAAATTTATGAATTAACATGAGAAAATGCTTGCCATGGAAATCCAAATACAAAAAACAGGCTACAAAATCACACCTTATTCTTGCAATTTTGCTTTGTAAACACACAGAAGTTATATTTAGAAAAAAACTGGAAGAAGTAAGCCAAGATAAGCAGTTTTATGACAGTAGGTTTATGAGTTATTTATTTTTCATCTTTTCTTAAATTTCTTTTTGTGTTTTTGTATATTTCCCATTAGAGACAAAGGTTTCTTTAAATATAAAGAGAAAATGCAATGCTATTATCATGTTGGTATGAGGTGGGCGCTGATGAATTCTTTCATCCCATTCCACAAGCCTCCCAGAACACGCCCAGGCTCAGCCTTCTCTGGACTCACGGGTCCAGAGGGAAGATGTCAGTTCTCACTTGGGGTGCTATGCAGTCAATAAACAGGTCTCGAGCACATGAATTGACATGACAAAATGCTTGCAACATAACACAGCTCCATAGCTGTAGTTTCCACATCTGTGGATTTAGCCAACCTCAGAGGGAAAATATTTGCTAAAGAAAATTTTATCTGCACTGAACACATACAGACTTTTGGCCCTTGTCATGATCCCTAAATAATTCAGTGTCACAACTATCTATATAGCATTGAACCAGGTATTACAAGTAGTCTGGAGGAGACAAAAAAACAACAGGAGGGTGTGCATTTGTTTTGTACAAATAAAATGTCATTTTATGTGACAGACTTGGGCATCTGGGGAGTGTGGTATCTGCAGAGTTCCAGAAACAAGCAGACGGCAAAAGTCTACTGGGACCTTGCAGTTTGCTTTGTAAGAAGCAGGAGCTGTTCCTTGAGGGGCGGTGGGCAAAGGGTGGGCCTGGGCGCATAGCGGTGGAGGGCAGGAGGACTTGGGCTGAAAGCAAAGCCAAGGCCTGTGAGTGTGGGGGAGCATTTGTCCAGCACTGTGGGGTGCAGGCCTGGCCCTCACATGCCTGCTCCAGCTCTGAGGGAAGGGTTTTTAGGGGTCTGCTGGTTGCTGGACCCTCGAATTTCTTCTGAGGCAACTGGGTGTGTCTCCCCTTGTTGACTATTTGCTGGTGATAGGCAAGTTGAGACTTCCATAGGGCTTTGTGTTGTCTCACATATTCCACTTGAGTAGCTGCCACAGCTGCTGTAGGCTGCAACCTGACACTCTCCTATGGGTACAGCCTGGTGATGCTGTGTCCTGCCAACCTGGCTGCAGCACAGTGGTGGCTCCGTCCATGTCTGCACCTCAGGCCTGATGCTAGAGAGTTCACAGAAACACAAGACAGGAAGGGCTGGGGCTGTAGGGCCAGGTCTGACAGCATGTTCAGGTGCTACCTGAGGGATGAGGCTCTGGCTGCCCACAACCCCCTAATTCCTGGGTGCTGAGTGACCAAGCAGATGGGGTCTGAGAGCCCTGGTGGAACTTGGTTTCTGAGACTCATGAAGCTCAGTCCTTTCACTTTACACAAAGGTGAAATGAGGCTCTGGGGACGATGTCACGCAGCTGGATAGTGGTGTAGTTGGGACCCAGGTCTCCATGTGTGGCACTGACCTCTTTTTTGCAAAATCTTGATGGTGGAGATGTGTCCAAAGCAGAAGGAAATACCAAATGGCCTGGCTATGGGATGAGAGAGAGTGAATAAAGTAAAAAGAACTCTCACCACTTATTTTTAACATGAATCCGAGGCCAATCTGATGAATCCTACTGCTGTCATCAAGGTGCCTGTGTCCTTGCAGGAGCAATGAGGCCCAGGACACCTTGGACAAAGGTGCCTCCTTGCCTCTGCCTTCACCCTGTGGGTCCAGGAATACTTTGCTACTGCTGGCCCCGGCAAGTGGACAAATCACCCCCTCTGAGAACACAGCCAGATCTGATGGAGGGGCGGGAGCTGTGGTGAGTTGACTCCTTTGTGGCATGATACTGGCTCAGACCTTCCTGGGCCGCCCCACATTACTGCATCCAGGAAGCTGAACTAGAGCTGCTTTTTTTTTGGTACCAGGGATCGAACTCGGGACCTTGCACTTTCGAGGCAGGAGCCGGAACCACCGAGCTAAATCCCCAGCCCCTGAACTAGAGCTGGTGAAGGTGAAGAGCTTTTGAAGGTGAAGGCAGAGAGGTTTGTGAATGTTAAGCCACTTGTCTGCATCCGCAGAGCTGGTGGATGAGAGGACTTTAATCCCTGGTGGCACGGCTCTGGGGCCTGTACTTGCCCAGGCAGCTATAGCAGGCAGCCCTGTTGACATTGACTTTACCCCGTGTAAGCTATGTGTCCCTGGGAATCCCTGTGCTTCTGAGGTGGGTGGGGATCTTAGCACACATCTTGGCAATAATGTCCTGGTGTCCCCATGAGTTTCACAAATCACATGTGTGGCAGGCGTGACTGGGTCCACTTCCAGAGTCCTGGAAGGCTCTTCCAGCACAGCCCCTCCCCAGGGATCTGGTTCCTCTGCCCACAGGACCAGTGTGGGCCTCTCAGCCCTTACTCAGTGCTTTCCCTGGAAAAGAGGCCTCGTTTCCCTGAGGCTCGGCCTTTGGTTCCAAGAAAGGGCCAGCCTCTTCTGGGAAGGAAGGAGGAGGAGAGAGGGTGGCTGCAGGAGCCGCTTAGCCTGAGCAGAGAGGTCAGGTGAGGGGAGCAGCCGGTGCCGGGAAGAGGGTATTGATTTCCTCCTTTTAAAAATGGACTCAAGTGAAATCATTCATAATGTGCTCTCCCACCACTGACAATACCCATTCCCATCACTGTCAGGGAAATGGATTTGCAGCACTCTCAGAAAAAGCAAACACTTTGCTGGAGATGTGTAAAGGGGGCTCAATTCTGTCCCCAGACACTTTCTCGAGGGCCTACTGGTGGCTTTCTGGACCAGAGTGTGGCAGGTACACCATCTGGGGCCAGTTCTGGACAAGGTCGTGTGAAGCATCACATAGCCACTTTGTAGTGGGCAGGGTGTAGATGGGGGTAGTGGTGGCGCCGGGGGACTGCCAGACCCTGAGGTAGGGGGACCCTGGGGAGGCAGCATTTGAGCTGTCTCAGGAGCAGGAGTGGCCATGCAGAGCCTTCTTGGCACAGGGACAGCACACTCAGCACTTGACTAAGGCCCCCTGTGGGGAGTCAGCAGTAGCCCAGTATGCCTGGACCCACAGGGTGAAGCAAGGGAAAGGGCACTGGAGAGAGGGGTAGAGGCAGGCCTGGTGGGGCCCATGTCTTTCCTGCCGACTCCCCACAGGGATGGGGAAGCCCAGGTGTGGATAAAGGCACCTTTGGAAACAGAATGGGGGGATGCAGCCCTGCCTATCAACCAAGATGCCAGTACTGGGCCTGGAGTGGGCAAATGGATATTGACTAGGGTCACTTCTCTGCTTGCCCGAGGCTTCACCTAAGGCTGCCTTGGCTCAAGCTTCTCTGAAAGGAGCCCTGAGGCCAGTACCTGCCCAGGCAGACTGCTTCTCCTGCTAGCATGTGTCAGGAGGCTGCCACACTGAGGCCATACCAAGTGTGCATCTTGGTGTTTCTGTTAAGAGTAGCAACCCAAGGCCTGCTGGACAAGTCCATGGTGAGGTGACCTGGTACCCAGCTTTCTGTTGATGAGACAAACACCTGAGATGGACTGCTTGAAAGGAGGCTCAGTGTGAGCAGTGCCAGTCTGTTGTCACTTGGTTCTGCTGCATGGGCCCATGGTGGCATAGCATTCATGGCAAGAGCTTCTGGTGGAGGAAAGCTGCTCACTGTACACCAGCCAGGTGGTCAAAAGGGAGAGGAAGGATTGGGGTCTCCACATCTGTTCCAAGGCCATGCTCCCAATGACCTAACTTCCTCCCATTAGGCCCCACTTCCTGAAAGGCTGGGGACACACTGGCATTTGGAGACATTCCCAACCTGAATGCAGAGGGCAGGATTATAGCACTGGGGCAGGGGGCATGTAAGCAAAGGCTCAAGAAGTAGAGTAAATCACACATGCTAGCATGTGACATTTAGTAAGCCGACTAAGGTGTCTGAGTCACAGTTTTCTCAATAGCAAAATGGGGCTAATCCTTGGCAGGTGGTTGTGGGACTTCAGGGCCAGGTAACTGTACTGTACAGGTAAGCTGGCAAGTACTGGCCCTCATCTGGATTGAGTGGGAGTTCAACCAAAGTATCTCCCACTGTTAGGGTTTATATCTAGATGTCCCCCCAAAACCTCATGCACTCATAGGTAGGGCTTTGCAGAGGTGATTGGATCATGGAGTGTGATAATCATGGGGTGTGTAATCCCATCAGTGGATTAGTCCACTGCTGGGTTTATAGCCGAGTGTGATGTTGGGAGGTGGAGCCTGGTAAGAGGAGGCAATCACTGGGGGCGTGACATGGCAGGGTCTGTCTTCCTGCCTCCCCCCTTGATCTCTCTCTGATTACTGCCTCCATGTCATGAGCTGTTTCCCCTCTGCCATGCTGCTCTTCCTTTGAGCCAAATGACTATGGACTGAAACCTTTACAAACTGTGAGCTAAATAAGCCTTTCCTCTGTTAACTTGCTGTGTCATGTATTGTGTTTCGAGAGAAGAAAGTGACTAAGATACCCACCTGTCTGGACACATAGGGCAGGCTGTGCCTCAGGGGCTTGGCACACACTGTTGCTTCCTTGGCATTGCCTCCCTTGTTGCCCATTCAGTTCAGGCCTTAGCCCCAGCATCTTTCCAAGTGCCTACCACAAAACATACCTCCATCCCATGGAGATGTCTTTGTTTCTCATCCCTCACTAGAACATGAACAGTTTTGTGAGGGCTAGGGTTTTGATTTGTTTTGACCTGAGTCTCCTCCAGGCCTAGAACAATGCGTGACACACCGCAGTGGGTGGAGGAATGGTGTTGAGTGGCCGGATTACTGGGTGAGCTTCACAGCCTTCCTACTTGTTAATCCTATAGCCATAGCCATAGAAAGGAGGGCCAAGTGTCCCTGTAGAGGGTCTAAGAGCCTTCTAAGCCTGTGGGGCTAGGGAGGGAGAGGCTGGGCTTTGGAATCAGGCAGAGCTTCTATGCCCCTTTGTAGGGCTAAGGTGGGAGGCTTGGTCCCTGCCTTCTAGGAGCTCCAGGTCTGGAGGTAACACAGACCTCACTGTAAATTTGCAGTCATCCAGCGTGATGTCAGGGCCAGGCCTAGGCTGCCACCGCCCAGGTAAAGGACACCCTTTGGGCCCTCAGAGGGGTGCTTGGCAGCAGCCCAGGTGGCTCTCTGGCAAGGGCTCCTCCCTGAGCCCCTCAGCCCACAGGGGTGAGTATTTACAGGCCTGGTACAGTGCATGTCAGTGAGATCTGGGCTCCTTCCCTGCCCTGGGATTTGGGCACACTGTCCTCCAGGACCTCAGGAGCTGTTTTTGGCACACCCAGCTGGGAAACAGCTCTGCCTGTCTTTTCCAGAGAGACCTAACACAGCCTAAGATGAACTCAGGCTGTTGCAATTGGGTTTTATGACCCTGAGAGCTGTTTTGACTGCTGTTGCTCCTGCCTCCCAGGAGGGCCTAACTGACCCCATAGAAAGGGAACAGGTCACTTTGATCATGAGAGGGTGGAGTGGGGCAAGTGTTACCCAAGCAGAGGAGCTGAGAGATGTGGTAAGGACAGCCAGGGCCGTGCCCTGTACCCAACACCAGAACACACAGATAGGCTCATGGCTGGGACTGACCCAAGGACATGGTGTTAGGCAGCTTCTTACAACTGTAACAAACCCCCTGAGATAATCAAGTTAAAGGGAGGAAAGAGTCATTTTTGCGCACAGTCCTCGTTCACAGCCTGCTGGTTTGGGCCTGTGTGGCACAGCACATCATGGTAAAGTGAGTGGTGCAGGAGGCTGCTCACTTCATAGTGACTCAGAAGCAATGAGAGAGAGAGAGAGAGAGAGAGAGAGAGAGAGAGAGAGAGAGAGAGAGAGAAAGTGAAAGAGAGAGAGGAAATGGGCAGGGTCCCCAAATTCCCCCAAGTGCACACCCCCATGACCTAACTTCTCCCCAGTAGGGCCCACCTCCTACAGACCCTACCTCTTTTCCATAGGACCATGGGCTTTGCACCAAGCCTCCCTACATGTGACTTTGAGGGTATTCAAGATCCAAGCTGTTGCATCTCTCCATGAGAGCATCATGCTTCCTGGAAGAGAGGACAGACCTGGGTGCAAATCTTACTCTATTGACACCCCATTGCCATGGTGAGGGTCTCAGCTCTGTCTCAGTTTCTTCATCTGTGAAGTGGGCAGAGAGGCAAGCCTACCTTGAGGGGCTCCTGTAGAGTAAATGAGAGGGTGCTCAGTACTCATTAAATGTTCTGAGTCTCCTGATGTCTACTTGTTCTTGCTCTTACTTTAGGGATTTACACTCATACCCTGCAATATGACAGGTCCTGGAGAAGGCTTTCCTGAGATCCTTTTGGATACTGGAGACTCTGAGACCATAGCCACAAAAAGGAGCTGAGGCGTAGGGACAGCCAGCCACCCTCCCCAGGAGAGCCAGTCGAGGGGCAGCAGGTGCCCATGTCCAGTGTGGTGGCTGCTGCTGCAGGAGTCAGCCTGGCGCTGTGTCCTTCCTGACCTCAGTCCTGCCCTAAGCAGTCTTGGGGAGGACACTGTCAGAAGTGTGGTCCTGGGGCTCTTTCTCCCAACCCTAGAGTCATCCTGGGTTATCCCCAGTGGGACTTTTGCATTACAGAAGAGTAAACCAGAAAGTTAGGTAGCTGCTGGTCAGAGTGGGCAAAGTCAGAGGTGGGGTGCTTCTGCAGGGAGCCGCCCTGGCAGTGAACATGCTGCCAGGAAGATTGTATTTGGCTCTCAGCCTTCTCCTGTCCCTGACTTAGTCCCCTATTAGAACCTGGACATCCTCCACCTCGTCTAAAGAAATTAGTGCTGTGGAGAGCCAGCCACAGGCTCTGGGGAGCCATTTCTAATGGGAAAACGTGCCCATTTGCCTAAATGAATCAACTCCATTTCTCTCCCATACATATTTCATGGCTTCCTCTCTGTGTAATTTAATTATCACCATTGTTAGTGTTAATGCCCAGACTGGTGCGGCATGGCTCCCCCCACCCTCCGAGCCGGATGTTTCAGTGGGGCTCTGGGGAGGAGTCGAGAGAATGGAACCATCTCCATAGCAATAGGATGGTATAATTTTCCTAGTAATCTATTGATGTAATCTTGAGGGTTCTGAGTATATCGCCAGCATTAATAAATAAGTCTAAATAACACCCTGGTGAGACTGATATTATTTTATCCATTTTACTGATAGATAAACAGCAACACAGGTTTCTGCCTGCGGGAAGGGCAAGAAAGATAGCAATGTGCATACGAGTGCTGGCTCCTGGAAGAGCCCTGCATCATCCCTGCTGGAGGGGTTGGGGCAGGTGCTGGGGAAGGCCTCTGAGAGCTGGTGGGTTGGTGACATTAGAGAGCACCCTGGATGTACTTTCTGTGACTCTGTGACTGGTCAGAGTCTAGTCTACTTCCTCTGGGTGATGCTGCTCTGGCCTCTTTGTTTTCTAAGTCCTAAAAGCCCTCCCCAGGAGGGTCTTCTCTTTGGTTTCTACCTGTTCAACAACACATTTCCTAGGAAGAAATAACCTTTAATCCAACCCCTGCCTTGACACCTCTGTAAGGGATTATTGAGACTTGGCTCCGTAAATGGAGAGCAGGAGACAGCAAGGAGGTAGGTGATTTCAGTGACAGGTGCTTGGAGGGTGAGCACCATGTCTGATTCTCTGGAAAGGTGCAAGTGTTACCATCTGAGTTTTCCAATGGCCACTACCTTATCAGGAGTATTTTCAGCTCTGCTTTCTCTGGGTGAGGACTGCTGCGCCCTTGGCTGTCTGGGGTCTTACTCAACTCAAGGAATTGGTCCCATTTCCAAGGGCACCGTGTGGTGCCTGATCCTGTCACATGGTGACACTGATTAGGGGCCTTGTGCAGCCTGGTGGCTCCACCTCCAGCTTGACCTCCCTGCCAGTGCATACCCCTCTCACACCTGCTGATAACAGAATAGCTTCTCTGCACTTCTGCCCCTCTCCTGCTCAGGTCTAAGGAGCCTCTCTCTGCAGGGCTCCTCAACCTTCTTACAGGTCCTAAGCCCAGTGCACGCCCCAGCCTCTCCTTTCCTTCAAGGCGAGAGCCCCTTGTGGAGCCTTTGGTCTTTTCTTTTCTTCCATGGACTTCAGTCCATCAGAAGAGTTCTAATACGTGAGATAAAAAGGTCTGCATTTCTGTCTCTTACTTCAAGGTCCTTCCTTTGCTCCTGGTCAACTTTGTGTCCCCTTTGCAAGAGTTTGGATCTTGTATGTCCCCCAAAAGCCCATGATGTGCCATGGCTTGTTCTTAAGTTGGTGCTATTGAAAGGTGGTGGAAACTTTAAGAGGTAGGGGCTGAGGAGAAGTCTTAGGTCACTGAGGGTGTCCTTGAAGGGGACAGTGGGACCATGCTCCTCCTTCCCCCCTGGCCATGAGGTAAACAGGCCTCCTCCACCAGCAGCTTCTGCTAAGATGTACTGAGCTTCCATAGGCCCAAGCAATAATTGGTCTGGGACCAAAACTTCCAAAAACTGCAAGTCAAAATAGACCTTTTCACTTTGCAAGTTGATTTTTTTCAGGCATCTGTCATAGTAACAAAAAGCTGACTAACACCTTTCTCTGGGCCCAGTTAAGTCTGTCTAGGGGGCTTTGTAGCAACATCAGGACAATACAGCTCCCAAGGGGATGGAGCCGAATTGTGTTGGTTTGAGATCATCTCAGACTGCTTCAGGTCTTTCTGGAAAATGGGCAGCTTGGGATGCTGTGCTGGTGGTCCCCTCATATTTAAGGAGTGTCCCCAGCCACAGGACCTCTATCTGCTCCCCTCCCTGACTGGCTGGTTGGACCAGGTGTGAGTGCCTGACTCCAGCTAGTTGTTATAGTTGGGGTCTGGATTGTCCCCTGGAGACTCATGAGATGGTGGTGCTATGGGGTGGAAACTGCCAGAGTTGGGGCCCCATTGGAGGAAGTGGGTCATTGGGGTGTGCTCCTGGAGAGTATGGTGGGACGTTGGCCCCATCCTCTGTCTCTGCCTCCTATCTACCATGAGGTAGGCTACTCTGTGCCACCATGTGCTCTTGATGTTTTGTGGTGCCGGCCAACTACAGACTAAGACCTCTGAAACCATGAGCTGAAATACATCCTTCCTCCTGTAGGTTTATGTTCTCAGGTATTTAGTCACAGCAATGGAAAGCTGACTAATACAGTAATGTACTCAGGTTCTCTCTCCCAGACATTTGTAATTGCACCTTTGTGATCTGGTGAAATAATAATGTATATTGATCTTTGTTCATGGAGTGGGAGGGGTGAGAAAATACTTTTTTGCTCTTCATAATAAGCCCTTTGTTTTCCTTTTTCTTTTTCTGGAGACAAGGTCTTGCTGTGTTGCCTGAACTTGTGATCTTCCTGCCTCAAACTCCCAAGTACCAGGAGTTACAAACTCGTGCCACCACTCCTGGCTCATCACAAGCCCCTTTTGACAACACCTGGCTTTATATTAATGAAGTCAGTTTTGGAGGGTGGGGTTGGCTGCCAGAGGAAGCAACCAAGTGACAAGGATCCAAACTTCAGGCCTCACTTACCGCCCCCTGGGATGGGGAGAAGGGCTGGAGTAATCACCAATGGCCAGCAAGGTAATCAGTCATTCCTGTGCAATGGAGGATCCAGGATCCTAAATAAGGGGCTTAGAGAGCTTCTTGGCTGGTGACATGCGGAGGTGACGAGAGGGAGCACCTGGAGAGGGTGGGGAAGCCAACCCCAATTTGCCCCATGCACTGTTTCCCTCAGGCTGTTTCTGAATTGACTCCTTTTGATTAACTGTCAATGGCAAGTAACTTTTTCTAAGTTCTGTGAGCCATTCTAGTGGATTATTGAACATGGGTGGCATTTATTTGTGTTTGGTTAGAGGTTGCAGGTGACAACTATGGAACTTGCAGGTGGCCTCTGATGTTTAGGGGCAGTCTTGGGAGCCAGCCATGGGGCCTGAATGAACTCTGGACAGTTAGCATCAGGACTGAGTTAAATTGCAGGACACACAGTGTCCACTAAAATTTGAAGAACTGGCTGGTGTGGGAAAAACTCTATACATTTGGTGATAGAATTGTGCATATAGAAAACCAGTTTGTATTTCTTCTAGGTTCAGACAACTGTGAGGCCTACTGGTTTCTGGGGTGCACCTTGAAGGGGAAGCAGAGATCCTGGCCCTTCTTCCCAGCCACCGTGAAGTGAGCTGGCCCCTCTGCTAAGTGTTTGCACTATGAGGAGCTGCATTGCCTCAGGCTTGAAGCAACAGGGCCCAGGGGTGTGGACTGAAAAGTCTGAGCCAAAAGCCTTTCCTCTCTGTAAGCTGATTTATCTCAGGTACATCGTACAGTAATGGAAAACTGGCCAATACAGATGGCTTACCTGAACTGCTCGGCTTCCCTGGAGGGTCAGCTAGCCTGGGAAGCCTTATTCTCTCTCTCTTTTTTTTAAAAAAAATTATTTTATTGGTACATTTTGGGTACAAAACACATTTACACTTCTTATTGGGAACTTGTACCTTTACATGATGCATCATGGT
Source organism: Heterocephalus glaber (assembly GCF_053883595.1). Lineage (NCBI taxonomy): Eukaryota > Metazoa > Chordata > Mammalia > Rodentia > Bathyergidae > Heterocephalus > Heterocephalus glaber. The sequence continues at coordinate 32,182,088 of NW_028258143.1, read as the reverse complement.
TCTTCTTTTTTCCTCATTCCTAGCCCTCCCTTCACCCTTCTACCCTTCCCTATTTACATAGACTTTGTTTCCATTTCTTCAATTTTTCATAATTTTTCCTTTCCTTTCTTTCCTTTCCTTTCTTTCCTTTCCCCTAAACCTCCCACTACCCCTACCCTTTTGGACCTTTCCTTCCTATTTTGCATTATGAATTATTCATTCTAATCACTGGTATATTTTAGGTATACAATATAATGACATTCATCATTGGAAATTTGCACCTTTACATAATCTTTCTTGGTTCTTATTTTTCCCCCGTCCCCTGCCCTCCCTTCAACCCTCCATCCCTCCCTATTTACAAACACTTTGTTTCCATTTTTCCATTTTCTCATATTAATTCCATTCCCTTCTTACCTTTCCCCTACCCCTCCCACTTACCCTTCCCCTTTGCCCCTTTTCTTCCTATTTCACATTATCTATTATACCTTTTAGTCCTTATTTACACTTTCAGTTTCTCACACTAGGAAACTATTTACTATTTATACATGTGTGTCCTATTTATTTCACTTAAGAGTATCACCTCAACGTGCACCCATTTAACTAGAAATGTCTCTAATTTCTCATTTTTTATGACTAAGTAGTACTCCATTTTATAAAAAAACCCACATTTTCTTTATCCAGTCTTCAGTTGATGGGCATTTGGGCTGTTTCCAAGTTTTAGCTATTACAAATTGTACTGCTATGAACATAGGTGCACATATATCACTGTGGTGTGATTCTTTTAATTCTTTGGGGAAGATCCCCAGCAGTGGAATAGCGGGGTCAAATGGTACTTCCAGTCCTAGTTCTTTGAGGTATCTCCATACTGATTTCCACAGTGGTTGCACCAGTCTACACTCCCACCAGCAGTGGAGCAGGGTTCCTCTTTCCCCACAGCCCCACCAGCATTTGTTATTGGTTGATTTCATGATAACAGCCATTCTTTCTGGAGTGAGGTGAAATCTCAGCATTGTTTTCATTTGTATCTCTTGAATGACCAGTGCTGTCGAACATTTTTTCATATATTTATTTGCTATTTCTACTTCTTTGTGTGAGAAATGTCTGTTCATTTCAGATGCCCTTTTTCGGATTGGATCTTTAAATTTGGGAGGTCTGACTTTTTAAATTCTTTATGGATTTGAGATAGTAGACCTTTGTTTGAGGAATAGCAGGTGAAGATTTTTCCCCACATTGTGGGTAGCCTCTTCACACTGCTGGTGGTTTCTCTTGCTGTGCAGAAGCTTTTTAATAAGAAGAGATTCCACTTGTTGATTGTTTATGCTAGTTCATGGGCAACTGAGGTTTTGTTCATAAAATCTTTTCTTACACTGATGTCTTCAAGAGTTCTAACTAACCTCTGTTCCAGCTGGTTCAGTGTTTCTATTTTAATATTTAGATCTTTAATCCATTTTGATTTTAGTTTAGTGCATGGTGAGAGATATAGGTCTAGTTTTAACTTCTGGCAAGTTGAAACCCAATTTTTCAAGCACCATTTATTAAGGAGGCTATCTTTCTTCCAGTGAGGGTGTTTGGCTTCTTTACCGAAGATGAGGTGGCTGAGTGTGTCTAGTGTTGTTTCTGCATCTTCTAATCTGTTCCACTGGTCCTCAGGTCTGTTTCTTTGCCAGTACCATGCTGTTTTTATCACAGTAGCTTTGTAGTATAGTTTCAAGTTGGGGATTGTGATACCCCCTGCCATGTCTCTGTTACCTAAAATTGCTTTTGCTATTCTGGGTCTCTTCTTGTTCCAAATGAATTTTTGGATTGTTTTCTCAAAGTCTGTGAAGTATGCTGCTGGGATCTCAATTGGAATTGCATTGAATCTATATAGAAGTTTTGGAAGTATGGCCATTTTCGCTATGTTGATCCTTCCTACCCAGGAACAGGGGATGTCTGTCCATTTTCTGATATCATCTTCAATCTCTCTTTTCAGAGTGCCATAGTTTTCAGAGAAGAGGTCTTTGATTTCTATTATTAGGTTGTTTCCTAGGTATTTCAGTTTTTTTGGATGCTATTGTGAAAGGAATTATTTACCCCATTTCTCTCTCAGTGAGTCTGTTATTTGTTTAGAGGAAAGCTATTGAGTTTTGTGTGTGGACCTTGTATACTGCCACTTTGCTGAATTTGGTTATGAAGTCTAGAAGACTTTTGGTGGAGTTCTTGGGGTCTTCCATATAGAGTATCATGTCATCTGCAAATAATGACAATTTGACTTCTTCATTTCCTATCTTTACTCCTTTCATTTCTTTTTTTTGTCTAAATCCCATGGCTAATGTTTCCAAAACTATATTGAACAAGAGTGGTGATAGTGGACATCATTGTCTTGTTCCTGATTTTAGTGTGAAGGATTTCAGTTTTTGGCCACTTAGTATGATACTGGTGGTTGGGTTTTCATTGATGGCTTTTATCAGTTTGAGGTAGAGACCATCTATTTCAATTTTTTGTAGGGTTTTTGTCATAAGTGCATGTTGGATTTTGTCAAATGCTTTTTCTGCATCTATGGGGATAATCACATGGCTTTTGTCCTTGGTTCTATTGATATAGTGTATTACATTGATTGATTTGCATATGTTGAACCATCCCTGCATCCCTGGGTGAAACCCACTTGATCAGGGTGTAGATCTTCTTGATGATCTTCTGCATTCTGTTTGCCAGTGTCTTATTAAGGATTTTTGCATCTATGTTCATTCGTGAGATTGGCCTATAGTTCTCTTTTTCAGTTGGGTCTTTCTCTGTTTTGGGAATCAAGGTGATGCTTGCTTCCAGGAATGAATTCGGGAGTATTGCTTCCTTTTCAATTTCACTGAAGAGTTTAAACAGTATTGGCAGTAGTTCCTCTCTTAATGTCGTGTAGAATTCAGTGGTGAAGCCATCAGGACCCAGACTCTTCTTAGTTGATAAGTTTTTAATTATGTTTTCAATTTCCTTGGTTGATATTGGGTTGTTTAGAATTTTTAGGTCTTCTTCATTCAAGTTTGGTAATTCATATGTATCTAGGAATCTGTCCATTTCTTCTGTGTTTTCCATCTTATTGGCATATAGGTTCTGGAAGTAGGTATTGATGATCCTCTGGATTTCTGCTGGGTGTGTTGTAATTTCATCCTTTTCATTCCTAATTGCATGGATTTGGGCATTTTCTTTCATTTTTCTGATAAGGTTGGCTAAGGGTTTGTCAATTTTGTTTATTCTTTTGAAGAACCAACTCTTGGCTTCATTGATTTTTTGTATCATTCTCTTAGTCTCCATTGCACTGATTTCTGCTCTGATCTTTATAATTTCCTCCCTTGTATGAGCTTTGGGTTTGTCCTGCTCTTCTTTTTCTAGAAGCTTGAGGTTCAGCATCAGGTTGTTTAATTGGGCACACTCTGTTTCCCTAATATGTGCATTCACTGCGATGAATTTCCCTCATAAGACTGCTTTCATTGTGTCCCATAGATTCTGATATGTTGTATTGTCATTGTCATTTAATTGAAGGAACTGTCTGATTGCTTCTTTAATTTTCTCTGTGACCCATTGGTTATTCAGAAGTGTGTTGTTCAATTTCCACATGTTTATGAAATTTTTTGAGTTTCTTTTACTATGGATCTCCAATTTCGTCGCACTATGGTCTGATAATATACAGGGGATAACTTCAATTCCTTTACACTTACTTAAACATGTTCTATGCATGAGTATGTGGTCTATTTTGGAGAATGACCCATGTGCAGCTGAGAAGAATGTGTATTCTGATTTTGTGGGGTGGAAGACTCTGTAAACATCTGTTAAGTTCATTTGTTCAAGAGTTCGATTGAGTTCTAGTATTTCCTTACTTATTTTTAGTCTAGTTGATCTATCTATTTGTGACAGTGGGGTGTTGAGGTCCCCCTCTACAATTGTATTAGTGCATATATGATTTTTCATGTCCATTAGTATTTGTTTTATATAGTTGGGTGCACTAGTGTTTGGTGCATAGATATTTATGATTGTCATCTCTTCCTCTTGGATTCTTCCCTTTACAAGGATGTAGTGTCCTTCTTCATCTCTCTTAATCAGTGTTGGTTTGAAATCTCCTTCATCTGCCAAGAGGATAGCTACTCCTGCTTTTTTTTGAATTCCTGTCACATGGAGTATTGTTTTCCACCCTTTAACTTTCAGTCTATGAGTTTCCTTTTGAATTAGTGTGTTTCTTGTGTACAGCATATTGTTGGACTTTGCTTCTTTACCCATTCTGCCAGTCTATTTCTTTTGATTGGTGAATTGAGACCATTAACATTGATGCTTATAACTGAAACGTATTGACTTGTTATTGCCATGACTTTTTCTTTTTGTTGGGTTCTCACCCTTTATATTTAATTTCTTGTCCCACCCAATGGGTTCTTTCTGCTTTGCTTCCTGGGATTGTGATCCTCATTGTCTGTTCCTAGGATATTGTGCAAAATTTTTTGGAGTGCTGGTTTGGTGTTCATGAAGTTCCTAAGGTGCTCTTTGTCATGAAAGTATCTTATTTCTTCATCCATTTTGAAAGATAGTTTTGCAGGGTACATCAATCTGGGTTGGGGACTGTTTTCTTTTAGGGCTCGGAATATGTCACTCCAAGCTCTTCTTGCCTTGATGGTTTGTATTGAGAAGTCTAGGAAGCCTTATTCTTGTCTTGCAGTTTGCTTCACAGCCAGGCAGGAAAGGGTTTACTCAGCAGGTGTTGTACCCCAGTGACTAAGACAGAAAAATGACTAAGACTGACTCCCAGAGTGACAGTACTGGCAGGTGGGCCCTTATGGAGGTGATTAGCTAGAGACAAGGTCATGAGGTTAGGGGTCCCATATGGCTGTAGTGTCCCTGTAAGAAGAGACACCAGAGAGCTTACTTCTGCTGTTTCTTTTGTCATGTGAGCACTCAGCCCGATGGCGTCCATCTATGAGACAGCAAGGGAGCTCTGACCAGAACCTGACTTCAGTTCCCAGCACTGTGAGAATTAAAATTAAGCATCTGTTCTTGAAGCTGTCCACAGGGTCCCCATGGAGGCTGAGGCTCAGGGTGCACAGGATTCTACCTTCACTTAGTCACACCTTTTAGGGGTCAGGGACAGCCTGGGGTGGAGTCAGGACCACATGAGGTTCAGGTTGGACTTCAGGGTATGAAGCTGTGTGCTTCTGGTGGAGGATAGGATGAGGGGTGGAGGAAGCGATGCTCATGTGGTTGAGCTGTGTGTGGCAATGCCCAGGTCCAGAGCCCCATGGTGTGGGGAGCAGGGTGGAGCAGTCTCTGAGGGGGTCTCCAGCCTGCTGTACCCACCTCTCCTCACACTGGCCCTGCTGTGGGGGGGTGGCACTGGGGAAGCCAGTGTGCAAGCCAGGCATGGGGAACAGGTAGGAAAGGGCTGGTTAAGGAATGTAATTAATGGACATCCTTCCTCTTTCCACAAAGGATTTGCCCTGGGAGATAGAAATCAACCTGGCAGAGAACAGAGAAAAATTGAGGACTTATTACAACTACAACTGAGGAGACCACATTCAAGCCACCTCAAAAGCATGTTCTCGGGTTTTATAGGATGGTGACTGTTTCCACAATTAATTACATCTCTGATGTGTCAGGACTTGTGATGGAGCAGCAAAAGTCAAATTGTCTTGTAAGAATGGGTGTTTTCAGACAGCTTGGGTCTGAAGTTCAGCGTGAATGCTCTCAAAACCTGGTCTAACAAGGCTGCCAGCTTCATTCCAAGTGCCCTACACCAGTGCTGCTCCCTTTGATCTTCTTCCCTGATAGGTTCCTGGTAGCTTACCAGAAGAATTTACAGAACATAGTAATTACAAAGAGAGGACAGAATTCCTGGGCCAGGGAAATGTAAATGACCCTGCTGTCTGTCCCCTTACCTGGGGCTCCTCAGCCTGCATCGCTGTCTCTGCCAGCTCAGCTTCTATCTCGGCTCTGCACTTGCAGACCCCGTCACGGGTAGATGCCCTCAAGCTTGTGGCTGGTGTTTCAGCTGACAGGGCTCCCTGTGCTGCGGACCAGGCCAGCCTTGCTCCCACCTGCCCTTGCTGGCCTGGCTGCCCTTGGTGTCTTCCCTGCAGGTCTGTGAAGGGAGGGTCTGGCCAGCCTCCCTGGCCTCCTGAGGGGGTCACTTGTGTTTGGGCACAACGTGACTGGATGACACAATCCTCTTGCTTTCCACATTCTCTGTGTTTGGTTTGCTCTGCCCTGGGCTTCTTTTTTATTTATGTCAACATTGGCTGGTTCTAGATGTGTAACTTCTCTTTCTTTCCTTTTTCTTTCTTCTTTCTTTCCTTCCTTCCTTCCTTCCTTTCTTTCTTTCCTTCTTTCCTTCTTTCTTTCTTTCATTTTCTTTTCTTCCTTTCTCCCTTCCCTCCCCTCCCTTTCTCCTTCTCTCCCTCTCTCCCATCTTTCTTTTTTTATTTTATTGTACTAGGAATTCAACCCAGGGCCTTCACACTGAGCAACATCCTCATCCTTCCCCCACCTTTAAAATTTTGACAGGGTCTCACTAAGTTGCCCAGGCTGGACTTGAACTTGAGATCCTCCTGCCTCAGTCTCCCACTTGGGATTACAGGCTTGTGTAACCATGTTGGGTTTAGCTATGTAGCAGCTATTGATTCTTTTGGAACAAGGTTTAACTTCTTAAGAAAAAGAAGAAGAAGGAGGAGGAGGAGGAGAAGAAGAAAAAAAGAAGGAGAAGAAGGAGAAGAAGAAGAGGAGGAGGAGAAGGAGGAGGAAGAAGAAAGGAAGGTAGAATGGTAAGCCCAAGAAAAGTAAAGCACACACATTACATAGTTGAGGATTTAGAATCTGTGTCATTTTGTATTTTTTTATTAAAAATTTTTTTTTGGTACTGGGGATAGAACTCAGGTCCTTGTGCTTTTGAGGCAGGCAGTGGAACCACTGAGATAAATCCCCTGTGTCATTTTTTAAAGCTGAGTTTGAAGGTGGCCTTGAGCTCCTGGTAGCTGTACCTGAGTCTGAGGCTGTAAAGTGTGCTTGGAGGAGCCTGGGGATGCAGAGGACTCATCGTCAGCAGGGATGTGCTCTCCAGCCACCACTCTTACTGGCATGAAATCCTGAAAGTGTGCCCTTGGCCTTACATGTATCTGGCAGGCACTGTGGGCATTGTCCCAATAGCCACAAGAGGGAACCAAGAAGGACAGGGCCTGGGCCCCCTGGAAGGGCAGAGCCACCCTGGGCTCAGACAGGACCTCAAGCCCCAGCAGACTCCAGACTCCTTGTCTGACTTGCTCTGCTCCAGCCATGCCTGCTGATGGAGAGGTGCTGTGCATGTGCTGTGATCACAAGGCAAATGATGCTGGCTCAGCTGCTCAGTGTGGACCAGAGGTATCCTCAGGGGTGTGTACATAACTTGACCAAAAGTAAAACCCAAGCTACCACACTGGATCCCATGCTTAGGGCTCTGTTTTGCCTGTCCCCTCTCCAGCCCCAATACATGCAATACATGCAATACATGCATCAGGGAACCTCATTTCTGGTCCCAAGAGTCTCCTGCTCTGGGCTTATCAGCAAGGTAGGGAGCTGTGGAGCAGGCGCAGGGGCCCAGGCTTATTCTTCCCATTCCCAGCAGTTTCCTGGGCCAGCCCCACTTCCTCCCAGGATGAATAGGGATGAACTTGGCAGCACCTGGTATGGTCTGCAGCCCTGTACCAGGGCTTGGCTGACCTTGCCCCGCCAGCCCTTGGCACCCTTGCCCTCGGCTCATGGGGCCCTGCTGCCTGTCCCTTGATCTCTCTGGGCACCATGCTCCTCACTCCTGTGGGAACTCCTTACCCTCTCTGCCTGGGCCATTCCCCACATGGGCAGGCCCTGCCTCTCCAGTACTCTGCTCCCTGACCGCTTGGTTGATAGCAGGTGGTGTCCCTAAGGCCCCGAACTTGAGCTGCACTTCCTGCTCTGGGCTGCTCCCAACCTTTCTCTCCACTTTCAATGCTACCCAGGACAGGAACCCTGTCTATCTCACTCCCTCAGAGTCCCCACCCTCATGCACATTAGACATCCATGGGATGTGTCTTATTGTGTGATTTGAGTAATCCACCACTGTAAATGAGGGCTTTGAACCCACCAGGCAGGGTGACTGAGCAGCAGTGGTTTGAAAGCTACATTCTTGCCCTGTGCCTTTTGCATTTCCTGGCCCTATGGCCCTCCTGGTACCCAGCTAGCTGTGGGCATGGGCCCCTGCCTGGCCTCTCTGGCATCATAGCCCACCCAGCCTTTGCTCTGTGATTACCCTTCGGCTCCTGGAGAGGGAAATCTCCCGTGGTTTCCCTCCTTGGGATGATCATGTATCAGAAAAGAGCCAGGTTGCCCACTTTTCTCCATTGCAAAAGCCGTGCTTTGAGACTTGTGGCTGCTACAGGGTACTCCAGCTGCTCACACTGACTTCTAGAGGGGATCTGCTTCCTGCAGCTTTACCATCAAGTTGTTAAACAGTCATCATTAACTGAGTTGTGTGACCTGACAATTCAGTGTCACTGTGAGCAAAGGTCCTCATCAGGATCTGGCAGTGGTGAGATAGCTTAGAGACAGATGAAGTCCACTGGCCAGGGTTTCCTCTGGCCTGGCCCTGCTTTTCCACTTAGGTGACCACCAAGCCAGCTGCCTGCTCTGCATGTGAGATCTACAAAAACAACCATGTGGCAAGTTGAGGACTTGCTCAGCTGGTGTGGGGTGCAAGTACCAGACCTTCCATTGCTCAAGAAAGATTAGACTCAGGTGAAGTGAGACTCGGGAATTGGCCCCAGGAATAGGAAAGTCTAGGTGCAGCTATCCCAGCACTGAGCAACCAGACACCCCTTTGTTAAACAATTTAACCATACGAGTTATATTAATTGCTATAAATATGAACACAAAACAGAATAAAATATCTTTAGAGATAATGCAAGATAAAATATATCATATAAAATGATGACTTGAAATAATTAACTCCAATAGCTTGTGATATGTAAAGCGGTATTTCACTTCACTTGGGAAAGGTGCACTCATCTGTCAGCAGATGTGTACCGTGGGGTCTGCTAGGCCCAGTTTGTGTCCCTGTTGTGCAACTCTCTGGCCTTGGTCTCTTGCTCAATTCCTGGCTGGGTGGTTCTTGTGGTAACTCTTGAACTATTCATGGATGCAAGGCTACCACTGCAGGGGGAGGACCACTGTGCTAACTTGTCCCTACATAAGGTCTCAGCCTCTGTGGAGCTGAGGGTGGGGCTTAGACTTTTGGGTCAGCAGCTTGGTGCCTAGGTCTGACTCAGTGGACCTGCAGGGGTCTTGCTCCAGGTGGCTACTAGAAGATGCTGGACATGCTGGCAAGGCAATGGCTCTGACCTTGGCCAGGGAGAAGATCTAAAAGAAGGGCATGCTGTATGCCAGGAAGTGTTCTGGGTACTAGGTATATGGCTGTGCACCAAACAAAGCATCCCTGCTCTCATGTTTTAGGAGTGGTGGTAGGCTGGGGAAATAGTAAGCAAGTAAGTAAGTCACATCCAATGTGAGAGAGTGGTGAGGTCCTGAAGCAGGACCACACATGGCATATTTGAGGCCAGAACACACTGGATCAGAAAGTCTTGTTGGTGTTAGGGGAGTCAGGGAGCCCCCAAAGCACTGTTGAACTGATGTGGTCAGAGATGACTGTGGCTGGGACCAGTGCGCAGCTGTGGAGTCAGCCAGATTTTGGATATGTTTTGAAGTGGAGCCAGTAGAAATTAAAGTTAGATATGAGGTGTGGAAGGAAAAGATGACTTCAGGTATTTGGCTGGAGCAACTAGAAGGGTGGAATTTCCACTAGCCAAGATATGGGAGGAACAGTCTCTGAAGGGAAAGATCAGCAATTTCAATAGCAGATGTTGAGTTTGAGATCCAAGTGGACAGGTAGGTGGACAGCTAGGTATAGAAGACTGGAGTTCAGTGTGGGGTGGGATTTAGTTGGTTATTGTGTGCAGTTCTGCTTACATGCTTCTGTGTCTTGTTGCTTCCACCTGGGCTTATGTTTGTGCAAAGTGTCTGCATCGTTGTCTGTGGTAAGCAGTTTGTTTATTGTGTTCCATGGCATTCCACTGTATGAATATACTCTAATTTATTTATCCATTCTACTTTTAATGGTTGTGTTAGTCAGCTTTTTGTTACTATAATAAATATTTGAGATAATCAATTTTGAAAAGGGAAAAGTTAAGTTTGGCATAACATTTCAGAGGTTCCAGTCCATGACTGATTGGCCCCATTGCTTTGGGCACATGGGAACACAATACATCATGGCCAGGGAATCCTGTTCACCTCATGGCCAGGAAGTGAACAAGAGAGAAGAGACCAGGGTCCCACTGTCCCCTCCAGGGGAGCACCCTCAATGACCTAAGACTTCCTGTTGGGCTTTACTTCTTAAACATTCCACCACCTCCCACTAGTGCTGTGGGATGGGGTCTTTGGGAGACATTTCTGATCCAAACCATAGCGATGATCATGTACATTATTCAATATTAGGCTAATGTGGGTGGGCATATTCATTGTGGTTATTCTTGAGTACGCAATCTCAGTCTCAGGTGCCCACATTTCCCTGGGGTCAATACACAAAGGTGGAATTTCTAGGTCGTAAGAAAGCATATGTTAAATTTTACTAGATGAGACCAAACTTTTCCAAAGTCATTGTCCCACTTTGGGTCTGGGAGTTCCTGTGGGTCCATAATGCTTGCAGACATTTGATACTGTCAGAGTTTTGATGTTTGGCAATCTTCTGAGTGTGTAGAGGAATTCAATTCTACTTTTAATTTGCATTTTCCTGTTTTGTGAACGATGCATATCTTGCTTTTCTGACAGAAATCATTAAAAGATACTAGCAATAATAACAACAGGAAGCTGTTTCTAAGATTTCAAAGATCAGTAACAACTAGAAGAAAGGAGATGAGGGAGAAAGTAGAGTGAGCTTCTTTTTCTTCTTACATTGGAGGAGTCTGTGATATTGCTAGGAGCCTGTGTAATTATTGGACTTCAAACCACATAAATATAGGACAAATCAGGAAGTCCTTGACAGCCACATGTGAAACTTCTTCTTTGACTCCTTAGTTGTGCTTTCAAGGGAACACAGGGGTCAAAGCTAGAAAGGGGCAATTGGGAATGGTGTTAAGCAGGGGCTTGCCCTGTAATTTTAATTCACTTAGCTTGGTGTCATATTTCTGTGCAAGTTCCCAAGTAGTTTGTGTAGGCTGGCTGTCCAGAGCAATGGAATCTGGAAAACCAGCTAACGTCCAGGCCATGCTCCAGAGTTGCCAACCTGAGCAGCCTAAGGATGTGAGCAGGTGGTCCCAGCCTGGCTCCATGGGCACACAAGGTATCTTGGCACCACTCCTTGATGTTCCACCTGTCCTCTGCTCAGTGACCTTTGCCAGTTGTATTTCTTTGCCCTAAATAACAGCATTCCAGACTAACGTCAGGTACCAGGCTAACATCAGCCCCTCTGCAGCACAAATGGACATGAGGAAAAGCTGAGAGTGGAAAGTTATAATGTAGCTCTGTAAGGGTGATATGGTTGTGTCTAGATGTCCCCCCTCCAAAGCCTCATGCAGTCTGAGGTGGGGCTTTCTTCAGAGGTGGCTGAATCTTGAGCATGTGATAATTCATGCTGCACTGCTAGGATTAAGGGTGGGTGATTACTAAGTCAGTCCACTGATTAGTCTGGTAGTGCCCTAGTCCTGGTAGCCTGGAAACAATATAAGGGACAGAAAGAGGTTTGTCAGGTCCCTTGCTCTTTTGTTGCTTTTGTTGTCTTCTGCCACCACGAACTGCTTCTCCTCTGTGACACCACTCCACCTTGGGGCCAGCCAACCATGGACTGAAACCTCTACAGACTGTGAGCTAAATAAACCTTTTCCCATTTAACTTTGGGTGTCAAGTATTTGGTCTCAGCAACAAGAGAAAAGTAACTAAGACAAAGGGCTTTCATGTCCGCAAGGGTGTGGGGACTCTGGGTGGTGTAATCAGTAGTGTTACTTAATAGTTTATATGACAAATTCTGTGCCCTTCACATTGAGAAACCATATTTTCCAGTGCTTATGGGACACTTAGAAAAGTATTTCAATTAGGCAACAAACAAGAAAAAAATTCCAGTAAGTTCCTGTAATAGAAATTGTACAGGTCATTGTTTTGACCTAGTATAGCAAAAATGGAGATTAACAACCAAAGAAAAAACCCAAAAACCTCCATACATGTGAAAATTAAACATAAACATAAAAACATTGCAGCCATTTCCTAAATAACTTTTGAATCAAAGAGAAAATTGAAACAGCAATTCCTGAATAACTAAAGAAACAGCAATGTGAAAACCCTATATATCAAAACCCAGGAAATCTGTCAAAGTTATAATGAAGCAAATTTATGACCCTAAATAGTCTTCAATATCAGGCAGAAAAGAAGGGAAATAAAGTAGGCTTTCAATTCAGGTTAAAAAGAGAAGGATAATGTAAACTTCAGGAAAGTAGGACAAAGAAATTAATAGATAGGAATCGAAATTAATGAGTTAAATATCTCAAACCATAAATAAATACCAGAATTGGTTCTTTGGAAACTTCCCACAAAAGAGATAAATCACTAGCTGGCCCTGCAGGCCTCGAGCATCTCACCAGGATACACATGATGGATGGCACTGCAGGCAGGATGCTCTCTGTGGAAGGACCTGGGGTTAATGCTCAAGTCCACATCCCCCCATGGGAATGCTGTTCCTCAAAAACTCAAAAACTTCTGGAATGCAGGAGAGTGGAGAGGAAGGGACTCAGGGATAAACTTGGATGGATTCTAACTAATAAAAGAGAATATGCAAAATTTTTTACTATAAAAAATGTTAAAGAATTTGTGAAATAAACTCAATAGGTCATTTTCCAGATGAATATAAATGACCAAATTTTTTCCCAAAGAAAAACAAAACCCAAATACAATCATAACCATGGAAAAATTAAGAGGGGTCCACAAAGTAGTAGATTAACAACCAGGTGGCAGAATAGGAAGCTCCAGAACTGGTCCCTCCAGCAAACAACTGTTGAGCTGGCAAACTGGCAGAATCAATGATTTTGGAAATCTAGAATCCTGCCACATCCTTAAAGGACCCATGGGAGTGTTTAAGAAAATAGATTATGTATTTGGGTTTTGTTTTGCAGCTACTATTCTTGGTTCCCAGCCTTGAGGCAGGCAATTATAGGCATGATGACCTGGTGTGTCTTGCTCACACCAAGGTGAGAGAATTTTGTTCTCTCTGATGGTTCAATCTGGCTGAAGCAAAACCTGTTCAAGAATTTAAATAGAAAACTCCCTTCCCTTCCTTTCCCTTCCCTTCCCTTCCCTGATTTAGGTATTCAAGAAATTCTCTGCCAGGTCATTGACCACAGAGATAATAGAACAGAGACTTCATTGACTAAATACAATCAAGCATAAAGATTTTCCAAAAATAATTTGGAAAAGTTACTAAATAAATGAACAATTTATGCCCTCAACAACAGCAGCAACAACAACAAAGAGTAATCTCTGAAAAGTAGGAAGAATCTGATTTTCAGAGCTACTGTATTGTACTATTAAATCCAGTTCTTAATCGGAAAAATAGAAATCAACAGAAACCACCTTTAAGATGGTTTTTCTTTTAAGAAAGTCCAGACATTGATTTTATAAGACAAAAATTTTAACTTCTTTATATGCTCAGCTAGTTGAAGGAAACTATGGGGAAAAACCTTAAAAGCTATCAAAAGAGTAGCATATGACTATGTATGAAGTATCAGTGAAGAGAGAAATTATGTAAAGAAACAAAACAGAAAGTGTGGAGATAAAAAAGTATATTAGCTAAAGTGAAAAACTCATTAGACTCTTTCCAAGCAAATGTGAGCAGAGTTGAGGAGGCAGGGAACTTGATGACAGGGCAATAGATATTATCGAGTTTGAAGATCTGAAAGAAAAAAGAATAAAGAAAAATGAATACAGCAAACAAATCTATGGGACACTGTAAGTGGCATTATGGAAGTCCTAGAAGGAGAAGACTGAGAAACAGGTGAGGAAAAAATACTCGAGGAAATAAGGGCTGAAAAAATTCCTCAAACCTGATGAAAGGCATAAAAGACTATTAAATAAATATAGGCAAGAGAAACTCAGAGAAAACATGCTGAAGCAAGTTATCGTTAAACTGTGAAGAGACAAACAGAAAATGTTGAAATCAGCAAAAGAGAAACAACCTGTCACAAACAAAGACCATTCAGTAAGATTAACAGCCAATTTCTCATCAGAAACCATGGTAGCCAGGAGGTAGTGGAGTGATATATTTAAATTGCTGAAGGAAAAACAAAAAACACAAACAAAAACCTGTCATCCAAGAATTCTACATCTGGAAAAACTATCCTTCAAAAGTGGATGCTAGATTAAGACATTGTCAGTAATAATCCTGCCCTATGAGAAATGCTTAATGGAATACTTCAGGTTGAAAGCTGTATGAGGAAATAAAGATCTTCAGTAAGAGTAATTACATGGGAAAATATAGAAGCTAACATTATTGTATTTTTGTTTTTTATGCTCTTGTTGTTTTTATATGATTTAATAGATAAATGCATAAAACAATAATTATGAATCTATGTTAATGAGCACACAATGTATAAAATGTAACATGACAATAACAAACACAAAGGGGAGATGAAGAGGGTAGGAATAGAATTAAGGAACACTATTGAAATAAAATTTGTATCAATTCAAACTACATTGTTATAAACATAGATTTGTAACTGCAGTCTCCAAGGCAACCACTGACATAATAAATAAAAATAATTCAGAAAAGGAAATGAAGAGAAAATCAAGGTGGCGTGCTAGACAAAACTCAATCAGACACAAAAGAAGGTAGTATTGTATAAATTGAAAAAATTGTAGAAATTATTTAAGAAATAACAAAATAGCAGAGATAAGTCTTTCATTAGTAATCATTTTAAATGTAAGTAGCTTAAATTCATGAAGACAGAGATTCACAAAAAAGAATTAAAAATGAAAAAAATGATCCAATTTATGCTGCTTAATGTAGATTTGTTTTAGATTTGAAGGAACAAATAAATTGAAAATGAAATGAAAAAGAGGTGGGGTGGCTATCCTAACATCAAGAAAAAACAGGTTTTAAGTGAAAAATTGTTATAGAGATAAAATATGTTTATAAAAGTGCCTATTCATCACAAAGATAGAAGAATTACAGACATATACATACCAAAGAACAGAGCCCCAGAATGTATGAGGTAAACATTGACAGACTCAAAAGGAGGGATACCTCTACAGTAGTAGTAGGAAATTTCAGTATCTTACATTCAATATTAGATAAAACAGTGAGACAGAGGATCAATAAAGATGTAGAGAACTTGAACAACACTATGAATCAACTAGACCTAACATATACATAAAGAACACTACTGAACAATGACACAATACACATGTTTTTCAGGTGTACTTGGAGCTTTCTGTAGGATAGCCCATATTTAGGATATAAACAATTTCCTACAAATTAAAGGAGATTGAAATCATATAATATATATTCTCTAACCCCAGTAGAATTGAGCTAGAAGTTAATAACAGAAACAGTATAAAAATAAGAAAACACAGGGAAATTAAACTGTACACTTTAAGAAAGTGTGTGGAAGAAGAAGTCACTAGGAAAATTATCAAATACTTTGAGATGAGTGAAAAATAAAACCACAACATACCCAAACTTATAGAGTTTAGTGAAAGCAGTTCTCAGAAGGAACTTTATAGCTTTAGGTGTATATATTAAAAAAAGAAAGATCTCAAATCATTAACCTAATTTTATGTCTTAAGGAACTACAAAAATAAAAGCAGATTAAATTCAAAGCAAGCAGAAGGGAGGAAATAATAAAGGTTAGAGCAGGGGTAAAAAAAATAGAGAGTGGAAAAACAATAGAGAATATCAATAAATTCAAAGTTGCTTGTTTGAAAAGATCAACAAAATTAACAAACTGTTAGCTAGACTAGGAAAAAACAGAGAAGATATAAATGATTAAAATCAGAAATCAAAGTGGAGACATTATTACAGACCTTACAGAAATTAAAAGAAGTGTAAGAGAATACCATGAACACTGTATATCAACAAAGTTGATAATCTAGGTGAAATGGGCACATCCCCTGAAATACACAACTTGCCAAAATTGACTCAAGACAAAATAGAGATAGGTGGGTGTGGTGGCACAGACCTGTAATCCCAGCACTCTGGGAAGCCACTCTATGGGTTCCTCTTCCTGGAGCGCTGTTCCCATGGAGCATCTGTCTCACAGAGCTGATTGGTCCTGCTTTCCTCCTAAGCCTTCAGTCTTGGAGTAGCCTCAGTAGCCATCCATCTTCAGTCACCATGCCCTTTCTGGGCTCCTCTCACACCGGTCTGCTGGGTCTGCTCCCTGTGTGTGGGTCCTGAGAGGATGGAGTTGCACTGTCCAGCCACCTGCTGAAACTCAGGGGTAGGTAGTGCTGGCAGCCACAAGGAGCTCAGGTACACTAGAGGAGGTGAAAAGTGGACACTGCTGTCGGGGACGGGCACATTGCTACATCTGTCACATGGCTGGAGTAGGACTCAGGTTGCCCTTCCATGTGGAGGAGGGCCAAGCACACTTCCTGGCTGGCTTCTCAGACTCCATGGCAGGCTTCTGTCCTTTCTGAGCACCCAGCACCCCTGGCCCACTCCTCACCCTCACAGGAGCAGGCTTCTTGCCCACCTGCAGTGTCCATTGCCCAAGCTCACCTGACAAACTCTTGCACAGGCTGAGGCCAGGCCAAAATGTCTCCTTCCCTGAGCCACCTCACAGCACCATCAGCCAGACAGCCCTGCTGCAGGTTTTCTCTTCATGGGGATGTGCCAGGCTGGGTTGCTGGCCCCTTTGGCTGGAGGACCCTGAGAGTGCATTTCAGCCTCCCCAGGTGGGAGGTCTAGCTCCAGGTGGGCCCAGGGCATGTGAGTGAGCACTCCCTGCGCACGCCCCCTCCTCTCTTTCTGGTTTTTATTTTGTCTGTTTGCCTCTCCCATTTTCACAGAGCCAATCTAGCTTGTGAAAAACAAGCTGTCATCTTAGTGCTTTTTTATCCCCCATTCTCCCTACAGCTGCGGTGTTTCCAGATGTTCATTACTGCTGTATTAGCGGAGGTTGTTAATGACACTTAGGCTGACAGAATGCAAATTGATTCTCAAAAGTTATGCTGATTGCCTAGGCATGTTGCTTACACCAGCTAAGCAAAAATGAAAAAAACCAAAACAAAACAGATAAAATCCTCAAACCCATGACATGTGGCACATATAGTCTTCAATCTAGGTCTTGGGCCACATGTGAGCCAAACATCAAAGGCTTAGCTGACTGGAGAAGGTGCACACAGGATTGGTTTCCAGGGAAGTCTTAATTCTGACCTAAAGGGAGGCTACCCTTGAGGGCAACATGGCTACTGGTGCTTTTCAGTTTCCGGTTTTAGCTATGGCAGGGGCCTTGTCAAACGTAGAGGCCTCAGAGTCAAACTGTCCTGATGTAAGCCCCAGTGTTGCCTCTCACTTGTGATGTGTGGCTTGGGGGAGGTTGTTAACCCCTGAATACCCTCATCTGCAAAATGCAAACAGGGAATGTGGCCTTGTGGAGGATGTGAATCTTAAACAAAACATGCACACAGAACTGGGACCTCTCCCCCAACCCACACCAGTTAGGAGAGATAAGAAGACATGGTTACATGGCAGTGAGCTACTACAGTCTTCACTAGCTCCACCGCAGATGGGGCAGAATTCTGGAACTACCCAGGGACTTGGTGCTGGTCCTGCCTGCTTCCAGACAACCAACGTAGAGAGCTGAAAAAGCCCAAGCTGGGGCACTGTTGTTTCTGCTGCTGCCACAAGGTGTCATTGTTGAACAAAGCCCTGCACAGCAAGGTGGATGCTGGTTCACTACTCTGGTGGGACCTGGTTCCCTGTCCTCATCTAGGCTGCACTGTGCCCTACTCCTTAGCTGCAGTGTTGTGATGTTATCCTTTCCCTCCAAGGAGGCTCTGAGATCCTTCTCTAAGATTGTTTAGCACAAAGAGCAGAAGGTTCTTTGATAGCCTTCTCTGGGGACCAAATCTGTGACTTACCTAGAAAGCACAAAGACTTTGTGGGATTCACCAGTACTCCTAGGTATTGAAAGCTGTCTTGGTGGGGGAAATTCCAGTTCATCAGCACCTCCTCAGACATAAATCACTGAAGTCATGTGATGGTGCTTGGTGATTGGCTGGCTGATTTGAGTTCACTCTTTTCTCTCTTTGTACTGGGTTTAGGCAGTGGGTCACAAGTGTTATTAGAGTCCCTGAAAGGGTGACTTGGTGTCTAAGATACTTGCCTATTGGTTACTTACCTATTAGTCCCGAAGTTCACCGGGGTAGCAGACAGGTAGCAGACAGAGTAGAAGCAATGTGTGGGCATGACAGATATGTGGACTGCTCCTGCATGGAGCCTGCCCCATGAGGCTGAGATGGAAAGATCTGGGAGCTGGGCAAGTGGGTCAGCTACAAGATGTGGTACTTGAGCACCAAGTGTTACTCAAGTCCCCAGACAGAGGGCTTTCTGTGGCCTGGGATAGAGACACTTGTGTTGGCAGGGACAGAAGCCCAGTGTTTCTCCTGGGCAATGACTGTAAAGGTGGGTCAGTGGTCCAGAACAGAGCCAGGGCCAGGATCTTAGCCATTGGGTCAGCCATGGGGTCTTGGCAAGTTGTGGACCTTGTTCAGGGCCAAGTTTCTAAAGCCATTGTGGGAGAATCCTAGCCTATTAGAGTAGGGGCCTTAGAGATCAACCTAGTTAGATCCCTTCACTGCTGGACACCCTCCACTGCTTCAAATGGAAACCAAGGACTGAGAGCTTGTTCCTTTCTTATGAAGCTCTGACAAAAGGAGACAATGGCAACTGAGGATTTTGCTGAGGTTTAAGAGAACAAACAGAAAGAGGGACTTTCAATAAGGCAGGTTTTTGATTCCTGAATAGGGGAGCACCTAGAGGGAACAGTTTGTAAAATGGCTCTGTTCTTACCTGTGAGAAGGGTCTGAGTTCTTGCTCAGGATTCTGGAGGACACTCCCTGGGCCTGGCTTGTATGCACTGTTTGCCAGAGGAGGATAGGAACCCCGGGTTTTCCCTGTGCTGTATTTTTCCAGGGCTTATGGGCATCCTCATTAATTTGTTCATTAATTTGTTTGTTTGTTCATCCATTCTTTGCTGGAAGTCTGTGGTGTGTCTACTTTTGTGGCTGCTGACATCAGAGCCCTAGGGCTCCACTTATGGTGATGGGTTTGGAGGAGGCTGGGATCCTGAAATCTTGGGCGAGAGGAACTCTCTAGGGTAGGACCCAAACAGAGGCTTAGGGAGGTAAAGACCGTATTTCTCAGGAAGGCAAGAAGTGGGGTCAGCTTGTCTGGAGCCAATGTTTTGCTGGGCAGAGGGAAAGGGACAGGAAGTGGGGCCTTCCTCCCTGGAACTCTCCCCACCTGCTTTTTATCTGGTGAACCCTTCAAATCTTGGCTCCAGTGTCACCCTAAGGAAAGTTCTCTCTGCTCCCCAGCCCCAGCCTAAGCTAGGTGCCCTGATTACATGATCTTTCAGCACTGCATGCTTTTTTTTTTTTTAACCACAATTTACATTAACTATGTCCTGTTAATATAAATGATGGTTCACTTGCCATCTGTCATGCATGTACTCTTAGTGCGAAGTTGTGCACACAGAAGTGATACCTCAGAACACTTGCCCTGGCCTCTGGGTGGAGAAAGAGAGTCTGGCTCTGTGTGCAGGCAGGGTCCTGACAGCCACCCCTGTTGCTATCATTCCTGGTGAGCAGTAAGGTCATTCTTAGTTTTCTGCTATGTTTTCTCTGAGAAACAGAACAAAGTACTGCAGGAAATTCTTTCTGAGTTTCCTTCCAGCTTCAAATTTGTGTGCGTCAGAGCAGAGGGACATTTTTTCAAGAGCCCCCAGGGCCTCCAGGTCTTGGCTGGGCTGTGCCCTCTTTTGTTCTCTCTTCTTTCCTTCCACCTCTTTCCTCGAATCCCTGCAGGACACAGGACCCTTCTTGATCCTCCTCCACAAAGACACTCAAGGCTCCTGGCAGGATCTGCTTGCCTCTGCCCACCTGACCCTGAGCTTGTGGGTTGTGTCCTGTCCTGCGGGGGCCTCTGCTGAGGGAGGTGATGACTATCTGTGGTGGGATTCAGCTCAGAAGACCAGTAGACACTCCCTCACATGACCCGATTTTCCACAGATGGTGCTCTTGGGCCTGCCGGCTGTTGCAGGAGATTAATGATGTGGTGCTTGGGGCGGAAGGAGATGTCTTTCTTGATCACACACCATGCCTTGACAGATGACTGGGTTTCCTGAGAACAGAGAGGAGGGGTTTCCACTGACATTTGCATTACAGGAAGCCCAAACCAGACTTTCAGTTTGTTTTATACTTGTCTCTGGAATGCTCAGCTTTGTGGCTAATGATAGAGCTATCCTTTTCCAGTTGCTGTCATGTAAGAGATGGTCAAAGGGATGCAGAAGTGTCCCCTACCACTGTACTGGACACACCCAGTCTGGGCACACAGGTCTTTGTGTGCTGGCCCCCCAGGCAGAAGGAGCTGAGTTCAGCCATGATCTCACCTCTGTGTCTACACAGTTGGAATGCAGCTGGAGGAGGATGCGGGTTGGCCCTTGTGCACAAAGGCTAGACAAGGGTGCTTGAAGCTGTCTGGGGCTGATCGGGTGTGAGAGACCTTTGGACAGGTCCTTCCTGGATAGCCTCAGGGAGGGACTGTCATGGCCCATCTTACATAGCTGTCCAGGCCACACCAGCTGGAAGGGGGACCATTGGGGGCCGGGGACCAGTGGAAAGGGTGACCTAGAAGCTTTTCTCCTTGGCCCCTGGCCAGCCCTTTCTCCATCTGGGACCCAGCCAGTCAGCCTGCTCTGCCGAGGGCTCCAGTGATGTTGGCTCTCAGAGCTCCCATGTCCACACTGCACACTCATGTCCCTGAGGGTCCCCTCTGCTGGGGAGGAGAGGGCACTGGGCTCTGCCAGGGGCTGGATGGGCAGCAGTGGACTGGCAACGCCCATCAGGTGGAAGAGTAGACAAAGGGCAGGTTCATGGGCACACAGTGTGGGGGGATCAGTACATTAAAAGCAAGGCAGGGCTGGATCATCAGGGCTCAGTGGCCTTGATGCAAGGTCCAGGCTTTATTCTGAGCTCAGTGGGAAACTGTGAAGGATGACTACATTCCACTAGGAGGTCTGGGACCTAGACTGAGAATGCTCCTGATGTTCCCACCCCAGGTGCTCCATCAGGGCTCTGACATATGGGCCCTTTCTGACCCTTTTCCCTCAGGCCTGTGCTGGCCTGGGATGCTGAGGAGTCCTGTCCTACCTGCCCCTAGACTCAGCCCCTTGGGGTCCTGCTGCCCCTTGGTAGGCAGAGGCTCTCCTGCTATGTGTGCCAGAGCCAAGGCCCAGGGCCTGCACAGGATACCCTTCCAGAGTGCTCAGGAGAAAGGCCACAAGTCCTATCCTTCCACTTGGCACAGGCATTGCTGGCACACAGCTGTCTGCCCAGCCCCCAGCAGGACCCTGGCACGTGGTGAGTGCTAGCTGCTCTTTTCAGCTGTGTGAGAGTAGGAGATAGGCTGTGACCTGGGTGGACAGATTGGTTGCCTGTCTGGGCAATGGGAGTGGGCTGAGGGTGGGCTGGCAAGTTGGGCACTCTAGGAAGTCCTCCCAAGGCCTCTGGGGAGCCTGCAGGCTACCCCGCTGTGGTCTCCCTCCTTGTGACTAGAGACTTTCCTGCTGTCACAGACAAGAAGAAACCCCACCCTGGGATGTGGCCCAGGCTCCTCTCATGACATCCACTGTGTGCTGTGGCTGATGAGCTAGACTGGACCACAGACTGGACCTCAGGCTGCCCCCACTTCTTCCCCTGATCCCCAGATCACCACATGCATCCACCTCCCCATGCTACCTGCCTCTCTACTCCCACAGCTGAGGCCCCCCAACCTCCCAGGTTCCCATCTAGGTTGGGGGGTGTTAATCATAGCCTCCCTCATTCTTTGAAGGTCTGATCACAGCTGGAGGAGGGAGCAGAGCACCTTCAGCACTCCTGTCCCCTCCTCCTGTCCTGGGTCTCTACTGTGGCTCTTTCTGAAGGTGACCAGGACAGCAGTGACCATGAGTGTGGACTTTGGAGTCTGGTCCAGATTTGATTCTGCCTCCACTCTATTTGGACAAGTGACTTAACCTTTGGAGCTTGCTTCCTTTTAAAATCTGTGTGTTGGGGGTACTCATGGCACATGACTTGCAGAGTTGAGTGCTGAGTGAGGTAAAGGGCACAGCACAGATTGAGTGTCAGCTGCTATACCAGAGCTGTCTCCACCAGGGGAGACTGGAATAGGGAACTCACTGACGTTAAGTGGGGCACTGGAGTAGGCTGAAATCACCTCGTGGTGCCATTTCCAAGAGCCCCAGTTCTACCACTAGAATAGTGTATTCTGAATCAGAGAGTGATTTGCAAATGCTTCTAAGACTATTTTTCAAATCATGTCAGAGATGCTACGGGAACACCTTCAGGGTGTTATGGTTGGATTCACAGTGTTCCCCAAGAAGCTCATTGTGCTGAAGGCTTGGTCCCCGATGAAGCACCGTTCAGAGGCAAGGCTTTGGGGAGTGAGGGGATTGTGAGGATGCTGACCCATCAAGGGGGTGACCCACCAATGAGCTCATGACCGAGTGGATTATGAGGCTATGGGGACTTGTGGAAGGGAGTGGGTGCTGGGGTAGCCTTGTCTCCAGACTCCAGCTCTGACCTCTCTCATCCTTTCTACTTCCTGGCTGCCACACTTTCCACCATGGCATTCTGCTTTGCCACTGACCTAAAACCAATGGAGCTGGCTGACCATGGACGGAAACCTCTGAAACATGAACCGGAGTAAACCCTTCCTCCTTTAAGTTGTTTTTCTTGGGTATTTTGTCACAGAGACAGAAAGCTGACAACACAGGGACAAGATGGGAGATTGTGGATGAGCTCCAACTCCCTCTTCTCCTCTAAGAAGGGCTACTTAGCCTCTGTAAACTCAGATACTGAGTTTTACCTTAGATTTCTTTGAAATCTGCAACATACTGTTAGAAAAATTCAAACATGAACATTTCCATAAGGCATTTTTAAAAAAGTTTGGACACTTGCTGTTTTAAATGAGATAATCATCATCATTTAAAAAATGAAGGCATCAGGCCTCACAGTTTTCTAAATTCTGGGGTTATAAAGAGATATAAATTTATGGTCTCTGCCATGAAAGAGAATAATTGGCAATTTCTCTTAAAGTTGTTTCACTCCTGTGTTCATCCAAGCCTGGAGGGCTCAGCCTCATCTGCTTTATTCTGCTGTCTATTGTAGGCAGGAGATTGTCAGGCAAGAACAGTGAGATGCACTAGTGTGACTCTGAAGTCAGTGGTACCAGGATCCTGACATCTCCTAGGTCTGGACTCTCCTTCACTGACCTGGTCTGGGTGCCACTGAAGTCCAGGAAGTCCCAGGCCTCTATGCCTCAGAGTTTTCAGCCTATTGGTCTCTTGGCTGCTGAGGTGCAAAAGAGGACCTTGAGCTCTGGGCTTAGATGGCAAGAGGAAGTGTAATTGGGCCGAGTTTTGGCCACTTGGCATCCTCTCTGGTGGTGTAAGGATTAGACACGGGGTGTCTTCAGGGACATCCCTGGAGCGCAGAGGGGCTCAGAACACTGTGACTTTTGTTCCTTTGTGGCCTGCAGGCTTGGGGAGGACTCTTCAGGAAAAGTAGCAGAGATGTCTAGCAACTCAAGGAAAAGGAAATGTTGGTAAAACTCTGGGGCAGCCACTAGGGCTGAAGGTGATTGCATTGAGACAGGACCAGAGCAGGAGCTAGGTATCACAGGACAGTGTCCTCTTGTGGATGAGTCAGGCTCTATGAACAGGCTAAGAATTGGATCCTGAGAGAAGAGCATTTGAGATTCCTCCCCACATTGAAAGAGGGGGCTCATCAAGAAGAACTGGGGTCTTACTCCCTGAAGGAGGGTGATGGACATCGTAGGCCAAGACCACTGCATCCTTCTAGCCTATCTCTGCTTGTGTTATTGTCATTGTCTTCACATTGCTGTTGCATGTAGCTGCTTCATTAGTCTTTTTTACCTGTCCCTTTCATCATGTTATTCTTATGTAAAATGCCTTTGAGGGGCTGAAGAGGGGCCTGATTTCCCTGGTGAGGGCTTGAGCTCTGCCCACTGCTCTCTTCTGCATTTCTCACAGCTCCATTCCTGCCCTGCTCCTCCCCCAGCTCAGATCTCACCTGCTCAGCACTGCTGGTGGCTCCTGCCTCTCTTCCACCAAGGCCTGGCTCAAAGCAGATTTTGTTTTGGGGTCCCTGAGATTTTACCCTGACTAGAGCTTCTCTGAGATGCTTGTCTTGGAGCTGACAACAGACTGATGCATTCTTAGCTCTTCTGTGTTTGTTATTTCTCTTTGGTTATAAATTATAATGTCAGTAGCTCCATCTTTTCAGAATTTGAAGCCCACTCCTTTGAGGCTATCCACTTCCTCCTGAGCAGAGACATGTTCTCCCCGTCCTTGCCTCTATCCCCTCTCCTCCCTGTCACAGCCTCTCATTCCACCAGTGTGCACAGGCGTCCTCATCATGAGGCTCAAAAGGACATCTGTGCAATGAGGTGGCTGCAATGGGGACCTCCAGAGTAGGTTGGTGTACTCATGTGGTGACAGTCAGGCAGCCTCTAAGATCAGGTCTGTGCAGAAATGCTGGTGACATCTTCATGCTCATGGAATGTTAAGTGGAAAAAGTAGGATCCTACACAGAATATAAACATACAGAAGAAATTAAATAGCATAGCACAGCATGCAAGAGAGTGCACCAAATGTTGAGTGATTAATTCTGAAAAGAAGAATTTTGTGTGATTTATATTTTCTTTAGACTCTTCCACATTTTCAAACGTCTTCCACAGATTATATATTACTTTCATTTTAATGCCTGTATTATTTTTATTGGCATACAAACACCCTTAGACATTGGAAAGTGGCAGGACCACCTGCACTTTGAGGTGACTCTACCTTGCCTGGTGGAGCAGGGACTTGATTGTGGGTTTTGCTGTGGCCAGCCACTTCATTATTTTATGGGAAGGTGAAGGGAGTTGTTATTACCAAAAACCAATAAATAAACCAAAACAAACAAATAGAAAGCAAGCAGGCAAGTAAGCAAGCAAGCAAGCCCATTTCCCTTTCTGGTCTTTGGATTCTGTTAGGGAGCAGCATAAAGTCAGGTGGATTTATCAGTGCACCCTGGAGAAGGAATGGTAGCTATCATTGGCTTTCATCCAGGGAATGTGCCTGAATGTGGTAGATGAAACATAGACACCTCTGATAATGTGGGAAGGGTATCCAATTCTGGCCCTGGAATAAGACAAACTGATACTAAAAATGTCTCCATGCTCGACCTTAAGCAAGTCATTTAATCTTTCTCATCTACCCAATGGGAATGATGGCACCTTTGTGGCCAGGCCACTGTGAGGACAATGATCACTTAGTCATGTGCTCAGGTGGTACCTGGTGGGCAGGCAGTCAGGGTGCAGGCACAATGTGTTTCCTCTGTGAGCTCTCCCAGGTGGGCAGGCTCCAAAAGCAGAGGCTCAGGGTAGCCTTCCTGCTTTCTGCCAGCTCCTGCAGTTGGTGCTGAATGCACCTGGATTCTCCTCATCTTGAAGTAACAAGGTCTGCAGATGCCTGAGAAGGGCCAAGGGAGGGAGTCAGAGCAAGAGGAAGGAAAAGGGAGAGAAGAGACAGATGGGCATGAAGCAGAGAAAATGGCAACTGTGTAATTATGACAGATAGTATAAATGTGTATTTTTCTTTCCTCTCTTAACTGATTTGCAAAGCAATTATATAAAACAATGTGTTTATAACATATTGTAGGGCTTATAACACATTGAGATGTAGTATACTTGTGAATAATAGTGCAGAAGATGTGGTGGTTAGGAGAAACTACCATTGGGCTAAGGAAATGACCACATATAGTAAAGTAATGGTGAACACCATGTATTGCTGGGTATATAACTGTGATAGTTAACTGGCTATGTCAATGTGAGTAACAAATGCCTGAGTAAATTGGCTCAGTATAGTTCTGGATGTGGAAAACCCACCTGAGGGAGGATTGGTATAAAATGGGAAAACAAAGAAGGAAGACTCGCTTCTGTTTCTTCCAAGAAGCTCCAGTCTTGACCTTTACCTTAGACATTGTGTCCTGGCTTCCAAAACAGACCCTTCAGCTCCCAGCACAGACCTCTCAGCCTTCCACTGTAGACCCTTTGGCCTCCTGATACAGACTCACACAGGACACTACAGTGGGCCCCAGGACTGTATCTTTCGGATCTCCCTCTTCCCCTCTTCCACATCTGACTCTGTGAGCAGCCATTGTAAACCAATCTTATAAATTCTTATATATTTGTATATCTTGCATTAAATTTGTTTCCTAGTAAGCACGGATTGATACAATAACATTAGAGGATGTGACATATATATCGCAATAGTAACGCAAAAGGGCAAGAAAGAGAATAGAGTTGTATAAAAATAACATACTTCTATATATCACTGGAACTAGGCAAATGTGTATCTGAAACTGACTGTGCTAAGGCACAGCTAGTAAGCCTGAGAAAAATCATTGAAAACTAACTAAAATGTAGTAAAAAATCATGGAAGAAATTAAAATACTACATTAGAAAATTTCTCTTCAGAAAGAAAGCAGTAGGGGATGACTAGAAGGATGTATAAAACTTATGGAAGACAAAAGGTTAAATGTCAGATGTCCACTTAACTATTTTAACTGTTTAAAGGTATTTTTAGGATACCTTATCCAAAAATATCATGGTACATTCCCCATGATAATCCATATGCTATGACATGAACCTGAACACATTTAGAGAGTATAAATAATATAAAATATGCTCTCCTATTACAATGGATTGAAATTAGAAATCACTATCAGCAAAAATTTGTGAAATTCACAAATATGTGGAAATTAAACAACACACTTCTAAACAACCAATCAAAAAATAAAAAATGAAATGAGACTATATTTTGAGATGAATGCAAATGAAAGCACAATGTAGCAAAATATAGGAGATGCATCATGGCATTGTTTAGAGGGAAATTTATAGCTGTAGATGCCAATTTTAAGAAAGAAGAAAGAAGAAATATCTTAAATAAATAACCTAATTTTACCTTAAGAAACTTGAAAAAGGAGCATTTAAACCTCAAGCAAGCAATCTAAACCTAAAGCAGGCAGAGAAAGGAAATAATAAAGCTTAATTAGTAAACAGAATTGAGAAGTATCAGAGATTCAGTGAAATAAAAATCTGGTTCTTTGAAAAAAATCAACAAAATTGACAAGCTTTGAATGTATTAGCCAAAGTGATAAAAGACGGCAGTTACGAGAATCAGAAATGGAAGCATGGACACTACCAACATTACAAGAATAAAAAGGAACAATTGTAAAGGAGTCTATGAATCATTATATGCCAAAAAATTAGGTAACTAAGATGAAATGTACAAATTTTTAGAGAGACACAATCTACTAAGTCAATAAAAAAAACATAAACTGAATAGATCTACAACAAATAAAGAGATAAAATTAGTGATAATAGCAGTAAAGTACTCAAAGAAAAGCCATGATCCAAATAGCTCACCAGTGAATTCTATCAGATGCTGAAATAAGGAGTAATAGCAATCTTTCATAAATTCTTCCACAAAACAGAAGAAGAGGAAATATAAAGTCATTTTGAAGACTTATTCTGTTACTAAAACAGAGACAAAGAAAACACAAGGAAAATATAGATCAATACTACTTATAAATAGGAATATAGTATTCAATGAAATGCTAACAAATTGCAACCAGCAACATACAAAATAATTATAGACTATAACCAAGTGATATTTATCTCAGGAATACATAGTTGAACATATGAAAGTCAATTATTGTAATATGTCATACTGATAGAAAAATACCCCACTTGATCATCTTAAGAGACACAGAGAAATCATTTGACAGAAATCCAAAACCTTCCATGATAAAAACAGAGCAAACTAGAATAGAAAGCAACTTCTTGAACCTGATAAAGGTGAAAAATCCATAGCTTATATCTTACATTATAGTGAAATACTCCATACTCCCAAGATCAAGTGAATAAAAAAGATTTATGCTCTTGTTGCTTCTACTTAACATTGTACTATAGATTCTATCCAGGGATATTAGGCAACAATCTAGATTGGGAAGGGAGAAATAATTAAAATTTTCTCTCTTCAGAGATGATATGATTTTGTGTGTGGAAAAATCATGAGGAATTTAGGATACTCAGTAAAAAGTATAATAACTAAAGAGTAACTTTAGCAAGGTTGCAGGATGTAAGATAAATATACAAAAATCATTTTTATTTCTATCCACTTTCAATAAACAAACCAAAAATGAAATTGGGAAATAAATTCCATATAAATGGAATTTAATGGAAGGTGATTTGGTTGTTCTTCAAAGAGTTAAACATAAAACTACCCAATGTCTCAATAATTCTACTCCTAGGCATTTACCTAGGAGAAATGTAAACATGTGTCAGCAAAAATACAAACGTTTATAGAAGCACTAATTGTAGTAGCTACAAAGTGGAAACAACACAAAACTTCATCAACTAGTGAATGGGTAAATTAAATATGGCATACTAATATGTTTAAATAGTTTTTATATTTAAATAACATCAAAATGAGTAAAATACTTGTGAATAAATCCATATTCATAAGTGCTAAAAGTATACTCTGAAAACCAAAAAATGTTGTTGAAAGAAATTAAAGATCTAAATAAGTAGAAAATAGGGCCAGGAATTTATCTCAGTGGTGCCACCACCTTCCTTCCAAGTGGAAGGTCCCGAGTTTGATTCCTGGTACAAAAAAAAAAAAAGGAGAAATCAACCAACAACAAATGCTGGTGATGTTGTGGGGAGAAAGGAATCCTTCTCCACTGTTGGTGGGAATGAAGACTGGGGGAACCACTATGGAAATCAATATGGAGATACCTCAAAAAAATAAGATTGGCGGTCCCATTTGACCCAGCTATTCCCCTGCTGGGTACTTTCCCAAAAGAATTAAAAGAATCATACCATAGCAATATATGCACACCCATGTTTATAGTGGCACAGTTGTAATAGCTAAAACTTGGAAACAGCTCAATTGCCCATCAGCTAGAGACTGGATAAAGAAGATTTTTTTTTTTTTTAAGTGGAGTGTTATTCAGCCATGAAGAGTGAGAAACTAGAGACATTTATAGCTAAATGGTTACACATTGAGGCAATACTCTTAAGTGAAATAAATAGGACACACATGTGTAAATACTGAATAGTTTCTCTGGTGTGAGAAACTGAAAGTGTAAATAAGGATCAAAATGTATAATAGATAATGTGAAATAGGAAGAAAAGGTCTAAAGGGGAAGGGGAAGTAAGAGGGGTAGGGGAAAGGAAAGAAGGGAAAGGAAAAATGGAAACAAAGTCTTTGTAAGTAGGGAGGAGTGGAGGGGTTGAAGGGAGGGCAGGGGAATGGGGAAAAAATAAGAACCAAGATATATCGTGTAAAGATACACATTCCCAATGATGAATGTCATCGTATCATATACCTAGAATGTACCAATAAACAATGAATAAAAAAAGTAGAAAATATCTCATGTTCACAAGTCATGAGACTGAATAGTTAGGTGACAATACTCCCACAATTTATCTATAGATTTCATATAATTCTATTAGGATACCAGTTATTTTATTTGTTGAGATTGACAAACTGAGTCAGGGTCAGTCACTTGGCAGAACAGTGAAGTTCTGTGGGAAGACCATGGATGCATGGTGATGGTGGTCTCCAAGGTGGCAAATGCACCTATCAGAGAGAGAGAAAGGAGACTCACATCTGACTGAGAGAATTGGAACCTGCAAGGAAAACGTAGGATACTGCTCCCAGATTGGCCCTCCACAGCCAGAAGTTGGCTAAAGGGAGATCCAAAAGTGGGTCTCATGGTATGTTCTCAACTTGCCCCGGTAGATACCACCATAACGAATTAGACTGTTACTACTGTCGCTGATTTGATTGTATAGGAATACTCTTGACTCAGTGGACAATTTTATGCCAGTGACTCTGTCTGCCAATTCCATCATCACATCCAGGGAGAGGGACAGCAAGACTTCCTAACCCAAGAACTTGGAGTGGATCAGACTCTGCAAGAATGCCTGCAAACTGGCAGAAAGAAGCCCTGAGTCTGAGTTAACTTCAGAATTGCAGTGAAAGGTTCAGAGGTGTTACTGGGGTGTAAGCACTCAGACTCTCTGGCAAAGAAGCTACATGTGAATCACATATGCAGTGTCTCACTGGAATATTTAACCTGTGTTCCCATTGGACATCTTAAAGGTTTGAGTTTTTATTTGTTTTTTGATTTATTTAGTAGTGTAGGTTTATGTTATGTTCTTTTATGGTTTTTCTGTTTATTAGGTTTTTAATTTTGTGTGTTTTTTCCTCCATTGGCTCTGATTTTTTTGTTATGATAAATTTGAGGGTTTATTTTATTTCTCCCTGGCTGATTCTTCTCTTCCTGCAATACCAATCCTGAAGTATTAAAAAAAGAAGAAAATTTTTATACAATTTTATGACATTTTTGGCCGAGAGTTTCTAAAGACACTTACTGAGTGGCCTTTCAGTAGATTAGGAAAACGCCAAGATTACAAAGAAGCTAGGATCTGTTTTTTTTTTTTTTTTTTTTTTTCAGTTTAATAGATGATCTGTAAATGTGTTCTGGCCAAAGATAAAAATAGGAAATATCCAAGGACAGATTTTTTTTGTCATCTTTTGTCCCATCTCCCTCTCCAAACTCTCCACACCTTTAGGGGTGAGCTGAAAGCATACTCTCTCCCTCCCTGCATTCTTGGGTCAAAAGATAACAAATTGGTGGTCCTTCTTGATTCCCCAGGTTACATCAGTGCCACTTTAGCATTTTATTAGATGCCATTTCCTGTTTATATGACTTGCTCTGATAAGATTGTAAACCCTGGGGTAGAGCTGAGGAAAAATAATATTATATCATTCTTTTTGTATTTTCTATCCTTAATGTAAACATTTTTCTCAGTCAAATTGAACACTAAGTCTTGATTGTTCTTGAATTTAGCCCGAGACATTTAGACAGTGAACAGCTAATAAATACGCCTCAGGTCATGGCAGAAGAGAAACTAACTTTTAGCTAATTGTTCATTATGTCCAAGAAATTGTGTCAAATATTTTACGTAGGAAACAATCTTTTCCCTGTTAAAATTTGTTTTCAAGTTACAGATTATATTTTTAAAACCAACAATATTTGAGAGAAGACATGACATCCTTAGTAATTCAGTCTGATTGTTATGTCATCACAAATATTTTTGTTTGCTGAGCAGTTTGTGGTTCTTTGGGGAATTACTAAGAATATATATATTTGTACTGGGGATCCAACTCAGGCCCTTGAGCTTGCAAGACAGGTGGCAGCACCACTAAGCTAAATCCCCCGGCCTAAAATAACTAATATTATAAATATTACAATCAAACAGAATGATAAATGCATACAATCACAGGTGATATAAATAGTTTAAAACATGTATGTCTCCTAACATCAGTTATGGCCCTTAGAATCACCCTATAGATTTACTAAATTTAGTATTTAAAATATCCAAGTATTTTGGAAGACTAAAGAATCATTAGTGGAGTTACGGTTTATCATGGCTAGTTGGAGTCCTATACACCTCACTTATCTGTATGACAAATTCTGTTCCCCTTCTTGGGAAATTTTCTGCCATTACTTCTGTGAACAGTTTTTCAATATCATTTTTAAAAAAAAATTTATTTATTTATTTATTTTTTATTAAATTCTTTTATTGGTACATTGTAGGTATACAACACAATTACATTTCTCATTGGGAATTGTACCTTTACATAATCCATCTTGGTTCTTATTTTTTCCCCATTCCTAGCCCTCCCTTCACGCCCTCCACCCTTCCCTATTTACAAAGACTTTATTTCCATTTTTTCCATTTCACATCATTTTTCCTTTCCCTTCTTTCCTTTCCCCTGCCCCTCCCACTATCCCTACCCCTTTGGACCTTTTCTTCCTATTTTACATTTTTGATTATTCATTCTAATCATTGGTACATTTTAGGTATACAATATAATGACATTTCAATGTCATTTTAATGTCTCCTATTTCTTCATAGACTCCTATCAGTCTTATGTTATTCTTTGTATCATATAGTAGCTGCTAGATTGATTTCTTGTGGTCCTTTGCTATTTTTAAGAAATCTTTCTTTTCCTGTTCACTAATTGCAATTCTGTCTTCTGTATCTGATATTCTGTCCTCACATTGGCTCATTCTGCTATGTAAAATTTGATGGAGTTTTTAATCTCCTGGATATCTGTTTGAATATTTTATGGATTCCATTCATGCTGGGATTCCGTCATGTTCCTGTATTTATTTTATCTGTGTCTGCTCTAGAGTTATTAATCATGTCTTTCACTATGGACACCATCTCTGTTGTTATCTGAAAAATTATATCTGATTTTATTTTTTCCAGACCCTCTTTTGTTGTCAGTTCAGGGAGTCCACATGGTTGAGTTTCAGATTGTCCCATCTCATTGCCCATCGGAGTTGACTTTGGTGATCTGGAAGACTAGTTTTGAGTCTTATTTAGGTGTCTTATTTCTATTTTTTTTGTTGTTAATGATGTTTTTGGTTTAATTCCTAGGTTGTTGCTTATAAAATGCTTATTGCAAGTATCTTTATTGCTAGTATTTAGAACCCTTAGGGAATGGCTACTTCTTGGATTGTCTTCCAGGTTTAGTTGGCCTGTGGGTTTTGAGTCTGTAATGGCCCTTAGGTAATCTCAGTGTTGGCATACCAGGAAGGACAACTGACTAGAATGATCACATCACCACAGCCAAAGTAATACAACCAGCATCAACAATAGCATCACACACAGCCTAGAAAATGACAAGCTGTGGTAACTATTGATCTACCACTTTTGACCACATGAACCAGACTTGTGGTTGTATATCAAGATCTAGAACCAACCAGAAATATATTTGCAGTAAATAAGCCCTTCAATATAGTGAATATGCCCACTGGGGAGATTTAGAAGGAGTTGGGGGGAGTACAGAAATAGAAGGAGAGGGAAAGTTTAGAAGTAAGGTTAGAGGACACAGGAAGATCATGCAAACTTTGGGAAACTGGTGAAGACAGAGGAAAGAGAGAAGGAAGGAACAAAAACAAGAACAGTACAAACTGACAGCAACAGAAAAACCAAAAACTGTATTCTTGCTCCCATAAACATATGAACAATTGAGAAAAAACAGGACAAAAACAGAAACAAGAAAAGTGAGAAATGAAGAACGAGAAAAGAAAAGAAGAAAAAATGTCCTTTTCAAGGCATGTCTATGTTGTCCCTGGAGGGCAACATGAGTAGCATACAGATCTGTGTTGACTGATCTCAGTAAGCCAGCCATAGTCCACTGGTTTCTGGCTGTGAGGCTGGAATTGAGTTCCCTGACCTCTTTCAGGTTTGGACTCTGCACAGTTCTACTGAAGGTTCAAGCTGCACTTCCCCTACACCAAGTCTGGTAGGAGGTGTTGACCTCAACAACTCACCACATGCTGCAGTCGGCTGTGCCTTTGTTGAGGTGACTCTTTGCTCTCCCAGTGAGATTCAATTCTCAACAAGCCTCAGAGAGGCCTTCTCTCTACTGCTCACCACTGTGTCAATTCCTGGGCTCAGAACAATGTCCTTCTGGATCCCCATGCTGCACTGCTGTCCTGGCAGGCCTCTGGCTGGGGCCTGTGTGCCATTACCAATGATATCTGGGCAGGCCCATTGGCTCTGATTTAATAGTTGTCTAATTCTTTCCCTAGTCTCAGCTCCCTTTCTAGTTTTTTTCACCTTAAACCCCCTAAAAAACACTACTACCATATTTCTTTATTCTTTTTTCAAATACATATACTCCTCCTCCCAAGTTTTAAATTTTCCATACTTAGCTCCTACACAGTCACTTCTTTCTTCTCTAGTGTTAACCCTCTATCC
The DNA here is from genome assembly GCF_053883595.1 of Heterocephalus glaber. Lineage (NCBI taxonomy): Eukaryota > Metazoa > Chordata > Mammalia > Rodentia > Bathyergidae > Heterocephalus > Heterocephalus glaber. Next base: position 32,147,920 of record NW_028258143.1, on the reverse strand, counting down.
TCTCCATTCTAAGCCTTTGGCTCTCCCATATTTTCCCTAGCCTATTGTCCTCTCTGTCAGCAGGCTCTGACAACCACATAGCTTCCCTCAATCTCTAAGTAAACATCCTTCCTCCCATATTTTGCTCTTGCTCCCACAAATATCATCTGAAAACTCTCAATACCTACTCTTCCACTCAACGTAAAGTACTTCAATAGAATCAGACCACAAGTCAAACTTTTCTTTTCATCTATTACTATTCTTTCTTCAAACCTCCCCTGTAGCATCTTACATTTCTCATCCAACCACCTTCCATTATCCTATCTCCACTTCACCTACTTCATTGCAGAACAACTACAAATAATAAATGGTCATAGTGTGCAGAGAGTATAGTCAAATAGGCGAAATGTAACAGCAAAGACTACCATATAGAAGCATTATATGATTCAATTGGTTGATGTTATAACCAGAAGTAATTCTTTCAGCAAAACATAGAGACAGAGTCCAAATCACTTAAAGTAAATGACAGAAAGAGTAAATACTAGCACTGGACATGCAAAACTGAAAGTTATTCATGGGGAGGCAACACCTTACTAAAAATCTCCATATAAGTCACATAATCTCTTCACTTCTCTAGTCCTGGACTGCAATACCACCCGTCCCCAAGGGGGAAAAGAGGATAATACACACAAGGATATACATAGAAGTATGGGGAGGCAAGGAAACAGAAGGTCCCGAAGTTCTCCCAACTTTTCCAACAGGGTGCAAATGGTCACAAAGGGAAAGTAAAGTAAACACCAGGTAGTAGAACTCTACAAAAAGTTTATAGAGTGGGTGAAGAAACTAGATGAGTTCAAAGAGGAAATAAAACAAAAATAGCAGTTTCACTCAATACACCCATGGTGAATTATGGAGAAATAGGTAAAAACCTGGATGAACTAATCAAACAGTTCAAACTTGAATGACAAATTCAACAAAGGTACAGAATCCTCAGAAAGATGCCAGATAGAAATATCTAAAATATCAAAACTGTAGAATTCACAAATTTCAGAAATGACCAATACGAAGACAGGGTGTCTGAAACTGAGGAAAAAATAGTGAATTATGATGAAGTACTCAAGCCACAAAGGAAATAAGAGAATAAGAGATTATCCAGCAGCTACTAGATGACAATAAGAAGACCAATTTAAGGCTAAGTGGAGTTATCAAAAAAATTAAAAGATAACATAGATGGATTTACTAACATGTTTACAGAAATCATAGAAGAAAAATTTTCAAATATAAGAAAAGAGTTTAAAATATAAGTAAGTGATATTTGTAGAATACTAATCAAATATGATGGAAAAAGAAGCTCACCAAGGCATACTTTTATTAAAGTACCAGATAGCCACCAAAAACCCAGAATTTTAAAAGCCAGAGAAAACCAAAAACTCACATATAAAGGTAAACCAAGTAGAATTACAGTAGACTTCTCAACACAAACTCTAAAGGCCAGAAGAGCTTAGAGTGAAGTATTTCAAACCCTAAGAGCAAATAACTTCCAATCCAGATTAACTTGTCAGGCAAAACTATCCTTCAAAATAGATGGAGATACAAGTATTTCCATGAAAAAGACCAACTCAAAAGGTATATAAGTGCTAAACCAGCACTCAAGGAAATACTTAAGAATATTATTAATAGAAATAATGAAACTGACACAGCTAAAAATGCAGAGGAAATAAAAACTCTAAGTAAGGTCAATGGATAAACAGCAACAAAAATATTAGGATAAAGATTCACCAACAGATAAAGAAGGCAATGATAGTAAATAATCACCACATCCCAGTAATATCTCTCAATGTTAATGGGCTTACTTCTCCAATTAAAAGATACAGATTGGCAGGCTGGATCAAAAAACAGAATTCAACAGTTTGTTGTGTTTGAGAAATTCATCTAATCCAAAAAGATATTCATAGACTAAAAATTAAAGGATGGAAAACAGTATTTCATGCACCAGGACCCTGAAAACAAGTAGGAGTAGCAATTCTAATATCAGAAATGGTAAATTTCAAGCTAAAACTGATTAAAAGAGATAAAGAAAGTCACTGTATACTAGTTAAAGGAACAATCCAACAAGAAGAGATAACATTGATAAACATGCACCAAATACTGGAGCACCTATCTTCATAAAACAAAAACTGATGAACTTAAAAGATCAAATAAACACTTACGGAATCATAATAGAGGATTTTACCACCGCACTTTTAAAAAGAGAGAGCTCAACTAAAGAAATATCAGCTCTGAACCACATGCGTGAACATATAGATTAATAAATACTTACAAAGTATTCCACCCCTCTAAACAGAGCATACATTCTTTTCAGCAACACATGATGCTTTTCCAAAAATAGATCTCATACTAGCCCACAAAGCCTGCTTAAGTAAATACAAAAGAATTGAAATCACCCCATGCCTCTATCAGAACACTATGCAATGAAAATGTAAATCAACAATAGAAGAAATTTCAGAAAAGGCAAAAGCTCCTGAAAAATTAACAACATACTTCTAAACAGCTTATGGGTCACAGAATAAATCAAGGAAGAAATTAAAAAATTCTAGAGGTTAATGACAGTGATTGTACAACTCACCAAACCCTATGGGACACTATGAAAGCAGATCTAAGAGGAAAATTCATCACTATCAATGCTTGCATTAGGAAAACAGAGCAAGGCCAAATAAATAACCTTTTGAGAAATCTTAAAATACTTGAGAAACAACAGCAAACCAGCCCCAAACTGAAATTAAAGAGGGAATTATAAAGATTAGAGTGGAAAAAAATGAAATTGAGATTAAAAAAAAAACCAGTTAAAAAAAATCAACAAATCAAAGAGCTGATTCTTTGAAAGAATAAATAAAAGAGATAAGCCCTTAGCCAGATTTACCAAGAGAAAGAGAGGAAAGACTCACACTAAAGCAATTAAACATGAAAAAGGTGAAATCATAACACTTAAAATCTAGAAGATAGCAACTATTTTGAAAAATTATATTCCAAAAAATTAGCAAATTTTGAAGAAGTGGACAGATTCCTAGATGCATACAGATTACCAAAACTAACCCAAGAAGGCATAAATATGCTTAACAATCCAACAACAAGTAATGAAATTGACATAGTAACAAAACTAAAAAAAACAAAAACTAAAAAAACCTAGGACCTGATGGATTCACTGCTGAATTCTGCAAAATCTTTAAGGATGCTACATCACCAATACTCCTCAAGCTCTTCAATTAAATTGATTTTTTTTTCTTTTTTGGGTACTGGGGATCGAACTTGGATCCTTGTGCTTGCAAGACAGGTGGCGGAACCACTGAGCTAAATCCCTGGCACTTCAATTAAATTGAAAGAGATGGGGTGCTCCAAAATTCATTTATGAAAGCCAGTATTGCCCTAATCTCAAAACTGGACAAAGAACCAACTAAAAAAGAAAACTATAGGCCAAGGTCCTTAGTGAATGTAGACGCAAAAGTCCTCAACAAGATATTAGCAAATAGAATGCAGCACATTATCAAAAAGATCATACATCATGATCAAGTAGGTTTCATCCCAGAGACGCAAGGATGGCTCAACATACATAAATCAATAATTGTAATACAGCACATAAACAGAAGCAAGATAAAAAACCATACGATCATATCAATAGATGCAGAAAAGGCTTTCAACAAAATCCTACAGCCCTTTATGATAAAAAAAAACTATGAAAAAAAGAGGTATAGAAGGACCATACTTGAATATGTTAAAGACATGACAAACCAACAGCCAGTATCATACTAAATGGGGAAAAACTAAAAGCATTCCCCTCAAAATCAGGAACAAGACAAGGATGTCTATCACCACTTCTATTCAGTATAGTACTTGATACATTAGTTGAGCAATCAGGAAAGAAAAAAAGAAATAAAAAGAATACATATCAGAAAGGAAGAAATCAAATTATTATTTGCAGGTGACATGATACTTTACACAGAAGACCTAGAGAACTCCACCAAAAAACTCTTAGAATAACTAATTGAGCAATGTACCAGGATACAAGATCAACACACAAAAATCATTAGCATTTGTGTATACAAATAATGAACTTGAAAAGAAAATTATGAAAATAATACCATTCACAGTAGCTTCAAGAAAAATGAAATACCTAGGAATTAACCTAAGCAAGGCAGTGAAAGACCTCTACAAAGAAAACTACAGTACTCTGAAAAAGGAGATTGAAGAGGACAGCAGAAAATGGAAAGATGTCCTCTGTTCCTGGATAGCCAGAACCAATAATGTCAAATGACCATACTCCTCAAACTGTTACACAGATTCAATGCAGTCCCAATAAAAATACCAACAGCATACTTTAGGGATCTGGAGAAAATAATACTAAAATTCGTATGGAGACAGAAGAGAATCAGAATAGCAAAAGCAATTTTGGGTGAGAAGAACAAACCAGGAGGCCTTACAATACCTGACTTCAAGCTATACTACAAAGCAATAGTGATAAAAAACAGGGTGGTACTGGAACAAAAACAGATATGCAGATCAATGGAACAGAATAGAGCATACAGAAACATGCCCAGAAGGGGCCAAAGGCTATGTTGGAGGAAAGACAGCCTATTCAACAAGTGGTGCTGGGAAAACTGGTTATCTGTTTGCAGAAGATAGAAACTGGACCCTTATCTTTTGTCCTATACTAAATTAAAATAAAAATGGATTAAAGATTTGAACTTTAAAACAAACATTAAACCTACTGGAAGAAAGCCAGGTATGGTGACACACACCTGTAATCCCAGCACTCAGGAGGCTTAGGCTGGAGGATTGCTGTGAGTTCAAGGCAGTTCGAGGCCAGCCTGGGCTACATAGTGAGTTCAAGGCCAGCCTAAACTATACAGTGAGACCTTGTCACAAACAAACAAACAAACAAACAAACAAACAAATCTTCTGGAAGATATAATAGCTGGGTTCTGTTCAGAAAGTCCTTGCCTATGCCTATACCTTTAAAAGTTGTATCTGTTTTGTTATATGATCTCCTTTGACTCACAAACAGCTGTAGAACAATTGTTTTGACTTCCATTTTACAGGGGGAAGAAACTGAGGCTCATAGAAATTCAAGCTCAGGCTTGTAAATCATGAAGACAAGAGTCAAACACAGGCAATTTGATGCCAACTCTGCAGAGTCCTGAGAGACCTCAGGCTTGGAGGAAAGACCCCGGCTTCCCAAGCAGCTGGAATTTAGGGTTGAGCTGTGAAATGATGTGACTTTTCCAAGCCTTGCTTTCCCTTCTATAAAATGGGGATAATGCTTTGAGTGTGCAGAGCTGCAGGCAAAAGACCTCTGTGTTGGAGGTCAGCACTGTTCCACACTGCATACCCAGCAGGCACGAGTGGATGTTTCTGCTACTGCTTTTGATATCAGGGCTCAGGCTGCCTGCAAAATGCTAGCACAGACCTTGAAGCTTGGGAGTGGGTCAAAAAAAGGTAAAGCTCTGCCTATTATCTCAGCTTCAGATATCGACATTGGCAGACTCCTCTATGCTTGTGGGGGGAATGCACTGAAACTCCTGCCAAGAGCAAAAACTGATTTGCCCACTTGCAGTCCAGCCCTCTGATCTGTCCTTGGAGATGAAGTAAGGAAGCTACCTCTGTGATCTGAAGCTATTTTTATCTGCCTCTCAGCAGTGTTTATGGTACATTAAGTGTTTTGTGGGGAGAGGGGCTATCAGCAGGCTGAGATAATGACTGCCCTTGGCCCAGCCCTGTAAATAGGCATCTTTTGTCTTCTCTGACAGTATTGTAGGGGCTGGGTGTGGGTCACTTGTTGGTGGCAGTTGATGTCCCCAGCCCCATTGGTGATGTTTGGATGGCAAGGGAAGGCAAGGTGGCCCTGTGTGCTGTGCTGTGGCAGGAGAGTGAAGGTGGGAGTGGCGGCTCTGTGTCCCCAGGTTGTCATCTCTGCCCTTCTGTCTCTGAGTCGCACACATCAGGCCATCTGGACATGTGCTCCTGGGCCTCTGTTCATTCATCAGAGCTTTGGGCAGAGGCCACTCCCACCAGCTCTGCCTGCTGCCTTTTCTGGAGAGAAAGATTCAGACAGAAGGGGTGTCTGTGTGCTGGCCTTGAGGATGAGGATGAGCCACAGGGAGGAAAGGAGGATGGAGGCAGGAGGAGCCTTCTAGCAAAAACCTGGAGGTGGAAATCAATGTAGCAGGGTAACTTCACAGCACTACACAAACTGTCCAAGCCATTTCCCCAGGAGCTGCTTTCCAGGTGCCCTGGCTCCAGGGCACAGAGCTGGGTGTGGCCTGGGACAAGTGTGGTGGTTTGTTTCAGGTGTCAGTTTGGTTGGCCATGGGGTCCCTGCACATCTGATCAAATGTTATTCTGGGTGTGCCTGTGAGGGCATTTGAATCTGTGGACAGAGTGGAGCATGTGGCCTTCCTCAGTGTGGGTGGGCTTCATCCTCTCATTTGAGTACCTGAGTAGATTAAAGAGGCTTGGCAAGAGGGACCCCAGCCTGACTGCCTGCATCTGGACACTGGGCCTTCCTGCATTGGACTCAGCCTTTCTGGCCCTCAAGCTTGCTGGCATCTGGACTGAAGTGACACCATTGGCCTTCCTGCTTCTCATGCCTTTGCACTAGGACTAGGGCTACACCAGCAGTGCCATGGGTCTCTCTCTTTCTCTCTCCCTGTTACTCTCTCTCCCATATATATATATATATAGTCACACACAGAACCATACATGAATATATTTTCTTGCTTCCTTTTCTCTGGGGAATTCCCTAGAGCATCACATACCATTTTGCCTTTGATACTACATTCTGCCCTGAAACACACAGCAGAGTCTTGAACACCTATGATCTTAGTGGTGACAACCAGACTTTTGGGAAGAGGACTCAGCACATGAGGCTGGGAGCATAGATAGGTGGGGAACCTGGTGTGGTAGCATCCCAGAAGTCTGCCCTGCTGAGGGGATCAAGCTTTGCCTGAGGAAGGTGACCATGGAGTCTACAGGGCAGAACCCATGAGGAGGGCTGCATCTGTACTTCCACTGTCTGAGCCTCAGAGGATCAAGGGGTAGGCAAATGTGTACTTGACTATTCTTGAGGAGAAGGATCTTGAATTGAATGATATTGAATTGAATGATATTTACCCAATTGTTCAAATCAAACTCACACTTTTTTCCCTAGGGTTGTGTCAGTGCCTGCAAGGCTGACTTTTTCAGTTATTAAATAAAAATCAACAAGTTTATAAAATTTTGCTCAGTTGTTCCCCATGCCCCATCTTTTACCTTGAATTATGTCACAAAGGCTATACCACACTAGGTCTGCTATCTTTAAAAAACACATATAGTAGTTTATCTGTCAGGGTGCCTTTGATCACAAGCAACAGGAAAAGCAGCTCAACTTGTTAAAACAAGATTTCTTGTTGAAACAGACTTCTTAGACTAATTCAGATGATGTGACCAGGCCTGTGGGCTTCAGGTGAGGCTTGGTCTGGCAGCCTGTGTTATTATGAGCATGTTCCATGCTGCTTTCTACAGTGTCACTTTTATTTTAAATTTGTTCTTTGTCAATCCCCAAGATGACAGACAGTAGCTTCTTGGGCTACCCGAGTCTTCTTTTATGTTTAGCAGTTGGAGCTTTGGTCAAAAGCAGCTGACATTTTGTTGAAATTCATTTTGCCAGCTCCCTCCATATATATATATATATATATATTTAAATTTTTTTTTGTGTGTGTGAGTGGTTTCACCTAAGCAGAAATTGCTAAACTTTTATCAGCCAGGTGGGGGAGTTAGTAAGGCTCCTGTTCACCTAAGTTAGCATTGGCTCCAGATCGCCTTGGTACCCCAGCGAGGTGCTGACATTCAGGGCACTCACCTGTAAGATGGGTCTAGTGAGCCCTGCTTGAGGCCATGTATGTCCTGCTCCATGATGAGGGGGTAGAAAGTGGAAACTGCCGTCAGGACATGCTGTCCACTCCCATGATCTCTGCAAAGTGCTGTGGGAGCCTTGGTGACAGCTGGCAGATCCAAAGGGTGATGGGGAGGGCAGAGGAAGGTGAGTACTGCTGCCAGCCAGGCCCTGGAGCAGGGGTGGGGACTGGTGAGGTGTGCAGGTTGTTGAGGTCAGGGGGCTGCAGAGTCACCCACCACCCCACACAGCCCAGGCCTCTCTGAAGCTCCTTGTGCAGGGAAGCTTGGTCCCAGTGGCTGTGGAGAGGAGAGAGACGACAGATGAGTAGGCGTTGGAGGTGTGCACATGGAAAGCTTGCTGCTGGTCTAGAGTCAATTAGTCCTTGAAAGAGCAGGTTGCTATAAGAGTGCAAGCCTGACCTGGCATCTTGCTGGCTTTGTTATGCTGGTGATTGCACTCGGTTGCTCCTGCCTGGTGCAATCTGCATGTGACTCTCACATGCCAACACCATGCCCTTGGACCTACAGAACCATCAGCTAAATAAACTCCCTTCCTTTGCAAATTATCCAACCTCAAGCATTTTGTTATAGCAACAGAAAATGGATGCCAATGCTGGCCGTCCTTCTATGTGGACATTCCTGAACTGGCACTGAAGGTGCCCTGATAGAGGAAGGAGCTTGTGCCCAGGGAACCCTTCAGGGTCCCGTGCAGGGGGTAGCATGTGGGTCAAGACATGGGAGAGCCTTGCAGGGGAACTGGCAATGCATATGTGCACCTGAGGCTGCAGGGCTCTTGGAAACCCAGGGTTGTGTCATGCAGTAGGTGAGCTGAGCTGGCAAGGAGTGTGGTAAGAGCCCTGATCACCCATTCCCCAAAATGGTGGCTCTGCTAACTTACGTTCCCAATAACAATGCACAAAGGTTCTTTTTTCATGAGCATTCTTGCCAATTCTTGATTTCTTTTGTCATTTTGGTAATAGCCTTTCTTTTTTTTTTCTTTTTTAAATTCTTTTATTGGTACATTTTAGATATACAACACAATTACATTTCTCATTGGGAACTTGTACCTTTACATGATGCATCTTGGTTCTTATTCTTTCCCCGTTCCTAGCCCACCCTTCCCTATTTACAATGACTTTATTTCCATTTTTTCCATTTCTCAGCATTTGTCCTTTCCCTTCTTTCCTTTCCCCTGCCCCGCCCACTACCCCCACCCCTTTGGACATTTTCTTCCTATTTTGCATTATCAATTATTCATTCTAATCATTGGTACATTTTAGGTATACAATATAATGACATTCATCATTGGAAATTTTCACCTTTACATAGTCTCTCTTGGTTCTTATTTTTCACCCTTGCCCAGCCCTCCCTTCAACCCCTCCATTCCTCCCTATTTACAAAGATTTTGTTCCTATTTTTCCATTTTCTCACATTAATTCCATACCCTTCTTTCCTTTCCCCTACCCCTCCCACTTCCTTCCCATTTGCCCCTTTTCTTTCTATTTCACATTACCTATTATACATTTTAGTCCTTATGTACACTTTCAGTTTCTCACACCAGAGAAACTATTCGATATTTACACATGTGTGTTCTGTTTATTTCACTTAAGAGTATCGCCTCAATGTGCATCCATTTAGCTATGAAAGTCTCTAATTTCTCACTTTTTATGGCTGAGTAGTACTCTATTTTATGAAAAAACCACATTTTCTTTATCCAGTCTCCAGTTGATGGGCATTTGGACTGTTTCCAAGTTTTAGCTATTACAAACTGTGCTGCTATGAACATGGGTGCCCATATATCACTGTGGTATGATTCTTTTAATTCTTTGGGGAAGATACCCAGCAGGGGAATAGCTGGGTCAAATGGGACTTCCAGTCCTAGTTCTTTGAGTTATCTCCATACTGATTTCCAGAGTGGTTGCACCAGTCTACACTCCCACCAGCAGTGGAGCAGGGTTCCTCTTTCCCCACAGCCCTGCCAGCATTTGTTGTTGGTTGATTTCATGATAGCAGCCATTCTTTGTGGGGTGAGGTGGAATCTCAGTGTTGTTTTCATTTGCACCTCTCAAATGACCAGTTGTGTTGAACATTTTTTCATATGTTTATTTGCTATCTCTACATCTTTGTCTGAGAAATGTCTGTTCATTTCAGATGCCCATTTTCAGATTGGGTCTTTAAATTTGGGAGGTCTGATCTTTTTAAGTTCTGTACAGATTTGAGATAGTAGATCTTTGTCTCAGGAAGAGCAGGTGAAGATTTTTTCTCACATTGTGGGTTGTCTCTTCACATGGCTGGTGGTTTCTCTTGCTGTGCAAAGCTTTTTAATAAGAAGAGATCCCACTTGTTGATTGTTTGTGCTAGTTCACAGGCAGTTGAAGTTTTGTTCATAAAATCTTTTCCTACACCAACGTCTTCAAGAGTTCTATCTAACCTCTGTTCCAGGAAATTCAGAGTTTCTATTTTAATATTTAGATCTTTAATCCATTTTGATTTTAGTTTAGTGCATGGTGAGAGATATAGATCTAGTTTTAATCTCTGGCAAATTGAAACCCAGTTTTTCCAGCAGCATTTATTAAAGAGGCTATCTTTCCTCCAGTGAGTGTTTGGCTCCTTTGTCAAAGATGAGGTGGCTGAGTGTGTCTGGCGTTGTTTCTGCATCTTCTAATCTGTTCCACTGGTCCTCAGGTCTGTTTCTTTGCCAGTACCATGCTGTTTTCATCACAGTAGCTTTGTAGTATAGTTTCAAGTTGGGGTTTGTGATACCCCCTGCCATATCTCTGTTACCTAGAATTGCTTTTGCTATTCCTGGTCTCTTCTTGTTCCAAATGAATTTTTGGATTGTTTTCTCAAGGTCCGTAAAGTATGCTGCTGGGATCTCAACTGGAATTGCATTGAATCTATATAGAAGTTTTGGAAGTATGGCCATTTTCACTATATCAATCCTTTCTATCCAGGTGCAGGGGATGTCTGTCCATTTTCTGATATCATTTTCAATCTCTCTTTTCAGAGTGCTATAGTTTTCAGAGAAGAGGTCTTTGATTTCTTTTGTTAGGTTGATTCCTAGGTATTTCAGTTTTTTTAGATGCTATCGTGAAAGGAATTATTTGCCCCATTTCTCTCTCAGTGAGTCTGTTATTCATGTAGAGGAAAGCTGTTGATTTTTGTGTGTTGATCTTGTATCCTGGTACTCTACTGAATTTGGTTATTAAGTCTAGAAGACTTTTGGTGGAGTTCTTGGGGTCTTCTATATAGAGTATCATGTCATCTGCAAATAATGACAATTTGACTTCTTCATTTCCTATCTTTATTCCTTTTGTTTCTTTCTCTTGTCTAATTACCATGGCTAATGTTTCCAGAACTACATTGAACAAGAGTGGTGGTAGTGGACATCCTTGTCTTGTTCCTGATTTTAGTGTGAAGGATTTCAGTTTTTGGCCACTTAGTATGATATTGGCTGTTGGGTTTTCATAGATACCTTTTATCAGTTTGAGGTAGAGACCATATATTCCAATTTTTTGTAGAGCTTTTATCATAAATGCATGTTGATTTTGTCAAATGCTTTTTCTGTGTCTATGATGATAATCATATAGTTTTTGTCTTTGGCTCTATTGATATAGTGTATTACATTGATTGATTTGCATATGTTGAACCATCCCTGCATCCCTGGGATGAATCCCACTTGATCAGGGTGTATGATCTTCTTGATGATCTTCTGCATTCTATTTACCAGTATCTTATTAAGGATTTTTGCATCTATGTTCATTGGTGAGATTGGCCTATAGTTCTCCTTTTTGGTTGGGTCTTTCTCTGCTTTGGGGATCAAAGTGATACTTGCTTCCAGGAATGAATTTGGGAGTATTGCCTCCCTTTCAATTTCATTGAAGAGTTTAAACAGTAGTGGAAGTAGTTCCTCTCTAAACGTCTTGTAGAATTCAGCAGTGAAGCCATCAGGGCCCAGGCTTTTCTTAGGTGATAAGTTTTTAATTAGGTTTTCAATATCCTTGGTTGATATTGGGTTGTTTAGAATTTTTAGGTCTTCTTCGTTCAACTTTAGTAATTCATATGTATCTAGGAATCTGTCCATTTCTTCTGTGTTTTCCATCTTATTGGCATATAGCTTCTGGAAGTAGGTATTGATGATCCTCTGGATTTCTGCTGGGGCTGTTGTAATTTCACCCTTTTCATTCCTAATTGCATGGATTTGGGCCTTTTCTTTCCTTTTTCTGATAAGGTTGGTTAAAGGTTTGTCAATTTTGTTGATTCTTTTGAAGAACCAACTCTTGGCTTCACTGATTTTTTGTATCGTTCTCTTAGTCTCCATTGCATTGCATTCTGCCCTGATCTTTATAATTTCCTCCCTTGTATGAGCTTTGAGGTTGTCCTGATCTTCTTTTTCTAGCAGCTTGAGGTTCAGCATCAGGTTGTTTAATTGGGCTCATTCTGTTTTCCTAATATGTGTATTCCCTGCTATGAATTTCCCTCATAAGACTGCTTTCATTGTGTCCTATAGATTCCGATATGTTGTATTGTCATTGTCATTTAATTGAAGGAACTGTCTGATTTCTTCTTTAATTTCCTCTATGACCCATTGGTTATTCAGAAGTGTGTTGTTCAATTTCCACATGTTTATGAAATTTTTTGAGTTTCTTTTGCTATGGATCTCCAATTTCATCGCACAATGGTCTGATAATATACAGGGGATAACTTCCATTCCTTTGCACTTACTTAAACACGTTCTATGTGTGAGTATGTGGTCTATTTTGGAGAATGACCCATGTGCAGCTGAGAAGAATGTGTATTCTGATTTTGTGGGGTTGAAGACTCTGTAAATATCTGTTAAGTTCATTTGTTCAAGAGTTCGATTGAGTTCTAGTATTTCATTACTTATTTTTAGTCTAGTTGATCTATCTATTTGTGACAGTGGGGTGTTGAGGTCCCCCTCTACAATTGTACTAGTGCATATATGACTTTTCATGTCCGTTAGTATTTGTTTTATATAGTTGGGTGCACTAGTGTTTGGTGCATAGATATTTATGATTGTCATCTCTTCCTGTTTGATTGTTCCCTTTACATGGATGTAGTGTCCTTCTTTATCTCTCTTAATTAGTGTTGGTTTGAAATCTACTTCTGCAAAGAAGATAGCTACTCCTGCTTTTTTTCGGGTTCCTGTCACATGAAGTATTGTTTTCTACCCTTTAACTTTCAGTCTATGAGTTTCCTTTTGAATTAAGTGTGTTTCTTGTATGCAACATATTGTTGGATTTTGCTTCTTGACCCATTCTGCCAGTCTGTTTCTTTGGATTGATGAATTGAGACCATTAACTTTGATGGTTATAACTGAAATGTATTGACTTGTCATTGCCATGACTTTTTCTTTTTGTTGGGTTCTCCCCCTTTCCATTTAATTTCTTGTCATGCCAGATGGGTTCATTCTGCTTTGCTTCCTGGGGTTGTGATCCTCAATGTCTTTTCCTAGGATATTGTGTAAAATTCTTTGGAGTGCTGGTTTGGTATTCACGAAGGTCCTAAGGTGCTCTTTGTCATGAAAGTATCTTATTTCTCCATCCATTTTGAAAGATAGTTTTGCAGGGTACATCAATCTGGGTTGGAGGCTGTTTTCTTTTAGGGCTTGGAATATGTCACTCCAAGCTCTTTTTGCCTTGATGGTTTGTGTTGAGAAGTCTGCTGTGATTCTGATGGGCTTTCCTTTGTATGTGATTTGTTTCTTTTCTCTAACTGCTTGTAGAACTTTGTTCTTCTGTTGAGTTTCTGGAGTCTTAACAATTATATGCCTATGTGTAGACTTTTTTTGATCAAGCCTATTTGGAGTCCTATATGCCTCACTTATCTGTATGTCAAGTTCTTTTCCCCTGCTTGGGAAGTTTTCTGCCATTATTTCTGTGAAGAGGTTTTTTATGTCATCTCTACTCCCTTCTGTTTCTTCATTGAGCTCAATGAGTCTTATGTTATTCTTTTTTGCATCATCTAGCAGCTGCTGGATTGATTTCTCATGTCCCCTTATAATTTTGAAGCAATTTTTCTTTTCCTGGTCATTAATTGCAATCTTATCTTCTATATCTGAAATTCTGTCCTCACATTGGCTCATTCTGCTGTGTAGACTTTCAATGGAGTTTTTCATGTCCTGGAAATCTATTTGCATCTGTTTTATGGATTCCATTTGTTTCTTATTTTGGGATTCCATCATGTTCCTGAGCTCCTCTCTAGATTTATTAATCATGTCTTGCACTAAGGGCACAATTTCTCCTGTTATCTGAGAAATTATTTCTGATTTCATTTTTTCCAGATCCCCTTTTGTTGCCAGTTCAGTGGGTCCAAGTGGTTGAGTATCAGAGTGTCCCATGTCATTTCCCTTTGGGGTTGCTGTAGGTGATCTGGAAGTCTGGTTTTGAAACTTATTTACATGTTTTCTCATTTTGACTGGGGTAGGGTGCTGTTAGCACCTGCACAGATTACCTCCTCTGAGCTGGGAGAGGTGGGACAGGGGCTGGGAGCAGTGGTAGGGATGGTGACCCAAAAGCCCTTTCCTGTGGGCTGGGAGTAGTGGGAGGGATGGTGGCTGGGAAGCCCCTTCCTCTGGACCAGGAGCAGTGGGATGACAACCTAGAAGCCCCTACCTCTGGGCTGGGAGCGGTGGGAGGGATGGTGGCTGAGAGTCCCCTTCCTCTGGACCAGGAGCAGTGGGACTGTGGCTCAGAAGCCCCTACCTCTGGGCCGGGAGCAGTGGAACTCAGTACCTTGGTCTGGTGGTCTCGTGTTCTCTGTGTCTTTGTAGTGTGGAACCAGGTGTCTGCCTGTCTGCGGTGGGGTGATTTGGCATCTTTTGTGTGACTTGGGACCTCGGTAGGGTGTGCACAGAATTGCCTGTCTGCAGTGGGCTGATTCGGTGTGTTCCACGTGACTGGGGGTGCTCTAGATTTATTAATCATGTCTTGTATTATTTCGGATTTCATTTTTTCCAGGTCCTCTTTTTGCCAGTTCAGGTAGTTCATGTGGTTGAGTATCAGATTGTTCTATCTTGTTGCCCTTTGGGGTTGCCTTAGGTAATCTGGAAGTCTGGTTTTGAGACTTATTTATGTATCTTCTCATTTCAACAGAAGCAGCCTGCTGTGTCTTTGTTGAGGTGAGTTTTTGTTCACCCATTTGTCTTGAATTCTCACCTAGCCACTGAGCAGCCTTTAATCTGCTGCTCACCAGTACACCAATTCCTGTGTTCAGAGTGGTGGCCTTCTGGATCCCTGAGCTGACCTGTTGTCTGGGCAGGCTTCTGGCTGGGGCCTGTGCACACTTGGGATGGTATCTAAGCATGCCTCTCGCTGGGGCCCTCATGTAGCTGTTATCTGGGAGGGCCTTTGGTTGGGGGCTGTGCACCCTAGTTCCTGTTGCCTGGACAGGCTTTGGCTAGGGTCTCCATGCACTTATCAATGGTATTGGGATGAGCCTCTGGGTATTGCTTGTGTGCCTGTGTAGCTTTTTTCCAGGCAGGTCCTTGGCTGTGGCCAATGGTGTAGCAGGCCTCTGGCTGAAGCTTGTGGGCCTGTGCAGCTCTTTTCTGGGCGGGACTTTGGCTTTGGTGGGTGTTCAGGAGCCTCTGGGGTCAGGGCGGAGCCCAGGCTGGAATCTGCCTGCAGCTGTGCAGGTCTGGGCCTCACAGCCTCTCTCCGGGATCTGTGCACACTTCCGGATGGAATGGCAGGGCTCTGGCTCTGAAAGAACTTAATCTTGATCACAGAATACTACAATAGCTGTGTAAATTGGCCAGGGCTGTAACAAAATCTCAGACCTAGTAGCTTAAACAACCGAAATTGATTTTCTTGTAATCCTGGACAATGAACATCTGAGATCGAGGTGTCAGCAAGTTTATTCCTTCTGTGGTCTTTCTCACTGGCTTGTAGGTGTCTGTCTCTTTTGGTGCCTCGAAGTGGTCCTCTACTTTGCACATTGTCTGTGTCCTAATCTCCTCTATTCAAAAGAACAACAGTCATACTGGACTAGGGCTCACCCTGAGAGCTTTGTCTGACCTTCATCACCTCTTCAAAGGCCCTAGATCAAAATATAGTTACATTTTGATGTATTGGGGCAAGGACTTCAATATTTGAATTTGAGGGTAAGCACAATTCTGCTCAGCACATCCTAGCAGCCCAACCATCTGGAGTGGGAACATAAGGCATATGTGAAATGCAAGCTCTCAGATTGTCCCCTTTTGTACCTTTCCTTCCATTCTCTCAGGGATGGCTTCTCCAAAACAAGGAGACTCCTTTGTCCAGGCTACAGGAAGCATGAATCCAAAGGGATAGAGCTGGAGGGGGTCTCCACACCAACATTTATGGGGGATTCTACAATGGCTGAGCAGCAGGCCAGAGCACTTACAGAGGCCAGGGGTTTGCAGGGAGACTCATATGAAAATGAAATTCATGGGACAGCTAATGTACTGGGACACCAACCAAGAAGGAGCACAGGGCATAAAGAGGAGTTCAGGGATGGATTAAGGCCAAGGAGAGAAAAAAAATAAGACCCCCAAATTATGCAGTCCAGATAAAACAAAAAGGTTATGCAAGAAAAGACAAGAATATGAAAAACAAAGCAATTATTAACTTCAGATAAAATAAAAGTTATGCAAGAGTGAGCTTGACTGTGAAAGGGCTTAACATTGCTACAATACAAACAATAAATGTTATTTTTGTCAACGATGATGAACCCATCTCTCAGCTTCAAAACAAAAGACAAAACTGAATTTATTGCCAGAGCTCTGCTGCTTAGGCAGTCTTCCAGAAACAGCAGAGCAGGGAATGTAGGGATTAGCCAACCAATGAGGTGGGAGGTGAGGTCTTTGGTCACCCCTTGTATGTTATTGGGGGAGAGAGCTGGTATTCAGCTGGATTAGTCAGGTGAGTTTGTTTCCTGATTGGCTGAATTTCAGGGAGGTGTCTACACTGATTGGTTGGCTGCAAAACATGCTCTCTAAGGCCATTGAAAGGGTTTAACACTGGTTTTGCTACTATGAGTTGCCATGGCTACAGAACAATGGGGCTTTTTGCAGGAGTGTGGGAACTTTTGTATTTTCAATCCATCCAGAATTAATCTGTAACCATGTTGTTGACAATGAGGGATGGAAAGTGTGTGTGTGGTACTGTGCAGGGGTGTGGAAGGGGTGAGAGGAGAGATAATGCCCATCTTCTAGAGTGGGGAGTAAAAGAATCACACTGAAAACTGGAAAATCAAAGTTAGTCATCTTTAAAAAAAATATTTATTAGCCTAGCATCAAAAGAATCTCTTTCTCTAGGGAGTCAGAAACTATGGCATGGGCCAAGGGGATAGCTGTTTTGCCTAACCCTGTAGGGCAGCTCTCCACCCCAGATGTCCTGAGAGAGTGGGGGCAGAACCCCCAGAGAGGCTCAGGCACCCCTAGAGCTGTCCCATTTCTTGTGGGAACCCTAGAGGGCAGCAGAGAGGGCAGGACCTGGCCCTCACTGCCCTGGAGAGCAGCTTGGCCAGGTGGGGTCAGGTGGCCATAGGGCTAACAAGTGAGGACACTGAGTATGTGTTGGTGCCAGGTGGCCACAGATTAGGGTGGACCGGGACACTCCTGAAACCACACATATTTACCACTTTGACAATATTTTAAAAAACTGAATCAAATTTTTGAACATGCTCACCTGGGAGTTTTGAAAATGCACATTGCAGTGTTTTTGTAAAGAAGACAGTTCTTTCTCTAGCACTTGTAGCAGGTGGCTAGCTTTTTGTACCTGTGCACAGTCTTTGCATGATGAATTGGTAGAAGATGTACCTTTTTCTCTAGGGGAAGGAAAAGGCACCTTTCTTGGCACCCTGGTCCTCACCAGGACATCTTAGAAAGTGGAGCGGTTTTGTGTGCCTGCCAAGGGACATGGCATCCTGGGCCCAGGCAGTTGCACATCCCCCAGCCTAGGCTGGAACGTGACCCTCTCCTCTAGTTCAGTAGAAACCTTCAGTTAGAGAAGCAAACTGAATCAAAACCACACAGAAGATTGAAATACACAAGATAAATAGGCATAGCCAGTGACTTAGTGAGATCCTGTCTAAAAATGGGAAAAAAAGCTAGCGTGAAGGCCTTGAGTTGAACCCCAAACACAGGGCAGGGTGAGGTGTGTGAAAAGGCAGATGTTGAAGTCTTCATCCAGTGAAATTCCATTTCACACACATGACGGGCTGGACATTATCTTATTCTAGGGAAAAGTTACAGATTACACGTAGTGTTACATTTTATGTAGGAGGAGCACCAAGCTGAGATACATACATGTGGAATGACAGATGTGGGATTCAAAGGAGTGTGTGTGGTAATCCTCTCATCCAGAAGTAATTGCATGATAGATTTTCTCCAAAGAATCTACAAGTACATCCTGCATAAATGGTCTAGGCCCCTGGAAAAGGACCCCTCTCCCTAGAGGCCGCACCACTACCTTCTGGTGGATAAGAGGACACTCATCCTGGATCACCTGCCCTCCCCAAGCCCAGCAGCTCACCAGGGTGGAGGACATTGAGGGCTCAAGTGTGGACATAACTGACACCTCCTGGAGCCCTCATGCCCATCCTGTTACTGACTGGAAGATTAAAGTGGTTGCGAGGGAAAAAGCTGTGTGGGTCGGCTTTCATTACTGTAACAAATAACTGAGCACAACAATTACACAGAAAGTTTTATTTTGACTCACAGCTTTGGTCTATGATCAGGTGGGACCATTGCTTTTAGGCCTCTGGTGGGTCAGCTTGGTAGCATATTGTGTTGGAGGCTAATGGGATACTCAGCTAGGCTGAGTGAGTGAAAACTGGAGTCCCATGGTCCTTTCTAGGGCCTGTAGCAATGACCTGAAAGCAGCAACCAGGCCCCACACTGAAGGGTACCCCCACCTCCCAGTTGTAGCCCCTGGGGACCATACCTTTGACACATGGGCCTCTGGGGGACACTGACGATCCAAACTAGCAGAGCCCATGGTTGGGCCAGGAGGGGCGCATAGTCCCTGGCACAGTGTGGCATGGGTGATAAGGATGAGTGTGCACAGGTGTGGGGCCAGACTGTGCTGAGTGACTGGAACTTCAGAGCTAAATCTGGGGCAGCAGAAAAGATGCCCCCGAGGTCTATACATGACTATGGCCTGGGTGCAGTGTCTCTCCAGCTTCCTCAGGCATGGACAAGCTATTCTGAAAGGTGTCAGCTGACACAGGGACAGAATTATCTGGGGTTCCCTTTGAGACTCTTCATCCTTATAAGAATCCTTTTCCAGCAAGACAGACTCTCTTCACTTGTAATGGCATTTTCCCTCCCCTCAGCCACAGCTTTGCAGTGAGTAAAACTCCTTTAAACCCCTCTGGGGTTTAAAGTGGCTGGGCACTGGGTGCTCATACACAGAAGTGTCCACAATGGGCCCTCCACCTAAAATGGAGGAGCTGCCAGAGAAATGACAGTTCTTCTTAGAGGACAGTGGCCCCTTCCGTACGAGTCCCAGCCCTCCTCTCCTCTGAGTTGGACTGCCTCTCCACAGCTCTACTCAGGTCCTTAAGGGGAGTCTAATGGCCCTTGTGCTTAGGGGCAGTCCCACCACTTCAATGTCCTCAGAGCCACAGAGCTGAGACTGGCCTGTGGGCATTGGGCAGTGTTGGCAGGAAAGAGGAGTAGCAGTGTGGGCCATCTTCTGTTCAGTCCCTGGGGCCAGGACTCCAGTATTGCATGTTCCCAGCTTGCCTCCTCTGCATCACCATTGCAATTGTCATGGTACTGTGGATGGTGCCAAGCCCAAGGTCCACTGGGCTCAGACCAGAGGACAAGAGCTTCCTGGACAGTCTTCCGCCTTCCCATGCAGGTGGTCTTTAGGTTATAATCAAGAAAATGAGCTCGGAGGCAAAGTTTGCCTGTCCTCCCTCACCCGAGGAAGGGCCTATTTCTGCAATGTGTGATCCCAAAGCCCTTCCTGAGGAGCTTGAAAAGGTGTTTTTAAAGTGCTCACCCCCTTCAAAGGAACTTTCCTGGCCATTGACAACTTAACATGGCCTAGGCTGAATGGTTCCCAGTCTTTCCCTGGAGGAGGGAAGGACCCCAAGAGAAGGGCTCACAGGAATAGGGAGAGACGGGGAGAAGCTGCAGCTCTTGATGTAAGGGGCTGCCTGGCTGGGACAGGGTGTTGAAAAGTGCCTGGTGAATCAGTAATTGGCATGTGTGCTCTGAGTGGAGGTTCCTCCTCAGTCCTATCTTAAGCCCTTCTCTTCAGGTTCTAGGTGTTCCTGGATGTCTTCATGAGTAGAGGAATTTCCAGAATCTTCTACTAACCCACAATGCTTCTGCCTCTTCTCTAAAATCCCATTTTATTCTCAGCTGAAAGAGCTAGGTCTCAAAGGACTCATCCAGTCATCTTGGCTGTATTTGCTTATCT
This sequence comes from Heterocephalus glaber, assembly GCF_053883595.1. Classification (NCBI taxonomy): domain Eukaryota; kingdom Metazoa; phylum Chordata; class Mammalia; order Rodentia; family Bathyergidae; genus Heterocephalus; species Heterocephalus glaber. The sequence goes on along the minus strand of NW_028258143.1, from coordinate 32,127,596 downwards.
GTTCAGATTGTGGAATCTAAGGGGACTGACACATTTAAATGCACAATTCAGATGTGCCTGCTGTTAGTAGAGGTCTTGAGGGTGGAGTTGCTGTCCTATCAGGGCTGTTCCCTGCTCTCATGGCTGAGGTTCAGCACCATTCACTGCCAACTCTGTGCCAGGCACCATTCCAGGTGGGAGACTGAGGTGAATGAAGTCTTGCCTACAGGAGGCCTTTGTCCTGCCAGTACCTCAGGGCATAAGCCTGGATGCTAAGCTGAGGGTTATGGCAGTGGGGACACAAAGTGCTGTGGCAGGTGATGTGCGAGCCTCACTGAGGTGGTGGCTTATGGGTGAAGAAGTATAGAAGAAGCCAGCCCTAAGAACACCTGAGGAAGCAGTGTTCTGGCCAGTACAGAGGCTTGGAGGCTGGAGGGCCTGGTCTTCCATGAGCAGCACTGGGCAGGTGAGGGGACAGGGAAGGGGAGGAGGTGGGGAGGTAATAGGCCAGCAGTATGGCCTGTGGCTCCAACTCAGGGACCTGGTACCCTGGAGGCGGTGAGCAAAGGCAAGACATGATTTGAGTGGAGTCACTAGGCTGGCGTGATGTGAGAGGCCCAGGCTGAGGCAGGGAAGAGCACGTGAGCCTCCTGGGTACCAGTATCTGTCAGCTAGGTCCGCTGTAATGAGTAGACACAATGGTGGCTTATACTGTGGGAAGTTACTGCCTCACATTCTGGAGGCTGGAAGTCCAAGGTCAAGGTATGGGCAGGCTTGGTCCCTCCTCAGGCTTCTTGTAGATGGCTGCCATCTCCCTGTGTTCTCATACGGTCACCCTCTGTGTGTGCCCATGTCCCAGTGAACTCCTCACAGGAGGACGCTAGTCCTATTAGATTAGGGCTCACCCTAAAGGTTTCATTTACCTCAAACACCTCTGTGAAGTTCCCACCTCCAAATACAGTCGAATTCTAGGATCCTGGGGATTAAACTGTCAATATACAAATTTTGGGCGATGGTCACAATTCATCCTGTTACAGTGCCAATTACAGGGGTCCCGGGGAGACAGCATGCTGACTGGGGCCACCACAGCAGCAGGGAGAATGGTGAGAAAGGGTCAGATATTGCAGGTGGGTGCCAAGGGAGGGCATGGGAACAGTCTGTAAGCGTGAAGGCAAGGGAGCTGTATCCTGTAGAAAATTTAATCTAAAACTGGTGAACAGTTGGTTACTTCATAATATTGTCATAAGAAAGCATGCCTTAATGTTACCAGTGATAAAATACTTCTCTCTCAAGAAAAGAACTTATCAAATTCCTAGAAATTGCCACAATGACAGCGGAGTTTTGATGACATATCTCTAAACTTCAAGTTAGCATCTCTTTGTTATATTTTCTTTATTCATTATTGGGTTCCACAGGCATGTTAATTCACAGAACCCACAGCTTTGGAGGGGACCTGGAAGGGACCAGGTCACACAAGTTCACAGGCTTCTGAATCACTTGTGACTGCTATGCTGAAGTCAGGTCTCTAAGGCCTGCATGTAAAGGTGAGATTTGAAATAAACGTTTACCAGCACGGCAGTGATAGAGACCAGGGAAGAGAATGGCTGAAATAAGTATTTCCTTCTTCAGTTGTTTTTCTTAGGCATTTGGCCACAGTGACAGGAAGCTGACTAATGCAGTGCTTCATGGCAAAGAGCATGTGGCAGAAGGGGTCTGGGTGCCCTGTGGCAGTCATGAAGCAAAGAGAAAGAGGAAGAGGTGAAGATTCCAATACCCCTCCAAGGGCACAACCCCGTGACCTCACTTCCTCCCTCTAGGCCCCATCTCCTAAGGTTCCACTACCTCCCAACAGTGCCACAAGTTGGGGACCATGCCTTCAACACATGATCTTTGGCAGACTTTCAAGATCAGACTACGGGAACGACTATTGCTGAAAATAATTTTGCCATGTAGAAGAAGGGTGTTTGAATCTGTTCACTCTTCTAGAACAAATTTTCATGGACTGAGAAACTGAAATAACAAACATTTATTTCTCAAAGTGTAGAGGCTGGATATGCCAGCGTGGTTGGGTGCTTGCTGAGGGAACTTTGGTGGTTTGGATGTGGTTTGAGTGTGTGCCCCCAGGGTCTCTGTGTTGGGAGCTGGGTCCCCAGAGTGGCAGGGCTGGGAGGTAGTGGAACTTTAAGAGCTAGGACTGAGTGAGAGGTCTCTGGGTCAGTGAGAGTCTTGGCCTCAGAACTGACTATGATAGTTCCCCTTTGTGGTTCTTGAGAGAAGGTTGCAATAAGTGGCCTCTCTGGCTTCCTGTATTGATATGTAATTACAGTTCTTGCTCCTGCATGAGCTCTGCCATTACCATGATGCGATATAGTCCAGTGGGCCTGTGCCAGAACTGAGCCGATGCAGGTATCATGCCCTTGAACCTCTAGAATTGTGAGCTAAATAAACCTCTTTCCTTTATAAGTTGGCTACAAAAGTGTTTTGTTAAAGGGACAAGAAGTGGACCAATGCAGTTCTCTTCCAGGCTGTGTCTTCACATGACCTTCTCTTTCTTCCTGCAGGAAGTGAGAGAGATCAGTCCTGAGCCAATGTTGGGGGATCCACCCTCACGGTTCATCACCTTCAAGTACCATTACACTCAGTCCAGAGAGATGATGATACAAAAAATTATATTGGGGTATCAAATAAGAGCCAAGATACATCATGTACAGGTACAAGCACCCAATGATAAATGTAAATGTATTGTGTACCTAAAATGTACCAATAAAAGAATTTAAGCAAAAAAAATGCTTGGAATGCCACTGTGATTTGGAGTAGTTTGAAGGTAAAGGAAATTGGTATCAACTATATGAGGTGTGATCAAAATATATGGTGAATGTTTAAATTAAGAATATTTATTACAGTAAAAGACACATTGCCATGAACAATCCTCAAAGTACTTCCCCTTTCTTCTAACATACTTATGTCATTGTTCTTGCCATTTTCTGAAGCAGTTCTGAAAGTCCTCTTTCATGAAGGTCTTTACAAGGTGAGATAAAAAAATACAGGGAATGCTGCTGCCAAGTGCCATCCAACAGAAGGGCAAGCTCATACAAACATCATGGTGTGTCCTCGTCCACCTTACTCACCACACCTTACTCACCAGACCATGCCACTTCTGGCCTTCCTTAATGCCAAAATGAACATGAGAGGTAAACGTTTTGGATTGATTCAGGACATTGAGGCAGCCATGACAGCACAACTAAAGACACAAAAGAGCACTTTCAGAACTGCTTCAGAAAGTAGCCAGAAAGATGGGATGTGTGTTTGAGGAAAGAGGAAGTATTTTGAAGGGGGTTAATGGCAGTGTGTCTTTTATTGCAATAAGAATTTTAAAATGCAGGCATTCACTACACTTTTTAAATCACATTCCCAACCTAAGCTTGGACTGGGGATGCTGCAGGAGGAGCACATGTGGGGCAGTAGGAATTCAGGGTTCAGACATGCTGCATTTGAGGTGCCTGCTGGACATCCCAGGGGAGCTGTCGGGGGTCAGTCAGATGTTCAAGTTGTAAGCCTAGAGGAGAGGCTGAGGCTGTGGAGAGAAACTGTGGAGGCACTAGTACTTACATAGATTTAAAACCAAAGGATCGGACAGCTTTGACTCCCATAACACAAATAGTATGGCAGCTCTTTCATACTGTCAGCACATGCCCTGTGGAGAAGCAGCTCTCCTGGGTGTGGGGAGGGGAGGTCCAACCTGGCCTGAGGACACAGCCCAGCATCCTTGGGGAAACATGAGGTGAGGTGAAGGTGAGAGAGCCAGGCAGAGGAAGAGGAGGGAGAAGCAGAGGATGATATTCTGGGAACAGGGCAGGATGCACACACCATGGTGTTGGCTGTCACTGAGAGACTCAGGCAAAGATCGACTAGTTCTAAGCTGGAAGGTGGCATGGTCCTTTCTGAGCTTTGAAAAGATCACATAAACTGCTCTGTAGAGAACGGATTACAGAGGTGAAACAATCCATCCAGGTGAGGAATGGAGTGTTTGACCAGAGCAAAAGCTGCAGAGAAAGGCAGTGAAGATGGAGAAATAGGATTCGGGGGACAGGAAATGGGGTGATGAGTGCAAGGAGCCCAAGTGTAGGGTGGAGGGCAGTGGGTTGTGCTGAGAGGAGGAAGACAAGGGCAGGTGGGTGTGGGGAGTCACTTTCAGATTACACAGATTTAGGGGCAGCACTGGGAAACCCTAGAGGGGGGCATCAGGAAGATGCAGGAATTTGGAGTGGGAGCCAGGACCGAGGGCAGGTTGGGCAGCGGGTGAGACTTGCTATGGTTGGGGGGTCACCAGCGGACAGCTGGCTGACAGGGGTGCATGGGAGGACATGTCTTCTAGCAAGAGAGTGGCCCTGCACAAGGAAGGCTGAGATCCTTAAGGACAGATGCCAGCCCTTAGGTAAGAGTCAAGAGAAATCAGGATGATTTTAAAAACTCAGCACTGAGTGGCTGGGTAGGTGGAGACACTGAGAAAGATCAGGAGGGAACAGGGTTCAAGGGGAACAGTGTCAAGTTTGAGAGATTTCTGAGACATCCAAGTGAAGGGGTCAGGTAGCCCTCAGTTCAGCTAGTAAGTGTCAGCAAAGTGGCCTGGCTTGCGTGCTCACACAGGCCAAAGAGGTGGTGACCTCATGGGAGACAAATCAAGGGCCAGACAGAGCATGGGGCCCCTTGGGAAAATGGGGACAAGCTGAACAAAAAGCCTTTGAGGAAGGGCTGAGGGAAACCCAGGCAGAATGGGAACACAGAAGTGGAGAGAAGGTGAGTGATACTGCTGAGAATGGCGACTGTGGATTTAACAACATGGGGCTCAAAGCCAGGATGGTTGGTGGAGTGGTTGGGGAGGAACCCATTGAGCAGGTTCCAGGATGAATGGCACATCCAGTGCCAGAAATACTTCTGATAATGCTACTTATATAAGGATTAATCATGAGACCCACACGAACCACTTTTATTTTCAACTTTCAACTTTCAGTCTGTGCAAAAGGTTGCTACTACAAAGAGGACCCCAAGATACCAGTGTAGGACAGGGATTTGAGTGTGGCCTCATGTAGGGCTCTGGATTCTTACAGGGCTACCATGGGCTACACACCAGGGTGACCGGAGACTTGGAAACCCTGAAGTGACTTCATATCTAGAGGGAGGAAACTTTCAGTCCTTGAACTGGCTGCCACTTATAACCCATCTTCCGCCTCACTTGCCTGTTTATGCATTTGTTTGTGTAAATACCATCATGGGTCTCTGGGGAGATCTGTGCTGGGTCCAAAGATTCTGGTCTGAATTGACCTTGATCTTGCTTGGGAGGCCAGACAGGAGACAAAGCAGAGTGCTAAGCTCTGGGTGGTGATGGGCATGGAGACTGCAGGTCATGGAGAAGGTCTGTACCCAGTGTTGTTGTGGGAAGAGGGGCTGGGAGCTCCTCAGGGGTGGTGACTCATGGGCTGGCTTTCATAGCCAAGTGCAGTCATCAACGTAGAGACAACAGCGGATTCCAAGGCCTCGGCAGGTGGAAGAGGAAAAACATGGTTCAGCCTGATGGACTACCAGGCCTAGGCCCTGGATGGACCACCGTTCATCTCCTCTCTTCTGTATGTTCCCCAGTAGAGTTGGGATCAGGGACTCTGTCTAGCAGAAGACAAAAGCAAGGACTAGGACCTGACTTAGCTGAGGTCACAAGTGAAGGTGGCAGGATTGAGAACAGGTACTCGCAAGTGCCTACTGCCTCAGGCTCTTTGTACACAGGGCCTTACTTACTCCCTGGCCTCATGGAGGAAGACTTTCTCCAGGCAGGTGGGGAAGGTGAGACCTCACAAGGTCACATGGCAGCAAGGCGGAGGTCATCCAGGACCCAAGGAAGCTGTGCCAACTGCACACAGCTTAGAACAGAGGCTGAGACCTGGGCTTTCTGAGGCTGAGTGGCTGGGGTGGGGGCAGCAGTGAAACCCTGGAGCTTTGGTGCCAACAAGGAGGAGTGGCAGGACAACTGTTGTTGCCAGCTTGCTTTGAAGGACCCGGTATTACTGTCACTGGGTATAAAATTCATGTCCCTTTCATGGAGCCAGGTCCCATTCCACTTACCGATCTGCCAATCTTAGGCCTAGTGTTTCTTGGTGGTAATGCTTCTGCCAGCTCACGGAGTCTCTCAGAAAGGCTCTCTGGGCTACACTGCTGCCTCCCCTGGGGTCGGGAGGTAGCCCTATGCCTGAGAGATGAGCCCACCTGGAGGCACTCCACACTTCCAGAGTTCTTTCAGGATGAAACAGGGCCCTGAGGAGCCTGGGCCCATCCCCTGCTGTGATTGCATCAACTTTTGCCCCAGTTCAGGGAGCAGCCTGCAGATCTCTGTGGAGCAAAGAGAGAAAAATGAATTGTCCCTCGGAGGCAGCCACTCCAGCTGCAGCCCTCTCAGTGCCAGCTTGAAAGGTATCCGTCTCTGGCAGTGTCTGCAGGAGGAAGTGGTGCTGGGGAAAGTTGTTTCCCAGATGGGAGAAATTACAACACATTTGCATGCTGATGGGAATGATCCAATAGCAAGAGGAAGTGATGATGCAGGAAAGGGCGAAATTAAGGATCTCTGTCCTAAAATTCCTGGCAGGCATGTGTTTTGGATCATTCTGCCTCTTGGAAGACAGATGGAGGAGGCTTAGCGTACATCACTGCTTGGCTCCTCCCAGCCATGGCTCTCTTGAAGGGCACCCAAAGTGAGGGATTTCTGAAGTGAAGTTGGAAGGTGTAGTAACTTGGGACCAGAGATGTGTCTCATCAGAGTATTAAGGTTTGCCTAGTCAGGGACAGAATATACTTCCTTTCACTGAGAATATTTCTTGCCTCATTTCTTCATGAAAAGGAAGTGTCAGCCAATAACAGCTCACAGTAGAAATGTAAAAGAATAACAATGATGACTAAAATGGAAAGCGTAAAGTAGAAGGATTTAAAGAGTAGAGAGCAGCAATAGCATCCATTCAGCATTCTACTGAGTTGCTGCTTGCCAGCGACTGTTTGGGGCACCACAGAAAACCAGATACAAAGGACCTGCTATCAGGAAAAGGGTTGGAATAGACAGTTAACAATCAGTGAGTCAACAAGATGAGCAGGGGATCATAGCTAAAGCGCCCTTAGAGTCCCTGTAATATCTGTGGCCAGGTGCAAGGCTAGTTATTTTTAGACTCTGTTAAGTTGGCATGTTAAAAGTTTATGTATCCCTGGTACCAAAAAAAAAAAAGCTTATGTATAAAAATTTAGAAAAAACATTTAGAAAATGTTTTTGTGTGACTGTGAGATGACTAGAAATAGCATGCATAACTTTCAAGCAAATAGAGGAGAAAAAGAGAAGCAAGAAAACTAAACCATGCCAATGAAAGACCAGAGAGAAGAAAATCACAGAAAAAGCAAAAGCTTGAGCTATTGGACAACTGTTTAGCAGAGCAATCAAAAAAATGTATGTAATTCTCAATAGTACATGGAATTCTAACAAGAAATTGATCAAGTACTAGGCCAAATGACAGTCTCCACAAATTTCAAAGATGTACCATGCAAAAATTCAGAAATCAATGACACAATTTAGCTAGAAAAAACAAAAACCATGCATTTGAGTATGTAGAAACATATTTATCAATAACTCATAAGCTAAGAAGAGAAAAAAATGTTAATAGAAAATACTTAAAATTGAACAGCAATGAAAGTGCTGTGTATCAAAACCTGTGATAGTATTTAAACAGAAAGTTATAGTCTTAGATGTTTATGTTACATAAGAAAGTAAGCTTGAAGATTAATGGGCATGACATTCAACTCAATAATGAGGAAAACAACAATGTTTAAGTCAAGGAAAGTTGGAAGAAGAAAATACAAAGAGCAGAAATTAATGAAAAAGAAATGAAAAATGGAACTGTAATTTAAAAAAGCAGGATTGTTTAAAACTTCAGGCAAACTTAGACAATTTAGATAACTTATTGACAAATATCGCTTACCAAAACTGAAAGAGAAATGGAAAAACTGAATGGGAAAGCTGAACAGACTCATCAAAGGAGCTGAATCAGCATGTAAAAATCTACAGAGAGATAGAGGGAGGGAGGGAGGGAGGGAGGGAGAGTCCTCTGATGCTGGTTGGCTTTAGGATGAGTTCTCAGGGTCAGCAGGAGAACAGATGCAGATAACTCTAATATTATACAGCCTATTCTTTGTTGTTGTTGTTTTATTTTGTTTTTGAGACAGGGTCTTGCTATGTAGCCCAGGCTGGGCTTGAACTTTCAGTGATCTTCCTACTTCAGCCTCCTGAGGGCTAGGATTACAGGCGTGCACCACCACACCCAGCAGCAGCCAGCCTATTCTTATGATGGGGAGCATTTACTTCAGCTCATTTTATGAAACTAGTGTAATCTTGATATTGAGTAGTCAAGGATACAAACTGGGAAAATTATAGAGCAATCATGCTTATAAATATAGATACCGATATCATAAATAATTAGCAAACAATTCCAGAAAGCAATAAATACAATAAAAAATCATGACCAAGTTGCTTCACAAAAAGCAAGATTTAGCTGGGTGTGTTGGTGTACCTGAGGGGCTGAGGCAGGAGGCAGGAGGCAGGAGGATTGTGAGTTTGAAGGCAGCCTGGGATTAGAAAATGTATCAGTATAATTCATTACATTAAAAGATTGAAGAAAGGAAAGAAAAGCCCTGATAATTTTACTACAAACAGAATAAAATCTCAATGTAAAGCACCTCTTCACATATTTCAGGAAGAAGCTTACTTAACTTGGTAAAGGCTGTTTTTAAACACTTAGTGAAACATTATACTAACATTAGCACAATTTGGTTAAAGTCAAAGACAAAAATACCTGATGTAATTGCTTCCTCATCCTTGTGCTGGAGTCTTAGCCAGTACAATGGAAAAAAGTGCAAAGATTAGAAAGGAAGAAAACATATCTTAGTATTTGCAGATCACTATGACTGTCTACACTGAAAAACGGAATAGAATCTTCAAATTGTTAGAAGCAGAGTTCAGCAAGTTCACTGTATACAAGATGATAGTGTTGGTGATGATGATATGTGCATGGCAGCAACATTAAATTTAAAATCCAAATATTTGAAAGATACAACTTCTAATAACAGCAAAAACTATAAGATATCTAGGCATAAAATGAAGAAACCTTATCCAAATCTTGTACAGATGGTGGTCCAGCAGGGCTGTGAACTGTGGACACTGCTCAGCCAGCGGGGTGTCAGTTCATAGGCTGCGAGGTCTCCTTGAGACCTTTACAGAAAAAGTGCTAAGGCATTGCTGGAAGAACGTAAAGTAAGTATGAATAAGCATAGTTTACTTAAAGTAAATAAGTAAATAATATAAGTAAATGTGAATTAGTGGAAGATTTTACGATGTTCATGGATGAGAAGATTCTATATAAAGACATCTATTCCCCCAAACTATGTCATAAATTCAATATAATTCAAATTAAAATCCAACAGGATTATTGCATGGCATGAGACAAACTGGTGATTTTAAAATATATCTGGACAGCTAAAGGCTAAGAATATCACCAGTATTTTGAAAAAAGAGAAGCAGGAATATTTATCCTAACAAATATACAATAAATAATAAAGGTCTATTTATTTAAGCAGTATGATATTGGTCCAGGGACCATCAAACAAGAAAGTGGAACAGAATAAAGAGACCACAAACAGACCTACACATACATAAAAACAAAGTTGGAGGGAGTGAGCATTAACAATAGTGAGGTCAGACTTTTCTACAAGTCATCCTAAGACAACCATTTATCCCTATGGGAACACATAAGAGCAGATCCTTACTGTGTATCACATACAAACATCAACTAGAATTGAATTAAAAATCTAATTATGAAAAGTAAAACTTTTAAAGGTATATATTGGAGAATATTTTTTATGATGTTGCTATAAAGGATTTCTCAAACAACATAAAAAGAACAAATCACAAAGGAAAAGAGCAATGCATTTGTCCATAATACATATTTAAAATTCTATGAATGAAAGGTATCAAAAACAATGAAAACACAAGCCACTACTGAGAGAAGACATTTGAAAGTTCATAACAGAAACTTAACAGTCAACACATATGAAGGATTTCTTCAAATCAAAAAGGAAAAAGACAACCCAACAGAAAAAAATGGGCAAATAGTGTAAGCAATTCACAAAAAGAAAACTAAAAGAATACTAACCACAAGAAAAGATGTTCAGTACTTCCCCAGTAAAGGCGGGTGTCCCTGAGAGGCCCCAGGTTTCCACTGTCTCCCACTGAACTCTGCAGCTATGGCCACCTTGAGAACTTGGGATGAGAGACCCAGAGGTGAACGAGACTCGCCTTGTCTTGCGGGGGGAGGGGGCATGAACAATCACAGTACATCATGAGCATGCCAAATGGCTCTTTGTACAAAGGACTTGCAGCACCATGATGGGAGCAGCTGGCCTCACGCAGGACATTCAAGGAATTGTTCCCTGAATTGGGGAAATTCTGGCTTTCAAATTCTGGAGCAAATACATCTGCTGCAAAAGTTGTCTTCTATTTCTAGTTCTAAAAACTATTGGAAGAGAGAAAAACATTATGGGATAATGGTTGGACAGAAAGATCTGAGAAATCTAAATTCCTCTCCCAGGCTCACCTCAAATACACTTGGAGATCTGGGGCTTCACAGTCCCATTTGGATAAAAGCTTAAACTCAGCTATCCAGGACTTGCACTTATCATCCTCGCTCCCAACTTGTCTGACCTACTCCCTCACTAAGTCCACTCCATCCTTCCGATTACCCATGTAAAGGTCCTGGGGGTCACAGGGAACTTATTCACTCCAATGCAGTCCACTCCCACCTGAGGACATCTTGTGGCTCTCTAGGCAAAATATGTCCCAAACGTGACCACTTCCCTCCAGGAAAATAGTCCTGTGAATTAGTCACTTTCCCATCACTGGCACCCACAAGTTAAAGGAAAAGAGATTATTTGGCTCATAGTTTCCTGAGCGTTCATTCTGCAGTTGGCTGCTTCCAAAGCAGAAACAGAACAGTAGAAGGGCATGACAGGGGACAGCTGCTCATCCTATGGCAGGCAAGAAGCAGAGAGAGAAGAGGAGCTGGGGTCAAGAATATACCCTTTCAAAGTCACATTCCCAGTGACCCACCTCCAATCAGGCCCCACCTCCTAAAAGCACATTCAGCTACTGAACTCATCAGTAGATGAATCCACTAATGAGTACAGTGCCATAAACCAATTACCTTCCAAACACATGAGACTTTGGGGGACATTTTAGATCCAAACCATTATATTGCACTCTTGGCCCCTGAAACATCTCATCTCATTAGGCAAAATGCATTTAGTCCATCTCTAACAGTTCCAGCACTACTGAAAAGTTTAAGTCCAAAGTCTCCTTTGAGACTCAAGGTAAACTTTTAGCTGTGAGCCCCTGTAAAAATAAAAAAGAAAGCTAAATACTTCCAACAGTAGCACAAGGTAAACATTTCCATTCCCAAAGGGAAAAATAGGGAGATAGAAAAGAATGGGACCAAAGCAAGGCTGAAATTCTGCAGGCCAAACATGAAATCTTTTAGCTCCATGTCCATTACCCAGTGCAGAGATGGTGAGATGTGAGCTTCAAAGTGCTTGGGGAGCCTGACCCCTATGGCAGCCCACTTGGCTTCTCTCTTGGGCTAGCTCTCCTCACTGCTTGCAGTTTCCTTCTGCAAATGTTCCACGTTTTTGGTATTTCCAACTTCCTAGGGTGTCCACTACATTCAACTCGCAGCTTTGTGCACTGCCTGCTCAGCAGCACTGCCTGGCCTCCTAGACTTTTCTCTGAAATGTGGATAGAAGCCTCTGTGACTCCACAACTCTTACATTCTGTGTGCCTGAAAAACCAGTACCATATGGATGACATCAAGGTCTGCTGCCAGTGGGAGCAGTAGCCAGGACTCCTTAGACTATGGCTGCAGTAGTCACTGAGTGCCTATATAGCCTAACTGAGGGAAATACTTTACTAGGTGGCCCTGAATGATCTGGGCTCCCCGGGCTCCCCCCCCCCCCGCCCTTTTTGGTACCATGGATCGAACTCAGGACTTGTGCTTGCTAGGCAGGCAGTGGCACCACTGAGCTAAATCCCCAGCATGGGCTCCTTTCTCAAAGCCAAGTCTTTCAAATCTGTTTACTTTTTATACCCTTGAGCCTGTGAAGGGCAAAGTCTGGGTAATTGTAGAGATGTCTATAAGCCATCTTTCCTATTGTCCTTGTTTTCTTTTTAAGACTAGCTTCTTCTGCAATTATACTTTTCTTTGACCCAACTTCATAGATCCTTGCTTTCTGGCCAGACTGGAAACTTTATATCATGTGGGTTTGCCTTTTACTCCCAATTCTCACTGCAGATTTGGCTAAAAGCATCCAGAGGTACCCTGTCACAGCCTGAACTTTGGGATGCTAGAAATCTTCTCTGCCAAACTTAATCAGTTCACTGCCTTTAATTTTAGTCTTCCACAAAGACTCAGGGCATGGGCAAACCATAGATAAATTATTTGCCTGGGCTTTACTGTGCATTCTGATTGGCATTCTGGTCTTCTGGGCTCTGACTAGAATAACCCATCAGATCCTGCTTATAACATTCTAGGGCTTCTCTAGTCCACATCACCAAAACTTTCCAAACTCTACCCACAAACCAGTTCCAAAGGCTTCTAAACCACATGGTCAGGTGCAGTCAGTTTTGCCCCCATTTCTGTGGTACCAATTGCTGTATTAGTTGTTTTTAGTCACTGGGACAAAATACCCAACACCCACAACTTAAAGGTGGAAAGGTTTATTTGGCTCAGTTTCTGGTGGGTGTAATTCATTGTTGTCTGCTTCAAATGCAGAAATGGCATGGTAGAAGAGTCATGGAGGAGAATAGCTGCTCACTCCATGGCAGCCGGGAGGCAGAAGATGGGGAGGAGCAGCTGGGGATGAGAGTGTGCCCTTTCACGTCACATATCCTGTGACCCACCTCCATCCTGGCCCCACTTCCTAACAGTGCATTTAGCTTTGAACTCAGCAATGGATGAATCTACTGATGAGTATAGTGCCCTTATGATTTAATCCCCTTAGAAACACATGAAACTTTGGGGGAAATTTTTGTTTCTTTTTTTTGTTTTTTCTGGCATGGGGGATCAAACTGAGGACCTTGCACTTGCAAGGCAGGTGTGACACTACTGAGCTAAATCCCTGGCCCCAGGGAAAGGCTTTTTTCTTTAAACTTAAAAAAAATTAGTTTGTTTGTGATATTAACAAATACATTCACTATGGAGAATTGATACATATACATATTGACATATTGCATCTTGATCCTTTTTACTTCTCACCTCCATCCCTAGATCCTCTTCCTGTTTTCACAAAGTCTGTCTCCCTGTTTTCTATCATCTGTCTTTTATTTTGCTTTTAAAAGTATTTATGCTTTGGGTTTTTCCTATAAGACAAAGCATGCACTATTTAACCCTTTGTGTCTGATTTATTTCACTTATCATTATGGTCTCAAGGTGCATCCATTTTCCTAAAAATGACTCAAATTATTGTTCTTTGTGACTGAGTGGTACTCCACATTTTCTTTAGCCATCCATCTGTTGATGGGCATATAGGCCACTTTCAAGACTTAACTATCATAGGTCAGAGATTTAGCTCAGTGGTTCTGCTGCCTGCCTTGCAGGTGCAAGGTCCTGAGTTTAATCCCTGGTATAAAAAAAAAGACTAAACTATCACAAGTTGTGCTGCTATAAACATGGATATGCATGTATGGCTGTAATATGATGCCTTTAACTCTTTTGAGAAGATACCCAGAAGAAGTATAGCTGGGCCAAATGGAATGTCTACTTTTAGTTTTCTGAGGAATCTCCATACTGATTTCAGTAGTGGTTGTACCAGCTTACATTTCCACCAACAAGGTAGAAGGGTTCCCTTTTCACACAACTTCACCAACATTTTTTGTTTTTTGAGTTATTGATCATGGCCATTCTTTCTGGAGTAAGATGAAATTTCAGTGTTGTTTTAATTTGCATTTCTCTAATGACCAAAGATGCTGAACTATTTTTCATATATTTATTGGGTATTTGTACTTCTAAGATACGTCTATTCATTTCAGCTGTCCATTTTTGATTGGGTCTTTTATTTGGGGGTGGTCTAAATTTTGAGTTCTTTATATATTCCAGGTATAGATCTAAATACTTCATAGCACCCTGGCAGGAGCCAGGACTCTGCCTTCCCTATCTTGTCTCCACACACAGCAATCAGGGTCCATTTAAAAATAATGTTCTGTATGATGTTGGCTGTTGGTTTGTATAGATGGCTATTATTAGATTGAGATAAAGACTATTCCAATTTTTTGTAGGTATTTTTTTTTTTTATCATCAATGGGTATTGGACTTTGTCAAATGCTTTTTCTGCTTCTATTGAGATGATTAATTTGTCCCTGGCTCTGTTAATGTGATGTATTACATTTATTGATTTGCATATGTTGTACCTTTTTTGCATCCCTAGGATGAACGGTGATGTTGTGCATTCTGTTTGCCAGTCCTACTAAGAATTTTTTTTCTCTAAATTTCTTGTAGAATGCAGCAGTGAATCCATCTGGACCTGGACTTTTCTTTGTTTGTAAGTTTTTAATTACATCTTCAATTTTTAAATTACATTTTCAATTACATCTTCATCTTTCATTGACTGATAGTGTTATTTAGAATTTTTATATCTTCTTGATTCAGCTTTGACAATTCATATGTATCTAGGAATCTGTTCATTTCTTCTATGTTTTCCATCTTATTAGAATAAAGGTTCTCAAAGTAGATATTGATGATCTGGATTTCTGCAGGATCCATTGTGATTTCACCATTTTCATTCCCAATTGAGTTGATTTGAGTCTTTTCTTTCCTTTTCTTTTGATAATATTGGCTAAGAGTTTAGCAATTTTATTTAATCTTTCAAAGAAGCAACACTTTGATTCATTGATTCTATGTATTGTTTTCTTAGTCTCAATTGCATTAATTTCTGCTCTGATCTTTATAATTTCCTCCTTTGTATGAGCTTTGGGCTTGACTTGTTCTTCTTTTTCTAGAAGTTTGAGGTTCAACATTAGGTTGTTTATTTGAACTCTGTTTTCCTAATGTGAGAGTTCCCCTTTACAAATTTCCCTCATAGGACTGCTTTCATTGTGTCCCATGAATTCTGGTATGTTGTATTGGCACTATAATTTAATTGTAGATACTGTTTAATTTCTTCTTTAATTTCATCTGTGATCCATTTGTTGTTCAGGAGGTGTTATTTAATTTCCATGTATTTATGTAGTTTTGTGGTTTCTTTTGCCAGTGGTTTCCAATTTCATTGCACTATAGTCTAATAATATGCATGGGATAATTTCAATTCCTTTGCATTTATTTAAGCACATTCTGTGAGCTAGTATGTGAAAGCTTTCACTTTAAAATCAGGAACAAGACAAAGATGTCCACTATCATCACTCCTGTTAAACTATAGTTCTGGAAATATTACCCAGAGCAATTAGACAAGAGAAAGAAATAAAAGGAATAAAGATAGTAAAGGAAGAAGTTGAATTATCATTATTTGCAATGATATTATCTCAAAAAATCCACCAAAAGATCCCCCAAACTCCACCAATATACTTCTAGATTTAATAACTAAATCAGTCACATAGCTGGATACAAAGTCAACACTCAAAAATCAATAGCATTCCTGTACACCAATAACAAACTGACTGAAAGAAACTAAGGAAACCATACCTTTCACAATAGAATAAAAAAATGAAACCTAAAATGTACCAATAAAAATATTTAAGGAAAAAAAATGAAATACTTAGGAATCAATCTAGGGCCGGGAATTTACCTCAGTGGTTCTGGGGCCTGCCTTACAAGTCCAAGGTCCTGAGTTCAATCCCTGGAACCAAAAAAAAAAAAAAAAGAAAAAAGAAAAGGAATCAATCTAACAAAGGAAGTGGAAGTAAAAGAGCTATACATTGAAAACTACAGTACTCTTAAAAAAGAGATAGAAGAAGATATCAGAAAATGGAAAGATATTCCTTGCTTTTGGGTGGGAAGAACCAGCATAGTAAAAATGGCCATACTCCCAAAATTGTTATACAGATTTAATGCAATCTCAATCAAAATACCTTTAACATACCTCACAGAACTAGAGAAAACATTCCTAAAATGATGGAACCAGAAGAGACCAAGAATAGCAAAGACAATTTTGGGCAACAAAGGCAAGGCAGGGGGCATCACAATCCCTGATTTGAAATTATACTACTGTGATAAAACCAGCATGGTGGCTGCAAAAAAAAAAAAAAAAGACTTGAAGATCAATGGAACAGATTAGAAGATCCAGAAACAACTCCAAACACACTCCACCACTTTATTTTTGACAAAGAGCCAAACACCTTCATTGGAAGAAAAGATAGCCTCTTTAATAAATGGTGCTGGAAAAACTGACTTTCCATATGCAGAAGACTAAAAATAGACCCATGTCTCTCACCATGCACTAAACTAAAATAAAAATGGATTAAAGATCTAAATATTAAGACAAACACTAAATTTTCTGGAAGAGAGAATAAGTAGAAGTCTTGAAGGTGTAGGTATGGGCAAACACTTTATGACCCAACTCCCAGTCACATGGGAAATATTGCAAAGAATCAAAACCTGGGACCTCATCTTATTAAAAACTTTTGCACAGCAAAAGAAGTTACCAACAGAGTGAAGAGATAACCCCAAAAAAATATTTTTTGCTATTACTCAGACAAAGGACTAATATCTGGAATATATAAAGAACTAAAAAAAATCAGACTCCCCAAATTTAAAGACCCAATCCAAAAATGGGCATCTGAGATGAATACGCAATTCTCAGATGAAAAATACAAATGCCAAATAAATATATAAAAAAAGTTCAACATCACTGGTCATTCAAGAGGTGCAAATTAAAACAACACTGAGATTCCATCTCACTCCAGAAAGAATGACAATTACCAAGAAATCAACCAATAACAAATGGTGGTGGGGCCATGGGGAAAAAGGAACCCTTCTCCACTGTTGGTAGGAATGTAGACTGGTGCAACCACTGTGAAAATTGGTGTGGAGATTCCTCAAAAAACTAGGACTAGAGGTTCCCTTTGACCCAGCTGTTCCCCTTCTTGGTATCTTCCTAAATGAATTAAAAGCATCATACCATAGTGATATATGCACATTCATATTTATAGTGGCACAGTTTGTAATAGCTAAATCTTGGAAACAGTGCAAATACCCATGAAATGATGAACGGAGGAACATTTTTTTTTTATATAATAAAGTACTACACAGCCATAAAAAATAATCTTGTGGAATTTCTAGATAAATGGATGCTCTTTGAAAACATACTCTTAAGTGAAATAAATTGGACACACATGTGTAAATATTGCATTGCTTCCCTGGTGTGAGAAATTGAAAACATAAAAAGGACCAAAATGCACACTAATATTGTGAAATAGGAAGAAAATGTTCAAATGGGAAGGGAAACTTGGACAGAGAGGGAAAGGAAAGAAGAGAAAAGAAGGATAAAATGGAAACAAAGCTTTTGTAAATAAAGAAGGGAAGAGGCATTGAGGGAAAGGAGCAGAATGGAAAAAAAGAATCAAGATATATCATGTACAAGTATAAATTTTCTATGATGACAGAGAGAGGTCAAATAACCTAATGCTGAACCTCAAGCTCCTAGGAAAAGAAGAGCATGTCAAGCCCAAAGCTTGTACAAGGGAAGAAATTATAAAAATCTGAGCAGAAATTATTGCAATGAAGACTAAGAAAATAATACAAGGAGTCAATGAATTGAAGAGTTGGTTCTTTGAAAGATTAAATAAAATTGATAAACTCTTAGCCAACCTTATTAAAAAAAGAAAAGAAAAGACGCAAATATATGTAATTAGGAATGAAAAGGGTAAAATCACAACAGATCCTGAAGAGATGCAGAAGATCATCAATACCTACTTTGAGAACCTGTATTCTAATAAGATGGAAAATACAGAAGAAATGGACAGATTCCTAGATACATATGAATTACCAAAGCTGAATCAAGAAGATATAGAAATTCTAAATAAACCATTATCAGCCAATAAAATTGAATGTGTAGTTAAAAAAATCACCAACAAAGAAAAGCCCTGGCCCTGATGGATTCACTGCTGAATTCTACAAGAAATTTAGAGACTACCTAATGCCGCTACTCCACAAAGTCTTTAATAAAATTGAAAAGGAAGCAATACTCCCAAATTCATTCCTGGAAGCAAGCATTACTCTGATTCCAAAACCAGAGAAGGATCCAACCAAAAAAGAGAATTATAGGTCAATCTCCCTAATGAACATAGATGCAAAAATCCTCAATAAGATACTGGCAAACAGAATACATCATATTATCAAGAAGGTTATACACCATGACCAAGTTGGATTCATCATGGGGAGGCAGGGATGGTTTAGCATATGCAAATCAATAAAT
Source organism: Heterocephalus glaber (assembly GCF_053883595.1). Classification (NCBI taxonomy): domain Eukaryota; kingdom Metazoa; phylum Chordata; class Mammalia; order Rodentia; family Bathyergidae; genus Heterocephalus; species Heterocephalus glaber. The sequence continues at coordinate 32,109,089 of NW_028258143.1, read as the reverse complement.
GTAATACACTATAGTAATAGAGCCAAGGACAAAAACTATATGATCCTCAATAGATGCAGAAAAAGTATTTGACAAGGTCCAACACTCATTCATGATAAAACCCTAAAGAAAATTGGTATAGATGGTCTTTCTCTCAATCTGATAAAAGCCATCTATGACAAACCAACAACCAACATCATATTAAATGGAAAAAACCTGAAAGTTTTCTCTCTAAAATAGGAACAAGATAAGGATGTCCACTGACATCACTCTTGTTCAATATAGTTCTGGAAACATGAGCCAGAGGAATAAGGATAGGAAAGGAAGAAGTTAAATTATTATTATTTGCAGATGACATGGTACTCTACATTGAAGACCCCCAAAATTCCACCAAAAGACTTTTAGATTTGATAACCAAATTCAGTGGCATAGCTGAATACAAAGTCAACACTCAAAAGTCAATAATAACCTTCCTGTATACAAATAACAGACTCATGGAGAGGGAAATTAGAGAAAAAATCCCTTTCACAATAGTATCCAAAAAAATGAAATACCTTGGAATCAATCTAATGAAGGAAGTGAAGGACCTCTACATTGGAAACTACAAAACTCTGAAAAAGGAGATTGAAGAAGATATCAGAAAATGGGAAGATATCCTTTGTTTATGGGTAGGAAGAGCCAATATAGTCAAAATGGCCATACTTCCATGTTATACAGATTCAATGCAATCCCAATCAAAATCCCAACAGCATATCTCACAGAATTCAAAAAAAAAAATCCTAAAATTCATTTGGAATCAGAAGAGAATTAGAATAGCAAAGGCAATTCTGAGCAACAAAGGTAAGGCAGGGAGTATCACAATATCTGACTTTAAATTATACTACAAAGTTACAGTGATAAAAACAGCATGGTACTGGCAAAAGAACAAACCTGAGGATCAATGGAACAGAGGAGAGGATGCAGAAACAATTTCAAACATACTCAACCACTTTATCTTTTGTTTTTGTCCTCTAATTTTTGAGTTTAATTTTTATGTAATCTAACAGTGCTGGAAAAAGTCACTACCATTAACATTCAAGTTATTTCATTTTTTTTGGTACTGGGGATCTAACTTGGGTCCTTGCACTTGTGTAGCAGGCTGCAAAACCACTGAGTTAAATCCCCGGCCCTCAAGTTATTTCTTTTTATCTTATCAGTGTTGATAGAAGGTCCAACAGCAATGTGAACATTTGATCAGGACAATCTTATAGATACACATTCCATTTTGTCTCATTTTGCTTTTCTTAAAAACGTTAGCAAATAAAAAATACACTGGGAGGGGAAAGACAATGTCATAGAACTATTAAGATGGAATCCTAAAAAAAAAAATCAAAAGCAATGCTAAAATCAACTCTAAAATTTTGAAAGATTTAAATTCTCAAGAAATTCTTGGAATCATTAAAACATTTTGAATGTACTACATATTTTCACTCTATTTCATGTTACAAATTCTTCTGGGTTATCAAACAGTTGTTTTAACTATCAAATTTTATTACAAGCTCAAGATTGATAGTTTTTAGATGACAGTATTAAGTCTTTAATGCACATCTTTGAAGAAACTTTAAAAAGAAAAGCAGTCTTTCCATTTTCATCTTTACATTTTATTGCTAGTTCTTCTCCAGTCAATTAAAATGCAGTCCTGAGACAGCATAACAATTTTTGATTTGCAAAAAGGTTTGGGTTTTGTTTTCAAATGCAATGACTAAATTACACTCTCTATCTGTTTACAAAGACAAAACATTTCCATTATATCAACTGTTGATCAGACTATGCTTTTAAAAATGTAATAGGAAGAACATTTATGAATTCAGTAGCTCCATCTTTCATTATCCAGGACTGATGAAAGTTTCTGGGGTTTTTGCAAAAGTCTTTGTATATTAAATAATTTCATTCTATAAAAAAGTTCACAGACCAATCCCACCCTCAAAAAATACAATTTCTCTTCCATGTACACATCACTCATATGCATACACACACACCTGTTGCCGTGTGGTTTTTTGCAAAACCCACACTGCTTGCTGGGAGCCCACATGGATTTGCTGTCAAATATGGAGCTATAATCTGCATCTTCTCTTTTACAGCAGCTAGGTTGTCTGGAATGAACAACGGTGGCTCATCCAAAGAAAAACTTCTGCTGCTTCTTCCCTGCTGAGGCTGCAGGTTCTTCTCAGGTTCTTTTAGTTTCAGTTTATTTCCATCCTTACACTGCTCAAGGCTGGGGTGTTCAGGCTCTTCCCTCACGTGACTGGTGACTTCTGCTGCTGGTGCCTGATGCTTATGGCACTGTGTGTGGCTGGAATGTAGTGAGCATCCCATGTGTGCAGGACTAGGGTGACTATGAGCAAGCTTGTTGCTCAAAGAATGAGTTAAAGGTTTGGGGGTTTGCACTGAATTGTGATGCTGTGATTTCTTCTTGAATATAGAATGAGCTCTTTCACAGCTCTAACCCCAGAATTACAGCTTTTGAGTTTTTGGTTCTCAGCAACTTGGTGAGATCCTGTCTTAAAATAAAAAATAAAAAAGGGCTGGCTCAGTGTGAAAGCCCTAGTTTCAATCCCCAGTGCTGCAAAAACAAAAACAAAGAAAAACATCTGAAAGCTTAAAGCACCCTCCAAAGTGCCTATTCCTGGAAACTCAAAGGAAAGCATTAATTTAATTTATTTGCGGCTTTTTTGTTATGAATCTTAAATTTATTTTCACCCTGCCAGAGTTCTCCTACTACCACCATTTTTACCCTGTGATGTTGACATGTTATGGCTGCTGCTGCTGGGGGTTGGACGTAGGCCTCCTGGATGCTTTGTGTGTGCTCTGTCCCTGAGCTGTATCCCAGATGTTTTGTTTACTTTGAGACTGATCTTGCTCAGTTGCCCAGGTGGGACTTGAACACTTGGCAGCCCTTCAAAGAAAACATTTATAGCTAATACTATTCACGGAACAGGTAGGAAGAATCACAGACTCTCATTTCAAATAGCTCTTTAATAAAAGGCCAAGAAAACTGATCAGGCCTTCAGGGATGGGGGACAACATGAAGGGAGCCTAGGACAGCTGCAGAACAAGGGTGGAGGGCTCTGGTCGCCTGTGTGGCCAGAGTCAGCTACGTTGCTACATTTTGTTAAGCTCTTGCTTGCACAGAGCTGGAAAAATCCTCTCACTGTAGGAAGACCACCTTCTCCAGGGTAGTAGGGCACGAGGGAGGGTGTTGGATGTTTACAGTCATTCTGCAGTGTAATTGAATCCCTTCCACAACTCTCTTGACAGTACAATGCAATTATGCTTTACACACATGGGTTGCAGCAGAGATTCAGAGGTGCAATCTCTCCTAGATCCGTGTGCAATTAATTTATCATCTTTCCCACCAGGCGCTGGAGCTGCTGCTCCTGGTAATTGTGTTAATCAGGAATCATGCCTCAAGTCCGCTTCCCTGTTCTATTTGCCATGGTCACATTCAGGGTGAGCTGTAGTTTCCAGCTGGATTATGGGCCCTTGCACAGATGGACTGAAATGTAACCTGAGACTGCCAGGGACTCCCCAAGGGTAAATGAATTTTGCATTTTCTCAGAGAGGGATTTCCAAGAATCATAAAGTAGGACTGTGCTGGCCCTGGGGAAGGCTCCTGTCTCCTGAAATTTTCACCACTATTCCAAACTGAGCTGGGTCATTCAGAGACTGTAGGAGTGAGTGAGTGTCCCCCACAACCTTCTCCATACACACAAGGAAACTGCTATCTAGAGAGGTTTCTCTAATCACTGATCTCCAGCAAAACAAGCTGACTATCCTGGCAAACCAGCCTGTCCTTGGCTTTACAGTTGGTCTAAATGGAGACAGCCTCCGTTCAGCAAGCCCTAATGTGAGTGGGCACTGTGCTCACAGTGTGCTGTGTGCTATCTCTCTGAATCTCCCAACAGCCCCATCTGTCTCTTGTTCATCTCGGAAGGGCAGGGATGCTGAGGAAGGGTGATAGGCCAAGTCATCCCAGGTTCAGCATCTGAGCTGAGCTGTGCCCCAGTTCCCTCTGCCTGCACAGCCCAGCATCGCAGTATGGAGAGAGCCAAGGTACCCACACCTCCTTCCTCCTGTTCTCTCTGTCTGTGAAGGTGACTGCTAGGGGGTTGGTATCAGATGGGGGTGCACATAGACCCACTCAATTTGCAGGGCCACGATGCCAACAAACATAGCTGACAAAGGACAGAGAGAATCCTGGATTTCTCACCCCTGGAAATGGAGAAAAGGTGTTTTGCAGGCTGAGTTAAGGGGTGAGAAGTTCCCTTCAGTAAAGCAGGCCTGGAAGTGGGAGGAGAAGGGAGAGGTCCCCTAGGAGAAATCATTCCCCCTAGAAACTGAGCCCACTGGTCTTGGGAGTTAGAAAGCATAGGATGTTGGTGCTAGAACCAAATGGGAGCTCATGCAGAAAATTCCACAAATACCTAGCTTCTTCGCTCTTGTGCTGCCCAGGAGGACCAGTCTTGAGCCCACTGGGCATCTGCAGTCTACCCTGTGCTGCCCTGTGCACCCCAGGGGACCTATCTTCATTCAACCTAGGGATGCCTGGGCTGGGTGCAGAGCAAGGCACATGGCTAAAGATTTTGGCAAAGAAGGAGGTGGAAATACACGTGGGCTGTCCAGGGATGGAGAGGGCTGCATAAGGAGCTTGAGGAAGTCAGACAGGGCCAATGGAACTCGAGCTTTGCTGGGTGCAGGAAGATGTAGCTGAGCCAGCCCAGAGAGGCACGCAGGTGGGGACAGCTGACCTTTGTCCTCATCCACCACTGCTTACTGAGCATGAGCTGTAATTGTCAGACCTTCCACTTCCAGCCAGGTAGCCCCAGAACCAGCCTCTATGGGGAATTTGTGGGGCCTGCATTGAGGTAAATAAGGGTGCCTTGAACATACTGACATGTTGCTAGGGCCCAGGCAGAGTTCTATTTCCCACAAAGGAACAACAGAGAGGGTGACTAAGGTGATGGCTCTTCCATCATGCTTGCTAAAGGGACAGCCCTTCCCCAGCTGGTACCTCCAAGGGCTGAGCTCATCCCATTTCCTGCCCCCCCACCCCCTGAGGTCACAGGAAGGCACTATGCTTGGGACACAGCACCATAGTCTGCCCCCTAAGCACCCTCAGGGGCTGCTCTGTGCTCCTCTCACCACTAGGAGGTGGCCTGGGGTTCCCCAGAGGTCATAGGAGAGTCCTGGTGCCCACACCCCTTAGCAGGCACTGCCTCATCCTTGTCTCTGCTGCCTTTTGGGTCTGGCCACCATCACCCTAGCTGCTGATTAGGGCCACAGTATACTCAGCCCCAGGCTAAAAATAAGCATGCTGTTCTTGCACGAACTAGTTAAGAAGTCACCATTGCATGTGCCAGAATTTCCTTATCTTCCCACAACAGACATTTTTACAGGAAAACTTAAAATGTTTCTCATCCATCAAAATGCCGGGGTGCTGCACAGAGAGCCTTGCTGCCGAGGGCCTGGCGTCTCTCTGGGGATTGAGTCTTGAGCCTAATCTCTGTTGTGCCGAGGAGGAGAATGTGGCTCTGGCTGAGTTCCTTGGGCAGGGTCACCTCAGGTCACAGCACCCCAGGTGCTTGAGGACCCCGGGAGTGTTGTGGTATCGAGCCCTAGGGCTTTGGGCTGACCCCTGTTAAGTGCAAATTCTGATCATGCAACTTGTGACCTTGGGCAAGTCACTTCACCCCATTGTGTTTTGGGTCCTGCTCTTGTAAAAATGAGTGTTGCCTAAGTAAAATAGTGTATGTGACTCATAAAGATAATTAAGTGATAAGTGAGAATACAGTCTGTAAAAGTCATGTGCTCTCTCAGAAAGAAAAGAAAATTTCTGGTGTCCTGAAGACAGTCACTGAGCAAAGTGGCCAATGCAGTGTTCCCTCTTGTGTCCAGCTCCAGGCGAGATCCAGTGCAGACTGGATAGGAGAGTGTGGGAGCCTTGAGTTTGGGATTTACTCAACCCAACCATGGGAAAGTGGCACTGTGCTGAGGTCCAGGTCAGCACAGGGCAGGGAGAGCCTCCCATACCAGACACACAAACAGTCAACATCCTCACAGTGCTGACAACCTCGGAGCTCATGCTCTTGTGCTTTAGGGTAACAAAGCCTGTCTGGGTGCAGCTGGCTCCCTGGAGTCCACTGACCCCTCACCCTTTCCCTTCTCCTGGTTTCCTGGACTCTGGCTGCAAAGCTTGGGGGGTGGGCATTGGGAGGGTGCTAACTCCTGGAGCAGCTGTGGTCCTTGCATCTGGCCACTCGTGGGCAGCCTTTCTCTGTCTACCTACAAACAGTTCAGTCATTAAAGGAGGAATGTCCAGCTCAGTGGTAGATCCTGGGGATGCAACTGGGGTTTAATCCTCAGCACCCTCCAACCCCCAGCAATAATATCCATCTACAGCACCCAGCTTGGAGCATAAAACACCCCAAGGTCACATCAAGTGGAGCCCTTGTCACCCTACATCAATGAAGCCGCTTTCCTGGAGTTTATCCTGCTGCAAGCTGTCTGTGCAGTTACATTCCTGATCTGCTTTACCTGAAGGGCCTCTGCAAGGTTCTGTGCTGGACTCTGCGGTGTGTTTACAGAAGGCTGTTCTAGGAGACTGTGGCCAGCAGTGGGGTGATTCCTGGCTTTAGGGTTGAACCCTGCATTCACAGTCAGCATGAGCTTTGTCAAATCCTGTAGCCTTTGTTTCCTCATCTGTGGAATAGAGATAGCTGGGCCTCCCTGAGTGGGTGGGAAGAGGAAAGGTCTTGTCCGGAAGCTAGCCTGGGTGCTGATTGTGCAGTCCTGGATTTGCTGGGCCCCAGCCCTCTGGCACCGCTCTTTCCATCCAGGGTGGCTCCAAAGAGAGCCTCTGATGATTGGTCACCCACAGAGGAGACTAACTCACTGGTCAGTAGTGCCAAGACCCTCCCATTCATTCCGAGGACTTCTGAATTTACTTCCTCAGACCAGAGCACAACCCCCAGCGTCTTCCAGGAAAGGTGGTGTGGGGCCACTGCTCTGAATGCTTAATTTATCAGAAATGGTCTTCATTCTACAGTTGATAATATGTGCTTTGGTGTGCAACTCTGATAAAAAATAATTATTCTTTTTTTTTTTCAAAATAAACTTTTATTTCCTTAAAAAAATTACAGTATCCAACTTGTGAGCAATCAATTTATGGCCTATTCCCACTCTAGTTATAAAACCAGTACATTCTCTACTCTGCCATAAAGAAGGATAAGCTTGAAACATTTCTAGCTAAGCGGATGCACCTTGAGACCATACTCTTAAGTGAAATAAATTGTACACATGTATTTAATAAAAAAACCCCTAAAATAAAACCAGTACATTATGAACATTGGTCACATCATTTTCAGCAGTCAAAGAGAGTAAGCACTTCTCCCTCCTCATTTCAGTAACCCAAATCATTTCACTTTTTAAAAAAATATTTTCACATGAATATAATATAGTAGGCCTCAGCCTTACTCCTGAAGATTCTGTTTCATTACAACTGCATGAAATCCACATTCCTGTACCGGAACTGCCAGAACTAATTCTAACATCACAAGCTGGGAGCCACACATCCATTAGGTTTACACTTCCCCTCCTTAGAGGCCAACTGGCTTCATGAAAAATTCCTTTGACAAATTCTGTTTCCTGGGCCAGGGATTTAGTTCAGTGGCGCTGCACCTGCCTTGCAAGCACAAGGTCCTGAGTTCAATCTCCTGTACTTCAGGACAGAGGCCAAGCTAGTCATGTGTTCATTGAGGGCACCCTCAGACTCCTTATAGGTCAAGCAAGTGAACTGGTACTCCTCCGGATCAAAGGCATCAGCCCCTTGCTGCTCCACATCACTGGCTACTCCCACATAATAGTCCTCTATGTCCCCAGGGTCCTCATCCTCTTCCTCTTCCTCCTCACAATTTGGGTCATAGTCCTCTTCATTGCTGTCAGACCCCTGGCTATTAATGTCCACTGACATCACTGGATCCACTAAAGTGGCAAATCAGGAAAGCAGTTGCTTTTTCTCCCCTCAACTTCACTGCTTTCTCAAATGCATTAGTGTTTTTGTATTCAGTAATTTTTGAAGATCTTTCAGGTAGACATCACCTAAATATTCCGTCATGTGATTTCCACCGGGAACCGCGGCCGCAGAGCCCGGGCAAGCCAGAGCAGGTCAAGCCGGGCCAGTGAGGTCGGACTCGGACGCTGCGACTGCTGAGGCCGCAGGTTGACCCCGCGCTGCCCTTCGGCAGAGCTGTCCCCGCAGCTCCGGAAGTGCTCTCAAAAATAATTATTCTTTAAAAGGTGTTGCTTTCTTTTTTCCAGGTTACTGTGTGCTTCTGAAAAGGCCAAAGGTGTTGTGTTAATCCAATGTATGTGATCGATTTATTTTTCTCTGAAAACTTGTACAGTCTGGTTTGACCCTTGTCCTCAACCTGTCACAGTGAGGTGATTTGGGGCAGGCTGGTCTGCACTCATTTTTCTGGAGACTCAACAGACCTTTCAGTCTTAAAATCCCCAGTTCAGGATCTTTCTCTTTCCTCCCCTCCTTTTCTTTCCTCCCTCCCTCCCTTCTTTCATTCTATTTATTTATTTACCTTCATCTTGTGTTTAATTGTCTTTTCCCCTCTAAATTCTCTCTTTCTGCACCTGGACACTGTCTTGGGCCGGATCCCCAGAGGCAGAGGCAGGGGAGGGGCTGAGTGTAGAGACTCCAGACAGCGGTGGGGAGGGGTTTCAGGCAGAGTCCCATCGAACGGGCGCCTTTCGCTCCTGCAGAGCGGTGCAGATTGAGGGCAGAGCAGGGGAATCCAGACTTCCAGCACTGCCTGTCCCTGTGGAAACAAGTCAGCAGCTCTCATAACAGGAAAGTGGTTCTCCAAGAAGGAGCAGGTGTGCACAGCTGCTGGGTCTGGGGAGGTCGTGGAAAGCACTGGTGGGGGTTGGGCATTGGGCTGGGACCCTGACAGTGGCCACATTGGTCCTGCTACATAGGTAGGTTTCCTATTTAAATTGTTTCTACCCTGCTTTCTAGCTCTTGGCCTTTTCCTCTCCTTTCTTTGAGATCGCTCATTTTTGTTCTATACATTTGTGGCTTCTATACATTTTTGAATCTTTATTATATTTTTCATTTTCAGGAGCTCCCCCCTTTTTTCCCCCTAAATGTTGTTTTTGGAGCATCCTTTCTTATTTCATGGCTGCAATATCTTTTATCTCCCTGACAAATTACTGATAGTTTTATTTTCATTTCTCTCTCTAGAATTTGTGCAGTTTGCTTGTTCTTTCTCTGTCTTTGCAGATGTCTGACCTTCCTTAGCCCAAGAGCCAAGTGCAGAGTGTTCTTGGGGGCTGAGAAGGTAGGTTGGTGTGTTAGTCAGTGCTGTGGGTACATAGAGGAGAGACTTACCTTGGGACTTCCAGTCCATTACTGGTTGGCCCTTTGCTTTGGGGCTTGTGGAGAGGCAGCACACGATCATGGGTGGGGCTGTGAAGCAAAGCTGCTTATCCCAGGCTAGAAGGCAAAAGATAGAGGAAGAAGAGAGGCTAGGTTCCACAGTACCCTTTGAAAAACACACCCCAATAACCCAAGACCTCCAACAAGGCCCCACCTCTTACAGCCTCCACCACTCTCCAGTAGCCCCAAGCTGAGGGCCAAGCAGGTGGGCCTTTGGGAATTAGTATTTAGGATCCCAATGACAGCACCATACAAGCGTTCAGCTAACAGGCCAGTGCCTGGAATGGCACCCATGGCTCCACTGTGTGGCCCCCATAGACTTCCTCCATTTATGATGGTCCAGCTTTGTAATGGAGTGAAAACAATTAGCATTCGGTAGAAACCATACTTGAAATTTTGAATTTTGATCTCTTCCCAGAGAGTGATATGAGTAGAGTCTGCCCTTGTGATTCTGGGTGGTTCAGTGAGCCACAGCTCCCAATGAGACATGCAGTCATGCAGGGAAAATTCACATCCACAGTGTCCTGTGTGGCTAGGCTAGGAGGGTCAAGGTTAGGTGGAGTAATGCATTTTCTACCTGTGCTATGTTAGCCTTCCAAGGATTCATGGTAACACTGTCCATTGTGAGTGCAGCCTGTGCAGCCCTCAAGCATGCACTTGTTCTCAAGATTTCCCACTTACTTTCACAGCGATTTTCTGCGGTTGTCACTGTCCCTCCCCTTTTAAATGAGGAAGCTCAGTCTCTGAGGGGTGATCAGATGTTACAGAGTCGGAAAGGGGAGGCTGGGAGTCTCTGACTCAAGTTCAGGGCAGTGTGGGTCAAAAGCAGCAGGTGGCAGCTGTGTGTAGGTGTCCAAAAGTGGGATTTTAGTAAATTGTTGAGTTTCTACATTACTTAAACACTTTACCCGACTTTCCTTTGTAAGGGGAGTGCTCAGAGAGGGAAAAAATTTTCCAAAGAACGTGGGGATTTCTGGGAGCTTGCATGGGCCTCTCAGAACAAGGCATGGCCTCGTGACCCTTAGTTTGGACAGGTGTGCTAAGCCACAAAGGGAAGGCCTGACAGAATTGCTAATTATGTTGCTGTGGAGAACTGGGAATGTGGGGGTGCACAGGAGGAGTACAGGGAGATGGACACAGAATGGGTCCCTGAGCTCCCTGCTTGAGTGAAGAGTATCGCTTGATCCAGGTGAATTTCTAAACCTCAGCCACAGGGATCTCTCTGTGGTTGTGCCTGCTCCTTACATGCAATGACCTATGTTGTGGCAGTCATACCTGAGCCATGCAGATGGAGTGGAGCTGGGGGAGATCCATGCTGAATAAGGGGTTCCAAAAAGCCATGGGGTGCAGGAGGGCCATGAAGGCACAGGTATAGGTCTGCACCTGCTTGAAGGGCGAGTCATGACTGGTCACAGCGCTCAGGCACAAACAGTATGGTGTGGGAGGTAGGCATCTCCAGAGGCTCATGGAGACTGTTTTCTCAGGTTCTCAGGGAATTTAACCCTGAAAGCCCAGGATGGATCCTTCTTCTTTGTACTGATCCTCCACTCACTTTCCCACCAGCCCATTCATGCATGTTCTCACTTCCACCTACCCATCAATCAATCTACCCATTTATACACCCATTCATCCAACTACCCATCTGTCTACCCATTCAACCACTCATTTTTCCATTCACCCAGCCATTATCCATCTATCCATCCACCCATCCATCTACTTAACCAACTATCCATTCATCCTTTCATTAATATATCCATCCATCCATCCACCCACTTACCCATTTGCCCCCCTGTCCTCCCAACCATCCTCCTATACAGCATCCCAGACATTGTACCCTGTGCCAGAGAGCTAACAGGTAAATTAGATACAGTTTCTACTTTTAAAGAGTTCACACTCACTTATTTATGGGTAGACATGGGTATAAGTGAAAAAGATAAAGGAAATGGAGGGAGGTTCTGGAGTCCAGAGAAAGTGGAAAAGAAATGCCACGAGGAGTTCTCATCTTGAGACCATGTCTTCGAAGCTCTGGGCAGGATGGGCTAGAGGAGAGCAAGGAAAGGCTGAAAGGTGGGTGAGTTGTTCCAACAGTCCCTGGGAGGGGTATGTGGCCTTGGGAGCTCAAAGGTGAGAGCTTGAGGAGGGCTATAGGGCAAGGTGCTTCATTAGTACAAGTCCAGGGTGGACACTGGCACATTTACTGGTTAGGATTGACTGGATATTTTAAAGCATTGAAGCAGAGAGAGGTCAACACTGGCAGCGTAGGGGCTGGAGGCCAAGACATCATTATTGCATAAGTGACATTCTCTTATCCTGCAGGCCCGATGACCCGTGATTATTCTTCCTCCTGCCAAACTAGCTTCCCCTACCCTTTCTTCCCTTTTCTAGAATTACGAGGGCTGACAATAGCTAAGGGTCAGTGGAGAAAAAGTGAATTTCCTGCTTGTAAATCAATGGAGGAACACAGACCATTCTTTGCAGTTTCACCCCAACCAGCAGCCATTTATCTGGATAATGTGCTTATTTATTGCTGCTCCACCATTTTGCATTGAGATATATGTGCAAACTAAAGTGCCAGTGATTTGCTTGCAAGCATCAAAGGTAGGAAAAGAAAATGAGATTGGACGTGTTAGATTATTTGGTATTGAGTTCAATGTCTGCAGCTCCCCATTTTTCTCCATCGCCTGCCTCTCCTACAAATCAGTTTACGAGACTTTTGCTGGAAATATTACTTAGTATCAAAATCTGTGAGCAAAACCCAGCTGTGGTGATTACTCTCTACCAGAAGGCACTGAGATGTTGAGCCGGGTCACTGCCTGGTGCTTGTGCTAGGTAGAACTCCTGCCTGCCTGCACCCTGCCCACCTCACAGCCTGAAGCAGGGTCCAGTTACATGTGTATGAATTGCAACATACTCTCACTTGTAAGCACACAGGTGGGCTTGCACACACATGAAAACACAAATGACCACATGCAAACACACAGGTGGCATACACACACATACACACATGAGATGACCCCAGGCCCTGGGGGTTGCTGTTCCCGTCCCATCTCTTTTCTGTGGAGTCACAAGTGAGCCAGCTGGACAATGCCCACAGTGTGTCTGGGAAGGAAGGGACCATCTGGCTTCCTGTGTGGATCGCCACCCAGCCTGAGCATGTCCTCTGGCCCCTGTCGCCCAGCAACTTGGGACCCTCAAGCCCATTGCTGCTGCCTCCCTGCCTTAATCTGTGGGTTCAGCTCCTTGGCATCCTCACCCCTCCTCAGTGGTTTGTTCTCTGCCCCAGGCTGATCCAGTCATGACCTCTCATTCTTTCTATTCATCTTAGTTTGTTTTTTTTTGGTACCGGGGATCGAACTCTGGACCTTGCGCTTGTGAGGCAGGTGGTGGAACCACTGAGCTAAATCCCCGGCCCCATTCATCCTAATCTTTTCTTACTCCTTTCTAGGGCAGGTTGCCTGGACCAGAAGACGGAATGTCAGGCATGTACATGGCTTTATCTCCTCCATGCTCTGCACCCCTGGGTCTCAGTTTCCACATCTGTTAGACCGGGTGGTTCTTGCCCTGCTCACTTCACACAAGGGCATGAATGTGTGGAATCTGTCATACTTCTCCAGTAAAAGGAGCAAATACCTGCTGGAGGGAGGCTGAAGAGCGTCTCAGGCCAGCCAGGCTTGATGGTCTGGGTGCCTCGTGGACAGCCTGGGCATCTCTTCTGCATTCCTCTAGCCAGCCCCACATGTCTTGGCTGGTGTGGCCGTGCTGAGCAGCTCAGGGGCCACTGCTGGCCCAAGGGTGTGGAGAAGCTGAGCTCCCTGCTCCCAGTCTGGGGTCAGGGCTCTGTGAGCCCCAACCTCCTGCATGGTGCCCACCTCCTTCCCCGCCTCCCCTGTCCCCTGCAGGAAGCTGTCTAATGAGGGCACTGTGCTGCCTGCTGGGGAGGGCAAAACCACACTGTCAGCATTTTCTCAGCTCCTCATAAATTCACAGAAAAACTCCCTGCAGACAAAAGCTTGGTACTCAGGTGGGTGTGATGGGAGAAGCATTTCCTCTGAAGGTACACTGGAAATCAGGTTCCAGGGCAGCCCCGTCTGCTGTGTCCCTTAGGGAAAGGAGGTGCAGGGCCTGAGGAAGGAAGCAGGCAGACCTGCAACCCTGTGTGGATCTCCTCCTCCATCTTCCTGCTCCATCCTCCTCCATTCCCCTCCCCCTCCCCCTCCCCCCTCCCCCCTCCCCCCTCCCCCCTCCTCCCTCCTCCTCCTCCTTCTCCACCTCATGTCCAAAGTGTGTATTGCTGATGAAGAGCTTAGGCTGATGAAGTGCCTCATCCACCATCCACCCTCTGGCCTGGAGTGGAACCTGGCATTTTTGGTACACAGTGCTGCCATTCCATGTCATTTACCTGTGGCTTCTCTACACATCACTATTTGGTTCTGGCCGATGACTGTGGAGTTTCTGGTCAGCAGATGTGGTTTATATTCCCACATCTTCCTCTTAGCAGATAGGGACATGGACACTGTCAGGTTGGTGTACACAAAAGTATCACATGGCTTAAGTCCTCTCCATGTGAGTGAAATGTGTCCTTTGCTGACTCTGTGGCCATGGACTGAGCTCTCAGGACCCCAAGACTGTTGTGAATGCAGCCTGGTTCCCAACATCTGGGCCATAGACACAGGAGTGCAGCCTAGGACCTGACCCAGGGGCTCCTGCAGGATTTTATTCCTCCTCCAAGGGTGGGGAGGAAGGGTTCTGGATCACTGGTGCAAATTCACAGCCTGTTTGTCAACTTAGCAAGCTCCTGTCTCAAACAAACAAAACCAAAAAATACAGTGGAAGCAATCAGGTACTAGGGCTGTCCACAGCAGATGTGGACTTGAGAGTTGGAAATTCCCTGTTCTGGGTTTACTTAGGCTGGGACTCAAACTTCCTGCAGAATCTGCCTTGGGTATGGGTGGGAGGTCTGTGTCACATTGTGTACAAAGCAGGCTCTGTGGACCACCCCAGCCTGCTGAATTAGCAGATGTTAGGGAGCCCAGGAGGAGCCTTGGGGACTGGAACAGCTTACGGCTGGTCCCTCCCAGGCCCAAGTCTGCAGCTAGCCTTGCTGTGGGCAGCCTGACTGGCTGCACTGGGACCCAGTGTGGGTGCAGAGAACCCTTCCTAGATTCACAGTGGCTAGGGCACATCTTTCCCGGGGTTTCTGAGCAGGGTGCTGGCTGCTCCCAGGCCTGCAGGCCCTCTGACAGGACCAGTGTGCTGCCAAGCAGCCTATCCAACACCATGCCTCTCTGCAGCTCTTAAAAGCACCATTCCTTTTCAGAGGAAGTTATTTCCCTTCAGCATCTAGATTGTTATCATTATAATTATTCTTGCACAGTTTTAGAAGGAAACCCCTCCTTTCCCTCCTCAATTGTAAGCAGTGGCCTGAGGAAGACCCTCACTCCAGGACTGGATTGGGCACGGGGCCTGAGTCTGCCTGTGGGCTCTCCAGGAGGACCAGCCTGGATCCACCCCAGACAATCCTGGATAATTTCCTCCCAGCATCAGATTTCTTCTTGTTGCCAGGGCCATGGACACAGCTTTTTGGCCTGAGTCAAGGCTGGCTGACTTTGGGTCTTTCCTTTTCTGGGAATCAGTTTCCCCTGTGGATCTGGCTGTGTCTGCTCTCAGAATGGGGAACACTGAGCCTGCCTTGGGAGCAAGGCTTGGCTGGCTCTCCAGCCTATGCTGCCAACCCGACTTCCCGAGTTCCTTCCAGAGGGGCTTCAGGTAGCAGCTATGGGATGCAGTGTGTTGCCCAGCCTCAGAAAGCTCAGTCATCAGTCCTTGTGCTCCTCGGGACCACGCTGGCACAGTCAGCCCGTGAACCTCCCCTGTGTTTATGATGGGACCTCTTCCAAGAGGCTGGTCTTCATCTGCTTTTTATTTTACAACTGAATGCCATAGATGCATAATTATAAAGAGCAGAAGTGCAATTAGATCATGGTTTTGGAGGGTGGATGTCCAAGAGCATGGAGCTGGCATCTGCTCAGCCTCTGGTGAGGGCTGGGTGCAGCGTCCTAACCTGGCGAGGGCATCACGTGGCAAGACACATGAGGTGCCAGCTCAGGTTTCTCTTTTGTTTTCTTATATGATCTCATCTAACCCTATTTACCATCCAAGGCTTCGCCTCCAAGCACCACTCACACTGGGATTTGGCAATGATACCTGAAACATAGAAACTTTTGGGGTGGAGATTCAAACCATGGCAAAGCCTCAGAGGAGGTCTGTGACCCTCAGGGTGGGGACTGGGAGACCTGGGAGCTGCTTTATTATACCTGGTTTAGAAAGACAGACCCCAAGGTTCAGGCTGGGGCTTGGTAGCAGCTCCCTGGTAGGGAAGTGAGAAAGTCCCATACCTAAGAGAGCAGCATCTAAATTGGCATCCAGCCTCTTCCCTCCCGGGAAGACAAACACGCAGAAGGGCCTTTTGGATTTAGGCTGAAATATGCTAGAAAAAAATCTACTATGCTTGTCCTGTCCTGCCTGCTGGCTCGCCTGGCAGTGAGGCAGTGCATGGAGGAGATCTGAACCCACCCTGCTAACCCAGGTTCACCCCAGGGCAGAAGACTGTCCCTTAGAATACACAGTGGGCCCGCAATAAATACTCATTCTATGCCTGAGCAAACTTCTGTAGGGCACTGGTGCCAAAAATCACATTGATGGACAATACCAAGATAACTCTCAAACCTCCTGGTGCCTTTTTCTTAGGCTTCCACCTAGCCAGCCTCACTCATCCTGCAGTTACACCTGGTATTTTGACTTTGAGCACTTCTATCCAGGCAGACAGAGGCCTCTGAGGCAGCTGCTAAGAAGTATGTGGAGCTCTCTGCGCCTCACTGGTCTGGAGTCCCTCCTGTCCCCTGCTGCAGCCGCCAGGACACCTGCAGAGCCTCAGTCTGGCTCACCTGATTTCAACTCTGGACTTGCTCCTGGTCTTGTGTCTGTTTCTGGTGTCCCTTACCCACTCATAAGCCATGTCTGCTTCCGGGGTGTCCCTTCTTGTCTGGGTTGCCCTGTATGCATGGAGCTGCTAGGAACCACACTGGTGATGTTCACAGTAGTTGGCACAGTGATGTTGAGGTGCACAGACCTTGTCCTTAGTAACACAGCTTATTCCTCCTTGTGACTACAGGGGAAAACCCATCTTTTCTAGGTTCCTTTGTTCCCAACCAAAGTGTTCTAGTCTACTTTAATCGCCTCAGCACTTTTCCCTACAGGGACCCTTGTGATTACATTTAGGGCCTACCTGGGTAGTCTGCGGTAAGGCTTCCACCTCAACAGCCTTCATTTAATTCCATCTTTGAAGTCTCTTTTGCCATTGCTGTGGTCTGGAAATGGTTTGTCCTCACCAAAGCTCATGTTGGAATTTGATTCCCAAATGATGACATTGGGAGGTGGGGCCCAGGATGGATTTGTTATCAGGGCAGTGGGTTGTTAGAAAGCAGGGCTACCCTCCTCTATTTGCTTCGACTGCACATGCCTGCTATCCTTCCACCTTCTGCCAAGAGTGGAAGATGTATGAAGTCCTCACCATGCTCTTGGACCTCAGAACCATAAGCCAAAGTAAACCTCTTTCATTTACAAATTATTCCGTCTCAGCAACAGAAAATAAACTAAGACATCCATGCAAGGTAACACTGATAGGTTCGAGGGATGGCTACATGGGCATCTTCGGTGGATTGTTCAGCCTTCCTCAAAGGGCTTAGTAATTTTCAAGATGCATCCAGTGTTCAGATAGCAGAGTGGAAATTCAAAAAGACTGGTTGTCAATGTGTCTTCCTGTTTGTGACTGGGGACAGGTGACTGTCCTTGCTGGGCCCTGCTTCCTGGGGCCAATCTCAGAGCTTATGCCCTCTCTCAGCACAGGCTGTCTTCAAACATTCTCTGTGACTTGAAATCAGAGATGGAGTTCCTTTATTCTGGGGAACGTGGAGTGTGATCAGGGGCATCAGGAAATGAGGTCTCAGAGAACATTTTAAGCTTCATTTCTCAGCTAAGTCCAAGGTGAGTCACTGTTCATTGGTCCCTGCACTGATTCCAGAAGTCTGAAGACCACTGTTTAGGAATATTTACCAGGAGCTGGCAAGTGACTTGTGATCTGCTGTGTCTGGACCCCAGTTTGCTTAGGAGGTCCTGGGGTATCCTCCAAGGTGAGCGGGAGGATACCTGGCTAGGCTGAGACCCTTGCTGGACTGCACTGAGGCAGCTGGCCTGGCCGGCAGGGAGCTCTGAGTTGAGTTGTTGTCAGATGATGCTGCATTTGGGAAGTGGCTGAGGTGAGGGTGGCGGGACAGGCCTTGATGTCATTGTGTCCACCGGTCGTCTGGTATGGTTTATGGAGAAAGAAACTGATCCTGGGCAGTCCTCAAGGGGCTGCACTCCTAGCAACTGGGAATGTAGGGCAAAGGTTTTGTGTCACAGCCTCTCAGACACCTGCTTTTGCTTCCTCCCTTGCTTCTACACCTCTGCACAAGGTGGCTCTTACTCTTTGCTTCCACAGTTTCACACAAGGTGGCCCTGGATTGCTGTCTTCTCTGCATCCCTGAGGTCCCTAGGAGACTTCCTGAAGAGAAGCCCTCTCATCTCTGTGCACCTGCAGCCCTCATAGGTGTTTCTGCACAAACCTGTCCATCACAGGAGCACTTGTTTAGGGGTACCCCTCCTGCCAGTCTGGCCCCTGGCTGCTGTGCCCCATACTTTGAATCTCGTGTAATGTAAGTGTGTAGTATGAGATGTCAAGTGACTTTGGCATGTTCTTCTGAGTACAAAGGCTTTAAATGACTTGAAATCTCCTGGAGCAAATGGCTTTTCAAGCTTTCAGACAGAAGGATGACCTTCTAATCTTCTTGGTAGAGTGGCAAATGCAGAGTTTAATTGAGTTGTGCAGCACATGGACAACCCGGGAAGCTTTATCAAAGGCTGAGCCTGGCACTCATCAAGTGGGGTGTTATCAGCTGCTCCTGCGGGGACCACTCTGAGAGCAGTTTGGAGGTGTCCCAGGGACAGGGGCTAAAGGAGGGAGGTGATGTGGAAGGAGGGTGAGGCTCCTGGGGCTGGGGATTCCATCTGTCAATCTAAGGTGACTGATTGGACAGATACATTTGAGCGGTACAGGCACAGAGGCTGTACTCATCTCAGAGAAGGCAGGGGCTGTGGATATGTTTCCCCCATGTTTCACTGTGGGACACAGTGAGTCCTAGGGTCTGCTGACAGCCAGTGGTTTGCTTCTTTCTGAGTGAGAAAGAGGAGGAAGGACTCTTGACTGGGACTGGTAGGCACTGCAGGGAAGAGGAGAGGGGAGCCTCCAGTGGAACCATAGCTTCTCACTGGGACACAGTTCTTAATTCATTCTCAGATGGGTGTGTCCCAGGAAGGGAAGGCACTCTGAAAGACAGGGGTCTCTGGTATGGGTTGAATGTTGGTGCCCACCCTTGACAGTGTATGGTGTAAGGGGGTGATTAGGTACTGAAGGCAGAGCATTCATGAACAGGATTTATGCCCTAAGAAAAGAGGTGCCATAGAGCTGCCTATCTTTCCACCATCTTGGATAGAAGGTGATCTGAACCAGGAAACAGATTCATCAGACACTAAATCTTCTGGCACCTAGATCTTGGTCCTCCAGCCTCCAACACTATAAGAACATGAGCCAAGTATTATATAGTATTTTGGTATAGTAGCTAGAACAGACTAAGACAGCCAAGTAGGATGTGAGTTGGGATCATCTGGGAGCACTATCATTATGCAGATTCCCAGATGCTTTTACACCTACAAACTGGGCCCTGTGGTTCAGTGGATGGGAGATTTTCTTACCTTGTAGAGGGTTCCCAGGTAACTCTGGGATTACTGCTCATCCCAGCCCACAGACTAACATTTGGAATTGTCAGTCCAAGGAGGCAGCAGCAGCAGCAGCAACAACAACAACAACAAGAACAAAATAGATTCTCTGAAAAGTAAGGGTGTTTGAGAGAAGCAGAGCATTGCAATGGGAATATATGTGCCATGGTAAACTGAGGGCTCATTCAAAGAAGGTAAACAAGGGTAAGTTTTGAAAGGCAAAAGTGAGGAGTATTGCATCAGACATTTTGAAACAATAATCCTTGGCCATGATGATTAATAACAAGTCTGAGGTTGCTGGGCAGGTATCCTTGTAGAAGAACTAGAACCTTGGGCACATGTCTTGTAGAACTTGTTTTTTGTTCTTTGAGACACGGTCTATATCACCCAGGCTGGCCTTAAACTCATGATTCTTCTGCCTCAGCCTCTCAAGTGCTGAGATTAGAGCATATGCCACCATGCTGCCTATAGAAGCTTTTCTTTTTTGGTACCGGGGATCAAACTTGGGACCTTGTGCTTATAAGGCAAGTGGTGGAACCACTGAGCTAAATCCCTGGCCCAGAAGCTTTTCATTTATATAGATTGTGTGGACTCTGTGCCATGGTTACTGCAGAGTCTTTTGAAACATTACTAACAGCGACCATGACTGTATAATCAGACTCTTCTGTCACAGCCACCTGCCTTGTGCACTTTTGTTGTTGGGGTTGACATAAGCAACTGCACTTTGATGCTGATGGTGCTCACCTTTCTTTCATAGGATCTGTAGCCAGGACAGGCAAATGCTGAAATAAATCGACCTCAGAGAAAAGGTGACATTGGTGATGGATCATGTCTCCTCCACTCCCCTCAGCTGTGACGCTGGTGACTAAAGCAAAGCTAATGTTGGCTGAGACTTGTTATGTGCATGGCGGGCTCTGAGCTGGGTTCTGCCATCACTCTTGTCCTACTGAGGGTGATGTGGAGGCACAGAGAACCTTGAGTAAGTGATTGGGGGTTCCATGGCTGGAGGGTGGTGAAGCAGAGGTCGCCCCCAGCCTGCTGATGCAGACCAAGTCCTTCCCTGACATGCGATGGTCTGTAAATGAGGGAGTTGTGGACCATTCCAGACTCTGAGGCTCCTGACAGTGTGTGCCTGACTGGGGTCCCTTCCCAGGCCTTGGCTCCTGCTCCAGCCACAGGGCTGGGGAAGGATGTGCAGGTCTCAGGCCCAGGCCCCATGTCCTTTATGCCTGGCCCCACCAGGGACCGTGTTGTTATCCATGTAGGGATAACAACAAAGGTGTAAGGTGGCTGCCTTGGTTTCCTTTTATAGTTTGGAATCCCACATGTGAAAAGTAGATCATTCTCCCTGTTTCTTCATTTTTAAAAATAAAATTGTAATGAAAATTTATCTGACTCTGCTCATTGTAGTAAATTTGGAAAATCCAATGTGTAACGATGCAGAGAACTCACCCACAATTCCCTCATTCACTGCTGACACTACTACATATTCTTTCCAGTATTTTAAAACTTGCTTCCTTGCTTTTCTTAATTGAGCTCATACTTATAATAAAGTTTGCCTTCTAATTTTAGTTTAATATTATATCAAACACATTTCTTGTCATTGTGAAAGCAGCTTCTTGTAAGCAACATTTTTTTTTGGTCGTCATGTAATAGTCCACCAATACAAAAATTGATTACACCACTGCTTCCCACATTTGGGATGTTTTAAGTTTCTTGCTATGACAAGAATTCTTGATGAGGAGACTAAGGTAGGAGGATTTCAAATTTGAGGCCAGCTTGGGCTACATAAGGGGCTCAAGGCCAGCCTCTACTACATAGTGAAATCCTGCCTCAAAAAAAGAAAAGAAAAAAAAAGAATTCTTGATGAATGTCTTTGTGTATGCACGTTAGCATCTCCGTGAGCATCTGTGGAAGTAGAATTAGTGGGTTAGTACACATGCTTTTGGTAAAAATTATCAAATTACTTCCCTGAGTCTTAGCTTAACACATCTTCCTGCCCTTCTGAGTTAATGCTGACCCTGGAGCATTGGTGGCATCCTCAGTTATGAAATGACCTGTTATGGAGTGAATTAAATTGGGGCAGAAAGGATGCAGCGGCAGCCCATCTCTCCATGAAGGGGATCCCTGGAGACAATCTGTGGGAATAGGAAGAATGAAACTTCTTTGGGCAGATGAGGCAGTCATATTTGCCTATTAAGCCTGTTATTTGTAATAGATCTCATTTTTAAAGATCCATTGCCAACATAACGTCACACAATTTTACATAGAAATGGCTTTTAGATTTAATATATTTCTGCTCAGTCACTTAGAGGAGTTATTTAAAAAAAATCTTTCTTTTCAAATGTTCCAAGCTTACTGTACCCTGTCTCCATGCCCAGGACAGACTTATCTATCAACCCTGTCCCATTTTTCAACCAGACCTCAATATTCTCTGGAAATTTGTGCAACACTTTACCTCAGGAAGTTATTGTCAATCAAAAGCAAGTCCAGAAATTGAATCACTTTTTCCATTCCCATCTAACCCCCATGTGATTTTGACATCATGCCAGGGTGCAGTGACTGGAAGATCTATCCTTTCTCTCCCTACTCCTCGAGGAGCCTCCTGAGGAAGGAGGATGAGTTAGTATTAGTGAGGCTGAGGAGGTGATATTTTGGGGTTCAGTGGTTCATATGCGACTGACATTAGTCAGTTTTCCATTGCCTGGATGATTGCCTGACACCCACAACTTAAAGGAGGAGAGGTTTAATTTGGCTCATGTTTCAGAAGTTTCAGTCTAGCTGGTCAGCTGGTCCCAGGGCAGGAATATTATGGAGGAAAGATTGGTGGAACAAGGCTGTTCTCACTTTGTGGCAGCTGGGAAGCAGGGGAGGGGAACAATGCCAGAGAGGAAGGAACCAGGGACCAGATATAGAACCCAAGGTCAGACCTCCACAACACATCCAGAGGTGTGCTTTACTAACCCCCTGGGTGGCTTTCAAGCCAACAAGCTGACAATCCAGCTCAACAGTCACAACTCCTTTCAGCTCGCACTTCAGTGATGACTCCATCACTCACTTCCTAACCTGGGCTTGAGCTGCTTATATAGTGCCTATTTTAGTATCTTGGGTTACCCATTGCCTGCACCCTCTCTCTTCTCATGCGTCGGTAGTAAATGTAGATGTTCTTTTTGCTATAGGTTCCTTGAAGAAGTCAGTTTCCAAGGGCAAATATAGGAAGTTGGCAGAAGCCAAGGGCTTCTTTAAGGATGTAGAGGCACCTTCTCCTTGCTCCTGGCCACCTTTTATCACCCTCTTCCCTATGGGGGATCCACAGCCACTAGTCATGAGCACTCCCTTTTCTGAGTCCTCTGTACTTGGAATGAATTCCTTCAGTGGTCACCACACCTGCTAACCTGTTTCTCCCCTTGAGGCTGACTCTCTGTAAATGCATAGGTGATAATGAACATTCCTACAGGTCTTTGCTAAACCAGATAGCTAGGGACCCCTCCTACAAGCAAGGTGGTCGGGATTCCTGCCCCCAGAGCATACATTCTTGGGGAATGGAGAGAAATGAAACAGTAACCATCATCCATTTGGCAATTTATACCATGTGATAGAAGGTGACTAAGCGACCAAATGAAGTGTAACAGCATAAGTAAACTAGGAGTGTCAACTGTAGTTTTAAATAGGATGACTAGGATAACACCAAATGAGTAGCTGACTTTGATTAAAGACTTAAAAAAGGTGATGTAATAGGACCAGGTGAGTTGGAACTATAGAGATTGCCACAGTCTGAATTAAATGGAGTCCCTTAATATAGCCAGCATTCCAGAGTGGGCTCACACTTAACTCTGAACAAAGTTTGCAGGGTCCTTTTAAGAGCTCTTCTATTTGGGGAGGGTTCAGGGAGAGGAGGAGCACAGGTGGAGTCTCACAGGGGCAGAACTTTGGTAACTAGTGGGGATTGGGGAAGTTTCACACAGTTTAGTTAAAACAAAGTATCATACAAGGGCAGGAGTCTTCTGTTTACAAGGTAGTAAAGATAACACAGTGGCAGACTGTTCTACCAAAAGGTCACAAAGATAACATATAGTTGCAGACCCACACAGGATATGGTGGTCTGTTATGCATTAACTGAAGGGACTCCCAAGGGGGAAGAGGAAGGCTACCACCTGGAATCACTCGACTTTACACAAATGGAGTCGGGTACACAAATGGAATCAGGTTGGCTATCACAGTGAAGGTGTTGGCCTTCAGATGTTTATGAAGAGAATGATGCAGGCAGAGGAATGGTAGGTATGAAGTCCTTGGGCAGGTGAGACAGAGCAGGGTCATACACAGGCTGACTTGGAGAGCTCAAGGACATTGTGATGGGAAAATGTCAGGGGACTGGAGCCAGATGCTGGCTGTGAGCCTTCCTGAAGATGTGAGCTTCACTCTGAGGGAGGCAGGAGCCCTGCTAGGATTGCAGGAACAGACTGTGGAGACGGGAAAACTGCTGTAACCCAGGCTGGAGCAGATGGTGACAGGACTTTGCTAGCTGGGCAGGTGGGGAGAAGTGGCCAGATTCTGGATGTGTTTTAAAGTACACTTGGCATGATTTCCAGGATGTGAGGTTTGTGAGGAAATAACGACTTGGAGCTGACACAGGTTTTTAGGCAGATCAATCAGAAGTCTGGTGTTGTCCTCAGCAGAGATGGAAAAGGTATAGAGGGGCAGGCTTTGGAAAGATGAGGAAGGATCATCAGCTCCAGCTCTGCCCAACCGAGGTGACTTGCAGTTGCCTGGTGATGGATGGCAGCAGGGGACAGGGGCCATAGCAGGCTGGTCAGAACAGGCCATCTATAATTTGACTGCTCTTAGGGTGAGTCTAAAAGTTTCTTTATTTGGCACTAAATGCAAAATTTCATTAGTAACTCTACATCCTCAATGCCACCAAATTCAAATTTTAGTATAGGTACAAAAGCATCTTCAACAGCTCTTAAGTTTCTAATGCCATCTTGGTGTTTCAATTTTTCAAAGAAAGACTGAAAAAAGTCAGACTTCTCTACATGTTGTGGAGCTACACAAAGTGCATCAATGCCAGCTCCTTCGGTGTGTAAGCCAAGCCTATATGATCCAAATGTAAAAATTTTTACCACCAACAGTAGCCACAACAGAAGGAGGAAGATTCTTGCTCTCAATGACATCAGAAATCCATTCTTTTCCTAAATTGTTCAATTTGCCAAGAACAACCAGCCAGAACAGGCCATCTATGCATGCTGTCTTCTGGAGCTTCTGATTCCTCAGTGAGGCAAGACTCACTGCTGAATGAGGATAGGAGCCTCGGGTAGGATGCTCAGATGAGGGAAACCACCTGGTTGTGCAGAGGTGGCTGTGGTGTGGAGACTTTGGCCACCAACATGAAGTTCCTTGCCACAGACTCAAAGGGCAGAAATTTGGTGTGACCAGTCTGGCTGTGTGGCTTCTGCTTTATCCAGGTGCAAGCAGAGCATCTGTAGGTTCATTAGGTTCACTATGCTAACTTTGGTATCTTACAAAGGGCACCATGAGAGTGGGCCACAGAATTAAATCCTTTCCCGACAGAGCAGCCAAAATGATATTTTAGAAATAGACATCAGATGCCATTCTCCTTTCAAAGCTCAAATCTTCCCGCTTCTTTTTGGATGATATTTATCATATCACGATGGCTTCCAGGACTTGGCAGGCCCCAGTGGTGACTGACCCTCCCACCTTGCTTTCTATGGATTTCTCCTAGCTCACTCCAGGGCCTTTGCATACCTTGCCCTTCACCTGGAGCAACACAGACCCTGCAGGATCACTCCTCAGAGATGCCCTGCTGCTCCTCTGTCTAAGACAGACCCATCACAGTTGATGATTTTCCTCTGTTGTATTTTCTTGCATAGCAGTTATTGTTGCCCAGTATTCTATTACACTTTATTTATAGTCTCTCTTCCACACAAACTAGAAGCTTTCTAGAGGTAAAGATTTGTTCTCTGTGTCCTGAAGATTCAGACCATGGTATGCTTTCAACAAATGAAGGAGTTTATGAAAACCACAGCACATTATCTACACATCAATTTAAAGTAGGAAATTGCAAACATATTCTAAAGGCCAAGGAAGACTGAAAACTGAGAAGTGTATCACACAAGACAGCAAAACACTTATTAGAATGATGTCAGCTTTCCTGACAGTGCAATCCCAAGGCACTTGTGAAACAGATTCGAGTATCCTGAGCTAATTCTAAAGTTGACTTTGCAGTGGCAGGGAGCAAGTGAAAATAGCCAGAAAATTCCCTAAAAGGAAAATAATAATGGAAAACCAATGAATCATATAAATAATATATGAACCATATATATATATTATATATATATATGATATATATATATCTTACATTAGTTAGAAATTTGTTTCTGGTGGAAGAATAAACAGAAATATAGATAGAAAACAAGCAAATAAATATTTGGAAAGGAATCTGATTATATATGAAATTTTAGGGCATTATCCAGGCAGCAATGGGGTATTATTAGATCAATGGGGAAACAAGTTGTTCCACTAATGATGTTAGGAAAATTGTATGGTTTTGTGGAAAAAAATCAATCAATCAATCAATCAACCAATAATCCTATTCCTTCTCTCACTTCAACCAAAGTAAACTCCACATGTGTCAAATGTTAAGTGCAGGTTCCACTGCTCCCAGCATAGACGCAGGGGCTTCCAGGTCACTGTTCCACCACTCCCAGAGCAGAGAAAGGGGCTTCTGGGGCACCTTACTACCAATTCTAGCATAGAGGAAGGGGCTTCTGGGCTGTGTTCCACCACTCCCAGCACAGAGGAAGGGGCTTCCAGGGGGGCGTTCCACTGCTCCCAGTGCAGAGGTGAGCTGTGCAGGCACCAACAGCACCCTCCACCTGGCCCCCCCACCCCTGTTGAAAGGAGAAGACACGTAAACAAGTCTCAAAAACACACTTCCAGATCACCTAGAGCAATCCCAAAGGGAAATCAGATGGAACACTCTGATACTCAACACCTGGATTCCCTGAACTGGCAACAAAAGAGGATCTGGAAAAAGTGAAATCAGAAATAATTTCTCAGATAATAGCAGAGATTGTGCCCGTAGTGCAAGACATGATTAATAAATCTAGAGAGGAGATGAGGAACATTATGGAATGCCAACATAGGAAACAAAAGGAATCCATAAAACAGGTTCAAACAGATTTCCAGGAGATTAAAAACTCTATTGAAAGTCTACACAGCAGAATGAGCCATTATGAGGACAGAATTTCAGATATAGAAGACAAGTTGGCAATTAGTGACCAAGAAAAGGAAAACTGCTTCAAAATTGTAAAGGACCATGAGAAATCAGTCCAGCAGCTGCTAGATGATGCAAAGAAGAATAATAGATGACTGACTGGAGTCAACAAAGAAACAGGAGAAAGTGCAGATGACATAAAAAACTGTTCACAGAAGTGATGGTAGAAAACTTCCCAGGCAGGGGAAAAGAACTTGACATACAGATAAGTGAGGCATATAGGACTACAACTGTCCTTGATCAAAATAAATCTATGCATAGATTATAACTGTTAAGATTCCAGAAACCCAACAGAAGAACAAAGTTCTACAAGCACTTAGAGAAAAGGAACAATCACAGCACAGGGCGGGTCGAAGGCACTGGGTCAGGATGTGGTTGTCGGGAGTGGATGCTACCCTGGGCCAAGCACACAGCCTCCTAGACTGCAGCTGCAGTGCTGTCCTGCTCACCCTTTGAAAGTAAATACAGCAGGGAGCCCCAGAGGGCCTGCCCGGGTGGGACAAATGTGCTAACTACTGGGACATGTGGTGAACAAGACCCACAGGCCTCTGCTCTCACGGAGCTCCAGCCTAGCAGACTTCACCCACACTCCTGCAATGGTAATAATTCTTCTGAACACACGCTGAATCAGCCCGCTGCAAACAGGAAGGTCTGTGCATGCCCTACCGAGGTCCTGAGTCACGTGGAAGACACCGAATCACCCCACTGCAGACCAGCCACCTGATTTGACACTACAAAGATGTAGAGGACACCAGACCACCAGACCAAGGTACTGGGTCCCACTGTTCCCGGCCCAGAGGTAGGGGCTTCTGAGCCGTCATCCCACTGCTCCTGGTCCAGAGGAAGGGGCTTCCCAGTCACCATCCCTCCCGCTGCTTCCAGCCCACAGGAAAGGGCTTTTGGGCCACTTACTGTCCCGCTGCTCCTGGTCCAGAAGAAGGGGCTTCCAGGCCACCATCCCTCCCACCACTCCCGGCCCAGAGGGAGGGACTTCTGAGCCACCATCTCACTGCTCCTGGTCCAGAGGAAGGGGTTTCCCGGCCACCGTCCCTCCAGCTGCTCCCAGACCACAGGAAAGGGCTTTTGGGTCACCAACCCTACCGCTGCTCCCAGCCCCTGTCCCACCTCACCCAGCTCAGGGAGGTAATCTGTGCAGGCACTAAGAACCCCCCACCCCAGTTGAAATGAGAAAACACATAAATAAGTCTCAAAACTAGACTTCCACATCACCTACAGCAACCTCAAAGGGAAATGAGATGGAACACTCTGATATTCAACTATCTGGACCCTCTGAACTGGCAACAAAAGGGGATCTGGAAAAAATGAAATCAGAAATAATTTCTCAGATAACAGGAGAAATTGTGCCCCTAGTGCAAGACATGATTAATAAATCTAGAGAGCAGCTCAGGAACATGATGGAATCCCAACATAAGAAACAAATGGAATCCATAAAACAGATGCAAATAGATTTCCAGGACATGAAAAACTCCATTGAAAGTCTACAAAGCAGAATGAGCCAATGTGAGGACAGAATTTCAGATATAGAAGATAAGATTGCAAATAGTGACCAGGAAAAGAAAAATTGCTTCAAAATTATAAGGGAACATGAGAAATGAATCCAGCAGCTACTAGATAATGCAAAAAAGAATAACATAAGACTGATTGGAGTCAATGAAGAAACAGGAGAGAGTGCAGGTGATATAAAAAATCTCTTCACAGAAATAATGGCAGAAAACTTTCCCAGCAGGGGAAAAGAGCTTGACATACAGATAAGTGAGGCATATAGGACTCCAAATAGCCTTGATCAAAAAAAATCTACACATAGGCATATAATTGTTAAGATTCCAGAAACACAACAGAAGAACAAAGTTCTCCAAGCAGTCAGAGAAAAGAAACAAATCCCATACAAAGGAAAGCCCATCAGAATCACAGCAGACTTCTCAACACAAACCATTAAGGCAAAAAGAGCTTGGAGTGACATATTCCGAGCCCTAAAAGAAAACAGCCTCCAACCCAGATTGATGTACCCTGCAAAACTATCTTTCAAAGTGGATGGAGAAATAAGATACTTTCATGACAAAGAGCACCTTAGGAACTTTGTGAATACCAAACCAGCACTCCAAAGAATTTTACACAATAGCCTAGGAACAGACATTGAGGATCACAACCCCAGGAAGCAAAGCAGAATGAACCCATCTGGCATGACAAGAAATTAAATGGAAAGGGGGAGAACCCAACAAAAAGAAAAAGTCATGGCAATGACAAGTCAATACGTTTCAGTTATAACCATCAATGTTAATGGTCTCAATTCACTAATCAAAAGAAATAGATTGGCAGAATGGGTCAAGAAGCAAAATCCAACAATATGCTGCATACAAGAAACACACTTAACTCAAAAGGAAACTCATAGACTGAAAGTTAAAGGGTGGAAAACAATATTCCATGCAATGGAAACCCCCCAAAAAAGCAAGAGTAGCTATCCTCTTTGCAGATCAAGTAGA
This sequence comes from Heterocephalus glaber, assembly GCF_053883595.1. Classification (NCBI taxonomy): domain Eukaryota; kingdom Metazoa; phylum Chordata; class Mammalia; order Rodentia; family Bathyergidae; genus Heterocephalus; species Heterocephalus glaber. Next base: position 32,079,958 of record NW_028258143.1, on the reverse strand, counting down.
TTTCAAACCAACACTGATTAAGAGAGACGAAGAAGGACACTACATCCTTGTAAAGGGAAGAATCCAAGAGGAAGAGAGGACAATCATAAATATCTATGCACCAAACACTAGTGCACCCAACCATATAAAACAAATACTAACAGACATGAAAAGTCATATATGCACTAATACAATTGTAGTGGGGGACCTCAACACCCCACCGTCACAAATAGATAGATCAACTAGACTAAAAATAAGTAATGAAATACTAGAACTGAATCAAACTCTTGAACAAATGAATTTAACAGATGTTTACAGAGTGTTCCACACCACAAAATCAGAATACACATTCTTCTCAGCTGCACATGGGTCATTCTCCAAAATAGACCACATACTCACACATAGAACATGTTTAAGTAAGTGCAAAGGAATTGAAGTTATCTCCTGTATATTATCAGACCATAGTGTGATGAAATTGGAGATCCATAGCAAAAGAAACTCAAAAAATTTCATAAACATGTGGAAATTGAACAACACACTCCTGAATAACCAATGGGTCACAGAGGAAATTAAAGAAGAAATCAGACAGTTCCTTCAATTCAATGACAATGGCAATACAACACATCACAATCTATGGGACACAATGAAAGCAGTCTTATGAGGGAAATTCATAGCAGTGAATACTCATATTAGGAAAACAGAACAAGCCCAATTAAATAACCTGATGCTTAACCTCAAGCTTCTAGAAAAAGAAGAGCAGGACAACTCCAAAGCTCATACAAGGGAGGAAATTATAAAGAGCAGAGGAGAAATCAATGCAATGGAGACTAAGAGAACGATACAAAAAATCAATGAAGCCAAGAGTTGGTTCTTGGAAAGAATCAACAAAATTGACAAACCTTTAGCCAAACTTGTCAGAAAAAAGAAAGCAAAGGCCCAAATCCATGCAATTAGGAATGAAAAGGGTGAAATTACAACAGCCCCAGCAGAAATCCAGAGGATCATCAATACCTACTTCCAGAATCTGTACACCAATCACAGAAAACAGAGAAGAAATGGACAGATTCCTAGATACATATGAATTACCAAAGTTGAAAGAAGAAGACCTACAAACTCTGAACAACCCAATATCAACCAATGAAATTGAAAATGTAATTAAAAACTTATCAACTAAGAAAAGCTCAGGCCCTGATGGCTTCACTGCTGAATTCTACAAGACATTTAGAGAGGAACTGCTGCCACTACTTTTTAAACTCTTCAATGGAATTGAAAGGGAAGCAATACTCCCAAATACATTCCTGGAAGTAAGCATCACCTTGATCCCCAAAGCAGAGAAAGACCCAACTGAAAAAGAGAACTATAGGCCAATCTCACTAATGAACATAGATGCAAAAATCCTTAATAAGATACTGGCAAACAGAATGCAGAAGATCATCAAGAAGATCATACACCCTGATCAAGTGGGATTCATCCCAGGAATGCAGGGATGGTTCAATATATGAAAATCAATCAATGTAATACACTATATCAATAGAGCCAAGGACAAAAACCATATGATTATCTCCATAGATGCAGAAAAAACATTTGACAAAATCCAACAGGCATTTATGATAAAAACTCTAAAAAAATTGGAATAGATGGTCTCTACCTCAAACTGATAGAAGCCATCTATGAAAAACCAACAGCCAATATCATACTAAATGGTCAAAAACTGAAATCCTTCACACTAAAATCAGGAACAAGACAAGAATGTCCACTATCACCACTCTTGTTCAATATACTTCTGGAAACATTAGCCACAACAATTAGACAAGAGAAAGAAATAAAAGGAATAAAGATAGGTAATGAAGAAGTCAAATTGTCATTATTTGCAGATGACATGATACTCTATATAGAAGACCCCAAGAACTCCTCCAAAAGTCTTCTAGACTTAATAACCAAATTCAGTAGAGTAGCTGGTTACAAGGTCAACACACAAAAATCAATACCTTTCCTCTACACAAATGACAGACACACTGAGAGAGAAATAGGGCCAATAATTCCTTTCATAATAGCATCCAAAAAACTGAAATACCTAGGAATCAACCTAAGGAAAGAAATCAAAGACCTCTTCTCTGAAAACTATGGCACTCTGAAAAGAGAGATTGAAGATGATATCAGAAAATGGACAGACATCCCCTGCTCTTGGGTAGAAAGGATTAATACAGGGAAAATGGCCATACTTCCAAAACTGCTATGTAGATTTAATGCAATTCCAACTGAGATCCCAGCAGCATACTTCATAGACCTTGAGAAAACAATCCAAAAATTCATTTGGAGCAAGAAGAGACCCAGAATAGCAAAAGCAATTCTAGGTAACAGAGACATGGCAGGGGGTATCACAATCCCCAACTTGAAACTGTACTACAAAGCTACTGTGATAAAACAGCATGGTACTGACAAAGAAACAGACTTGAGCACCAGTGGAACAGATTAGAAGATGCAGAAACAACACCAGACACACTCAGCCATCTCATCTTCGACAAAGTACCCAAACACCCTCACTGGAGGAAAGATAGCCTCTTTAATAAATGGTGCTGGTAAAATTGGGCTTCAACTTGCAAAGATTAAAACTAGACCTATATCTCTCACCATGCACTAAACTAAAATCAAAACGGATTAAAGATCTAAATATTAAAATAGAAACTCTGAACCAGTTGGAATAGAGGTTAGGTAGAACTCTTGAAGACACCAGTGTAGGAAAAGATTTTTTGAACGAAACCTCAGTTGCCCGTGAACTAGCACAAACAATCAACAAATGGGATCTCTTCTTATTAAAAAGCTTCTGCACAGCAAGACAAACCACTAGCAGTGTGAAGAGACAACCCACAATGTGGGAAAATATCTTCACCTGCTCTTCCTCAGACAAAGGTCTACTATCTCGAATCTATAAATAACTTGAAAAGATCAGACCTCCCAAATTTAAAGACCCAATCCAAAAATGGGCATCTGAAATGAACAGACATTTCTCAGACAAAGAAGTAGAAATAGCAAATAAATACATGAAAAAATGTTCAACATCACTGGTCATTCAAGAGATGCAAATGAAAACAATGCTGAGATTCCACTTCACTCCAGAAAGAATGGCTGCTATCATGAAATCAACCAATAACAAATGGTGATGGGGCTGTGTGGAACGAGGAACCCTGCTCCACTGCTGGTGGGAGTGTAGACTGGTGCAAGCACTGTGGAAATCAGTATGGAGATACCTCAAAGAACTAGGTCTGGAAGTCCCATTTGGCCCCACTATTCCACTGCTGGGGATCTTCCCCAAAGAATTAAAAGAATCATACTACAGTGATATATGTGCACCCATGTTCATAGCAGTGCAGTTTGCAATAGCTAAAACTTGGTAACAGCCCAAATCCCCATCAAGTGGAGACTGGATAAAGAAAATATGGTTTTTTAATAAAATGGAGTACTACTCAGGCATAAAAAATGAGAAATTAGAGACATTTATAGCTATGTGGATGCACATTGAGGCAATACTCTTAAGTGAAATAAATAGGACACACATGTATAAATACCGAATAGTTTCTCTGGTGTGAGAAATTGAAAGTGTAAATAAGGACTAAATGTATAATAGGTAATGTGAAATAGGAAGCAAAGGGGCAAAGGGGAAGGCAGTGGGAGGGCTAGATAGAAGGGAATGGGATTAATATGAGAAAATGGAAAAATAGGAACAAAATCTTTGAAAATAGGGAGGACTGGAGGGGTTGAAGGAAGGGCTGGACAAGGTGAAAAATAAGAACCAAGAGAGACTATATAAAGGTGCAAATTTGCAATGATGAATGTCATTATATTGTATACCTAAAATGTACCAATGATTAGAATGAATAATCCATAATGTAAAATAGGAAGAAAAGGTCCAAAGGGGTAGTAGTAGTGGGAGGGGCAGGGGAAAGGAAAGAAGGGAAAGGAAAAAATGATGAGAAGTGGAAAAATTGGAAATAAAGTCTTTGTAAATAGGGAAGGGTGGAGGGCATGAAGGGAGGCCTAGCAATGGGAAAAAAATAAGAACCAAGATGCATTATATAAAGGTGCAATTCCCAATGAGAAATGTAATTGTGTTGTGTACCTACAATGTACCAATAAAAGAATTTAATACAAAGAAAAAAAAAAGAAACAAATCACATACAAAGGAAAGCCCATCAGAATCACAGCAGACTTCTCAATGCAAACCCTCAAGGCAAGAAGAGCTTGGACTATTGTATGCAAGCCTTAAAGGAAAACAGCCTCCAACCCAGATTGATGTACCCTGCAAAACTATCTTTCAAAATTGATGGAGAAATATGATACTTTCATGACAAAGAGCACCTTAGGAACTTCGTGAGTGCTAAACCAGCACTCCAAAATATTTTAGACAATATACTAGGAAAAGACAATGAGGATCATAACCCCAGGAAGCCCAGCAAAATGAATCCATTGGGTACAACAAGAAATTAAATGCAAAGGGGGAGAATCCAACAAAAAGATAAAGTCATGAGAATGATAAGTCAATATGTATCAGTTATAACCATCAATGTTAATTGTCTGAGCTCACCAATCAAAAGAAATAGACTGGCAGAATGGGTAAAGAAGCAAAATCCAAAAATATGCTGCATGCAAGAAACACACTTAATTCAAAAAGAAACTCATAGACTGAAAGTTAAAGGATGGAAAACAATACTCCATGTGACAGGAACCCAAAAAAAAGCAGGAGTAGCTATCCTCTTTGAAGATCAAGTGGATTTCAAACCAACACTGATTAAGAGAGACAAAGAAGGACACTAGATCCTTTTAAAGGGAACAATCCAACAGGAAGAGATGACAATCATAAATATCTATGCACTAAACACTAGTGCACCCAACTATATAAAACAAATACTAATGGACATGAAAACTCATATATGCACTAATACAATAGTAGTGGGGGACCTCAGTTCTCCACTGTCACAAATAGATTGATCAACTAGACAAAAAATAAGTACTGAAATACAAGAACTCAATTGAACTCTTGAACAAATGAACTTAACAGATGTTTACAGAGTGTTCCACCCCGGAAAATAAGAATACACATTCTTTTTAGTTGCACACGGGTCTTTCTCCAAAATAGACCACATACTCACTCATAGAACATGTTTAAGTAAGTGCAAAGGAATTGAAGTTATTCCCTGTATATTATCAACCCATAGTGTGATGGATTGGATATCAATAGCAAGAGAAACTGCAAAAATTTCATAAAAACATGGAAATTGAACAACACACTTCTGAATAACCAATGGGTCACAGAGGAAATTAAAGAAGAAATCAGACAGTTCCTTCAATTCAATGACAATGACAATAAAACATATCAGAATCTATGGGACACAATGAAAGCAGTATTACATGGGAAATTCATAGCAGTGAATACTCATATTAGGAAAACAGAGTGAGCCCAATTAAACAACCTGATGCTGAATCTCAAGCTTCTAGAAAAAGAAGAGCAGCACAAACCCAATGCTCATACAAGGGAGGAAATTATAAAGATCAGAGCAGAATTCAATGCAATGGAGACTAAGAGAATGATAAAAAAAAAATCAATGAAAGCCAAGAGTTGGTACTTCAAAAGAATAAACAATACTGATAAACCTTAGCCAACCTTATCAGAAAGAGGAAAGAAAAGGCCCAAATCCATGCAATTAGGAATGAAAAGGGTGAAATTACAAGAGGCCCAGCAGAAATCCAAAGGATCATCAATACGTACTTCAAGAACCTATATGCCAATAAGATGGAAAACACAGAAGAAACGGACGGATTACTACATAAGTATGAATTACCAAAGTTGAATGAAGAAGACCTAAAAATTCTAAACAACCCAATATCAACCAATGAAATTGAAAAGGTAATTAAAAACTTACCAACTAAGAAAAGCCCGAGTCCTGATGGGTTTACCGCTGAGTTCTACAAGACATTTAGAGAGAAACTACTGCCACTACTGTTTACACACTTCATTGAAATTGAAAAGGAAGCAATACTCCTGAATTCATTCCTGGAAGCAAGCATCACCTTGATCCCCAAAGCAGAGAAAGACCCAACCGAAAAAAGAATTATAGGTCAATCTCATTAATGAACATAGATGGAAAAATACTGGCAAATAGAATGCAGAAGATCATCAAGACGATCATACACCTTGACCAATTGGGATCCATCCCAGGGATGCAGGGATGTTTCAACATATGCAAATCAATCAATGTAATACACTATATCAATAGAGCCAAGGGCAAAATCCATATGATTATCTCCATAGATGCAGAAAAAGCATTTGACAAAATCCAACATGCATTTATGATAAAAACCCTAAAAAAATTGGAATAGATGGTCTCTACCTCAATCTGACATAAGCCATATATGAAAAACCAACAGCCAATATCATACTAAATGGTCAACAACTGAAATCCTTCACACTAAAATCAGGAACAAGACAAGGATGTCCACTATCACCACTCTTGTTCAATATAGTTTTGGAAACATTAGCCATGGCAAGTAGACAGGAGAAGAAATAAAAAGGAATAAAGATAGGAAACGAAGAAGTCAAATTGTCATTATTTGCAGATGACATAATACTCTATATAGAAGACCCCAAGAACTCCACCAAAAGTCTTCTAGACTTAATAACCAAATTCAGTAGAGTAGCTGGTTACAAGGTCAAGGCACAAAAATCAATAGCTTTCCTCTACATGAACAGACTCACTGAGGGAGAAATAGGGCAAACCATTCCTTTCACAATATCATCCAAAAAACTGAAATACCTAGGAATCAACCTAATGATAGAAATCAAAGTCCTCTTCTCTGAAAACTATAGCACTCTGAAAAGAGAGATTGAAGATCATATCAGAAAATGGAAAGACATCCCCTGCTCTTGGGTAGGAAGGATTAATATAGTGAAAATGGCCATACTTCCAAAACTGATATATAGATTTAATGCAATCCCAATTGAAATCCCAGCAGGATACTTCACAGACCTTGAGAAAACAATCCAAAAATTCATTTGGAGCAAGAAGAGACCCAGAATAGCAAAAGCAATCCTAGGTAGCAGAGACATGGCAAGGGGTAACCCCCAACTTGAAACTATACTACAAAGCTATTGTGAAACAAAACAGGATGGTATTGGCAAAGAAACAGACCTGAGGACCAGTGGAACTGATTAGAAGATGCAGAAACAACCCCAGACGCACTTAGCTATCTCATCTTTGATAAAGGAGCCAAACACCCTCACTGGAGGAAAGATAGCCTCTTTAATAAATGGTGATGGAAAAATTAGGTTTCAACTTGCCAAAGATTAAAACTAGACCTATATCTCTCCCCATGCACTGAACTAAAATCAAAATGGATTAAATATCTAAATATTAAAATAGAAACTCTGAACCAGTTGGAATAGAGGTTAGGTAGAACTCTTGAAGACATTGGTGTAGGAAAAGATTTTATGAACAAAACCTCAGCTGGCTGTGAACTAGCACAAACAATCAACAAGTGGAATCTCTTCTTATTACAAAGCTTCTGCACAGCAAGAGAAACCACTAGCAGTGTGAAGAGGCTACCTACAATGTGGGGAAAAATCTTCACCTGCTGTTCCTCAGACGAAGGTCTACTATCTCGAATCTATAAAGAACTTAAAAAATCAGACCTCTCAAATTTAAAGACCCAATCCAAAAATGGGCATCTGAAATGAACAGACATTTCTCACACAAAGAAGTAGACATGGCAACTAAACATATGAAAAAATGTTCAACATCACTGGTCATTCAAGAGATGCAAATGAAAACAACACTGAGATTTCACTTCACTCCAGAAAGAATGGCTGCTATCATGAAATCAACCAATAAGAAATGCTGGCAGGGCTGTGTGGAAAGAGGAACCCTACTCCACTGTTGGTGGGAGAGTAGACTGGGGAAACCACTGTGGAAATCAGTATGGACATACCTCAAAGAACTAGGACTGGAAGTCCCATTTGACCCCACTATTCCCCCGCTGGCGATCTTCCCCAAAGAATTAAAAGAATCATGCCACAGTGTTATATGTGCACCTATGTTCATAGCAGCACAATTTGTAATAACTAAAACTTGGAAGCAGCCCCAATGCCTATCAACTGGAGACTGGACAAAGAAAATGTGGGTTTTTCTTTTTATAAAATGGAGTACTACTCAGGCACTAAAAAAATAAGAAATTAGAGACATTTATAGCTAAATGGATGCACATTGAGGAGATACTCTTAAGTGAAATAAATAGGACACACATGTGTAAATTCCAAATAGTTTCTCTAGTGTAAGAAACTGAAAGTGTCAATAAGGATTAAAAGGTGTAATAGATAATGCAAAATAGGAAGAAAAGGGGCAAAGTGGAAGGGAAAGTGGGAGAGGTTGGGGAAAGGAAAGAAGGGAATGGAATTAATATGAGAAAATGAAAAAATGGAAACAAAATCTTTGTAAATAGGGAGGGATGGAGGGGTTGAAGGGAGGGCTGTGGAAAGGGGAAAAATAAGAACCAAGAGAGATTATGTAAAGGTGAAACTTTCCAATGATGAATGTCATTATATTGTATACCTAAAATGTACCAATTAAATAAAATTTAAAAAATAGTGTTCAATGCAAAAAATTACCTATAAAAGTCTTTTTAAAAAGTAAGTACATTGAAGAAAAAACTTTTGAGCAAGACACGAAATATCAGCTATAAAGCCCTGATCATTTTTATAGCAAAATGATTTTTAAAATCCTGCCCAAGAAAACATTTTAAACATAAACCTAAATCTTAAAGTATCAAAATTTAAAGAAACCATTGGGGTACCTTGAAGACATAAGGGGATTATTTCCTTAATAATAGAAAAAAGATGAAAATCCCAATAGAAAAATAAACAGTCAATTCACAAATAAATGAATATCCAATAAGTGTGTGAAGGGACAGTCTATATCATTCATTAATCTGAAAGGTCCAAATTGAAGCAAGCAATGCAAGACTTTTTATGTAACAGTTTGGGACTATGTACTTCCTCCTGAGAGGGAACCAGTGCAGCCTGGTTACAGCAGTGTGGCTGACCCACTCATGCACAGCATGCAAAAAGCATCTCAAGCAGCTGTTTTGTAGGAACATGCTCTACAGATATGCTATTGGAAAAGAACTCATTTATCAATATTTTCACTGCAGAATTTTTACAGTAGATCCAGACTAAAAAGAGGATTTGTTCATCAAATCAAATTAAATCATAATGTTTCTGTACTGTGGAATACTATGTAGCTCCAGTTGGGGGATGCGTTAGCTCTGAATGTAGTGACAGGAACAGTCTCCAAGATCTGTTGATGAGAAAAGCAAGAAACAAAAAATTTAGCGAAGTATGTTCTTGCTTTGCAAGAGCAGCAGGGATGCAACTTGTATTCATGTGTGGCACAAACATATTCATGTGTGGCAGGCATCTGGACAGACACCAAACATTTGTGGGAAGAGTGGCCTCTGGCAATGGAATGGGAGATGGTGAGCCCGAGGTGGGGATGACCTAATATCAACACGAGGCAGGGCCCCTCTGAGGGTAGATAAGACATTTCAACACTCCACAGGACCAAGAGGGCTGAAAAAAAGCCCAGTACTTACCCCACTCAGTGCCCTTTCTGCTCACTGTGAATCTTCCTGAAACATCTGCTCAGGTGCAGAGAAAACTTGAACAGCCAGAGTCTCAGTGGGTCAGAAAGAAGGCCTTTGGTGAAGTGGGAGAAAAAAATAGAGGGAAAAATGTTTTAGAAGATGAGCCCAGGCCCAGGGGCCGGAATATAGAGAAGACTCTTGCTCTACAACCTTTGAAGAGCCAAGAAAGCCTTGTGTTAAAACCATTCCCACAGCATGTGAATGATCTCTCGTGACTTCTGCTTTCCCCATATAATGTATCCTGTTGGGCAGCTGCTGCAGGGTGTTGGGCCACTTGCACTAGAGTGTGTAAATGAGCTGGGGATATATTTTCTGATAATTTCCAGGAAAACAGACACAGGAACCCTCAACTGGCCATTTGGTAGAACCATGTCCTCAGGCTATGTGTCTCCTTCACCGGGTTTAGAGTAGATACTATTGTGAAAGTTGATAAATACTAAAATGAGATCCTTCTTGTCACATCCAGACAAAATCAATGACAGGAATTAAATAAGGGGGAGGGCCTCTGAATGCTTCTTCTTTTTTTGGTGCCAGAGATGGAACTCGGGTCCTTGCGCTTGCGCAGCAGGCAGCGAAACCACTGAGCTAATTCCCCGGCCCTCTGAATGCTTCTGTGAAAGAAGTACAGTGCTTTCTCTAGGATTTTCTAGTCTCAATAGATTCCTTCTCATTCTACACCTTTCAGTGTTTTGCATACTTGTAACAAGATGTATCTTTAACAGTCTTTAAGACTGCAGCAATGTAGACAAGATAGTATGGACAGAATATTTGCGGAGTAGCAGCACCTTCACCAACTAGCTGAGGCCGTACTTCTGTTTCAGGTCTCCAAGACTAATCAAGTTTGCATCCAGGTAGTTCATGCAAATTTTTCCCCTTTGCCTTGGGAATCTTCCCCTGCCTAAACTTCCTTAATACAAGTATTCCCATTGCAAAACTCTGTCATTTCTAAATAAACACCATTTTTCTTTGGAGATTGTTATCTCTGATTGTTATTTAGATTTACATTATGAGTTTAAGTGACCTCTCACAAAACTAGTAAGTAATTAAAGTTTTCTGGCCACAAAATGTAGATTGAGGCTATGGTGAATTTCCTCAGGTAGCCTGCCCTGATTTCTTTAGGTTGTCCACGGATTGTTTTTTCTCCTTTTACTGGGCCCAAGCTCACTCTGCAGAACAACTGTCTCCCTCACTCTTCACCTTCACTTTTTCAAATAAACTTTGCCCCTGCTAAAAGAAATGTAGATTGATGATAATACAATACTAATAATGAAAGCAGAAATGACGAGTGAACAGGGACTTGAACTCCTAGCAGGAACATTTCTCCCATCCACATTGTGATATGAAAACACCAGAGATCTGATTCAATTTCATGTTTGTGTCACAAAAAACTTAAAGAATATATAATTTTAAATAGATTTAAAAAGAAACAAACATCTAAATAATTTTTCAGGCAATGTTTATCTTACCATTCAAAATTATATCCTTGGTGTATGTTACTGTGGTCAGTGTATTATTAGGGAACCCTTTGATTATCTTATAAGTAAATAAATAGACAATGGTGAGCATCTGTTGGTGCCTTCACTTGTCTTAGGTGGCTCTTAGAGGGTAAGGTTATATTAGAAGGAAGAAGTAATATTGGGAGAGTCTCTTCCCACTGTATTTTTTAACTGGTGGCATTCTACTGGAGAAAAGCTAATTACTTTGAATTCCATATTTCAGACACTTTACTGAATTCTTTTGTTTTTTTTTTATGTAATGCTACCATTTATTAAATACATTGTAATGTTTTTTGCTCAGGAATTTAAAAAAATTAAAAAAATTTTAGTACATATTTTCCATACATAATGATCACATTCATCATAGGGAATTTGTACCTGTACATAATATGTCTTAATTCTTCTTTTTTCCCAATTCTCCTCCCTTCCCTTCAAGTTCTCTTCCCCTCCTTATTTACAAAAGCGTTTCCATTTATTCCTTCTATTCTCTTTCTTCTTTTCCCTTCCTTCATTCCCCCTTCCCCCTCCCTTCTTTCCCCCTTTCCCTCCCTTGTTCCCTGTCCCATTTGAACATGTTCTTTCTACTTCCTAATGTCTAGCCTCCCTTTTGGTCCTTATCTTCAAATAGTTTTCCAGTTGATTCTTCTGGTTCTTTCAGGCATGTAAGTAAAAACAGTTTTGTTTCCTTTTTCTTAATTCTTATATCAGGCCACCAGCTTCACATTGAATTCTATACCATCAAAGTATAAAGCTTCAAATGCTGTTCTAGAACTTAGAGAGAAAAGGAAAACTCCTAAATAATTTTATAAAGCCAGCATAAAATTTACACCAAAATCTGACAAAGAGGGTACAAGAATAAAAACTCGTGTCAATGGATGCAAAAGCTTGAAATGTTAGCTGGCAATCAAGTCTAGAAACAAAATTTGAAGATAATGCAATACAACCAGGAAGGGTTCAGTTAAAAAATACAAAGATATTATTTACCAATATATTAATAGATAAGAAATATTAAAAATAATTGAGAGATAATTTCTCATATTAAAAGTCACAGAAGCAACAACAACCATCCACGATTAGATCCATTAAAGCCAAAATGATCCTTGATAAAAGTGTATCATTATGGGGTTGAGGATTTAGTTCAGTGCTTTTGCCGCCTGCTGCGCAAGTGTAAGGACCCGAGTTTGATCTCCGGTACCAAAAAAAAAAAAAAAAGTGTATCATTACACCTGAAATGGGAACACATAACTACTTTGTCACTGTATCAAAGGAAACAAACTCAAAGAAGAAAGCAGCCGAGTAGGGAAAGACTGCAGACACGTCATTGAAGGGGGAAATCAGGCAAACCTGTTACTTGGCATAGTGCCAAAAAGGACCAGCTATTAGACCTAGAAAATGAAAAATAATAGGACATAAAAATTGCCAAAAAGGGAACAAAGCTATTTTTATTTTTGGCAACTTAATTGTGAATTTGAAAGAAGCAAGTTAATCTAGTGAGAGTTTCTCTAGTGAGAAAAATAAGGCAATTTAATTCTGATCATGCAATTGATATATGTGTTCCTATAGTAAATTCATCTGCTAATTCTTTTCTGTATTCTATGCATTTTTTTCTGTACTCAAATTTGGTAACTCATATTTTTCTGGAAAGTCATCCTTCCTTCTAGGTTATATATGTGTTTTCAAGGATTTGAACAAAATATGCGTTTATTATGTTTTTTTACAGTTTTCCCCCGATCTGATTGAATTAGGATGGTGGATCCCCTGTGGGCCCCTGCTCAATTTGTTTCTCAGCCTTCTCTGCTTTGTCCTGGGCTGCAGGAGGCTGAATACATTAGTTAGGGTTCTTTAGAGGAACAGAATCAATAGAAAATATATGTGTAATATGTGAGAGGATTTACTAGATAGGCTCAAAGGATCAGAGGCAGGAGAGTCCACAGTGGCCTTCTGGGGGGTCAGAGGTGGACAGTCCACTAGAGATGGACAGCTCAGCCCAAGAAACAGAAGCTGCAGAATAAGAGGGGTCCAGGATCCAGCACCAGTCCAAAGTCAAAGGCCTGGAAGCTCATTGGAGGGCTGCTGGTGTGATCTGTATAGAAAGGGTGAAGGAGCTGGAGACGTGGAGACCAATGTCCAAAAGTGACAGCAGCAAAGGACAGGAAGATGGAGCTCTTCAAAGTAAACGCACTTCCTCCTTCTTTCTGTATTCCATCTAGGCCACCAGTCTAATGGTTGGTGCTACCACAGCAGGGTTGGGTCTTCCCTGCTCAGTGTGCTAGTCTACCTGTCAGTCATTCACAGACAAACTCATAACTGTGCTGTACTGATGTGCTAGTCTTTTCTTTTTTAATCCATTCAAGCTGACTTTCCATGATTAACAGTCACACAGCTTTATGGTAGTGTCACCTGAGCAACCTGGTACTGGCTGGCTTCTGAGGGCCTCCAGGACAGGAAGAAGGGGTCAGAAGGAAGGAGGGATTGGGGATTTTTCCAGCTCAACTCACTGGTCACTCCTGTCTAGAGGTCCTGCTTTGGATACATTCCAGGCTATGTGTCTTCTCCTGGAACCTTCAGCCTGAGGGTGGGGTTAGCTTCTAGCTGGTGTAAGTGTCCAGCTGCCTCAACTTCCCTCCTGATTTCCTTAGCCATGCCAATTCTCATGTAAGTAGATGGGTTATTGAGTCCTGGGAGGCTCAGAAAGGGTGACATTTGTGAATACCCATGGGCATTGAAAGGAAGGTGATTTTCTTTGTGCTGGGGATGGTTTGAGACACATAAATTCATTTTATTACATACACCTGCCCTTTATGTTTTGTCTCTGTTGTAGTTTCTATAACTGATTGGGCAGAAGAGAGGCAAATTAACTCTTCTTGATATTTTTGTTTGATTTCTCTTTGTATTTAATGTAATCTTTTCTATTATAATTTGGCTCCACAGTATTCGGCCCTTAACTTTTCCTGACAGCACTTAAATGTACATTATACCTGACAGGTCTGCCCCCTATCTGCCCCCTAGTTGCCTGAGTTCCCAGAACAGCTGTCCCCAACCACCTGAGTCTGGGGAACAATGCTGTTACATGGCACACCTGCTGTGTCTACTCTGCTAGGTCACAACGCACCCAGCAGTACAAAGCATTAGCCATTGCTATACAGCCACTCTTGTTTCACTGACCCCTTGCTCTCCTGCCTCACCTAAGCCTGGTCATAAAAAAACCCAGTTCAACAAACCTAATTCAGACTCTCCTTGGAGTTATTCCAGGAGGTCTCACTTGGAACCCTACATTTAGGCTGGCTATGTTCTTTTACTGGTCACCACTCTTTACCTAACATCTGGTGCCAAAAATCCAGGAGATGGGATCTAGATCCCCCTACTCCAGTGTGCATCTCCCCTACCTCAATAAGAACCCATGTTCACCTTCCCTCCAGCCCACCAGAGACCTCTTCTCAGAACCTTCCCTGCCAAAATCCTGCCACTCAAGACTGTGGGGTAAGTCCTCCTGGGGAGTGGTCAAGGGCTTCAGTCTCTCCTGTCAGTGGTTCAGGTCCTAATTAGGCCTGACCTGTGGCTTTAGCCTGAATACAACAATCCTACCTGGACACAAGTTTCCCTGTTTGTTCCTTTGGGTCTTCATCTGGGGGTTGCTCCTTTTGATCCCAATCACCTTTCTTCTCATTGGACACTCTCAGCCCTGACCCACCATGGGAGGAATGGCATCTGCCCTTCCTACAGACGACCCCTTGGGGTGCCTCCTCAGAAACTTCTCCCAATGTAGTCTTCGGTATTATCTCAAACAGAGATGCATCATTTTCTCCTTAAACATGGCTTGGCCCCAGTACAAGTTAGATAGTGGCTCACTTTGACCTGATGACAATTTCCTTCACCATCTGGGTCAATGGGAAGAGGTCCCCTATATTCAGGCCTTCTTTGCCTTTCATTCATATCCCTTCCTCTGTTCTTTCTCCCCCACATTTCTCTAATTGATGGCCTGTATGCTCCCATCCTATCAACCTTCAGCCCCCCCCCCCCCGCCACCCCTTACCAGATCCCATGCCCATTAGTGGCCAGTGACTGCTGATCCTACATCACTCCCTTCCCCACCTGGGTCCCTTTACCCTCTTCATGAGGTTGCTGGTACCAATGTTGGCACCACCTGCATTCATGTTCCTTCCACACTAGCTGACATCTCCCAAATGGAAGAGCATCCTGGCTCTTTTTTCTCCAGTCCTTTCTGCTACACCAAAGAATTCTCCCTCATCAGCTGCTTTCTCCATCTCACCTATAGTGATATTCATGTCATCTTTACTAGCACTCTCCTCCCTGATGTGGGCAAATGAGTTGGATGATGTTCCCCAGTGCCACCAATGAAGCCTATGCCAAAAATGATGACAAAGTGCCCGGGACTGTGCAGTTCCTGGACACCATGACTCTGCCCTCAGGGACTGGACCTTTTGTCAAGACTTTATCCAATATATTCTGGTGGGTGTTGATAAAGCCTCCACAAAATCCATTAACTGTGGCAAACTGAGAGATCTATCAAGGTCTTCATGAAAGTCAGGGCCAATTTATGGCCTGCCTAACAGAATCCCTCAAGGCCCATATTGCCCTAGACCCCTCCTCACCTGTTTCTCAAGACATATTTCATCTCTCAGTCTGCCCCAGATTAGGGCCACACTTAAAACATTTGAAGAAAGTCCTCAAATCCCCATGGCCAATCTTATGAACACAGCTTTCCAAGTTTATCAAAATAGATACCTTGTTAGAGGCCTTTAACAAGTCAGCACTCCAAATAACTGTATCTTCCCTCAAGCCACGACAAACACCCAAGCCCAAGTCAGACTGCCCCGTGCCCTGCTTTTGATGTGGCAAAATAGGACACTGGGCAAAGCAATACCCCAAACCATGCCCTTTATCAAGCCCTTCCTCCTGTGTGAACTTAAGTGCCACTGGAAGATGAACTGTCCTCTCTGCAAGACAGAAGGGGGCATCCTCAAGGGACTTGCTCTTTTAGCTGAAGGATGAAGGGGCTTGAGGCTCTTGTTTCCCCAGCTCATCACAATATAGGATCCCAGGGTAACTTTATACATCAAGCGTGAGCCTATTTCTTTTTTTCTGGACACAAAGACAGTCTATTCCTCTCTGTCAATGTTTTCTGACCCAACCTCCAAGTCCTCTACACCTGTAGTGGGGGTTGGTGGCCAGCCATTTAACCTGTTAATGAGCACCCCACCCTTAAGCTATTTAGTAGGACACCACACACTCACTTTTGGTCCTTCCAATGTGTCCTGTCCCCTTCTTGAGAACGAATCTCCTACTAAAACTCCAGGCAGTGGTCATCTTCCAGGACACTCCCTTCCCTGTCCACTCTTTCTATGTTCCTCCTCCTCGCCCCTCCCCCACTGATTGACCCTGCTGCAGCCCCACCCTCCCAATTCCTCCTGAATTCTGGGATACTGATTCCCCTCAGCAGCAGCTCACCATCCCCTTGACATCAGATTCAAAGACCTCTTTCTTTACCCTTTAATGCTTCACAATATCTACTCTCCCCAACTTCCTTTCAGAGACTGAAGCCCCTCATCCAAAGCCTCATCCAGGAGAGTCCTCTCTGTGTCACCAATTCCCCACACAACACACCCATCTTGGCAGTTAAAAACATCTAATGGCTTATAACATCTGGTTCAAGACCTCTGAGCCATTCACTCAGTGGTCGTCCCCTTCTTCCTGGTAGTCCCAAATCCTTATGAACTCCTTTCAACCATCCCCTCCAATACCACCTACTTCTCCCTCATAGATATTAATGACACTTTTCTCACCATCCTTCCCCAACTCCTAAGACCTCTTTGCATTACTCTGGACAGACCCCACCATGGGGCAGGATACCCAGCTGACATCCATTGTGCTTCCTCAGGGCTTTCATGATAGCCCTCACCTCTTAGGCCAGGCATGACCTAAATCAGTCATAATCTAACACAAGGTGCTACAATATGTAGATGGCATCCTGATCTGCAGCCCTGCACTCCACAACTGCCAAACAGATACCATGACCCTTCTCTCTTTCCTCTTGGTTTATGGATTTTGTGTCTCCCTTTCTAAGGCCGAGATAGTCCAGACCACCATCCACTATTTGAGTTACCCACACACTTCCAATTCAGGGCTATTATGGTCAGTCTCAAGGCCCTATTTCAGTTGATTCCTCTTCCCACTACCAAAAGTGACTGAATTTGTTTCCTTGGGTTGGCAGGTTTCCTCTGCCTATGGGTCACCAACTTTGGCCTCCTAGCCAAACCTGTATATATGACCTCCCAGGAAAGCCACTTAGAGCCCATCTCTGACCCACTGACAATCAAAGTCCCTTTCTGGCTGCTAAAACAAGCCATCACACAGATACATGCCTTAGCCCTCCCAGACCTTTCCTACCCACTCATCTTCTATACATCTGAGTGCTGACATGCAGCATTGGGAACTCTGGGTAAAGCTGGCCCTCTCAATCCTGCTACTCTCCTATCATCATCAGATCCATCACCTGGAAATCATTCATCAAGACATTACTTTCTCAATATCCATGAAACTCCTCTCCTCCAGCCCACTATGTGGTTCATCAACGGGAGCTTCACACAAACTCCTGATGGCTGTTGGGCAGCATATGTCATGGTATCCAACTCCAGAGACATAACTGAGGCCTGACATATCCCCTCAAGAAAACAACCTCCCAACAGGCTGAACTCACATCCCTCACTGGTACACTCACCCTGGCTTTCACCTAATCCACTAACATTTACACAGACTCCAAATATTCCTACCACATACTTCATCATCACACACTAGCCTGGAAACAGAGAGGTTTTCTTACAAAACAGGGATCATCTATCACCAGTAACGGTCATATTCAAATGTTTATTGAGGTGGCAAACTTGCCACAGGTGGTGGCCACCCTGAGTTGCCTTTCTTACCAAAAGGGATCTGACCTCATAGCTTGGGCACCAATCTGACAAAACTGCCAGAAGTGCTGCTCTAATGCAAACACCCACAGGCCCTCATAACCTGGCCTTTATCCTTCCTCTGTTCCCAGACTTCCAACCCAATAATCAAACTCCAAAGTTGAGGCTTATGGCACTGGTTCACAAAAAAACCCTGGCTGTTTCATGAGGGGAGGCCCATCGTTTCCTTGGACAGACAGGTGTCTTCCTCAGAAAGATTCATAATCTCTTTCACTCCAACCCCTGGGCACTTCACATACTTCTGCCCTCTCTTTCACTGCCCCAATCTCCTCATACACTTCTAAAATCTCACCAAACAATGCTCCACCTGCAATTCTACCTCCCCACAGGGTGAATTTCATTATCTTAAACATCTTACACACTAAACCAAGGGAACATCTCCCGGGACAAGCCTGGCTGATAGACCATACTCATATGGCCCTGGTTAAGTAGACATGGGTTCTCCTTACCCTAGTTGACACCAAGTTGGCTGGGTTAAAGTCTTCCCATTCAAAACAGAGGAAGCACAGGACCCAGCCAATGTTCGCTTCACTGAAATTATTCCCCATTTCAGGCTTACCAGTTCCATACAGTCAGGCAACTGAGCTGCCTTTACTTCCCAGGTGACCCAGCTTATAGTTGCTGTGCTGGGAATTATATGTCACTTCCACATTCAGTATCATTCCCACTCATTGGGGAGAATTGAAAAGACAGGCAGTATTTTATTTTTTTAATCTTCTATTTTTTTTTTTTGCTTAAATTCTTTTATTGGTACATTTTAGGCATACAATATGCTTACATTTATCATTGGGTGCTTGGACCTGTATGTACATGATGTATCTTGGTTCTTATTTTTTCCCCACTCCCTGTGCTCCCTTCACCCCTCCACCCTTCCCTATTTACAAAGACTTTGTTTTTATTTTTTCCTTTTCTCATAATTTTTCATTTCCCTTCTTTCCTTTCCCCTCCCCCTCCCACTTTCCCTACCCCTATGGACCTTTTCTTCCTATTTCAAATTATCAATTATTCATTTTAATCATTTTAGCCCTTATTTACACTTCCAGCTTCTCACACTAGAGAAACTATTTGGTATTTACACTTGTGTCCTATTTATTTCACTTAAGAGTAAGGTCTCAATATGCATCCATTTATATATAAATGTCTCTAGTTCCTCATTCTTTATGGCTGAGTAGTACTCCCTTTTATAAAAAACTCACATCTTGAGGCAGGTCTGCACACACCCTAACAAAGTCATGAGTCACGTGGAACACACTGAATCAGCCCCACCCCAGCAACAATCCACTGGAGAACCCCCACCCCCCACTCCTCTGTACAGCCACCTGGTTCCACACTACAAAGACACAGAGGACACCAGACCACCAGACCATGGTACTGAGTCCCGCCACTCCCAGCCCAGAGGTAGGGGCTTCTGAGCCGCCATCCCACTGCTCCTGGTCCAGAGGAAGGGGTTTCCTGGCCACCATCCCTCCCGCTGCTCCCAGCTCAGAGGAAAAGGCTTTTGGGCCACCATCGCTACTGCTGCTCCCAGCACCTGTCCCACCTCTCCCAGCTCAGAGGAGGTAATCCGTGCAGGCACCAACAGCACCCCCTGCCCCAGTCAAAATGAGAAAACATGTAAATAAGTCTCAAAACCAGACTTCCAGATCACCTACAGCAACCCCAAAGGGAAATGAGATGGAACACTGATACTCAACCACCTGGCCACACTGAACTGGCAACAAAAGGGGATCTGGAAAAAATGAAATCAGAAATAATTTCTCAGATAACAGGAGAGATTGTGCCCTTAGTGCAAGACATGATTAATAAATCTAGAGAGGAGCTCAGGAACATGATGGAATCCCAACATAGGAAACAAAGACAATACATAAAACATATGCAAATAGATTTCCAGGATATGAAAAACTCCATTGAAAGTCTACACAGCAGAATGAGCCAATGTGAGGACAGAATTTCAGATATAGAAGATAAGATTGCAATTAATGACCAAGAAAAGAAAAATTGCTTCAAAATTATAAGGGAACATGAGAAATGAATCCAGCAGCTGCTAGATGATGCAAAGAAGAATAACATAAGACAGATTGGAGTTGGTGAAGAAACTGGAGAGAGTGCAGATGACATAAAAAACTCTTCACAGAAATAATGGCAGAAAACTTCCCAAGCAGGGGAAAAGAGCTTGACATACAGATAAGTGAGGCATATAGGACTCCAAATAGCCTTGATCAAAAATAAATCTGCACATAGGCATATAATTGTTAAGATTACAGAAACTCAACAGAAGAACAAAGTTCTACAAGCATTAGAGAAAAGAAACAAATTCCATACAAAGGAAAGCCCATCAGAATCACAGCAGACTTCTCAACACAAACCATCAAGGCAAAAAGAGCTTGGAGTGACATACTCCGAGCCCTAAAAGAAAACAGCCTCCAACCCAGACTGATGTACCCTGCAAAACTATCTTTCAAAGTGGATGGAGAAATAAGATACTTTCATGACAAAGAGCACCTTAGGAACTTTGTGAATACCAAACCAGCACTCCAAAGAATTTTACACAATAGCCTAGGAACAGACATTGAGGATCACAACCCCAGGAAGCAAAGCAGAATGAACCCATCTGGCATGACAAGAAATTAAATGGAAAGGGGGAGAACCCAACAAAAAGAAAAAGTCATGGCAATGACAAGTCAATACATTTCAGTTATAACCATCAAAGTTAATGGTCTCAATTCACCAATCAGAAGAAATAGATTGGCAGAATTGGTCAAGAAGCAAAATCCAACAATATGTTGCATACAAGAAACACACTTAACTCAAAAGGAAACTCATAGACTGAAAGTGAAAGGGTGGAAAACAATATTCCATGCAACGGAAACCCCAAAAAAAGCCAGAGTAGCTATCCTCTTTGCAGATCAAGTAGATTTCAAACCAACACTGATTAAGAGAGATGAAGAAGGACACTACATCCTTGTAAAGGGAAGAATCCAAGAGGAAGAGATGACAATCCTAAATATCTATGCACCAAACACTAGTGCATCCAACTATATAAAACAAATACTAACAGACATGAAAAGTCATATGTGCACTAATACAATTGTAGTGGGGGACCTCAACACCCCACGGTCACAAATAGATAGATCAACTAGACAAAAAAATAAGTAATGAAATACTAGAACTGAATCAAACAACTGAACAAATGAACTTAACAGATGTTTACAGAGTGTTCCACACCACAAAATCAGAATACACATTCTTCTCAGCTGCACATGAGTCATTCTCCAAAATAGACCACATACTCACACATAGAACATGTTTAAGTAAGTGCAAAGGAATTGAAGTTATCTCCTGTATATTATCAGAACATAGTGCGATGAAATTGGAGATCCATAGTAAAAGAAACTCAAAAAATTTCATAAACATGTGGAAATTGAACAACACACTTCTGAATAACCAATGGGTCACAGAGGAAATTAAAGAAGCAATCAGACAGTTCCTTCAATTCAATGACAATGACAATACAACATATCAGAATCTATGGGACACAATGAAAGCAGTCTTATGAGGGAAATTCATAGCAGGGAATACACATATTAGGAAAACAGAACGAGCCCAATTAAACAACCTGATGCTGCATCTCAAGCTTCTAGAAAAAGAAGAGCAGGACAACCCCAAAGCTCATACAAGGGAGGAAATTATAAAGATCAGAGGAGAAATCAATGCAATGGAGACTAAGAGAATGATACAAAAAAATCAATGAAGCCAAGAGTTGGTTCTTGGAAAGAATCAACAAAATTGACAAACCTTTAGCCAAACTTATCAGAAAAAGGAAGGAAAAGGCCCCAATCCATGCAATTAGGAATGAAAAAGGTGAAATTACAACAGACCCAGCAGAAACCCAGAGGCTCATCAATACTTACTTCCAGAACCTGTACGCCAATGACAGAAAACACAGAAGAAATGGTCAGATTCCTAGATACATATGAATTACCAAAGTTGAAAGAAGAAGACCTAGAAATTCTGATCAACCTAATACCAACCAATGAAATTGAAAACATAATTAAAAGCTTATCAACTAAGAAAAGCCCAGGCCCTGATGGCTTCACTGCTGAATTCTACAAGACATTTAGAGAGGAACTGCTGCCACTACTGTTTAAACTCTTCAATGAAATTGAAAGGGAAGCAATACTCCCAAATACATTCCTGGAAGCAAGCATCACCTTGATCCCCAAAGCAGAGAAAGACCCAACCGAAAAGGAGAACTATAGGTCAATCTCACTAATGAACATAGATGCAAAAATCCTTAATAGGATACTCGCAAACAGGATGCAGAAGATCATCAAGAAGATCATACACCCTGATCAAGTGGGATTCATCCCAGGGATGCAGGGATAGTTCAACATATCCAAATCAATCAGTGTAATACACTATATCAATAGAGCCAAGGACAAAAACCATATGATTATCTCCATAGATGCAGAAAAAGCATTTGACAAAATCCGACATGCATTTATGATAAAAATCCTACGAAAAATTGGAATAGATGGTCTCTACCTCAAACTGATAGAAGCCATCTATGAAAACCCAACAGCCAATATCATACTAAATGGTCATAAACTGAAATCCTTCACACTAAAATCAGGAACAAGACAAGGATGTCCACTATCTCCACTCTTGTTCAATACAGTTCTGGAAACATTAGCCACGGCCATTAGAAAAGAGAAAGAAATAAAAGGAATAAAGATAGGAAATGAAGAAGTCAAATTGTCATTATTTGCAGATGACCTGATACTCTATATAGAAGACCCCAAGAACTCCACCAAAAGTCTCCTAGATTTAACTGAGTTCAGTCAAGTAGCTGGTTACAAGATCAACACACAGAAATCAATAGCTTTCCTCTACACGAACAACAGACTCATTGAGAGAGAAATAGGGCAAATAATTCCTTTCACAATAGCATACAATAACTGAAATACTTAGGAATCAACCTAATGAAAGAAATCAAAGACCTCTTCTCTGAAAATTATGGCACTCTGAAAAGACAGATTGAAGATGATATCAGAAAATGGACAGACATCCCCTGCTCCTGGGTACGAAGGGTTAATATAGTGAAAATGCCCATTCTACCAAAACTGCTATAAAGATTCAATGCAATCCCAATTGAGATCCCAGCAGAATACTTCATAGACCTTGAGAATACAATCCAAATATTCATTTGGAACAGGAAGAGACCCAGAATATGAAAAAACAATTGTAGGTAACAGAGACATGGCAGGGGGTATCATAATCCCCAACCTGCAACTCTACTACAAAGCTACTGTGATAAAAACAGCATGGGACTGGCAAAGAAACAGACTTGAGCACCAGTGGAACAGATTAGAAGATGCAGATACTACACCAGACACACTCAGCCATCTCATCTTCGACAAAGTAGCCAAACACCCTCACTGGAGGAAAGATAGCCTCTTTAATAAATGGTGCTGGGAAAATTGGGTTTCAACTTGCCAAAAATTTAAGCTAGACCTATATCGCTCACCATGCACTGAACTAAAATCAAAATGGATTAAAGATCTAAATATTAAAATAGAAACACTGAACCAGTTGGAACAGAAGTTAGGTAGAACTCTTGAAGACATTGGTGTAGGAAATGATTTTATGAACAAAACCTCCGTTGCCCATGAACTAGCTCAAACAATCAACAAGTGGGATCTCTTCTTATTAAAAAGCTTCTGCACAGCAAGAGAAACCACCAGCAGTGCGAAGAGACAACCCACAGTGTGGGAAAAAATCTTCACCTGCTCTTCCTCAGACAAAGGTCTACTATCTCAAATCTATAAAGAACTTAAAAAGATCAGACCTCCCAAATTTAAAGACCCAATCCAAAAATGGGCATCTGAAATGAACAGACATTTTGCAGACAAGAATCAGAAATAGCAAATAAATACTTGAAAAAATGTTCAACATCATTGGTCATTCAAGAGATGCAAATGAAAACAAAGCTGAGATTCCACCTCACTCCAGGAAGAATGGCTGCTATCATGAAATCAACCAATAACAAATGCTGGCAGGGCTGTGGGGAAAGAGGGACCCTGCTCCACTGCTGGTGGGAGTGTAGACTGGTGCAAGCACTGTGGAAATCAGTATGGAGATACATCAGAGAACTAGGTCTGGAAGTCCCATTTGACCCTGCTATTCCACTGCTGGGGATCTTCCCCAAAGAATTAAAAGAATCATACCACAGTGATATATGTGTGCCCATGTTCATAGCAGCACAGTTTGTAATAGCTAGAACTTGGAAACAGCCCAAATGCCTATCAACTGGAGACTGGATAAAGAAAGTATGTTTTTTTATAAAATGGAGTACTACTCAGGCATAAAAAATGAGAAATTAGAGACATTTATAGCTAAGTGGATGCACATTGAGGCGATACTCTTAAGTGAAATAAGTAGGACACACATGTATAAATACTGAATAGCTTCTCCGGTGTGAGAAACTGAAAGTGTAAATAAGGACTAAAATGTATAATAGGTAATGTCAAATAGGAAGAAAAGGGGCAAAGAGGAAGGAAGTGGGAGGGCTAGGTGAAAGGATAGAAGGGAATGGGATTAATATGAGAAAATGGAAAAATAGGAACCAAATCTTTGTAAATAGGCAGGAAAGGAGGGGTTGAAGGGAGGGCTGGGCAAGGGTGAAAAATAAGAACCAAGAGAGATTATGTAAAGGTGCAAATTTCCAATGATGAATGTCATTATATTGTATACCTAAAATGTACCAATGATTAGAATGAATAATCAATAATGCAAAATAGGAAGAAAAGTTCCAAAGGGGTAGGGGTAGTGGGAGGGGCAGGGGAAAGGAAAGAAGGGAAAGGAAAAATGGTGAGGAATGGAAAAAATGAAATTAAATCTTTGTAAATAGGGAAGGGTGGAGGGCGTGAAGGGAGGGCTAGGAATGGGGAAACAATAAGAACCAAGATGCATTATGTAAAGGTACAATTCCCAATGAGAAATGTATTTGTGTTTTATATCTAAAATGTACCAATAAAAGAAGGGTTCCTTTTTCCCCACAACCCTCCCAACATTTGTTATTGTTTGATTTTTTGATAGCAACCATTCTTTCTGGAGTGAGGTGGAATCTCAGTGTTATTTTCATCTGCATCTCTTGAATTACTAGTGATGTTGAACATTTATTCATATATTTATTTGCTGCTTTTACTTCTTTAATAATGTCTGTTCATTTCAGATGCCCATTTTTGAATTGGATCTTTGAATTTTGGGGTGTCTGATTTTTTTCAGTTGTTTATATATCCTGTATAGTAGTCCTTTTTCTGAGGTAACGCTGCTAAAAAATTTTTCCAACGTTGTAGGTTGTCTCTTAGCTCTGTTGGTGGTTTCTCTTGCAGTGCAGAAGTTTTTTAATAAGATAAGATCCCAGTTGTTGATTCTTTGTGCTCGTTCCCATTCTACTGAGGTTTTGTTCATAAAGTCTTTTCCTATGCCAATGTCTTCAAGAGTTCTACCTAACATCTTCCAGAAAGTTTAGTGTTTCTATCTTCATATTTAGACCTTTAATCGACTTCGATCTTAGTTTAGTGCATGGTGATAGGTATGGGTCTAGTTTTAATCTTTGGCAGGTTGAAATCCAGTTTTTCAACACCATTTATTAAATAGGCTATCTTTCTTCCAATGAGGGTGGTTGGCTCCTTTGTAGAAGTTGAGGTGTCTGAGTATGTCTGAAGTTGTTTCTGCATCTTCTAATCTATTCCACTGATCCTCAGGTCTGTTTCATTGCCAGCACCATGCTGTTTTTATCACAGTAGCTTTGTAGTATAGTTCCAAGTTGGGGATTGTGATACCCCCAGCCATGTGTCTGTTGGCTAGAATTGCTTTTGCTATTCTAGGTCTCTTCTGGTTACAAATGAATTTTTGGATTGTGTTCTCTAGTTCTGTGACATTTGGAATTTCAACTGGCATTGCATTAAATCTATGTAGCAATTTTGGAAGTATGACCATTTTCACTATATTGGTTCTTCCTACCCATGAATGAGGGAAAGTTTTCATGTTTTGACCATTTAGTATGATACTGGCGGTTGGTTTTTCATAGATAGCCTTAATCAGGTTGGGATAAAGACCTTCTATTCCAATTTTCTGTAGGGTTTTTTTTCTATCATGAATGGGTGTTGGATTTTGTCAAATGCTTTTTCTGTGTCTATTGAGATGATCATATGGATTTCGTCCTTGTCTCTGTTAATATAGTGTATTACATTTATTGATTTGCATATGTTGAACCATCCTTGCATCCCTGGGATAAATCTGACTTGGTCAGGGTGTATGATCTTCTTGATGACACTCTGTATTCTGTTTTCCAGTATCTTGTGGAGGATTTTTGAATTCATGTTCATTAAGGAGATTGGTCTGTAGTTCTCTTTTTGGGTTGGGTCTTTCCCTGGTTTTGGAATCAAAGTAACACTTGCTTCCAGGAAAGAATTTGGAAGCTTTGCTTCCCTTTCAATTTTCTTGATGAGTTTAAAGAGTAATGGTGATAGTTCTTTAAATGTCTTGTAGAATTCAGTAGTGAAGCCATCAGGACCTTGGCTTTTCTTTGTTGTTAAATTTTTAATTACATTTTCAACTTCACTCATTGTAATTGGGGTGTTTAGAATTTCTATATCTTCTTCATTTACCTTTGGCAATTCATATGTATCTAGGAATCTGTCCATTTCTTCTGTGTTTTCCATTTTATTAGCATACACTTTCTCAAAGTAGGGCTTGATGATCCTCAGGATTTCTGCTGGATCTGTTGTGACTCCACCTTTTCCGTTCTTTATTGCATTTACTTGAGCCTTTTCTTTCCTTTGTCTGATAAGTTTGGCTAAAGGTTTATTGATTTTATTTATTCTACCAGCACTATTTTCAAAAGACACCTCACCAAGTTGACTATGAATCTCCACTGTCTATGACCTGATCCTTTACCCTTTGTAATTTTTCAGATCACAGCCCTTCTCTTTTTTTCCCCCATTAAGTTTATTGGTACATTTTAGGCATAAAATACATTTACATACATCATTGGGATCTTGTACCATTACATGAGTATCTTGGTTCTTATTTATTTTCCCCTTCCTCTGCCCTCCCTTCACCCCTTCCACCCTTCTCTATTTGCAAAGATTTTGTTTCCATTTTTTTCCTTTTTTCATACTTTTTCTTTTCCCTTCTTTACTTTCTCTTACCCTCCCACTTCCCCTGCTCCATTAGACCTTTACTTCCTATTACACAATATCAATTACACATTTTTTAAAATTAAAATATCAAGACCTAGGAGACATTACCACAGATTTTACAGAATTTAAAAGGATATAGAAAGCATATTACAAAAATCTTTTTTGAAATAAATTTGACAACTTCTAAGAAGTACCTTGGAAGACAAATTAATGAAACTAACTCTGGAGGAAATATAAAATTTGAATAGCACCTATTAAAGAAAGTATATTCTTAGCCTGAAAACCTACCTATATGACAACAGCAGGCTCATATACATTTTAACTGATAAATTATATCAAACATTTAAAGCAGAAAAAAAGGAACATTTCTCTTCCCATTTTAGGAAATCAACATTATGCGAATCCTAAAACTGGAAAAGATAATAGAAGAAAAAAGTATGAACATAGATAGAAATTTGTTTAACAAAACAAACTCTTAGAAGTCAGATCTGGCAGTTTGTAGAAGGTGGTTTTATTATAGGGATGGCAGTGTTGGTTCAGCATTGGAAGATCCACCCCCGAAAGTCATCATTTTAATAGAGGAAAGGAAAAGGCCATATGATCCTGTCACTAGTTGGAGAAAAAGTATTGGACTAAATTCTACAGCTGTTCATGGTAAAAGCTATCAGGAGACTAGAAGTAGAACAGAGCCTTCTCAACAGATCAAAGGCGTGTACTCCATACTTCCAGTGAAAACACCTTATATGAATGGAGAAGATACAATGCTTTCTCTGTAAGATGGGGAACAAGGGCAAATATGCCTACTCTTCATCTGTCCATTAAACTTTGAAACATAAGGCCAAACTAAAATAGTCTGGCAATGAAATGACACAATTAGGATAGGATTATCAAGGTAGAAGCAAAATCTTTATTTGTAGATGAAATGATCATCTACAGAGAAAATACTAAGAAATCTCTAGGAGCCCCTAGAACTTGTATTTGAATTCAGCAGGATTAGAAAGCACAAGGTATATATAAAAATTGAGGTCTATGTATACTTGCTATAAATGAAGAATTGGATATTGAAATTTAAAAGTTATAAATCAGTAAAAAGGACCTAGAAAAGTAAAAAATAAACAAACAAACAAACAAAAAACAGTGTTGGAAGACATTTAGTACCTAATTTTAAGACTTTCTCTAAAGCTACAGTGATCAAGGCAGTGTTGGTGTAAGGAAAGACATATAGATCATTGGAATAAAACAGAGAATCTAGAAATAGAACCACACATATATGGTCCACTGAGTTTTAGAAGATTATTTAACATTAACATTTTAAAGAATATAAACTCAATTCAAGAGCCGAGGAAAAGAGAGTGTTTTCAGCAAATGGCACTAGAACACCTGGTATTTGTATATAAAAACTTAACCTTGACCCCTTATTTCCATACATAAAAATAACTTGAAAGGATCTATGAACCTACATATGAAAGACTAAAACTATAAAACTTTAAGAAGAAATTATAAGGGAAAATGTTTATGAATTTAGGGTGGGCAAGAACTTCCTAGGATACAAAAAACATGATGTATAAAAGAAAAAAATTGATAAATGAGATTCCATCAAAATTTAGAACTTTAAATGACATCATTAAAATGAAAAGTAGCCCTTAAACAGACCATATTTACAATGCATATAACTTATGACCAGAATATTTAAAGAACTCTTATAGCTCATTAATAGACAACCCAATTAAAAAGTAGACACAAGATGATAAAATATCCAGTACAGCACAAGGATAGGTGTGCAACTCTAGAATCAGAAAAATACTAATCAGTACAATAACAAGATTGAATTATGAACTCATTAGAGAGATGAAGTTAAAAGTTTTAAAAGCCTTGTCATGACTTTTTCTTTTTGTTGGATTCTCCCCCTTCGCATTTAATTTGTCACACCCAATGGACTCATTCTGCTGGGCTTCCTAGGGTTGTAATCTTCATTGTCTTTTCCCAGGATATTGTCTAAAATTTTTTGGAGTGTTGGTTTGGTATTCATGAAGTTCCTAAGGTGCTTTTTATCATGAAAGTTTCTTATTTCTCCATCAATTTTGAAAGATAGTTTTGCAGGGTACATCAGTCTGGGTTGGAGGCTGTTTTCCTTTAGGGCTTGAAATACATCACTCCAAACTCTTCTTGCCTTGAGGGTTTGCATTGAGAAGTCTGCTGTGATTCTGATGGGCTTTCCTTTGTATGTGATTTGTTTCTTTTCTCTGACTGCTTGTAGAATTTTGTTCTTCTGCTGGGTTTCTGGAATCCTAACTATTATATGCCTATGTGTAGATTTTTTTGATCAAGGCTAGCTGGAGTCCCATGTGGCTCACTTATCTGTATGTCAAGTTCTTTCCCCCTGCTTGGGAAGTTTTCTGCTATCACTTCTGTGAAAAGATTTTTTTATGTCATCTGCACTCTCTCCTCTTTCTTCATTGAGCCCAATCGGTCTTATGTTATTCTTCTTTGCATCATCTAGCAGCTGCTAGATTGATTTTTTGTGTTCCCTTACAATTTTAAAGCGATTTTTCTTTTCCTGGTCACTAATTGCAATCTTATCTTCTATATCTGAAATTCTATCCTTGCATTGGTTCATTCTGTTGTGCAAACTTTAGATGGAGTTTTTGATCTCCTGGAAATCTGTTTGTATCTGTTTTATGGATTCCATTTGTTTCCTATTTTGGGATTCCATCATGTTCCTCAGATCCTCTATTTTTTTATCTGTGTCCTCTGTAGGTTTATTCATCATGTCTTCCACTATGAGCATAATCTTTGCTGTTATCTGAGAAATTATTTCTGATTTCATTTTTCCCAGATCCTCTTTTGTTGCCAGTTCAGAGAGTCCAGGTGATTGAGTATCAGGTTGTTCCATCTCATTTCCCTTTGGAGTTGCTGTAGTTGATCTGGAAGTCTGTTTTTGAGGTTTGTTTATGTGTCTTCTCATTTCCATGGGGTGGGAGTGCTTCTGGCTCCCACGTGGCTCACCTTCTCTGTCCTGGTAGTTGGAATGGTGGTGGGGGTGCCTCCTTCTGGGTGCTGGGACTGACTCACCTTCTCTGTCCTAGGACCCCACAGCCCTTCTCAAAAAACCCACTGGCCTAAATCCATTTGAGCTGTTGTATGGCTGTCCCTTCCTCCTGGTATCTATCCCTCTTAGCCACCCCAGCAGAGATTATTCTAGCCTCTCCAGGCTTCCAGAGCTCTTCTGCAAACCCATAAAATACCCTCCTCCACAACCCTCTCACTATTCCCTTCTTTCTTTACTCCTGGCTAACAAGCTCTTCTTCAGGTCCTCCACAAAACTGCCTTACAGCCAAGTTTGACAGGACCATACAAGGTCCTTCTCACCACCCCCACATAAATCAAAGTAGTAGAACTCCCATCCTGGATCCACATAAATTGCCTTAAACCCACCATTGACTCTCAACCCTCTAACAGGGCAGTGATAACTTGGACCAGCAAAATCAAGCTCACCAAGAGCTAGAAGACTCCCTCTGATGCAGGCCCCACAGTCTTCCTCTTCCTCTTTGCTTAGTTGTCATTATCACACACACACACACACACACACTTCCTCTCCCTTCTCTCCCTCCTCCTGACTGGGCTGTCCAACTTCACCTAAAAATTTAATGACACTTTCAATCCCCACATTCATCTGGTTCACTGTTATGCTACCACAGGCCATGAACATCCCAGCAGACTCAGTTACTGTTCCACATGCCATCACTGATCTCTAGCTTCAGGGTACCTTCTTGTTAGGTAAATGGTGACAAGCCAGTAATGAACAGGCCAGCCTGGATTCATGGTTCATTCCCCAGAATGATTCCAGAGGAAAGTCTGACTCAAGTTTATTGACTTGTATTTTTCTTGATGGGTGAAAGTGAGGGATCAGTGAAGCAAGACTAGCTGAGTGGCAACAGCTATGTGCAATCAGCTGTGTGTTGTTGTTGACAGCTAATGTGTTGTTGTGGCAGGTGTGGTCTGATCTAGGAGTGTGGGCCAGATGGCTACAGGATGTGCAAATGGGCTGTGATTGTTCTTGGAGTTCAGGCAGTTGACAGGTACCTGGGACCAATCAGGATCAGACCTATCTTGTCTTGGGTTTTAAGGATAGTAAAGAAAATTAAGGTAAGGGGCAAGGTATGGGGGCCTGAGTTTTTTGTCTTCATGGAGCTGCATCAGACTGAGCAGGGGTAAAGTTGTGAGGCCAGTAGGGTTGGCTGGTGAGAAACAGAGTGGTGGCCACTTGAGAAGTAAACCAAGACAAAGCTAGACAGGGCCTGGAAGAGACAAGGAACAAATGTGAATAGGAGGAGTATTGGAACAATGGGCCTCAGAAGAGGTGTGATCCAGGAACTCCAGGAAGGGGTCATCCAGCCAGGAGGGGTCCAGAGTGAGGCCTGACCTTGTAGGGAGGTGGCTTGGTCACTCAGCCTTTTGATGTGAATACAAAAGCTGGGGAAGGAGAGAGTCAGTATGTGTTCATAGGAGGGCTGGAATGGCTTGAAGTGACTGGGAGTAATCTCCAAGGTCAGTGGTGATAAACTATAGCACATGTTACTGTATTTTTCTTTTAAGACAAAAGATGTTAATGTAGGGTTGCTTTTTCTAAACTAAAACCTCAGCATTCAGGTTTAATTGCAATGTCGGCACTTTGTGATAAATAAGTGGGTTTTGGGTTGCAGTTTGGCACTCCTCTCTAAAAGATTTGCCACAAATGCCCTAGGGAATGAGTGCAGGGAATGGAGCCCAGAAGAAAGGGGCAACTGTATATTAGTTCAAAACGACTCAGGCCTGGGGGCTGTTTGGGCAGTGCTCATACATGGAAGGTGGCCGGGGTAGTAAGTCTGGCTGGGGATGGTGGAATTTAATGGCTGAGATCTGGAACCAAGGGAAGAGGTAGAGTGAAGTGATTGGGTTTTTTTTGGGAGTTTGAATAAAGCCAGGAGGAAGCTAGGATAAGTGTTTGGCTTAGGGCTCTGAGTTTTGTCTGTTGTGAGGTGGTTTTTGGGAGAGTGATTGGATCTTGATTGTGTCTAGAGTCAGAGTATGCAACACCCATTGTGGGCTTGGAAAGAGTTTTTATCTATGAACCAGGTATTAGCTGCCTGTGGATGAGGTGTATATGTATATTGGAAAAGTGGTTGAGATCATGGTGGGTAGTTTGAAGGTAGTTGTGAACAATATCCTGAGCCAGGAGGGCATGAAGGTATGGGTATTTTTAGGAGACATTATAAAGGGGTCTGGCTATAAGGCCAAAGTTGGGAACCCAGAGGCAGAGAAAGCCAGCTAGGCTGAGAGGAGAGTAATTGATTGGATGAAAGCTTTGTGATCTGTCATGATGGCCCATAAAGTGAGGGTAAGGTGAAGCCCCAGGTATTGAATGGTGGGCTGGACTAATTGTGCCTTGAAAGGTGAGGTGTGGTATCCACAGGAGGAGAGAAAAGAGAGAAGGAGAGAAGTGCCTGAGTGACAGTCTTGGGAGAAGGTCTGTAAATTAAGATATCTGCATTTGGAGATTTTATTGTTGAGTGGTAGAGCCTGGTAGAGATTGTAACTGAGAGTTTGGCTGAATAAGTGAGAGCTGTCCCAAAAGCCTTGAGGGAGGATTGTCTAGGTGAGCTGAGTAGCATCATCCAAGATGGGATCAGTCTAAATGAAGATGAAAAGGTCTTGGGAACTGGGGTTGAAGTGAAGGACCAGAGAAAGGAGTAAGGAGAAGGGCTGATATGTGGAGAGGAAAGGAGGACTTTGGAAGATG
This sequence comes from Heterocephalus glaber, assembly GCF_053883595.1. Taxonomy (NCBI): domain Eukaryota; kingdom Metazoa; phylum Chordata; class Mammalia; order Rodentia; family Bathyergidae; genus Heterocephalus; species Heterocephalus glaber. Next base: position 32,046,816 of record NW_028258143.1, on the reverse strand, counting down.
ACTATAACCTAGAGCCTGAGAAGGTCTCATCCCAGCAGGGGAATGGGGCACTGAGGAATCACCAGGAAATACGTATGTAGGGATGAAAAGGCAACTTGTACTGCTGATTGAAGATTTAACTATATGTCCTGAGAATGTTGACAAAGAGGAATAAGTGGCTCCTGTGTGAGGAGAAATGAGATAGATTTACCTTTGACCAGAAGATTACCCTGGGCTCTTGTGTGGTGATGGGCTGTCTGGATGCCTAGAGTATTCACAAAGAGTTTTCTTCCTGTGTGACAATGACACCTGTAGTTGCCTGCCCACCACTTGGACAGGAACCCACATCCTGTCTTATGTAGTGCCTTTGCCCATTGCCTTTATTCCACTAAAGAGGACCTCATCCCCATCCTGGTTCAAACTCTGGTTGGTCTCAAAGGAGTAATACAGCTCATCCCCTGCTGGCAGGTCTTGGGATTACTACAGCAGTGGGAATCAGCCTAGCCAGACTGGGAGCTTCTGTTCACCATTTCTCTACCCTCTCTCAGCAGGTATCAGAATGTTTAAAACGATTGCTATTGAACTCACTAACCTGCAAGATCAGATCAATTCACTGGCTGCTGTTGTGCTCTAAAACCACCGAGGCCTAGAATTTCCTGCAGCCAAAAAATTAGGGCTCTGTGCCTTTCTCCAGGAGTACAGACTCTAACAAGATGGCTTCAAAAAGCTGAGTGATCAAGGCACCATCCTGCAAAATTAGGCATCATCCCAGTCCCTTCCTGGGTGGCTGACCCCTTCCTGGAGCTCCTAGCTCACACCTCTTCTGGGGACCATTGTTTCAAAACTCCTATTATTCACATTTTCTCCTTGTCTCTTCCAGGCCCTGTCTAGCTTTGTCTAGACACAGATGTCTTAGTTCACTTCTCAAATGGTCACTGCCCTGTTACTCACCAGTTGCTCCTATCGGCCCAGAAATTTCACCTCTACTCAGCCCGATGCAGCTCCATGAGGGCTAAAATTCATGCTTCATACCTGATCTGTCGCCTTGCTCTTCTTTACTATTTTAAAAACCTGAGAAATGATAGGTCTGGCTCCCATTTGGCCCCCAGCCACCTGAGTTCCCAGAACAGCTGTTAGTAGCTGCCTGAGCCTGAGGAACAATGCCTGCTACATGGCACACCTACCATGCCTAATTTGCTAGGTTACAATGCATCCAGCAGTACAAGCATTAGCCATTGCTACATAACCATTCTCGCTTCACTGACCCTTTGCTCTCCCACATCACCTAAGCTTACTCATAAAAAACTCAGCTCAATGAACCTGACTCAGACTTTCCTTTGGAGTTATGCCTAGGAGGTTCTTGGTAAGAACCCTAAATTCAGGTGGGCTGTGTTCTTTTAGTGGGTTGCCACTGTTTACTTTACAGTACTCTTTATCATTTAAAGTGCCCTTTCTTCTTCACAAGGCATTTTCTGTGAATCATTTTCAATATCCAGCCTCTTTCTGCTGTGTCTGCCCTTGCCTGGGACTTCCCTGCCCATTCATTTACTTTCAGGTTTTGGAGAACTATGTGTTAGATGTAGTTCTTTATTTTCAGCAAGTAAAATTTCAAACATAGTCTTTAAAATGTGAGCTTATCCTGTTGCTGATGAATCTGTTGTGTATAATCTCAGCTCATCTTTTTTATGTTACAGCACTGGTTTTTTTCCCTCCAACTTTATGGAGGCATATGGTTGACCACTAAAAACTGTATATATTTAAAGAGTACAAGTTGATGATTTGATAAATGTATATGTTGTGAAATATTCACCACAGTCAAGTTGATTAACAGCCTATCATCTCCCTATGTTACTTTCTTGTTTTGTTTTTGGTTTCTGTGCTGAGGACATTTAAGACCTACCTTCTTAGCAAATTTCAAGTGAACAAAACAGTATTGTTGACTACTGTCACATCAGTGAACATTATATCTCCAGAATTTATTCATCCTGTTAAACTAAAATTGAAACTTTGTAATCTTTGACCAATATCTCCCCACTTCTCCCTCTCCTCATCTCTGGAAACTCCTATTTTGTTTCTAATTTCAATAAAAATACATATGAGTGAGGTTATGTGATATTTGTCTTCCTGTGCCTGGTTAATTTTATTTAACATAATGCCCTCCAGATTCATTATTTTCTTGGAAATGGCAGGAATCCCTTCTTAAAGGATTAATTATATTCCACTGTGTATATGAATCCCATTTATCTTTAGCCATTTATCTATCCATGGACTCATAAGTTGACTCCATATCTTCGCCATTATAAAAAATACTGCAATGAATCTGGCAGTGCAGCTATCTCTGAGACACTGATTTTATTTCCTTTGGATACATACTCAGTAGTGAGATAGCTGGACCATATGGCAATTCTATTTTAATTTTTTTGAGGAACTTTCATGCTGTTTTCCATTATGGCTGAATCAATTTGCATTTCCATCCACAGTGTGTGAGGGTTCCCTTTCCTCCACATCCTGGCCAGCACTAGTCTTCTGTTTTGATAATAGCCAATATTTTGAGTACTTGTATGTTTGAGATTATCTATTGCTCAACTTGGCTTAATATAAAGTTTTGGGGCCATGATTTATTTTTATAGATTTTGAAAATGTTCTGTGATTTTCTGGAATCTAGTGGTACTGGGAGAAATCCAAAGGGAGCCTTATTTTCCTCTTTGTAAGGAAATTGCGTTCTATTTGTTTTTCTTTTCCCCTTAGATGCCTAAAGATTTTCTTCTTTGTCCTTAATAAGTTTCACTAGAACATGATTTGGTGTAGATTTTCCCATGTCATTTTCTTTCAGAATGTAGTGTGCCCTTTCTTTCTTTAAATACCAGTCTTTCTTTTTTCAGGAATATTTTTTTTTCATTTACTTTGAATTTAATTTCTATTTGATTGTGTATTTAATTCAGGAATGGTAATTATTTATAAGTTGGATACTTGTTTGCTCTTCATGTCAGCTGATTCATTTTAATTACTTTAATCAATTTTGTCATTTCATTCTGTATTCATTTTGATTCTATTCAGTATTTCCTCTGTGCCAGGAATACAGTAGTCAGACATTTTATTTTACTATTTTTAATTTATTAGCTTTGTAATGTCTCTTTGTTTCTTTATATTTAATCTCTTCTTGTAGGTCTGTCTATCTGTCTATCTATCTATCCGTGCTGGGGATTAAACCTAGGGCCTTGGACATGCTGGACAGGCACTTTACCACTGAACTACACTTCCAGTCTGATTTTGATCATATTTAAAAATAGGATGTGAGTCAATCCCATCTCCCAGGAGGAGGCTCCCTGGCCGCCATTCCACCACTATCAGCCCAGAGGAGGTGGGCAACACGGGTGCCAGTACACCCCCCCACTTCCATGGAAATGAGAAGACACATAAACAAGCCTCAAAAAAAGACTTCCAGATCACCTACAGCAACCCCAAAGGAAAACAAGATGGAACAATCTGATACTCAACCACCTGGACTCCTTGAACTGGCAACAAAAGAGGATCTGAAAAAAATGAAATCAGAAATAATTTCTTAGATAATAGCAGAGATTGTGCCCATAGTGCAAGACATGATTAATAAATCTAGAGAGGGCACAGAAAAAAAACAGAGGAGCTGAGAAACATGATGGAATCCCAAAATAGGAAACAAATGGAATCCATAAAACAGATACAAACAGATTTCCAGGAGATTAAAAACTCCATTGAAAGTTTGCACAGCAGAATGAGCCAATGTGAGGATAGAATTTCAGATATAGAAGATAAGATTGCAATTAGTGAATAGGAAAAGAAAAATTGCTTTAAAATTGTAAAGGACCATGAGAAATCAATCCAGCAGCTGCTAGACAATGCAAAGAAGAATAATATAAGACTGATTGGAATCAATGAGGAAACAGGAGACAGTGCAGATGACATAAAAAATCTGTTCACAGAAGTGATGGCAGAAAACTTCCCCAAAAGGGGAAAAGAACCTGACATACAGATAAGTGAGGCATATATTACTCCAACTAGCTTGATCAAAAATAGTCTACACATAGGTATATAATTGTTATGATTTAAGAAACCCAACAGAACAACAAAGTTCTACATGCAGTGAGAGAAAAGAAACAAATTCCATACAAAGGAAAGCCCATCAGAATCACAGCAGACTTCTCAATGCAAACCCTCAAGGCAAGAAGAGCTTGGAGTGATGTATTTCAATCCCTAAAGGAAAACAGCCTCCAACCCAGATTGATGTACCCTGCAAAACTATCTTTCAAAATTGATGGAGAAATAAGAAACTTTCATGATAAAAAGCACCTTAGGAACTTCATGAATACCAAACCAACACTCCAAAAAATTTTAGACAATATCCTGGGAAAAGACAATGAAGATTACAACCCTAGGAAGCCCAGCAGAATGAGTCCATTGGGTGTGACAAATTAAATGCGAAGGGGGAGAATCCAACAAAAAGAAAAAGTCATGACAAGGCTTTTAAAACTTTTAACTTCATCTCTCTAATGAGTTCATAATTCAATCTTGTTATTGTACTGATTAGTATTTTTCTGATTCTAGAGTTGCACACCTATCCTTGTGCTGTACTGGATATTTTATCATCTTGTGTCTACTTTTTAATTGGGTTGTCTATTAATGAGCTATAAGAGTTCTTTAAATATTCTGGTCATAAGTTATATGCATTGTAAATATGGTCTGTTTAAGGGCTACTTTTCATTTTAATGATGTCATTTAAAGTTCTAAATTTTGATGGAATCTCATTTATCAATTTTTTTCTTTTATACATCATGTTTTTTGTATCCTAGGAAGTTCTTGCCCACCCTAAATTCATAAACATTTTCCCTTATAATTTCTTCTTAAAGTTTTATAGTTTTAGTCTTTCATATGTAGGTTCATAGATCCTTTCAAGTTATTTTTATGTATGGAAATAAGGGGTCAAGGTTAAGTTTTTATATACAAATACCAGGTGTTCTAGTGCCATTTGCTGAAAACACTCTCTTTTCCTCGGCTCTTGAATTGAGTTTATATTCTTTAAAATGTTAATGTTAAATAATCTTCTAAAACTCAGTGGACCATATATGTGTGGTTCTATTTCTAGATTGTCTGTTTTATTCCAATGATCTATATGTCTTTCCTTACACCAACACTGCCTTGATCACTGTAGCTTTAGAGAAAGTCTTAAAATTAGGTACTAAATGTCTTCCAACACTGTTTTTCTTTTCTTTTCCTTTTTTCTTTTCTAGGTCCTTTTTACTCATTTATAACTTTTAAATTTCAATATCCAATTCTTCATTTATAGCAAGTATACATACACCTAAATTTTTATATATACCTTGTGTTTCCTAATCCTGCTAAATTCAGATACAAGTTCTAGGGGCTCCTAGAGATTTCTTAGTATCTTCTCTGTAGATGATCATTTCATCTACATAAAAATTTTGCTTCTACCTTGCCAATCTTATCCTAATTGTATTATTTTATTGCCAGACTATTTTGGATTAGGCCTATGTTTCAAAGTTTAATGGACAGATGAAGAGTAAGCATATTTGCCCTTGTTCCCCATCTTACAGAGAAAGCATTGTATCTTCTCCATTCATATAAGGCATTTTTGCTGGAAGTATGGAGTACATGTCTTTGATCTGTTGAGAAGGTTCTGCTTTACTTCTAGTCTCCTGATAGTTTTACCATGAACAGCTGTAGAATTTAGTTCAATACTTTTTCTCCAACTAGTGACAGGATCATATGGCTTTTTTCCTTTCCTCTATTAAAGTGATGACATTTGGGTGTGGACTTTCCAGTGCTGAACCAATATTGCCATCCCTATAATAAAACCACTTTCTACATACTGCCAGATCTGACTTCTAATAGATTGTTTTGTTAAAGAATTTTCTATCTATGTTCATACATTTTTCTTCTATTATCTTTATCCAGTTTTAGGATTAGCACAATGTTGATTTCCTAAAATGAAGGGAGAAGTGTCCCTTCTTTTTTCTGCTTTAAATGTTTGATATAATTTATCAGTTAAAATGTATATGAGCCTGTTGTCATATAGGTAGGTTTTCAAGCTAGGAATATACTTTCTTTAATAGGTGCTATTCAAATTTTATGTTTCCTCCAAAATTAGTTTAATTAATTTGTCTTCCATGGTACTTCTTAGAAGTTGTCAAATTTATTTCAAAAAAGATTTTTGAAATATGCTTTCTCTATTCTTTTAAATTCTATAAAATCTGTGGTAATGTCTTCTAGATCTCGATATTGTAATTTAAAAAATGTATAATTGATATTGTGTAATAGGAAGAAAAGGTCTAAAGGAGGAGCAGGGGAAGTGGGAGGGGTAGGAGAAAGGAAAGAAGGGAAAAGAAAAAATATGAGAAAAGGAATAAAATGGAAACAAAGTCTTTGCAAATAAGGAAGGGTGGAGGGGGTGAAGGGAGGGCAGCGAAAGGGGAAAAAAAAATAAGAACCAAGATACTCATGTAATGGTACAAGACCCCAATGATGAATGTAACTGTATTTTATACCTAAAATGTACCAATAAACTTAATGGGAAAAAATGTGTTAGTTCTTTATAGTGTTACAGAGGGCTACCACATTATCTCATGTAACCTTTCTGATAATTTTAAGAGTAGTTATTGTTTTATTTTCTCAATTTTATTTGTGGTGTTGGGGATCCAACCCTGGGTCGTCTGCATACTAGGCAAGGACTCTACCACTGAGCTGCCCTTCCTTCGTCATTTTATTATAAACATTTCCACATGCAAAAGTGAAGACACAACTTTGGAGTGTACTTCCTTCTACCTATTACCTGCTGCCCACAAAATATTTACCTTATTTCTGTCTCTCTATTCCTTTCTTTCTATCCATCAATCCCTTTTATTTTGATGTGTTTCAAAGTTTGCAGGCATAAATACTCTTCCCCCAAAAGTCTTAGGAGAACCATCCACCTCTGAGTGCTTCTTTTATTGGTTTTCTGCTCTGGGTAAGATTTTCCTTTAACAGGAAGCACTAGGAGAATTTTCTATTATTTCTTGTCCTCCATCCCCAGGAAGATTCTTTCTTTTTTTTTTTTTTGCCTAGTATGTTTAAAAATTTTACCTGTTTTTATGATCTCATTTTTTTCTATAGCTGCTGTGCTATTTCTTTGCTTTACTGTGCTTCTTAGATGCAATTCTTTGTGTCGCCCTCAGAGTCTCAAGCTGAGACCTGGGCGAGTGTTCTTATGATTTCCTGAAGCCTGTAGTGCAGGTAGTAGGGGCGCTGGGCTGAGGTCACTGAGGCTGGGCCTCTGCCTGCCTCTGCCCTGCTAGTCCATGATGAAGAGGTTTGTTACTGGGTCTCTTCCTCTAGGGAGATGCATGTGTCTTAATGCCAAGGGATTTTCCCTCACTTTAACTCAAATCTGATCCCTTCCTTAAAGGCCTTGCTGCAGGCATCTTTCTCTGGCTTTCCCTTCTCCCAGCTGACATCCCCAGTGGAGAAGAGCCTTGTCTGAGCCCTGGGGTAGGGCCCTGCCTTGTGCTCTTTGCTCCCTTTCCTCCAGAGCCTCTCTGAGCACCTCCTTTTTTGTCTATCTGCTTTGCTAAGGCCACATTGATTTCTTGCAGAAAGTTAACCCTTGGTAAGAACAGAGTTAGCTATCTCCCCCCAGAGGGCTCAGCAGAGCATAGCACATTGCTTTCTCAGGTGCCAGGGCAGGGGCTTTAAGGTGTTCCCAGGTGACCCTGATTTCACCTTCCAACCCTACTCTGGCTTTGGATCTAGGAAGAAACTTGACAGAACTGGGCCAAACCTCACCATGAAGATTCCAGCTCACTTTACTTCTCTCATTTCCACCATAACCTTCTGAAATTGATTTTGGGATGCCTCACAACTAGTCAGCCAGGCTTTCCTCACTTGTTAGATGTGAAACAAGCTATTGCAGCTGCTCCAGAAGAGGCTGGAGGGCCGAGGAGCTTCGGCTTTTCATCTGCCTTTCCTCTTTTATCTGAAGAGCCAGGGTGGAGAAGCCCAGTCTATGACTCCAGACATAAGGCGCAAGTGCCCCTCATGCTGCCTCCACCACTGTCCACAGACAAAAGGGCTGGCAATCAGTCACTCACGACACTGCTTTGGTGTGACCCACAGTGTGGTTTGCGAGGAATCCTACCACAGCAAGCAAAGGAAAAGACAAATGGAACTCTCTGTCTTAGGCACAGTAGGAAACTCCCATCCAGAAAGAATATCAAATAAGAAAAAGGCAAAACCCTTTAGAAAAGTTATAAGACATGAGCCTGCATTTCACAGAACACAAAGTCCCCAGTGGCTTGCAGGCACAGAAAAAATATGCCCTGCTGACCTGATTGGGATAGCGCCCATTAATATGACCATGGGACACCACCAAAGGGCAAGACAATGACAGAGGACAAGAGATGGGCCATGCAGGCTGTTGGTGGGGGTGGGAGGAGAGAGCCTCAGCTCAGCTCTTGGAGGACAGTCGGGGCAGGCCCTATGGGAGCTGAATATGTGCACTCTATCCTTGGAGGTTGTACTCCTGTGTCACCTCCTAGGGGAAATGCTTTGTGTGCCGAGGGAGGCAGGGCTTCCATGGGCACTGCTTACAGCAGTGAAGAATTGAAGTGCCTGGCAAGAAGGAATTGGTTAAATAAATTATGGCATATTCCTGTGCTCACATTCTAATGGCGCTTAAAATAAATGAGCTAGATTTATATGAATCGACTCCAAGAAAGCTTAGAGCTTCAATCAGTGAATAAAGCAGGTTTCAGAATTATAAATTCAGTACAATTCTGTGTAATAGTAAAACAAACAAAGCCTCATCATACTCTTTTTTTGGGTGTATGTTCACAAAGGGTAGGGTATGCTCATCAGGTTGAGGGAGTGGAGGTGAGGAGGTGTATTGTGCAAACTTCCACTGTCACTGTATTATTTTTAAAAAATCTAGACACTTACTGAATTAACATTTATGAATCCTGGGTGGTGGATACATAGGCAATCATATGTCTTTTGTAATTTTTATACTACTGAGATATTCCATTAAACTCTTAATTTAAGAAAGTTCAGGAGACCCCAGCATGGTAGCAGGAACTCATAATGACAGAGGGTCAGGGCATCAGAGCTGGCTGCTGGGTGGCTGGGCACCTGTATGGCCCTGCTGGGCTACTATGAGCAGGTGCTCTCTGGCCTTGGGCATTCTTTTTCTGATTCCCCAGCCTGGCCTGCATAGCTGTCCTAGTCACCTTTATGGGATGACTGTAAGCATCAAAGTGACCTCCCACCCTGACTGTCCCTTAGTGGATGTGCTTTATTCACATCTATCTTCAGCAACTAGCTGGCTCAGAGGGGAATCTGATATTTGCAGGGCTCAGGCCCTTCCTCCCAGGCCCCTCCCAACCCACTGCCCTCAGCCCAGCTGTTTCTCGGCCCAGGGAGGGGGCGGTTGGAGAGGACTGCTTGATCACAGACCTATCTGCTGCTCCTTGGGCTGAGCCTCCAGGAGGTACCTTGAGGAGGACAGTCATAGGACAGTGCACCCTCATCTTCCAGCATGGCTCAAAGTGCTTCAAATGCCTACTCTGGGCTTAGGCTTTTGAAAGAAGGGTGATGGCAAAAACAATACCTCACCACAACCTATAATTTTGGATGCAAATGATTATCCTTATAAGGTACCTAGCAATTCCTCAGGCATCCAGGTCCCTGAGTTTGTCAGTCAGTGGAAGGATGAAGAAGGATCTTTTGGCAGGAGGTTTGGCTACAGACATGGGTATCTTCTCCCCAGAGCCTACTGGGAGGGTATGGAGAGGGTTGTGGACAGATCATTTCTGAGCAGTTGGGAGGACTGGGCTGGGGTGGGAGAAGCCACTTTTCTGTGCTCTATACTTATGTGTTCTACTTCATCAAATAAGTAGTCATGAGTCTCGTTCACTCATAAATTCATGAGGTAGTAATCTATTCTTCATTCACTTGGTGCCAGGTCCTGACCTGGATGCTGTTGGGAACCACAGGAGGGGTCTCAGCCTGTATATGTGTGAATCCTGCTTGGTGTGTCCATATCTGAGCTCAGAGTTAGAGGCAAGTTATAAAAGGGGAGCTGGAGAGTGGCAAGGGACACAGGGAAGAGAGCAGCCTGAGTATGAAGGCCAGGAGGCTGGGAGAGCATAGTGCATCCTGGGACTTGCAAGCTTTCAGAATGTAGGTGGTTATGTGTGTGTGTGTGTGTGTGTGTGTGTGTAGATGTGTGTGTGAGCATGTGCATGTGACTGTGTACTTGTATATGTCCAAGCACACTTGTGTGTGCAGGTGCTTGCATAAGTGCATGTGTATTGCTTATGTATGAGTGTGTATCCATGAATATGACTGTGTGCACACATGTATATTTGTGTGTGATGTGTTTGAATGCATATATGTATGTGCAGGTGCACATATGTGCATATGTATGCATATGAAAGTGTATGCACATCCGTGTGGATGTGTGTGTGCTGAGTGTTTGGAAGAATGTCCAAGAAAAAGATAAGTGTGGAGAGGTGGGAAAGGAGCAGAATGAGAAAGGCTGGCCTTATCTCCTATCTGTGGGGCAGTCAGTGATGAAATGGGAGGGTTGGGTAGGCCAGGCTGAGCTGGCTGTGGTATAGTCTGGGGAGGGTATGATGAGGGTCATGAATGCTGAAAGTTTCAGCACCCTGTGTTGTACTTTGGGGTAGGTGGTAGCAGCTGGCCAGGTTGGGATTCTCCTAGGTTACTACTGTACCTGGACAGCCTAGGCCTTCCAGTGTCTGGTGGCTATAGGATCAGTTCTTCCCTGTGACCTTGTTGGTGGGATGGAGAAGAGGTGGGAGGAGAAGTGTGAAGAGGCTGGACTAGCTCAGGCTGACCCAACTGTCCTTTGGAAATGTCTTATTTGCTTGCTGGTGTACCATGGTCATATGTCCTTTGTAGGGATGATAGTGTTCCCAGAGGGGTGCAGCAGGCAAATGTCCCCATCAAGTCAATGAGCCAGGCCAATTGTTAGGTAGCTACTGTGAGGATGCTCATTTCTTTAGCTTTAGTGAGTTTCTGCTTTTTGAAGGTCAATTTTGGAAGGCACTGTAAGGAATGAGTTGAAAGAAGAAAAAGGAAAGAAGCCGAGAAATTTAAACACACTTGTTGGAATCCAAATACATTACTCCAGGACTATGTGATTTCAGTAAGAGATCCTACTCAAACAAGGGATCAGATTTTGAGGGAACCAGTCCATGCCTGAGCCTAGGTGACAACAACCATGTTAGCTTTTGTCTACCACTCAATTCATGTGCATGTTTTAAGATAATTTCGTTGTTGATATTTTATCTCATCTCTCCTATTTTAGCACACAATGTGATTTCATCACCATTGTCTGCAAAACACTGAGGTACCATGTGGAGCACTGAAATATCTTCAGTGATATCTTCAATATCTATCTGAGCTTCAGTTTTTTGCACCACTGACTGACCTTGGAAAAGCCTCTTCATCTTCCTTAGCCTCAGTTCCCTGTTGATAAAATGATGGGACTGCACTTGCTATCTCTATGTGTGACCCAGTTCAATAACATTCTGTTGTGACTTATGTTTAGATGTCCCCCCAGAGCCTTATGTGGTCATAGGTGGGACTTTTGGGAAGTGGCTGGATCATGGGTGTGTGATAATGAATTATGTGAATAACGGGAAGGCCCACCCTGGGTGTAGGTCACCCTGGGTGGTGTCAACTAATGGGCTTGTAACCTTAATGGAATAAAAAAGGAAAGGAAGGCTTGCTGTTTCCTGCCTGCCATGCCATGGAGTGTTTCTCCTTTGCAATGTCCCTCTGCCATGCTGCCTTGACTTGGAGCCAGCTTGCTATGGACTGAAACTTCTACAACAGGTCAGCTAAAAAAAACCTTTCCTCCTTTAACTTGTGGGTCTTGGGTATTTTGTCCCAGCAGTGAGAAAGTAACTAAGACACATTCAGAGATGAAATATGTTGCATACAAGAAGCATCCAGATATTTATGAAGTGGTACTTGTCTGTTCTTTGGCATGGAATATAATAGTCCCCTCTTCTCTGGCTTCACTTCTCATGGTCAGCCATAACACTAAAATATTATACTGAAAATTTCAGAAACAATACATGAGATTTAAATTGCATGCTATCCCGAGTTTTGTGATGAAATCTCATGTTGTCCCCTTCTGCTCTGTCCAGGACACAAATCTTCACTTAGTCAAGCATATCCATGATGTATAATGCCTAATTTATAAGTTGAATTTTATCATAGGTATGTATGTATAGGAAAAAACCCCCATGGTATATACAGGGGTCCATACTACCTGCAGTTTTAGGCATCTAGTGGGGGTCTTGGAATGCATCCCTTGCAGATAAGGGGGGGTGACTTTAGATGCAAGGAAAAGTAAACATAAACAGAATAGAACAGTGATAGAGAAGGGATATTAAAATCCTTTCATCTCAAAGTTTGTACTTTCTCAATTTCTAGTTTTGTTTTAAAAGAGAATTTGCCATCAAATATCAGCATTTATCACCTTTCGATTTTCCACCATGCAAGGGTTCAATAATATACTCTGCTTTGAATCAAAAGCCTAGAGGTATGAAATGGATTAGCTGTTGGAATGTGGGAGGTGAGCCTATTTTTCTAGTGACTATAGAAAATATATTCTAATAGGGAAAATTTGGAAAGTGTAGAAAAATCGGATAAAAACATGATCTATAACATTATCACCTAGAGGTCAGTGTCATTAATATTTTGCATTGCTTTTAAAATTTCTTTCCATGGGATATATACATTCAAATATGCAAATCCTAAAACAGCAAAAAAGCACAGTTACAGCAAACACTTATATATCTACCATGTAGTAGATATATATAGAAAGATAACATTCTGAATCTTTACTTTCTAAAATAATTGAAACAGCATACAGCTGAGATCTCCTTGAGCCCCCACCTCAGGATCATTCTCACCATCATTTTGATTTAATGTGCACTCTTTTTAGTCTGTTTTCTGGGGCTGTTATATTATATATCTGGGTATCCATGAGTGAATTAGAGTATTTTTTGTGTATATATTTCTAAAAATGGCTATAAATGAAACAATACTAAAAGTGTCAGTTTGCAGCTTTCTCTCTTTTTAAAGAGTAGTAAGAATTTATTGAGAGAAAGATAGTTTCTGTCTAAGAGAGACAGAAGGGGGCCTGGAAAGTGGGTAGCCAACTGATCCTGCTTCTCAAGGTTGTTTTATTAAGCAAAGCCATGAGATGAGGTGGGTTCAAGGTGGGTTCAAGGTGGGACAAAATTACAGTCAACCAATAAGATTAAAAGTATAGTCACTTAGATAATATTGATCCAATGGAAAATCACAAGGTGGATATGAAGTGGGACAGAAATATGGTCAGCCAATAAAATTACAAGTCTAGTTGCTTAGGTAATATTGATTAAATAGGGATCAAATGGAGAAGCAAGTCACACAGCAAATGTACATAGAGTGAACAAGGATTTTCCAGGAAGGAAGGAGCTCAGGAGGTTTTGGACCCCACCCAAGGGGATTAATACCTATTTAGAATATCAATCACTACTTTTCATCCCTAGGGAAAGTATGTGGGTATAGTACTTCCACTTTTTTTTGAAGCCTGACCTTCAGTGAATGAGCCTCTGGCCACAATTTTCTTCTGTGTATTGGGGGAAGCATGCCTCACTGCCTTATAATATTTTCTAACTAGCTCAGCTGTCTACAATATTACCCCTCTGAAGAAGTATTCCTAACTGTGGTTAGGGGAGAAGAGGCATAGTTTCCAGCTAGCTTCTCTGAGCTGAGAAGGGTTAATGTAGGATAAACCATAATCAGGGGCCCTCTCCAGAGAGCTAATCTAATCTAATGCACCTCACATTGAAGTCATGTTGTAGTTTACCAGTTATGAACTTTTTACAAGGTAGATCTGGTGGATCCTGGTAAAAAGAGTCTAGTGCATTTTTCATCAGTTCCATCTGTATGATCACTTGGAGTTTGGCAGCCTCAAAGTTGTAGGATCCTGTAGAAAAGTTTCCCTCATGTCCTGGGTCCTCATTGACCTTGGAGGGCTAGGCCCAAAATATTGGCTGCTCTCTTTGTCCAGTTACCTTCCTAGTTCTGATCTCCAAACTTTACTTGTACTCAGTTATCAATGAAGCAAGATGTCTTCAGCTGATGTAATCCTGTCCTGGAGTATCATGGCATCATGGGACCATTGAGATCTTAGCTCTTCTCCAGTGGCTCCTTTCATTGAGGTTTGATGGCTGGGCCTCGTCCATAGAGATGACAGTTTGGTCAGAGGGAGAAGATAGAGAATGCCCAGGAGTCCTTTAGTCTTGCTGAACACTCTGGTAGGATGGGCCTTAGCTCTGGGGCCTCTACCTCAGAGCACTGTGTGACTTCCAGTGGCCACCTTGACATTCAGGGCATGGCTTACGGGGCCTCTTATGGCAGTCCCTCTCAAGATGGCCTGGCTTTCCACAGTGGTAGCAGGTGAGGTTAATAGTTGTGCTCTTTTGGGGGCTAGGTCTGTTCTTTTTAGGGTCATGAAGCAACCACTTTCTTTTGGTCTCTTTATTTTCTCCTTTTGGCTTCCTCCTGGTCTTGATTATAAAATATGAAGGAGGCAATTTTACTAAAGTATCAAGAAGTCTATTTAGATCAAAAGCCATTTTTTGTAACTTTTTTCCTAATATCTGGTGCTGACTGGGTAATAAACATGTCTTTAAAAATAGTCTGTCTTTCCATTGAATCAGGAGGTAGGGATGTGTTGCATTAAAGCCTCTTGTAAATGATATAAGAAGGCAGTACGGTTCTCATCTTTCTCTTGATAAATAGTTGACAATGCAATATAACCAAAGGGCTTAGTTCTCTTCTTTCTTACATCTTCAAGAATATATGCCTGAAAAGTTTCTCCTATTCTAATCTCCTGTCTGGTTGGCAGGCCAGTGGGGGCCTTGTATGTAAACTACTTTTGTTCCAGTAGGAATTGACTGTTCTCCTGGTTGCCCGTCCTTTGAACTTCTAAAATTATGATATTTATCTCCAAATGTAGTACAAGCTTGTAATGCTGCTTGTCACTCACTAGAAGTCAATGTTTAATTTGAGAGCAACATTATATCTTTCCAGTCTAGTTTATAAATTTGAGTGAGTGTTCTAGGTACCTCAATGTAATTATTAGAGTTGTCTGAAAACTTTTCTAGGTCTCATTTGATCTATCTTAGGTCACTAGAGGAAAAGACATATAAACTTGAGTAGTGCAATATATGTAATTTACTTCCTATAAGGGATATTGTCTTGAGGGGCCTGAAAAATTAGCTAAGGATAGATATAGCTGCATAAAGACTTCAATTACAGCTGGCCTAGAAGCCCCACACTCAACACCCAAAGGGCGAGTAGGGAAAGTCTCAGACTCAGTAATAGTGGGCAAGGCTTTGATTAACAGTCCCTTGGAAACCTCATCCTCATTCCAGAGGGCAAGGAAGAATAGCCTTAGAGTCAGTGGTTGTGAATGAAGGGCCAGGTATCTGGTTTTCCTGTGGCTTACATTTACATTTTGAGCACAAGTAAGGATTGTTTCTTTTTTTTTCCCCATTAAGTTTATTGGTACATTATAGGTATAAAATACAGTTACATTCATCATTGGGATCTTGTACCTTTACATGAGTATCTTGGTTCTTATATTTTTCTCTTCCCCTCCCATCCCTTCACCCTCTCCACCCTTCCCTATTTGCAAAATTTTGTTTCCATTTTTTTCCTTTTCTCATATTTTTTCTTTCCCCTTCTTTCCTTTTCCCTACCCCTCCCACTTCCCCTGCTCCTCCTTTAGACCTTTTCTTCCTATTACACAATATCAATTATACGTTTTTTAAATTACAATATCAAGATCTAGGAGACATTACCACAGATTTTATAGAATTTAAAAGGATATAGAGAGCATACTACAAAAATCTTTTTTGAAATAAATTTGACAACTTCTAAGAAGTACCTTGGAAGACAAATTAATGAACCCAACTCTGGAGGAAATATAAAATTTGAATAGCACCTATTAAAGAAAGTACATTCCTAGCTTGAAAACCTACCTAAATGACACCAACAGGGTCATATACATTTTAACTGATAAATTATATCAAACATTTAAGGCAGAAAAAAGAAGGAACACTTCTCTCATTTTAGGAACTCAACATTGTGCTAATGCTAAAAACTGGATAAAGATAATAGAAGAAAAATGTATGAACATAGAAATTTGTTTAACAAAACAAACTATTAGAAGTCAGATCTGGCAGTATGTAGAAAGTGGTTTTGTTATAGTGATGGCAGTGTTGGTTAAGCATTGGAAGATCCACCCCCAAAAGTCATCATTTTAACAGAGGAAAGGAGAAAGCCATATGATCCTGTCATTAGTTGGAGAAAAACTACTGGACTAAATTCTACAGCTGTTCATGGTAAAAGCTATCAGGAGACTAGAAGTAGAACAGAACCTTCTCAGCAGATCAAAGACATGTACTCCATACTTTCAACAAAAACTCCTTCTATGAATGAAGATGATACAATGCTTTCTCCCTAAAGTGGGGAACAAGGGCATATATGCCTACTCTTCATCTGTCCATTAGACTTTGAAACATAGGCCTAAAACAAAATAGTCTGGCAATAAAATGAAACAACTAGGATAGGATTGGCACAGCAGAAGCAAAATCTTTATATGTAGATGAAATGATCATCTACAGAGAAGATACTAAGAAATCTCTAGGAGCCCCTAGAACTTGTACTTGAATTTAGCAGGATTAGAAAACACAAGGTAGATATAAAATTCAGGTCTGTGTATACTTGCTATAAATGAAGAACTGGATATTGAAATTTAAAAGTTATGTAGGAGTACAAAGGACCCAGAAAAGCCAAAAACAAAAGCAAAAACAGTGTTGGAAGACATTTAGCACCCAATTTTAAGACTTCTTCTAAAGCTACAGTAATCAAGGCAGTGTTGGTGTAAGGAAAGACATATAGATCATATGAATAAAACAGAGAATCTAGAAATAGACCCACACATATATAGTCCACTGAGTTTTGAAAGATTATTTAACATTAGCATTTTATAGAATATAAACTTGATTCAAGAGCCGAGGAAGAGATAGTGTCTTCAGCAAACAGCACTAGAACGCCTGGTATCCGTATATAAAAAATTAACCTCAACCCTTTTTTTCCATACATGAAAATAACTTGAAGGGATCTATGAACCTAAATAAGAAAGCCTAAAAATATAAAACTTTAAGAAGAACTTATAAGGGAAAATATTTATGAATTCAGGGTAGGCAAGAACTACCTAGGATACAAAAAACATGATGTATAAAAGAAAAAAATTGATAAATGAGATTCCATCAAAATTTAGAACTTTAAATGACATCATTAAAATGAAAAGTAGTCGTTAAACAGACCATATTTACAATGCATATAACTTATGACCAGAATATATAAAGAATTCTTATAGCTCATTAATAGACAACCCAATTAAAATGTAGACATAAGAAGATGATAAATAGCCAGTATAGCACAAGGAATGTTGTGCAATTCTAGAATCAGAAAAATACTAATCAGTACAATAACAAGATTGAATTATACACTCATTAGGGAGATGAAGTCAAAAGTTTTAAAAGCCTTGTCATGACTTTTTCTTTTTGTTTGGATTCTCCCCCTTTGCATTTAATTTGTTAGGCCTGATGGATTCATTCTGCTGGGTTTCCTGGGGTTGTGATCCTCATTGTCTTTTCCTAGGGTATTGTCTAAAATTTTTTGGAGTGTTGGTTTGGTATTCATGAAGTTCCTGAGGTGCTCTTTATCATGAAAGCATCTTATGTCTCCATCAATTTTGAAAGATAGTTTTGCAGGGTACATCACTCTGGGTTGGAGGCTGTTTTCTTTTAGGGCTTGAAATACATCACTCCAAGCTCTTCTTGCCTTGAGGGTTTGCATTGAGAAGTCTGCTGTGATTCTGATGGGCTTTCCTTTGTATGTGATTTGTTTCTTTTCTCTGACTGCTTGTAGAATTTTGTTCTTCTGTTGGGTTTCTGGAATCTTAACAATTATATGCCTATGTGTAGCTTTTTTTTTGACCAAGGCTATTTGGAGTCCTATGTGCCTCCCTTACCTGTATGTCAAGTTCTTTTCCCCTTTTTGGGAAGTTTTCTGCCATCACTTCTGTGAACAGTTCTTTTATGCCATCTGCTCTCTCTCCTATTTCTTTGTTGACTCCAATTAGTCTTATGTTATTCTTCTTTGCATCATCTACCAGCTGGTGGATTGATTTCTCATGGTCTCTTAAAATTTTAAAGCAATTTTTCTTTTCCTGTCCACTAATTGCAATCTTATCTTCTATATCTGAAATTCTGTTCTCACATTGGCTCATTCTGCTGTGTAGACTCTCAGTGGAGTTTTTAATCTCCTGGCAATCTGTTTGCATCTGTTTTATTAATTCCATTTGTTTCCTATGTTGGGATTCCATCATGTTCCTGAGTTCCTCTTTAGATTTATTGTCTTTCACTATGGGCACAATCTCTGCTGTTACCTGCGAAATTATTTCTGATATCATTTTTTTCCAGATCCTCTTTTGTTGCCAGTTCAGGGAATCCAGGTGGTTGAGTATCAGAGTGTTCCATCTCATTTCCCTTTGGGGTTGCTGTAGTTGATCTGAAAGTCTGATTTTGAGACTTATTTATGTGTGTTCTCATTTCGACTGGGTAGGGCGATTGCTGTTGGCGCCCTCCCGGTTCACCTCCTGTGTGCTGGCGGGGGTGGTATGGTGGCCAGGAAGCCTCCTCTTGTGCGCTGGGAGTGGCTCACCTCTTGTGTAATGACGGGGGTGGTATGGCGGTCTGGAAGCCTCCTCTTGTGCACTGGGAGCAGCTCACCTCCTGTGTGCTGGAGGGGGTCAGTAAGGATTCTTTCTTAATGCAAACCGAGTCTGAACATAAGATAATTTTGATCATTTTCCCTCTTTCCTACAATTCTAGATGTGAAATAGCATCATAGTCAGTACTTCCCTCTGTATTACATTTTGTTTCTAGGGAGTAGGCAGACCATGAGACATTGGATTTAAGTTCCCCTGCTGAGATGCAAAAAGAAAGAATTTGCATCCTTTCAATTTCTATTTGCTTTCAGTACCCTCAAGGTGTTCCCATAGTTGATGACAGTCCATGGCAGGTGGCTGTCATCTCTGTCCAATTATCTTGGCAGAAGAACTTCAAATGACATAGGGCATACCACATATGGACCTCCAAATAATATAAAGGAAATACTATAATTCCCAACCTGCTACATGTCTGACATGCCAAGTTTGTGTTCTCTAAAATCAAAGAATGAATTCTAGGAGCAATGGAGATTAAGAGTTGGAAGAATTTATTGAGGGTAAGATAGTTTCCTTCTAAGAGAGACAGAAAGGGATCTGGAAAGTGGAGCTCTCTTTTTGATTAAACATTATATTTTTGGGAAGTATATCAATGCTGAATGATAGAGCTGTAGTTTTTATTTACATGTTGAGTAGTGTTGCATCAAATGAAAGTTCTCAGTTTCAACTCTTCATTCCCCATGTATTAGACCTTTGTGTTGTTTCTAATACTTTGCTCTTACAAAGGTGCATATATATGAGCTGTGCCTAGTGGCACATGCCTGTAATCTCAACTACTCAAGAGGCTGAGGTGGGAGGATCACCCATTCAAGGCTAGCCTGGGCAACTTAGTGAGACCTTGTTTCAAAATAAAATAAAAAAATTAAAAGGGCTAAGGATGTAGCCCAGTATAAATTTCTCCCTGAGTACCATCTTCAGTATAAAAAAGTGCACATGAAGACTATCCATATGTATATTTCCTGGTGCATCCTTGAACTTCTACCCAGGAGAGGAATCATTGGGTCATAATGAAGGTACTATTGAAAACTTCCCCATATCTCTGACAATTCTTTAAAAATGAACCATTATTTAAAATACTGAGTATAGTGCCAGAGATTTAGCTCAGTGGTTCCACCACCTGCCTCGCAAGCACAAGGACCTGAGTTCGGTCCCTGATACCAAAAAAAAAAAAAATACTGAGTACTATTCCTTCTTATGGATGCAGCAACATTTATGTAACCATTAACTGCGTGGTGTGGCATCATGTGGAGAATCACAACACTGGGCACCAGCATGAGTACATTACCTTCCAGGGAATCCACAGCATCTACGGGAATCAGGCTGATCAGCTTTGCTTCTTACATGCTGAGGAAAACAGTGGCATTTCCCTTAATCTCTGGCAGCCTGGCATCTCCACCTTAACCAAGGGAACATAATAACATTGTCAACTCTGAGGGCTGCTGGGAGCAGTAAATACAAACACTTCACTGACCATCAGCATTGTTTACTGCGATGGGGTCAGGCTTATGATTGAGAGCTGTAGGGAATTTGGTTTTTCCTCCAGTTGGAGTGGGGGCATACACATGCTCTAGCCCACAGCTTTCAAACCCCAAGGAGCACACGCAATTTGGATCTCATTGAAATGCAGGTTTCAGTGGGGTGTGACCCTGCATTTAGAAGCAGTCCCATGCTGCTGTTGGTCTGCACAGGTAGGGTTTGCATAGTGTGGTGTCTTCAAAGGGTCCACTCATCCAGCCTGTGTTCTCCCACAATGCAGGCAGCAATGATGAGGGGCAGCAGTCAGTCAGCCTTCCTTCCCCTGGTGGGGGTGGGGTGTCCTTGGCTAGGTGAAGGCTGCTTAGGGACTGCAGGTGCTTTCCTTGATGTCTTGATGATAATGAAGTCTCAAAGAAAACAATGTTCTGTTTTCTCTGCAGTACTCCCCAGTCTTTCATTTCTGCAATCAAGGATAAGAAGTGGGAAAACAAATACAAGCAAATGAACTACTGGCCTAGCAAGATATGTCATCCAGTCCTGAGTTACTAAGAAGTATTTTTTTCTCAACTTGAATTTACTCAGCACAATCGTTTGAATGCATTCCCTCCATATCTGTATATTGAACTCTAACCCCACTCTGGTGGTATTAGGACATGAGCTGTGGGAAGGGATTGGGTCATGAAGGTGGGGCCCTTGTGTGTGGGGCTAGTGCCTGCTATGATTTGAATGTGTCCCCAAAGGTTAGGTTTCATGGTGGTGGAAACTTCAGGAGGTGGTGCCTTGCAGAACGAAGGTCTTTAGGTCACTGGGATGTGTGCTCAAAAGGGATTGTGTAGCTCTGACCTTTTCTTCTTCTCTTTGGCTCCCTGGATCATGACTGGAATAGTTTTGCTCTGTGTGCAAGTCCCACCATTGCTATCTGGTGCATATACCACAGGCTCTTGGGTTGGAGCTTCCAAAACTGTGAGCCAAGGTATATTTCTTTCTCTTATAAGTTAATCACCTCAAGCATTTTGTTATAGTGACAGAAAGCTGAATGTCACAGTTCCCTTATCAGAAGAGACTCCAGGGAGCTCTCCTATTCTCTGCTCTCCATCCTGTGAGGACACATGGAGAACATGGCAGTCGAAGGCTGGGAAAAGGGCCTCACCAGAGCCCAGCCATGCTGGCCCCCTGATCTCTCTCAGGCACCCCCTCCCCCCCGCCATGCAGAATGGAGAGAAATAAATGTCTGTTGTTTGACAGTTAATGGTTAATTTTGTTATAGCAGGCTGCATGGACTAAGAAACTCAGCATGCATTTCACTATTATTTAATAAAGTCTTTGACTATCTATTAAAAACAACTCCCATTTAGGAGTCTTGAATAAAGAATGGATATTATACCAAGTAGATGTGATAATATTTGCACAAAAATAGCATATTCCTACAGCTAGAGAACAAAATCCTGTTGTGGGCAAAGGCTGGACTTGGGGAGAGGTAGATGGGAGTCTGCTCTCTTACCTCCTCTTCCCTCATTTCACGCTTTAGAAAGACCTCAAAGCCAACAGACTCCTTCAGTTACTGCCTGGTTCTTGTTGCCAAGAGGCAGTGAGGTGAAACATGAGTCCTACTGTCCGAACACTGTCACCTTATGATCTTGCTCTGGCCTGAAGACCCAGGTGACTGAAGACCCTGGACAGAGTGACATCCCTCTAACTAGCCCGTTTCTGAGCTCTTTCTTCTCATTGCTGTCACCTACACTGCATGGCCATGATGTAGAGGGATAGAGCCTTTCCCTTTCAGACCATCACAGCTGCACACTGTGCAAGTTTCCATCCTCTGGGAATCTCCCCACAGCCTCTCCTAATTCCCCAGCTTTGCATTATCTGGGCATCTGATATGCTCCCAGGAGATTACAGCTGTTGATCCATGGTTTCCCCAAAGCAAGCCATGCATCCCAAGATCCTTCAACCCAGGAGTTCACCCCCTCACGGCCTGTAGTTGACTCCCAAGGCCACAGTAGTTCACTGAACTTCTCCATCATGGGCATACCACTCTCACTGCCGTGGTACCCTGCAGATGGCTCTCCTGAGCAGTGCTCAGATATGTATGGGTGGGGCTGCTCAAGACACCTCAGGAGACCAGACCACCACCCTGAAGTGTGTATCATGATCCAATGACCTCCAGTCTCAGGGGGCTGCCACTCTGCCAGCTGTCTGTCATATCCTGCTGTGTCTTTCAGCTCCTTGGGACTCTATTCAACCCCATCCCCCTTGCCCTCAGTGGAAGCTGCTGCCTCCCCCTTTATTGTTTAACTGAGAAATCAGGCACTTTCCTGATCATCTGCCCCTTCTCCTCACACCTCTCCATGTTTGCTCTGAGCTTCAACCTTGAACCTTTCCCAGAGGGTGAGGTTTCCTGTCATCTCTACTCAAAAGCACAATTCTTGAGTCTTGTCGCAGCCCTCTGATGCTGGAGGATGTGTTAACATCTGTCTTCTTCCTTCTTAGTCTATAAACTCCATAAAGCTAGAGGCAATGATTTCTATTCCAGGCTTACTTTTGTTAAAGAATTTTCTAGTTTTGCTTCATTTTTGGATAGTGTTCAGTAAGCATTTGTTCAGGGAATGAACCCAGTGCATGCCATCGACTCCCACACTGTATTGCTAAATCTGACCTGACCTTCTCACTGGCTCTTGTATTAGTTGGCATTCTGCTCACTCATGAGCAATTTCAGCCCCATGTGTCCAGAGTTGAATCCATGGTCTTTTTTCTTAAATTGATGTGAATCCAGGTTCCCTATCACTAAATTGTCCACCTAGACATTTGGAGTTGTTTCTGAATGACTCCTGATTAAATGAGCTTTGCCTTCTCGATCACATTCCAGGTCTGTCCAATTTATGTCCACTCTGTTACTTTTGCTAGATCTCAGCAGTGGGATCCAAGCATGAACTATCTGACTAATGTTGCTTCCCAGATCCTCAGACCTGGGTAACAGCTACTCTGTTTCAGCCACAGGGCCTCAGGGAAAAAGCAGGGTTGGTCCCCACCCTACTTCCAAGTCTCAGTTTGTGTTGCCAAATAAGTAAAAGGGTGGGTGGTTCCACCTCCATCTGGGCATCCAGATCTTCCCATTGCCTGTGAAAATTTGGCAAGTAAAAATTCCAAGCTTGCTCCACAACTTGCATGGAAACACCAAATTCTAAGCACTGCTGCAAAGTGAGAAATAATAATCCTACCAATTAACAAGAAAATAATAATCACAAAAGCTACATGAAATATTACATAA
This sequence comes from Heterocephalus glaber, assembly GCF_053883595.1. Lineage (NCBI taxonomy): Eukaryota > Metazoa > Chordata > Mammalia > Rodentia > Bathyergidae > Heterocephalus > Heterocephalus glaber. The sequence continues at coordinate 32,023,177 of NW_028258143.1, read as the reverse complement.
AACTTTTGTATAAACGATTACCCAAAAATCCATCTCCAAAAGGACTTACCAAAATAGAGCCACAATCACATTATCTTCAGGACCAGTAGCTTCCTCACTCATCCTTAACACTGTGAGTGAGGAATGCCTCACAGACAGATAACTCCTTCCCCAAAAGTTGAGACCAATTGTCAGGAAAGGATGGAAAAGAAAATCCCAGATTCCTGGCCTAAACCATTATCGTTAAGGAACTTAAGAAATATGAGAAACAATATTTTCTTTTTGATTGAATTGATAAGCTCAATTTCCAAGTTTAATGAAAATCAAACAAAGCCACTAATAGCACCACCCATCAATCCAGGAGGTAGAAGGGCCTGAGAGGTAGCTTCAGAGCACTTGGAGGTGGCTGTGCTCACAGCTAGGCTTGGGAAACTCAGTGTAAATGAATCAAGGTAGATCACATCATGCATGCAAAGGCATCTGCTTCTGTTCCTATGTATCCCAGGCCGGGACTACCCCCATAGCCTGTCTTGTGTGTCCATGATGAGATAGTGGCTTCAGGACAGGTGCACAGTGTTGTGACTGTATCCTCTCCCCCTTGGGAACAATCTGTGTGTGGGAGCTCACTGAACCCAGATTCTGAAGAGTGGCTTCCTGCTGGGCCTTTTCATTACTCAGCTGGGCATCCCCAAAGTCCAAGCAACATGATGGGGACAGGGACCCCAAAGACTGACCAAGGTGGCTGCAGACACCCTTGGCTTGGCAGGAGCGGGGGTGGGGAGTGCTGCCGAGTACTTGGCACCTTTGATTTAAGCCCTAGGCCTGGCCTGGGTGCTGATTCCAAGTGCAGTAGACACAGTTGGCAGGATGGGGCGAGGTAGCTGCCCAGATGAGGGTAGCCATCGAACATGGGGCCTGTAATGGTGCCAGTGAGGCCTTCTAGACAGCTGTGGACTACTGTGTCTTTCTTTGGGCAATTATTTTCTTTTACAGCCAACTTTCCCTTGGCATGGGCAGGAGGATCCTGTTTACTTTGGAATCAGACCGCCTGATTAGACCACCATGCTCTCCCACCTACTCCTGCCCCTCCATTCCATCTTCATCCTCATTATTAACTCCAGAGAGCAATTCTTAGCATGGAAGACTTAGGTGAAGCTTGTGTGACTCCTACCTCTTCTTCAGGTCCTGATTTAAAGCCACCTCCACTGTGCTATCCCTTTGTCCTGCCCTGGCTGGGTGAGGCACTCTGGCCATGGCTACCACAGTACCACATACCTGCCCTTCTGTGATGCTCTGCCTGGCAACCCTGTAAGCATCTCTGTGAGGTCAGTCCTCTACTCTAGCTACACAATCAGTCTGGGCCTCTACAGTCTGGGCATGACTACAGGGATTGAGTTCTGTGGAAAAGGGTCACTGCTCCCCATTATAACTCATCAAAAGCAGGCCAGGGGTGTACTCACAGGGGCCCCAAAGTATGGAAAGTGTTAGGAACAACAACTGTTCACTGACACTGGAAAGTCAAGTTTGCTGCCAGAGGGGTGACCCTGAAATACAGAAGGGAAGAGGATTCACTTGCTGTTTTTGGCAGTGATGATGCCTTGGGTCTAGAGGATCGTCTGGTGGAGGAGGACATGGATATTGGTGGTACATCTGGGCCAGAGGTTGGGTGCAGCACATTGGGAGTAGGTGTGTCCTCCTGGGGTGAGCCATTCTGGCTTCCCAGCTGCTCTCCACCAGTGGTGAAGCAGCTGTTCATGACCACTCTGTGTCTCTGTTCTCTTCCACTGACTTGTCTCTTTGAGACGACACTACACTGTCTTATATTCACTATAGCTTTGTAGTAAATCTTGTAATCAGGCAGTGTAGGTCCTTCTTTCCAAAGTTGTTTTAAATATTCAAGATCCTCAGCATTTACTTGTACATTTTAGAACCACCTTGGTAATATATACAAAAAGTCTGCTTGATTGGGATTATTGTGAATCTGTAGATGAATTTGGTGAGAATTGACATTGTAATAACACCGAGTATTCTGACATATGAACATGATACGTCTCTTTTAATTTCCCTCAGCAGTGTCTTATAGTTTCCAAATATTTTGTCAGATTTACCCCCTAGTGTCTCATATTTTCTGATGTTATTTTTTGTATTTTAAAATTTTAATGTATGATTTTTATTGCTAGTATACAGAAATACAACTTTAAAAAACTACTAGTCTTGTGATGTGCAAATTCGCTATACTCACATTCATTCTGGTCATTTGAAGAGTTTTTTCCACTGGACTTTCTACAGAGATGATCATGACATGTGTGAATAGGGATAATTTTACTTTCCTCCCAATCTGGATGTTTTTTATTTCTTCTTCATGTTTTATTTTTTAAATTTATTAGTGTATGTTTGCAATATGTAATGAATGTATCATCACAGGTATTGTTGCATACACACTCTCCATCTTGATCCTTCCTCCTCCCCTTCCCCTCCCTGATTCTCACCCCCCATCCCCAGATCTGCTTTTTGTCACTGATCAGCACCTCCAGGGCAGACCTGAACAGAAGTGGTGAGTGGACACACTTGCCTTGTTCTTGATCTTAGGGGAAGATATTCAGCCTTTCACTATTGACTATGACACTTTTGTAGGTGGTTTGTTTGTTTGTTTTCTTTTCTTTGTAAATTCCCTTTATCAGGTTGAAGAAGTTCTCTTCTGTTAAGACTTTGCTGAGTGTTTTTATCAAGGATGGATGTTGTATGTTTTTCAAATGCTTTTGCCACATTTATTAAGATGGAAATACATGCCGGGGATTTAGCTCAGTGTTTTCACCACCTGCTGCGCAAGTGCAAGGACCCAAGTTCAATCCCCAGTACCAAAAAAAAAGAGAGATGGAAATATAGTTTTTCTGTTTCAGCTTGTTAATATGGAGATTATATCAGTTGATTTTGGAAAGCTATACTAGTCTTGTATTCCTGAGACAAACCCTACTTGGCCATGATGTACTGTTCTATTTATATAGTTTTGGATTTGATTTAGTAAAATTTTGTTAAGAATTTTCACATCTATGTTCACAAGGGATACAATCAATCGGGAAATATTCCTTCCTTTTCAGTTTTCTAGAATTATTTTTGTAGAACTGGTATTATTTTTTTCCTTAAATGTTGTAGAATTACTTAGTGAATTTGTCTGGGTCTAGGATTTTCTCTGTGGAAAAGTTTTAATTGAAATTCTGTTTTGTTAATGGATAATAAATAGGTTATTAACTGCTTTTAGAGTGATCTTTGTTAGTTTCTTTCAATAAAAATTTCCATTTCTTTTGAATTTTAAATTTTGTTGGCATAATTTAATGATAATTGTATTTGTTTTCTAGGATTTCTACGGCAATGTACTAGAAAATGGGTGACTTTAAACAGCAGAAACATATTACCTCATATTTGTGGAGGCCAGGAGTCCAAAATGAAGGTGATGGAAAGGTTGGCTCCTTCTAGAAGCTCCAAGGGAGAGGGTGTTCCATTCCTCTTTCCTAGCTTCTGGTGGCTGACAAATTCTTGGCAGTCCTTGGCGCTCAGATCCAGTGTCTTCCTACACCACTACTTGAGGGTCCCCCAAGGATCTTTCAATGGCAAGGACATCATCGGGTGACTGATTTAGGGGACACACCCATCCAGTATAATCTCATTTTAAATTGACTACATCTCAAAGACTCTTTCCAAATAGGTCACATTCACAGGCTCTAGGCAGACTTGAGTTATTTGGAAACACTATTTAACTGAGTGTAATAATATTGTCCTATTGTCCTTTTGATGTCTGTAGTAATGCCACTTCTCTTATTCATGATTTTGGTAATTTATGATCTCTCTTTCTCTCTCTGGCCATAGTTTAACAATATTATTAATCTGTTTGATGAATTGGCTTTTGGTTTAATTTATGTATACTTTCTTCTGTATTTCTATTTTTAATATTTCCTTTCTTTCACTTACTTTTTTCTTCTTTTTTTAAATTTCTAAAGGTGGTCCTTAATTTAAGACCCTTCTTATGATCAGTGCTATAAATTTTCTCTTTGTACTGTTTTAATGGCACCCAACAAATTGTGATAATTTATGCTTTTACATTCATTCAGTTCAGAATAATTTGCTGAACATTGTGGGCTTTACGTTTTTGAGTGCTAGATGTTTTTGTACTCATATCAATATTCTAGAGCTTTGTTTTGAGACCCAGTTACAAACTTGAATTCCAGTTCTATCCTTTTGGTCATGCTTTTAACGTTTTTTTAGGTTCACTGCTCATTCTAAGTCTTGCATTCTCCATTGCTGAAATTCTTGCTTTGGCTGGTGGGAACAGGCACTATTCCCAGCCTTGTTTGGGTCTGGGGAACTGCTGCCTCCAATCCTTCGAAATGGTTCTTTTTCTGGCCCCTACTAATTTGCTCAGAAGTGTTCACAGATCAGTTCACAGCTGGAGACTTGAGAGGATCCTTTGAAGTTACTGTGTTTTCTTTCTGTCAAGACATGGCTACATGTTTTTATAATCTCAGCACTGTGGGAGGCTGAGGCAGGAGGACTGCAAATTGCAAATTTGAGGTTGGCCTGGACAGTGTAGTGACTTAGTGAGACCCTGTCTCAAAATTAAAAAAAAAGGTGGGGAGAGTTTTTCTTTCTAAGTAGCTCTTTCCTGCTCAGTACTCTACTGTGTAGTCTCAGGTCCTGGTCTTCCTGGTCTCAGCTTCATCTTCTTAACTCAGGGAGTCAGCCAGGATCTTCCTGAATTTTCCTCCCTGTGTCATTACTGGGAACTCCTCGAGGAAACAATTTTCGGGTTCACCTCATCTTCCATCTTTTAGGATTGTTATCCTTGGTTGCTTTACAGTGTCCTACAAATCTTTGTTTTGTTTATTCATTATTCAACAGGTTTTGCTTCACTTGTGCTGTGGCTTGGGTGTGGTTTGTCCTCCAAGGCTTCATGCTGGTCTTGTAGTCCCAGAGTGGTGGGTGATGCTGAAAGGTGGGGGACCTGTAGGAAGAGGTGACTAGTGAGAGTTGGTCAGGTTGCAGGGGCACTGGGATTAAGGTAAATTCTGAAGAACATCAAGTTAGTGCTCATGAAAGGTTGTTATTGAAGGTGTGCTTGGCCTGCCCCTCACCATGGGTGCCTATCTGGCCATGTGACTGCTCCCTTTCACACACCCTCCCACTACATGACACCAGCCCCTGTTAGGCCCTCATCAGATGCTGAACCAAGGGAGCCACTCAATCTTGGACTTTCAGCCTCCAAAATTGAGCTACATAAAGCTCTTCTTTTTAACTTTTTCAGTCTCTGTTATTTCATTATAGAAACAGAAAATGGACTGTTATAGAGTGGGAGTGCTTATGGAGTCCTTGTCACCCCCTCTTGGCTATATGCTAAAGTCCCTATACTGCCCCTTGTAAGGTCTGCTTTTCACCTGAATACCACTTGCCAGAGCTGCATGGGGAAATTCAAGTTCATGTTATCTCCAGTTGGTTCTGTCAGAAATATCTCTCATTTTCAAAAACCCTTTAAACTCTAATTTTGTTACTTGAAAGTCAGAACACAATTCTTTCATTGAAAGTCTTAAAATTTCTTTTGCCTTTAGTGCAATTAATTTGTCAATGAGTCATTACAGATTCTAAGGTTTCACCACACATGAATAAAGATGATCACTTTTGTGAATGTCTTATTTACAAACTGTAAATATATTTAACTGCTCACTTACAGTACACACACACACACACACACACACTGCATCATATTCAAGGATATTGAAAATGGAATAAAAAGTGCACTCAATGTTGAACAAGACAGCCACATACCCCATGCCCACCTTTTCTCCCATCCTTATTTTGTGGCATTAAATGAGGTCTGTGCAGCACCAGTGCACACAGCAGGTGTTGGCAGCCCACCTCAGCAGCCTCTCTCCTCCTTGGAGGAAGCTGCCTCCTCTCCCCCAATTTTATATAATTTCATTTGGCTGAGATGAGCTGCAAACAATGGGAAATCAAGGTTTAAATTATTTTGTGTGAAATACATTGAAATCCCTTCATGGGGTGAGTACCAGGTGGTAATTAACAGCATCTTGTTGGCAGTTTTAGGGGCAGCATTTGCCATATGGAGCTGTTTAGCTTCAGGGAATACACATACCCAGTGGCAGATCGGACTCATCAGCTCTTCAGGGAAGCAAGCTCTGGAGGGAATGGAGAGATGCAGCAGATCTGGCTCTGGCCGCAGGGAGGGTGAGCTGGCAGAGCCTGGGGAGGGAAAGCGTCTTGGAGGGGGCTATGGGGTGCTTGGGTGCAGTGGGCTTTCTGGCTCAGCCATCCTGTTCCCAGTATCATGCTTATTCCTATGGTGTGAAGAATTCTATCCTCAAGATGCGTACTGCACAGAATATGGGCTTACTAGAACCACTGGGCGTCTGGACTGTGACTCACATAGTGGGGACTCAGAATGCTCTCCGCATCATCTTAATTCTATTGACAGCAAGAGGATAGACAGAGTCAGCCAATTGTGTCTTTTCTCATGAGCAAGACAAAGGCTGCCAAGCTGAATTATGCCTTCATCCCTGCTGCTAAGAATTCATAGCTCAACATTTTCTTCTCCCCAAGGTGTTGTACTCTTCATTAAAAAAAACCTCTACACTCCCCTGTTAATGAAAATCCAAAAGACAGAGAACTAGAAGGAAGAAGTTTTAAATTCCCATAGACCCTCCAGACAAAGACAACCAGTGTTAACAATGGAATAATTTTCCCACTTAAAAAAATCTAGGTATGTTGGATGGTTCCTCGTTTTATACTTTTTAACATAATTGTGACCATACTTCATGTATAATTTCATATTCTGAGGTTTACATCATACATTATAACTGTAAAATTTCCCCATGTTTATTATACACTCATTATGAAAATAACGTGTGGCTACAGAAGATCTGTTTGGACATAGAGCATTTACTGTTAGTGAACTCTAGAACTGAAATTACTAGAATATGGCTTAGAATGTTTGATGAGGTGTTGTTCTCACTGTAAAATGATATCAAAGAAAAAATATCTAAGGAATAGAAGATAGGCAAACTCCACTTAACCATTTTCAAGACCAACCTTCAAGTCCATCACCGCCTTCAATCATTTAAACTTGCTTTTCTGGAAATTGTCTCTCAACTCTAAGTAAGAGTTATCAATCCTTCTAAACCCTTTAAAAAATAATTTTAGTCTTGGAATTCAGTAACATCGAAAGTTGTATGTCATATGTACTAACCCAGTCCCCTTATAACAGCATGTTTTGTGTACTAACCCAGTCCCCCATGCATCCATTAAATTATTTTAATAAATAAATTGGTAATAAATATAGAATCAAGGAAGCCTCTAGACTCAATCTATCAATGTAAAAGCATGCATTCAGTCCTCAGTATTAAATTGAGGAATGTAACCCATTTAAAATATTCAACAATTCTCCTCACCTTTTCCTCCTCTCAATTTTTAATATTTATGTTATCACCAGATATCTACTCATTATCTCACTCATTATTTTAGTTTTGTGTTTACCTCTCCATTTCTTGGGTTATCCACTTTAGAAGTACCTTGTCTTCTCCATCATAGTATAAAGAAAAAAATAAACCCTTCTACTTTTTTTCCATTTTTCTTTCAACTTCTTAAAATATAACACTCCATTATATGGCCAAGGTTTCTGGCATTCATGTTTGGTTAAGCTTTCTGACTGAAGCTGTTTTCAGAACATCGGTGACCAGGCAGGGAAGAACCAGCCGAGAAAGGACCCATGTAAAAGGAAGGTGAGGCTTTGCAATTGCACCTGTGAGAGGCACTTGCCCAGCACATGGCCTCCAGGAACAGCATGGGACATTTTCAATCTTTTCCCTCTGTCTATCATTTGGAAGTCTCATACTGCCCTTGGAGAGTACTGGGGTAAGGAAAACCTTTACAGGGGACTGTCCTTCCTCCTGCTCATCTCCACCAATGCTGAAAAGTATGGGCTCCTCCCCCTCCTCCTCCTTCTCAGGGCTGTGAAGATGGCTCCCAGGAGAGAGAGGGAGGTAGAACTGGGGGGTCTCCATCTAATGAGCCAACTACACTGCTGCCTCCACTGTGGGCTCTCATATGCACCGGGAGGACAGACTCAGCAGATTGGATGATCAGCATTCCAGTCTGGAAACTATTGAGATCATTCTTCCTTCTCAGAGCTTACTAGATGGGCCAAGTACAGGACATGTCCCTGGTAAAACCTACATATGTGCATCCCTCCAAAAGTCTTGTGTGGGAGCCTGAAGCCCGGGTGGAAAGGTGTTTGTAGGTGGGACCTTTAGGAAGTGGCTAGGTCATGAAGCTGGAGATTACAAATAAGCTTATGCCCTCATAAAAAGAGATATGAGCCCTCCCCCCCTAATGTGTGAGGACACAGCAGGCAGTGGTTTGCAAGCTAGGAGAAGCACCCACACTAGGATCCAGATATGCTCACGCCTTCCTTGATCTTGGACTCCAGCCTGTAGAGCTATGAGCAATAAATGTTATGCTGTTGAATGTACCTGGTCTGTGGTATTTATGGCAACCTGAGCAGATTCAGTGAGAAGTTTGGGTTCAAGGAAATGACCTTCACTGAGAGTCATTACAGGGGAACAGGACAGTAAGAAAAACCTGTGTCATCAACTGCATTTGGTGCTAGAAGATAACAAGAGTGATGGAGAAAAGCTCACAGGGAATGGCTGGGGGTGTGGGGTGGAACCCTGGCCCTGGCCGGCCTGTGTGCTGTCCCTCCCTGGCTCAGGCACGAGGGGCTGCTTCCTGGTTCCCTGCTGGTTCCTCTCTCCTCTGTCCCAGCCTTTCCCAGTATTCTTCCTGCTGATCTCTGCATATGGAGGCTCAGGATAGTGTCCTGGTAGAGAGATAAACAAGCAGGCAGTGGCAAAGAAAGCTCTCATCAGGTGTTGCTGGGCAGGGACCAAGGGACCAAAGGCAGGGAACAGCCCTGGGCTTACTCATGTGACGATATCCTGGAGGGTATCATATGCAGGCCTCTCAGCCCTCAAGGGCTCCTGCCATGAACCCCAAAGGCAAAAATCTCCCTTTCTCTGGCAGGTGCAGGCTTAGAAGCCCAGCTGGCACTTGGGCTCAGTGGCTGGGTGGTCCAGTGGTCTTGGTTTCCTGAGCCCTCATCAAGGTGCGGGTATGCTACAGTCTCCCTTGCCCTTCATGGTTGCCAGGAAAGCTGCCAACAGGGCACAGAGAGTGGCTCCTAGCCTGCACCCACCAGTAGCTCTGTCACTTCTGTCGTCAAGTAACCCACCAAAGAGGATTTCTGCCTTCCTCCCAGTTGCTGGCCTGGCACAAAGCAGTTTACTCTCAGGCTCACTCTCTTGGTTCCCACTGCTTGGCATCACCCACATGCTAGCCTCTGAGTGGGCAGGACCTTGCAGCATGCCAGGCATACAGGAGCCCTGGGGACCCTGATGGGAAGAGAGGAGCAGGAGGGCCTTCAGGAAGGGGCTGTGGCAGATCCCAAGGAAGGAGGTGGCCTCAAGATTTCCCAGTGAGTGAGGGGGTCAGAGAGGGCTTCATCTGGGGGAAGAAGAGAAGCCACTCTAGGTGGGCACTGCTGATGTCACCAGGGAAAGGCAGAGACCCAGGGGCACTGAGCCGAACATGGGGCTGCAGAGACACCCCATGAGACAGGGCATGTGGGCTGACGAAAAGGGCAAAGAGAGTTCTTCCCAGGACAACGGAGGATGTCTTTTCATTATTCTTTTGCTCAAAATAGAATTATCTTTCAAAATCAAATGTGACAGGAGGCCTAGGCATTTTGCCTAGGCTGTCTGCAGGAACTGGCTTCCTCGCCTACAGATACTTTTTTTTTTCCCTTTGCAAAGGAAAAGCGAGGCCGCTTTTGGCTGCTGGAAAAGAAAGTGGGAGGGAGGAGGGAGAGGAGCAAGCTGAGGAACATTGAAGGGTGAGGCCAGAAAGGCTAGGGTGGAAGAAGCAGGAATGAAAGCTGCAGGTCCTCTGTAGCCAGGGCTTTCTGCTGGGAAATGCAGACCATACATCCCTGGCCACTGGCTTCCCAGGCACTCAGATCCCAGCCTCAGCCCCCAACACCAGGATGGGCAGGACCAGGCTGTGTTTGTGGACCCCAGGAGCTCCTCACAACAAGCCCTTGGTGACAGAGTCTGCTCCAAGTCTGATCTCAGCAGGTGCTGCTGTGAGGATGAGAAGGAATTCTGTGTGGAGTCCGAGGAGGAAGGAAGGGGCAGGACGGAGGAAACACAGGGGTGGAAGCAAGGGGAGGTGGAGAGGGAGCTCAGGGATGGCTAGAGAGGGCCCAAGCCTGCCTGGCTGCAGACCTCAGTTTCCTCACCTGAGAGAGAAGGTGGTTAGACCTTTCCTGGCAGCACTGAGTGGAGCCCTTTGCTCCCTGCCCCTGTTTCGCATTCACCGACCTGTCTACGTCTTCCCTCCCCTTGGCTTGTGACCTTGAGACTACTCTCTCCTGTGTCCCTATTTTACCTGGCCTGGCCCACACCACAAGCCTGATGCACTTGCAGTGAATGGATGGACAGATCAACACAGCAATCAGAAATCTCACAAAGGGAAAGAAGGGGATTCCTTTAAAACAGAGAACTGGGCACAGCCAATATTCTGTCTTCCATCAAAAATTCACTTAAAGGAAAAGGACAGGAAAGGAGTAAAAATGGACTAAACTCTTAAGGACAAAGAGAGCCAGGAGGATGTGACAAGAGAAGCACAGAGTTTTGGAGACCAGAAAGTGGATGGATAAATAACAAACAACTTGGCAATCTTGAAACCACTTAAAGCTGAGTGGCCATTAATTATACTAAACCCCAGAAAGGCTGGAGAATGGAAGGTATCAGAGGCCTGAAAGAGAAGAACTGGAGAGCGGAACTGGAGGCAAGAGAAGTGGCTAAAATTTGGCAAGGAAAACCCACCCAGATTCAACCCCTGAAAGTGAGCCCACTTTGACTGGCTCTGGGAACAGAGTCTGGGCCTTCACATCGCAGGGACCAGCTGCAATGTCTCTGCTCTGGAAAGTTCAGGAGGGGACCTAAACTTTCAGGGACCCCAAATCTCCTGGAAGTCATGCTGCAGCATGACACCAGGCCCTCATTCCTCTGGGCAGAGCATGGTTTGGGGACTGCACTGTCTGGCTGTGATGACTGATCTTCTTTCATCTCTCCTTAAACAACACGAGCTCAGGGGTAACCACATAGGAGGTGGCCTTGGGATGGTGTCTGCCTTTGAGGTGCCTGTGGGCAGCGATGCAGACACTGGCTCCAGGTAAAACTTTTCCTTTACTGCAGATGGCTTTAGTGAGATGTGTTAGACACAAGTGACCATTCATCTTTTACCTTGGGCATGCAGCTAATCGCCAGTGCATTTCAGCTGCTTCAGTCATGGCTGCAAGCACTAAACTGATTACAGGAAGGCACAGAACATGAATGATCTTGCAGAATTTTCAGTAGAGATAATCGTTTGCCAAGATTCAGTGTGATGCAAACTCAGCACTCTCTCAGTCTTTTGCAGATGTGGTCCAAGGTCCCTGGCCCTTGGTGGCACCTGCCAGGTGGGACCTTGGTATACATGTGGCAGCAGGACCTGGCTCCTGCCATCTCCAGGCATCCTGTCATGTAAGACAGGGTGAGTGTCATGGGTGGGTGGAAGCAAGAACACCTGGCCCTATAGGTCTTTCTAGCCTACCTGGCTACAGCCTGTTCTGCAAGGCTGAGAAAAGACACAGTCCCCAGAGTGCCCGCATGCAAAGTCAGTGTCCCTTATCCCAAGGCCGGAGTGGGCAGAAAACAGTGCACCCGAGAGCAGCTGCCCTGGCCAAAGCCATCTGGGAGCCTGCAGCAGGCAGACTTCCATGTCCCCTGCTTCTATGGGAGCTCTGCACACCCCAGGTAACCCCACAGATGATCTAGGACCTGACAGTAACTCCAGTTTCTGGCAAGCAGACAACAGGATCTCTTGTTATCCATGGCCATGGGACTCTGCTCTCAGCAGGGGCCATCTCCCTCTTTTCAGTGTTCCAGTCAGCCCATAGTCATCCTTGGCTCCTCATCTCTGATAGCCCCCATTTGAAAAGACAGCCAAGATTTGGCCTTTCCTCCCACCGGCCCACTCGCTCTCGGTCTAAGTGTCCAGCCTCTCCCACCTGATGACTGCAGGGCCACCTTCCTGGTATAGAAGTGGCCCTGTTACACTGAGTCCCATTGGGACTCCCTTTGCTCAAACGTCCTATCATTTGCAGAGTAAAAATCAGTGTTCTCAAACACAAGTTTATGGCCCTATCCATGCTTCCCAGAATCTCCCCAGCCCTGCTCTGCTCCTATGAGTGTCCACCTCACCCTGCCCTAACCTGAGGGGAAAAGCTCCCACCCCAATGCCCCCCCCACCCCGTAGCTTTTTCCTATTTGTTTTAATTTTTATCCTTTTTTTTTTTTTTTTTGCAGTACTGGGGATTGAAACCAGAGGCTCACACAGGCAAGTCAAGCATTTTACCACTGAGCTACAAATCCAAACTTTTAAAGAATTTTATTTTGAGATGTGATCTAGCTAAGTTGCCCAGGCTGACCTCAAACTTGTGATCCTCCTACATCAGCCTCTCAAGTAGCTGTGCTTGGCTCCTATTTGTTTTTCTCTGTGGCACTTATTACTAGCAGCCTGATATTATATTTACAGGTTTGTCTGCATTCAGAGCCCTCACTAGAAGGTGAACAACTTGGGAACCAGGTAGTCGGATTTGTGAACTCCTGTGTGCTCAGCGTGTATGTAGCCCCAGCATGAAGTGCCACTCACCAGGGCAACTGCAGGCTGCAGAGACACAACTGGAGCCTCAGAAGCACCGTATGGCCTGGCTGGGCACAGAGCATGGGTGACAGTGTGACCTTGGCAAGTACCTGTGAAGTCATCTGAAGGGAGCTCCAGCCACAGGCGCACACAGCTCCTGATGGCAGGTGCAGCTTTTCCCACCCACTCGCTGCCTTTCAGATTCACGCTAGGGCTCCGGAGCCTTGGCCAAGTGACCTGGGCTCTCCAATCTCACTGTTCTCATGTGCAACATGGGGGCAGCAATGAGAATCCTGCAGTTACACTAATGCAGATGGACAGGTCTCCCAAGTGAGTGGGACAGGAAACCAGTCCTCCTGCTGTTCCTCAGGCCACTACCCTGTGGGGTTCTTCTGGTTTCTGGGAGGCCTGTTTCCCCACCCTCGATGGTTTAACACTTGTTTGCAAATATCCCTGATGTCTCTATTCTCAAATCCAGCTGAGCTTGTGAAATCAATTTCCTACAAGCTCATAGCTGACCTTGTATGACCTTCTCAGCTCACAGCAGGCAGCTGTCTTACCCCTTGGTCTACCACTGAGCTGCAATTTTGGACCCATAGTGCATGGGAGCATCTGACTTTTGGGAACTTCCTTCCTTCCCATCCTTAGCTGCATTTGCAGGCTGCTTATATCTGAGAGCTGAGAGAGGGAAGTAAGTAAGGGTGAAGAGCTCTGAGCCCTGAGCTCTTGCTGACTTAGCTCAGCCAGATGGGTCTGGAGGGTGTGCAGAATCGGCAGCAGCCTGGAAGACTCTGTCTCCTCTGCCAGCCGGTGGGAAGGCTACACAGGGCCTCCTCATGGGCTGGACACTGCTAGGTGGTCGCACACTGTAGATTGACAAGCACAACCAAACATGATGCTCTTTGCTTTGACAGATACTTCCTGACCTCCTGCTCTCTGTAGCAGCCCATGGTCAGTGAGGGACACAGAGCAATAGCAAGTTGTGTGTTGTATGCTGCAAGATAGGTGGAGTGTGCCCAGCCCAGTCTCAAGGAGCTCCAGAGGAGGCAGGATGAGGAGGTCCCCCAAAGGAGTGACAGCAAGCGGGTGTAGAACACAGATCAGTCAGCCCAGCCAACCTGAAGCACAGGCAGCAGTGAAGCAGGGGCAGAGAGAGGAAGGTAGGGCAAGGCCTGGAAGAAAAATCTATGTCTGCACAGAGACCGTGGACCATCCTAGGTGACCAGAGAGGGCTGTGTGGTGTTGGGAGGCAGAACAAGTTACACAGGACATGGACAGATGTTGGATTTCATCTTGTGGAGAAAGGAGGACTTAGAAGGGCTTCATTTGGGAATGATAGGGTCAGATTTGTATCTGACATTGTAGAGAGGTGTAGACTGGAGGAGTGGTTGGAGACACAGAAATCAACAAGGTGGCGGTGGCAGGAATCTCAGCCCCAGTGAGTGGTGGCCCAGCATTGGGGAGGGAATGATAGGGTGGTGGAGAGGAACTGGGGATGCACTAAGGGCTGGGTTGTGACCTGTGATGGGCTGTGGAGGGTAAGCCAAATGGGGGAGTCCTCTGTAGCAGCTACAGGAATGTGGGAAACTAGAAGTGACCCAGTTGAGTCCTTCTGGGAAAGTCTTTCCAGGGTGGGGTTAGGGTGGCCAGTGGGGTGGCCAGCGCCTCTGCGTCCCAGTGGTGTGGAGCATGACTGTGTTGGAATCATGGCAGGAGAATGCTTAAATATCATCACAAACAAACAGAAAGTGACATTGGAGAACTGAGTTCTCCAAGAGGAAATTGCAAGGGAAGGGAAAGGGGGACCTCTGAATGTGTTTGTAGCACCCGGCCTCCGCATATTTCATTAGCTCCTCAGAGCACCATGGGACCAGATGTTCAGGATGTGAGGAGGTTCTGCTGCTTACACTCCAGTGCTTCTCCTGTAACAGCTCATTATTCTGTGGCTCTGTGAGGAAGGTCAGATGCAGAGGCTTTGGAAAAGAAGGGAGAGTGAATGAAATCATGATGGTGGGGGAGCACTTGTGTCAAGCTGCTGAGGAATAATAAGATGTGAGAAACAAGTTGGTAATCAAAATGAAAGTCAGGAAGAGGCACTGAGGTGTTCGGAAGGAATATTGATTTGGGATAGGCTTTATCCTTTTATGAGCTCTGAGAAAACTTCTTCATGTGTCTGAACTCTTTGAAGCACAGTAATATAATCTATAATTATTATCATGAATATCATCACCATCATTTTCATCATCACCTCACTGTCATCCCCATCACTGTCACCGCCAACACCGCCAACACAACCGTATCATCATCACCACCACCATCACCATCTTCTTCACCATCACCATCATCATAACCACCGTTATTTCTGTCACCATCGTCATCACCATCACCATCGTCAGCATGATTTTTTTCTTAAATTCTTTTATCGGTACATTTTAGGTACACAATACGTTTAATTTATCAGTGGGTGCTTGTACCTGCACATGATGTATCTTGGTTCTTATTTTTTCCCCATTCCCTGTGTACCCGTCACCCCTCTACCCTTCCCTATTTACATAGACTTCATTTCCATTTTTTTCCTTTTCTCATAATTTTTCCTTTCCCTTCCTTCCTTTCCCCTTCCCCTCCCACCACCCTTACCACTTTAGACCTTTTCTTCCTATTTCAAATTATCAATTATTCATTTTAATCATTTTAATCCTTATTTACACTTTCAGTTTCTCAAAAAAATTAAAAGAATCACACCACAGCGATATATGTGCACCCATGTTTATAGCGGCACAGTTTGTAATAGCTAAAGCTTGGCAACAGCCCAAGTGCCCATCAACTGGAAACTGGATAAAGAAGATGTGGTTTTATTATAAAGTGGAGTACTACTCAGCCATAAAGAAGGAGAAACTAGAGACATTTATAGCTAAATGGATGCATATTGAGGCCATACTGTTAAGTGAAATAAATAGGATACATGTGTAAATACATCAACATGATTTATTATGTCCCTGACATATGAACCAATCTATTCCTTAAAACAATCATATCATTGTAGACTAGACCTATTTCACAGTTGTGGACACTAACGCACAGTAGCTTATGCACAGACTGACTGTAGCAATTATGCCAGACAGCACAAGTGACTCCTGTGTCCAAGGCATCCGTGAGCACTCACCACAGTGATGTTGGTGAACTGCTTGCTGGAAGCAGTCTCATCTCATGGCACTTCTACCTGCCTGTCTTCTGCTGCTAAAAGTGGCTGAAATTTGGTTTTGCCAAGGGCTGGCATGAGTCACACTGTGCCCTGTGAAGCATGGACGACATCCAGAGACATTTTTGAGATCCTCAGATCCACTGGGCATTGTGCAGGAAGATGCTGGACCACTCCCTTGCAGCATAGCTCCTTATGTCCGAGGCCACACAGTGAGCTATGGCCCCATAGCTACTGCATCATTTCCCGAAGTGAGGAGAGCTTGATCAGTGACTGCCCGGAGGGCAGCAGAGGCCACAGGCCTGGCACCGCCTGCTCGGGTGCCCAGGTGATTGCTGCATCCGGGGCCTACATTGGTCAGCAAAAAGGGCTTTAACTGGGGAATTAGTCTTTGATATTTTGAGAGCAACCAGCTAATAGATTTCAGTATATTTTGATAACTTTAATAAAGCACCCCTGTCAGAATGCATTTTCAGGGATAGAAAAAGGTAGGAGCAGCCCTGCAATTATTCCACCCCATTGCATAATTTATTTCACATACTGCAGAGTCACCCCTGATATTTAGAAGTTGCCTATTGTGCTCTTTGGCAAAGGGGGAAACAGGCAGAAAATGGAAAGCTTTTATTCTTATTGGGTTAATTTCTCTCACCTACCTCATTAAAGTGTCTACATTTATTTTCAAAACCCAAATCAATGTTTTCTTCCCTAGGATTATCCATTTGTCAATATTTTATAGATGTGTCTTTCCAGTCTTCCTCCCTTAATATTTTTGTTCATAAGGGAAAGAGCACACTGCAGCAGTTTAGGGTTAAGAAGTGTTTAGAGGGAAGCAGATCCTTCAAGGAACCCTGGTGGGAAGTCGTGGACAATGGATCTTATTTTGGTTGCGTAAAAATGGGTGCCCTTTTTGCCTGGCACTTACAGAGCCACTGAATGCTGTGCCTCAGTCTCCCCAAAGCATCTTCTTCAACATGCTGCGTGGTCTCTAGTTCCTGGGACTTGTGAGGGGAAGGGAGGGTGCAGGAGAAAGATCCTGGCAGGTGTTTCCATAGGTGGTTAGTTCAGCACAGGTCCCTTTCTACCTGGTGTGAATGTCCCCACCAGAACCCACGTGGAAACCTCACTGCCACTGTAAGTGTTGACAGGTGGGAGCTCTGAGAGGGACTCCATCAAGGTGCTCTGCCTTCACAGGTGGGTTACTGTTGTTATTGGAGGAGTGAGTTGGCTATTTGGAGCCTGGGATTGTTACAACAGAGTCAACATCATCTCTATTGTGCATCTCCCTCTCTAGCACTGTCTCTCCTCTCTGGCTCTCTCTCTCCTCTCCTTGGACTGACTCCCCACCCTTTCTGCCTCCCACATGCTCACTGACCCTTCCACCATGTTGCAAGGCAGGACCAGGCCCTTACCAGGGGCAGCCCCTCTATCCTGGGCTTTCCAGGCTTTCCAGCCTCTCCAGAACCCTGAGCCGAATACTGTATACCGTTCCTGCTCAGAAATTACCCAGCCTGGAGTTTTGTTATATCAGCAGGAAATGAGCAAAGTCATTTCTTGTCCTTTTTCTACCTCTACCAAACAGGACCTGCAGCTGCGAGAGGCTTGGGTGTTCTGGTCAGCACAGAGGGACATGCTGTGTGTTCCATGGGCTACTGTGATCAGTTCATCACCCCAGCATGGACAACTATGCTGCACATGTGCAGCATGCCTGTGAGGGGGGGCATACATGTGCACATGCAGCTGTGAGGACACAGGCAGGCAGACAGGGGATGAAGTGTGGCACTGCAGGAACTAGGTCCAGTGTGCTCTGAGGCCACATGCATTCCTCCGACAGCGCAGGGTACATAACCTCATGGCTGTGGTGTCCATATGCTCAGTGGCTGCACTTCTTTCCCCTCCAGTGGGGGTGGTTGGAGATAGCTCTGGGGACACTGGGACTGTATATGGGGACAAGCTGACCACCCATGCCCTGGGGGATCCTTGTAGTAAAATGCAGTTTTGCTGGGAGTAGGCATAGAACAGTGTGTTTGGGTCTCAGGCTTCATGGTTCTGAGCAGCCTTGGGCACTGGACTTCCGGACTTGGACCTGAGGAGTGAACCAGGCTCATGCCTGTGTCTGTGCAGGGCAGCACGAGTCTGCATGGGCAGTGTCAGGCTCCCTTGCCCTGTGGCCTTGTGATGAGAAGCAGATTCTTTGTGTTCCATGGGTGTTGTTCAAAGACTCTGCCCAGAGGTGAGTTGCGGGTGTTGGGGTGCAGGAGGATGGGCATGCTGCATGGTGGCTCTCCTGCACTTGGACTGGCTGCAGCTTCCACCTGCAGGGAGCAGAGGACACACAGATGGTGGCCCGAGCACTCTGTGAACTCAAGGGCAAGGAGGAGCTGAAGTTCCAAGTCACTATCATTCCTTGGGTTTCACAGAGGGAGGGCCGAGTAGGTGGGTGACTCCTTTTGTGCCCTCCTTGGAGCTGTGCTATGATAATGCAAGCCTCCTACCTTAGGCCACAATGGGGAAGAAAAAGGGGATTTTAAAATGCAAGGAAGGAGAAAAGCAAGACAGGTGCCCCGTGAGTGTGCATAGTGCACATCCCAAGGGCCCAGGGCCAGGTGGGTGGTGTGTGTGCATTGTTGTGTGGGGAGCTGGTGGCCCCACCATCTACTCCTGCAGGCTCCACACTGTGGCACAGGGGCAGTATCAGAAGTGTGATGCTGTGGCTGCCAGTGTGTCTGTGCCTGTGAGCACCCAGTGGAGCTGGCCAGTGTGCAGCAGTGTGAGCACACCAGTGAGTGCAGTGCACCTATGAGTGTGTCTGTGAGATTACATTACAGTGTACGCATGTGTCAGAGTACAGTGTCTGTGTGTGCCTATGAGTGATTGCACATGGGGCTTACTTCTCCCACAACATCCAAGCACACTCCTACCTTGGGGCCTGGCACTGTCTGCTTCCTTGGCACATACACACTTTCCCAGACCTCCAGCACTTCTTTCTGGTACTGACTCAAGTTTACACTGCCCACTGGTCCTCCCTGAAACCTCTTTTAACATCCCACACCCTGATCTTGCACCTCTCACTGGCTTCATTTTCCTTCTTGACTGTTTAATGAAATGGGCATTCATTTGGTTATTTGTTTTGCGTGTTTCATCCCTTAGAGGCTGCCAAGGACAGAAACTTTATGTCCCAGTGCCTGGGGCAAGGCTAAGTCAACATAAGATGATGTCTGACTAGATGAAGGAAGGAAGGGAGGAAGGTCAGACACTTCAGGGGAGGAGCTCCCCAAACTTGCTTGCAGCATCAGTGAGGTAGACTAGCAAGGTCTGATCTGAGAGTTCTGCTTCTGTTGTTGGGCTATCTCCTTCCTGCCCTTTCTCTTGTCCACAGCTTTCTGTGGACCATGCACATGGCTCCTTTTCAAACTGACTTCAGGTGTCTCAGTTACTTTCTCGTTGTTGGGACAAAATACCTGACATCCATAAGTTAAAGGAGGAGAGGTTTATTTTAGCTCACAGTTTGTAGAGGTTTCAGTTCATAGTCAGCTGGCTCCAAGGTAGGGTGGCATGGCACAGGGGCATCGTAGAGGAGAAACAGTTCAGGGCAGGGCAGGCAGGAGGCAGCAAGCAATGAATCTTCCTTTTTGTCCCTTTATATTCCATCCATCCAGGCTTCAAGCCTATTGATTGGTGCTATCCACACCTAGGGTGGGGCTTCCCTCTTCAGTAAATTCATTCAGCCACACCTAGAACCATGCTAAACCAGCTAGGGGACTATTCAGTTATCACACCCTTAATTGATATTCAGGTACCCTAGATCCAGCCACACCTATGTGTGAATGAGGCTTTGGGAAGACATCTGCATATAAACCTTAACATCAAGTGCATGGGAGGAGGGTAGGGAGGGGCAGGGCTCCTGTTTTCATTATTTTCTCATTGCTGGGAGAAAATACCTGACACCCACAAGTTAAAGGACGAGAGGTTCATTTTGGTTCAGAATTTATGGAGGTTTCAGTCTACAGTCAGCTGGTTCCAGGGCAGGACTGCATGGCAGAGGGGCCTGGCAGAGATGGCTTTCTCAGGGCAGGGCAGGGGGAAGCAGAGAAGAGCTGAAGGGAGAATGAGGAGGAGGAGGAGGAGGAGGAGGGGAGACATTAGACTCTTTCAGGCCTCTCCCAGTGACCACCTCCTCCCACCAGGCTTCACCTCCAGCATCACACTCAGCTATAAACCCACCAGGGGACTAATCCAGTGTTACACACCCATGATCCAGTCACCTCCCAAAGCCCCACCTATGAATGCATGGGGCTTTGGGGGGACATTCAGATAGAAACCATAACAGTGACCACTGGGCAAAAAGAAATGGATATTTTTGCCCTGTGGTACTAAGGATTGAACCTAGGGCCTTTGCACTGAGATATGTCCCCAGTCCTTTTTATTTTATTTATTCATTCATATATACACATTATATATATTCACATACATTCATATTCATATATTATATATATATATTTTGAAGCAAGGTCTCTCTAAGTCCCTAAATTGCCCAGGCTGGGCTCAAACTTCAAACCCTTCTGCCACAGCCTCCCTGAGTACTGGGACCTGTCTCTCTCTCTGTCTCTCTCTCTGTCTCTGTCTCTCTCTCTCTCTCTCTTCCCCACCCTCCCTTTTGAGCTGCATCACCACCTTCACTGCTATTCTTCAGGTCTCCTCCTTGGGGTTATAATGACGTTGGCATCCAAAGGGAAAAACACACTGTAAATACCTGTCTCTGATTTAAAATTAAAGTTTGCATTTTCATGAGCTCAGGAGAATTGACACTGCCATTAGATTGCAATTTGTTTCTCCAAATCCTTCTATTTTAAGAAACCAAGCAGGAGGAGTAGAAGGTGGAACAGAAGGAGGCAGGGGCTGGGAGGAAAAGAGGACAGCCAGGCAGGCAGGATGGGGGCGGCAGCGGAGACACTGAAGGCGCCACTCCTCCGGCCCTGCTTGGTCAGCACCTTCCGGGGGTGGGGGTGGGGCGCCCTGAGCCTGGTGCTGAGGAGCGCGACTGCGTCCTGCTGTCCCTGGAGGTCCTCACGGGGCAGAGGATCAGCCCTGACCTTAATTAAGATGGGAGACCCCGCCCCCAGACCTCTGCTTCTCCTGAGCCCCCAGGATCTAGCGCCACACAGCCCAGTGAAGAACAGGAGCATTGGGGGTGTCCTGAGGGAGAGGCCAGGCTGGGGGTGTGGGGCCACAAAGAGACTCCTCCATCTGTGAGAAGCTGCTGTCTTTTTTTTGGAAAAATTAAAACAAAGTTTTATAACAAAATAATAAGAGAATAACAATAGTTAATGCACTGTATTATCTTGAAAGTAGCTACTCACAATACAAGACAGCAAAGATTTTTACAAAGAAGAAGCATAGCACAAAACTTTTCAATGAACAAAGAGAAACAAGTAGCATATATATTATGAAACAAATTAGCACATATATTAAAATACTTTTGAAACAATGGAATGGGTAATTTGGGGAATTATTTGAACATCTCCCTACTTTCTCTTTCTCTGTTTTTTATTTTGTCCTCTCTCTCTCTCTCTCTCTCTATATATATATATATGTGTGTGTGTGTGTGTGTGTGTGTGTGTTTTGAGTTTCTCATATAAGAGAAACCGTGCAATATTTAAGCTTGTGTGTACATTTCACTTAACATTATATTCTCAAGCTGCACCCATTTACCTTCAAATGCTTCAAATGTATCTCTCTTTATGGCAGTGTAGTACTCCATTGTGTGTAAATTCTATATTTTCTTTACCATTCATCTGTTGTTTCCAAGATCTAGCTGTTATAAATTGTGCTGCCACGAACTTGCATATGTATCTCTGTAACATGACGATTTTAATTCTTTTGGGAAAACATCTTGAAGGGGCATAGCGGGTGAAAGGGAAATTCTAGTTTTTGTTTTTTGAAGAATCTCCACACTGGTTTCTGTGGTGGTTTACCAGTTTACACTCTCACCAACAATATAATAGAGTTCCTCTCTCATCACATCCTTACCAACATTTATTATCAGATATTTTTGATGATAACCATTCTTTCTGGGGTAAATTGGTAGAAGCTGCCACTCTTGACACCTATTTTGCACTGAAAATTAACCCACTAATTCCAGCTAATCCTAGAATGGCTTCCATGGAAAACAACCCCCAAGAATCCTGCAGTCCCACCATGGGGCACCCTTCCAAAGCAGGTGGAGTCAGTGTGGAAGAGACATGTGCACTCTCGTGTCTACTGTACACTGGTTGAGATAGCCATGATATAGCATCAACCTGAATCCGCAGACCAATGAATAGCTAAAGAACATGTGGACATATGTGTAGTGAATCACTATTCAGTAGTAAAGAGAGATGGACTCCTGTCATTTGCAGCAACATGAACCTCAGAGACTTTATGCTACATGAAATAAACCAGGCATGGAGAGAATACCACAGGATCACAATCATTGAGAGCCTAGAAAATAGTTGATTTCACAATAAAAGAAAGTATAAGGGTGGTTACTAGAGGCTGAGAAAGGTAGGGGAAGGGAGAAGGGGGAGAACAGACTGTGGATACTGGTGGAGGAGTAAGTGCTGGTGTTCTGTTGCATGGTAGGCAATGGTCAATAACAACATATTGTATACTTAAAGATAGCTAGTATAGCAGTTTTGAATGTTTTCACCACCAAGAAATGATAAATGTTTGAGGTGATGGATACACAAATCACTCTGGGTTGGAGGAGACTGTCTGGGGCAAAGGTGCATGGCCCACCTGGACACACATCCTGAAGCCAGGATGGAGGATGGGCACACACCAGCATGGCTGCAGGGCAGGGATGGAGAACTGGGCAGATCTGGGTAAGAAGGGCAGAGCCACTGGGTTTGCTATGGAGTGATGATGGTTAGGGTATGGCCCACAGAGGTGTGGTGAAAGGGCAGGGATGGGGCAGGGCAGCATGCGTGCTCCAGTTCCTAGGGAGCAAGGATGGAAAGAGAGTGCCTGCTCATGGGGTCCCACACTGAGCTACTCTGGTTCTGTTCTCATGTGTAGGTGAAGAGCAGTAGGAAGCCTCACCTGTGGAAGATGTAGCTGTCCAGCTCTGGGACCTGCTGGCTATGGAGAAAGCATGCTGTCTGTCCCCCTGTACACCACCTGCAGCTTCAGACCCTGTTCTGCACCTTCTTTGCACTGCACTCAGGAATTCTGGGGACCTTGATGATGCTCTTCCATCTGGCCTTCACTTGCATCCAAGAGTGACCCTTTGGCTGAGGGGTAGTTCAGCAATAGCACATTTTCCTAGCAGGAATGAGGTCCTGGGTTCCATCCCCAGCACCATACACACACACACACACACATGCAATCACAAAGGAATAAAGAAACAAATAAATTAATTAATAGTGTCTTCATTTCTTTTCCTGTTGCTGAGACAAAATACCTGATACCCAAAGTTAAAGGAGGCTCACAGTTTGTGGAAGTTTCAGTCTATAGTTGGCTGGCTTTAAGGCAAGGTGGCATGGCAGAGGGGCAACAAGGTAGAAAAACAGTCCATGGCAGAGCAGGCAGGAGGCAGCAGCTGCAAACCTCCCTTTCCCTTTTATCTCATCCAGGCTACAAGCCTTTTGAGTGGTGCCACTCACACCCAGAGGGGGCCTTTCCCAATATGCACACTGAGAACTATGCTAACCTTTAGAACTATCTAGTTAGCACACATCCTTAATTCATATTCATACCTCTAGATTCAGCCCCTTCTAAAAAGTCCGACCTGTAAGTGTAGGAGGCTTTGGGGGGAACTTTAGATATAAGCCATAAGAAATAGAAAGAAAAACAAAAGGTTTAAACCAGTATGGACCTCTGTTATATATTCTATTTTGCATTCAAGGCCAAAGCTCCTGTGATTTGGTCTGGGAATTTACTCTAAAGCTGGGAATAAATACTTGGCCTTTGCCTCACTGTGAGTCTACTGGCTGCTATGTTCCCTTCTTTGCAGCCTGTGTGGGACCCTTTGGAATTCTTGGAGAACTGGGAGCTTCAAGGCCAAATGGAAACCCCTCCTTCTCTTCCTCAGATTATACCAGGCTTGAATTTATTTTGAGTTTGGTTCATGTCTTTCTTTTAGGGTATTTAAAATTTTTTCTTTCTCTTTCTCTTTTTCTTTTTCTCTTTCTTTCTTTCTTTCTTTCTCTCTTTCTTTCTTTCCTTCTTCCTCTCTCTCTTTCTTTCTTGTAGCTTTTGACTGCCTTTGTTACTGTTATTGTTGTACTGTCATTTTTTTGTCTTTGCATTCATGTCTTTGTTACATATATCAAGATTTCTATAGATTTTGCAGCAATTTTCTCCAAGTGCCCTGGTTCCCTCTGGATCCTTCCTTCCAGGGCTCTCCTCCATCCTTTGTCCCTTCCTGTGGCCTGTCCTGTCTGCCACACACCTGTGCTCCTAGGACCACCTTCCTTTTCTCTTGGGTGGGAGCCAGTGTTTCCTAATCCTCTGTCTTCTTATATCATGGTTTTCATTCTCACTTTACTGGGATCCTTTAATAACTTCTTAAGCCATGAGCTTTAGTGTTAATTTGAAAAAATTCTTGCATTTCTTAAACTATATTTATTTTGTTCTCACATTTTCTGATAGTTTGGCTGGTAAAGAACACTCTTCTGCTCAAAGCTCACTGGCCTGTGACTCCTGTGCTGCCCAGGTCTCACAAAGATCTTGTATCTTTAGTAGCAATTCTTTCTATCTGAAAGAATCATATTTGTTTGTGACTCTAGGAAATTTCCCTGTCATATTTTTGGGTAATTTTTCTCCCCTCCATCTTGTTATTGATTTTATTTTCTCTGTTTTGGAACTTTCATTTATTTATTGGTCAGTTGTCACAGGTTCTAGATTTTCCTGTAAGTTTTGTCATTATTTTGTGAATGCTTCTTTCTGTATTTGGGGAAATTTTCTTGTTTCTATCTCCCCCTCTTTCTATTGAGTTGTTTATTTTGGCATAGTTTGTTTAGTATTCAGACGTGTTTTCTTGTTCTATTTTTTTTATGGCAATCTGTCTTTTTTGGGGGAATGCTTTCCTTCTTAAATCTCCTTAGAATACTAATTGAATGTCTCTCTCACATTATTTGAAGAGATGTGCTTACTAAATCATAGCTGTTTCATTCAGATCATCTCCATTTCTCTTTTGCTTTGTGGGTGGCAGTAAGTAAAAATTATAGGGGACCATTGTTTGGGCAGGGCTCCTGCTCAGGCCCCCAAAAGACTGGGCTAAAGATCAAAACAAAGTCACTCACATAATGCTTTTTGTCACCAAGCTGAAAAAAAGATATTTCTATTACCTTCCTAGAAATCAGGATTAGAGCTAACTGCCAAATTTCTCAAACAGACCAGTTCCAATTGGCATGATAATGAAGCTCCTTAGCTTTAATCCTTACACAAAAAAGGCAACCTGAGGTAACCTGCATAGTCATCAGCTATTTTCCTATTGTTCTCTCTCCTTGCCCTGCCTTACAAGTAAAGCAACTCTGAAACGGCCAGCCCTCTCTTTGTTCTTTTGTTCCTGCTGTCTTCTGCCTTTCTCTGTCTATGAAGCCAGCCTCCTCTGCTCAGCCCACTGAACAGTCATTCTATTTTATGCAATGAAGTGTTGTCTGATTCTAGAATCTCAAACAAAGCCAATTAAGACCTTTAGATTGTGCTGATCTTGTCCTTTGACAGTAGAAACCCTGGGGACTGACTCCCATTCCAGGAGAAGATACACAGGCTGCTAGGAAGCATGGTTTGGGGAAAGACAAATCCATGGGCAGGTCAGGTGGCCCTGTGGGTAACATTGGCCATTGTTCAGGGCACTTTAGAGCCCTGAGGGCTTAGTCTGGGCTGCCAGACTACCCCGGGTTTCCTGGTCTGTCACTTCCTCAAGGAAGATGCTGCTGTGTGCCAGGGTGTGTGGGTGTGTGGGACATGGCTTTCCTCCTGGAGCCTGAGTCTGGGCTCTCTCCCCAACTGAGGCTTCCATGGGGGATTCTGAGGAGCAGAGCCCAGGACAGCAGCTTTCCATTCCGCAGCATCTCTGGAATCTCAGGTTTTCCACACACACACAGGTGTCTTTAAAGAAAACAGAGCAAGCAGACCCCTCTAGCCCCATTCCTGCAGGTCTTCTGCCCTTGCTCCTCTTTGCGGCAAATCTCCTAGCAGCAGCAGTTGTGTGGCTGCTCCATCTCCTGGCAGCCTCAGTGCCAGCTCCAGTCTGTCTCCAGCCTGGTGCTCTCTGCTGGACCCCAGCCTTGGCACCTAACTGCCTAGTGAGTCTCCATCTGGGTGTCTGACAGGGACACCACCCGGTCCTTCATCACCACAGCAGGGGTGACCCCAGTTGCCAGAGTCCTGTGAGCTGTTCTGAGCACCCACCTTGGCCTCACCTTCTTTCTTTCTGTGTCTCTAGCTCTGTGTGTCTCTGTCTTTCTGTCCGTGCCAGCCCCAGGCTGAGCCTCTAAGCCATCAACAGCTCCTACCAGGCTCTTTGGAATTGTGCCCAGAATTCCACCTCCTCTCTCCACCTTCACTTCCACCATCTTATCCAAGCCTTTATGTCCACTCACCTGGACTGCAGTGATCTCCTGCCCAGCTCCTAACCAGTCCTCTGCCTTCTTACTGTTCTATGGAAGGGCTTCTAAACTGTCTTCTGGGACACCTTATGGCACTTCCATTTACATATCTGCCTCCCATGCCCCAAGCCTCTACAAGGTAGAGAACCAAGGAACTAACCTTCCTTTCCTTCCTTCCTTCCCTCCTTCCTTCTTTCCTTTTCTCAAAACATTTTAAAAGATTGATTATTTTTAAGTGTTCATCTTAAATTGACAATAATTGTATATGTGTGTGGAGTACAATGTGATGTTCAGCAGTTTACAGTGTGGAGTGATTACATCAGGCTAATTAATGAATACATCGCCTCACACACTTGTCATGTCTTTAAATACAAGGAGCATTTCTACTTCCCTAAGGTCATCACACTCAAGGTAGGTGACATCTGCTCTGTGCATAGCTGTTAGACATCAGGCTGGGGGAGATGTGGGTTGCCTTCCCCATGGAAGTTTTTCCTGGGAGTGAGAACATTTTGTTCAGGTATTAGCATTGGTCAGGTGCTCAGGTGAGGAGGCCCCAGACTGAGGGGCTTCATGATTGGTTCAAAACAATCACAGTAATCCTACTTCTCTATCAAGGACTGGCTTAATGGTGGGTGTACTGCTCTGCTCTGATTAATGAGGCCTGAGGGAAAGTCAGCTTGGGCTTCCAGGTGGGGGTCAAAAGGTTTCTTCTCTTATAAAACTGTTGAACCCCACAAGAATTCTAAAGGCTCTTTCTGCTACTGTTGCCTTTCTGCCTACTGTGTGAGGATGTGATGCAGTTATTTTGGGTGCAGAATAAAAGCAAAGGACCCAGAGCACTGATGTGTTAGGGACATGGAATGGGTCTTGGAACCCTTCACTTCCTTTTAGAAATTTTATTAATTAATTTTCATGGTATTGGAGATTGAATGCAGGGACTGAACTATATCCCCAGCCCTTTTTGTTTTTCAGTTTGAGACAGGGTTCTTGCTAATTTGCCCAGGCTGGGCTTGAACTTGCAATCCTCCTGGCTCAGCCTCTGGGGTAGCTAGAATTACTGGCATGTGACAAATCACCTGGCACTTCCAGAATTATTGAAAAGGACACATTATATGTTCCAGACTATGATCCTCAGTGCTCTGTTACTTGTACCCAAATGTACCCTAAGTGCACTGTTCCTGACCAACCCTGGAAGCAGAGCAGGGGCTGGGTGTCTCAAGGTCTCATCTGAAATTTTGGTGCCCTTGCTGGGGGATATGTGAGGCAGCAGCCTGTCCTTGGACCTGCAAGAGAAGGCTGTACACTGGATATGGGTAAGTGTTGCCTCTTTGCTATCAGAAAATTGGAGGATTGTTTTGAAATTTTCTCCTAAGGGCCAAAGCCAGGGGAGAAGCAGGAGAGAAGAGGCTCAGAATGGGCTCTCTCTTGGGGATTTTTCAACACATAAATGCACTGCGCCAGGGCACTGTCTGCCATGGAGCCTGGGGACCTGACACTCTTCCCCAGCCTCTCTGCCCTCATGACCATCTCTGTGTGTTTGGATCCAGGGGAAGGCCTCAGTGTGATATTTCAATCATATTAACTAAAAATGACAGGATGCCATTGTTTTGGATTAGGCTTCTGCTCTGGGCCTCAGCAAATCATGGTAAAAATCAAAATGGAGTCATGCTAATGTTTCACGTCATCAAGCTGAAAAGATGCTTATCTGACCTTCCCAGAAGTCAGGATTAGAGAGCTAAGGGCCAAACTTCTCAAAAAATCCAGTTTTGTTTGGCATGATAATGAGGTTCCTTCTGTTGTAATCCCTACACAAAAAGTTACCCTGAAGAAATCTCTTTACTAACCAGTTATTTGTTCATTGTTCTGTTTCCCTGACCATGATTTACAAGGACAGTAATTTTTAAATGATCAGTCTTCTTTCCTGTTCTGTTTCTGCTTTCTTCAGCCTTTCTCTGTCCATGAAGCCAACCTCCCACTCAGCCTATCAGAGCACTTATTCTATCTTATAGAGTGAAGTGTTGCCAGATTTTAGAGTCACAAATAGAGTCAAGTGAGATCTATAAACTGAGTCACTGTAATTTTGTCCTTTGACAGTTCATTACCAGGTGATGATTTGGGGACAGCTAGAAAACTGAGAAGTGAGTAAAAAAGTTTTAGTTGGGGAAATCAGTGAGAGCCAGAGTGGACCAGGCATCAGAGAGCCCTCATATTTCCCAGAAATACTGAAGAAAGCTCAATAGAGCCTCAACCAAGCTGGACACAAGTGAAGCCCCTCTTCCGTAGATATAAGCCTCAGGGAGACCTGAGCTGCTATTGCATCTGCCCCTTTCTTCCCCCTGCTCTTCAACTAAAGTGCTTTCACATAGTAATTTGAGGCAGGGAGAAAGAATAACATCCCCCTTTCCCAAGGGACCCACACCCTAGCTCCAGGAGCTTGTGAATATGCTACTACTTAAGGTGCTGTATTAGTCAACTTGCTGATGTGAGGATAAAATATCTGAGATATACTTAAAGGAGAAAAGATGTGTTTAGGCTCAAGGCTTCAGAGGTTTCAGTTCATAGTTGGCTGGCTGCAAGGCAGCAATGGCAAGCAGAAGAAAGTTGCAGCCAGGAAGCAGAAATAGAAGGAAGTGCCAAAGAAAAGAAGGGTTTGGGGCTGAGGATTTAGCACAGTGGCCTCATGCCTGCCTCCTAAGCACAAGGTCCTGAGTTCGATCTCTATTTCTGGAAAAAAAAGAAGGGTTTTTGCTCTACTGCTGGTGGGAGTGTAGACTGGTGCAAGCACTGTGGAAATCAGTATGGAGATACCTCAAACAACTAGGACTGGAAGTCCCATTCGACCCCACTATTCCACTGCTGGGGATCTTCCCCAAAGAATTAAAAGAATCATACCACAGTGATATACATGTGCCCATGTTCATAGCAGCACAGTTTGTAATAGCTAAAACTTGGAAACAGTCCAAATGCCCATCAACTGGAGACTGGATAAAGAAAGTGTGTTTTTTTATAAAATGGAGTACTACTCAGCCATAAAAAATGAGAAATTAGAGACATTTATAGCTAAGTGGATGCACATTGAGGCGATACTCTTAAGTGAAATAAATAGGACACACATGAATAAATACCAAATAGTTTCTCTGGTGTGAGAAACTGAAAGTGTAAATAAGGTTTAAATGTATAATAGGTCATGTGAAATAGGAAGAAAAGGGGCAAAGGGGAAGGAAGTGGGAGGGCTAGGGGAAAGGATAGAAGGGAATGGGATTAATAGGAGAAAATGGAAAAATAGGAACAAAATCTTTGTAAATAGGGAGGAATGGAGGGGTTGAAGGGAGGGCTGGGCAAGGGTGAAAAATAAGAACCAAGAGAGACTATGTAAAGGTGCAAATTTCCAATGATGAATGTCATTATATTGTATACCTAAAATGTACCATGGATTAGAATGAATAATCGATAATGTAAAATAGGAAGAAAAGGTCCAAAGGGGTAGGGGTAGTGGGAGGGGCAGGGGAAAGGAAAGAAGGGGAAGGAAAAATGGTGAGGAATGGAAAAAATGGAAATAAAGTCTTTGTAAATAGGGAAGGGTGGAGCGGGTGAAGGGAGGGCTAGGAATGGGGAAAAAATAAGAACCAAGATGCATTATGTAAAGGTACAATTCCCAGTGAGAAATGTAATTGTGTTGTATACCTACAATGTACCAATAAAAGAATTTAATACAAAAAAAATTAAAAAAAAAAGAGAAAAGAAATCAACCAATAACACATGCTGGCAGGGGTGTGGGAAGAAAGGAACCCTTCTCCACTGCTGTTGGGAGTGCAGGCTGGTGCAACCACTGTGGAAGTCAGTATGGAGATACCTCAAAGAACTAGGACTGGAAGTCCCATTTGACCCAGCTATTCCCCTGCTGGGTATCTTTCCCAAAGAATTGAAAGAATCATACTACAGTGATATATGTGCACCCATGTTCATAGCACTGCAGTTTGTAATAGCTAAAGCTTGGAAACAGCCCAAATGCCCAACAACTGGAGACTCGATAAAGATGTGTTTTTTAATAAAATGGAGTACTACTCAGCCATAAAGAATGCGAAACTGTAGATATTTATAGCTAAATGGATGCACATTGAGGCGATACTCTTAAGTGAAAAAAATTGGACACACATGTGTAAATACCGAATAGTTTCTCTGGTGTAAAAAACTGAAAGTGTAAATGAGGATCAAAATGTATAATAGATAATGTGAACTAGGAAGAAAAGGGGCAAAGGGGAAGAGGAAGTGGGAGGGGGAGGGGAAAGGAAAGAAGGGAATGGAATTAATATGAGAAAATTAAAAAATGGAAACAAAGTCTTTGTAGATAGGGAGGGATGGAGGGGTTGAAGGGAGGGCAGGGGAAGGGGGAAAAATAAGAACCAAGAGAGATTATGTAAAGGTGCAAATTTCCAATGATGAATGTCATTATATTGTATACCTAAAATGTACCAATAAAATTAAATTTTAAAAAAGAAAAGACAAGAAGAAGGGTTTTTCCCTTCAGAGCACATCCCCATTGACCCACCTCCTCCAACTGTGCTCCACCTCCTACTAGTACATTTAGCTATGAACTCATCAATAGACTAGTCCACCCATGGAGCCAACAGTCCCATACGCAGCTACCTTTCTAAGCCTCACCTCTCAACAGTATGGCATTGGGGATCAAATTCTCAATATAAAAATCTTTGGAAGACATCATATTTAAACCATGACGGATGAGGTGATTATGAGGAAGGCCAGAGCTATGGAGGAAGTTGGCTTAACATTACCAGTTGGAGGCAGAGGAAAGGGGCACATAATTCAAGAAATGTGGGCAACCTCTTGAATGTCACAGCCACCAAAAAAATGTGGACCTTGGTCCCTACAACCATAAGAAAGTGGGTTCTCTCTTGGAATTTCCTCTAAAGAACCAGCCAGGCCAACACCTTGATTTTAGTCCAGTGAGACCAGACCTGAACTTTGGACTTCCAGAACCCTAAGATAAATACTGACTTTGTGTTGTTTTAAGCCACTAAAACTGTGATGACTTGTCATACCAATATGTAGTGTAGGATGAGTTCTGCAGGCCTGGGTTGCCAAACCCCAAACTCTCTAAAGGTCTAAGGGCTGGCTCTTTCCAGCTCATGGGAGACAATTTCTGAGCTCTTGCTATTCAAGGAATTCTTGCCCTGTCAGAGAAAGATCTTGGTGTGTCTTAGGCTTTGAGCCACACCAGACAGTCTGCTAACAGTGTGATTTGTAGCTTAGTCTGCTTCAGCTGCCATCAAAAAGAACTATGGCTGGGTGGCTCACCAATTTTATAGTTTGGTTTTTAGGTATCCCCGTAAGGCCCCAGTGTTAAACAAAGGCTTGGTCTGCAGCTTGACACTATTGAGAAGTTGTGGAACCTTTAACAGGTAGGGCCCAGTGGGAGAACTTCAGTTTCCTGGGGGTAGTGCCCTTGAAGGGGATAGTGGGATTCCAGCCCCTTCTACTTCCTCTTTTTTTTTTTCTGGCTTGCCAGTCATTAGGCAAGAGGATTTGCTCTGTTAGGAATCCTGCACTGTATGTGCTGCCTTGCCACAGGCCCAAAGGCCACGAGACCAGCTGGTCATGGACTGAAACCTCCACAACTGTGAGCTGAAGCAAGCCTTCTCTATCAGTTGTCTTAGGGACTATCATAGCAATGGAAAGCCGACAACATATGGATGAAGCCCGAGATCAAGCTGTGGGCAGGGTGGTGTCTTCTGCATCTCTCTCCTCGATGTGCAGATGGCCACTTTCTTACTGTGTTCTCACATGGTCACCACTCTGTGTGTGTCTCTGTCCTGATTTCCTCTTCTTATAAGCACACTAGTCCTATTGGGGTTGTCACTCTTACTATCCCATTTCACCTCAGCTACTGCTTCAAACACCTTTGCAAGCATCACATTCTGAGACACAAAGGCTCCGAGCTTCAATATGTGGATTTGGAAGGGGACGCAGTGGAGCTCATAAATGTGATGAATGCTTGGCTGTGTGTAGGATGCGTGCCAAGTATCAGGACAGAGAGGGGAGAGATCTCCTTCCTGGAATGCACCCATGGGACCAGATGAGTTCCGGCTCTGTGCTTTCCTTGTAAGAAAACATGTTCTGAGAAGAATCTGAAATCCAGCTCTGTGAGAAGGGCTGGGTGGCTAGTGCTGTGATGGCCCCATGGATGTCCTGTTTCATCAGGGGGCTCTAGAGGAGAGAATTGGGATCCACAGTCCTGGTGCCTGCTACCTCTCAGCAGTTCCTAGGAGTGGCAACAACTCTCCCAGCTGTGCTGTGTGACTGTGGGTGTGATGTGTGACACTCCAGGATTTTCACTGTGGTTGGGTGCATAAACATAGAGAGCCCATATGACTGATCTTAGGTAGCATCCCAGAGATCAAACTGTGTCCAGCATGGCTCAGAGCCCAGCAGACAAAGGCATCACAGTTATGGCCTGAATTGTGCTGTATGTTTATATGTTAAAGTTCCAACCTTAAAACAATATTGGATGTACAAATACAAAGAGTGGTGCACATACTGGTAATCCTAAGCACTCTGGGAAACTGAGACAAGGAGGGTCACAAGTTTTGTGTGCAGCCTGGGGAACTTGGTGACATAGCAAGACCCTCTTTCTGTACCCTGAGAATGTGGGTCAGTGCAAAGGCCCTGGGTTCAATCCCCAGTATTGCAAACAAAACAAAATAAAATAACCAAGACAAAAATATTTTATGAGGTGACATTCCAAATATGAATGTGGAGGAGCAGCAGAGTGGAGTTATATATGAAGAACACTGATCACGAGTTAGTAATTGCTGGCCCCAGTGACGGGCACATAGTGGCTCATAGTCTTATTTTCTCTATGTTTGTACAAAGGGCAATTTTACAACTCTCCATCCTTATCTCACATCTCTAAGACTTGCTCACTGAACTGTACTGGCCAGTGCACATGTTCCACATATGTCCCAGTTCAGGGACCCACAATTGACTGAAGTTCTTTCACCCAGCTCTCTGTTTTCTTATGTGGAAAATAGATTGTAGGAGTCAGTTATGTAGGCCAGGAGCTCCAGTTAGGGAAACATTTAAAACTTTTTTTACATAATTATTATTATTATTATTTTTTTAACACATCTATGCAAATAAAAATAGATTCGAGATAACTTAGGAACTTAACAAGAAGCTGAGACGCACCATGACAAATTAGAGAAATATGATCAACAAAATTAGATGATCTTTATTTTTTAATTTTTTTTTATTAAATTCTTTTATTGGTACATTGTAGGTATACAACACAATTATATTTCTCACTGGGAATTGTACCTTTACATAATGCATCTTGGTTCTTATTTTTTCCCCATTCCTAGCCCTCCCTTCACCCCCTCCACCCTTCCCTATTTACAAAGACTTTATTTCCATTTTTTCCATTCCTCACCATTTTTCCTTTCCCTTCTTTCCTTTCCCCTGCCCCTCCCACTACCCCTACCCCTTTGGACCTTTTCTTCCTATTTTACATTATCGATTATTCATTCTAATCCATGGTACATTTTAGGTATACAATATAATGACATTCATCATTGGAAATTTGCACCTTTACATAGTCTCTCTTGGTTCTTATTTTTCACCCTTGCCCAGCCCTCCCTTCAACCCCTCCATTCCTCCCTATTTACAAAGATTTTGTTCCTATTTTTCCATTTTCTCCTATTAATCCCATTCCCTTCTATCCTTTCCCCTAGCCCTCCCACTTCCTTCCCCTTTGCCCCTTTTCTTCCTATTTCACATGACCTATTATACATTTAGACCTTATTTACACTTTCAGTTTCTCACACCAGAGAAACTATTTGGTATTTATTCATGTGTGTCCTATTTATTTCACTTAAGAGTATCGCCTCAATGTGCATCCACTTAGCTATAAATGTCTCTAATTTCTCATTTTTTATGGCTGAGTAGTACTCCATTTTATAAAAAACCACACTTTCTTTATCCAGTCTCCAGTTGATGGGCATTTGGACTGTTTCCAAGTTTTAGCTATTACAAACTGTGCTGCTATGAACATGGGCACATGTATATCACTGTGGTATGATTCTTTTAATTCTTTGGGGAAGATCCCCAGCAGTGGAATAATGGGGTCGAATGGGACTTCCAGTCCTAGTTGTTTGAGGTATCTCCATACTGATTTCCACAGTGCTTGCACCAGTCTACACTCCCACCAGCAGTGGAGCAGGGTTCCTCTTTCCCCACAGCCCCACCAGCATTTGTTATTAGTTAATTTCATGATAGCAGCCATTCTTTCTGGATTGAAGTGGAATCTCAGCTTTGTTTTCATTTGCATCTCTCCAATGACCAGTGATGTTGAACATTTTTTCATGTATTTATTTGCTATTTCTACTTCCTTGTCTGGGAAATGTCTGTTCATTTCAGATGCCCATTTTTGGATTGGGTCTTTAAATTTGGGAGGTCTGATCTTTTTAAGTTCTTTATAGATTTGAGATAGTAGAACTTTGTCTGAGGAAGAGCAGGTGAAGATTTTTTCCCACATTGTGGGTTGTCTCTTCACACTGCTGGTGATTTCTCTTGCTGTGCAGAAGCCTTTTAATAAGAAGAGATCCCACTTGTTGATTGTTTATGGTAGTTCATGGGCAACTGAGTTTTTGTTCATAAAATCTTTTCCTACACTGATGTCTTCAAGGGTTCTATCTAACCTCTGTTTCAACTGGTTCAGAGTTTCTATTTTAATAGTTAGATCTTTAATCCATTTTGATTTTAGTTTAGTACATGGTGAGAGATATAGGTCTAGTTTTAATCTTTGGCAAGTTGAAACCCAATTTTTCCAGCACCATTTATTAAAGAGGCTATCTTTCCTCCAGTGAGGGTGTTGGGCTCCTTTATCAAAGATGAGATGGCTGAGTGTGTCTGGTGTTGTTTCTGCATCTTCTAATCTGTTCCACTGGTCCTCAGGTCTGTTTCTTTGCCAGTATCATGCTGTTTTTATCACAGTAGCTTTGTAGTATAGTTGCAGGTTGGGGATTGTGATACCCCCTGCCATGTCTCTGTTACCTAGAATTGCTTTTGCTATTCTGGGTCTGTTCTTGTTCCAAATGAATTTTTGGATTGTTTTCTCAAGGTCCATGAAGTATGCTGCTGGGATCTCAATTGGAATTGCATTAAATCTATATAGCAGTTTTGGAAGTATGGCCATTTTCACTATATTAATCCTTCCTACCCAGAAGTAGGGGATGTCTGTCCATTTTTTGATATCATCTTCAATCTCTCTTTTCAGAGTTCCATAGTTTTCAGAGAAGAGGTCTTTGATTTCTTTGGTTTGGATGACTCCCAGGTATTTCAATTTTTTTGATGCTATTGTGAAAGGAATTATTTGCCCTATTTCTCTCTCAGTGAGTCTGTCATTTGTGGAGAGGAAAGTTATTGATTTTTGTGTGTTGATCTTGTAACCAGCTACTTGACCGAACTCAGTTAAATCTAGAAGACTTTTGTTGGAGTTCTTGGGGTCTTCTATATAGAGTATTATGTCATCTGCAAATAATGACAATTTGACTTCTTCATTTCTTATCTTTATTCTTTTTATTTCTTTCTCTTCTCTAATTGTTGTGGCTAATGTTTCCAGAACTATATTGAACAAGAGTGGTGATAGTGGACATCCTTGTCTTGTTCCTGATTTTAGTGTGAAGGATTTCAGGTTTTGACCATTTAGTATGATATTGGCTGTTGGTTTTTCATAGATGGTTTTTATCAGATTGAGGTAGAGACCATCTATTCCAATTTTTTGTAGGGTTTTTATCACGAATGCATGTTGGATTTTGTCAAATGCTTTTTCTGCATCTATGGAGATAATCATATGGTTTTTGTCCTTGGCTCTATTGATATAGTGTATTACATTGATTGATTTTCATATATTGAACCATCCCTGCATCCCTGGGATGAATCCCACTTGATCAGGGTGTATGATCTTCTTGATGATCTTCTGCATTCTGCTTGCCATTATCTTATTAAGGATTTTTGCATCTATGTTCATTAGTGAGATTGGCCTATAGTTCTCTTTTTCAGTTGGGTCTTTCTCTGCTTTGGGGATCAAGGTGATGCTTGCTTCCAGGAATGAATTTGGGAGTATTGCTTCCCTTTCAATTTCATTGAAGTGTTTAAACAGTAGTGGCAGCAGTTCCTCTCTGAATGTCTTGTAGAATTCAGCAGTGAAGCCATCAGGGCCTGAGCTTTTCTTAGTTGATAAGTTTTTAATTACATTTTCAATTTCATTGGTTGATATTGGGTTGTTCAGAATTTTTAGGTCTTCTTCATTCAACTTTGGTAATTCTTATGTATCTAGGAATCTGTCCATTTCTTCTGTGTTTTCTATCTTATTGGCATACAGGTTCTGGAAGTAGGTATTGATGGTCATCTGGATTTTTGCTGGGTCTGTTGTAATTTCACCCTTTTCATTCCTAATTGCATGGATTTGGGCCTTTTCTTTCATTTTTCTGATAAGGTTGGCTAAGGGTTTGTCAATTTTGTTGATCCTTTTGAAGAACCAACTCTTGGTTTCATTGATTTTTTGTATCATTCTCTTAGTCTCCATTGCATTGATTTCTCCTCTGATCTTTATAATTTCCTCCCTTTTGTGAGCTTTGGGTTTGTCCTGCTCTTCTTTTTCTAGAAGCTTGAGGTTCAGCATCAGGTTGTTTAATTGGGCTTGTTCTGTTTTCCTAATATACATATTTACTGCTATGAATTTCTGTCATGAGACTGCTTTCATTGTGTCCCATAGATTCTGATATGTTGTATTGCCATTGTCATTTAATTGAAGGAACTGTCTGATTTCTTCTTTAATTTCCTCTGTGACCCATTGGTTATTCTGAAGTGTGTTGTTCAATTTCCATGTGTTTATGAAATTTTTTGAGTTTCTTTTGCTGTGGATCTCCAATTTCATCGCACTATGGTCTGATAATATACAGGGGATAACTTCAATTCCTTTGCACTTACTTAAACATGTTCTATGTGTGAGTATGTGGTCTATTTTGTAGAATGACCCATGTGCAGCTGAGAAGAATGTGTATTCTGATTTTGTGGGGTGGAAGACTCTGTAAACATCTGTTAAGTTCATTTGTTCAAGAGTTTGATTGAGTTCTAGTATTTCACTACTTATTTTTAGTCTAGTTGATCTATCTATTTGTGACAGTGGGATGTTGAGGTCCCCCACTACAATTGTATTAGTGCATATATGACTTTTCATGTCTGTTAATATTTGTTTTATATAGTTGGGTGCACTAGTGTTTGGTGCATAGATATTTATGATTGCCCTCTCTTCCTCTTGGATTCTTCCCTTTACAAGGATGTGGTGTCCTTCTTCATCTCTCTTAATCAGTGTTGGTTTGAAATCTACTTAATCTGCCAAGAGGATAACTACTCCTGCTTTTTTTCGAGTTCCCGTCGCATGGAGTATTGTTTTCTACCCTTTAACTTTCAGTCTATGAGTTTCCTTTTGAATTAAGTGTATTTCTTGTATGCAGCATATTGTTGGATTTTGCTTCTTGACCCATTCTGCCAGTCTATTTCTTTTGATTGGTGAATTGAGAACATTAACATTGATGGTTATAACTGAAATGTATTGACTTGTCATTGCCACGACTTTTTCTTTTTGTTGGGTTCTCCCCCTTTACATTTAATTTCTTGTCATGCCAGATGGGTTCATTCTGCTGGGCTTCCTGGGGTTGTGATCCTCAATGTCTGTTCCTAGGATATTGTGTAAAATTTTTTGGAGTGCTGGTTTGGTATTCATGAAGTTCCTAAGGTGCTCTTTGTCATGAAAGTATCTTATTTCTCCATCCATTTTGAAAGATAGTTTTGCAGGGTACATCAATCTGGGTTGGAGGCTGTTTTCTTTTAGGGCTTAGAATATGTCACTCCAAGCTCTTCTTGCCTTGATGATTTGTGTTGAGAAGTTTGCTGTGATTCTGATGGGCTTTCCTTTGTATGTGATTTGTTTCTTTTCTCTAACTGCTTGTAGAACTTTATTCTTTTGTTGTGTTTCTGGAATCTTAACAATTATATGCCTGTGTGTAGATTTTTTTTGATCAAGGTTATTTGGAGTCCTATATACCTCACTTATCTGTATGTCAAGCTCTTTCCCCCTGCTTGGGAAGTTTTCTGCCATTACTTCTGTGAAGAGATTTTTCTATGTCATCTCCACTCTCTTCTGTTTCTTCATTGAGCCCAATCAGTCTTATGTTGTTCTTCTTTGCATCATCTAGCAGTTGCTGGATTGATTTCTCATGTTCCCTTATAATTTTGAAGCAATTTTTCTTTTCCTGGTCACTGATTGCAATCTTATCTTCTATATCTGAAATTCTGTAGTCACATTGGCTCATTCTGCTGTGTAGACTTTCAATGGAGTTTTTCATGTCCTGGAAATCTATTTGCATCTGTTTTATGGATTCCATTTGTTTCTTTTGTTGGGATTCCATCATGTTCCTGAGATTTTCTCTAGATTTATTAATCATGTCTTGTACTAGGAGCACAATTTCTCCTGTTACCTGAGAAATTATTTCTGATTTCATTTTTTCCAGATCCCCTTTTTTTTGCCAGTTCAGTGGGTCCAGGTGGTTGAGTATCAGAGTGTCCCATGTCATTTCCCTTTGGGGTTGCTGTAGGTGATCTGGAAGTCTGGTTTTGAGACTTATTTATGTGTTTTCTCATTTCGACTGAGGTGGGGGGCTCTTATTGCCTGCATGGATTACCTCCTCTGAGCTGGGAGAGGTGGGACAGGGGCTTGGAGCAGTGGGAGGGATGGTGGCTGGGAAGCCCCTTCCTCTGGACTAGGAGCAGTGGGATGGCAACTCAGAAGCCCCTATCTCTGGGCCAGGAGTGGTGGGAGGGATGGTGGCCTGGAAGCCCCTTCCTCTGGGCCAGGAGCAGCGGGACAGAAGTTGGCCCAAAAGCCCTTTCCTCTGGGCTGGGAGAAGTGGGAGGGATGGTGACTGGGAAGCCCCTTCCTCTGCACCAGGAGCAGTGGGACGACTGCTCAGAAGCCCCTACCTCTGGGCTGGGAATAGGGGGACTCAGTACCTTGGTCTGGTGGTCTGGTGTCCTCTGTGTCTTTGTAGTGTGTTACCAGGTGGCTGCCTGTCTGCATCGGGGTGATTCGGCGTGTTCCATGCCACTCAGGACCTCTGTAGGGCGTGGGCAGACCTGTTTGCAGCAGGGTGATTCGGCATCTTCCTTGTGATTGGGGCTATTTGCAAGTATCTTATTAAGGATTTTTTGCATCTATATTCATTAGTGAGATTGGCCTATAGTTATCTTTTTTGTTTGGGTCTTTGTCTGCTTTGGGGATCAAGGTGATGCTTGTTTCCTGGAATGAATTCAGGAGTATTGCTTCCCTTTCACTTTCTTTAAAGATTTTAAACAGTAGTGACAGTAGTTTCTCTCTAAATGTCTTCTAGAATTCCACAGTGAAGACATCAGGACTTGGGCTTTTCTTAGTTTGTAAGTTTTTAATTATGTTTTCAGTTTCATTGCTTGATATTGGGCATTTTAGAATTTTTATGTCTTCTTTGTTCTACTTTGGTCATTCATATGTGTCTAGGAATCTGTCCATTTCTTTTGTGCTTTCCGTCTTACTGGCGTATTGGTCCTTGAAGGAGGTATTGATGATCCTGTGGATTTCAGCTGGGTCTGTTGTAATTTTATCCTTTTCATTCCTAATTGCATGGGTTTGGGCCTTTTCTTTCCCTTTTCTGATAAGGTTGGCTAAGGGTTTGTCAATTTTGTTTATTCTTTTGAAGAAATAATTCTTTGCTTCACTGATTTTTTTGTATCCTTCTTAGTCTCCATTGCACTGATTTCTGCTCTGATCTTTGTAACTTCCTCACTTGTATGAGCTTTGGGTTTGTCCTGCTCTTGTTTTTCTAGAAACTTGAGGTTCAGCATCAGGTTTTTTAATTTGGCTCACTTTGTTTTCCTAATATGTGTATTCACTGCTATGAATTTCCCTCATAAGAGTGTTGCCATTTTTCCTTTAGATTCTGATGTGTTGTATTGTCCTTGTCATTTATTTGAAGGAAGTGTCTGATTTCTTCTTTAATTTCCTCTGTGACCCATTGGCTATTCAGAAGTGTGTTGTTCAATTTCCATGTATTTATGTAATTTTTGTGATTTTTTTTTGCTATTGATCTCCAATCTCACCACCCTGTGGTCTGGTAATATACAGGGGATAACTTCAATTCCTTTGCACTTCCTTAAACATGTTCTATGAGTGAGTATGTGGTCTATATTGGAGAATGACCCATGTGCAGATGAAAAGAATATGTTTTCTGATTTTGTGAGGTGGGACAGTCTGTAAACATCTGTTAAATTTATTTCTTCAAGAGTTCGATTGAGTTCTTCTATTTCAGTACTTATTTTTTGTCTAGTTGATCTATCGATTTGTGACAATGGGGTATTGAGGTACTCCACTACTATTGTACTAGTGTATATATGACATTTCATGTCCATTGATATTTGTTTTATATAGTTGTGTGCACTAGTGTTTCATTCATAGATATTTATGATTGTCATCTTTTCCTATTGGATTGTTCCTTTTACAAGGATGTAGTGTCCTTCTTTGTCCTCTTAATCAGTGTTGGTTTAAAATCCACTTGATCTGCAAAGAGGATAGCTAATTCCTGCTTTTTTCAGGTTCCTGTCTCATGGAGTACTGTTTTCCACCCTTTTACTTTCAATCTATTACTTTCTTTTTGAATTAAGTGTGTATCTTGTATGCAGAATTTTGTTGGATTTTGCTTCTTGACCTATTCTGCCAGTCTATTTATTTTGATTGGTGAATTGAGACCATTAACATTGATGGTTATAACTCATACATATTAACTTATCATTGTCATGACTTTCTTCTACTTGGATTCTCCCCCTTTGCATTTAATTTCTTAAGGTACCCAATGAATTCATTCTTCTGGGATTCCTGGGGTTGTGATCCTTGTTGTTTGTTCCTAGGATATTTTTTTCCATTAAATTTATTGGTACATTTTAGGTATACAATACAGTTACATTCATCATTAGGATATCGTATCTTTTTTGTATATCCTTTTATTGGTACATTTTAGGTGTACAGTATAATGACATTCATCATTGGAGATATG
Organism: Heterocephalus glaber; assembly: GCF_053883595.1. Lineage (NCBI taxonomy): Eukaryota > Metazoa > Chordata > Mammalia > Rodentia > Bathyergidae > Heterocephalus > Heterocephalus glaber. Next base: position 31,981,442 of record NW_028258143.1, on the reverse strand, counting down.
CACCTTTACATACTCTCTTGATTCTTACTTTTCCCCATTCCCCTGCCCTCCCTCCCACTCTTCCATCCCTCCCCATTTACAAAGACATTCTTTCCATTTTTTCATATTAATTGCATTCCCTTCTTTCCTTTCCCCTACACCTCTCATTTTCCCCTCCCCTTTGCCCCTTTTCTTCCTATTTCACATTATGTATTATACCTTTTAGTCCTTATTTACACTTTCAGGCTCTAACACTAGAGAAACTATTTGGTATTTACGCATGTGTGCCCTATTTATTTCAATTAAGAGCATCGCCTCAATGTGCATCCATTTAGCTATAAATGTCTCTAATTTCTCCTTTTTTATGGCTGAGTAGTACTCCATTTTATAAAAACTCCACATTTTCTTGATCCAGTCTCTAGTTGATGGGCATTTGGGCTGTTTCCAAGTTTTGCCTATTACAAATTGTGCTGTTATGAACATGGGTGCACATATATCACCATGGTATGATACTTTTAATTCTTTGGGGAAGATACCCAGCAGGGGAATAGTTGGATCAAATGGGACTTCCAGTCCTACTTCTTTGAAGTATGTCCATACTGATTTCAAGAGTGGTTGCACCAGTCTACACTCCCACCAGCAGTGGAGCAGTGTTCCTCTTTTACCACAACCCCACCAGCACTTGTTGTTGGTTGATTTCATGATAGCAGCCATTCTTTCTGGATTGAAGTGGAATCTCAGCTTTGTTTTCATTTGCATCTCTCGAATGACCAGTGATGTTGAACATTTTTTCATGTATTTATTTGCTATTTCTACTTCCTTGTCTGAGAAATGTCTGTTCATTTCAGATGCCCATTTTTGGATTGGGTCTTTAAATTTGGGAGGTCTGATCTTTTTAAGTTCTTTTTAGATTCGAGATAGTAAACCTCTGTCTGAAGGACAGCTGGTGAAAATTTTTCCCACTTTGTGGGTTGTCTCTTCATACTGCTGATGTTTTCTCTTGCTGTGCAGAAGCTTTTTAGTAAAAAGAGTTCCCACTTGTTGATTGTTTGTGCTAGCTCATGGGCAACTGAGCTTTTGTTCATAAAGTCTTTTCCTATGCCAATGTCTTCAAGAGTTCTACCTAACCTGTGTTCCAGCAAGTTCAGTGTTTCTGTTTTTATATTTAGATCTTTAATCCATTTTGATTTTAGTTTAGTGCATGGTGAGAGATATAGGTCTAATTTTAGTCTTTGGCAAGTTGAAACTCAATTTTTCTAGCACCATTTATTAAAGAGACTATCTTTCCTCCAGCAAGGGTTTTTGGCTCCTTTGTCAAAGATGAGGTGGCTGAGTGTGTCTGGAGTTGTTTCTGCATCTTCTAATCTGTTCCACTGGTCCTCAGGTCTGTTTATTTGCCAGTATCATGCTGTTTTTTTTTTTTTTTTTTTTTATCACAGTAGCATTGTAGTATAGTTTCAAGTTGGGTGTTGTAATACTCCCTGCCATTTCTCTGTTACCTAGAATTGCTTTTGCTATTCTTGGTCTCTTCTTGTTCCAAATGAATGTTTGGAATTTTTCTCAAGATACATGAAGTATGCTGCTGGGATTTCAATTGGGATTGCATTGAATCTATATAGCAATTTTGGAAGCATGACCATTTTCACTGTGTTGATCCTTCCTACCCAGGAGCAAGGGATGTCTTTCCATTTTCTGATATCCGCTTTAATATCTTTTTTCAAAGTGCTATAGTTTTCAGAGAAGAGGTCTTTGATTTCTTTTGTTAGGTTAATTCCTAGGTATTTCAGTTTTTTTGGATGCTATTGTGAAAGGACTTGTTTGCCTTATTTCTCTCTCAGTGAGTCTGTTGCTCATGTAGAGGAGAGCTATTGATTTTTGTGTGTTGAGCTAGTATCCAGCTACTTTACTGAATTTGGTTAGTAAGTCTAGAAGACTTTTGGTGGAGTTCTTGGGGTCTCATACGTAGAGTATCATGTCATCTGCAAATAATGACAATTTGACTTCATTTCCTATCTCCATTCCTTTTATTTCTTTCTCATGTCTAATTGCTGTGGCTAATGTTTCCAAAACTATATTGAACAGGAGTGGTGATAGTGGATACCCTTGTCTTGTTCCTGATTTTAGTGTGAAGGATTTCAGGTTTTGACCATTTAGTATGATATTGACTGTTGGTTTTTCATAGATGGCTTTTATCAGATTGAGGTAGAGACTGTCTATTCTGATTTTTTGCAGGGTTTTTTATCATAAATGCATGTTGGATTTTGTCAAATGCTTTTTCTGCATCTATTGAGATGATGATATCTTTTTTTGTCCCTGGCTCTATTAATATAGTGTACTGCATTGATTGATTTTGGTATGTTGAACCATCCCTGCATCCCTGGGATGAATCCCACTTGATCAGTGTGTATGATCTTGATGATCTTCTGCATTCTGTTTGCCAGTATCTTATTAAGGATTTTTGCATCTATATTCATTAGAGAGATTGGCCTATAGTTCTCTTTTTCAGTTGGGTCTTTCTCTGCTTTGGGGGTCAAGGTGATGCTTGCTTCCAGAATGATTTTGGGTGTATTGCTTCCCTTTCAATTTCTTTGAAGGGTTTAAACAGTAGTGACAGTAGTTCCTCTCTAAATGTCTTGTAGAATTCAGTGGTGAAGCCATCAGGACCTGGGCTTTTCTTGGTTGGCAAGTTTAGAATCTTGTACCTTTACATGACATATCTTGGTTCTTGTTTTTCCTGTTCTCCTCTTTTCACCCCATCCACCCTCCCTATTTGAAAAGACTTTGTTTCCATTTTTTCTTTTCTCATATTTCTCCCCTTCTTTCCTTTTCCTTACCCCTCCCACTTTCTGTACTTCTTTAGACCTTTATTTCCTATTACACAATATCAATTATACATTCTAAAAATTATAATATCAAGATCCCAAAGACATTACCACAGATTTTACAGAATTTAAAAGGATATAGAAAGCATAGTACAAACATCTTTTTTGAAATAAATTCGACAACTTCTAAGAAGTACCATGGAAGACAAATTAATTAAACTAACTCTGAAGGAAATATAAAATTTGAATATCCCCTATTAAAGAAAGTATATTCCTAGCTTGAAAACCTACCTATATGACAACAACAGGCTCATATACATTTTAACTGATAAATTATATCAAACATTTAAAGCAGAAAAAAGAAGGGACACTTCTCCCCTCATTTTAGGAAATCAACATTGTGCTAATCCTAAAACTGGATAAAGATAATAGAAGAAAAATGTATGAACATAGATAGAAAATTCTTTAACAAAACAATCTATTAGAAGTCAGATCTGGCAGTATGTAGAAAGTGGTTTTATTATAGGGATGGCAATATTGGTTCAGCACTGGAAAATCCACACCCAAAAGTCATCACTTTAATAGAGGAAAGGAAAAAAGCCATATGATCCTGTCACTAGTTGGAGAAAAAGTATTGAACTAAATTCTATAGCTGTTCATGATAAAAGCTATCAGGAGACTAGAAGTAGAGCAGAACCTTCTCAACAGATCAAAGACATGTACTCCATACTTCCAGCAAGAACGCCTTATATGAATGGAGAAGATACAATGCTTTCTCCTTAAAGTGGGGAACAAGGACCAATTTGCCTACTCTTCATCTGTCCATTAAACTTTGAAACATAGGCCCAAACCAAAATAGTCTGGCTAATGACACAATTAGGATAAGATTGTCAAGGTAGAAGCAAAATCTTTATATATAGATGAAATGATTATCTACAGAAAAAATACTAAGAAATCTCTGGGAGCCCCTAGAACTTATATTTGACTTTAGCAGGATTAGAAAACACAAGGTATATATAAAAATTCAGAGTATGTATACTTGGTATAAATGAAGAATTGGATATTGAAATTTAAATGTTATGTAGGAGTACAAAAGATGTAGAAAAGTAAAAATAAAAAGAAAAAAAGTACAGTGTTGGAAGATGTTTATTACCTAATTTTAAGACTTCCTCTAAAGCTACAGAAATCAAAGCAGTGTTGGTGTAAGGAAAGACATATAGATGAATGGAATAAAACAGAGAATCTAGAAATAGAACCACACATATATGAGGTTTGTTATTTTTTATTTTTTTGGTACCAAGGATCAAACTCAGGTTCTTGTACTTGCAAGGCAGGTGGCAGAACCACTGAGTTAAGTCCCAGGCTGTATGGTCCACTGAGTTTTGAAGGATTATTTAACAGTAACATTTTATAGAATATAAACTCAATTCAAGAGCAGAGGAAAAGATAGTGTTTTCAGCAAATGGCACTAGACCACCTGGTATCCATATATAAAAAGTTTACCTCAACACTTTATTTCCATACATAAAAATAACTTGAAATGATCTATAAACCTAAATATGAAAGACTAAAAGTATAAAACGTTAAGAAGAAATTTATGAGGGAAAATATTTATGAATTTAGCATAGGCAAGAATTTCCTAGGATATAAAAAAATGATGTATGAAAGAAAATAATTGATAAATGAAATTCCATCAAAATTTAGAACTTTAAGTGACATCATTAAGAAAATGAAAAATAGTCCTTAAACAAACCATATTTATAATGCATATAACCTATGACCAGAATACATAAAGAACTCTTACAGGTCATTAATAGACAACCCACCTAATAAGTAGACACAAGAAGATGATAAATAACCAGTACAAGGAAAGCTGTGCAACACTAGAATCAGAAAAATACTAATCATTACAGTAACAAGATTGAATTATACCCTCATTAGGGAGATGAAGTTAAAAGTTTTAAAAGAACAAATGTCAGCTTAGGTGTGAACCAGTAGAACTTTCTAATACTGCTCATGTGAATGTAAAATGACAAAACTATTTTGGAAAACAATATATAATTTTCTTGTATTACTGTTTAGAACCAACAGTCCTGTTCTTTTGTTTTTACTTGAGAGGAATGTAAACACATATTCACAGTAGATTTGTATATATAAGTTAAGTATCCCTTATCTGAAATTCTTGGGACCAGAGTGTTTCAGATTTTCATTTGAAATCCACTTGATCTGCAAAGAGGATAAGTACTTCTGCTTTTTTTTCAGGTTCCTGTCACATGGAGTATTGTTTTCTACCCTTTAACTTTCAGAGTATGAGTTTCTTTTTGAAGTAAATGTGTTTCTTGTATGCAGCATATTGTGGGATCCTACTTCTTGACCCATTCTGCCAGTCTTTCTTTTGATTGGTGAGTTGAGACCATTAACATTGATGGTTATAACTGATACGTATTGACTTATCTTTGTCATGACTTTTTCTTTTCATTGGATTCTCCCCCTTTGCATTTAATTTCTTTTCTTACCTGTTGGATTCATTTTGTCAGGCTTCCTGGGGTTGTGATCCTCATTGTCTCTTGTTCCTAGGATATTGTCTAACATTTTTTGGAGTGCTGGTTTGGTATTCCTGAAGTTCCTAAGGTGCTCTTTGCCATGAAAGTATTTTATTTCTCCATCAAGGTTGAATAATCATTTATCAGGGTACATCAATCTGGGTTCGATTCTGGTCATTTTTAGGGCTTGAAACACATCACTCCAAGTTCTTCTTGCCTTGAGGGTTTGTGTTGAGAAGTCTGCTGTGATTCTGATGAGCTTTCCTTTTTATGTGATTTGTTTTCTTTTCTCTAAGTGCTTGTTGAATTTTGTTCTTCTATTGGGTTTCTGGAATTTTAATTATTATATGCCTATGTGTAGATTTGTTTTGATCACAGCTACTTGGAGTCCTCTGTGCCTCACTTATATGTATGCCAAATTCTTTTCCCCTGCTTTTGAAGATTTCTGTCATCACTTCTGTGAACAGTATTTTTTTATGTCTTCTGCACCCTCTCCTGTTTCTTCATTGAGTCCAATCATTCTTATGTTATTCCTCTTTGCATCATCTAGCAGCTGCTGGACTGATTTCTTGTGACCCCTTACAAATTTAAAGAAATTTCTCTTTTTCTGGTCATTAACTGCAATCTTTTCTTCTATATCTGAAATTCTGTCCTCACATTGGCTCATTCTACTGCATAGACTTTCAATGGAGTTTTTAATGTCTTGGAAATCTGTTTGCATCTGTTTTATGGATTCCATTTGTTTTCTGTGTTGGGCTTCCATCATTTCCCTCAGCTCCCCTATTTTTTTTTCTGTGTCCTCTCTAGATTTATTAATCATGTCTTGCTCTATGGGCATAATATCTGTTGTCATCTGAGAAATTATTTCTGATTTCATTTTTTCCAGATCCTCTTTTGTTGCCAGTTCAGGGAGTCTAGGTGGTTGAGTATCAGTGTGTTTCATCTCATTTCCCTTTGAGGTTGCTTTAGGTTATCTGGAAGTCTGGTTTTGAAACTTGTTTATGTGTCTTCTCATTTCAATGGCAGGGAGGAAGGTCTTGCTGCCTCCCCCCCCCCCCCCCCCGCAGCTCACCTCCTCTGTGCTCATGGTGGGGTGTGGTGGCCTGGAATCTTCCTCTTGTTCTCTGGGAGTGGCTCACCTCTTCTGTGTTTGCGGTGGGGGGGGGTACACTGGCCCTTAAGCCTCCTCTCTTCCGCTGGGAGAGGTTCACCTCCTGTGGCAGCCCGGAAGTGTTACCACACCCTGGAAGCCTCCTCTTGTGTTCTGAGGGTGGCTCACCTCCTCTGTGCTTGTGGAGACGTTTTGGCGGCCTGGAATCCTCCTTTTGTATCCTGGGATCAGCTCACCTCCTCTGTGCTCACAGGGGGGTTCGATGGCCCAGAAGCCTCCACTTGTGCACTGGGAACAGCTACCTCCTCTGTGCTAACGGGCAAGAACAGCAGCCTGGAAGCCTCTTCTTGTGTTCTGGGAGTGGCTCACCTCCTCTTTTCTCATGGGGGCTGTTCCTAGGATATTATCTAAAAGTTTTCAGAGTGCTGGTTTGGTATTCACGACATTCCTAAGGTTCTGTTTGTCATGAAAGTATCTTATTTCTCCATCAATTTTGGAAGATAGTTTTGCAGGGTACATCAATCTGGGTTTTAGGCTGTTTTCGTTTAGGGCTTGAAATACAGCACTCCAAGCTCTTCTTGTCTTGAAGGTTTGTGTTGAGAAGTTTGCTGTGATTCTGATGGGCTTTCCTTTGTATGTGACTTCTTTTCTCTAACTGCTTGTAGGATTTTGTTCTTCTGTTGGGTTTCTGGAGTCTTAATAATTATATGGCTATGTGTAGATTTTTTCTGATCAAGGTTAGTTGGAGTCCTATATGCCTCACTTATCTGTATGTCAAGTTCTTTTCCCCTGCTTGGGAAGTTTTCTGCCATTACTTCTGTGAACAGCTTTTTTTTTTTTTTAATGTCATCTGCACTCTTCTGTTTCTTTGTTGACTCCAATCAGTCTTATGTTATTCTTTGCATTGTCTAGCAGCTACTGGATTGGTTTCTCATGGTCCTTTACGATTTTGAAGCAATTTTTCTTTTCCTGGTCACTAATTGCAAATTTATCCTCTATATCTGAAATTCTGTCCTCACATTGGCTCATTCTGCTGTGTAGACTCTCAATGGAGTTTTTAATCTCCTGGAAATCTGTTTGTATCTGTTTTGTGGATTTCATTTGTTTCCTATTTGGGGATTCCATCATGTTCCTCAGCTCCTCTATTTTTTTTTATCTGTTCCTCTCTAGATTTATTAATCATGTCTTGCACTATGGGGACAATCTCTGTGGTTATCTGAGAAATTATTTCTGATTTCATTTTTTCCAGATCCCCTTTTGTTGCCAGTTCAGGGAGTCCAGGTGGTTGAGTATCAAAGGGTTCCATCTCATTTCCCTTTGGGGTTTCTGTAGGTGATCTGGAGGTCTGGTTTTGAGACTTGTTTATGTGTCTTCTCATTTTGATGGGGGGGTGCTCTTCGTGCCCACATGGCTCACCTCCTCTCCACTGGGAGTGGTGGAAATGTGGCCTGGAAGCCCCTTCCTCTGGTCTGGGAGTGTTGGAATGGTGGCCTGGAACCCCCTACCTCTGGGCTGGGCATGGTGGAACTTGAAATGTAATCTTGCTGTGTTACTCAGGCTGGTCTCAAACTCATGAGCTTAACAGACCCTCTTCCCTCAGCCTCCTGAATAGCTAGGAACACAGGTACAAACCTGGCTGACCTTTAAAATGATAGTTGTTTTCTCTGACAGTTCATTGTAATAAGGACCTGGATAGAGGAGGGCATATCCTAGGCTGGCCCAGCAAAATTGGTGAAGAACCAATGCACTCAGATGAGACCTGCTTTGTGTCAAAGAGACAAAGAGCTGATTTCTTTGTGTAGGAGAGCAAGAAGTGAACCCAAGGCAGGTCTTCTTCCCAAAGGAAGCTTGGTCCTGTCACAGGTCTAGGTGCTGACCCCAGGCTGGCCCTAGCCAGGTCATCAGTTTTGCTGTGTGTATTCAGGTTTGGATCTGGGTCTGCTCTGTGACTTCACTGCATGGAAGTGCATGGAAGGACAGAAGAGGAGTGAGCAGGTTAATGAGGTGATGAAGCTCACTGCCTTAAAGGTGTTTGTTATAGTCAGCATTCTATTACTGCAACAAAATATCCAGAAAAGCAACTTATAAGTAGGAAAGGATTATTTTGTCTTATGGTTTCAAATGTTTTAGTCCATGACCACTTGGCCTGTCCTTTTGCACCTGTGGTGAGGCAGAATATTATATTATATTGGAATATTATGAGGGTGCAAAACTGCTCACCTCATGGCAACAGGGAAGCAAAAAGAGAGGAAGTAAGGGGCAGAGTCCCAAAGTCCCCTTCCAGGGCAGGCCCAAATGACCTAACTTCTTCCCCCAGGCCTTCCCTCCTCAAGGTTCCATTGGATCCCTGTAGGGCCACAGGTTGGCAGTCAACCCTTTGCACATGGGCATCTGGGGGATGTTTACAACCCAAACTATATCAAGGTTCATCTCCAAGGCCCGGTCTGGACTGGAGACCTGCACACACAACCCTTGCAGTTGTGTCATTTATCTGCCCATGACTTGGAGATAGGACCATCTGAGACCTAAGGGCCCAGGGGCTGTGGAGACACCTCAGAAGGAAGCCTTTCATGATAATGATTGCAGAGTCATTTTTGTGATCTGCTCAAAGAACTTGCTGCTTCAACAATTTGACTCTCACAGGGGTATGAGTGGGAAGGTGCTGTCAGGGACCCACTGTCTATGCTAGGAGGGCATCCTCTGTACCCAGCCCTCTGCTAAGGGTGGGGGCAACAAGGTCCTCCAGCCAGAGGCACTGTTCACCATCCTCCTGTCCCTGCTGCAGGAAGGGGACTGGGGCTGGAATCCTGAGGCCACCAGGAGAAGCCACAGAAGACCAAGACTTCCCACCAGTGGTGATCACATGGCTGTACTTGGGGTTCTCATGGCCAGTGTCTGACTAGATGGGGCCCCCAATCATTTCTGCAATCTACTGATTATAGGTGAGTCCCAAAGCACTCCAGGGGAGGAGGGTGGTCCTAGCTCTCAGTGGAGGAGAATCTGGGCAGCACTGGAGGGGAGCAGATGAGTGGAATACCGTCATGACCACCTTTGGAAAATGCACATTCTGTCCTTCTGCTCTTAGTGCTCTCCCTACCCCACCCTGAGCCAGTATGTCTTTTGTACTGCCCAGAAAATCCACAGTTCTGATCGTCTCACTCTACCCTCTCTGTGCCTCTTCTGGAGCTAAAGGATCTGGGGGGAAACATGGGGTCCCTGAAGTTTCTGATCAGAACATTGTCTACCCATCATGCACTGTCATCCTCTGGCAGCTGTCTACTTTCCTCAGCCCTGAGATGTCTGGGTTGTCCAGACTCTAACCACTGCTGGCCTCCTAGAGAAGAGCAGCCTCAGAGAGTGAACACCATGGAAATCAGCCAAGGGAGCAATGGGCCTCTTTGGAGGAAGGCATTGGTGCTGCCTGGTGTGCCATCTTCTCTCTTATGGAACTGCACCCTTAGGTGTCCCATGGGCTTTCCTCTCCAATACCTCCCTGCCTGCCCCCATCAGTTCCAGAAAGCCCAGTGTCCTGCTGGTAGTCCCTCTGCTCATGGATTCTTCCTGCATCTCCTCCCTCATCCACTGCCCTTCTACCTTTACCTGTGAAGTTGGTGGGGCTTGCACATTGTTGCAGCCAATTCCCTGTCTTGCACACTCATCTCACCAATAAAAACCCATCTTTAACACTGCTTCACTATTCAAGGGCCCCCGAGTGGGATTCATGGAGTCTGAGGAGCCTGCAGGAAGTCCCCAGGGCAGAGGATCCTGAAGACAGTCCTTTCAGGGATAGCTGAGCACCTCAGGTATGGACACACCCACATCAACATGCTGTCCCTTCTCAAGTGCTTTATTCTGTTTTGTGATACTAGGGATTGAATCTAGGGTATGCACATTGAACTATATTCTCATCCCCTTTTTTAACTTTTTATTTTGAGATAGAACCTTGCTAAGTTGTTCAGGCTGTTCTTGAACCTGAAATTCTCCAACCTCAACCTCCCAGAGCCGGGATTGCAGTAATGCACCACCACACCCAGCTTCAAGTACTTAAAAGTGGTAAGTAATATAAGACATGGTGGCTCCATTCCTATCCTCAGGTTCTGATGAGTGTGCCTGTTCTGATGAATGTGGCTGTATGTGTTCATGTGGGTGTGGTATGTGGGTGTGTATCTCAGCTGTGCATACAGTGGGTGTGTATGCATAGTGAGCTCTTTGGGTGAGCTGTTCACAGATGTGTCTTAAGAATCCCAGAGTGACTCTGAGCTCCCAACAAGAAGGAGGAGAGCAGAGGATTGGCAATTCTGTTTCTTCTGGGGCAACAAGAATGATTGCTACTTTCTTCTTCCAAAGCTGGCCTGATCTTCCATTCTGAGATTTCATGGAGAAATAGGGACCCACGGCTGGTGCACATAGGGTGACTCTTTTCCTGTGAGGAAGGCTAAGCTCTGCAGGCTTATCTTAATGTTCCAGTGAATCCATCTGAAAAATTAGGGGGTGGACTCGGCTTCTACCAGCTCTGACATTCTGAACATATGGCTGGTTGTGACTGTTGTGTGGGTGTGAAGATCTGTGTGTGTTGGGAAAATGGGCTGCAAAACTAAGAAAGCAAACGCAGTTCTGAATGGTGGGTGTAAGGCTGGGGGGGGCACACCCTTCTGCTCCCGAGTGTCTGAGCAGCCCCTTTTCTCCAGGAGCCTGCTCATCTTCTGCTTTTTCAGCAAGAGCATCTGGAATGTCAGGGCTGCTTCCACAGGATTTATGTGCTTCATCAAGCACAGTGATTTACTGTGATGGGGGTTGTTTGACGTTTGGCTCAGGTGACATGACAGATCCCTGATTATGTGCTGTCCTGTGGTGCAGTGACAAGTGAAAAGGAGCCCCTCCCCCAGTGTCACTTCCCATCAAGACCCCCTCTACTGGCCATGGATCTATTGTGCTGTAAAGGAGACACTGGTGATATAATGCCAACCAACGCACTCACCTTTAGAGCCTTGATTTAGTAATGTCTGTGCAGCAGTGACAAATGTCTTGTGTGTAATTTTGGTTAGCAGAATATATGCCCTCTAAATTCAATGTATTCTTTAACCTCAGACAATTTAATAGAGGCCAGTATGAATTTTCTTGAGACCTGAAACACCATAACTCAGCCTGCGTTTCACAACTGACTCTGGAAATGAGCTAATGTCACACTGGTGAGTGGATTTCCAAGTACCTCTGTGTTAAGCAGTTAGAAATCAAATAGTCTACTCTTTTGTGTGTGGGGAGGTTATCCTGCAGCACCTGTTAGGCATCACTGGATATGACACTTAAGCTGGATTGTCAACCTGATTGGTCTATGAGCAGCCCAGGGGAGTGGATATGTCTGGGTGGGTCATGGTGGCATGACCTTAGAGTCTATATCTGGCCCCTGGCCCTTTCTTCTCTTGTGCTGTTCCCTTGCTCTCCTTCCCAGTTGTCATGAAGAGAGGAACTTTGCTCCACCATGCCCTTCCACCACAATGCACCTGACTTGGAGCCAGCCAACCATGGACTGAAATCTCTGAAACCATGAGCCAAATAAACCTCTCCTTTAAGTTTTAAGGTGCTGGGTATTATGTGCCACTGATGGGAAAGCCAACCAATACACTGGGTGTGGTTAATCCTCAAATGGATGAAGGAGGACACAGCCACTGAGAGGCTGGAGCCTGAACCCTGATTCACCCTGGAGCTCTTCCTTAACCAAGGACCTTCATCTTGTGAACTTTTGAACCAATTTTGTTTCATAACAACCATGGACTCTCCCAAGACAGACTGAAAGCTTTTCCATGAGTTGTGAGATCCTTGTGAGCTGGGGTGATTTGTTTTTACCTTTGTTTCCAAACCTTGGGCCCTAGCAAGAGTCTGGTCAAGGAGGAATGATGTGTTGACTACTGGACACCAAAGAAGAATTTGTTACCTTGTAGATCCTGACAGATGTAGAGTTGAAGTGTCAGCCTTAGACACTTTTTGGGACAGCTCCTTGGCCTGTTTTTCCTTCCTGGTCAATCGGCAAAGGAAATTTTTCCAGAGGCATTGGGCTGAATTCAATGTTTTGGATTGTGACAATAGCTAGCACATAGCTGGCATTTTCTAAATGTTTAATAAATAATAAAAATTATCCTAATGATAGACCTCTGCCTGCTGACAGCTATGCCCCCTCTCCCACACAAGCCAGCTCCTGCTGAGCCTGCCTTCCATCCCCTCTGCCTTCTTCCTTCTCACCTCAGTGGCCAGCAGTGGAACTGGTTCAGACTGTGCAAGAGTTCCCTCTGCATTTCCCCTCCCTGCAGTCTCTTTACAATGCCATGAGCTGCAACAACTCTCTTTCCTTCTGGGAGTCCTGCTCTTTCTTCTGTAGCACTTGTGGACAAGCCCCAGCACAGTTTATGGGATGATGTGAAAGTGAGAGGCTCACTCACTGTGGTGCTGGGCAAGTGTTTGCTGGCATGTTCCAGTAAAGCACCACCGTGAGGACCTGGCGGGCACCAGCTGGGCAAGCTTGTCCCCAGGAGTCACTGGTAAGGATGGCAAAGCTGACAATTACCCACAGACCTGGTGCCTCGATTGGAAGAAGATTGTACAATAGTTTGTAACTAGAAAACACTTTGTTGATGCGGCCAAAGGGGTTGGGACTGTGTCTTATTATTTCTCTGCTAAGTAGAAGTTCTCATATTAGGACTGAGCCATGGGAAGCTATTACACAGGGCTTTTTTGAAGGCTGCACAGGTAAAATTTAAGTGGAATAAGTGCAAGATTTTAACCCTTTAATTATTGTTAGGGAAATAATGTAACTCTTACAGATTATGTACACTTTTCCCAAATAAGTAATTCTTCATGTATTCATCTAAAAATGTTTATGGAGACTATGTGTGATGTTTCATCCTGTGTGTGAACTTGATGGGTCCATGGGGTGCCCAGATGTTTGGTTGAACAGTGTTGTGTGTATCTGTGAAGATGAGCATTTGAACAGGTAACTGAATAAATCAGATAGCTCTCTCTAATATGGAATCCCAGGCCAGCTTCATCCAATCAGTTGAAGTCTTAAATAGAACAAAAAGCTGACTCTGCCCTGGTAAGAGATAATTCTTTTGCCTAATGGCTGTCAAACTAGGATATTAGCTTTTTAGCTACCCGATGGCCTTTAAATGAGGACATATTCATGTCTTTTTGCAGTCCTGGGGACTGAACCCAGGGCCTTGCACATGCCAGGCAAATGCCTCACCACTGAGCTGTATCCCCAGCCCTGAAGGGGACATAGACTCTTCCTATTTTTACAGCAACTTCTAGCCTTTAGACTCAAATTGGGACACTGGCTTTGCAGATTTTGGACTTGCCAGCCTCTATAATTTTGCAAGTCAATTCCTTATAATCTCTCTTCCTCTTTCATGCATTTATCTATTATCAATCTGCCTTTTTTTTCCCCTCTGGAGAAATCTGACTATACACTGTGTGATGTTATGTCATCTACAGGAAGAGACAGGCATCAGAACCTCCTGTGTGATGGATGCTACTTGATACTTTTAGCCTTAGTGTAAGTACATAGCAGAAGCTATTGTGTTTCCTCTGGCTGCTGTGATTAGGTTTTTTTCTTGTTTTCTGTACCAGGGATTGAACTCGGGTCCTTGTGCTTGCGAGGCAGGGGGCAGAACCACTGAGTTAAATCCCTGCCCTGGCTGCTGTGATTAGGAAGAGCCATCACTGGAGTAGAAGGAGTGCTAGTGAGTGACAACTGAAGTGGTGGAAGGTGGAGAATAGACCATGCTCTTTTGTGCAGCTGTAGAGAGGGGGTGAGGTGGTACAGGGTCTTTTCAAATGCAGTAAGCACAGGATTTGGAAAATGATCAGATGCACTTGGCAAATGCACTTTGTGTCTTTGCAAAACACAGAGCCTGAATCTGGCCGCAGAAGGAAGGCATGGGCTCAGAAGCACCCCTAGAACTGTGGAAGTGGCTTGAGCTTGTGTGGGATACTGTTCCTGACAGCAGAGGTTTGATGGGTCTAGCTGGAAATGCTGGGAGGGAGTTCTGGGTTTGTAGAATGATTAAAACAAATAGCCTACAAAAGCATGGTCAGTGAAATGATGCCCCAAAGATGTCCAATGTTCTAATCCCTGAAACCTCCAAATATGCTGAGCTACATGGCAAGTGGAGATAAGGCTGCACAGCTCACTTAAGAAGACAGAGATAATCCTGGCTTACTTAGGCGAGATTAGTGGAATCCCAGAGTCCTCAAAAGTGGCAGGAGGCAGAAGGCCAGCGTCAGAATCAGCCAACTGGGGCAGGACTCTGCTTGCAGCTTTGAGGATGGAGGTACTATAGGCTAAGAATGTGAGAGGTGCCTGGAAATGGGAAAGGGCAAGAAAACAGATTGCTCCCTAGAGCCTCCAGAGGAGAATGAATGTGGCCTTGCTGGTAACTTGATTTGAGCCCAGTGAAGCTCATTTCAGAATTCTTACCTGCAGAATAGTAAGATGATAAAGTTGGGTGGCTTTTAAGCCAAAAAGTTAATGATAATTTGTTACAGCTGCAATAGGGAACTAAGACAATTTAATTTCCCATTTAGTTGGAATTTTAGTTTTAGTTGGAAAATAGCAACACTTTTGAAATCTGAGGCTGAGATAGGCACATCTGGGTGTTGGGCAGGTAAAGATTAATGATGATAATCTGAAAAGAAATGAAAACCATGGCTCCAACTGAAACAAGGCAGCCTTGTGGTGGTGGGTTTGGGCCAATTCAAAGCACTCCATCTCCAACCTTACAAACAATCTAGGAACTAATAAAATAAAGTCCAGTATTTAGGTGTTGAGTATAAGATGATAAATAATTCATGAGTCAGCTTGGCAGGTCCTAGCTGGGCCCCTGGAATGTGGCTGTATGATTTGGGGTATAATGGGGACTCAGGGCAGAATGTTCCCTTATCCACTGCCTGGCCTTTTGGACAATCATTTGATCACCCTGCAAGGTCTGGGAAGGGATCTCATGTTCCTCCTAGAAAAGGAAGGAGGATACTGCAGCCTCTTATTGCACTGCACATGTGGAGGGTATGTCAGTGCCTGAATCATGACAAGGGCTACAGAAGTGTGAGCTCTGATGCAGTTTCCCACAGATGCTGTGGGAGCACTGCTATGATCACAGCTTTAACATCAGACACCTGAGAGCCAGTGCACATTGGATTTGGCCAATGGCTTTGCCCTCAGCTCCCCGTCACTTATTATACCTGTTCTCTGTACACATCTCATGCATATCTGCAATCAAATGGATGCAGCTGGTGGGGAGTTTGAGATCTGAATGCCAATTTCTCTGTGACCCAGAGACCCTTGTGCAGAGATACCTGATTCCACAGCCATGTTTCCCTTGTCCTGAGCAGACCAAGCGACTCCCTGCATCCACTGAGTGGGCAGGTCACCTGAACTACTTGCCAGGACTACAGATTCCTTCTGCTGAACAGGACATGAGGTTATGTGTGGAGAAGGGCTTCCTTGAGACCACGGGGCCACGTCAAAGCCAGGACCTAAGCTTCTCCAGAGCAGTGCTCCCTCCTGACTGATGGACTGCCTGACTAGAACCTTTGTGCTCCAGGACTATGTCCAGTGCCAGGAAGGCCGCTTTTACCTTCCTGGTGAAAACATGCAGCAATGTCACTATACAGACTCTCCTAAAACCTGGGATCCAATGGTTACAGGAGACTTTCAGGTAGTCCACACTTTGCCATATGCCATGGGTCTGATCGATGTGTGTCTTAATCCATTTTGTGTTACTATAACAAAATACTGAAGGCTGGGTACTTTATAAAGAAAAGGAAATATTTAACTCATAATTTTGGAGGTTAAAATTCAAGATTGTTTGGTCTCTGATGGGCCTCCCTTGGCTTGGCTGTGTTACAACATGGCAGAGAAACAGGAATGGAACTGGCTACCTGCAAAAGGGGGTGATCATGTGAGTGGCCTTGCTTTACAATGTTCTCCTTTCTCAAAACTTAACTGGATCTGACAAGACCAGCATTAATCTCTTCCAAAGGCAGTGTCCCAAATGATCCCATTTCCACCCAGCAGGCTCTACCTCTTAGAAGCTCACCACCTCCCAACCTAACCATGCTGGGAGCCAAACCTTTAGGACCTGAAACATTAAGGAACACATTTAAATCATATGCAAAACAAAGCACTATATGCCTTTTTACACCAATACCTGGGTGTCCATACATTCTCAGGCAGGAGAAAGTCAATCTCAATCTCAAACTCACCCCTGGACTGTTTTGTGGGGTTTATCCAGGAAGTGTTTTGTTTGTAAAGGCTTACATTGAGTCATGGTTGGACTTGAAACCCCCAGATGAATGGAAAGGCATGGGGCACAGAGTTAGGGGAAATGAGGCCTCTCGTTTTGAGCTGCCACATTAGGAGTTGGCTATCAGCAAGAAAACTGCCCTCTGACCATAAGTGTGCAGGGCCAGTAGTGTCTTCCCTACCTCATGCACAGAGGCTTTGAGGGTCTTGCATCGTTTGGCCAAATGTCAAGTACTAGATAAAGATGGGTTCTGGAAGAGAGAGACAGAGGACAGGTAAGGCATTTGTAGGGGCGGAGACGTAGCTAATGAAAATCTTCCATTCACCTAAGGCTTACCGAGGGCTGGTGCCTTATGTAGGCTACTGCCTTTCATTATATTTGCCTTCTTGGACCAGGAGCATTTCAGAGGAAGGCAGAGTTTTGTCCCAGGGCACACAGTGAATGAATGAACAGCAAGTCAAGATTTCAAGCCAAGGCTTATTTTAGGCTCAGACTCTTGCTCATGGTCCCTACTCAGTGATTGTGGACTGAACTGTATCCACTCTAATTTATGCATCAAAGCCCTAATCTCTCAATGAGATCTTATTTGGAGACAGATCCTTTAAGAGATAGTTAAGGTCAATGAGATCATAATCCATTGTAACTGGTTTTTATAAAAAGAGGAGAGTACAGGAAAAGGCAAAATGAGGACACAGCAAGAAGGTGGCCTTCTCCAAGCTAGGGAAAGAGGCATCACCAGAAATCACCCTGCTTATATCTTGTTTTTAAACTTCCAGCCCCTAGAACCTTTGGTAAATAAAAATAAATATCTGTTGTCTAAGCCACTCATGTGTGGTGTTCTGTTACAGCAGCCTGAGCAGGCTAAGATGCCAACATTCTAGGCTGAAAGGCTAAGTGATGAGACTGAATGGATAGGTTGAGTCTGAATGCCACTGGAGCCCAAGGCCCAGGCTTTCTAGTGTGGGCAGAGAATCTGGATTCTATAGGATCCTTAAGAATGATAGATGGACATATTCCCTGAAAGACCTGCTGAATTGGACTCTGGATCAACCACGAGAAGTCTGGGGAAGGCATTGGTGGTAGAATCTGCATCTACCCTGCGGAGTGACAGGGTAAGGGCTGGTTTCAGAAGGACCATCGTGGATAGACTGGGTCTAACCTAGGAGTGATGTAGTTAGAGGCAGGGACAGCATCTGTCCTGCCACCTAGGTATAGATGAGGTCAGAACTTGGAAGGCTGTCGTGGGGATGGGAGAGAGGGAGATGGTCAGAGGCAAACATCAGTAAGCTTGGAGTCAGATTTGAGCTATGGCTTCATCTCTCCTATTTAATTCTTAAGTGAGTTTACCTAAGCTCCTAAATTTCAGTGTTCTCAATTGTAAAACAAGGACTAAAATGTCTCTTTAATAGGATTGCCATGAAGATTAAATGAGGAAAGTGTATTTAAAGGATGCAGTGTGGTGCCTGGCACCAAGGAGCTGTTCAGTGGGTGGTGGTTTGTGTTACTGCTTCAGTTAATGCTTTTATTTGGTAGTGTGTGGGCCTTTATCAGATTTTTTCCCATTTTGGAGGAGTAGGTCCATGCACTGGAATGTAGACTATAGATACAAAGTACGTATCCTACCACTCTCCATGATCACCTCCCAGACAATGCATATCACTCCTGTTGAACCCAGGTCTATACGGAGAGTCCTCACCTTAGTGTCCTAGAATGTCACCGTCAGTCACTTGGAGATCTGGAACCAGGGACATTGCTGGTACTACACCTTCCACTAGATCCCTTGCTGGTCGCTAGTCTCTTGCTTCTAGATCCATCTGGGTTACAGGGGGCTGGAAGTCTGTAAACTACATTGCCCAGACTGACTTCTTAGCTGCCTTCCCACGTAGTACTGAAATTCAAGGCCCAGGCAGGGGCCTGGAAGGCAGAGGGAGAGAGAAACTGCTTTTTCTTCCTGTATCTTTTGCCATTCTGGCAGCTCTAGCAGGCTTCTGGGCCTCCTGCGACATATTGTTCTTGGGCTCTCACTCAGGGAGCACCTATGAGAATGAGGACACGTCACTGATTTGCTAATTTGTGACAGTGATGGTTCCAATAATAACAGCAGAGGCTTGAGAAAGAGTGATCATGGGCTCTTGGATGCTCCATTCTCTCATTTGCTTTTCCAGCTTAGGGTGATGTGATTTCCTGTGGGTAGCTGCCTAAATAACCGCAGCTCTCCTTTCTAATTTTTCAACCATTTTAATGAGTTGTTTGCTATATTAAATTTATATGGCTTGAAATACCTAGTTTCTGTTCAGTGACTGAACACTGACCAATATAGCCCATACAAGTGAAGGTTTTTGAAGTTAGGATTGTGTGTAAGCTTTGACATTATAACTTACAAGCTACAATCCCTGCTGCTGTAACAACCAGACTCCATGAGACAGAGACTCAGATAAGACAGAGTTCGTCCACCTCATACATGTTTATTTGAGCTCCAGGCCAGCAAATGGCTTATATCCATATGCTCATTCAGGGGCCCAGGTTCCTTCCATTTTGTTCTTTCCCTTAGAAGAAATTCCTTGGGCACTATTCCCATCTGCATGATCAAGTCTGGGTTCTAGGTCCTTCCACGATCAGGCTTGTTGGTAAGCAAATGAGAGTGTGAAGGAACAAGCTCCCTATGGTAAAGTCTTTGGTCTGCAAGTGACTCCACTTTTTCTGCTCCCCTGGAGCTGACTGTAAGGGAGGCTGGGGTGTGTGGTGTAGCTATCCAGCCACGTACCAGGTTGTAGTTCTATTATTAAAGTGGAAAGAGAAAGTGAATTTTGGTGGATCTGTGGCTATCTCCACCATATAAGGTTTGTGAATGCTTGCAACTCACAATACCTTCCCTGTGGGGTTGGCACAATAGTGGTACCAAGATCCCATTCAGGGAGGTCAGTGCACACTGTCTACACCATTGTGGTTCCCAGTGGGTCTGGGTGGCTGTCAAGTGATGTAGGATCCTGGGGGAGACCCAAATGTGCCTGCACCTGCTCCTTCCCTCTGACAGCCATCAAGTTCAACATCAGTGTGAGCAAAGATGTGAGGGCTTCCTTTGTCTGTGTACTCGTAAGCCCATTAGCAGCGTTTTTAGTTTACAGTTTTAGGCTGCCTTCAAATTGGAGTTCAGGACAGGGAAATTACATCCTGAGGTAGAGCAGATGGTGGGTGAGGATGGAGGCTTTCCCTATCCATCACTGAGGATGGGCCAGACTCTTAAAGGTGTAATCTGTCATTCCTTTTAAAGGGCGCTTGTTCCTGTGTGGCCTGGAAACTGGGGGGAATCTGACCTCTGGAGCAACTTATAGTAAGTTGTCACATTACAGCATGGCTGAGGGGTGGTTGCCATGGTAGTAGATCTGTGCTTTCTTGCTTTTAAAAGAGGCTGGGGCTGCCCAAGAAAATGAGGGCACCTCTTTCCTGGAAGGCTGGGGCTTTGTTCACAGCCCTGTCTCTCTCCCCTATGTTCCAAAGAATACATGGGCTAAGTGTGCGGCTTCTGCCTTTCGTGTTATAATTTGGGGAACAAAAGACAGGCTCAGGATGGATGGGAGCTATTTCATTTCTTGGCATCATGGCCAGAGCATGAACTTGTTTCTCAGGCTGTCATTAGTTTGTTCAAGAATGAACAAACAAAGTCAAGTTTGATGCTATTTTTGAGGGTCAGATGGTTCTTTTAGATTGGTTTCATTTTCATAACCAACTCCTATCTGCCTAATATTCTCTCCATGTTTCTCCCTTCCTTTCCTCCTCCTCTCTTTCCTTTACTCTGTCCCTGGGACTCCTCCATTTCTCTTTCCTTCCTTCTAGCTTCTTTCTCTCTTTCACCTCCCTTCTTTCCCCTTTTCTCCTTCTCCTTCTCCTCCCTCTCCTTCTTCTCCTCCCCCCCTCCTGCCTCTCTCTCTCCTTTCTTATTTCTTTCCGTAACCATCCAATAAGCACCTCTGGCTCGATCCCACACTGGCTGAGGTTATGGAGATACATAAATAAGCATAAACTTTAATCTCAGACTACTGCCAAGCTGGAGTGTGGTACAGATTTTAAAAGGTACACTCATGATAAACACCTATAAGCACTCCAAGGAAAGCAGGTAGTGGAGGCCCAGAGTGAGAAGGGCCAAGGGCAGCCATGGTGGGTCAGAAGGTGCCCAGGAGCAGAGCCTGGGGAGGGGAACATAGGTGCTGCAGGGGCGGGAGGGAGATGCAGGGGGTTCTGGTCAAGGAAAGTGTGTGATGAGGATGATGTGGCAGGCTGAGCTCCCAGAAGGCCTGATGGCTTAGCTGATAGCAACTGGGGCCTAGCCTCACGGTTCTAGGTAGCCATCAAAAGATTTTGATTAGAGTAGGGCCATGCCCAGATTTGGTTGCCACTGTGGAAGAGGGGCTTGGAATGGCCTCGACTGGAAGTCCAGGGACCAATTCCTGAGGTCCATGGAGGGGAGGACATGCACATCAGGAGTGGCTGGAGGCCAGGAGGAATGCAGTGTGTTTCTTCTCCTTGTATTCCTCATCCAGCAAGCAACATTATGCTTCTGATCAGAGTCAGGTTTATACTGGGTCTCCTTGCTCAGAAATTATATCACATAACCCTTCCAACACTTGACAAGAGGTAAGAACCATTCTTATTTTAAAGATGAAGAAACTGAGCCTCTGACACACACACACACACACACACACACACATGCACACAAAAATAATGAATAGCAGAAAAATGGTGAAAATGTAGGTAATGTTTTCTCCCCAAAGCCTACAGCTGCATGGAAAGTAGAATTTTCCACCGCATTATATGCAGTACATGTCTGCTGGAGATTTGGATGAGTGGAGGAAGTTGCTCTCTGCTGCTGAAGGTGAGACTACTGAACCCCTTGCCTCGGGCTCCTGGTGGCCAGTGAGACCACTGAGTCCCTCAAGCTCAACTCATGGTGGCCAGCTCACCTGAGCTGGGCCAGCCAGGCCAACCCTGGGCAGCCTGAGGGTCTCCATTAAGGTCAAGGGTTTCACCCCAGCACCTGAAATCTTGACAGTCCTGGTGGGGAGTGGTAGGCTAATCTTTCAAATATAAGGATGCTGATTCCTTTTTTATTATTCCCCAGGGATAACAAGTTTGAGAATTAAAATGTTTCTGGTTCCAGAAGGTCTTAAATAATGAAGCTAACATGAGAGTTTCAGGAGATTGGAGAGATCTCGATCCAGTATGATGGGGCAGGTGGATGGATCTTCTGCCTTCCTCTGTTCTGATGTGGTTAGTGTCATGTTGAACTTTATCACAATACACAAAGGTGGGTATCAAAATCCTATTTCATGGGTGAGAAAACCAAGGCAAAGGGAAGCCCAGCATCACCAGATATAAGCTTTAGTACTGAGACTCAGCCCATCTGAACACAAAAAGCCAGAGTCTGGGCTGATGTTGAGTGCCTACCCACCCCTTTGCAGCTTTCCTGCAGGCTCCCTCTTGTTGGTTTCCTGGAGCTCCTCTAGTCCAGAGCCAGTTCGGCACCCATCTTGCAGGTAGACACCTTTCATTACTTTCTCTGTGGTGTCTTGAGTTCCACTCTTTACCTCAGATGCCAGCTCTGTGAGGTCCAGACTCAGGTCTACAGGCCATCTCCTACAGACTCTAGTGAGGTCTGCACCCTGCAGCAGGTGGTGATAAGGATTACATCAGCTGGAGCTGGAGATGCCAAGCGCAGTGCTGGAAAGGAGAGGAGTGGGAGAGTCCAAGTTTAGGAAGAGATTCACACACCTATGCTTTAGTTGTATAACACTGGGCTAAGCTCTCCCTGTCAGCTGAGTGGGAAGCATTGATTCTGAAGTCTTCCTAGTCCCCTAGGCCAGTCCCAGGGCTCCCTGGTTTAAAGGGCCCCCGGGGTCCATTGTGTGTACTGCCTTCAGGGATTAGGGTTAGTCTCTTCTGACTCCCAGGGTAACTCAATGGCAAGGATACTCCCTGAATTTCAACAGGTTGGCAATGCATTTTTAAAAACTGAAGCATTGTTATTTTTACTCATTCTCAGTCTCTTTTTGATAAAATGGATCTGGAGGAGAGGACTGTTACTGTGTCGAAAAAGGCTTGTCACCCGTCTCCTCATCAGAGTCTGCAGTCCCATCTCCCATTCTCACTGGAAGACTCACTCCTCTGAAATCCTGTAAGAGTAGGAGTCTGACTTCAGAAATTTTCCAGTGGATGTGGCCTGTTGAAACTAATCTACAGGCCAGGACATACTTGGTAATTTGAAATAGACTATCTCATCATTTTTGATGAGAATAATTGATTGAAATGTTAGCATGTTCAGATCTTACCTCTATTATTCTACTTCTATAGACTCATCTTTGAAGACTCTGGCCAGAATGTGTTCTGTTTCTTCCTTCCTGATATTCCAAAATCTTTTTTTTCTTAATAGCATTTCCATTCTATTTAGATAACTCCCTTTAACAATTCCTTTAAGGTTGGACTATTGGTCGCAAATATTTCTTTTCCTTTTCTTTATCTGAGACTGCATTGATTTCCTATTTATTCTGGAAAGACAGTTTCTCTGGGTGTGGAATTCTGTTTTTGTTTTTTTTTTCCTTTTAGTACATAAACATTTTTGTACTACTTCCTATGTAGTCTCTGTTGAGAAATCTACTGTCATTTAAACTATTTTGCCTTTTAAATAAATTAATTGCTCTCTTGCTGCTTTAATATTTTTGTCTCCAATTTCTAGAAATTTCACTATGATGCCTTGGAGTAAATTATTTGGTTTTATCTTGTTTAGAATTCTTTCATCTCCTCAAATTTTGCCTTTGACCACATTTGGGACATTTTCAGCCTTTATTTCTTCAAGTAGTTTTTCTTTTTTTTGGTATTAAATTCTTTTATTGGTACATTGTAGGTATACAACACAATTACATTTCTCATTGGGAATTGTACCTTTATATAATGCATCTTGATTCTTATTTTTTCCCCATTCCTAGCCTTCCCTTCACGCCCTCCACCCTTCCCTATTTACAAAGACTTTATTTCCATTTTTTCCATTTCTCATCATTTTTTCCTTTGGTAGGGGGAGTGGGATGGGCAGGGAAAAGGAAAGAAGGGAAAGGAAAAAAATCAAGTAGTTTTTCATCTTGCCTTCTTTCTTCTTGGGTCTCCAGTGGCATGAACATTACATCAGATGTCTCTGAGGTTCTATTTATTTATTTATTTATTTGGTTTTTTTAAACAGGGTCTCACTTTGTAGTTCAGGCTGGCTTTGAACTCACTATGTAGCCCAGGCTGTCCTTGAACTCATGGTGATCCTCCTGCCTCAGCCTCCCGAGTGCTGGGATTACAGGTGTGCACCACTATGCCTGGTTGGACTATTTATTTTTATAGTTTGTTTTTTACTCTGTTGTTTGATTGTACAATTTCTATTGTTTTATCTTCAAGTTCACAAATTATTTTCTGTGTCCCCTGAATTATGCTGTGAAACCCTCCACTGAATTTTTTATTTGGGACATTGTAGTTTTTAGTTCTGTAATTTTTTTGTTTTTTTATGTCATTTATTTCTCTTGACACTTTCTGTTTTTTCATTTGTTTGATTTCACATATTATAATTACAATTATAATTATTCATTGGAGCATTTTCATGATGACTGCTTTAAAATCCTTTTCAGGTCAAACATCTCTGTCATTTCCATGTTGGTGTGTGCTTTGCTTGCCTCTTTTTATCCAAGTTGAGATATTAATGGTTCTTGCTATGACAAGCGATGTCCAATTGAAACCTCACAATCAGGGTACCTTACTGTGAGATGCTGGGTGTTCTTCAAACCTTTTGCTTCACTGGTGCCTTTGACATTGCTCCAGCAGAAGCCCGGTCTGTAGAAGATGAAAGTCAAGGGTACGGTGGTCTGGGCTGGTGGGGTGATGGGATCTCCTTACTCACAGTATGAAAAACCAAGCTGTGGACTTGGCCTCCTCTGCCCTCACTTTTCCAGGTGTGGGCATCATGTGGCAGGATTTGAGGTCCAGGTGCCCCTGGTCCTTGCTGATATCAGGTGGGCCACAGGTTTTTCTGTAGTCTTTGAATGGAACTGAGTAATTATTGTCTATAGGTTTTCTGTGTTGTTGGGCAACCCCTTTTTCAGTCCTTTGACAGGGCTATGTTGAGGCTTTAACATTTTAATGCTGTTTTGTGTTTATGGCTGCCACCTTTCTCTACTACCAGTCTAGGCTACATGAGGCAAAAAGAAAACCAGAGGGATGAACCTCTATACCTTCCTTTGGGTGCCAATCTCTTTATCCTACTTACTCTACACCAATGCTTGTATTATATAGACTGTCCAGGGATTTCTGATGCACTCAGCATGAAGGATACAGAGTCCATCTATTTCATCTTCCCAGAAGTCAGAGTCCTTGCAGTTCAATCTGTATGGTGTAGAAACTAGTAATGATTTTTACATTTATAAAATGTTCTAAAACTGCAAAACAAAACAACAAACCAACCATTGGAGCGGCACCAACAAAATACAATGTGACAAAGACCACATGTGGCTCAGAAAAGCTTAAACTATCTACTCTCTGCTTCTCTACAGAAAAAATTTTGTTTGATCCTTGGTTTAGAAAAAAGTTAACTTTTAGAGCAACAGAAAAAAAGTAAATTTTATGACATTTCACATATGACATTTCCATCACCTCTCATTTCATGGTGTAGATTTAGATACCTGTACATAGTTCTTCTGCCTGAAATACTTCGGTTTACGTTTCTTTTATGGAAATTGTGTTGACAATAAACTTTATTTTGTTTAATAAAAATGTTTTTATTTCTTGTTCATTGCTGAAATGTATTTTTTTGAGTCTAGAATTCGAAAGCGACATTGTTTTTCTTTTAGTTTTTAAATATGTCACTTAATTTTTTCTGAGTCATAGAGTTTTGGATGAAGAACCTCCTGTGATTCTTTTTTTAAAATTTTATTTATTTGTGTTTGCAGTGGATAATGAACACATTCATCGTGGGTGAATTTGTACGTGGACATAGCACATCTCAATATTTTTTTTAAATTCCTGTCTTCCAACCCTTCTCCTTCCCATTTACAGAATCCCTATTTCCATTTTTTTCTTCAATTAATTTTCCTTTAAATTCCTTCCTCTTTTTTCCCTGGCCCCCATCTTTTGTTCCCCTTCCCATTTGAACAAGTTTTTCCTACTTTTTATTCTCTAACCCTTATTTGGCTTATTATCTGTACTTTGGGTTTCTCACACAAGAAAACAGCACAATATTTAAACTTGTATGTTTGATTTACTTCATTTAGGTTTATGGTCTTGAACTCCATCATCCATTTACCTAAAAATGTCTCAAGTTTATCTTTCTTCAAGGCAGAGTAGTATTTCATTGTATATTAGTATTACATTTTCTTTATCCATTCATCTGTTAATGGGCATATGAGCTGTTACCAAGACTTAGCTATTACAAATTGCACTGCTGTAAACATGGGTATGCATGTATCACTACGGTATAGTGACTTTAACCCTTTCAGGAAAATACCTAGAAGGGGAATAGTTGGATCAAATGGAACCTCTAACTTTAGTTTTTTTCAGGAATATCCATACTGAATCCCAGTAGGTATACCAGTCAGTGTTTACTAGAGAAGCAGATTTAATGCAAGATATACAAATACATAAGAATTTACAAGATTGGCTTACAGTGGCCAACCGCAGGGTCAGGTGTGGAAGAGTGCAAGAGTCTATCTGTGCGCTGGAGATCTGAAGGATCCAGTTGAAGGCCTGGAGCTCACTATCATGTGCCCTGAAAGTCTACCGGGAGATCAAAGGGTCTACAATGGAGGGCTTCAGAGTCTGTGTTGGAAGCCAGGAGACGGATGATGTCCAAGGTGAAGGCAAAGACAGGAGCTCTTCCAAAGAAACAGATGTGAACCTTTCTTTAATTACTCATTTACACCATTCAGGCAACAAGCTGCCCTAGGGTGGGTCTGCTATCTTCAGTAAATCCTATCAGACATACCCAGAGCTATGCTGATCCAATTTAGTGGGGCATTTTGTACTCAAGTTGACACAATCAGTTAACTATCACAGTGGGTGTATCAATTTACCCTCCTACCAGCAATGAGGAGATGAGTACATTTTTCCCCACAGCCTTGTCAGCATTTGTTATTGGTCGATTTCTTTTCTTTTAATTAATTTTATTAGTACATTTAAGGTATACAATAAAATGACATTCATCATTGGAAATTTGCACCTTACAAAATCTATCTTGGTTCTTATTTTTCCCCATTCCCCCGCCCTCCCTTCAACCCCTCCTTCCCCCCCTATTTACAAAGACTTTGTTTCCATTTTTTCTTTTTCTCATATTAATTCCATTCCCTTCTTTCCTTTCCATTATCCCTCCCACTTCCCCTTCCCCTTTGCCCCTTTTCTTCCTATTTCACATATTATCTATTATACCTTTTAGTCCTTATGTACACTTTCAGTTTCTCACACTAGAGAAACTATTCGATATTTACATATGTGTGTTCTGTTTATTTCACTTAAGAGTATTGCCTCAATGTGCATCCATTTAACTATAAATGTCCCTAGTTTCTTGTTCTTTATGGATGAGTAATACTCTTTTTAATAAAAAAAACACATTTGCTTTATCCAGTCTCCAGTTGATGGGCAATTGGGATGCTTCCAAGTTTTCTTCCAAATTGGGCTGCTATGAACATGGGGTCACAAATATCACTGTGGTATGATTCTTTTAATTCTTTGGGGAAGATACCCAGGAGGGGAGTAGCTGGGTAAAATGGGACTTCCAGTCCTAGATCTTTGAGGTATCTCCATAATGATTTCCACAGTCGTTGTACCATTCTACACTCCCACCAGCAGTGGAGTAGAGTTCCTCTTTCCCCACAGCCCTGCCAGTGTTTGTTACTGGATGACTTCATGATAGCAGCCATTCTTTCTGGGGTGAGGTGGAATGTCAGTGTTGTTTTCATTTGCATCTCTCTAATGACCAGTGGTGTTGAACATTTTTTCATATGTTTATTTGCTATTTCTACTTCTTTGTGTGAGAAATGTCTGTTCATTTCAGATGCCCATTTTTGGATTGGGTCTTTAAATTTGGGAGGTCTGATTTTTTAAGTTCTTTATGTATTCTAGAGAGTATACCTTTGTCTGAGGGATAGCTGGTGTAAATTTTTTCCCACATTGTGGGTTGTCTCTTCACTGTTGGTGGTTTCTCTTGCTGTGCAGAAGCTTTTTAATAAGAAGAGATCCCACTTGTTGATTGTTTGGTTAGTTCATGGGCAACTGAGTTTTGTTCATAAAATCTTTTTCCTATACCAATGTTTTCAAGTGTTCTACCTAACATCTGTTCCAGCCAGGTCAGTGTTTCTGTTTTAATATTTAGATCTTTAATCCATTTTGATTTTAGTTTAGTGCATGGTGAGAGACACAGGACTAGATTTAATCTTTGGCAGGTTGAAACCCAATTTTTCCAGCACCATTTATTAAAGAGGCTGTCTTTCCTCCAGTGAGGGTATTTGGCTCCTTTGTGGAAGATGAGGTAGCTGAGTGTGTCTGGAGTTGTTTCTGCATCTTCTAATCTGTACCACTTGTCCTCACATCTGTTTCTTTGCCAGTATCATGCTGTTTTTATCAAGGTAACTTTGTAGTATAGTTTCAAGTTGGGGATTGTGATACACCCTGCCATGTCTTTGTTACCTAGAATTGCTTTTGGTACTCTAGATCTCTTTTTGTTCCAAATGAATTTTTGGATTGTTTTCTCAAGGTCTATGAAGTATGCTGCTGGGATCTCAATTGGAATTGCATTAAATCTACATAGCAGTTTTGGAAGTATGGCCATTTTCCCTGTATTAATCCTTCCTACCCAGGAGCAGGGGATGTCTGTCCATTTTCTGATATCATCTTCAATCTCTCTTTTCAGAGTGCTATAGTTTTCAGAGAAAAGGTCTTTGATTTCATTCATTAGGTTGATTCCTGGGAATTTCAGTTTTCTGGATGCTATTGTAAAAGGAACTGTTTGCTCTATTTCTCTCCCAGTGAGTCTGTTGTTCATGTAGAGGAAAGCTATTCATTTTTGTGTGTTGAGCTAGTATTCGGCTACTTTACTGAATTTGGTTATTAAGTCTAGAAGACTCTTGGTGGAGTTATTGGAGTCTTCTGTGTGGAGTATCATGTCATCTGCAAATAATGACAATTTGATTTCTTCATTTCCTATCTTTTTTCCTTTTATTTCCTTCTCTTGTCTAAATGCTGTGGCTAATGAACAGGAGTGGAGATTGTGGATATCCTTTTCTTGTTCTTGATTTTAGTGTGAAGGATTTCAGTTTTTGACCATTTAGTATGATATTGGCTGTTGGTTTTTCATAGATGGCTTTTATCAGATTGAGGTAGATACCATCTATTCCAATTTTTTGTAGGGTTTTTATCATAAATGCGTGCTAGATTTTGTCAAATGCTTTTTCTGCATCTATTGAGATGATCACATGTTTTTTGTCCTTAGCTCCATTGATACAGTGTATTATATTTATTGATTTGTGTATGTTGAACCATCCCTGCATCCCTGGGATGAATCCCACTTGGTCAGGGTGTATGATCTTGATGATCTTCTGTATTCTATTTGCCAGTATCTGATTCAGAATTTTTGCATCATGTTCACTAGTGAGATTGGCCTATAGTTCTGTTTTTTTGGTTGGGTCTTTCTCTGCTTCTGGGATCAAGGTGATACTTATTTCCTGGAATGAATTCAGGAGTATTGCTTCCCTTTCAATTTCATTGAAGAGTTTAAACAGTAGTGGCAGCAGTTCCTCTCTAAATGTCTTGTAGAATTCAGCAGTGAAGCCATCAGGACCTGGGCTCTTCTTAGTTGGTAAGTTTTTAATTACATTTTCATTGATTGATATTGAGTCGTTTAGAATTTTTAGGTCATCTTCATTCAACTTTGGTAATTCACACATATCTAGGAATCTGTCCATTTCTTCTGTATTTTCCATCTCAGTGGCATATAGTTTCTTGAAGTAGTTAATGATGATCCTCTGGATTTCTTCTGAGTTTGTTTTAATTTCATCCTTTTCATTCCTAATTGCATGCGTTTGGGCCTTTTCTTTCCTTTTCCTGATAAGGTTGGCTCAGGGTTTGTCAATTTTGTTTATTCTTTTGAAGAAATAATTCTTTGCTTCATTGATGTTTTGTATCATTCTCTTAGTCTCCATTGCATTGATTTCTGGTCTAATCTTTATAATTTCCTCCCTTGTATGAGCTTTGGGTTTGTCCTGCTCTTCTCTTTCTAGAAGCTTGAGGTTCAGTATCAGGTTGTGGAATAGATCTCACTCTGTTTTCCTAATATGAGTATTCACTGCTATGAATTTCCCTTGTAAGACTGCTTTCATTGTGTCCCATAGATTCTGATATGTTGTATTGTCATTATCATTGAATTGAAGGAACTGTCTGATTGCTTCTTTAATTTCCTCTGTGACCCATTGGTTATTCAGAAGTGTATTGTTGAATTTCCATGTGTTTATGAAATTCTTGTGGTTTCTTTTGCTATTGATCTCCAATTTCATCGCACTTTGGTCTGATAACTTACAGGTGATAACTTCAATTCCTTTGCACTTACTTAAGCATGTTCTATGAGTGAGTATGTGGTCTATTTTGGAGAATGACCCACGTGCAGCTGAAAAGAATGTGTATTCTGATTTTTGTGGAGATCTAACACTCTGTAGACATCTGTTAAGTTCGTTTGTTCAAGAGTTTGATTAAGTTCTAGTATTTTGTTGCTTATTTTTTGTCTAGTTGATCTATATATTTGTGACAGTGTGGTATTTAGTTCCCCCACTACTATTGTATTAGTGCTTATTTGATGTTTCATGTCCATTAGTATTTATTTTATATAGTTGGGTGCACTAGTGTTTGGTGAATAGATATTTATGATTGTCATCTCTTCCTCTTTGATTCTTTCCTTTACAAGACTGTAGTGTCCTTCTTCGTCTCTCTTAATCAGTGTTGGTTTGAAATCCACTTGATCTGCAAGGAGGATAGCTACTCCTGCTTTTTTGGGGGGTTCCTGTCTCATGGAGTATTGTTTTCAAGCCTTTAACTTTCAATCTGAGTATCTTTTTGAATTAAGTGTCTTTCTTGTATGCAGCATAGTGATGAATCTTGTTTCTTGACCCATTCTGCCAGTTTATTTCTTTTGATTGGTGAATTGAGACCATTAATCTTGAGGATTATAACTGATATGTATTGACTTATCTTTGTCATGACTTTTTCTTTTTGTTGGATTCTCCTCATTTGCATTTAATTTCTTGTTGTGCCTGATGGATTCATTCTGCTGGGCTTCCTGGGTTTGTGATCCTCATTGTCTCTTGTTCCTAGGATATTGTTTAAAATTTTTTGGAGTGCTGGTTTGGTATTTCTGAAGTTCCTAAGGTGCTCTTTGTCATGAAAATATCTTATTTCTCCATAAATTTTGAAAGACAATTTTGCAGGGTACATCAGTCTGAGTTGGAGGCTGTTTTCCTTTAGGGCTTGAAATATGTCACTCCAAGCTCTTCTTCCCTTGAGGGTTTGCATTGAGAAGTCTGCTGTAATTCTGATGGGCTTTCTTTTGTATGTGATTTGTTTTTTTTCTCTCACTGCTGTAGAATTTTGTTCTTCTGTTGGGTTTTTGGAATCTGAACAATTATATGCCCATGTGTAGATTTTTTTTTTGATCATGGGTAGTTAGAGTCCTGTATTCCTCACTTATCTCTATGTCAAGTTCTTTCCCCCTATTTGGGAAGTATTCTTCTTTGAACAGTTTTTTTTTTTATGTCATCTGCACTCTTTCCTGTTTCTTTATTGACTCAGATCAGTCTGATGTTATTCTTCTTTGCATCTTCTAGCAGCTGCTGGATTGATTTCTTGTGGTCCCTTACCATTTTGAAGCAATTTTTCTTTTCCTGGTCACTAATCGCAATCCTGTCATCTATATCTGAAATTCTGTCCTGGCATTGGTTCATTCTGCTGCACAAACTTTCAATGGAGTTTTTAATCTCCTGGAAATATGTTTGCATCTGTTTTATTGATTCCATGTGTTTCCTATGGTGGGATTCCAGCATGTTCTTCAGTTCTTCTCTTTTTTTTTAAATCTGTGTCTGCTGTAGATTTATTGATCATATCTTGTACTATCAGCACAATCTTTGTTGTTAATTGAGAAATTATTTCTGGTTTCATTTTTGCCAAGTCCTCTTCTGTTGCCTTTTCAGGGAGTCCAGGTGGTTGAGTATCAGATTGTTCCATCTTGTTGACCTTTGGGGTTGCGTTAGGTGATCTGAAAGTCTGGGTTTGAAACTCATTTATGTGTCTTCTCATTTCAACAGGTGCAGCCTGCTGCTCCTTTGTTGAGGTGACTTTTTGCTCACCCAGTGGTCTTCAATTTGCAGCAAGCCACCAAGAAACCTTTATTCTACTCCTCACCAGTACACCAATTCTGGGTGGGCTTCTGGCTGGGGCCTGTGCACACTTTGGATGATATCTAGGTGTGCCTGTCACTGGGGCCCCTATGTAGCTTTTGTCTGGGAGGGCCTTTGGCTGGGGGCTGTGCACCCCAGTCCCTGTTGTCTGCACAGGCTTCTGGCTGGGGTCTCCATGAACTTATCAATGGTATCAGGGCAAGCTTCTGGCTGTTGCTTGCACACCTATGTACCCCTTTTCCAGGTGGGCCCTTGGCTGTGGCCGATGGTATGGCGGGCCTCTGGCTTAAACTTGTGCACCTGTGCAGCTCTTTTCTGGGCAGGGCTTTGGCTTGGGTGGGTGTGCCCCAGCCTCTGGAGTCAGGGAAGAGCCCTGGCCAGGATCCACCTGCAGCTGCACTGGTCTGGTCCACACAACTGTTCCTTTGGTTGATTTCTTGTTGATGGCCTTTCTTTCTGGAGTGAGATGGAATCTCAGTATTGCTTTAATTTGCATTTCTTGCATGGCTGAACATTTTTTCATGTATTTATTGGTTATTTGTACTTCTTCATCTGAGGAGTGTCTTTTCATTTTAGCTGCCCATGTTTGGATTGGGTCTTTAAATTGAGGGGGTCTAATTTTATTGAGTTCTTTATATATTCTAGATATTAGTCCTCCATCTGAAAAGTAGCTGGCAGTCTTTCCCACTCTGTAAGTTGTTGTCTCTTCACTGTTGATGGTTTTCTTTGCTGTGCAGAATCTTTTAAATTTGATATGATTTCATTTGTTGTTTTTGTAATGTTGCCTGTGCAATCTGATTTTGGCTCATAGTCTTTGTCTACACCTATGTCTTCAAGAGTTTTATCTATTCTATCTTTCATTAGATTCAGTGTTTCTGTTTTAATACTTAGATCTTTAATCCACATCAATTTTAGTTTAGTGCATGGTGGGAGGCATGAGCCTAAGTTCAATCTTAGGCATGTTGAAAGCCAGCTTTTCCAGGACCATTTGTACTGGAAAGGGGTTAGGTCCCTTTGTCAAAGGTAAAGTAATTGAATGTGCCTGGAGTTGCTTCTTAATCTCTGATTCTGTTCCATTGATCCTTAGATCTCTCTTCTTTGAAAGTGCTATGCTGTTTTTATCATGGTGGTTTTGTAGTATGACTTGAAATCTGAAATTATGATGCCCCCTTCCTTGTCCTTGTTGCCTAGGATTGCTTTTGGTATTCTAGGTCTCTTCTGGTTGCATGTGAATTTTCAGGTTGTTTTCTCTAGATCTGTAAGAAATGCTATTGGCATTTCTTTTTGAATATTGTTTTAGATTTTATTTTTTTTGTATATCCTTTTATTGGTACATTTTAGGTGTACAATATTGGAGGTATGCAACTTTACATACTCCCTTGGTTCTTATTTTTTCCCCCTTCCCCTGCCCTCTCTTCAACCCTTCCATCCCTCCCTATTTACAAAGATTTTGTTTCCATTTTTTCATTTTCTCATATTAATTCCATTCCCTTCTTTCCTTTCCCCTACACCTCTCATTTCCCCCTCTCCTTTGCCCCCTTTCTTCCTATTTAACATTATCTATTATACCTTTATTCATTATTTACACTTTCAGTTTCTCTTACTGGAGAAGCTATTCGATATTTACACGTGTGTGCTGTTTATTTCACTTAAGAGTATCATCTCAATGTGCATCCATTTCGCTATAAATGTCTCTAATTTCTCCTTTTCTATGGCTGAGTAGTACTTAATTTTATTAAAAAAACACATTTTCTTGATCCAGTCTCCAGTTGATGGGCATTTGGGCTGTTTCCAAGGTTTAGCTATTACAAACTGTGCTGCTATGAACATGGGTGCACATATATCACTGTAGTATGATTCTTTTAATTCTTTGGGGAAGATCCCCAGCAGAGGAATAGCTGGGTCAAATGAGGCTTCCAGCCCTAGTTCTTTGAGGTATGTCCATACTGATTTCCACAGTGGTTGCACCAGTCTACACTCCCACCAGCAGTGGAGCAGGGTTCCTCTTTCCTCACAGCCCAGTCAGGATTTGTTGTTGGTTGATTTCATGATAGCAGCCATTCTTTCTGGAGTGAGGCAGAATCTCAGTGTTGTTTTCATTTGCATCTCTCGAATGACCAGTGATGTTGAATATTTTTTCATATGTTTATTTTCCATGTCTACTTCTTTGTGTGAGAAATGTCTGTTCATTTCAGATGCCCATTTTTGGATTGGGCCTTTAAATTTGGGAGGTCTGATTTTTTTAAAAGTTCTGTATAGATTCGAGATAGTAGCCCTTTGTCTGAGGGACCGCTGGTGAAAATTTTTTCCCACATTGTGGGTTGTCTCTTCACACTGCTGGTGGTTTCTCTTGTTGTGCAGAAGCTTTTTAGTAAAAAGAGATCCCACTTGTTGATTGTTTGTGCTAGTTCATGGGCAACTGAGGTTTTGCTCATAAAGTCTTTTCCTACCCCAGTGTCTTCAAGAATTCTACCTAACCTCTGTTCCAGCCAGTTCAGTGTTTCTGTTTTTATATTTAGATCTTTAATCCATTTCAATTTTAGTTTAGTGCATGGTGAGAGATATAGGTCTAGTTTTAATCTTTGGCAAGTTGAAACCCAATTTCTTCAGCACCATTTATGAAAGAAGCTATCTTTCCTCCAGTGAGGATGTTTGGCTCCTTTGTCAAAGATGAGGTTGCTGAGTATGTCTGGAGTTGCTTCTTCATCTTCTAATCTGTTCCACTGGTCTTCAGGTCTGTTTCTTTGCCAGTACCATGCTGTTTTTATCACAGTAGATTTGTAGTACAGTTTCAAGTTGGGTGTTGTAATACCTCCTGCCATGTCTCTGTTACCCAGAATTGCTTTTGACATTCTTGGTCTCTTCTTGTTCCAAATGAATTTTTGGATTGTTTTCTCAAGGTCTATGAAGTATGGTGCTGGGATCTCAATTGGGATTGCATTGAATCTTTATAGCACTGTTGGAAGTATGGCCATTTTCACTATGCTGATCCTTCCTACCCAGGAGCATGTGATGCCTTTTTATTTTGTGATGTCCCTTTTGATATCTTCTTTCAAAGTGCTATAGTTTTCAGAGAAGAGGTCTTTGATTTCTTTTGTTAGGTTAATTCCTAGGTATTTCAGTTTTTTGGATGCTATTGTGAAAGGAATTATTTGCCCTATTTCTCTCTCACTGAATCTGTTGTTCATGTAGAGGAAAGCTATTGATTTTTGTGTGTTGACCTTGTATCCAGCTACTTTACTAAATTTGGTCATGAAGTCTAGAAGACTTTTGGTGGAGTTCTTGGGGTCTTCTATATAGAGTATCATGTCATCCGGAAATAATGACAATTTGACTTCTTCATTTCCTGTCTTTATTCCTTTTATTGCCTTCTTTTGTCTAATTGCTGTGGCTAATGTTTCCAAAAGTATATTGAACAGGAGTGGTGATAGTGGACATTCTTGTCTTGTGCCTGATTTTAGTGTGAAGGATTTCAGTTTTTGACCATTTAGTATGATATTGGCTGTTGGTTTTTCATAGACGGCTTTTATCAGATTGAGGTAGAGACTGTCTATTCCAATTTTTTGCAGGGTTTTTACCTTAAATGTGTGTTGGATTTTGTCAAATGCTTTTTCTGCATCTATTGAGATGATCATATGGTTTTTTTCCTTGGCTCTATTAATATAGTGTATTACATTGATTGATTTGCATATGTTGAACCATCCTTGCATCCCTGGGATGAATCCCACTTGATCAAGGTGTATGATCTTCTTGATGATCTTCTGCATTCTGCTTGCCAGTATCTTATTAAGGATTTTTGCCCTATGTTCATTAGTGAGATTAGCCTATAGTTCTCTTTTTCAGTTGGGTCTTTCTCTGCTTTGGGGATCAAGGTGATATTTGCTTCCAGGAATGATGTCGGAAGTATTGCTTCCCTTTCAATTTCATTGAAGAGTTTAAACAGTAGTGGCAGTAGTTCCTCTCTAAATGTCTTGTAGAATTCAGCAGTGAAGCCATCAGGACCTGAGCTCTTCTTGGTTGGTAAGTTTTTAATTATGTTTTCAATTTCATTGATTGATATTGGGTTTTTTAGAATTTTTAGGTCTTCATTCATCTTGGTAATTCATACATGTCTAGGAATCTGTCCATTTCTTCTGTGTTTTCCATTTTATTGGCGTATAGGTTTTGAAAGTAGGTATTGACGATTCTCAGGATTTCTGCTGGGTCTGTTGTAATTTCACCCTTTTCATTCATAATTCCATGGATTTGGGCCTTTTCTTTCCTTTTTCTGATAAGGTTAGCTAAGGGTTTGTTAATTTTGTTTATTCTTTCAAAGAACCAACTCTTGGCTTCATTGATTTTTTTTGTGTTGTTTTCTTAGTCTCCATTGCATTGATTTCTGTCCTGATCTTTATAATTTCCTCCCTTGTATGAGCTTTGGTTTTATCATGCTCTTCTCTTTCTAGAAGCTTTAGGTTCAGCATCAGGTTGTTTAATTGAGCTTACTCTGTTTTCCTAATATGAGTGTTCACTGCTATCAATTTCCCTCATAAGACTACTTTCATTGTGCCCCATAGATTCCAATATGTTGTATTGTCATTGTCATTTATTTGAAGGAAGTGTCTGATTTCTTCTTTAATTTCCTCTGTGACCCATTGGTTATTCAGAAGTGGGTTGTTCAATTTCCATGTGTTTATGAAGTTTTTGCAGTTTCTTCTGCTGTTATCTCCAATTTCATCACACTATGGTCTAATAATATAAAGGGGATTACTTCAATTCCTGCTATTGGTATTTTTTATTGGGATTACATTAAATATGTATAACAGTTTCTATGAAACTTTTAGTTGAGTTTTTAGGGTCCTCTATGTAGAGTAATCATGTCATCAGCAAACAATGTTAATTTAACTTCTTTCTTTCCTATCCATATTTCTTTTATATTTTCTCTTGTCTAATTTCCCTGGCTAATGTTTCCAGAACTATATTGCACAGGAGTGGTGATATTGGGCATCTTTGTCCTGTTCTAGAATTTAAAGTGAAAGCTTTCTGCTGGATGTGGTGGTGCATACCTGTAATTTCAGCACTTGGACACTGAGGCAGGAGGATTTCTGTGAGTTTAAGGTCAGTCTAGGCTTCATATTGAGTTCAGAATGAACCTCAACTACACAGAAAAACCCTGTCTCAAAGAATAAAATTAGAAGAGTGATAGCTTTCAACTTTTGCACATTTAGTATGATGTTGGCTATTGGTTTGTTATAGATGGCTTTTTATCAGATTAAGATCTTTCATTCCAGTTTTCTGTAGGATTTTTATGGTGTGTGTTGGACTTTGTTAAATACTTTTGCTGTGTCTATTGATATGATCAGTTGGTTTTTGTCCTTGCTTCTGTTAATGTGATGTATTACATTTATTGATGTGCATATGTTGAACCATCCCTGTATCCCTGAAATGAATTGTGCTTGGTTATATTGTATAATCTTTTTGATGGTTTGCTGCATCGTGTTTGCCAGTATCATCTTGAGGAATTTTGTATCATTAAAGAGATTGGCCTGTAGTTATCTTTTTTTGGTTGAGTCCTGTGTTAGTTATTTTTTTCTCATTGCTGAGACAAAATACCTAACACGGAAAGTTAAAAGGGAAAGGATGTATTTAACTCACAGTTCATAGAGGCTTCAGTCCATAATCAACTGGCTCCAGGGCAGAGTGGCACATAGCAGAGGAGCATCGCAGAGGAGAAACAGTTCATGGTACCCACAAGGTAGCAAAAGCAAGGGACCTTAATAATATTTTTCTGACCCTTTTATCTTATTCAGACTACTTAGGGCAGATAGCACTTACACCATTAGTCCTAGTTCCCTGAGGCCTAGCCTCACTATGAATCAATCATGTACTCTAGATTCAGCCACCTCTGAAAAAGCACGAGGCTTTGAGGGGACATCTAAACACAAACCATAACATTCCACCTCTAGCTCCCCAATATGATTAGTGATTCTCCAGACTCACTAATCATTTATTTTATTAGGGTTATCATCTCTTTAGTTATCATTACAATTATCTCTGCTTTGTATTCACCAAATATCTTATTGATCTGTTTAGTTACTTCCACTGCTAGCACTTCAGGTACTTCAGCTGTGAAGCATTTGATTTCTTCCCCCTTGGTCCCCCCTGGATTTGATTTGGGGGAGTATGGAGCTTTTGGGGACATTTTGCTTCCATGTTCTCTCTCTCTCTCTCTCTCTCTCATTTGTTTCCGGTGTTCAGGCTTGCAAATTGCTTATGGTGGGTAGCTTTATTGCTAGCATTGAGACCCCTGGACTACTTTCCAGAGATGTTATCTAGGTGTAGCTAGCTGTTGGCCTTTGGGTCTGTGATAGGATCCTACCACCTTTGTTTGGTTGCAGTCTGTTTGGCTCAGTACCCAGTTCTTTGGTAATGAACTGTAGTATTGTTTATGACCCCTGATAATCTAGATATCGGTCTACAGAGAAGATCAATTGATAACAACTAATTCACTTTGGCTAAAGTCATAAAATTAGAAACAACAACAGTATCAAACACAAACTGGATAATGACAAACTATAATAACACTTCACTACCTTTAACCACAGGAACGAGATCTATAATTATAGTACAAACTCTAAGACAAACCAGATTTTTTATACAGTAAATATCTACTCAATAGATCAATTTTACCTCTATTTACAATAGAACAATGTTCAGTTGGGGTAAGATATAGTTAACTATGTACAGATTTATAGGGGTGAATGGCGTGGGCATAGAAGCATGAAGGAAAAATAAAATATACATATTTTGAAAAATTAAGCAATGGAAGATGAAAAGAAGGTGATAAGATTGATATGAAATGTCCTATTAAGGAGTAAAAGAAAATTAGTAGTATTAGATAATGGTAACAGAAAAAAGCCAACTAGGAAAAGGATAAATAATAAGGAATAGAGATTAAACTAGAGAAAAAAAAAGAAAAAAATGCTAAGGAAACAAGTTGAAAGAGAGCAAGAAAAGAAGAGAGAGAGAGAAAGAGGACACAGTCAAACAAAGAAAACAGTAATATTAAAAAAAAAGAGGAAAAGGAAAATGGACAATAAAACTCCAAACTCCAACAAAAGGAAAAATAAATACCAATAGAGGAGGCAAGAAAAAAAAAAATGGGTCAAAAGAAGGTGGTATGTGTGCATGTGTATGTGTGCGTGTGTGTGAATTCCTACCTATTTCCAGGACAGTGCCTTCTTTCCAGAGCCTGCAGCCTTTAATCCCACAAGTCACATTTGTCTTTGCCTCTCTTCATAGCCTGTGGGTTTCTGTGGGGATTTCTCTGTCCAAGGAGTCTTCATCTGTAAACTCCTGTGTGGCACCTGCCCACACAGGTCCAGGAAAGGTGTGAGACATTGGATTCTGAGGGTCCTGTTATGGGTTCCTGGTGGGTAGGGACCAACATTGGGTGCCTGATATTTATCCTGGTGTCTGTGGAACAAGCTCACAACATCAGATGGTGACTCACATTACCACGGGTGCCCAGTGCAGAACAAAGTGTACCTGGGACAGATGTGGGGAGATTCTGGAGGTCCCTGGGCAGGCACAGGGCACTGGGTGGTATCTCACAGGCATCTGGAGCACCAGACAAATAAGGTGGACCTTTAACTCTTGTGCTAACCAGGAGGAGGTCTGGCCTAGTGCTCTGGGCATGGTCTCTGCACTGGATTGTAGTGAGGTACAAAATGGAGACTCTGATGTGCTCAGTGTGGGGCAGTGCCTGGTGCTGAATGGTGTAGGACTGGGCTCTCCATGGAGGTCCAGGCTGCTCAGGACTGCTGCTGGGTGTCAGACAGTCTCCAGCGCATCTAGGGGTGATGCAGGGCAGTGAGTGCTGGGTGGAGACTCAAGCAAGCCTAGGGTGCCAGGTATGGACTCAGATGGGACCAAGGGTTAGCTCTGTGTGCCAGGTAAATGTTCTTAGTTGGGTTGGGACAAACTTGAGCGCCTGGCAGTGACTAAGCTGTACCTAGGGCTCAAGACTGATAATTCCAGATGCAAGCAGTATTCACTTGTTTTTCTTCTTGCAGCCTGAGATCTGGCGGGTGGGGAGGGAGACTCTCCCACCCCTAGCCTCCCACCCCTGGTGTGTGCCAGGAAAAAAGTTGCAGGGTTGTAGCCTCCTCAGGGTTTGGAGCAAGGACAATGGGATGAAGGGGCCAAGTGTACCTGTGCGGACAGATTGTGACACATTTCCTGGTTCCCTGCAGGTATTTGGGAAGTTCTAAAAATGGCTGTTGTTGGGGGTGGGTGGGTGGGGGGAACTGTCCTGTAGACTGGCCTGTGGACTGCTTCCTCTCTTTTTAACTCTTATGTGTATGTTTTCTTTGATTTACAAGTATCTTCTTTGTTTTTGTGTACCAGAGTTTATGTCCCTTCCCTGTTTTTAGTTACTGACGATTTTAGTTGAACTCCTCTAGTCTCTCACAACCATGTTGGATCCTTTCACCTCCTGTAATTCTTATCTTTTTTTGTCTATATGTAGAATGCTTTTCACACTCTGAAGCTGGCTTCAAAATTTTCTTTCTTGTGTTTGCTTTTGATATACCCAGACTTTTAGGAGGTAATTTTGTTTTTTTTGGTATTTCTGGAAAATCTGGGTGTGTAGCTTACTGTCTGTTATTAACTTTGAAAACACTTGACAATTGTCTCTTCAAATATTTTTTCTGTCCTGTGTCTCTTTTTCTCCTTCTGGCATTCCAAATATACACATGTGGACTGTTTGATATGATTATATGGCTTTTGGATAGTCTACTTTTTTTCCCCACACCATGTTTTTATGTTTTAGTTTGCATTATTTATATTGCTCTATCTTCAAGTTACTGATTCTTTCCTCAGCTGTATTGATTATATCATTGAGCATATTGAAATATTTTCAACTTTGTTATTGTGTCTTTTATTTTTATCACTTTCATTTGATCCTTTTTTATAATTTCCACATCTTTGTTGAAGTTCCCCATCTAATAAGCATACTGTCTACCTTTTCCCCTTGAGATTTTAACATTTAAATGATAGTTGTTTTTAATATACTTTCTGATCATTTCAACGTCTGTGTCATATTGAATTCTAGACATCAATAGTTATTCTCCTCCTTCTTTCTATGTGCATCATGTACGTTTTTTGTTGGAAGCCAGATGTCCTTTGAAAGGGACCTGGAGACTGATGTAGCTATGATAATGTCTGGCAATGGATATCTTTACTTTTCTTTTCTTTTGGTAAGGTTTTAGTTTAACAATTCAAGTTAATCTCATAAATTGAGCAGTGTTTGGTTTTTTGCAATTACTATGGTCACTTTCAGTATAATATGAGCTTCAAATGATTCTTGTGTTCTCTTAATGGTAGGTTAGGGTTTCACATTAGTGCATACTCAATCTTTAGCAATTCATTAAAAATTTTGATGAATTCTTGCTTTTTTGCATGGCATCCATTGTCAGCAAGTGTTGTGTCTCATATCCCCTTGTGGGTTCCTGCTTTTTCCTAGAATTTGTCCTGCAACCTCAGCTTTCTGATTTAAGTTTTGATTTTGCAAATTATCTAGAATTCTTTTTTTACAAGCAGAGAGCAATATTATGTCCATGTGTCAAGCTTATTTTAAATCTTTGACCTCTCACTTGGAGCTTCCTGCAACTCACACAAACCAGGCTGCCCCTATGACAGTGATGGCTAACCGTTTAGAGCTTTCAATGACAGAAACAGCGTACTGCAGCATGTGTACCACAGATTTGCCACCACTGCTCTATGAGATGTGTTAAAGGCAAATAGAAATGCTTAGGGTTGTTGGTTAGCATTAAATTAAAGATTAAAAATATATGTACCCACAGTACCTTCTACATAAGAGCATATTTTAATTCTCATCTGCTTTTGATACTAAATGAAGTGGATCAAAGATGTTTTACATATGAGATTTCTTCTAAATAATGTGCATGTTAGTCTACCAGTACAATGTGAATTTGTCATCAAGGAATAGATATTATCCTCATGTATATGGAGATGATTTTTAGAAAATTGAAATCTGTCATTAGAGTGGGAAGTGAGATGGCCTCTCCCCTGGCCCATCCCCATCTGATTACCTGTCCAGCATCTCTGATTGTCCTTTGCTGGAGGACGTGCTGTCTACTGAGACAGCCCTTCCCTTCCAAGCAGCTGGGAGAGATGATGTGAATTTTCTTCTGTGAGATGAAGGTTGACTGCCACTTTGTAGTCCTGATGTTAGTTCTTAGAATATGACTTGCTCATCTGAGTCCTTAGTCCATGGCATGCTTCATTTCTGTGAAGACAGCTCTGACATCCCCTTGGAATTTTCTTGTCATTAGGTGGAAACCACCTTTTGATTTTCCTTCATTTGGCAGACATCCTGGACCTCAGGAACATACTACCAGATCTTTGCTCACATTTCTCACAGGCAGGGCTCTGTGAAGTGAACCTTATGCTCTATGAGGGGATGGTTCAGGACCGAGATGACCAACACCAGGGTTCTCTTGTGCCAGACATGAACTTTCCAAGATGCAACTCAGGTTTGCCTTACTCTTTTAGGAGCCACTATTTCTGCTGACATCTTGAATAAAATCCCTATGTGTTAGGCATGATGCTGATAAATGGTATCTTCTTAACCTCTTTCTTACGATTTGAATTTTAGCCCCTATGGCCACAGGTGGTATTTAGGGTTAGCGAGGGCTCTCTGAACTAGATTCAGTCTATTTCTTCCACACATGACAATCATTTTGGGGGTCTTGATTCTGCCCCCCACCACCTGCTTTCTTTCCTTATTTTTTTACTTCCTTTAGCAAAGGTAAGGTGTAGAGGGGCATAGAGGCTTGGCTTTGGGTTATTTCAATTACTGTGCAACACCTCAAGGCTTCTGTGTTCAAGGAAGTCTGACTCTACCCTCGCTCATTGTTAGCCCATGTGAACACAGGCAGCACTTTTGGTTTACATTCCTGCCATTTAATTCACCTTGTGTTGCTGGGGGTGACCAGGAACCTCTCCAGACACTTTCCTTGTGTTCCCCTCAGCTCCACTGTTCCAAAATGGTGGGGTAACTTGGTCAAAGGGTACTTGCCTCTCAGACTTTCTTCAAGTTGTTTTTGTGATTCTGTGGAACAGCAAAGCTGACTTTTGGTCCATTTTAATTCATTCATCTCCAGAGTTCCAAATTCTAGTCTTATAAATCTTCTTTCTTATCTACAAATAACACCTTCTTTCCTTACTCCTTCCACACCACAAACTCCAGCCACAGCTCAGATCCTATTTCACTGCCACGTATTTCTTAACAGCATGACTTCATACAAGTTCTGCATGACTTCCAATGAGTCATAGTGATTCAGAACTATGAGGACAGGGTAAAGCTAACAGAATGGAGTCTGGTGCTGTTCACTCATCTGTAGTTAGAAGTCTCCATCTGACATGGAGACTTGTAGTAGGCCACAACTCTCTGATGTCTCCTGGCTCATCTTAAGCTTTCTTTTTATTCCTTATATGCTGAAGACAATTTTCCCTGAGAGACAAGAGTAAAATATGAATTGCAGAATTCTTCATTTCATCCATCAATATTATACCCCAGACTTCAATTTTGATTCTCTTGGCCTTCTTGCTGTGAATGTTATTGCCACAAAACCCAATCTTGTGGTTTAGATATTTGAACTTGTTTAATGCGTGTCTGGTTTGGAATTCACTTTTTCCCCCTTTCTGGTCTCAAGAGTATTCTTTTATCTAAGCAAGGAGAGTAAAATTGGAAACAGTATAAATTAATGTAATATTTTTCTAAGAGGGGAGATATCTGAGATCTGTTTCTAAAGAATTTTATTTTTCAATAAAGGAAAGAAGTAGGGGTTCTCAGGCAGCTTGAGATAGAGTGGATGCTCTATCTGAGGATGCTGAGGAGAAGGAAGTTCCTTGGGTTGCCACTTCCTGACCTGACCTCCAGTGCTCCTGGATGAGGTCATGCCTTTGGCTTTTTTCCTTTAAACTGCATGTGCTTAGACTCAGAGTACCCTTTGTCAGCTCATGTCAGAGGTATCTACATGCATGTGGGAGATGTTACAACAATTCAAGAATTTTCTATTGAGTGCCAAGTGTATACCAGGCTCTTGTGAAGCACTGAGGTTTGGAGAGATGAGTAGCATAGTCCCTGCTTCAAGAAGCTGAGTCCTATGGGGAAAAGTGGATAAATAACCCCTGGTGATTATACAATGTCATTGGAAAGGGGATTGTTACAGTTTATATCCAGATGGCTCCCTAAAGCCTCCTGAGCTCATGGGTTGTTGGGGCTTTGGGGCAGTGACTGGGTCACTGGGGGGTGATGCTCTGGTCAGAGGAGGTGGGTCACTGGGGGTGTAGCCTGGAAGGGTCTGTCTTCCTTCTTCCTCCCTTGATGGATCTCTGCTTCCCACCACCATGCCATGGACTGTTCCTCCTCTGCAGTGCCCCTCTGCCATAGCACCCTGCCTTGGAGTCATCTGATTATGGCCTGAAACTTCTACAAACTGTGAGTCAAACTAAGCCCTCCTCCTTGTAGTTGTGGATGTCAGGTATTGTGTCTCAGTGGTGAGAATGTGTCTAAGACAGGAATGTTCCAACTGGATCCTGGCATGGATTTGGGAATATTCTATACAGAGAGGGGCAGATGTCCCCCTTGAAGCCGCTCCCCATCCCCACCCTGACGTGCATTTCTCAGTTCTCTGTATTTAATGTCTCTCAGCTGAAA
This sequence comes from Heterocephalus glaber, assembly GCF_053883595.1. NCBI lineage: Eukaryota > Metazoa > Chordata > Mammalia > Rodentia > Bathyergidae > Heterocephalus > Heterocephalus glaber. The sequence goes on along the minus strand of NW_028258143.1, from coordinate 31,936,516 downwards.
CTATGGAGTTGGAAGTGCAGCAGCCTCACATCTCCACCACAGGCATGTGTGGATGGGGATGGGTACAGAGCGGCTTTCACACACTGCCCTTTGCCATGGTATCTGGCAGTTCCCATAATGCTCGTAGTGCAACCACCCCACCTGCAGGTCTCTGGCTTGAAGAAACACCAGCACATGGGCACAAGGTAATAAGGTCAGGAATGTTTTCTGCCACAGAACTGAACCAGTAGCAAGATGCAGCACTTCAGCACCAGAGAAATAAGTGGGGGCTGTACATACAGTAGAATGCTGTAGAGCATTTAAAGCAGATTCACACTTAACAACCTCAAAATCTTGTACATTATAAGTAGAGAAAAGTACCATGTTTTAGGGAGATATGGATATTTACATAAAGAGGAAGCCCACCAAAGCGATACTTTAAGATGCTTCTAGATGAATAAATACATAGTAAATGTACCAGAGCATACAGGACAACAGCAGACAGTTCTTGTTTGGTTACCTTTGAAGCTAGAGAAGGGGTACAGAATCGAGGGAGGAATGCAGGACACATCAGTTATGTCTGATTCCTTAAAATGAACAGAGACTCTTGCTGCCCACTCTATACATATCTGTAGCCTGTGACCTTTCTCTCTCCTTCCCTTTATAGCTGAATATCTCCCCAGCAGAGTCTAGACTTTCTGTCTCCAAGTCCTAAAATCTCACACATTCCTCAGCCCACTCTCAGCTGGTGTCTGGCTCCATCATGGGACAGAAACAGCTGTTGCCAGGACCCCCGATAACCCCCACACATGTGAGTACACACACACACACACACACACACACACACACCACTTCAAGCCTAGAGAACATGAGTGGATGCGTCACCTGATTTCAGGAAATCTTACCTGTGTTCCTCGATTGTTTCAGACTCCTGTGGTTCCCTTCCGCCCTTTCCTCAGCTTGCAAGTGTCCCTGCTGCAGTCTGTCATGTGGTCTGCACTTCTCCCATCTTCCTGGGTGCCTTGGCTGTGAGGTCTTCAGCATGCCTGGCCAGGTGAGGTGCCATTCAATCTGGGCCCCACTGCTTAGCACCCTGTGTGCTGACCTATTTCCTCCCTGTGGGCCTGACACAGGGAACAGAGTGGGTGCAGCAGTGAGTGCCTGGATGCTCTCCTTTGGCTTCTGCAGTGGACTTCGTTGGCTCTGCCTGTCTGTGCCCCTTCCTCCCGTGGAGGCAAAGGACTTTGCCCACAGACCCACACTGGCTTCCTGCACTGCTGCTTTCTCTCATGCACAGCCAGCTGGTATGAACTTCACTCCCTGGTCACTCCACCCTCCATGCCCTGCAGGGTCTTTAAATGTACTGCTTTGTTCTCTTGGCCCAGGGTCTTCCTGCCCTCTTGGGAAGTCTCCTGGGAAGACTTCTCTGAAGGTTCTTGTGGCAGAAAAAGGATCCAGGCAAAGAAAACTATTCAAAGGAGGGACACTTATGACAGATTTGAAGAGTTAACAATGTCAAGGGCCAGTCAGAAGGGAGCGTCAAGGGTGCTGGGGGTGGAGATAGGGGGTCCCCACAGAAGAGCATCCTGAGGATCCCCAAGGAGGCAGAGGTCCAGAGAAGGCAGACTTCAGTGCTCAGGGAAGTCATGAGAGTGGCCAACCTGCTAAGGGCCTGCTTGTATTAGGCAGTCTGGGACCTGTTGCTCTTGGCTGCATGGACAGCTCAGGGGGGCCACTAGGGAGGTGGACTCCCCTATTCCTTCTTTGGTTTGTCTTTTACATGTGGCCTCTTATCTAACCCTAACCCATGCTGCCCCATGACCACAGGAGAGCTTGTCCTCCCCCAGGCTGCGCCTCTTACTTCCAGGAAGGAAGAGAGGAGGGAGAAAGGAGCCAAGGACTTTCTCCTGGTTGTCCTTGCTGTTGTTGTTTAATTGAAGAAGGCTGGTTGTCCCTAGGACTTGTGTCACTTCTTACTGGTGGCTACTCTACCATCCCTAGAGGGCATTACTCTCATTTAGATATAGCAATAGCTCTCAAAATAAACAGTTTTGCTTACAATGGAAGTGTCTGCCCCAGAGGAAGTGAGCTGAGAACAGGACTGAGGCTGCAATTACAGGCAGGATGGGATCCTCAGAGTGGAAATCTGAAGGCTGCATCCACTTGTAAGTAGATTCCCTCATTTCTCACATGTTGGATTTTAACAAATGCTCTAACACTTGTGCCAGAGTTCCAGAAGAAAAGGAGAAAGTTGATAGGGCTGAAAAGTCCTGAAATTTGCCTAAAGGTATTAACATAAAGATTAAAGAAGTTAAGAAAATCTCAAACAGGAGAAACCCATAGAAATTCATGCCAAGTCTTAATCAAACTTAGAACTAAAGACAAAGATGAGAATTTTTAAAGCAGAAAAAGAGAAATGACATCTTTTTTTTATAGGGGGGAAACATCATTGAATGAGAGTAGACTTCACATAAAAATCATGGGACCCAAAAGGATCAACAGCACATCATATTTCAACTAGCTCTATAACTATTTTAAAAGTTAATTTTTAAAATCTAAAAACATCCTCCCAGAAAAATCTCTATGTTTTGATGATTCCATAGGAAATTTTTTACCAAACATTTCAAGAAATATTAACATCAGTTCTATACAATTTCATCCAGAAAATGAAAGAGGAGGAAATACTTCCCAGTTCACTTTCTGAGGCCAGTTTATTCTGATGCTAAACTAGAGAAAGACAGACAATAGAAAATGAAAATGAAAATCAAATATCCCTGATGAATATAAATGTGAAAACTTTTAACAAAGCATTAGTAAATATAGCAACATATAGAAAAGATGTTTGCCTTGACATGTTTGCCCTTCAACTGTGACATAATATTGAGATTTCTTGCTAGCAAAAACTAGCAAGAGACAAATAAAAAGCATATGGATCAGAAAGGAAGAAATAAAGCTGCAAGTATATGTAGATGACATGATGGTCTATGTAAAAATTTCCCACGGAATTTATTAAATCCCTCCTAGAACTAATACGTCAGGGCAGCAAGACTGCAGGATATAAACCCAACATGCAAAAATTAGTGTATTTCTGTATACTAGCAATGTGTATATGAAAATTAAAAATTTAACTGTAATACCATTACAGTTGCTCAAGTAAAATGAAATGTTTGGGTATAATGAACATATATAGGACATATATGCTGAACACTATAAAACTGAAAAAAGAATACAAGAAGGTATAAGTGAAGGGAGAGTACACCATTTTCATAGAATGGAAAACTCAGCATTATTAAGATGCCAACCCCCAATATGTAGGCTTAACACAAGAAATATTGAAATTTCAGGGATATTTACAAAAATTATAGACAATTTTACTTAAAAATTTATATGAAAAAGGACAGGCCTAGAAAAGGTAAAATAATTTTGAAAAAGAAGAATGAAATGGAAGAGTCAGTCTAACCGATTTTATGGCTTATTGTGCTATTATGCTACAACAACCTAGGCAATGTGGTATTGTTGGGAAGGGGATAAATTCATCAATGGAACAAAATACAGAATCCATAAATTGCTCCACACAAATATAGCTAGCTGATTTTGGGGGGCATTGGGATCAGCTTTATTTAGGTATAATTTACAAACAGTTAACCAAATTTAAGTGTTCAACTAGATGAGTTTTATATTATGAATTTAGTGTATAAGCAATAGCAGATTAAAAATATGGAACATGAAATCATCCCAAAGTTTCTTCATGCCACTTTTTGGAATATAACCTTCCCCCACTCCCAGCTGTCAACAACTAATGATCTGCTTTCTACTTCTATACTTTTGCCATTTCTAAAACTTCACATGGGACAATATAGTACTATAATATTTATATTGATATTTTTCCTTTTGAATTTCACCCATGTTGTTATTATTATTCTACTCAATGGAGCACATAGTCTTTTCAATAAATATCACTGAAGAAATTGAGACTCCAAATGCAACCCCCCCGCCCCCACCAAACTCCCAAAACACTAGCCCCATACATCAAATCAAAATGAACTCATAATGGATGATAGAATTAAGTACAATGTAAAATTATAAAACTTGTATTAGAAGATAATACTGTGGAAAACTTTTGGGATCTTGGCTTGGTGGAAAGTTATTAGACATAATACCAAAAGCATGATTCATTAAAAAAAGAATTGATGATAATTGAGTTGAATGAAAATTAAAAACAAAAACTGCTCCATGACAAGTCCTAATAAGGAAGTTGAAAGGAAGGTGAGGCAGGAGGTAGGTGTAACTGTATCCCAAGGTAGATCTTTATGCTGATGGAGCATGTGATAGTCACTACCTAGAATGTCCCCCAAAGGCCCATGCATTAAAAACTCAGTGGTGGTAACTTTAAGAGGTGAGGGCTAGGGGGAGGCCTTTAGCTCACTGTGGGTGTGGCCCTGAAAGGGATGTGGACCTGGTCTCTTGCTCTCTCTTTCCCTGACTTTTGCCTTCTGGTTACTATGAATTGAACAGTTTTGCTGAGCCGTGAGCACCCTACCATGATGAACTGCCTTACCAAGGGACCAGAAGAAGCAGGGCCAATCAACCATGGACTGAATTCTCCAGAACAGTGAGTCAAAATAAGCCTTTCCCAGGGCTGGGGATTTAGCTCAGTGGTGCTGCCACCTGCCTTGCAAGTGCAAGGTCCTGAGTTCGATCCCTGGTACCAAACAAAACAAAACAAACATAAACCTTTCCCTTTTAAAATTGATTATCTTGGGAATTTTGTTAAACTAACAGAAAGCTAGCACATATTATTTCTGAGTCTGGATTATGCTGGTTGTTACCTGAATCTACGCATGTGATTGAAGGGCACAGAAAAGTTCACACACTTTAGAGCAGTGCCAGTTTCCTGGTTTGAGTATTGTATTATCCTATGGATGATGTAATATTATGGGAAATGGAGCAAAGAGTACAAGGAATTTCTTGTACTATTTTTGAAACTTCCTGAGAACCCATAATTATTTTAAACATAAAAAGTTTAAAAACCAAAAAAGAAAACAAAGGGTTTGAGTGCAACGACTGGGATTTCTTCCCAACACTTCACTGACAGCTGTGAAAGAAAGTCAGGGTCAGGGGAGACTCACAGCTATGAGATGTTTTTCTCTTAATTGCAAGCATTTTGGAAATCAAGAAAGGATGATGAGAGCACAGCAGTAAAAGTGTCCAATCTTAGATGTGTTTTGATGTCTAAGAGGAAAAGGTCTACAAGAGTCAAGAAAACAACCAAGAAGCAAGTGGGAAGGGTAAGGTCAAAAAAGGGCCCACATTCTAAATATAAGTTCAGCCAGGGCTCACATTCATGGATAAGCACCTCTGCATTAGGGGAAAGTTGGTTTAAGGGGCTGAGAGCTTCTGAGAGGGCCTGAGCCTCAACAGTGGAGGCCTCCAGGGTCTGCTGCCATAGCATTGCCCCTCCTTGGACTCATGGATCTGAGTTGCATTAACAATGGAAATTATAGGGGAGTGTCATGATAGAAAAATAGATCATTCACTGAAGGGATATGTGAAATGATGAAACTTAAAGTGATACATCTCAGGGAAATAACAAAATATACTTCCAGATAAATGGTGGGTGGTGATAGAAGACCCTAACAATGAAGAGGAAAGGACTGGGTGAATAAGTAGGACAATGATTGCATTCTGGTCAGTGTGTGAGACCAAACTCATTTTAAAGAAAGAAATCTGCTACATGACATTCATTCATTCATTCATTCATTCATTCCACAAACCATCACTGAGCACCCTATGTAAAAATACCACATTAGATACTGGGATATAAATGTACCCTGGTTTCTGCCTTCCCAGACATGTCATTCTAGAAGGTACTAATTGTGAAAGATTTAACAAATAATAGCTCATTCAAATGTTGACTATTGTTAGGAGAGGAAAAAGAGGGCTTGGGGTTGGCTGGAATTGGCTATGAGCAAGGTGCACCAAGGTAGAAGCTGGAGGGAGGTACCAGTGCTGGTGCCTCCCTCTGTGGTCCTCCAGACTGTATATGCTGGGCCCCTTCACCACATTCTTGACCTTCAGTGAGAGTATGGAACCCTAGTGCTCAGGGCTCTTGATTGTAGGCAAGAGAAGTAGGCTGGCTGTCTAGGCAGGAAGGGATTTATTTCAGATTTGGGAGGTTGCAGAATCACCAGGAGAGTTGAGGGAACCAGGTTTGGCGGGCAGGTAGTGACAAGAAGCAGGTGCACTGGAATCATAGCAGGACACACCATGGGCCAGCCCAGAGAAGGCCCTGTCCTGGGGGCCGAGTGGTGCAGCTGTCCCTGAGACAAGTGGACTGTGGTTACTGACTCCAAGTCTGTGAGTGGTTTCTGCTGGGCAGTAGTGTTGGCCCACTGCAAGGCAAGGCAAGCAGTCTCTTGATGTCTGATCCTGCAACTGGAGGCTCACTTGCTCTCTCAGATGATATAGGGGTTTAAGTGCTGTGAGAAACCACTGTCCCTAACTGGCAATTTTCACTCCATGTAGATTTGTGGCTGGGTAGAAGTGGGAGCCAGTTGTTCATGGCTCTGGGCATATGGAGGAGTGTGTGGTGGGAATGAGGTGGGCAGTGGAGGTATGTGTCTAATTTTGCATACTAAAACACACATTGCATATATTTGAATACAGAATTAGTTCACCTATTAAGTTAAAACCATTTTTACAACATCAGGGTTATTCATTGATTATGTGGTAAGGAAAGCTGTCTCATGCCGGGAAAGCCAACATTTCTGGAGGGCAGTTTGACAATGCTTATCCAAAGACTTGAAAATAAAGCCCTTGACTTAGTGTTTCTCTGCTTGGGAATATAGCCTAAGGGTATAATTAGGGATGAGGACACAAACTTAACATTAAAAATACAGGACCTAACTGGAAATGTGTTGAAAAGATAGTATCTATTAGATACGATGCATGAGGAGGAAAAGTAGATCTGACTGGCTTAGACAAAAGACTCACCCTCCTGCCCATTTTAGGGTAGCTGGGCTTCAGAAATGGCTCAATACTGGAATATTACAATATCTGTTGATAGGTTCACACTTCTCAGTGTTGCTTTTTGTGTGTTGATTCTGATCCAAGGTAGCATGTCTTCTTATGGCTGAAAGCAGTTCCCAGGGCTCACACCTAGCGGTGTGGGCAATCTTTGTCGCAGCATTCTGAAGAGGAGCTCCAGGCACTCTCTGATTAGATGGGTGGAGTCACACGACCATCAAGACCTCCTGACACCACCCTTCCATAGATCTTCCCATTACCAGAGACTAGGTGTTCATTATTTTAGCCTGTTTGAATTACATTTCCTTAAACTGAACTTAAACTGATCTGAATACTCATTAATTTGGGGTCTATAACTTCTAACACATTTGAGAACAAGATTGGCCTGAAGAGAGAAAAGAGACTCTTCCATTGGCCTGAGGAATTTACCAGGATATGAAGCAGGGGAGGGCAGTCTCTCCAGAAAGTCTTCTGCCTCTGCAGGGGACCCTGGGAAGAGGGAGCCCCACTCCACAGGGGGAGTTGGAGCTGGATCAAGCACAGATCCAGAACATAACACCAGCTCATTTTGAGGCTGGTAGCAAAAACTCAGAACCTCTTTGCCCTGTTGTTGCAATTTCTAAAATGAACATATTGAAAAAAGAATGTAAGCTGAATATTTTGTGAGCTGTAAGTTTTGTTTGGTGAAAACCAAACAAAGACCACATGCACCAGGGCTGGAAAGCAGAGCTCAGTGGGCCTGCCTCTGTGCCGCACACAGGCTGGGACAGGCTTGCTCCTCTGGCTTCTTCTCCAAAGGCTCAGCCTACCTCTGGGTAGAGACTATTTTTGGCCTTGAAAAACTGGGTTTAAGATAAGGCCTTACTTGCCAAGTGTTGTGGGCTTCTATAGGAGGGGTAGCACCTGCAGACAAAAGTGACTGTAGGGTGCCAGGTGGTGCTGGTTGGGAGGGGATGTCCCTGATGTGCAAGATTCGGGGGCTGTTCTGCCCACACAGCCCACAGCACAAGTTCATGCTCATTTGCTCACTTCTGTCTCCCAGGCAGATTCTGGCACCATCAAGTGTGTTCTGTGTTGTGAGTGCATCCCTCAAAAATACCTGGGTAGAAAGTGGCTGCCAGATGGTGGGGCAGAGCTGAGCTCCACAGAACACTGCATGAGGGGAGAGGCCAGGTAGTGCCCAGGTGAGATCCAGGCTGCTCACTGCCCATTGGGTGCTACCAAGAATCTGTGCCTGACATCTTCATTGATCAGCTCCCTGTGAGCAAAGCCTTTTCTAGACCCAGACAAGCTTGCTAGGGTGGTTTGGGTTTATATTTCAATCCGACCATAAAACCGCACATTAGGAAAGGTATCTAATCAATTAGTTCTAATTAATTATGAACAGAGTGTGTCTCCAGCTGTGGGATGTGGTTTGTTTCCCACTGGCCATAATTAGAAAAGTTTAGTGACCATATAAAAATAAAAATATCTATGTGCAAGGGAGCTGTGGGTTAGAGAGCTAGAAAAAAGCAAGTGGTTAGAATTAGTGTTAAATGGTAGCTGAAATGCTGTAACCACTTCCCATAGATGAAGAAACAGCTGCCTTGATGGGGCCAGTGTGGCTCCAGGATGGCAACCTGGGTATGCTGAATGTCCCTGTCCACAGTCCACCTTCCCAAATCATTCATCTCTACTCTAGAGTTCCTCTTAGGGGCTATGGAGTGGGGCTGGGTAGCTGCAGCAGGAGCATGCATGCCAGGTGGTTCTGGACACAGAATGGCTGCACCATGGGGAAGTGCTAGAACTTAGCCCTTTGGCTAGTGCCCTGCCCAGGACAAGGAGGTCAGTCCCCTGCTAGGGGGACACCTGGGGCTCTCAGGGAATGTCAGGTATCAAAGGAACTTGTCACTCCTTCCATGGCCTTTGTGTCAATTGCTTTCATGGCACTGTAGTGAAATACCTGAGATATTAACTTATGCATAGAAGATATTTGTTATGGAGTTTCCCGTCTGAGTTCAGATGGATGCATTGTTTTGGGTCTCTAGAGGACCCAATGGTCAGAGCCATGTGGAGTGCACTGCTCACATTGGGGTGAGGCAGGGCCAGGGCCCCACACGCCCCTCAGAAGGCCTGCCTGGTGAACTGAGGACCTCCCACCAGGCCCACTTCCAGACAGCCCCACCTTGGGGACCAAGTCTTTCACACATTTCCTTTGGGTGACATTCAAACTCCAAGCTCAGCAGCCTCCCTGTCTGTGGGTTATAGCAAAGCAACTTCTTTGCTACTGGGCTCTTTCATGGACAGATTAAACCTGATCCACATCCATGATGTTTAGGACATCATTTGAGGATGAACAGCTGGCATGGGGCACCAGCCATCCCCAGACAGGAAGCAGGCAGGTTAGCGGATGTGCTGTGGATGGGGCAAAGTGGGCCAGGGCTGGAGGGAAATGAATCAGAGCAAATCCTGCTGCTCTCCAGTGCGCTCAGCTCAGAAGAATCCAGCCCTCTGACTTAGCCTGACCCTGTGCAGTGAAACAGGGCACTGGCATCGAAGAGACAGTGAGTGGTGCCCATGTGCAGCAGAATGCCTGGCAGGGGACACACAGAAGCACAGCAAGTGGGAGGCTTTGGTGCGATTGTGACTACAGAGTAGCATCAAGAAGTCTCAACTCTTGGCAGAGAATCTGTTAGCCTGGAGTTTCTTCCTATTTCCTCTTTACAAAGACAGAGGTGGGGGGGTACCCTCCAAGGCCACACTCCTTACTGGGTGCAACAGGGGCTGGGTGCTCTGGCAGCTGAGGGTGGGGCCCTACCAGTAGAGCTCTGTGTTCAGAGTGAGTGTGGCAGCAGAGTTAGGGTTCTGCCAGGCCAGCTCAGCCTTGGAGAGGTCAGCTGGGACCCCAGGGTGTGGGTGACACAGTAGCAAAACCCTGTGACACAGTTACAACCTTCGTTCCAGTGGTAGCACTATCTCAGGCCTTCTCATCCCATGCACATTGCATCCAAAGAGAATCCACCCCAGGATGGCCAGCTGTCTCCACTCATCCTTCTGTTACTTTAGAAAGCCTCTCATTTCAGCTGGGCCAGTAGTGCATGGCTGTAAATCCAGCACTTGGGAGGCTGAGGCAGGAGGATTATAATTTTGATTCCAGTCTGCATATAGTAAGACCTTGTCTCAAAATAATAAAATAAAATGAAAAAAAATAAGAAGGGCTGGAGATACTCCTCAGTGCAAAGGCCCTTGTTTAAATCCGTAATAACTCCCCCATATCCCCCCCAAAGAAGATCTTATGTCTAATGTTACATTACGTTAAAGACATCCTTCAGGAGGATGCAAAAGACCTCTACATTGAAAATGACAGCACTTTGAAAAAAGAGATTGAAGAGGATATAAGAAAATTGAAAAACATCATTTGTTCCTGGTTAGGAAGAACCAATATAGTGAAAATGGCCATGCTTCCAAAACTGCTATATAGATTTAATGCAATACTGATTGAAAACCCAACAGTATATTTCACAGAACTAGAGAAAACAATCCAAAAATTCATTTGGAACCAGAAGAGACCTAGAATAGCAAAAGCCATTCTAGGCAACAGAGAAATGACAGGAATCCCCACCTTGAAACTATACTACAAAGCCACTGTGATAAAAAAGCATGGTACTGGCAAAGAAACAGACCTGAGGATTAGAAGATGCAGAAACAACTACAGACATACTCAACCACATCATCTTTGACAAAGGAGCCAATCATCCTCACTGGAGAAAGATAGTCTATTTAATAAGTGGTGTTGGAAAAACAATTTCAACCTGCAAAAGATTAAAACTAGAACCATATCTATCACCATGCACTAAACTAAAATCAAAGTTGATTAAAGATCTAAATATTAAGACAGAAACACTAAACTTTCTAGAAAATAAGTTAGGTAGAACTCTTGAAGATATTGGCATAGGAAAAGACTTTATGAACAAAACCTCAGTAGCATGGGAATTAGCACAAAGAATCAACAAGTGGGATCTCATATTAAAAAGCTTCTGCACTGTAAGAGAAACCACCAACAGAGCTAAGAGACAACCTACAATGGGGAAAAATTTTTATCACCTGTTTCTCAGACAAAGGACTGCTATCTAGAATATATAAAGAACTTAAAAAAATCAGACCCCACAAATTTAAAGACCTAATTAAAAATAAGCATCTGAAATGAACAGACATCTCTCAGGCAAAGAACTAAAAGCAGCAAATAAACATATGAATAAATGTTCAGCACCACTGGTCATTAGAGAGATGCAGATGAAAACAACACTGAGATTCCACCTCACCCCAGAAAGAATGGCTGCTATCAAGAAATTAACCAATAACAAATGTTGGCAGGGTTGTGGGGAGAAAGGAACCCTTCTCCATTGTTGGTGGGAGTGCAGACTGGTGCAACCACTGTGGAAATCAATATGGAAAAAACTCAAAAAACTAAGATTAGAGGTCCCATTTGACACAATTATTTCTCTACTGGGTATCTTCTCCAAAGAATTAAAAGAATCATACCACAGTGATATATGCACACTCATGTTTCTAGCAGCACAGTTTGTAAGAGCTAAAGCTGGCTAACACCCCAATTGCCCATCAACTGGAGACTAAATAAAGAAAATGTGGGTTTTTAAAATGGAGTACTACTCAGCTATAAAGAATGAGAAATTAGAGACATTTATAGCTAAATGGATGCACATGAGGATGTACTCTTAAGTGAAATAAATAGGACACGATGCCTCCTCCCCCTCCCCAGCACAGAGGAGGTGAGCCACTTGCAGCACCCAGGAGGAGGCTTCCGGGCCTCCATACCGCTGCCACCACCAGTGCAGAGGAAGTGAGACATGCGGGTGCCAACACCAATATTCCCGTCCCCCCCAGTTGAAATGAGAAGACATGTAAACAAGTCTCAAAGCCAGACTTTCATATCAGCTAAAGCAACCCCAAAGGGAAATGAGATGGAAGACTGTGACAGTCAACCACCTGGAATCCTTGAACTGACAACAAAAGAGGATCTGGAAAAAATGAAAACAAATAATTTCTCAGATAACAACAGAGATTGTGCCCATAGTGTAAGATATGATTAATAAATCTAGAGAGGACACAGATAAAAAATAGAGGAGCTGAGGAACATGATGGAATCCCAACATAGGAAACAAATGGAATCAATAAAACAGATGCAAACAGATTTCCAGGAGATTAAAAATGCCATTGAAAGTTTACACAGCAGAATGAGCCAATGTGAGGACAGAATCTCAGATTTAGAAGATAAAATTGCAATTAGTGACCAGGAAAGGAAAAATTGCTTTAAAATTGTAAGGGACCATGAGAAATCAATCCAGCAGCTGTTAGATGATGCAAACAAGAATAACATCAGAGTGGTTGGAGTCAAGAAAGAAACAGGAGAGAGTGCAGATGACATAAAAAAATCTGTTCACAGAAGTGATGGTAGAAAACTTTCCAAGCAGGGGAAAAGAACTTGACATACAGATAAGTGAGGCATATAGGACTTCAACTAGCCTTGATGAAAAAACATTTCCACATAGGAATACAATAGTTAAGATTCCAGAAACCCAACAGAAGAACAAAATTCTACAAGCAGTGAGAGAAAAGAAACAAATCACATACAAAGGAAAGCCCATGAGAATCACAGCAGACTTCTCAATGCAAACCCTCAAGGCAAGAAGAGCTTGGAGTGATGTATTTCAAGCCCTAAAGGAAAACAGCCTCCAACCCAGATTGATGTACCCTGCAAAACTATCTTTCAAAATTGATGGAGAAATAAGATACTTTCATGACAAAGAGCTTCTTAGGAACTTCAGGAATACCAAACCAGCACTCCAAAAAATTTTAGACAATATCCTGGGAAAATCAATGAGGATCACAACCCCAAGAAGCCCAGCAGAATGAACCTGTTGGGTGCGACAAGAAAATTAAACACAAAGGGGGAGAAGCCAACAAAAAGAAAAAGTTATGACAATGATAAGTCAATAAGTATCTGTTATAACCATCAATGTTAATGGTCTCAATTCACCTATCAAAAGAAATAGACTGGCAGAATGGGTCAAGAAGCAAAATCCAACAATATGCTGCTTACAAGAAACACATTTAACTAAAAAAAAACCCTCATAGACTGAAAGTTAAAGGGTAGGAAACAATACTCCATGTGACAGGAATCCCCTGCCCCCCCCCCCCCCAAAGCAGGAGTAGATATCCTCTTTGCAGATCAAGTGGATTTCAAAACAAAATCTGAAACACTTCTGGTCCCAAGAATTACAGATAAGGGACACTTAACTTGTATGTACAAATCTATTGTGAACATGTGTTTTCATTCTTCTTAAGTAAAAATTAAGAACAGAACTGTTGGTTCTTAACAGTAATACAAGAAATTTCTATATTGTTTTCCAAAATAGTTTTGTCATTTTACGTTTGCATTAGCAGTATTAGACAGTTGTAACTGGTTCACACCTAAGCTGACATTTGTTCTTGTAAAACTTTTAACTTCATCTCCCTAATGAGGGTATAATATGATCTTCTTATTGTACTGATTAGTATTTTTCTGATTCTAGTGTTGCACACCTTTCCTTGTGCTGTGCTGGCTATTTATGATCTTATTGTGTCTACTTTTTAATTGGGTTGTCTATTAATGAGCCATAAGAGTTCTTTATATATTCTGGTCTTAGGTTATATGTATTAAAAATATGGTCTGTTTAAGGACTACTTTTCATTTTCTTCATAGTGTCATTTAAAGTTCTAAATTTTGATGGAATCTCATTTATCAATTTTTTTCTTTTATACATCATGTTTTTTGTATCCTAGGAAATTCTTGCTTTCCCTAAATTCATGAACATTTTCTCTTATAATTCCTTCTTAAAGTTTTATAGTTTTAGTCTTTCATATTTAGATTCATAGACTCTTCCAAGTTATTTTTATGTATGGAAATAAAGGGTTGAGGTTAATTTTTTACATACAGATACCAGGTGTTCTAGTACCATTTGCTGAAAACACTATCTTTTCCTTGGCTCTTGAATTGAGTTTATATTCTATAAAATGTTAATGTTAAATAATCTTTCAAAACTCAGTGGACCATATATGTGTGGTTCTATTTCTAGATTCTCTGTTTTATTCCATTCATCTATATGTCTTTCCTTATGCCAACACTGCCTTGATTACTGTAGCTTTAGAGGAAGTCTTAAAATTAGGTACTAAATGTCTTCTAACACTGTTCTTTTTTCTTTTCTTTTCTTTCTTTTCTAGGTCCTTTGTACTACTACATAACTTTTAAATTTCAATATCCAATTCTTCATTTATAGCAAGTATACGTACACCTGACTTTTTATATATACCTCATGTTTTCTAATCCTGCTAAATTCAAATACAAGTTCTAGGGGCTCCTAGAGATATCTTAGTATTTTCTCTGTAGATGATCATTTCATCTACATGTAAAGATTTTACTTCTACCTTGCCAATCCTATGCTAATTGTGTCTTTTTATTGCCAGACTCTTTTGGTTTGGGCCTATGTTTCAAAGTTTACTGGATAGATTAAGAGTCTGCATATCTGGCCTTGTTCCCCACCTTAGGGAGAAAGCATTGTATCTTTTCCATTTATATAAGGCATTTTTGCTGCAAGTATGGAGTACATGGCTTATCTGGTGAGACGGTTCTGTTCTACTTCTAGTCTCATGTTAGCTTTTACCATGAACAGCTGTAGAATTTAGTCCAACATTTTTTCTGCAACTACTGACAGGATCATATGGCTTTTTCCTTTCCTCTGTTAAAATGATGACTTTTGGAGGTGGATCTTCCAATGCTGAACCAACGCTGCCATCCCTATAATAAAACATCTTTCTACATACTGCCAGATCTGACTTCTAATAGTTTGTTTTGCTAAACAAATTTCTATCTATGTTCATACTTTTTCTTCTATTATCTTTATCCAGTTTTAGTATTAGCACAATGTTGATTTCCTAAAATGAGGGGGAGAAGTGCTCCTCCTTTCTTCTGCTTTCAATGTTTGATATAATTTATCAATTAAAATGTATATGAGCCTATTGTTGTCATGTACATAGGTTTTCAAGCTAGGAATATACTTTCTTTAATAGGTGTTATTCAAATTTTGTATTTCCTCCAGAGTCAGTTTCATTAATTTGTCTTCCAAGGTACTTCTTAGAAGTTGTCCAATTTATTTCAAAAAAGATTTTTGAAATATGCTTTCTATATCCTTTTAAATTCTGTAAAATCTGTGGAAATGTCCTCCAAATTTTGATATTGTAATTTTAAAAATGTATAATTGATATTGTGTAATAGGAAGAAAAGGTCTAAAGGAGTAGGGGAAATGAGAGGGGTAGGGGAAAGGAAAGAAGGGAAAAGAAGAAATATGAGAAAAGAAAAAAAATGGAAACAAAGTCTTTGCAAATAGGGAAGGGTGCAGGGCTGAAGAGAGGGCAGGGGAAGGGGAAAAAAATAAGAACCAAGATACACCATGTAAAGGTACAAGATTCCAATGATGAATGTAACGGTATTTTATACCTAAAATGCACTAATAAACTTAATGAAAAAAAGAAATAAATAGGACGCACATATGTAAATACTGAATAGTTTCTTTGATATAAGAAACTGAAAGTGTAAATAAGGGTTAAAATGAATAATTGATAATGTGAAATAGGAAGAAAAGGTCCAAAAGTGTAGGGGAAGTGGGAGGAGTAGGGGAAAAGAATGAAGGGAAAGGAAAAAATATGAGAAAATAATGGAAACAAAGCCTTTGTAAAAAGGGAAGGATGAAGGGTTTGAAGAGAGGGCAGGGGATAGGGAAAAAATAAGTACCATGATACATCATGGAAAGGTACAAGTTCCCAATGATGAATGTAAATGTATTGTATACCTAAAATGTACCAATAAAAGAATTTAAGACAAAAAAACAACAACCAGAAAAAAAGAAATCCTTCAGGGATCACCACCTCCATGTGGTTCTGGGGTGATCATTAACAGATGATGCTAATAATGCTAATAATGAGCAAAGCATTCTTTGATCATGTGAGTCTTGAGAGTCTTAGAAAACCTTGTCCTGTACAGACTCTGCAGGGTCCTGTTGAACTTGGCTCAGTTTGGTGTGGCCCCTCTTCTGTGCCAGGGGACCTTTAGGCACTGAGCTCACAACTCCCTCCCTAGACTGAAGCTGCTGTGTCTGAGGCCAGATGCCACCAAATAGGCTCAGCTGGTGGCAGGCCAGTCCCCACCCTCAAGGTCTTGGTAGCTTTGGAGGGGACACTGTTCCTGCAGCATTGCCTCAAATGCTGCTGCTTCTGCTCCACATCTGTATTAACTGATGTATGGGCCATGGCCCTGTCTGGCCCATCAGTGACAGACAGCAGCAACTGTCCCAGGGGCCAGGCGAGGGGCTCAGAGTTTTCACACACTTGACTGAGACTGGGCTGCTCTCCCCAGGGCTCAGCTCTGTGTCCAGCTCATGGCCTCAGGTCAGCTTCCCTGAAGGGTGTTCAGCTGTGCTCTCAGTGGTGACCTTGTCCCCACAGGCCAGCTTAACACTGTGGCCCCATGTTCATTTTTTTTACACTAGGGATCGAATCCAGGGATGCTCTATTACTGAGCTACATCCAGCACCCTTTTAATTTTGAATTTTTAGACAGGGTCTGTATAAGTGGCCTTGAGCTTTCCATCCTCTGCCATAGCTATGTTCACAGGCGTGCACCACTATGTTGGCTCTGTATCCTTTCCAACCTTGTGTTTAAGCTTGTCTGTATGCATGGGTTTTTTTTTCACCATTTCTATGTGTTTAGAGCAAGCGATGGTAGAGAGGGGTGGAGGATAGATTTCAGCTTTTGTTCTGTGCCCATTTGCTGGGATCCTCAGAATTGCTTTCAGATGGCTTTTCTGTATGTTTCTCCTTCCGTGCCTGAGGCTGTTTCTTTCTGTCTGCCTAGAATACTTTTGTGCTATTAAAATGGATGACCCCTGAGCTCTGAGAAGTGAAGTCTCTGGGATGCTTACTTGCTGCTCAGGTTGTGCCTGGTGCAGACAGGCAGAGTGCTCTGCTCTGGGAAGGTGTTTGGAGACCTGGTCCCTTCTCATCCTGTAACATTTTCCTCAGAGGCCTCCCAAGTGCCTTTCTTTGGGGTCCCAACTGTGAGATTTCTCACAACAATTCAAACTCATATTTCACAACTTTTATTTTAACTGTAACCCTTCTTTGTGTCTCCAATGTGCTGGCCACACTGCCAATTTTGGATTTTCCAACATCCACATCATGTGAGTCAGTTCCTTAAAATAAGAATCTTTGTCTCTGTCTCTTTTTGTCTCTCTTTCTCTCTGTCTCTGTGTCTCTATCTCTGTCTCTCTCTGTTGTTCAATCACTATCTGCCTGTTCCTTTCTTCACACATACTGGGACCCTTGGATCTGTGCAGGGGGTGGGAGGGATGGTCAGTGTGTGGAGTAAGGATGTACAGGAGATCAGAGACAGCCAGGCTCTTTCAGAAAGCTAAAAGGTAAGTAGCCAATGCAGGATGTGTAGTGAGGGGGAAAGGTGAGGAGGAGGAAGAGGGGATGGTCCAGTCTGGAGCACACAGGGCTGGTCAGCCTCCCCAGAGGACTTCCGGGTCCTTTATTCCAAAGATGAGCAGAAGCTCCTGAGGAGCTTAAGTAGAGGAGTGGCCTGCTCAGATTTGTGTCTTTGAAGGGTCACATTAGGTGAGGAACAGATGTGACAGGGTCCAGGCTGCAACTACAGCTCCTGGCTGCAGGGGTGGGGGTGCTGGGTCTGGGGAGAGTGTGGATTCGAAGAGCACTCTTCCTCATTCTCCGAATGGCTCAGAGCACCCAAGCAACTGGGCATTAGGACCACCTCTTCCCTTGGCCACATACCACTCCTCAATTGGCTCTGGTCTGTTTGGAAGCACTGAGCACCACCTGACATGCCACTCCACTCATTTCCTACCACAATAAACACTAGTTTGCTTGGTGAACTGCATTTGCTAGGTGACAACCAGGAAGAGTTTCATTCTCCCCAGTGGGTCTCGAGCTCGCTACCTCCCCCTTCCTCACTTTGCAGTGGCATCTCACTTCCTGTCACCTCTGAAAACATTTGCTCTAATTCAGTAGAAATTGGGATTCCATAGTGGACTGCCAGGTTTACCTCTGCTCACTTCCCACGCTCTCCTTTCCTCCCCCCCTCTATCTCCTTCCAGTTCCTTCAGGGTTGGAGGCTGGGGAGGTCAGAGGCAGGAGACCTAGGGCTTGGTGCTGGGTTATAGGGTGCAGACTTGCTCCTGTGAGGGACTCATAGATCATCTCTGGAGACTCCTGGAAGGGCTTTCTGTGCTTCCTCTGCCTTAGCAGACCCATCTCAGGGGCCTTTCACCCTAGGAAGCAGCCAGTTGAGGAGGAGGCAGTGAACACATGAGGCCCAGACCATTGTGAGTCACATAAACCTCATCATGGACTTCCCTGCTCAGGAAAATCTCAACATTCGTACTCCAGCAGGGCCAGGCCCGCCCCCACCTTCATGTGATTCCTGTTTGCCCTTCCTATAACCCAGGAGACACCAGCCCCACTCTCCCAAGGACTATGGGGAGTTCTTCTAAGACAGCTGGGGACCAGGACCCTTGAAGCCCAACCCTCATCCACTTAGGACATAGCATCCTTCATATGAGACCATCCAGCTCCTCCAAAAGCACCCTCTGGGGCCTCTCACCATGCTAGGATGGAGGTAGGGAGGTGGTCACACTGTTCTCTCTGTGAGGGAATCTTTTTTCAGGCTTCTCTCACCTCCAGGTCAGAGGTGGGCAGTGTGTTGAGAGCAGAAGGGCCAGGGCTGTCTAAGGCTAAGTGTGGAATATGGTAATATGTGCCACCCACTGGCCCCAGCACAACATTTTTACAATATCTCTGAAAAATCCAGGACACAGAATATACAAATAATTTAAAATTTTTGATTTCCCCCTAGAAATAAGAGTCTAATAAAGACAAAGGATTGATTTGTTCATCTGTGTCTGTAGTCACTAGAACAGATCTAGCTCAGAACACATGGTCATATTGTTTGAATGAACAAATGCATGTGAACCAGTGTGGCAACTATGAAGAGGAACAGCAGGAGGGACTGCGTACAGTTCCCATTGAGCCCTGGCTCCTGGCAATTGCATACTGTTCACTGGGGAGACAGACTCCTGGGGACATGGGTGGGTAGCAAACTAATGCTGTCATATGGATGCAGAGGGAGAGCACTCAGGTCTGGGATCTGCATGATAACCTGATTCTGTGATTTGAAGTCTCAACTGAGGTTCCTTCTTGCTAGACCTGAACAATGTTTTATATGTTGTCTTTTGTTTGTATTATATGGGTACAACATTATTAGATTGAACCACCTGTCTGGGTCCTTGTATCCATGATTATGTACCTAGAGATGACCTTAGCGCTCCCACAAATTCTGTTGTGTGTTGTGGTCCTTGCATCTTCCCAGCCTCTGTCAGATCAACCATGGCCTGGCTTTGCTGTGCTGCTTCTTGGGACCTGTTTTTAAATCAAAGACTTCATCCCTGCTGCAGCTCCTCCTCTGTGTCCTGGCCTGCAGAGAACAGCCAGGAGCAAGGCTTTCAAAGCTTCCAGTGCTCTCATTTCCAATTGCCTGGTGATAGGAAGCCTTCTGGCACTTTGAAAAGATGTAGTTATGATAAAATTGAGAGGTCACTGTCAAGACCAGTGAGGTCTGAGATTTTTACCTTGTCTATCTGCTAAGCAATTAGTTTCATGGATGTTGACAGAAAAGAATCAGACTCATAGATCAGAGATGAAATATTATATTTCTACAGTAAAAGCAGCAGCCAGACTGTCAGAATCATTTTTCTGGTTTCCTTGCCCCAAGTGCTATCGTGGCAGCACTGCAGACCTCAATCTTTCCTATGAATATAGTGGGCTTGTGTTGCTGTTGAGAAGCACAGGCCAAGTACCACTGCTCTTTGCAAGTAGCAAATACTGTAGCAAGTGGCAGGTGCATAAGGTTGGTGGTCATGCTCTGGTCACCTTGACCTACTTAGGTGCTACTGAAACTGCTCAATTTCTGAAGACTGAGCCATTGTGCAGTCTGGCACACTCAGCAAGATTGTGCAGGGACAACAGGCTCTTGGAAGACTCATTCTCGACAGGTTCATGTTATGAGTCCTTTCCAACTTTTCTAGCTTCAATAATCTCCTAAGGATACTTCTGGCTTCTCAGCCTCATTTTGTAGAGGCATCACTGAGCTGAGATTCTGGGACACTGGAGCTGCTGCCAGTGGATCTTGGCTCTGAGCCTTATAGGAATTAACCCCACACCTCAGAGGTTACGCTTCTCCATATCCATGTCTCTCCATAGTCTCTTGAGTTTTTTTGCTCTAAATTACTGTCCTGAAATCTTTCTGATGTGTTGTCTTTCTAGTTTTGCTTTAAAAACTAAACCTGGGACATTTTGGACTCTTCCAGGAAGCAAAGATAGGAGAGAAGTCAGGTTCGGGCATAAAAAGAACTGGCTTGCTTCATTCTAGCAAGATCTCTAAAGAACAATCAAAAAAGGTAGGAGATGATAGAGAGAACCATGAGGCCAACACTGCAATTCCTAGTGAATGAGTGAGGACCTCAGCTGTTCAATCCTAATGTTCTCACTTGAGTCTATTTCCCAGCAGAGGCTGGCATGATAAAGCAAAACTCAGGTAACATACCATCCCTCCCATGATTTCCATTATATTCACAGTTTCCAGCTCGACACCACAGCTGATAAGGCTCACTATGATGCCAGCACAGCCCCAGCTTTATTACAATTCAACTCTGGCCCTGTTGGATTTCCTCCTACTTTTAACCCAGACCCCTCTATCTGTAAATGTCTCTTCTGAAAGAAGACATTTGTCACCTGAATTCACTTGAGTGCCCCACTAGTTATTTTCCAATGCCAACTCTGTTTGTCTCCATGTCACTAAGTTCATGTGAAAGGCACTAACAGGTTTTTTGTTTATTGTTACCCATGAAAGCCAAGCCCTGGGCCCTTGCTCCTATTGGAGAAAGCTGGCCTTTATGTGAACTGGTGGTGTGAGTTGTTTCTTCCTGGCCTAGAATGTGCTGGCCTGGGGCCTTCCCAGGGCAGGTGTTGCCCTGCTTCCTTACCTTCTGCTTGTTCCTGCCCCTGCCTTACAACTGTGGTTAATGCCTCAGCCCTGACACTCTGCATGCTGTGACATGCAGTGCTCAGCAGCTGTCAGCCAGGCATCTGTATCTGGCACTGCTCATTGCACTCATACGTTTAGCAGAGATTGTGCAGACTTCAATGGATACTGGGACAGAGTGCAGACCAGCCTCTGCCCCTCTACAGCTCAATTATGGAGAGAGGATGATAGTAACAGGCTAACTAGATGAATAATCATTTGAGTCACCTCTTTTCCTTCCACTTGCACCTCTTCCCATGCATCTAGAAGGTTCTTAGAGAGAACCCCTTCAGGCCCCCTCTCAGGCTTACCTGCTCCTGATAAAACTCGATGCCACTGACTTTTGGTTTTTACAATGTGGCCTCCACCAAAGCAGCCAAACATAGACACCCATAGAACATGGGACCTGAGAACTGATTTGACCTCTGAACACATTCTGTGTCCTAGATGTGGAAAGACACTGAAAAATAAATTAGAAAATTAAAGTTCTACTCCTAAATCTTCTTTGTACTAACTGTGTGACTTTGAGCAAGTTGTTTAAAGTCAACTCTGATCCTCTCTTTTCTTGTCTGAAAAATGGAGACACTAATATTTTCTCTAAATACCTTTGAGGGGAACTCTAGGTAGAGCATAAAGGTGTACACACATGATCATCTTTTCAGTGTGATTGTTTAGCTTTCAAAAAGCAAATGGCAAGTAGTTCTAGCCCTTTAGGAGATGGACAGACACACTGGGTTTGTCTCACTATCTGTTACAAGTATGGTTTGGTGTGAACCCAGTGTAGAAGCTTGGCTTTACCAAAGACTGAGATACTAATCTTGTCAAGCCTTTTTTTTCCCCACTGCTAGGATAAAAAAAAACACAACAATTCCAGCAGCATAGATTCACAGCAATGTTGAGGAATAAAAAAGCTACCAGCTTTTGATGACATCCAGAATAAAAGTCAACTCTACTGAGGTTTTGCTAAAGACTCCATGCCTCCCTACTCAGGCCTTTACTAAAGAGGGGCCGTCTGTCACTTTCCATCCTGAGATGGCCTGAGAGCCAGGCAGGGATAAAGGAGCCAACAGCACAGAGCCCAAACTGCCTGGTCATTCCTGGAGCTCTGGGGACCCAACATGACCCTGATGTTGAGGATAATTCTGCATGGTGAGCAAGACAATGACAGTCACACTGGTAAACAGATAACTGAGTAGTGAAAAATGTTTCCTGCAAAGCATTGTGAATATGGCATTTATGGACTCAAGTTGTTACCAGGATATTTATAGACTGGATGCAAATGTAAAACATATGGTGCAGTCTTCCAGAAATACCCTCTCAATTAGGGTGTGCACAGTGCTCAGCTGTGCTGCTCTTTCCTCTGAAGATGCTCTCCAGAATATTTGTAAGGATATCTCTCAAGTTTGCAGAAAACAGGGTGGACAAGTGTTGCTACCTTTGACTAAAGGCTATTTCTCTTTGCTTGGCTGTCCTTTCTGTCCTTTCTGTCCTTTCTTCTGGCCCATCTAGAGGTGTGTTCTGTGGGGGAATTGAATGGTTGGATGTTTTTCTTCTCTTTCTGTTCTTTGACATGTGGAGATCATTGTGTGGGATGTGGCTGGAAACTTTGAGATCAGATTTAAAAATCATCTGGTATAATGTCCTATGTCTCTCTTACCTTCAGTTTGTGCAGGGCTGGAAGCTACCAATAGCAGAACATGCTTTTCACCCTGCCCTTGGTCTACCACTGCCACTGCTGAAATGCATTTCTTGTCTAGAACATTTCCCTGGGGACAGGTGTCCAGAGTCAACCTACAGAAGCCACACCTCATCCTGAGAATGACCTTCTCTGCAGACAGTGTGCAGTTCAAGGAAAGGTCAGCATAGTGCAGTCAGGGTAGCATGTGTGTGGAGCCCACACAACTCAAGACATGCGTGAAAGCACAAATCCTCCAGCAGATATGCAGAGGAGAGTGGTACACAGCTATTCATATAAAGTTTCCTCAGACTAGTTGATTTTCTTGGGCATGAAGAATATACATGGGTTTTATCACACCATTTAAAGCTGTGATAATTAACTGATTGTGTCAACTTGAGTAAGAAATGCCCAGCTAAATTGGATCAGCACAGTTCTGAATGTGACTGATGGGATTTACTGGAGACAGAAGATCCACCCTAGGGTGGCTTGTCACCTGAATGGTGTAAAGGGAAAACAAAGAAGGGAGGCTTGCATCTGTTTCTTTGGAGGAGCTCTAGTCTTCAACTTCACCTTCACCTTGGATGTCATCTTCAGCCTTCTAGCCCAGATCCTTCAACCTCTTGATATGGGCCCACATGGCACATTACAGTTTGCTCCAGCCTTTAAGTAGATCCTTTAGATCTCCAGTGCATAGATAGACCTTTTGAACCTTCCACACCTGACTCTGTGGGTAGCCATTGTAAGCCAATCATGTAAATTCTTATATATTTGCATATCTTGCATTAAATCTGCTTCTCTAGTAAGCACTGACTAATATGAATGGTAATAGCCAAAGCATTTAAGCTTTTGGAGAAATGGAGGAATATAAATTAATGTAAGATTTTTCAGAAAGTCAGGTGTGTCAAGCATCGAGCAATAGCTCGTATTTTGGCATCGGCATTTCAATTTCTAGTCATACTTCCACATAAATTGCCTAAAATGGACATGGTTCTGTGCCTAGGATATTATCTGTATTATTGTTGTATATATGCATGTGTGTGTATTCATGTGTGCCAGTGTAAGAAAGACAATAAATACATATTTGGGATCAGAAAAATCATTCAGTAAACTCTTAGATAGCTATTAAGAGACAATTATATATATTAAAATCAAGCTTATTTGAGATTACATAAAAATGGTCTTTATGATAAACTATTGGTTTTAAAAGTAAGATGAGCACAGCGACCAGCCTGTGCATGGTGAGGACCTCAGAGGGGTGAAGCCCCCACTGGGTCCCTGCACTCTGCCCATAGCGACCAGCTTAGCCACGTGGGTACTTGCAGCACCCTCCCCCCAGCCCCCAGCCTCCTGGCTGTGCTGTTACCTGGTTCCACACTACAGAGGGACAGGGGGTCATAAAGGCCATTCATTGTCCTGAGCTCCAGAAGGTAGAGCAGAAGTGAACGACAGAAAAAGGGCCTCTCTCAGGCTCCTCGATGAAAACTGAAGCCCACTGGAAAAGTGAAGAGAATCTCTGCAATAAAGGCACACCAGACCACTGTACTTGGTAAGTTGGAGGGATCATCACCTCCCATCAGAACCTGTACTATCCTCAGGGGAAGAGCAGCTGGAACCTGCAGTAGAACCTTGCAGAGTTCAACCCTGCAGGAGGACAGGGAGCTCATCTTGGAACTAGCAGCCAGAAGTCTGCCTGAATCTCACGGGTCTGCTACTGGCTTGCTGAGAGTCATTGACTTATATCTGCACATGGCTGCCCACATTGTCTATTGTGACAGCAGAGACATACTCTGAAGGAGACCCTTCATTTTTATTTTTTATTTGCTATGTGCAAAAATTTTTTTTCTCTTATTTTTAATTTTAATTTTTTCTACTCCTTTCAAATTTTTATTTGTCTCTTTTTTCTTTCTTTTCTCTTTTCTTTCACTCATTCTCTTGTTGTCCCACATTGTTCTTCATCGCCCTTTTTGTTCCTGTTCTGGACCTAATTTGGATTTCTTCTTTATTTTTCTTTTCTTCTCTTTTTCCTTCTCTTGATTGTCATTAGTTTTAAAGGAAAGTAATTACAGTTTCTAGCCTCCCTATTGCTGTTAGGTTGCTCTGTTCTCATCTTTGTTCTTTCATTCTGCCTTTTCATCTTGTCTTCAACAGTTTCTAAGAATTTGCATGATCTTCCTGTGTCCTCTGGCCTCACTGCCAACCTTTCCCTATCCTATCTATCCCTCCCTCCCCAACTCCTTCTCACTCCCCAACCCAAAGAGTAAAACTGTTATATTGAAGAGTTTAATCACTATAAACATATGTTGGTCTGGTCCTCGGTTTTGATTTAATTCACACAGTTGAGGTGATAGATGAATAACTACCACAAATTGTCATTTTCTAAGCTGTGCTTGATGCTATGGTATTGCTGATTGTATCATTTGGACTAAGGTATTGTGATTGCCTTCCTGGTATAATGAAAATGAGGTAGCCTAAGAGTCACTAGAGACTTAAAACCTAAAGACCAGCTATATCTGGAAGACACCTCTGAAAAGCAATCATTCCACAAAGGGTTCTAAATACAAGCAACAAAGATACTTACAATAAGCAATTCTGAAGGATCAATCCAGGAATTAAACCAAGGACAGTACCAAAAACAAAATGAGAAGACATTTAAGCAAGTCACAAACTCAGACTTCCACCCCACCAAAGGCAAATTCTGAGGGAAATGAGGTGGAAAAATATGATAATCAACCACCTGGACACACTGATCCGATAGCACAAGAAGTAACAAAACAGATGAATGAGGCTCTAGAAAAATTCAAAACAGAAATAATTTCCCAGATAACTACAGAGATGGTGAGCAGAGTGAAAGACATCATTAGAGGCTCTGGAACAGAAACAGATAAAAAACCAGATGACCTCAGAACCATGCGGGAAGCCATGAATGCCCAGCATAAGAAAGAAATGGAAACCATGATCACCAAGATGAGAAAGAAATGGAATCCATGAAACAGATTCAAACAGATATCCAGGAGATTAAAAACTCCATTGAAAGTATTCACAGCAGATTAAGGGAATGTGAAGATAGAATATCAGATATAGAAGACAGGATTGTGATTAGTGACCATGAAAACAGAGATTTCTTAAAGGACCAAGAGAAATCAATCCAGCAGCTGCTAGATGATGCAAAGAAGAAAAACATAAGACTGATTGGAGTCCACAAAAAAACAGGACAAAGTACAATAGACAGAAAAAACCTGTTCACAGAATAGTGGAAAACTCCCCAGACAGAGGTAGAGAATTGAACATACAGATAAGTGAGGCATATAGAACTCCAACTAGCCACGATCAAAAAAGTCTACACCTAGACATATAATAGTCAAGATCCTAGAAACTCAACAGAATCACAAAATCCTACAAGCAGTTAGAGAAAAGAAACAAATCACCTACAAAGAAAGCCCATCAGAATCACAGCAGAATTCTCAACACAAACCCTCAAATCAAGGAAATCCTGGAGTGAAGTATTTCAAGCCCTAAAGAAAATAACTTCTAACCTAGACTGTTGTATCCTGCAAAATTATCTTTCAAAATTTATGGGGAAATTAGATACTTCCATGACAAAGAACACCTGAGAAATTTCATGAACTCCAAACCAGCACTCCAAATAATTCTAAACAATATCCTAGAAAAAGACAATGAAGGTCTCAACTCCATGAGACCCAGCAGAGACAAGGCACCACACAAGGTAAGACACTAAAGCGAAAGGGGGGAAAATAAGAAAAGAGCCAACAATAGGAAAACATCATGACAAGGATGAGTCAATATCGATGAATTATAACCCTCAATGTTAATGGCCTCAATTCACCATCAAAAGAAATAGACTGGCAGAATGGATTAAGAAGCAAAATCCAACTATAAGCTGTATACAAGAAACACACCTAACTGAAAAAGAAATTCATAGACTGAAAGTAAAGGGATGGAAAACAGTTCTCCCTGAGACAGGAACCTGGAAAAAAGCAGAGGTAGCAATCTTATTTGCAGGCAAAGTAGATTTCAAACAAAAACTAATTAAGAGAGACAAACATAGTCACTACATCCTTGTGAAGGGAACAATCCAAGAGGAAGAAATGTCAATCATAAATATATATGCACCAAATATGAATGGCCCCAACTACACAAAACAAATCTTAATGGGCATGAAAAACCAAATAAGCACTAATACAATTGTAGTGGGGGACCTCAATACCCTACCATCACAAATGGACAGATCATCTAGACAAAAAGTCAACAATGGGATTCTAGAACTGAACCAAGCTATTGAAGAAATGGACTTAAAAGATGTTTACAGAGTGTTCCACCCCACAAAATCAGAATACACATTCTTTTCAGCTGCACGTGGGTCATTCTCCAAAATAGACCACATGCTAGCTCAAAGGACATGTTTAAGTAGATGTAAAAGAATTGAAGTTACTGCCTGTATATTATCAGATCATAGTGCAATAAAATTGGAGATCAATAGCATAGGAAACTGCAAAACCCCCACAAACACATGGAAATTGAATAACACTCTCCTGAACAACCAATGGGTCACAGAGGAAATTAAAGAAGAAATTAGACAGTTTCTACAAGTAAGTGATAATGCCAGTACAACATACAGGAGTCTATGGGAAAAAATGAGAGCAGTTTTATGTTGAAAATTCATAGCAGTAAATGCCGATATTAGGAAAACAGAGAGAGCTCAAATAAACAACCTAATGCTGAACCTCAAGCTCCTAGAAAAAGAAGAGCATGACAAACCCAAAGACTGTACAATAGAGGAAATTATAAAGATAAGAGCAGAAATCAATGCAATGGAGACTAAGAGAATGATACAAAAAATCAATGAATAAAAAAGTTTGTTTTTGAATAATAAATAAAATCAATAAATTTTAGCCAACCTTATCAGAAAAAAGGAAAGAAAAGTCTCAAATTCATGCAATTAAGAATGAAAAACATGAAGTCATAACAGACCCAGCAGAAGTCCAGAGGATGATCAATACCTACTTTGAGGGCCTGTACTACAATAATGTGAAAAACACAAAAGAAATGCACAGATTCCTAGATACATATGAATTGCTAAAGTTAAATGAAGAAGATATAGAAATTCTAAACACCCCAATTACAATGAGTGAAATTGAAAATGTAATTAAAAATTTACCAACAAAGAAAAGCCCAGGTCCTAATGGCTTCACTGCTGAATTCTACAAGACATTTAAAGAACTACTGCCACTACTCTTTAAATTCATCAATGAAATTGAAAGGGAAGCAATACTTCCATTGGAAGCAAGTGCTACACTGATTCCAAAACCAGGACCAAACCAAAAAAGGGAACTACAGGGCAATCTCTGTAATGAATATAGATGCAAAAATCCTCAACAAGATACTGGCAATCAGAATAGAGAGGGTCATCAAGAAGATCATACAACCTGACCAAGTCAGATTTATCCCAGGGAGGCAAGGATGGTTCAACATACATAAATCAATAAATGTAAAACACTATATTAACAGAGCCAAGGACAAAAACCATATGATCATCTCAATAGATGCAGAAAAAGCATTTGACAAAATCCAACATCCATTCATGATAAAAACCCTACAGGAAATTGGAATAGAAGGTCTTTATCTCAACCTGATTGAGGCTATCTGTGAAAAACCAACAGCCAGTATCATACTAAATGGTCAAAAACTGAAAACTTTCACAATAAAATCAGTAACAAGAAAAGGATACCCACTATCACCACTCCTGTTCAATATAGTTCTGGAAACAATAGCCACAGCAATTAGAAAAGAGAAAGAAATAAATGGAATAAAGATAGGAAAGGAAGAAGTTAAACTGTCATTATTTGCTGATGATATGCTTCTTTACATAGAAGACCTGAAAAACTACACCAAAAAACATCTAGACTTAATTGACCAATTCAGTATAGTAGCTGGATACAAGGTCAACACTCAAAAAAAAAAAATAGCCTTCATATACAAAAATAGACTCATTGAGAGAGAAATTTGGGAAATAATTCCTTTTACAATAGCATCCAAAAAAATGAAATATCTAGGAATCAATCTAACAAAGGAAGCACAAGACCCTTACACTGAAAACTACAGCACTCCGAAAAAAAGAGATTGAAGAGGATATAAGAAAATGGAAAGACATCCCTTATTCCTGGGTAGGAAGAACCAATATAGTGAAAATGGCCATACTTTCAAAACTGCTACATAGATTTAATGCAATGTCAATTGAAATTCCAACAATATACTTCACAGAACTAGAGAAAATAATCCAAAAATTCATTTGGAACCAGAAGAGACCTAGAATAGCAAAAGCAATTCTAGGCAACAGAGACATGGCAGGGGGTATCACAATCCCCAACCTGCAACTCTACTACAAAGCTACTGTGATAAAAAGAGCATGGTACTGGCAAAGAAACAGACCTGAGGATCAGTGCAATAGATTAGAAGATGCAGAAACAACTTCAGACATACTTAGCCACCTCATCTTTGACAAAGGAGCCAACCACCCTCACTGAAGGAAAGATAGCCTATTTAATAAATGGTGTTGGAAAAACTGGATTTCAACCTGCCAAAGATTAAAACTAGACCCATATCTATCACCATGCACTTAACTAAGATCAAAGTGGAGTAAAGATCTAAATATTAAAAAAGAAACACTAAACTTGCTGGAAGGTAAGTTAGGTAGAACTCTTGAAGACATTGACATAGGAAAAGACTTTATGAACAAAACCTCAGTAGCATGGGAACTAGGACAAAGAATCAACAACTGGGATCTCGTCTTATTAAAAAGCTTCTGTACTGCAAGAGAAACCACCAGGCGAGGTAAGAGACAACCTACAGGGTGGGAAAAAATTTTTAGCAGTTGTACCCCAGACAAAGGACTACTATCTAGAATATATAAAGAGCTGAAAAAAAAAATCAGACTCCCCAAATTTAAAGACCAAATTAAAAAATGGGCATCTGAAATGAACAGACATTTCTCAGACAAAGAAGTAAAAGCAACAAATAAAGATATGAATAAATAACAGTATCACTAGTCATTTGGGAGATGCTGATGAAAACAACACTGAAATTCCACCTCACCCCACAAAGAATGGCTGCTATCAAGAAATCAACCAATAACAAATGCTGGCAGGGTTGTGGGGAGAAAGGAACGCTTCTCCATTGTTGGTGGGAGTGCAGACTGCTCCAATCACTGTGGAAATAAGTGTGGAGATACGCCAAAGAACTAGGATTAGAAGCCCCATTTGACCCTCCTACTTTTCTGGCTATCTTCCCAAAAGAATTAAAAGAATCATACCACAGAGATGTATGTGCACCCATGTATATAGTGGCACAATTTGCAATATCTAAACTTAGAAACAGGGCAAGTGCCCATCAACTGGAAATTGGATAAAGAAGATATGTTTTTTTTTTTTTATAAAATGAAGTACTACTCAGCAATAAAGCATGAGCAACTAGAGGCATTTATAGCTAAATGGATGCATATTCAGGGCACACTCTTCAGTGAAATAAATAGGACACACATGTTTAAATACCGAGTAGTTTCTCTGGTGTGAGAAACTGAAAGTGTAAATAAGGATTAAAATGATTAAAATGAATAATTGATAATTTGAAATAGGAAGAAAAAGTCCAAAGTGGTAGAGGAACTTGTAGGAGAAGGGGAAAGGTAAGAAGGGAAAAGAAAAATTATGAGAAAAGAAAAAATGGAAAGAAAGTGTTTGTAAATAGGGAAGGGTAGAGGGGTTAAGGGAGGACAGGGAATAGGGAAAAATAAGAACCAAGATATATCATGTAGAGGTACAAGTACCCAATGATAAATGTAACATATTATATACCTAAAATGTACCAATAAAAGATTTTAAGCAAAAAGAAGTAAGATGAAAAAATTAAATATGTGAAAACATCACCACCATAAAGAAAATTAAAAAAGTATGACTATATCTTTTAAAATAGAAAAGAATTCAAATATTTATGAACCTTTGTGGGAAATATTCTAGCTCAATATTAATGAGTAGAACAAGTTTTAAAAATAGTATTGTATTTCATCTATTAAGTGGACATAGATTTATAAAACAGCAATAAAAATAGTACTAGAGAGATATATATCTTTACACCTCACTTTATACCAAACTGTAGGCCCCAAGAAACTAGAAGAAGGAGAACAAACTGAGCCCAAAATTCAGAGAAAGAAAGAAATTGTGAGGAAGAAATAATAAAGATTAGGGCAGAAACTAGAAAACCAATTCAAAAAGCCAATAAAGCTAAAAGTTGGCTTTTGAAAAGATTAACAAAAGTAACAAACATTTAACAATATGAGAGAAAGGACTAAAGATTATACATGAAAGAAGAGACATTGAAACTAACAGCACAGAAATATATAGATTCACAAGGCAACTATGACAAATTGTACTCCAATAAATTGGATAACCTAGAACAAATAGATAAATTACTAGAAATATATAACCTACTGACTGAACCATGAAGACATGGATTTGAACAGATCAGAAACCTCTCAATAAAGAGAAGCCCAAGATGAGATGCTTTCATGGATAAATTCTACTGAATATTTAAAGAAAGACCAATATTAATCTTTCTTAATGTCTTTCAAAAAATGAGTGTAGAACGCTTCCAAATTCATTTTAGCAATACCATTGTTACCCTTATACCAAAGCCAGACACTACGAAACAGCCAACAAAAAACTCAATAACAAAAATGCTGACACTTCTGATGAATATTATGTGAAAGTCCTCAGTAAAATTATAGAAATAGAATTCCATGGCACATTATAAAGACTCACAAACTCTGAAGTGACATTAAGTGTATGATACAAGGATGGTTCAATACATGCAAATCAATACATGTGATGTCTCATTAACAGAATGAAGGATAAAAACCACATGACCGCTTTGCGGGGTTGGGGGGCTCATTTGATGAAACTAAACATTCTCTTATGATTGAAACTTTCAAGAAGTTAGCTGTAGAAGCAATATACTTTAACATAATAAGGCCATGCGTGACACATACACAGATAAACTCATAATTAACCATAAATGGAAATCTTTTTTTTTAAGATCAAGAACAAGATAAGCATGTCTAGTTTTGTCATTATGTTCTACATAGTATTGGAAGTACTAGCCAGAGAAACTGGAGGAAACAGGAAAAAGATAAGAAAATGTGGTGTCTCTGCATAATGAAATACTACTCTACTATAAGGAAAGATAAATCTGAGACATTTGTAGGAAAATGAGTACACCTTGAAAATATAATGTTAAGTGAAATAAATCAGACACTCAAGCTTAAATACTGTATGCTTTCTCTCATTTGAGTAATCTGAAGTACAAATAAAGAGCAAAATAAAAGATTGGTAAGAGGAAACAGGGAGATAGACATTTTGTGAATGGGAAGGGGCTCAAGAGACTGAGGTTGGGGGAGTAGAGGGAGGGGATGGGGACATAAAAAGATTTAAGATGCATCATGTACATGTACCAAGTATTCACAATGAATATAATCTTTATATGCCACAAACACAAACTGAAATAATAATAAAAAATGGGGAAAGGGAATTTAGAGATGGAGGGAAGGAGGGAGATAGGGAAAGGAAGGAGGATAAAAAGAATCAAGATATGTCAAATACATGTACACAATCCCTAAGATGAATGTAAACATGTAGTCTGAACACATACTAATAAAAAAGAAAAGGAATAAAAGGTATCCAAATTACAAAGAAAGAAGTAATATTGTCTCTGCAAAGGATGTGATTTTTATACAGAGAAAGCATTTGCAAGTGCTGTCCAGAAGTAACAGATAAATTCAGTGAAGCTGCTATATACAAAATCAACACACTGAAATTAGTTGCATTTTACATACTAACATCAAACTATCTGAAGAAGAGATTTTTAAAAAAATCCTATTTATAAAAGCATCAAAAAGAATAAAATATTTAGGAATAAATTTAACCAGGGATATGAAAAGATTTGTACACTAAAACTATAAGATATTGTTGAAAGAAATTGGAGAATCAAATAAAAGGAAAAATTCTATGTCCATGGATTGGAAGAATTAATACTAAAATGGTCATATGACCTACAGTGATATGCAAGTCCAGTTTCAATATTCAAAATTGCTTTCAATTTCCAATGCCATTTTTACAGAAATAGAAAATCAATCCTGCAGTTTGTATAGAATCATGAATGAATTCAATAGCCATACTTTATTCTTGAGTAAGAATAAAGCTGGAGGCATCTCATTTCCTGATTTCAACAATACTTTATAAAGGTCTAGTAACCAACAGAGCATGCTACTGGCATAAAAACACACATAGACAAATGGACTAGAATAGAGAGCCCCCAAATTAGCTCAAATATCTACAGCCAAATAATCTCTGACAAAGGAACCAAGGATACCCAATGGGGAAAGGATAGTGTCTTCAATAAATAATGCTGGGAAAATTGGATTACTACATGCAAAAAAATGAAATTGGACACTTTTCTTACACTGTCCCCTCAAAATTAATTCAAACTAGGTTAATGCCATAAGTGTAAGATCTGAAGTAAAACTCCTGGAAGAGAAGGGGAAATATCCTTGACATGGGTCTTGACAATGATTTTTTTGAGCTATAACTCCAAAAGCATAGACAACAAAAGTCAAAATAAAATATGACTACATCAACTAAGTAGCTTCTGCACAGAAAAGGAAACAACCAGCTAAGTGAAAAGGGAGTCTATAAAATGGAAGAAAATGCTTTTCACACCATATGTCTAATGAGGGATAAATGTCCAAACTATAAAGAACTTACATTACTCAATAGCAACCCCCTAAAACAAAATAAAATAACCACAAAAGAAACAAATTAAATGACCCCAAATCTGATTTTAAAATGGGCAAAACACTTGAATTTTTTTCAAAGACATACAAGTGGCCACAAACATAGGAAAAATTGTTCAACATTATTAATCACTAGGGAAATGCAAATCAAGACCACAATGAGGTACTTTACACACCTGTTAGGATGGCTACACTAAATAACGAGTATTGGTAATGGGAGAGAAAAGGGATCCCTTGTACCCTATTGGTGGAAATGTAAATTTGGTACAGCTATTATGAAAAACCACATGGAGGCTCCTAACAAATTGCAAAAGAATTACAGTATGATCCAGCAATCCCACTTGTGGCCATGTATTGAAACAACATGAAATTGATGTCTGAAGAGATATCATGGTCCCACAGTCAGTTTTGCACTATTCAGAAGAGTAAAGAGAAGAAAAAAAATTGTGTCCATTGATGGATAAATGGACAAAGAAAATTATACAGATAGAAGGAAATTCTGCCATTGTCATGTGTGGATGAACCCAGAAGACATTATGCTAAATAAAATTTACTGACACAGTGGAACAAATACTTTATGCTGTCATATATGAAATCCAAAAAGCTTGAATCCATAAAAGCAAAGAGTAGAAAGGTGGACTTTAGGGGTTGGGAGTAGGTGAAGATAGAGAACTATTGTTGAAAGGATACAAACTTTCAATTGTAAAATAAATAAATTCTACAAACCTAATGTAAAACATGGCAAAAAATAAGAAAAGAAAAAGAAAAAGAAAAAATGAACACCGTTAGTTCTAGAAGTGAGTAACCTACTTTTTGTCTGTATAAATTTATCTAAGTCATCTAATATAAATAGAGTCATACAATATGTGGCCCCTTAAGTGGCTTCTTTCAGTTGGCATAATGTCTTCAATATAGTAAAATGTATCAGCATTCTATTCTTTTTTAATAGCAAATAATATTTCATTGTATGCATATACCACAGTTGATGGACATTTGGGTTCATTCTACATTTTGGCAATTATGAGTGTGATGGATTAATTAATGGTCAACCTAAGTGGTAATGCCCAGCTGAATTGAGTTAGAGTGGTTCTGGGTGTGGAAGACCAACCTGATGATTATTGCCTAAATGACATAAAGGAGAATTGGGGTGGGGGGAGATTGCATGGTGCTGATTCTCCAGGAGAAGCTTTGCTATGGCTGGTTTTCCTGATACAAACTCAGCTGTTCTCATTGTCAGAGGAGCTCGTGTCTTCACTGTCATGTGTTGCCAGGGATGGCTGCTGTTTTCTTGGTGGAGCCCTGGTCTTCACCTTGAACATCCCTTCCTGGCTCCAGTGCAGATCCATCAGTCTTCTGGCACAGATCCTTCACCCTGATGCTGCAGATTTTCTAGCTTCCACCACTGGCCTTCAGGCTTCCTGGTGGAGATCCTTGATACAGATTTGCATGAGACATTGCTGTGGGCTCTAGGCATTCAGCTGGACTTGTGCAGGACACTGCCATGAGATCCAGGGCTTTGGCTGAATTCTTTAGGTCTCTAGCATGTGGACAGATTTCTTCCATGCCTCTACATTTGATTTTTTGAGTGAATATTATAAAATAATCCTATAAATCATGTGTCCTGTATTAAATCTATTCACTTGCAAGGGCCAGGATGTAGCTCAGTGCTGCCACACCTGCCTGGCAAGTGCAAGGTCCTGAGTTTGATCCTTGGTACCACAAGAAAAAAATCTATTCACTTGCAAACCCTGACTACAACAATGAGTAATACTGCTATGAATACTGGTGTACAAGTATTTGGTGGACTTTTGTATTCACTTCCCTTTGGTATATGGCTAACTGTGTAATTTTGGGGGAATATGATAATCTGTCAACATTTTTAGAAACTGTCAAACAGTTTTCCAGTGACAACACCATTTTACATTCTCATCAGTGATGTGTGAAAATTCCAATTTCTCTATATCCTTATCAACATGTAATATTCTGTTCTGTATTGTTTTAGAGGCATCCTAGTGGGAATTGGGTGGCATCTCTTTATAATTTTTTTTTGTATTAAATTCTTTTATTGGTACATTGTAGGTATACAACACAATTACATTTCTCATTGGGAATTGGACCTTTACATAATGCATCTTGGTTCTTATTTTTGCCCCATTCCTAGCCCTCCCTTCATGCCCTCCACCCTTCCCTATTTACAAAGACTTTATTTCCATTTTTTCCATTTCTCATCATTTTTCCTTTTCCTTTTTTCCTTTCCCCTGCCGCTCCCACTACCCCTACCCTTTTGGACCTTTTCTTCCTACTTTACATTATCGATTATTCATTCTAATCATTGGTACATTTTAGGTATACAATATAATGACATTCATCATTGGAAATTTGCATCTTTACATAGTCTCTCTTGATTCTTATTTTTCACCCTTGCCCAGCCCTCCCTTCAACCCCTCCATTCCTCCCTATTTACCAAGATTTTGTTCCTATTTTTCTATTTTCTCATATTAATCCCATTCCCTTCTATCCTTTCCCCTAGCACTCCCACTTCCTTCCCCTTTGCCCCTTTTCTTCTTATTTCACATTACCTATTATACATTTAGTCCTTATTTACACTTTCAGTTTCTCACACCAGAGAAACTATTCGATATTTACACATGTGTGTCCTATTTATTTCACTTAAGAGTATCGCCTCAATGTGCATTCACTTAGCTATAAATGACTTTAATTTCTCACCTTTTTATGGCTGAGTAGTACTCCATTTTATAAAAAAACAACATTTTCTTTATCCAGTCCCCACTTGATGGGCATTTGGGCTGTTTCCAAGTTTTAGCTATTACAAACTGTGCTGCTATGAACATGGGCGCATATATATCACTGTAGTATGATTCTTTTAATTCTTTGGGGAAGATCCCCAGCAGTGGAATAGCAGGGTCAAATGGGACTTCCAGTCCTAGTTCTTTGAGGTATCTCCATACTGATTTCCACAGTGCTTGCACCAGTCTACACTCCCACCAGCAGTGGAGAAGGGTTCCTCTTTCCCCACAGCCCTGCCAGCATTTGTTATTGGTTGATTTCATGATAGCAGCTATTCTTTCTGGAGTGAAGTGGAATCTCAGCATTGTTTTCATTTGCATCTCTCAAATGACCAGTGATGTTGAACATTTTTTCATGTATTTATTTGGTATTTCTACTTCTTTGTCTGAGAAATGTCTGTTCATTTCAGATGCCCATTTTTGGATTGGGTCTTTAAATTTGGGAAGTCTGATCTTTTTAAGTTCTTTATAGATTTGAGATAGTAGACCTTTGTCTGAGGAAGAGCAGGTGAAGATTTTTTCCCACATTGTGGGTTGTCTCTTCACAATGCTGGTGGTTTCTCTTGCTGTGCAGAAGCCTTTTAATAAGAAGAGATCCCACTTGTTGATTGCTTGTGCTAGTTCACGGGCAACTGAGGTTTTGTTCATAAAATCTTTTCCTACACCGATGTCTTCAAGGGTTCTACCTAATCTCTGTTCCAACTGGTTCAGAGTTCCTATTTTAATATTTACATCTTTAATCCATTTTGATTTTAGTTTAGTGCATGGTGAGAGATACAGGTCTAGTTTTAATCTTTGGCAAGTTGAAGCCCAATTTTTCCAGCACCATTTATTAAAGAGGCTATCTTTCCTCTAGTGAGGGTGTTTGGGTACTTTGTCGAAGATGAGATGGCTGAGTGTGTCTGGTGTTGTTTCTGCATCTTCTAATCTGTTCCACTGGTCCTCAGGTCTATTTCTTTGCCAGTACCATGTTGTTTTTATCACAGTAGCTTTGTAGTATAGTTGCAGGTTGGGGATTGTGATACCCCCTGCCATGTCTCTGTTACCTAGAATTGCTTTTGCTATTCTGGGTCTCTTCTTGCTCCAAATGAATTTTTGGATTGTTTTCTCAAGTCCATGAAGTTTGCTGCTGGGATCTCAATTGGAATTGCATTGAATCTATATAGCAGTTTTGGAAGTATGGCCATTTTCACTATATTAATCCTTCCTACCCAGGAGCAGGGGATGTCTGTCCATTTTCTGATATCATCTTCAATCTCTCTTTTCAGAGTGTCATAGTTTTCAGAGAAGAGGTCTTTGATTTCTTTCTTTAGGTTGATTCCTAGGTATTTCAGTTTTTTGGATGCTATTGTGAAAGGAATTATTTGCTCGATTTCTCTCTCAGTGAGTCTGTCATTGGTGTAGAGGAAAGCTATTGATTTTTGTGTGTTGACCTTGTAACCAGCTACTTGACTGAATTTGGTTATTAAGTCTAGAGGACTTTTGGTGGAGTTCTTGGGGTCTTCTATATAGAGTATCATGTCATCTGCAAATAATGACAATTTGACTTCTTCATTACCTATCTTTATTCCTTTTATTTCTTTCTCTTGTCTAATTGCCATGGCTAATGTTTCCAGAACTATACTGAACAAGAGTGGTGATAGTGGACATCCTTGTCTTGTTCCTGATTTTAGAGTGAAGGATTTCAGTTTTTGACCATTTAGTATGATATTGGCTGTTGGTTTTTCATAGATGGTTTCTATCAGCTTGAGGTAGAGACCATCTATTCCAACTTTTTGTAGGGTTTTTATCATAAATGCATGTTGGATTTTGTCAAATGATTTTTCTGTGTCTGTGGAAATAATCATATGGTTTTTGTCCTTGGCTCTATTGATATAGTGTATTACATTGATTGATTTTCGTATATTGAACCATCCCTGCATCTCTGGGATGAATCCCACTTGATCAGGGTGTATGATCTTCTTGATGATCTTCTGCATTCTGTTTGCCATCATCTTATTAAAGATTTTTGCATCTATGTTCATTAGTGAGATTGGCCTATAGTTCTCTTTTTCAGTTGGGTCTTTCTCTGCTTTGGGATCAAGGTGATGCTTGCTTCCAGGAATGAATTTGGGAGTATTGCTTCCCTTTCAATTTCATTGAAGAGTTTAAACAGTAGTGGCAGTAGTTCCTCTCTAAATGTCTTGTAGAATTCAGCAGTGAAGCCATCAGGGCCCGGGCTTTTCTTAGGTGATAAGTTTTTAATTATATTTTCAATTTCATTGGTTGATATTGGGTTGTTCAGAGTTTGTAGGTCTTCTTTGTTCAACTTTGGTAATTCATATGTATCTAGGAATCTTACCATTTCTTCTGTGTTGTCCATCTTATTGGTGTATAGGTTCTGGAAGTAGGTATTGATGATCCTCTGGATTTTTGCTGGGTCTGTTGTAATTTCACTCTTTTCATTCCTAATTGCATGGATTTGGACCTTTTCTTTCCTTTTCCTGACAAGGTTGGCTAAAGGTTTGTCAATTTTGTTGATTCTTTTGAAGAACCAACTCTTGGCTTCATTGATTTTTTGTATCGTTCTCTTAGTCTCCATTGAATTGATTTCTCCTCTGATCTTTATAATTTCCTCCCTTGTATGAGCTTTGGGGTTGTCCTGCTCTTCTTTTTCTAGCAGCTTGAGGTTCAGCATCAGGTTGTTTAATTGGGCTCATTCTGTTTTCCTAATATGTGTAGTCACTGCTATGAATTTCCCTTGTAAGACTGCTTTCATTGTGTCCCATAGATTCTGATATGTTTTATTGTCATTGTCATTTAATTGAAGGGACCGTGTGATTTCTTCTTTAATTTTCTCTGTGACCCACTGGTTATTCAGAAGTGTGTTGTTCAATTTCCACGTGTTTATGAAACTTTTTGAGTTTCTTTTGCTATGGATCTCCAATTTCATCACACTATGGTCTGATAATGTACAGGGGATAACTTCAATTCCTTTGCACTTACTTAAACATGTTCTATGTGTGAGTATATGGTCTATTTTGGAGAATGACCCATGTGCAGCTGAGAAGAATGTGTATTCTGATTTTGTGGGGTGGAAGACTCTGTAAACATCTGTTAAGTTCATTTTTCAAGAGTTCGATTGAGTTCTAGTATTTCATTACTTATTTTTTGTCTAGTTGATCTATCTATTTGTGACAGTGGGGTGTTGAGGTCCCCCACTACAATTGTATTAGTGCATATATGGCTTTTCATGTCTGTTAGTATTTGTTTTATATAGTTGGGTGCACTAGTGTTTGGTGCATAGATATTTATGATTGTCATCTCTTCCTCTTGGATTCTTCCCTTTACAAGGATGTAGTGTCCTTCTTCATCTCTCTTAATCAGTGTTGGTTTGAAATGTACTTGATCTGCCAAGAGGATAGCTACTCCTGCTTTTTTTTTGGGTTCCTGTTGCATGCAGTATTGCTTTCCACACTTTAACTTTCAGTCTGTGAGTTTCCTTTTGAATTAAGTGTGTTTCTTGTATGCAGCATATTGTTGGATTTTGCTTCTTGACCCATTCTGCCAGTCCATTTCTTTTGATTGGTGAATTGAGACCACTAACGTTGATGGTTATAACTGAAACGTATTGACTTGTCATTGTCATGACTTTTTCTTTTTGTTGGGTTCTCCCCCTTTCCATTTAATTTCTTGTCATGCCAGATGGGTTTACTCTGCTTTACTTCCTGGGGTTGTGATCCTCAATGTCTGTTCCTAGGATATTGTGTAAAATTCTTTGGAGTACTGGTTTGGTATTCACAAAGTTCCTAAGGTGCTCTTTGTCATGAAAGTATCTTATTTCTCCATCCATGTTGAAAGATAGTTTTGCAGGGTCCATCAATCTGTGTTGGAAGCTATTTTCTTTTAGGGCTTGGAATATGTCACTCCAAGCTCTTCTTGCCTTGATGGTTTGTGTTGAGAAGTCTGCTGTGATTCTGATGGGCTTTCCTTTGTATGTGATTTGTTTCTTTTCTGTGACTGCACGTAGAACTTTGTTCTTCTGTTGTGTTTCTGGAATCTTAACAATTATATGCCTATGTGTAGATTTTATTTTTGATCAAGGCTATTGGAGTCCTATATGCCTCACTTATCTGTGTGTCAAGCCTTTTTCCCCTGCTTGGGAAGTTTTCTGTCATTATTTCTGTGAAGAGATTTTTTTATGTCATCTTCACTCTCTCCTGTTTCTTCATTGAGCCCAATCGGTCTTATGTTATTCTTCTTTGCATCATCTAGCTGCTACTGGATTGATTTCTCATATTGCCTTATAATTTTGAAGCCATTTTTCTTTTCCTGGTCATTAATTGCAATCTTATCTTCTCTATCTGAAATTCTATCCTCACATTGGCTCATTCTGCTGTGTAGACTTTCAATGGAGTTTTTCATGTCCTGGAAATCTATTTGCCTCTGTTTTATGGATTCCATTTGTTTCTTATGTTAGGATTCCATCATGTTCCTGAGCTCCTCTCC
The DNA here is from genome assembly GCF_053883595.1 of Heterocephalus glaber. Taxonomy (NCBI): domain Eukaryota; kingdom Metazoa; phylum Chordata; class Mammalia; order Rodentia; family Bathyergidae; genus Heterocephalus; species Heterocephalus glaber. Next base: position 31,895,496 of record NW_028258143.1, on the reverse strand, counting down.
AGATTTATTAATCATGTCTTCCACTAGGGGCGCAATTTCTCCTGTTATCTGAGAAATTATTTCTGATTTCATTTTTTCCAGATCTCCTTTTGTTGCCAGTTGAGTGGGTCTAGGTTGTTGAGTATCAGAGTGTTCCATCTCATTTCCCTTTGGGGTTGCTGTAGGTGATCTGGAAGTGTGGTTTTGAGACTTATTTATGTGTTTTCTTATTTCGACTGGGGCAGGGAGTTGTTAGCACCTGCAGGGATTACCTCCTCTGAGCTGGGTGAGGTGGGACAGGGTCTGGGAGCAGCAGTAGGGATGCTAGCTCAGAAGCCCCTTCCACTGGGCCGGGAGCAGCAAACAGAAGGTGTCCCAAAAGCCCTTTCCTCTGGGCTTTGAGCAGTGGGAGGGATCGTGAATGGGAAGCCCCTTCCTCTGGACCAGGATCAGTGGGATGACAGCTCAGAAGTCCCTACCTCTGGGCCGGGAACTGTGGGACTCAGTACCTTCGTCTGGTGGTCTGGTGTCCTCTGCGTCTTTGTAGTGTGGAACCAGGTGGCTGCCTGTCTGCAGCATGGTGATTTGGTGTCTTCTGTATGACTCAGGACCTCGGTAGGGTGTGTCCAGACCTTCCTGCGTGCAGCAGGCTGATTTGGTGTATTCCACGCAATGAGGGATCTCGGTAGGGCATGGGCAGACCTGCCTGTCTGCAGTGGGCTGATTTGGCATCTTCCACATGACTCAGGACCTCAGTAGGGCATGCACAGACCTGCCTGTCTGCAGTGGGCTGATTCTCTCTCTGTAATTTTGATCATCTTTATCTAATGGATAATGATGCTTAGGCACATATATGTTTTCTTGTGCTTATTCATGATTTGCATGTCTTTTTGAAAAAGTGTCTATTCTGATCTTTTCCCTGGGTTTTTTTTTTATATTATTGGATAGTAACAGTACTTTATATATTCTAGATACAATTCCCTGGTTAGAAACATCATTTACAAAAGCATTCTCCAGTGATGTGGATTATCCTTTCATTTCCTTGGCAGTGTCCTTTTAATCACAAGTTTTTAATTCTGATGAGGTCTATTATGTTTTTTTCTTTTGTCACTATGCTTTTGGTGTTGTATATAAGAACACCATCTCCAGTCAAAGTTCTTATTTTCTTTTAATGTTTTATAGTTTAAGCTCCTCTCTTTAGTCTGTGATTCATTTGAGTTAGTTTTTGTGAGTGGTGTTAATAAAGAATCTAACTCTATTCTTTTGTATGTGGATATCAAATTGACCCAGTGCTAATTTTTAAAATGTTTATTCTTTGGATATTCAATTATTTTGACATCATGGGAAAAAACCAATTAATTGTAAATGTAAGAGATTATTTCTGGTTTTATTATTCTATTTAATTGGTCTACATATGTATTATCCTTAGGCAATGCTATATTGTATTCATTAGCTCTGTAGTAAGCTTTAAAATAAGAGAAATAATTACTTCTCTAATCCTTTTGTTCTGGATATTATAGGTCTCTTGAATTTGCATACAATTTTTAGGATAATATTGTCAATTTGTTTAAGGAATCCAGCTGAAATTTTGAGAAAATTGGGAAGTATTTTCAGTTTAACACTGTTAAGTTCATGAATGTGGAATACCTATCCATGTGTTTAGGCTTTATTTAATTTCTTCCACAACAATGTTCTTTAGTTTTCTAAATATAAGCTTTGTATTTCATTTTTAAAATTTGTTCTTCTGTATTCATTTTTTAATTCATGAGTTAGCCCATTTTCTGTTACTATAACAGAATACCTGAGGTTGAGTAATGTATAAAGAAGGGAGATTTATTTGGTTCACAATTCAGGAGGTCCAAATTCATGGCATTGCCATATCCTCAGCTTCTGTTAAAGTCAGTGGGCTGCTCCACGGTCAGCAGAAAAGCAGAAAATGGGAGGCAGGCACTTGTGGAAGTGTGTGTTTGAGAGATATAAAGGGGAGGTGGCAGGTTTGCTTTATAACATTCTTCTGTTATTTTAACTAATTCATTTCCCTGAGACCTAATCACCTTTTAAAAGGTCCCATCGTATCTCAGTATGCTACATAATGATTGTGGACTTCATATCCTATGACATTTGCTGAGATAATTTTATAGCTCTAGTTCCTTAATAGTTCCTTAAGATTTTCTATATACCAGATTATGTCTTTTAAAAACATAGTTTTTCTTATTCCTCTCTAGAATAAATATTAGACATTTATTTCATTTTATGATTCATTTTCTTAGCTAGACCTCCAGCAAAATTTGAATGATAGCAGTGGCATCATATCTTTGTGTTGTTCAATATCTTAGAAGGAAATCATTCATTTTTTATTAATTTTATTGGTACATTTTAGGTATACAATATAATGACATTCATCATTGGAAATCTGTACCTTTACATAATCTATCTTGGTTTTTATTTTTTTCCCCATTCTCCTGTCCTCCCTTCAACCCCTCCTCCCCTCCCTATTTACAAAGACTTTGTTTCCATTTTTTCCCTTTCTTATATTAATTCCATTCCCTTCTTGCCTTTCCCCTACCCCTCACACTCCCCCTTCCCCTTTGCCCCCTTTCTTCCTATTTCACATTATCTATTATACCTTTTAGTCCTTATTTAAATTTTCAGTTTCTCACACAAGAGAAACTATTCAGTATTTACACATGTGTGTCCTATTTATTTCACTTAAGAGTATTGCCTCAAACTGGATAAAGAAAATGTGTTTTTTTTTAATAAAATGGAGTATTACTCACTCATAAAAAATGAGAAATTAGAGACATTTATAGCTAAATGGATGCACATTGAGGCAAATCCCAACGTAGGAAACAAATGGAATTCATAAAACAGATGCAAACAGATTTCCAGGACATTAAAAAATCCAGTGAGAGTTTGTGCAGCAGAATGAGCCAATGTGAGGACAGAATTTTGATATAGAAAATAAGATTGCAATTAGTGACCAGGAAAAGAAAAAAATTTCTTTACAATCATAAGGGACCATGAGAAATCAATCCAGCCAGCAGCTGCTAGATGATGCAAAGAAGAATAACATAAAACTGATCAGAATCAATGAAGAAACAGGAGAGAGTAAAGACAACAGAAAAAACTGTTCACGGAAGTTATGGCAGAAAACTTCCCAAGCAGGGGAAAAGAACTTGACATACAGATAAGTGAGGCATATATGAGTCCAACTGGCCATGATCAAAAAAAAATCCACACATAGGTATATAATAGTTAAGATTCCAGAAACCCAACAGAAGAACAATATTCTACAAGCAGTTAGAGAAAAGAAACAAATCACAAACAAAGGAAAGCCCATCAGAATCACAGCATACTTCTCAATGCAAACCCTCAAGGCAAGAAGAGCTTGGAGTGACATATTTCAAGCCCTGAAGGAAAATAGACCCCAACCCAGACTGATGTACCCTGCAACAGTATCTTTCAAAGTTGATGGAGAAATAAGATACTTTCATGACAAAAGCACCTTAGGAACTTCACGAATACCAAACCAACACTCCATAAAATTTTAGGCAATATTCTAAGACCAAGAGACAATGAGGATCACAACCATAGGAAGCCCAGCAGAATGAATCCACCAGGCACAACAAGAAATTAAATGCAAAGGGAGAGAATCCAATGAAAAAAAAAGTCAATGACAAAGATAAGTCAATACATATCAGTTATAACCCTCAATATTAATGGTCTCAATTCACCAATCAAAAGAAATGGACTGGCAGAATGGGTCAAGAAGCAAGATTCAACAATATGCTGCATATAAGAAACACACTTAATTCAAAAAGAAGCTCATAGACTGAAAGTTAAAGGGTGGAAAAGAATACTCCATGTGACAGGAACCTGAAAAAAAGCAGGAGTAGCTATCCTCTTTGGAGATCAAGTGGATTTCAAACCAACACTGATTAAGAGAGACAAAGAAGGATACTACATCCTTGTAAAGGGAACAATCCAAGAGGAAGAGTTGGCCATCATAAATATATATGCATTAAACACTAGTGTGGCCAACTATAAAACAAATACTAATGGACATGAAACATCAAAAAAGCAATAATACAATAGGAAGTGAACCCATCCCAGTGCCCAGGAGGAGGCTCCCTCACCACCATTCCACAGCTCCTAGGGCAGAGGAGGTGAGCCAGTCCCAGTGCCCAGGAGGAGGCTCCGTCACTGCCATTCCACCACTCCCAGCCCAGAGGAGGTGAGCCAAGTGGGTGCCAGTAGCACCCCTCCCCGCCCCTCCTTGGAAATGAGAAGACACATAAACAAGCCTCAAAAGCAGACTTCCAGATCACCGACAGCAATCCCAAAGGGAAATGAGATGGAACAATCTGATTCTCAACCACCTGGACTCCCTGAACTGGCAACAAAAGAGGATCTGGAAAAAATGAAATCAGAAATACTTTCTCAGATAACAACAGAGATTGTGGCCATAGTGCAAGACATGATTAATAAATCTAGAGAGGACACAGATTAAAAAAAAATAGAGGAGCTGAGGAACATGATGGAATCACAACATAGGAAACAAATGGAATCCATAAAACAGATGCAAACAGATTTCCAGGAGCTCAAAAACTGCACTGAAAGTCTACACAGCAGAATGAGACAATGTGAGGACAGAATTTCAGATATAGGAGATAAGATTGCAATTAGTGACCAGGAAAAGAAAAATTGCTTCAAAATGGTAAGGGACCACAAGAAATCAATCCAGCAGCAGCTAGAGGATGCAAAGAGGAATAACATAAGACTGATTGGGCTCAATGAAGAAACAGGAGAGAGTGCAGATGACTTAAAAAAACTGTTCACAGAAGTAATGGCAGAAAACTTCCCAAGCAGGGGAAGAAATCTTGACATATAGATAAATGAGGCATATAGGACTCCAAATAGCCTTGATCAAAAAAAATCTACACATAGACATACAATTGTTAAGATTCCAGAAACCCAACAGAAGAACAAAATTCTACAAGCAGTTAGGGAAAAGAAACAAATCACATACAAAGGAAAGCCCATCAGAATCACAGCAGACTTCTCAACACAAACCCTCCAGGCAAGAAGAGCTTGGAGTGATGTATTTCAAGCCCTTAAAGAAAACAGCCTCCAACCCAGATTGATGTACCCTACAAAATTACCTTTCAAAACTGATGAAGAAATGAGATACTTTCATGACAAAGAGCACCTTAGGAACTTCAGGAATACCAAACCAGCACTCCAAAAAATTTTAGACAATATCCTAGGAAAAGACAATGAGGATCACAACCCCAGGAAGCCCAGCAGACTGAATCCATTGGCTGTGACAAGTGAAAGCAAGGGGGGAGAATCCAAGAAAAAGAAAAAGTCATGACAAGGCTTTTAAAACTTTTAACTTCATCTCCCTAATGAGTGTATAATTCAATCTTGTTATTGTACTGATTAGTGTTTTCCTGATTCTAGTGTTTCACACTTTTCCTTGTGCTGTACTGGCTATTTATCACCTTCTTGTGTCTACTTTTTAATTGGGTTGTCTATTAATGAGCTGTAAGAGTTCTTTATATATTCTGGTCTTAGGTTATATGCATTTTAAATATGGTCTGTGTAAGGACTACTTTTCATTTTAATGATGTCATTTAAAGTTCTAATTTTAATGAAATCTCATTTATCAATTTTTTTTCTTTTATACATCATTTTTTTTGTATCCTAGGAAGTTCTTGCCTACCCTGAATTCATAAAGATTTTCCCTTATAATTTCTTCTTAAAGTTTTATACTTTTAGGTTTTCATATTTAGGTTCACAGATCCTTTCAAGTTAGTTTTATGTATGGAAATAAGGGGTCAAGGTTATTTTTTTTAATACAGATATCAGGTGTTCTAGTGCCATTTGCTGAAAGCACTGTCTTTTCCTCAGCTCTTGAATTGAGTTTATGTTCTATAAAATGTTAATGTTAAATAATCTTTCAAAACTCAGTGGACCATATATTTGTGGTTCTATTTCTAGATTCTCTGTTTTATTTCAATGATCTACATGCCTTTCCTTACACTAACACTGCCTTGATTACTGTACCATTAGGGGAAGTCTTAAAATTAGGTATTAAAAGTTTTTCAACACTGTTTTTTTTTCTTTTTCTTTTTTCTTTTCTAGGTCCTTTTTACTCATTTATAACTTTTAAATTTCAATATCCAATTTTTCATTTATAGCAAGTATACATAGACATAGAATTCTTATACATACCTTGTGTTTTCTAATCATGCTAAATTCAAATACAAGTTCTAGGGGCTCCTAGAGATTTCTTAGTATCTTCTTTGTAGACGATCATTTCATCTACATATAAAGATTTTACTTCTACCTTGCCAATCCTATCCTAATTGTGGCATTTTATTGCCAGACTGTTTTAGTTTGGGCCTATATTTCAAAGTTTACTGGACAGATGAAGAGTTGGCATATCTGCCCTTGTTCCCCATCTTAGGGAGAAAGCATTGTATCTTCTTCATTTATATAAGGCTTTTTTGCTGGAAGTATCGATTACATATCTTTAATGTGTTGCAAAGATTCTGTTCTACTTCTAGTCTCCTGATAGCTTTTATCATGAACAGCTGTAGAATTTAGTCCAATACTTTTTCTGCAACTACTGACAGGATCATATGGCTTTTCCTTTCCATGTTAAAAGGATGACTTCTGGGGGTGGATCTTCCAATGCTGAACCAACACTGCCATCCCTGTAATAAAACCACTTTCTACATACTGCAAGATCTGACTTCTAATAGTTTGTTTGGTTAAACAAATTTCTATCTATGTTCATACATTTTTCTTCTATTATCTTTATCCAGTTTTAGGATTAGCACAATGTTGATTTCCTAAAATGAGGGGAGAAATGTTTCTTTTTTTTCTGCTTTAAATGTTTGATATAATTTATCACTTAAAATGTATATGAGCCTGTTGTTGTCATATAGGTAGGTTTTCAAGCTAGGAATATACCTTCTTTAATAGGTGCTATTCACATTTTATATTTCCTCCAAAATTAGTTTCATTAATTTGTCTTCCAAGGTACTTCTTAGAAGTTGTCAAATTTATTTCAAGAAAGATTTTTGTAATATGATTTCTATATCCTTTTAAATTCTGTAAAATCTGGGGTAATGTCTCCTAGATCTTTATTTTGTAATTTTAAAAATGTATAATTGATATTGTGTAATAGGAAGGAAAGGTCTAAAGGATCAGGGGAAGTAGGAGAGGTGGGGGAATGGACAGAAGGGAAAAGAAAAAATATGAGAAAAGAAAAAAATGGAAACAAAGTCTTTGCAAATAGGGAAGGGTGGAGGGGGTAAACGAAGGGCAGGGGAAGGGGGAAAAAATAAGAACCAACATACTCATATAAAGGTACAAGATCCCAGTGATGAATGTGACTATATTTTATGCCTAAAATATACAAATAAACTTAATGGTGGGGGGGGGAAGCAACAATACAATAGTAGTGGGAGACCTCAGTACCACAGTGTCACAAATAGATAGATCAACTAGACAAAAAATAAGCAACAAAATACTAGAACTCAATCAAACTCTTGAACAATTGAACTTAACAGTTGTTTACAGAGTCTTCTACCCCACAAAATCAGAATACATGTTGTTTTCAGCTGCACATGGGTCATTCTCCAAAATAGACTACATACTCCCTCATAGAACATGTTTAAGTAAGTGCAAAGAAATTGAAGTTATCCTCTGTAAATTATCAAAGCATAGTGCGATGAAACTGGAAATCAATGGCAAAAGAAACTGCAAGAATTTCATGAACACATGGAAAATTGAACAACCCACTTCTGAATAACCAATGGGTCACAGAAGAAATTAAAGAGGAAATCGGACAGTTCCTTCAATTAAATGACAAGGACAATACAACATATCAGAATCTATGGGACACAATGAAGGCAGTCTTACGAGGGAAATTTATAGCAGTGAATACGCATATTAGGAAAACAGAATGAACCCAATTAAACAAGCTGATGCTGCATCTCAAGCTTCTAGGAAAAAAAGAGCAGGACACCTCAAAGCTTATACAACAGAGGAAATTATAAAAATCAAAGCAGAAATCAATGCAATGAAGAGTAAGAGAATGATACCAAAAAAATCAACATAGCCAAGAGTTCATTCTTCAAAAGAATCAACAAAATTGACAAACCCTTAGCCAACCTTATCAGAAAAAGGAAAGAAATGGCCCAAATCCATGCAATTAGGAATGAAAAGGACGAAATTACATCAGACCCAGCAGAAATCCAAAGGATCATCAATACTTACTCTGAGAACCTATACGCCAATAAGATGAACAACACAGAAGAAATGGACAGATTCCTAGATACATATGAATTACCAAAGCTGAAGGAAGAAGACACAAAAATTCTAAACAACCCAATATCAATCAATGAAATTGAAATTGTAATTAAAAACTTACCAACTAAGAAAAGCCCGAGTCCTGATGGCTTCACTGCTGAATTCTACAAGACATTTAGAGAGGAAATATGGTTACTGCTGTTTTGCACTTCAATGAAATTGAAAAGGAAGCAATACTCCTGAATTCATTCCCGGATGCAAGCATCACCTTGATCCCCAAAGCGGAGAAAGACCCAACTGAAAAGAGAACTAACTATAGGTTCACTAATGAACATGATGCAAAAATCCTTAATAAGATACTGGCAAGTAGAATGCAGAAGATCATCAAGAAGATCGTACATCCTGATCAAGTGGCAGGGATGCAGGGATGGTTCAACATATGCAAATCAATAAATGTAATACACTGTATCAAGAGAGCCAAGGACAAAAACAATGTGATCATCTCAATAGATGCAGAAAAAGCATTTGACAAAATCCAACACACATTTATGATTAAAAACCCTACAAAAAATTGGAATAGATGGTCTCTATCTCAATCTGATAAAAGCCATCTATGAAAAACCAACAGCCAATATCATACTAAATGGTCAAAAACTGAAGTCATTCACACTAAAATCAGGAAGAAACAAGGATGTCCACTATCACCACTCCTGTTTGATACAGTTTTGGAAACATTAGCCACAGCAATTAGACAAGGGAAAGAAATAACAGGAATAAAGATAGAAAATGAAGAAGTCAAATTGTCATTATTTGCAGATGACATGATACTCTATATAGCAGACCCCAAGAACTCCACCAAAAGTCTTCTAGACCTAATAACCAAATTCAGTAAAGTAGCTGGATATAAAGTCAACACACAAAAAATCATAGCTTTCCTCTACATGAACAACAGACTCACTGGGAGAGAAATAGGGCAAACAGTTCCTTTTACAATAGCATCCAAGAAACTGAAATACCCAGGAATCAACCTAACAAGAGAAATCATAAACTTTTTCTCTGAAAACTATAGCACTCTGAAAAGAGAGATTGAAGACAATATCAGAAAATGGAAAGGCATCCTTTGCTCCTGGGAGGAAGAATCAACATAGTGAAAATGGTCATACTTCCAAAACTGCTGTATAGATTCAATGCCATTCCAATTGAAATCCCAGCAGCATAGTTCATGGACCTTGAGAAAACAATCCAAAAATTCATTTGGAACAAGAAGAGACCTAGAACAGCAAAAGCAATTCTAGGCATCAAAGAAATGGCAGTGGGTATCACAATCCCCAACTTGAAACTATACTTCAAAGCCACTGTGACAAAAACAGCATGGTACTGGCAAAGAAACAGAGGTGAGGGCATGTGGTACAGATTTGAAGATGCAGAAACAACTCCAGACACACTCAGCCACCTCGTCTTCTGCAAAGGAGCCAAATATCTTCACTGAAGGAAAGATAGCCTCTTTAATAAATGGTGCTGGAAAAATTGGTTTTCAACTTGCCAAAGATTAAAACTAGACCGATGTCTCTCACCATGCACTAAACTAAAATGAAAATGGATTAAAGATGTAAATATTAAAACCTAAACCCTGAACTGTCTGGAAGAGAGGTTAGGTAGAACTCTTGAAGACATTGGTGTAGGAAAAGATTTTATGCAAAAACCTCAGTTGCCTATGAACTAGCACAAACAATCAACAATAAGTAGGATCTCTTCTTATTAAAAAGCTTCTCCACAGCAACAGAATCCATCAACAGAGCGAAGAGACAACAAGGATTGTGGGAATAAATTTTTACCTGCTGTTCCTCAGACAAAGGTCTACTGTCTAGAATCTAAAAAGAAGTTAAGAAAATCAGACCTGTCAATTTTAAAGAGTCAATCTAAAAATGGGCATTTGAAATGAACAGGCATTTCTCAGACGAAGAAGTAGAAATAGCAAGTAAATATATGAAGAAATGTTCAATATCACTGGTCATTCAAGGGATGCAAATGGAGACAACACAGATTCCACCTCACCCCAGAAAGAATGGCTGCTATCATGAAATCAACCAATAACAAATGCTAGCAGGTCTGTGGGAAAGAGGAACCCCGCTCCCCTGCTCGTGTGATTGTAGACTGGTGCAAGCACTGTGGAAATCAGTATGGAGATACCTCAAAGAAGTAGGACTGAAAGTCCCATTTGACCCAGCTATTCCCCTGCTGGGTATCTTCCCCAAAGAATTAAAAGAATCATACCACAGTGATAAATATGGACCCATGTTCATAGCAGCACAATTTGTAATAACTGAAACTTGGAAGCATCCCAATTGCCAATGAACTGGAGACTGGATAAAGAAAAATTTTTTTTTATATAAAATGGAGTACTACTCAGCCCTAAAAAATGAGAAATTAGAGACATTTATAGCTAAATGGATGCACATTGAATCGATACTCTTAAGTGAAATAAATAGGACATACTTGTAAATACCGAATTTCTCTAGTGTGAGAAACTGAAAGTGTAAATAAGGACTAAAAGTTATAATAGATAATGTGAAATAGGAAGAAAAGGGGCAAAGGTGAATGGGAAGTGGGAGGGATATTGGAAAGGAAATAACGGAATGGAATTATTAGGAGAAAGTGAAAAAATGGAAACAAAGTATTTTTAAATAGGGAGGAATGGAGGGGTTGAAGGGAGGTTAGGGGAATGGGGAAAAAATAAGAACCAAGAGAGATTATGTAAAGGTGCAAATTTCCAATGATGAATGTCATTATATTGTGTACCTAAAATGTACCAATAAAATTAACTTAAAAAATAGACATCCTAGTTGCTATGGAGTGGTATCTCATTTATTGTGTGTTGCTTTTCATTTCCCTGATGACTCCCGAGATTGCACTATTGGCTATGTGTATATGTGGAGAAATGTCTGTTCAAGTCTTTGCTCATTTTTGAATAGCTTATAGTTGAGTAGTAAGAATTCTTTAAAAATATATCCTGGAAATTAATCCCTTATAAAATATATGATTTGCAAATATTTCCTCCCATTTTGTGTGTTGGCTTTTTACTTTGTAGATAGCATATTTTGATGCACAACAATTTTCATTTTTCTCAAAAACCAATTTGGCTTGTTTTTCCTTAGTTCCCTGTGTTTTTGGAGTCATATTCAAGAAATCATTGCCATATCCAGTGTTCCTTCCCTCTGTTTTCTTGTAAGAGTTGTATAGTATTATGTCTGACATTGAGGCTTTGACCTATTTTCAGTTATTTTTTTGTATATGTTGTTAGGTACAAAACATCATGCATGTGGTTATCTAATTTCCTTATTATTAATTTAATTTTCCTCTTTTTTTCCTTGGTCAATTGATCAAAAAGTGGCAGTTTTGATCTTTTCCAAGAACCACCTTTTGTATTCATTGATTTTCTGTATTATTTTCTACTGTATTTTGTTTGTCTCTGCCCTAGAGAAAGCACATCTTTATATGCCCCAACTCAAATTTAAATCTACTCAGTCCCTGTCCTCCCAGAGAGGCAGGAAAGTCATCTTCTCTCTTGGACTGTCCTCTGCTCATGCTATGTAATAGATAAAGCTTCTACTCTGTGCTCACTTGTGAGAGAAGCATTGCTCACAGTTAAGGGCCCCCTGGATTGTGGCACTTCTCTGTTTTATCGCCATACAAAGAAAAAAGGGATTTTTGTTGAGGCCTAGGGACCTTGCCCTTGAGTCCAGCCTCTGTAGGACAGTATCTGACACCTTCTCAGATCCCTGTGTTCTTCACAGGCTGGAGTATTTCAAGTCTGCCACTCCCTTACCCTGATTCAGCTGTAACCTGAGGGAGCTTTTCCTCTTTCTTCCCTCTGCCCACTCTAGTTTTCACTACACACTCATGTGAATGCACACACACACACACACACACACACACACACACATAGTGTATTTAGAGATATCAGTGCTGGGCTTCTCTCAGGGTCTACTTCCAGCACTGTGGCCATCAGAGAACCCTGTGTGCAGATGGTTCATGCCCCTTACAGCCACCTGGTCCTGGCCTCCAAGCAAGACGCCATATTCTCCATTATGGCAAGTGGGTCTAAGTGTGCACACACCACCATGACCCTGTGCATGTGAACCTGATGCACTCCAGAGGCCCACAGTGTTAGCCAACTTTCTGTCAGTTTAACAAAACACCTGAGATAAACAACTCAGAAAGAGGCAAGGTTTATTTCAGCTGAGAGTTTGAGCGATTCCAGTCCCCTGGCGATACATCTCGGTGAGAGTGGCTGGCGGAGCAAAGCCACTCAGCTCATGGCCAGGAAGCAGAGCAGAGTAAGGGTGGGGCCAGGGTCCCTCAGTCCCCTTCCAATGTGCACACTCCACCCCCCCCCCAAGATCTCCTGTCACCCACTTCTTAAAGGGTCTGTCACCTCTGAAAAGTCCCACAGAGTGGGGCTCAGGCCTGTAATGCATGCTTGGGTACGTTCAGCATCCACACAGCAGCACTGCCCCAGGCACCAGAAGACACTGGGCTGTAGCTGAGTTCGTTCTCTACAGAGCCTCTTTGGAGGCCTTGGTCCTGAAGGGACGTGGCACCTGGATTTCTTTAAGAACCCCCTTCCCAACTCCAACATTTAAATAGAAGCTGTATAATTTTAGTATTATTAGTCTTTTTTTTAATCCTCTTTTCTCCTTTGTTTACCACTTCTCCTTCCATTTTTCGTTTGTTTTTAATCTGTGATTAGCCAAGGTAAAACAAGTAACTAAGGTAAGTCCAGCTATATTTAAATAACTGATTATTCATTGCTTTTAAAAAATAAATTATATTAGTCTGCATTTATTTGATACTTTGCTAAGTTAAACTTTTCATTTTTTATTAGTACATGTTATAGTATATATCTAGGTGTCCACATGCTTACAGGTGGGGTTTGGGGGGTGATTGGATCATGGGGTGTGATACTCATCTATGGATTAGTCCACTGGTGGGTTTATAGCTGGGTGTGAAGTTGGAAGGTGAAGCCTGGTCAGAGGAGGCAGTCACTGGGGGTGTGGCCTGGAAGGGCTGCTTCCCTGCCTCTTCCTTGATCTCTCTCTGCTTCCTGCTGTCATGCCATGAGCAGCTCTCCTCTGCCATGCTCCTATATCATGCCGTTCTGCCTTGGAGCCAGTTGGCAGTAGAATGAAACCTGTACAAACTGTGAGCCCAAATAGATCTTTCCTCCTTTAGTTTCTATTGAACTTGTTAATGCAAGGAAAATGGACATTTTTTGTAGCATTTGTTTTTTCAGTCCTGGTATAGGTGAGTGTCCCCATCTATGCCCCTTGGCAGAGAGAGTATTGTGGCCTTCTTCCTGCAGTGCATGCAGTGTTTTAAGGTGGGGTTCCTGTTGTGAGTGGTTTCTGTTGTCATTTAATTCTCTATATCTACTATTGGTTTATAAAGAAATTTGACTCACAAAAGATTTTGCATATTTGTTTTTAACCAGCCACCAGGTCAAATTTTCTCCATGTGCAGTGGCAGCTGTCTGGCAGAAAAGGCTTGCCCAGGTTTCTGGGGATGTAGATGGCTAGTGACCAACTCCCCCATGACACCTCACTGGAGTCGCAGTGCCTAACGGGGTCTTGCAGGTGTCAGAGAGCCTCCTGCTGGTGCTTCTGTGGACAAGGGCCAGCCATTAAGTCCTGAAATCCATCTCCCTATAGAGCATCTCCCTATAGAGCATCTCCCTGTAGAGCATGACTAACTATACATGACTAGTGGTCATGAGTGTGAAATACACATGTGGACCAGGCACTAGTTGGTGCTTTGAAAACACAGCAGCAGATCCCATGAGACTCATTCTTGCCCATCAGAGAGTACATTTCTCACAGGGTGGCACACACACAGCAGCAGGCTACCTGGCAGTGCTGGGGCTGGGGCACTGGGCCTCCTCCCCACAGCTATAGTGGCTCATGGGTGGCCTTTGGCTCTGCCTGTCCAGCAGCTGGGGACACTTCTGATCCAGTCCCATCTCAGCTGGGGATGTGGGGGTGAGGCCTGTTACCACTGTCCTGTGTCCTGCCCTGGCTGGGACCTCTGGCTGAAGATCCTTTGCAGACCATCCATAGTTGGTATTCTTTCCTGCTTTCACTCATGTACACTGACTCATCATGTGTCCTGGCCTTGGAGAGTTGCTCTCCAGAGTGTGAAGGTGTGATATGCTGGAAGGCATTAATGTCCAGGAGCTGGGCAGGCTGCCGAGGGTGGGCACCAACCCTGTCATCGATATCTGCACATGCCCTGGTCAGTGGAGTGAGGTGGGAGTGGGGAGTGGAGCAGAAGGAACTTGGGCAAGCACAGATCTGGGAATCAGGTCCCTTATCAGAGGTCCTGGGAGGCAGATGTCTGGCTGGTGCAGAGGGAGACAGACCAACAGGGATTTACTGTGGGGAATGAAACTTGCATGGCTCCTCTTCCAGGAATCTGTGGCTGCAAGGAAGGAAGGAGTCCTGGGTGTGAGGCCTGTCCCCATGGCCTCTCGGGATCCAGCTGGGCATCTGTCTCCTTTTCCTCCCTGCACTGTTAGTGGCCCTTTTGTGCTCACTGTGAGCTCTTGCCTATTTAATATCAATAGACATAAATGATTTCTTATTGAATGTCATTTGCAAATCACCAGTTTCCTGCTCTAAACAGCACTTAATGTCAATTACTTTTTTATACCAATTGAAAATCACTGGTTTGCAGTTCTAAGCCTCTCTTAATGCCAATTACTGCTGGGAGTGCTGGTGACACTGTCATTTGATGCTGGATTTCTAAGTAGTAACTTGCTCTTATGTTCTCCATCTGGCTCCACTTTCCTGGGAGAACTGCCATCATCTTGATTAACCTTTATTTCCTCTCATACACAAGGGTGCAGAACTCCTTTGGTGTGGCTTGGCCAGGAGAGGACCCTTTGGAGGTTCAGAGGGCAAGGGTCATGCTGATCATTAGTTTGACACCCCAGGAAGACCCTAGGACTCCCAAGAAGGGAGGGAGTTGTGGGACCCATGAGCACCCAGCGCACCCCAATCCTCCCAAAGGCCCCATCATTCCATAACTAGTACTCCTGTGCCATTGCCCCCAAGCAGTTCAGATTCACTAATCACCTCCATCTGCCCCACAGAGCAGAGGGCAGAGGCTGATCTGCTCTGCCTGGTGGAGATTGGCCCTCAGCCCACAGCCCATGTGGGATATTGGATGAGTGTTATGGTTTGTATCTGGATGTCCTCCCAAAGCCTCATGCTCTCATAGGTGGAGCTTTTTGGAGATGCCCGGGTCTGGGGTGTACAAATATGGATTAAGGGTGTGTGATAACTAAATTAGTCTACTGATTGGTTTAGCATAGTTCTGGGTATGTGTTATGTGAAGCCCCGGCACCAATCAATAGGCTTGTAGTTTGGATGGAATATAAAGGGAAAGATGGAAAGCAGGCTGCCTGCTTTTTTATTTGCCTGCCTTGCCAAAAACTGCTTCTCCTCTGCGATGCCCCTCTGCCTTGGAGCCAGCCAACTATGGAGTGAAACCTCTACAAACTGAGTCAAATAAACCTTTCCTCCTCTAATTTTGGGTGTTGGGTATTTTATCCCAGCAGTAAGAAAAGTATCTAAGACAATGAGACAGTGAATGTTACCTTAAGCCACTGCAAAAAACCCCTTCAGTCATCACATGAGGAAACTGCAAGCTAGCATCACTCCTGGGACCATCTTGATCATCCTCACTGGGTGCCACTGAGGCAAGAGAGTGGTTTTCTTGAAGCAGCTGGCCAGTGGCTTGCTACTTGTGACTGGGCCTCTTAACCTTAATTGAGTTCCTCTGGGTAGAACATACCAGAAGTTTGTCATTTCCACCTCCACAAAAATTGATATCAGCAATGTGAAAATCCCCAAACACCTCACTGATGCTTACTTCAAGAAGAAGAAGCTGCAGAAACCAATGCACCATGAGGGTGAGATCTTCGACACAGAGAAGGAGAGATACCAGATTTCAGAGCAGCACAAGGTCGATCAGAAAGCAGTGGACTTGGAGATTTTACCAAAAATCAAAGCTGTTCCTCAGCTCCGGGGCTACATGCGATCCCTTTTTGGTCTGATAAATGGAATGTACCCTCACAAATTGGTGTTCTGAATTTCTTACTAAGAACCTAATTAAATAACTGATATGTTTAAAACAATGTTGCTGAGAAGTGATAGAAAGCAATACACTGTCTGCAGTGTGGCTGCCCCTTCTTGGAGTACAGGGCTTCTCCCAGCAATAGGAAAAGTATCTAAGACAATGAGACAGTGAGTGTTACTTCTAATGAATGCATGAATTTGGGCCAAGTGCTTAACCTCCCTGTGGTTCCCAAGCAAACTGGGGATCTTCCAACCTTCCCGAGGAGCTCCGAGGATTAAGCAGATGCTGGGTCTGAAGTTTCTAGTGAGTTACTTGTCATGAAGGAAGGGTGCACAGGTTCTGAGGAGCAGGAGGGGGGAGTGATGCAGGGCAGGTGCTGCCTTTATGGTGGTTGCTTTCTGTCCATACAGGAGACTTCCCTGGGCTGCAGTGACACAAGGAGTGCAGAGAGTTTGGGGCCCCTGTGATAGACAGGGACACCCTGGCCAAAATCCTGAATACAGCCCAAAAGACCCTCCATGAGCTGAGACCTAATCCTCCATTAACTCCAATACATTGTTAATGAAGATGACCTACAGGGGAAGCCATGGCTCCAGGGAAATCCAGCATTCCAGCAATGGTGTGAGAGAGCAGGGATGTGGAGTGGGGAAGGCAGCAGAGAAGGGACAGAGAGGAAGAAGAAACACTGGGAAGGAGCAGGAAAGGAGGAAGTACAGATACTTTCCTTTATGATTCATCGCTGCCTACCATCTGAGGTAGATCTGTCTTGGTGTAGGCAGGTGGATGAATAATGATAAGTTTAGGGGATAAAAATCTAATTTTTATCTTCAGAGAGAGGTGACACAATGGGGACAATGTCCCAATTGGAAATGCAACCTTTTGATTCATATGGAAATGTGCTTGCTATTATTAGCATGCAGTGGGGGCTGGAGTATGTGATGAGATGTGGACAAATAGCCCTGCTGCACTGCATGGGCAGGTGGCTCTGATGGTGTTTTCTAGACTGTGAAGTCTGGCCCCCAGCTGTCCAGAATGACCCTACTGATTTGTCACTGAGCCTTTTTCTAGCCAGGCCCAAGGCTAACCAGTAATGACCAGGATCCCAGACAAGAAGGAGGCGATGGACATTCTCCAAATCCTACTAGGTGTCAGCTTTTGGGTTGCTTGCCATGTGATATTACCTCATCCAACCCTGACAGAAACCTGAAAAGCAGGTGAGATTGTCTCTATTTATTGAAGAAACATTGGAAGCTGGGTATGGTGGCACATGCCTGTAATCCCAACATTCTGGGAGGCTGAGGCAGGAAGGTTGCAAGTTTGAGCCCAGCCCGGGCAACTCAGTGACTTAGAAAGATTCTGTATCAAAATAAAAAATAAAAAAGATGGATGTAGCTCAGTGTGAAGGCCCTAGGTTCAATTCCCAGTAGCATGAAAAGAGGAGAAGGGACTGCAAGCTCAGAAAGGCCATCTCAGTGCTTCTCAAACTTAATGAGCACCCATGTCACCTGAAGACCATGGTACAGTGCAAACTGGGAGTCAGTATATTTGGGGCACTGCTGAGAGTGCACTAGGCTATAATCACATTTAGCCAAGTAAGGCCCTGGATAATGTGCCAGAATCACCCAGCTGCTTTGGGGGCAGACCCCTGAAGAGCCAGCCATTGGTGCTGGAAAAGTGGCAGGGCTCACTAAGGAGGCCAGGTGGCTGGTGTGACAGATGCAGGGCACTGGAGGAACAGACCCTGGGAGGTATCAAAGCAGGGGCCAGCTGAAGTGAGACTCCAGATGCCCAGGAGACACCGGGCCAAACAGCTTATGTGAGTCTCTCAGGCACTCAGGGGTGCAGCGTGGCTAAAGTTTTAGATTCAGAGGACGGGGTCATGGACACAAGGAGTGCTGTAACTGTCAAATTTTCTTTTTAAAACAATTTTAAGTTAAATTTATTGAGGCTGTAAGGAGTGCACATTCTAAGGTGCACACTCTATGGGCATCAGTACGGAAAGGTGAAACTCACTTCTAACACATCCCCCCACCACATCCCCTGAGAGCTTCCAGTCATTCAGAAGTTTGACCTGTCTGCCTCACTCAGAGGGTTCTTTCTCTTTTATTGTCACTTAATACTTTTGACTATACTTTAGCTTATCAGTTTTCTACTGATGGCCATTTGAGTTGTGTCTAGTTATTACCTATTTTAGTTTAGTTGTTTTGTTCTTTTTTGTGTGTGTGTGACAGGATCTGGCCTTGAACTCACTATGTAGCCGAAGCTGTCCTTGAATTCACATCAGTCCTCTTGCCTCAGCCTGATTGCTGGGATTAGAGGTGTGTGCCACCATACTCGGCTAGTTATTGGCCTTTTTAAATAAACCTGTTATGAAGATACGTCATGTAAAAGTGTTTTTGTGGACATAAGTTTTCATTTCTTTTGGCTGAAGTTACTAGAAAGGCAATTGCTGGGTTGTATGGTAAGTGAAAGCCACATTTACCTTTTTGAGATTCTTCAACTTTTAATTTTCCTACAATTTACGTATTCATTCACTCAGTAAATATATTGAGCACCTACTCTTGGCTAGGCATAACAATCTGAGTTGAAGGAGTCACATGGCTATCAAAGCAGGAAACAAAAACAAAAGAAAAATCTGTGCTATTGTGGAATTTAGTTAGGAGAAATAGAAAGACATGAAAAATAGAGCTAGCAGGCAGTTTTAAGTTGCACCCAGGGAATTAAAAGTGCATGCTGTGATGGAGGGTAACTGACTGTGAGGCCAAGTGAGGTCTCTTTGATGAGAGACTCAAGATGGAGACAGGAGTGATAAAAGGAGGCACCCACACATGTGCCTGGGGTGGAACAGATTTTGGCTCAAGGAAGGGCCAGAGCAGAGGCCCTGAGACTGCTGAGGGACACATGCATGGAGAGCACCACGGGCTTGGCAAGTGACCAGAGGCTCTAGGTGATTGTAGCTGTGTGGAGGAAAAGATTTGAAAAGCTTGCAGAAAGGTCAAGATGAGGACTAGGGAAAGACATTTGAAATGCATCCTGATTACCAGGGAGGGATTTTCAGCAAAGGTGAGAGATGTGATCAAATTTGTATTCTAAAGATGCAAACTCTTGGTTGGTGTCCATGGCTTGGATGTTGAATGTTTCCCAAAGGGTCATGAGATAAAGGACTGGTCTCCAGGATGGCACTATTGAGAGTGGCAGTGCCAGCTGGGAGGTCCTAGGTCATTGGGAGTGCCCTTGAAGTGGGGTGTAAGGCCCCAGCCTCTTCCTCTTTTTCTTTGCTCCCTGGCTCATGATTTCAGTGGATTTGTGTGCCACGTGCTCCCGCCATGATGTACTACCTGCCCCAAGTCCACATCAACAGGGGCCACTTGATCCTGGGTGTTACCTTCAGAACTGTAAGCCAAAATAAACCATTTCTCTCTACAAGTTAATTATTTCTGGTATTATGGTTTAGCAATGAAAACTGATTAATATAGTTGGCTTTCCATTAAACATGACAACACAAGAACACACTGAACTCTTTCTTCTTCTACCTCTGGTGAAACAATGGCAAAAATATTTTCTGTTTGCTTTTAGTGCTGAGGATCAAATCCAGGATCTTGCAGGTGATAGACAAGTGCTATATATACCTCACTACCCACAGAAAGTTGTTCAGATGACTCCAACCGTGAGCTGAGCCAGAAGCTAAAAGATTCAAATAATTCTTTGGAAGTGAAGGATAAGGCTGATTCTGGCCTAGATGGTAATTTCAGTAGCATTTGAATGAATAAGTTCATTGTGTAGGAGTGAAGACAGGGATTCTGTTCTTAAAAATAATAAAATATAAAAAAAAGACTTTAACTGCGGTTCCAAAGCTTCTCTAACCCAAAAGTTACAGTACTAAATGAATGACTCATGATTGTTTTTCCCATATTGATATGCAGGCAATTTAGAATGTAATGACCTATACTCTCAAGGTCTGAAATAATTTTTTAAATGGACAAACCAACACTCATCAGAAAGTTTGCAATGAAAAAGGTATTGGTAATGAATCAGAGAACCTAGAAGTCTCATACAAGACTGGAAGGAAGGTAAATTGTTATAGCAGTTTGGAAAACAATGGTGGTATCTGTGAAAGCTGAGTATATCCACATGACACAGCTCCACTCCCAGCCACATCACCAGCAGAAACACACAATATGTTCAACAAAGAATACAAGAATGTTTAGAGCAACACTATTTCCAGTAGCCTACCAAATTTTCATCCAAAATTGATATTTTCTGATATAGTCACACAGTGGAGAAACTATCCAGCAATGAGAAAGAATTATTTACCACCACCTGCAACTTTACAGATTTGTGACATAAAGTATTGAGTGAAAGAAGGTAGGTACAAATGAGTATATACTGTGTAGTTCTATTTATATAAAATTCCAATGCACAATGAATCTCATTTATGATGTTAGAAGTCAGGCTGGTGGGTACCATTATGGGCATGAAGACTGTCTGGGAGAGATCACAGAGGGTAACTCTGGGGTCCTGGCAAGGTACTGTTTTGTGGTGTGAATCCTGGTGACAGTTTTGCTTTGTTTTAAAACATTGATTACAATATACTCTTATGACATGTGCAATTTCCTGTTTATATATGATGCTTCTGTAAGAAACATTTTTAAAAGGCATAAACTCACAAGGGCAAAAATAACAAAATTCAGGGAACTGGAAAGCAGATGGTGAGTGGCAATTGATGTAGCTCAGCTGAGAAAATGAAACTTCTCTGGCAGAAATAAAAGCCAAAAAGCAACCTGGATTATGTTGAATCTTGAAGAGGCCAAAGAATTTTTAGCACAAGCTACCTCTGGAAATTCACCAAGCCAGAAATGGTTCCACATCTATTTAGGAAGCAGATGGAGTTCCAGGTCCCCTCTCCAGGTCTTTGTGATGGGGTGACTGCACCCCCTACCCTTGCAGGAAACTGAGGTTGAGAACGTAGCAAGAATGAAACACAGGCTTTCTGGAGAGGACAGCAGGTTTTAGACAGAGTAAAATTGTGTGACATGGACAACAGGGAGCATGTTTATGTGTCTGTGTCTCAACTGGGCTCCCACAGCATTGACAGGCATTCTTCTGACACAAGAGTGTTCTCTGCAGGCTCTGACTGTCCAAGAGAAATAAATGTGAAAGGGACAGACAATGGGGCTTCCTGAGGATAGAGCTGAGTCACACCTCTCATAGAGAAGATAGACAGTAAACCTATGAAATGGAGAGTCTTCATCTTCCTCTCACGCTCTCACTCTTAAGCAAGAGTCTTGGGAAATTTGATGCCAACATGAAATACAAAAGGTATAGATTAAGAAAAAAGAAATCTTGAAAAATAAAACAAAATGAAACAAAACAAAGCTGGATTCAAATAAAATAGGCAAAGAAGGGAGAAGGAAACAAAAGTACGTTGATTTTACTAGGGAGGTAAAGAGAGATACTACATTCCTAAACAGGATCAGGGCATTATTTTACAAAGGAAAATGCAGAGAAAAAAGTAATTTTGGATATTAAAAGGATGATAAAAATGACAGAAGTGTTAGAAGGCAACATCTCTGAAGAACTGGAGCAGAAAATAGAAAGTAGGAAAAGAAAGAAAAGCAAATTAGATGATTCATTCAGGAGGTCCAGGTGAATAACAGTATTGTCAGCAAGAACAGAAAACAATGGGGAGAAAGTAATGAAAGAATTTGATAAACTGTCCTAGGGTTGAGTGACACATTTTGAAATTTAAAGGGTCTACAGAACTTTAGGAGTAACAGAAAGTCACTAAAAGCTTCTATGAAGGGGACTACATCCCCACCTTAGAGTTCATACAAAAAAACAACAATGCATCAGACATAGAAGCCAGACAACAGTAGAACAATTAAAGCAAAAGTCAATTTCCAATCTAGAATCTTGTGCCCAGCTAAAGCATGAGGCAAGGGTGAATAGAACCTTCCTGCTGTGTTCTTCCTGAATTTTTCTCTGGGCACACCCAAGCACAAGTTCTTCATCCTCTTTCAGGGTTGTGAACTGATTGGAGTAGGGCCTTCCTCTTAAGGGCTCCATTGTCCAAAGCAGTCACACTGAGAGGTCAGGGCTTTCATATGTGGACTTTTAGAGGAGGGCACAGTTCAGCTTGTAACACTATTCTATGAGTGTATTCTATGAGTGTATTATACAAGAAGCAAATAGGTAAATATATTAATGAAGGTAAGAGCTAATATTTTATATGAGAAATATAAAATCGAAATGGATGATATAAAACTCTGTGGCATTAAATTAAAATTGAGAATAACAGTTTGGATTTATGCTTTTTTTTCCTAAATATGTTTACTTTCTCTGTCTGTTGAAAAGTCCTGGAAACATGAAGGACCAGTAGCAATGAGTATTCCAGTAAAAGAAACTAGAGCTCTATAGAGAAATGTCTGAGTCCATTCCTGGGGAAGCCCAGGACTTCCTGTTGTACTGGGAAACAAGAAAGTGAGTTGGTACCAGTGGGGTCATGTCAAAAGGACACAGGAACCAATTTGAAGGGGTTGCCTTAGTCAAACTTCGGGCAATGAGGGTATTAAAAAATAATTGAAGTTTATTAAATCATATCAAATTCATATAATCTGTGAGTTCATAATCAAACTTGGAAAAACATTCCTTGGTGTCCTTTGCAGTTTACTAGAGCATCAAGTCATTACTCTAAGAACAGATATCGAAGAAGAGGCCAACATTCCTGTCAACTTTCATGTATGCACTGTTCATGCATACTTAGGGTAGCTACGTAATGAAAGAAGAGTGGTTCTTATAGAATGACCTCATGAAAAATAAAGGGTGGATTTAAACACTACACTTAATAAATATTAGGTGGAGACCCCCACCCGATGCTTTCAAAGCTGTGGCTACCAGCGACTGGCCGGGTGAGACAAGACAGGCAGCTTGAAGTTCCTGCGGCTGTCCCAGGCCACGCCCATAGCATGGTGTGGTCCGCTTGGCCCCGCGGGCGTCTCCAACACTCAGGTCCCCCGCCCCCCCCCAACCCGTGCACCGCCTACCTCCTGGCTTTTCTGCTACCTGGTCCCACACTACAGAGGCACAGGAGATTATAAAGACCCTTGTCCTGAGCGCCACAAAATAGAGCAGAAGTTAGTAACAGAAAGAGGGCTTCTCAGGCTTCTGGAAGAAAACTGAAGCTCAGCAGAAAAGTAGAGAACCTCTACAATAAAGGCACATCAGACCACTGTACTTGGTCTGCTGCTGCCTTGCTTAGACTTATTGACTTGTGTATATACAGGGATTCCTATGTTGCCTACTGTGACAACAGAGACATACCCTGAAGGAGTCCCATAATTTCTATTGCTATTTGCAAAAAAGAAAAGAAAATTTTTTTTCTTATTTTTAATTCTTAATTTTTACTTTTTTTCTACTCTTCAAAGTTTTACTTTTCTTTCATCTTTTCTTTCTCTCTCACTCATTCTCTCGCTGTCCTACATTGTCCCTCATCTCCACATTTGTTCCTTTCTGCACTGAATTCGGATTTCTCCCTTACTATTCTTTTCTTCTCTTTTCCCTTCTCTTATCATTAGGTTTAAAGGAAAGTAAATTTGGTATCTAGCCTCCCTGTTGCTGTTAGGTGATTCTATTCACATCTTTGTTCTTTCATTCTGCCATTTTCTCTTGCCTTTAACAACTTCTTAGAGTTTGTGTGATCTTTCTGTGTCTTCTGGCCTCACCGCTAATCTTACCTGTTCTTTCTACCTGTCCCTCCCTCCCCAATTCCTTTTAGCTCCCCACCCCTAAGGGGAAAAATGCTATATTGAAGAGTTTATTCATTATAAACTTACGTTGGGTTGGTCCTTGGTTTTAATTTAACTCACATAGTTAAAAGTGATAGATTAATAACTACCACAAACTGTCATTTTCTAAGCTGTGCTTGATGCTATGTTATGGCTGACTATATCATTTGGGCTAACATGTTGTGATTGATCTAATTAGTTTTCCTTCCTGGTATAAGAAAAATATAATAGCTTCAGAGTCATTAGAGTCTCAAACTCAAACACAAGCCATATCTAGAAGACACCTCTGAAAAGCAAACATTCCACAAGGGTTTTAAACACAAGCAACAAAGATACCTACATTAAGCAATCTTGAAATATCAACCCAGGAATTAAATCAAGGACAGTAACAAAAGCAAAAATGAGAAGACACTTAAGCAAGGCACAAATGTAGGCTTCCATGCCACAAAAAGGAAATTCTGGGGGAAATGAGGTGGAAAACTCTGATAAGCAACCACTTGGACACCCTGAACTGATAGCACAGGAAGTAACAAAGCAGATGCATGAGGCTCTAGAAAATTTCCAAAGAGAAATAATCTCCCAGATAAATACAGACATGGTGAGCAGAGTGAAAGACATGATTAGAAGCTCTAGAGCAGAAACAGATAAGAAAATAGATGAGATCAGAAACATGCTGAAAGCCATGAATGCCTAGCATAAGAAAGAAATGGAAAACATGATCACTCAACATAAGAAAGAAATGGAATCCATGAAACAGATTCAAACAGATATTCAGGAGATTAAAAACTCCATTGAAAGCATGCAGAGCAGACTAAGAGAATCTGAAGACAGAATATCAGATATAGAAGACAGGTTTGCAGTTAAGGACCATGAAAACAGAGATTTCTTAAAGATAGTAAGGGATCATGAGAAATCAATCCAACAGCTGCTAGATGATGCAAAGAAGATTAACCTAAGACTGGTAGGAGTCCATGAAAAAAACAGGAGAAAGTACAACAGACATAAAAAAACTGTTCACAGAAATAATAGTAAATAACTTCCCAGGCAGAGGTAGAGAGTTGGACACACAGACAAGTGAAGCATATAGAACTCCATCCAGCCATGACCAAAAAAAATCTACACCTAGACATATAATAGTCAAGATCCCAGAAACCCAACAGAAGAACAAAATTCTACAGGCAGTTAGAGAAAAGAAACAAATCACCTACAAAGGAAAGCCTATCAAAATCATGGCAGATTTCTCAACACAAACCCTCAAATTAAGGAGAGCCTGGAGTGAAGTATTTCAAGCCCTAAAAGAGAATAACTTCCAACCTAGACTGTTGTATCCTAAAAAATTATCTTTCAAAATCAATGGGGAAATTAGATACTTTCACAACAAAGAACACCAGAAAAATTTCATGAACACCAAACCAGCACTCCAAACAATTTAAAGCAATATCCTAGAAAAAGACAATGAAGGTCACAACTCCACAAGGCCCAGCAGAGACAAGGCACCATGCAAGGTAAGACACTAAAGTGAAATGGGGGGGGGGGGAAATAAGAAAAGAGCCAACAACAGTAAAACATCATGACAAGGATGAGTAAATATCTGTCAGTTACAACTATCAATGTTAATGGCCTCAATTCACCATCAAAATAGACTGGCAGAATGGATTAAGAAGCAAAACCCAGCAATATGCTGTATACAAGAAACACACCTAACTCAAAAGGAAATTCATAGACTGAAAGTAAAGGGATGGAAAACAGTTCTCCATGCAACAGGAAGCCCGAAAAAAGCAGGCATAGCAATCTTAATTTGGAGACAAAGTAGATTTCAAACCAAAACTAATTAAGAGAGACAAAGATGGTCACTACATACTTGTGAAAGGAACAATCCAAGAGGAAGAGATGGCAATCCTAAATATATATGCACCAAATACAAATGCCCCCAACTATACAAAACAAATATTAATGGACATGAGAAACCAAATAAGCACTAATACAATTGTAGTGGGGGACCTCAACACCCCTTTATCACAAATAGACAGATCAACCAGGAAAAAAATTAACAATGACATTCTAGAACTAAACGAAGCTATTGAACAAATGGACTTAATAGATGTTTACAGAGTGTTCCACCCCACAAAAACAGAATACACATTTTTTTTCCACTGCACATGGGTCATTCTCCAAAATGGATCACATGCTAGCTCATAGGACATATCTAAGTAAATGTAAAAGAATCGAAGTTATCCCCTGTATATTATCAGACCATAGTGCAATACAATTGGAGATCAATAACATAAGAAACCGCAAAACATCCACAAATACATGGAAATTGAACAATACCCTCCTGAACAACCAATGCATGACAGAGGAAATTAAAGAAGAAATTAGATAGTTTCTACAAGTAAATGAAAATGCCAGTACAACATATAGGAATCTGTGGGACACAATGAAAACAGTTCTACAGGGGAAATTCATAGCAGTGAATTCCCGTATTAGGACAACAGAGAGAACTCAGTTAAATAACTTAATGCAGAACCTCAAGCTCCTAGAAAAAAAAGAGCATAACAAACCCAAAGCTCGTACAAGAAAGGAAATGATAAAGATCGGAGCAGAAATCAATGCAATGGAGACTAAGAGAATGATACAAAAAAATCAATGAATCAGAGTTGGTTTTTTGAAAGGATAAATAAAATTGATAAGTCTTTAGCCAATCTTATCAAAAAAAGGAAAGAAAAGGCACAAATACATGCAATCAAGAATGAAAAAGGCAAAAGCATAACAAATCCAGCAGAAATCCAGAGAATCATCAATACCTACTTTGAGAACCTGTACTCTAATAAAAAGGAAAACACAGAAGAAATGGACAGCTTCCTAGATACATATGAATTGCCAAAATTAAATGAGGAAGATATAGAAGTTCTAAACACCCCAATTACAATGAGTGAAATTGAAAATGTAATAAAAAACTTACCAACAAAGAAAAGCCCAGGTCCTAATGGCTTCACTGCTGAATTCTACAAGACATTTAAAGAACTATTGCCATTACTCTTTAAACTCATCAAGGAAATTGAAAGGGAAGCAAGGCTTCCAAATTCATTCCTGGAAGTAAGTGTTACTTTCATGCCAAACCAGGGAAAGACCCAACCCAAAAAGAGAACTACAGACCAATCTCCCTAATGAACATAGATGCAAAAATCCTCAACAAGATACTGGCAAACAGAATACAGAGGGTTATCAAGAAGATCATACACCCTGACCAAATTGGATTTATCCCGGGGATGCAAGGATGGTTCAACATCCATAAATCAATAAATGTAATACACTATATTAACAGAGTCAAGGACAAAAACCACATGATCATCTCAATAGATGAAGAAAAAGCATTTGACAAAATCCAACACCCATTCATGATAAAAACGCTACAGAAAATTGGAATAGAAGCTCTTTATCTCAACCTGATTAAGGCTATCTATGAAAAACCAACAGCAACATCATACTAAATGGTCAAAAACTGAAAACTTTCACACTAAAATTAGGAACAAGACAAGGATGCCCCCTATCATCACTCCTGTTCAATATTGTTCTGGAAGCATTAGCCATAGCAATTAGACAAGAGAAAGAAATAAAAGCAATAAAGATAGGAAAGGAAGAAGTTAAACTGTCATTATTTGCTGATGATATGATACTTTACATAGAAGACCCAAAAAACTCAGTCAAAAGTCTTCTAGACCTAATTGACAGATTCAGTAGAGTAGCTGGATACAAGGTTAACACTCAAAAAACAATAGCCTTTTTATATGCAAATAGCAGACCCATTGAGAGAAAAATTTGGGAAATAATTCCTTTTACAATAGCATCTAAAAAAATGAAACATCTAGGAATCAACCTAACTAAGGAAGGAAAAGACCTCTACACTGAAAACTACAGCACTCTGAAGAAGGAGGTCGAAGAGGATATAAGAAAATGGAAAGATATCCCTTGTTCCTGGGTAGGAAGAACCAATATAGTGAAAATGTCCATACTTCCAAAACTACTATATAGATTCAGTGCAATGCCAATTGAAATTCCAACAATATACTTCACAGAACTAGAGAAAACAATCCAAAAATTCATTTGGAAACAGAAGAGACCTAGAATACCAAAAGCAATTCTAGGCAACAGAGACATGGCTGGGGGCATCACAATCCCCAACTTGAAACTATACTACAAAGCTACTGTGATAAAACAGCATGGTACTGGCAAAGAAACAGACCTGAAGATCAGTGGAATAGATTAGAAGATGTAGAAACAACTCCAGACATACTCAGTCACCTCATGTTTGACAAAGGAGCCAACCACCGTCATTGGAGGAAAGATAGCCTATTTAATAAATGGTATTGGAAAAACTGGATTTCAATCTGTCAGAAATTAAAACTAGACCCATACCTATCAGTGTACACTAAACTAAGATCGAAGTGGATTAAAGATCTAAATATTAAGTCAGAAACACTAAACTTGCTGGAAGATAAGTTAGGTAGAACTCTTGATGACATAGGAAAAGACTTTATGAACAAATCTTCAGTAGCACGGGAGCTAGCACAAAGAATCAACAACTGGGATCTCATCATATTAAAAAGCTTCTGCACTGCAAGAGAAACTACCAACAGAGCTAAGAGACAACCTACAATGTGGGAAGAAATATTTAGCAGCTGTAGCTCAGACAAAGGTCTACTATCAAGAATGTATAAAGAACTGAAAAAAATCAAACCTCCCAAATTCAAAGACCCAATTCAAAAATGGGCATCTGAAATGAACAGACATTTCTCAGACAAAGATGTAAAAATAGTAAGTAAATATATGAAAAAATGTTCAACATCACTGGTCATTTGAGAGATGCAGATGAAAACAACACTGAGATTCTACCTCATCCCACAAAGAATGGCTGCTATCAATAAATCAACCAATAACAAATGCTGGTGGGGATGTGGAGAGAAAGGAACCTTTCTCCACTTTTGGTGGGAATGTAGATTGGTGCAACCACTATGGAAATCAGCATGGCGATACCTCAAAGAACTAGGATTACAGGTCCCATTTGACCCAGCTATTCCCCTACTGGGAATCTTCCCCAAAGAATTAAAAGAATCATACCACAGCGATATATGTGCACCTATGTTTATGGCGGCACAATTTGTAATAGCTAAAGCTTGGGAACAGCCCAAATGTCCATCAACTGGAAACTGGATAAAGAAGATGTGTTTTTTTTTTATAAAATGGAGTACTACTCAGCCATAAAGAATGAGAAACTAGAGACATTTATAGCTAAATGGATGCATATTGAGGCTATACTCTTAAGTGAAATAAACAGAACACACGTGTAAATACTGAATAGTTTCTCTAGTGTGAGATATTGAAAGTGTAAATAAAGATGAAAATGATTAAAATGAGTAATTGATAATTTGAAATAAGAAAAGGTCCAAGGGTTTGGGGATGGTGGAAGGGAAAGGGGAAAGGGAAGAAAGGAAAGAAAAAAATTATGAGAAAAAAAATGGAATCAAACTCTATGTAGATAGGGAAGGGTGGAGGGGGTGAAGGGTGCACAGGTAATGGGAGAAAAAATAAAAACTAAAGTGCATCATATTCTGGTACAAACACCCAATGATAAATGTAAATGTATTTTATACCTAAAATGTATCAATAAATATATGTATTTAAAAAAAATAAATATTAGGTGGATTTAAAAGCTACACCTAATAAATATTGCTACACCAATAAATATTGCCAATAAAATAACCTAGACAAGGATCATGAATTGGTGAAAAGATGAAAGACATCATCTTTACCCTGTAGGGGTCAGGCTGAGCACCCAAATTCATAAGTGACTCCTAGCACCATTTACATAATGACCCTTTTTTCAGATATTCCTTACTTCTCCTCTGCTTGGGTCACAATCATATGGAAGTTTTAAAAACAGGTAGCTTGGATTTTTACTCTCAGATCCTGAGATTTAGATGGCCTGCTGGGCCAGAGTCCCAGTTATGAGCACCCTGCCATGATTCTACTGTGCAGTTGAGGATGGGAGCCTCCTCAAAAGCAAATAACTGGTGCCTTATGATGCACAGATTGAGTTGAATCAGATCAAACCCCTACAGCAGTGGTTTTCAAATGTTAACCCTGGAAGGCTTGTTAAAGCCAATTGCGAGGCTTCAGCCCCAGAATGTCAGGCTCAGTAGCCTGGGCTGGGCCTGGGAATTTGCATTTAACAAGTGTCCCAGCACTGGAGACTCCACTGACCTATATGTGTTGAGAAGCAGTACCATGGAGGAGGGCAATTTCAGATACGAGTGCCCCTGAAGACTGGCAAGGGCACTGTATTAGGCTGGTGCTTGGGTCTTGGCCTGAAGGTCTGATATAACTGGCTTGCAATGTGGCCTGAGCCCTGAGGTTATAAGGAACCCTCCAAGCAACCTACACTGCAGTGCAGGCTGGGACTCACTGCTGCACATCTGACTACTGGTGTACAGAAACTACAAGAGGAAAGAAACTGTTAGATTTCCCTTGCCTTAAGATGGCTGCTACATAAAATGGCAGCCTTCTCCTTCCCATAATACCCCACATCCCACTTAAAAATATGACTTCACTTGTCAAAAGACAACCTTCTTCTTCCCAACGTGCCCCTCTTCCTGCCAAAAGAATAACCTGATACTTGCTACATGCTAGAAACTAGGATGTCACAGGGCCCTCCAATCCCTAGCCACTACACCACTCAACCCTACCCCAGATCCTACAAGCCCCACCCCAGCTCCTATAAGAAGCACTCCATGTCCCGGCCATATTGCTCTCTGTCCTTTGTTTGGAGTCAGCCCGGCAGATCATCCCTACATTAAAGGCTTGTTGTGGTTCTGGTCTGATCTTGGTTTTTGGCTCTTTTACCTGAAAGAAACCAGTTAGATGCTGCCTGGTGGAAGCAATCTGCCTGATTTTACAGTATGAGACATTTTCCAAGACAACTGACTTGATTTCTCTAGCAAATCAGGGCCATTCAGAATAATGGTGAAAGGGCTGTTAAAGAAAAAGAGACATGTGAAAGACAAAGAAATCCAGTGCTAGGTCCTAATTTGGATCCTAATTCAAACAAACAAACAAACAAAATTCAATCTCCAAACATTGGAGATCCACATAACATTTGAACTTATGCCAATTATCAGGTGATATTAAGAAATTATTATTTTACTGTGTTTTATAATAGCATGGTGGTTACTCTTCTTAAAAGTGCTTATAGGGCAGGGGATTCAACTCGGTGGTTCTGGCGCCTGCCTCACAAGTGCAAGGTCCCAAGTTTGATCCCTGGTACCAAAACCAAACAAACAAATGAACAAAACAAAACAAAAAAAATCGCAAAAAGCAAACAAGCAAATAAACAAAAAAATAAAAGTGCTTATAAATTAGAGGTACTTATTGAAGTATTTATGGGTGAAATAATATGATGCATTGAAATTTCTTTAAAATATTCCAGAAAAATGTAGGTATGTAAATTTTGTGATAGTAGTCTACTTTATGTAAGTTTAAAAGTTTTTATAATAAAAAAGTTAAAACAAAAATAAAATAAAAATGAAGTGACCAATCAGACAGAAATTTCCAGTTGAGATTTGTCATCATGATGTGCTTGAATATAATGAGGTGAGATTTGTACAATAGGGCAAGAACACAAAGAAAAAGTTAGTAAATGAAATGACAGTGTAATGATTAATGTTAGGAATAGCAATGTATTACACAGTAAATGAAAAGCAGTTATGGTATAGCACATGACTCAGCAGTGAAGAGCATTTAGCTAGTTGTAATGATATGATGATCAAATACTGATCTAACTAAAATTATTAGGGAATCAAGTTGGATCAGGCAAGGATTTGAATGCTATGTGCACAGGATGGGGCATAGGAGAAATGGATACCATCTTCCCCTGTGAACAGTCAATTGACAATGACCATATTGAAAAATCAAGAAATAGCAATGCGTGTATGGTAATTAGTTGGATAGAACTACTACTAAAGGAATCATAAAATAAAGTAAACCTGATGATAACACATCATCAGTTCTATAAAATGAAAGGGTCACATGATTGTTAATGAAAATCCTGCACAACCCTGTGTATCAACTAGCTGGGAATTTGGAGGTTTCAATTGAAAGTCAATTACCAACCATACTATAGACAATTTCACATGGCTGGGAAAGGTCCATATGTGATACTGTAAACCATGTGGAAAAAAATCCTTTTGTGTGGAGAACAGATTATAAGCCAAAGTGCAAGTAGGGAGGATAGCTAAGACGATATCACATTGTAAGGGCTGGAGATAGGAAGAATATTGGACTTTAGATGTACTTTGTACATGGAGGTGTCAGACTTAGCTGGTGGATTGAATGTAAAATGTAAGGAAAGATGGTCACAAGAGTGACTCTGGGATTACAGCTTGAGCCACTGGTTGAATGTTGACTCATTTATTAAAACAGGAAACACAGGGAGGCCAGGAATGGGGACTGGGACTAAGATGTTTATTAAGATATCCCAATAGAGAGATCAAATATACTATCAGATAAATGAATTTGGTGTTAAAGAGTGAGAATATGAGCCGATGTGGACTCATCAGAATATATCTGATTCTAAAGTCATAGGACAAGATGCAAACACTACAGAGACAGTATAGAGAGAGAAGAAGAAAGAGCTGAGTGTGAAGCCTGGGGTCACTCTTGATTAAGGGTCTGAGTGATGAAGAGAAGTCCAAAATCAGACTTAGTGAGAGCTGAGATAGGAAAAGGCCATTCTGACATGGGAACTAAGAAAAGAGTCAGTATCATCAAAGACAAATGCCAAAGCATGGCAAAAATCTGGAATAAAGTTCTAAGGAAGACAGGAGATCAGAAGTTCACAGAAGAAAAAAAATTTAAAAAATTAAAAAGCTTTGCTGACAGAGTCCAACTGTTGATGGCATATGGTGTAAAGTTAGAAAGTGACAGAGAGAAAGCACAGTGTCCCACTTCCTGTTCTATGGCCATGATTGTTATTAAAATCAAAACCTCCTAAATGGGAAGGGTAGATACAACATGCTTAGGAAACAGAGAAGCAGCCCAAGTGAGAAGGCAAGAAGGAGGCAGCTCAGGTTCACAGCAGGAAAATGAGGACCAGACTGTAAACACCAGTGGGACCATGGGTTTCTGTTAGACCAATCTTTAAGAGGGTGAAAATAGATTTTGGAAATTGTAGATCAGAGGGATTGATGATTTCTGGTGCAATTAAATAAATGGCTGTGATAACCTAGTAGGAGGCAAAAGGAATTTCTTGCGGGTAAGGAACACCAGGTTATGCTTCTGCTTCTGAATGCACATCCCAGGCCAGTGCCCAGGGGCTTCTGGTGACTGCCAATGGGACTTGTCAGCTTAGCAGCAGGATGACACAGTACCTTTTATGACAGAGGAGCCATGTGGACAGCACAATGACAGCCACCATGGCTTGACTCAGGCTTCTGGTGGTGGTGCTGGACCAAATAGTGCTAAAAACTCTATTTCCTGTGGCTTCAAGCAAGTGGATGGCTGTCAGCATCATTTACTGATATGGAACATACTGACAGGTTGTGGTTGGGGGGAAATTGAGGTGTCTATTAGACATTTTACTAGACATGTCCACTTACTTTTTTGACTAGAATTCCTGAATTCCTTTACTCGAGACAGATGAAATAAAATATTTCAAGAAGCCCAAGCTTTAGTGCAGGAAAGAGGGATCACTAGGAGCCATAAAAAAGGGAGGTACTCAAAGCTGTAAAGGAGAGCCACCGTGGAAGCGGTAAGTCTGACCCTTGTGGGAAGGTTTTCAGTGCTGTGTAGAAATGGATGCCAAGCAGAGACTCAGATGCTGTGGTGGAGAAAACCAAGCTCCTTGTGAATGAAACCCTACATGAGGAGGAGCAGCACAACTCAGGGCTGTGGCACAGATTGTGACAGGAAAAGTTACTTTCCAGAAGCTGAAATTCAAGCCTTTGTTATACAGAGATGTGGCGCTCCGATTCACACCATCTAAGTCTCAAGGTTAAACAAAAGCAATTACAAGTTGATCTCTTGACTGCAGGGCTCTGGCAGAAGCAGGTGTTAAGCTCCCCACAGAACAGCTTCAGAGATTAGGACTCGTCCTGGACTCCTACAGAAGGTGACTTCTGCTGAAGATGAGCTCACAGATGAGCCCAGAGTAAGTGAGGAAACTTAAGAGTCAATAGATGAAAGAAATGGGAGCCTTTATTCCTGAAGAGCTAGAAGAGTTAGGGCAAATGTGTCTAAATATTAAATGAGACAAAAAAGGAAAGAATCTATAAGCATTAAAAGAACAGGCAGTGATGGGAAAGAATCAAATACTTCTGGAAGTGAAACAGAATCATTGGAATTAAAGAAAAATAATGTCTTTAATAGATAAATAATCTAATAGATATATAATCTACAGGTAAATAATATCTTTAACAGATTAATAATCTATTTAATAGATAACTAATCTTAAGAGAGAATTAATGAACTGGAAAAATACAATGTAATTTATCAGAATTCTGTACAGAAAGAAAAAGAAAGATAATTTGAGAGATACAGAAGCAATAATTAGGATGAGAAAGCGACAGTATTTAAAAACATAGAAATTCTGAATATTGAAGAGCACATTGAGTTTTAAGCATGAAAATTAAAAATTAAAACTTGCCTAGAAACATTGTTTTTGAAATTGTAGAATAAGAAATAAAAAAGTGAAAATTCTCACAGCTACCATAAAGGAAAGACCTGAAAGCCAAAGGGAAACTTTCAGATTAGCACCTGCTTCTATCAGATATAGAAGTTCCCATAGGCAATGGAATCAAATGTATAAGGTGGAAAGGGAATGAACTGTTAACAATAATGCCACTCCCAATAAACTATCATCCGAAAAGAAAGACAAGACAAAGATTTTTCATATGTACAAAGACTGTGACAGTTCACTACTCATTAGCATTTTCTGAAGAAAAAATCTAAGGAGGTATTTCAGAAAGATTATTAAAACTGGAGCTATTGAGGTGCAAAAGAATATAGAATGAGTGAGTAACTACATATGTAAATCTAAGAATAACAGTAAATAATATTTTCCATGAGTTTATGACTAAGATGTGTAAAATACTATATCAAAATAAATGGAGGTGAAGGGGACACATCTGGAGGACAGGAAGAGCATGCTGGTTTCCTTGCAGGAGGAGAAAGCAAATTAGAATTACTATAGTACCTATAAAAAAAGGTATGTTACAATTTTCAGTTAAAATGATGAAAAACTGTGTACTGGCAAGGGGTCTTGTTGACTTCTAGCAGGAACTTTCAGGGAAGCTCTTGTACTGAGGACTCTCTAAATGAATGCTAGCACTCCTTCCTACGTACGTTTGTTTCAGACAAGGCCCTGCAGAGAAAACCACTAGAAACCAACCACAATCACGGAGTCACTCCTACCTGCTTCTAAGTGACCTAGAGTAAAATTTTCTTATTATAGTGCCCAATTCTTTGCCTAGGAGGCATTCCTGTCTGCTGTTTCTGAATGTGTGATGTACACAGAAGCATGACCTCAAGGAATGTGCCCTCCTCCATGTGTGACCAAGAATCTCCAATGTGAACACCCATGGGTCTTCTCAGCTACAGCCCCTTGTTTTCTTTGCGAGGACACTGCTTTGGGAAAGATCCCTCTTGATTTTTGTACTTTCTGCAAGTAATAACCATTCCTCCTCTCTTTATCAGCTTTACACATACCAAGGGTGAGCCCATTGTGGTCAGCTACTTTCCCTCTCAGGTATCTTTTATAAGGTTACTAATCCAGATGCTGAGGGCTCCACCCCATGACCTAGCCACTTCCCAAGGACCTGACTCCCAAATGCCATCCCCTTAGGGACTGGGGTTCAGCATAAGAGTTCTGGGGTAGAGCATAAACTTCCAGTCTGCAACAAAGATAAACCCTCCAGTACACCCTTTCCTTATACAGGAGAAAGGACAAACACAGTGACAAAATGGTAAATCCCCCTTAGACACGGTCTGCTCAGATTTCTATTTGCTTTTTCAGAGAAAGGGATGCTCTTGGGAGCCTGAGTAGAGGCCAGTGCCCCAGTGGATGTCTGTTAGACCTGAGGCTGCCCGTCACACTGAAGGTGCTGCCCTGGGGACTTGCTGCTCACTGCCAGGGCTGAGGGCATGGCTTGGAAAACAAGCCAGAGGGGGAGATCCCCAGAGGAGGACTGCAGGAAGCTGGGTTTCTCCAATTCCACACAGCGTGGTAAAGGATGGAGGACTGGTCAGGGACTTGAAGGAGGATGTGTAGTCACTGCCCTTTGCAGAGTGCTCTGTGCTCTCCCCTCCCCTAACGTACCTTGTGGCTTAGTTGAATGTGCAGATCCACACATTCTCAATGATCTATACATTCCCATTCTACTTTCTACAAGGGCACTCTTAATGGGTCTGCATTGAAATGAGGGCTGGACTTCAGAGCCTCTCCTCTTTATTTGTCCATTTATTTATTTGTCTCATATTTCTCATTTTACTTTGAAGGTGGTGGGGCAGGATGGTTCTGTGGCACAGTTTAAGATTAAGAGGCATACACCACTTAGTAAACTAATGAAAGCCTATTGTGAACAACAGGGTTTGTCAATGAGGCAGATCAGATTCCGATTTGATGGACAGCCAATCAATGAAATGGACACACCTGCACAGTTGGAAATGGAGGACAAAGATACAATCGATGTGTTCCAGCAGCAGACAGGAGGTGTCTACTAAAAAGGGAACCTGAAACAACTCTACTCCAGAACTCTGTTCTTACAGACCAAGAATACATTCTCAATTAGAAAACTGCAATTTGGTTCCACCACACCCTGACTACTACAGTATAGTTTTCTCTATTCTTTCATTTACCCCTTCCCCATTCCTTTATTGTACATAAAGCATCTGGTGTATGTGCACTAGCATATTGCATTTTTTTTTTTTACTAAATAGCCAACAATATGTTTTGATTGACATCAGATGGAGACGCGATGGGGAGATACTGGTTCTGTGGAAATAATTCCCTCTATCCATTAGTGGCATGCTCGTCAGCTCTTATCTTTATATTCCAGTAAGTTATTTTGCTCTCACTATTTTAACAGAAAAGACAACAACATAAAAATCCTTGCATACCTTGTTTGATTGGAGAATTTTAATGTTTTTCATTTATCATTGTAAAACCAAGGACAATTTTATAACTTTTTTGTATGTAGCTGTTACATGTAGGGCAATCTGTCTTTATGTAGGAGTAAATTATTCTTTAAAAGAAAAAGACTCCTAGATAGTTTTCCTTTTAAGCCAAGTGTCTTGTTTAAATAAACTTCTTGTTTAAAATGAAAAAATTTTTTTTATGAGAAATTAGATGAGATTATAGTTTTTGAAGGGAAAAAGATTTCTGGAGATGTAGATGTGTGTTTGGCCTTGGAGAAATTGAAAGACAGGAGATAAGGCCTCTGATTTTAATCCTGCCAGAAAAATAGCCTTGGAAATTTCATGGGGGACCCAGAGGGACAGGCCCCATCTCATGGGGCTGGGTGGACCTGGGAGAACCAGAGAAGTGAGCCCCAGCAATGGGGCTGCCCTCCACCTCCCATCTCAGCACTGGAGGCAGGTAGTTTCATCTAGGGGGAATAGCCTGCACCCCCAGGGCTAGGACAGTGGCTGCCTGTAGGGCCTGGACTGAGCCTGGGACTCACATTCAGCAGGTAATGATTCACATTCCTCTCTTCTGTGTGCATGGAAAGTTACACAGTTAGGCAGAGCCATGTGATTAATTGGCATGAATTAAAAATGCACCAAAATTAAAGGCACTGTTTGGGGGCCAGGGCTGGAAAAGAAAGCCTATGTAATCTTTCACCTACCTTCCCCCAGCGAGAGAAGAGGCAAAGGCCTTGTGCTGAGATGAAGGCCATGGGAGACTGAAGCCTCTGCTTTGCTAAGGATGGCTAGAGAGCCACCTGGGTCTGGAGACTCTGCACGAAAACCAGGAAGCCTTGGTGGTGTTGGGCTTAGAAGTGTTGGCTCTGTGCTTAGCAGAGCACACCTGTCCTTCCTTGGTCCCTCACCAGGACATGCAGTGTCTCCCCTTAGCCACGGTTTCACTTTCTGCAATTTCAGTTACCTCAGGTCAACCTCAAAGTCAAAAAATATTAAATAGAAAATTCCAGAAATAAATAATTCCTAAGTTTTAAATTGTGCATTGTACTGTATAAGTTCTCTCCTGTTGGTCACCAAGTACCTGTCTTGGTTATTGGGTGGATTGTTGCAGGATCAGAATGCCTGTGGTCAAGGTTCCTCTCTCTGAAGCACCTCCACCCTGCTGTACAGCTCCAATACCTTGTTTGCCAGTGTCCCCACAGCAAGGGCACATCTTTTCACCCCTGCACCTGCTGCACCCAGGTTCTGGAGAGGACATACTTTCCACTGCTGGTGCCAGAATGTGGCTGCTCAGGTGTAAAGCTAAAATTTAGTGAATGCTAGTGATCCAGTAGAGAAAAAAAGAAACCATAAGTTACTTTCTTTAAATGAAAAGGTAAAAATACATTAAGATATTTGACAGTAGGACCATAATCACACATTATTACAGTATATTGTTATAATTGCTCAATTTTATTATTAGGTATTATTAACTTCTTACTGTGCCTAATTTAGAAATTATGCTTTATTATAGGTTGTATATGTAGAAAAAACGTATATATAAGTTTTAGCACTATCCATATTTTCAGAAATCCACTGGGGGTTCTTAGAATTTATCCCCATGGATAAAGGGGAGCTACTATACTTCCTAAACTAGTGGAGGATCATTTTCTATAAGCCCAGAAACAAAACAAAGGGAGTGCCAGTTAATGGGCCTGACAGCTTTGCTGTCTCCAGAGAGAGCTGAGTCAGTCAGCTCAAAGCACCTGAACTCTCAGAAGCATGGTGGTGGTGAAGTCAGCTTGGAAGGAGGGTTAGAAGTCATTAGGTGCCATTCTGGGGATTAGGAACCTGAGGCTCGGAGGGCTGGATGATGAGTGTCCAGCTCACTGATCAGTAAATGCTGGTCAAAGTGAGCGCCAGAATAGCCCAGGTGTCCTACCTGTGGTGAAGGAGCAACAGCACATGTGTCTCTCTCCTGTTGGGCCAGTGAGGGGAACAGCAGGAAACACCACCATGGGATGTTGAAGAGAGCGCCATAAAGGCATTATGTAAGGTGAACTAGAGAGAAACCAATGGAAGATGGGCACCTTGGGGAAGAGGGGCTCCTTTAGCATTGTTCCTACTCTGATTTTGAAGGGACAGGGGAAAAGTTCTCAGCAGTAAGAGGGGCCATGGCTAGACCTCTGGAAGCTGTAACTTTTGGTAAAGGAACACAGCCCAGGTATGCAGCCTCCAGGCAGGGGACTCATTCTCCTTCTCTCTCCCATCTCCTACCAGGACCTCTCATCAAGATGTTGCTGTCTGTATGGGTCACCTGCCAAGGAGCAGGTCTCAGGAGATGGAGCCTGCTTCTGGATGGGCAAAAGGAAGAAACCCTTGAGATCAGTGACTCCTTGTATACAAGTCCCAGTTCTTCAAAAAATTCAAAACTCACCAGGAAGCCCATTGGTTATGAAGCTGTGACAGAGACCAAGTGACGGGGGCCTAAGGAAATGCAAGGGCCATGCTTCTTTCCTAAAAAAGTGGTAGCCAGTGGGTCCTCCACACCCTAGGGCGTGGAATTGCTGAGCCAATTTGATTAAGCTTCTTTTAACCAACTTTTCAAGTTGATGCAATCAATCAACCTTCACATCTGTCAAGGTCTTCCAGAGACCCAAGTCATTCCTGCCTTTGAGGCTGTCTTCCTTGTGATGGTCTAAGCTTCCTCCTCCTCCTCCCCATACGCTTTATCCCCAATCCTGACCAAGAGAAAAGAGAAAAAAGTAAGTACTGTAGAGAGGATGCAACTTCCTGTGAGGAAATGCTCTGGAGGCTGCACAGCTCCATGATGCTGCTTAGATTTCACATGAAGGTCACATGAGCACACACTGAACATGCAGTGGGGACCACAGTTTTTAGCTGGTGGCAACTAGAAGGGTCCATTAGTGAAAGGGTCAGAAGAAAGTTGTACATTTGGAGATCATTTGTCATCTCCTCCTCGGTTTTCTTCTGTGGTCTCTTGTGTGATACCTGGCTTATGGAAATGTGAATACCTGGACAAATTGGAAGAATGCTTTGCTTAAGATCCCTCAGGGAACCGAGTTTAGTTTTGCTAACTGTAGGTTGGCTATCTCTTGTTCGACATGCCTGAGACCAGGAATGTTTTGGATTTCAGATTTTGGAATATTTACATATTCAGAATTAGATATCTGGAGGATAGGACTCAAGTCTAAACAGGAATTTATTTATGTTTCATACACAGTTTATGTACATATCCTGAAGGTAATTTTATACAATAGCTTTAATAATTTTATGTATGAAACAAAAGTTATACTTTTCCACTTGTGGCACTATGTTGGTGCTCAAAAGTTTTCGACTTCAGAGCATTTTCAGATTAGGGTTGTTCCATCAGTACTGGCAGAAGTAGTGTCCTTGGGAGTGAGGTAGTACATGACAGAAAGTAGTCAAATTCCTCATGCAGAATATGTGACAATGTAGCAGTTGGCAGAGAGCACTGGCCACAGTGACCAGATGCTGCTTCTTGCTGCTCAGGTGCCTGTCCCAGGAAATTCACACATGCACAGTTAGTAATCTTGGCCTTCCTAGGCCTCTCTATTTCAGACCCTCAGCAGATGTTTGTTGTAGAAATCAACGTGAGTGCAGAACAAGCCTGCACAATATGGTGGCCTGGTGTGTGACAAAAAGCATTTGCCAGGCACGATTAAGCAAGATTAGGACTGCAGAAAGGGGAACTAACCTAATTAACAAGGCAGCATTAGTCTGAGGGCTTTACGGAAATTAATTGTTGTTATACAAATGCTGAGCTAATTGAAAATAGGCCTTATCAATTTATTAAAGTGGGCCCTTGAGGACCTATACTTAGAATCACTCTTGCAGCAATTCCAGTGGCTGCAATCTCCACATCACCAGCGCCGGATTTCTTTCCTGTTTATTAATTCAGTGTTTGCTTTCCCAAG
Organism: Heterocephalus glaber; assembly: GCF_053883595.1. Taxonomy (NCBI): domain Eukaryota; kingdom Metazoa; phylum Chordata; class Mammalia; order Rodentia; family Bathyergidae; genus Heterocephalus; species Heterocephalus glaber. The sequence continues at coordinate 31,854,143 of NW_028258143.1, read as the reverse complement.
CTTTCATCACTTCTACCTTCTCCTCACCTGCCATTCTGCCTGTAAGTCTGACGCAAGCATCTTGACCATGCTGGGGAGAAGGTCTGGAAGGGAGCACTGTGACTCTGCGAGCCCAGCATCTTTCCACCTCCCCTCAGTGGACTCTTCCAGCACACACACCAGAACTTGTTTCCAATGGACTCAGCTCACGTTTTGTGTAAGAGATCACGTCTTACTATTGCATATACTTAAGACTACCCTTGAAATGACCTGATGTCCTGCTGGTCAGGATGTATAATCAAACACAGGTAATTGTTGTCTGTTCCTGAGCTAATGACCAGATCACTTGTCTGATTCCTTATTTTGGTTATTAAGAGTGTGCCTGGAAGGGTTCTTTTGTTTGTAGCACCTGTGACTCCACCTGCTTGGCTTCTCTGGAAATGTGTGGGCAATGCCATCCTGCTGATCTGGTGTCTGAGGTGACAGGGTGCATTGCAGGGTGCAGCTCAAGTGCTTCAGGAGGGACAGAGTGCCAAGATGGGCACTGCCAGCTTTGCTCAGTACTGGTTGACTCACTTCTTCTGACTTCCCCAGGACTTAAAGCCTTCAGAAAAATGGGTCCTGACTGTGCCTGTGAACAAGGGAATGGCAGGCCTGGATGGGATCCAGGACTCAGCCACTCAGCCTCTTTCTTGGGTGTAGTGAGTGGGGCCTGGGGAGGAGCAGGATTGCCCAGTCCTTTTCTTGAGTCAGCAGCCCAGGAATTTAATCCACCCATGTTCCCCACTTGTTATCTCTTCTTCTGCAGCACACCTTTCCTTCTTCTGGAGGAAGAGTCCTCAAAGTGCAGGTACTAAAGCATCTCTTCCTTACTGGACCTTACAATGAACCAGATCACATTCTCAGTGTTGTCTCTGCCTTCTGGCAGCTCATTTGTTCCTTTGTCCTTGACCATGGTTGACCTCCTCCACAAACAGTATAATGGAAAATATGTGCTCTCTGGTGCAAATGTGCCAACTTCCCCATGGGTTTCCATGGATGAGAAAAAACTGATGGTCTTGGCTTCTGAGAGTGCATGGTATGTGAAGAAGCCTATTGGGGAGCCCAGTGTAGATCTTTCCAACCACACAGGCTATGCTTCCAGGGCTAGCTGTATAACTAAGTAACAAGGGCTCCGTGAATGGACTTCCCTGGTGGAGAAGGCCCAGCTGAGCCACCAGGCAAAGGCCCAGTTCCCCAGGTGTGGTGGACTGAAGGTGGTAGGGGCTCCATCACCAGGAGCTCAGGGAGTGTATGAATGGAGGAGAAAGACAGGAGAGGCTGTGAGATCAGGCTTGCATTTGGGGATAACTGCACTGTCAACTTAAGTAACAAGAAGAGAGATTCTCCAAAGTTAGTGAATTTAATCAGGAATAAATATTACAACGAGAATACACACACTATAGTCAACCATGGGGGTATTCAGGGAGGTAAAGGAACACTTGGGTTTTAAATGTAATATGAGGAGAGTTACATGAGTTGTTTGATTGGCTGCAAAGATCAATAACCAGTTCAAGGGAGAATTGGTAGTTGTGGGACAATGTCCTTGAAGAAGTCTTTTTTGTGTAAAGTTGCAGTGGACCTTTGTGCAAGGTTGTGATTCTGGCAAAGTCTAATGATGGTTTTTGTCATCAGGAAAACATGCATTGAGATCTTCTGCTAACTTCAAGCCTTTATGTGTTTTTTCTTAGGGTTTGACACCCGGGACCCCAGTTTAATTCTGGTAATTTTTAAAGTTCTGTCTACTGCATGGTGACTTTGTGGGTGGGAACAGGTAGTTAGGAGGCTGTTGGCCCATGACAGTTTATGAGAAGAGATGGGGGTGAAAGTGGGAGATGAAATTCACAGACCAGCACTGGATAAGGAAAAGAATGAGGGCCAAGGACCAGCTGTGTTAGTCCTTGGTTCCCATAATATCAAAGCCAAGCATGAAGCTTCAGCAGACAGTGCACACACACGTACTTTGTGCTGTGGGACTTGCAGGTGCAGGGCCCAAGCATGATGAGGCTTTTGGGACCTGGCTCTTCCTAGCCTTCCATTCCATGGTCTTTGATGCAGAGGACTGTGTCTCAGGCCAGCTGTCCCAGGGTGAAGGATGGTCCTTCCCTTGAAGGCCCTGTTATAGGACATGGAATGGGGAGAAGGAAGGACAGTCTCCTTTGGGGGACTTTTCCTTTTACTCTAGAAGAGCCACCTTCTCAGGGGTGACTGCTTAACTTTGCTTGCTGGATTCTATTTTAGAGTCACTCTTGACTTCCAAGTATCTGGACACATGTAAATCTTTGCTGGGAATATTGTCACCTCGATCCAGCTCAGGGATCTGGAATTAAGGAAAAAGCAGGAGAGCATTCTGTGACAAGTGGCCATGTCTGCTCTCAGAAGCCCATGTTGGCCTGAACATTTGTACAGGGTCTTGCTGTGTCATGAACCAAGGACCCTGGAGGACTCAGGTCTGGGACTACCAATACATTCAGCTGAGTGTGTGGCCTTTTGGATGCCATGTAAGATGGAGTAGGTGGCTGGATGTGGGGTTCTAGAATACGTGATAGGCTTGGACAGAGACTCAGTTTTAGGCTGTGTTTGTTTCTTCAATCTCTTGGTCTCACTCCTGCCTTTTTATTCCCCATAGGGATGGTTTCTAGGCTCAGATGGTGCACCTGGGTTGGCAAACCCATTCTGTAGTCACTGCAGAACTTGAAGAAACATATCACCAAGAGAAGGGTGCAATTTATCCACAGTGATTGGGTTGGGCTTGTGGGAGGATGTCTGCAAAGGAGATTGCTCATCTCTCCTGGGTGGCACATCACTGGATGGATCAGGTCCAGAATTCTGGTACCCTGTCCACCCTGGTGCCTCGATCCCCAGGAAATCACACCTGGGCTGCCCGAACCACCCTGAGACAAACAGCCAAGGGTTGCCTTAGAAACATGGCCTGATTCAGTAACCTCTATACTAAAGCCTTTGGCATTTGTATTCTTAGAAGCCTAAGACTAAGTTTAATCTTACTAACATCTAGAACAACAGCTCTACCGGACAGCTGCAGAAGAGCTCCTCTCTCACCCCACTACCTAGGAGCATGCTGAAGCCATCCTGCAGTTCCCATTTTGGCCACAAGATGGTGTCAGGAAGAATTTGAAGACTACGGAGTCTGGAAAGAGAACAGACTCCAGCAGTAAACCCAAGAAATTATACTCCCCAGTCCCTGAGTGTCAGTATCAGTGCCAGGCCCACTTGTGGCTGTAGCTTCAGAACCTTTGGTCAGTTGGCCATGTTCATCCTTGAGGCCTGAACCAGAAAGAAGGAGAGTGGCCATTTTTCTCAGTACTGGGCAGAGATGACCTCCTTAGCAGGTCATTGATATGCCCTAGGAAGTAGTCAGTTCTCCTACTCCCATTTTACAGACAAGGAGATTGGGAAGAAAAGAAGTGTCTTTCCACATAACTCAACTACTGAGGTATACAGGATCCAATCTAAGGGGTCCACATAACCAAGCCTTCCAATCACCCATTCTGCCTCCAAACAAAGGTCCCTTGGCCAGTGCCAGGTCCACAGGACCCAGAGGGCTGGCTGCTGTGGCAAGGAGGTGAGCCCAGCCCATGTATCCTCCAGAAGCACCACCCCATGTGCTGGCTTCACATGGCCTTGCCAAGCTTCTCTGAGAAAAGAGGCTTGGAATGTGGACGCTAATCGTGCCTTCGAGCCTGCATCTGGAAGGAGCGTGAAGGAGATACATTTAGCCACATCCAGTCATTAAAGTTGGTGTGGAGTTGGCTGAGGCAGGGGTGAGGCTTATGATGTAGCATCATGTGGGGGCACTGGAGATATGTTCATGTACTGATTCCCTTCACTAGGAGTAAAGGATGCGTAGGATTAGCGAAGCTTGCATAGAGAGCCAAAGGGAAGATCATACAAAGGGGATAGCATGACGATTTGGGGAAGCAGCATCACTGTGTGGACAGGAAACTGAAATGAGTTTGATACTGCTGGGATACTCTCTGCTGGTGAGTGCAGAGATGAAGTGTGATTGGACAGAGTATAGCCCAGGAGCACCTTTGACATCATGCTACAGAGGTCCTGCCAAGCCCAGGGTCACCAGAGGGCTTTTACCTGGGGGCAGGGTCACACATGGACTTGTATTTTGCATAGATCGGTGTGTGTTAATTCAAGCCCCAAATCTCCCATGAACCCTTCTGGAAGGTCCCACTCTGTGCTGACACCTGTCTTCCTGACTACTCATTTATATGTGCTAGGCATGTGGGACTGGAGTAAGTATACTTGTCTCTGCAGAAATAGGGCAGACTTCTGGAAGGGAGGAGTCAAACATGTCTTGTTGTTCTCTTGGCTGTGTGCAACCTGCTTTTTCACACAGAGTAGGCATTTGATAGTTGACTAAAACATATAATGAGTGCCATTTAAATCCACTGTAACAATGCATACCATCTAGAAATGAATCTGTTAGGGCTACACATCCCTGAAATATAATGGAGAAACAGGTAGCTTAATTGGCATTGCTGTCATGTTGAACACTGTCTCTCTAATTAAACATAAACTGTGATTCATTCCAAGGGGAATCAATTGTGCTACTTTCATAAACTTTTATTTCATTAATGAAAGTCAAAATTTCTCTAATAAGTTTTCCATTAAATCGGAGCTTGATTTGCAACTGGAAGCTTCCAAAAAGCCCTGAAACCCACATCAGCATGCCTTTTGCTCCGAGGGAACATGACAGTTGACTGTGTGCACGTCAGGGCTCAGCTGCAGCTAGGGTGCTCCCACAAAGATGCAGAGCATCCATGCCCTCTGCTGTTCCTGCCAGTGCCCCTTTCAGAGCTAGTGCAGACAAGATGATCTTCAGAGCTCTGAACCTCAGTTTCTTCATGTGCTAGTGAGCCAGTAGTGAAGTGAAGGAATGGGTCTGAAGATGAATGCCTGATATAGGCCTCACAAGCAGATGTCCAACAGACATTAATTTATTTTCTGTGTCCTTGACTTCTAGGTGGACTCTGATATCCCAAGTGGAAGTTCAGTATTTTATGGCCCATGAATCCAAAACCTGAAGGCTCTTGTCCTTCAGTGCAGCAAGTATGGGGGTCATGCACTACCAACCAAGCCTCAGTTTACCCACCACAGGACATGCCTCACATTCCACCACCGACCTCAGAGTCAGTTTCTAGGAATTTGTTCCCCATGACTATGACTCCTAAATACTTAACGTTTGTGTTACTTTCTTGCTGCATATGTGGGTGTGCACTTGAGCACATGCATGGACCCATGTGTGCTGAGGTGATTGCACAGGCATACTCTGCATGTGTTCTTGTTCCAGCTCTAGAAAAAGACAGCAGTTAACCCATGCCTGTCATATGTTCTAACCAGAGTCACTCTCTTCCACATCTGGAGATGTAGAAAGAAGATGTTCGAGGACATTGTCCCACCTCAGCTTACCGAAGATGTGTGCGTACTCTTCTCCTTCTTTTCCCAGAGCACCCTATGACCTTCCAGGTTGCTTCTATCCAATGCTTGGGGTTGACATCTTGGCCACCTCCTCCTGTGCCTGCTCTGCTGTTTAAAGAAAATTTTCTCAGAAGTCAGTTCTACAACTACTGTTAATCACCGTACTTCTGCCCAAGTAATAATCACACTGAGACTGCTCTCTAATGCCAGGCACACAGACTGCATGCTGTGAGATGAGCACAGAGGCTGTGGCATCACTGACATGCAGACTCCATGTTGGGTGGGAAGGTCTGGACCAAAATCTGTGATTTCTTCATTTATTATTTTCCTCTTTTTGAGGTAGAGGATTTAGATTAAGGTGAATCATCCTATGTACCAACTGCTCTGTCACCTTGTCCCAGGAAACCCTAAAATGAATATATGTAACCAAGTTTATTTAGGCAATAACATTAACAGGAGGGTGCCCTCTCAGATAGAGCCACTTGGGGGAATTCCTTTAACATAAAACATAGGTGGAACCAGTTTAACAAAGAAACTGTAGTCTAAAATGGATACTTCAGGGACCTAGAATGAGAGAGGAAAATTGTTGGGAATCTTTTGGCTTCAAACATGACAGACATAAGCATCAAGAAAGACCCTGGGATAACCACTTTAGTAACTGTAGAAGGAAGTACTTGGGAAGTATGTGGTGGTGTCAGTCCCTTTTCTTACCAGTTCTTGCCTAGCACTGACAACATCATTTCCTCCTTCTGGTGGCATGATGAGTGTGGGGCTTGGTCTTGAGAGGCAGAGACTTTCCTGTAAGGCTGGTGACCTCTAGGAAGAATGAAGAGCTGCTTGGGAGGGAAGGGACTGCCATATGCATCTTCATCCTACAAGAAAGCCCTGATACCCTACAAGGAGTATAGGAGAAAGACTTAGAGCACAAAACATAAGGCCTGGAAACAAGTATCATCAATATCCTTGGAGAAATGAGGAGACACTGCATCCATGGAACAAAAGCAGAGAACTATAAAAAACAGTGATAAAGCATGGCCTTGGTAATGAAAAATATAGTATATTGTTGAAAAATAGAATGAGTATAGCTGAAGACTGTCTGACTGACCTGGAGACTCTGCATAAGAATATCTGGAGAACAGAGCACAAAAGGACAAAAAGGTGAAATGCAATAAAATTAAATTTAAGAGGTAAAGGTGACTAAATTTTCTAATGCCACAAAATGAGACTCAAAAAGAAGACAAGAAGGTAGTAGGACATGCTCTGGGTGTGAAGGAGTGCAAAAGAAGCAAGAAAATGGAAAACCCTCTCACTGGAGACATCAATGAGGAATTTGCAGAATAAAAAGAATACTTTAAAAATACTCAGATGATTTAACCTCTATGCGGAAAGAAGTGACTCATTATTGGCAAGACTGGATGCAAGAGGACAAGGGAAAAGACACATTCTGAGTACATTTCTAATTCTGAGTTGAGAATTCTGTGCTTGGTCAAACTCACATTCAACCAGGATGGACAAGTGAAAAACATTCTGACAGGTGGCTACACAGAAAGAATACCTTCCCTAAATCCCGTTAGGCAAGAACCACTGGATTATCTCTAGTCAAACATAGAATGTACCCTAGAAAAGACATGACAATTAAAAAGGGTGGCAAATAAACCATCAAAACCAAGAATGGAGTATAAAAAAGATTGTGAAATCCACAGTCAGAATTGAAGGATGTTGGTTTTCTTTAGATATTAATGAAACAAAATTAACATTGTTAAAATTTAGATGTGACTACTAGATAATGGAAGTTAGGCGAATAAAGTCTGAATCACACAAAGAATAAAAACTTGACAGACAAAATAGGATCAGCTCAATAAAGGCAAGAATGATAAAAAGAAATAACTAGAAAAATTTGTGAAGTAAAAGCATAAAATAAGATCACAAGACTAAGTCCGCATATATCAATTACCATTATTAATGTGATTAAGTGAAATCCTAATTAAAAGATAAAGACTGTCAGACTGAAATTTATAAGAAACATATCAAAAATGAAGTAACAGTGAAAGTTGGAAATAATAAGCTAGAAAATATTGGGGAAATATTAATACAAAGAAATGTGGCATAGAAATATCAGACAAAAATAATTCAAGTTCCTAAGCATAAAGTAGACCTGCTTATGCCCTCTGGCTGGGACAGTAGCCAGGTAGGGACAGGGACAGCATATGGGTGTCCCTGGGTCTGAAAGACACAGCATCTCAGAAGCCACTAAGAGATGCAGCTTCATCACTTTCTACAGGATATTCCAGGGTAAACATTATAAGTCTAGAAGGGGAAACAGGAATTAGAAATTCATGCAATGAAAACAGTTTCCAGGTACATACTACAAGACCAGGTAGAAATACAAACTAGAAATCCATAGTTATAATACCTATAAACATATTTCACTTAGAAATAGAAAGAAAAAATGATAAAGGCTGTTTAAAAATGTACAGAGTTTTAATAAGAGAAACAAATTAAGGAAAGAAATTCATGCAATGGAGATAATATTTTTAATATTAATTAAAACAACAACAATAAAACTACAGCTGGTATTTTAAGGAGACCAATAAAATAGGTCAATTTTCTAGGTCTGAGTGTAACAAAAAGAAAACCCTAAGAACAAATTATCTTTACAGACTACAGATATGGAGATCTTAGTGTTTCAGACATGTAAATCTTTATATTACCTTGACAATAACACATAAAATGCATGATTTTCCAGGAATATATAAAGATCAAAATTGAATTTAGAAACAATAGAAAACCCATATATGGAATTTTAAAAGCAGTAAAAAATGTACCCCTAAAAAGTCAATGTCTAGATAGTTTTATGGGGCACCCAAAAAACCAAGTTTTCAATAAAAAGACAAATTGTATGTTAAAAAACAGTTTCAGACCATGAAACATAGAAAATGACTGATAAGCTTCTCTATTTATTCCACAAGGCAGAGAAATTCCCTGGGTGAATACAAGGGAGAAAAAGACAATTTGAAACACACAGTAAAAATTTACAATAACATATTAACAAATTAGATGCACTATTGCATAACAAGTATAATATGTCATTAGCAGGAAACAAATAAAATGATGTGTGCATGTTCTGTATTTCTGATTGCTTCTGGCACATGAAAAGTGATAAAGTCAATATTAAAATCTTTTTCAGGAAAAGATGATTCTGTATCAGGGATAATTTTAGATAGTTCATTATGCTAAACATAAACAGAGAAACAATCACTTGATCACCTATATATTTGGCTAAAATGTTGGGATTACAAAGGAAGAAGCAGTAAATACCAGGGTGATCAGTCCAAAGCATTTATTAGAGGAATTTAAATGCAGACAGATTCTGTGTCCTAGCAACAGACAGTGAGAAAGAAGGTGCTCCACTTAGATTTGTCTGCAAAGAGGGGGCTGGACTTTGGAGTTTACAGGAGGGTTTAAGGAATTTGGCTCAGGGCTGTGGAAAGTTTCCACAGTTTAGCAACATGTTTTATCTCTTAGAGTCTTTAGCCTGAACAACTTTATCAGAACATGCAAAGCCCAGCTTAGGCTCACATTTGCAGGGAAAGTGCATAGCTGGTCAGGTCACAGAGCAGTCCAGGCACTCTGTGTTTCTCAGTCAGGAGAAAGAAAATAATAAGAGGAACTTAGGGAACCACACAATTACTTTAATGGTATAACATTAGTATTTAGCCAGAAGAATAGGATAAGAATTCCCACTATCATCATTATATATTGTGGAGTGGCTAAAAAAAAAATCAAAAGATTTTAAATGAATTATAGTATTGGAAAGAAGAAACAACTTTTGGATATATCTATATATACTAAGAATATCCAAGAAAATAAATAATTTGATCCATCAGCCAAATATAAAGGAAGAATAGGTATAATGCTTTCTTATGGATTAGCAGTAACCAGTTTGAAAATAAAAATGAAAAATAATACTTTCCATGCATTCAGCAACCTTAAACACAAAATAATTAGGCAAAAACTTGGCAAGAAACATGTAAGATGTAGAGCAAGAAAATTACAGAATTATAGAGTATAAGAGAGCAATGTTAGAGGAAATCTAAATAAATAGGTGCTGTGTATTTGGATGAAAATTTAGTATTTAAAGAAATGCATTCTCTTTCCATTAACTTGCAGAAAATTTCAATAAAATATTGGATTTAAGTTCAAATGGAACAGAAAATGTACAAGAAAAACTGAGGGAACTTGTGGCATAGAAGATTAACAAATGAGAGAAGCTATAGTATTTTGTAAATAAATTATTAAATTTATGGTCCACGTAAAGGACTCCACCAACTTACTGTAACATAAATCTTACAATGGGATAAAGGATTTGTGGTAATTTCTATCTTTAAATAGCACCTCAAATCTGAAGAAGTGTGACATTCTAATAAACAGTATTGGAACAATTGACTGTATATTTGAAAAATATTAAATTAGATGCCTAACTCTTGCCATGTCATGAATCACCTGTACTAAAGAAACACATTTAACAATTACAAGAATAGGGAAAAATTTAAGATGATATACAAATATATTTTGGGGGAAGCACATATAATGTAGATTTTCAAAAAAGCAAGACACAGAATGTAACCAAACAGTAGGAATAACTTCTACAAGATAATAATACCATTAATAAATTAAATTACAAATGAATACTTCTGGAAAACAAATATGTTATAAACGACATGTGAAAAGCCACTCAGACAAGGCATTGTGTGAGAAAAAGCTTTATTCCTGTCCAGGCATGAACAGAGAATGAAATCAGGGGCAGATTTGAGCAGCTAGTTGGAAAAGAAAACTAAGTTTATATCGTTTTGGGAAGGGGCTATAACCATAAGGACTATTTATGACTGTGGATCCAAAGACAGTCAGTGCAGGTGTGCAGACATCACTGGAATTTTCAGCCCAAGGAGACTGTATATTCTGTCCTAAATTTTCTTTATGGCCATCTATCCCCTTTACTGAGAGTAGCCTGTCATTTGCTGAGAACAGCCTGTTTCCTTGCAAAGGTCTCATTCAGGCCAGGTATGACATTCCCGTCTTTGTTGTTATGGGGGGGCAGGAAAGTGGGGTACACTTCTCATGGTTGCTTAATGCATGACAAATGGGCAGCACAGGCAACCTACATTGGAGAAAGATCTTGGGGAATGGGAACATATCAAGGAGTGGCCAGGACCAGCATCTGTTGATTGGTGATCTCCTGTACATAGTGCTGTAAGAATTGTAAGAGAAGTCTGAGAAGTCATGGCCCAAAGTGAAGGAGGAGAATGATACAGACAAGAGTTCTAATTAATGGAAGAAGCTATGAGACCCAGCCCCAAACATTGGTCCAAGAGTCAGACAGGCACTATGTAATTTCTGAGGTCTTTTCTGTTAGTCTCTTGGCTGCATCTCATAATTGGAATGAAAACAACATTCTTCCCCTAGAAGGATGCATAACTCACCTTTCTCAGCAGTAAGAAGATCTAAGCCTTGGTGATTCTGTAGAGTTATTCTGCTAGGGAATCTATCTGGTCCTGTAAGGTGAGAATGGAATAAAACAACAAGATACACAAAAGCAAGGCATCTATGTATTTTCTGGAATTCAGGTCAGCCTGATGGAAGTAGGGGAGATTACTTGTGATTTCCACAAGGAGGTGTCAGACAAGCTGTCAGCTGGGCACAGTTTTAGCTGAGATTGATGAATCTACTGAGAAGGGTCCCACAGACAAATAGCCTCGGGGTGCTATAGATAACCAGGAAGGGTCCTCTCCACTTAGGTTGTAGGGACTGAGTATTTAAGTCCTTTATTAAAACTGATTTATCAGCCAGGCCATCTTTATGAGGCTAAGTGTTAGGAAAAGGCAGGAGAAGTTTAGCAGTGCATCGGATGTCTTTTCAAACTTGTAGGACAGGGAGAGCCTCCAACAGGGTCTTCTTGGCTGAGATGTGGCACAAGTAAAAAGATGCCCATATAAAAGCTCAAATGGACTGTACCCTTTAGGTTCTGTGTGCATGGCTCTAAAATGAAGAGTAGTGGGAAGCAGAAAAACCCAATTCTTACAGAGTTGGAGTGTAAGCCTAGTAAGGTTGCCTGAAGGAGGCCATTAGCCCATTCTGCCTTCCTGAATAAATGAGGATGGTAGGAGTGTGAAGGTTCCACTGTATACCAAGTGACTTGGACATTTCCTGGGTAATTTGGCTAATGAAAGCTGGGCTGTTGTCTGATTGAATAGAAGTGGGAAGGCCAAACTGGGGGATGATATCAGTTAGGATGGAGTTAACAACTGCTGAGGCTTTTTCTGACAATTCATAGTCATCTGGCTCTAAGGCAGGATGGCATAGCAGAGGGGCATTGCAGAGGAATAACAGTCCATGGCAAGGTAGACAGGAGGCAGCAAGCAGCAAGCCTGCTTTCTTTCTGTTCCTTTATATTCTGTTCAAAACTATTGGTTGGTGCCACCCACACCTAGTGTGGGCTTTCCATTATCCATACCCAGAACTATACTAAACCAATTTAGTCACCATACATCCTTAATCTATATTCACACATCCTCTATCAAGCCACCCTCAAAAATCCCCAGCTATGAGCACATGAGGCTTTGGGGGGACATCTAGATACAATCCATAACAACAGTGTTATAACAAAATTTATAGCTTTTTCTGAACCTGTGGGAAAGGCCTCTATCCACCCCATGAAGGTGTCAATCCAGACAGGAGATATCTTAACTTCCACACTCGTGGCATATGAGTGAAATCAATTTGTCAGTCCTGAGTTGGGGAGAAATTTCAAGCTTAATGTGTAGGGAAAGGAGGGTGCATTAGGGGAGCCCTGAGGTGTGGTTACCTGGCAAAAAGAACATTGAGTGGTGACAGTTTTGAGGAGGGCCTTCTAGGAGGGAAAGCAGGTAAGAGGCTCAAGCAGATGGGTTAGCAGTTTGTAGCCTGCATGAAAATTGCCATGAAGGGATGAAAGAACGGGGTGGGCCTGTGAGGTGGAAAGGAAGAATTTCCCTTGACTCAGGAACGATCCATTTTGTGGGGGAGATCCTAATATTGTTAGTGCTCAGAAGGGGAATAGGCCAGAATGAAGATGAAAGGGAAAAATATTGATCCTTGGGCTTGTGGAGAGGGAGATTAGCAGCTTCCTTTGTGGCTTTATCTGCAAAGGCATTCCTGGCAGCTATGAAATCTGAAAGTCTCTGGTGTCCCCTTCAGTGAAGCACAGACACCTGTGTTGGCAGGAGAGTGGCCTGAAGAAGGGCTTTAATGAGTGTGGCATTAATGATTGAAGACCCTCAGGAGGTAAGGAACCCTCTTTCTGCCCAGATGGCAGCATGATTATTATGTAATATACGAAATGAGTATTTGAGTCTGTATAGATGTTAACTTGTAAGCAGTTAGTTTAGCCCATTGAGAGGTAGTGGATAAGGGGAGAGCTACAGCTTCTATGATAGAGTTTTGGGAGACAACAATGTATCCTGTCCTGGCAGGGGAGTTGGGGATGGGCTTGTGTGAACTCCCATCGATAAACCAGGTGTGGTTAGGGTTGGAAGGAGGAATGGAAATGTGAGGAAAAGGAGAGGTTGCTAGATGTATCAAAAACATGCAGTCATGTAGATCAGGCTTTTTAGAAAGGGATGGTGGGTTGAAAAAGTGAACAGCTGGGTTAAAATTGTAACCATTGGAGTCTCCATGAAAAGTACATAGAGTTGAATAAAGTGAGGAGCAGAGAGAAACTGTGGGAGATGGGATGAAGACATGAGTCCCTGAAAGTTGTGGGGAGAGTAAAGGGTGAGTGGGGCATGTCTAGTGATTTTTGAATATTTCTAGGAGTAAAGAGCCACAGTGGCAGCTGCCCATAGGCATTGTGACCAGCCTGTGACAGTGGGGTCAAGCTGCCTGGACAGAAACACAATTGGGCATAGGCTGGGACCTTGTATCAGAACCCTCACTGCACATCCCCTGTACTCTATTGTAGAAAGGCTGAAGGGTTGGGTGCAGCTATAGGAGGAGGCACTGGAAACTTCCAGGGGACAGTGAGGTCAGTTGGATCTATTGTCATGGAGGAGTCCTTGTCAGGTAGAGGCAGTGTAGACAGCAGGGAAAGAAGAAGGATTTGAAAAGATTCACAAGAATTGTACAAAATAGAAATGTTATGAAGTATAAAGAATGCCTGAATATAGGAAACTTCTGACCATTTGCTCAGCCTCTGGCATAGTTGTCTAAATCGTGCAGGATGGAGAAATCAAAAGTGCCATTCTCTGGCCACTGAAAGCCATTTTCTAATTTATATTGGGGCCATGCAGTATTACAGAAAAACATTAGAGGTTTAAGCTTCAGATCAGGGTATAGGAGAGAGGTTTCAGATTCTGTAATAGGCTAGAGGAGAGGAAGGAGGAATAGAAGAAGGAAGGTTTCCATTAGGGAAGAGAGAGATATTTTTTTCATGCCTGGTGTGACAGAGCAGCAACAGGGTCAACAGAGGACATCTCCAGCTGTGACTAAGGCTGTGACAGAACATAGGTGAGTGGCCAAGATGGTCATCATTATGATTGATCCACCACTAAAGGGAAAGACAGTTCTTTCCTGAGATTTCTGTAAACAGCACAGGATTTAAAATGGCACAAAAAGGCAGGACAGATCTCTCTCTGTCTTGGTGGGAGAGAGGAGAGAGAGAGAGAGAGAAGCTAAGGAGGAAAGAGAGCTGCACTATGGAGCAGTTGTAGCAGCCATGGCAATAGGCAAGGGAGGGGGTCTTAAAGGTACAGCATGGAGAGAAAAGAGGTAGAGAGGTGTACAAGGAATGGAAAATCAGGGTCAAGTTGGCTAGGAGGTAGGAAAAAAGCCTTACCTGATCTGAAGACACTGGAGTGGTGGGCGATGGGGAACTGCCTGGAGAGCTGGAGCAAAATCCAGAGACCTATGTTGCAGAGTGGCCTCAGTAGAGCATTTGAAATAGAATGTAAAACTCTCCAAGGAGGGGACTCTATCCTGGGTTTTGAGCACCAAAATGTTATAAATGGCATGTTAGAGGTCACCCAAAACAGGCTTTGTGTGAGAAAAAGCTTTATTATTGTTCAGGTGTGAACAAGGACTGAAATCAGGAGCAGATTTTAGCAGATAGCTGAAAAAGAAAACTAAGTTTATATAGCGTTTTGAGAAGGGGCTATAATAATAAGGAATGTTTATGACTGAGGGTCTAAGGACAGTCAGTGAAGATGTGCAGGCAATCATTGGACTTTTTGGTGCTAAGGAGATTATATATTCTGTACTAATTTTTCTTTATGGCCATCTATCCTATCTACTGAGAGTAGCCCATTGTTTATAGAGAACAGCCTGTTTTTGAAGGTCTCATTTAGGCGAAGCATGACAAAATATTTAGCAACTTAGGGACTATTATTTATTCATATATAGAGAACTTCTAAAAATCAATAAGGAAAATGAAAATAATTGAAAAGAAAAATGGGCAAAGAATATTCATAGGAAATTCAAAGATTAAGCAAAACATATGAAAAGATGCTTAACATCTAGGGGAATGTAAATTTTGTTTTAACACTATTGTTATGGCTTGTATCTAGATGTCCCCCCAAAGCCTCATGTGCTCTTAGCTGGGGATTTTTGAGGGTGGCTTGATAGAGGATGTGTGAATATGGATTAAGGATGTATAGTAACTAAATTGGTTTAGTATAGTTCTGGGTATGGATAATGGAAGGCCCACACTAGGTGTGGGTGGCACCAATCAATAGATTTGAACAGAATATAAAGGAACAGAAAGAAAGCAGGCTTGCTGCTTGCTGCCTCCTGTCTACCTTGCCATGGACTGTTATTCCTCTGCAATGCCCCTCTGCTATGCCATCCTGCCTTAGAGCCAGATGACTATGAACTGAAACCTCTACAAACTGTGAAACAAAGTAAACCTTTCTTCATTTAACTTGTGGGTTTCAGGTATTTTGTAACAGCAATGAGAAAAGTAGCTAAGACAATTGTGTTTTATTTTGTCTCTCTAGTTTTGAAAAACTTACAAAAGACTAATAATATCCCTTGTTAGCAAGAATGTGGGGAAACAGAACTTCTTGTATGCAGTGGATGAAAGAGTAGGTTGGTGAAGCTGCTTGGGAAAGCAAGTTGCCAATCAGTTAAAATGTAAAATAAAACACATTTGATGAAGAAATTCTATTTTTAGTAACAAAAATGAACACAAACACTTTCAACCTGGATGCTTATTCTAGAAATTTTTATATGGAAAAATAATGTAGCCATTAGATAGCAGGATATAGACCTGTGTGGGCTGCATCAGGCAGATGCATGAATAGATGTCCAAAATACTGTTAAATAAGAAAGATAAAATGTTGTGTCATATAATTCTGTTGCTTAAAAATGTGAAAACACCTTCATGATGATAAATGTTCATACACATAGTTGTGCCAGTGTGTGCATAGGAAAGGCCTGGGAATTGCATCCTCTTGGCTGACTGCTCACCCAGAGCCTGGGAAAGGTGAGGGTCCTGATGGGTGGGTTGATCAAGACTTCAGCAAGAATGCGTCTTCCACTGGCTATTGTAAGGCTGGTCTGAGTTAATCTGGGTAATCTGTCACAGAGTCCATTATCATCACAGAAGATGAGTTCTTTTTGAGGTAAGGGTGCTGCACATTATTAAGCCACACTCTTCAATCCATTGACCTTGACCTCTAATCCATCATCTTGGAAAGCCTCTTGGAAATAACTTTGACCCAGCAGCTGTGGGCCCAGCTCTGTAGATGGAAGGCAAGGGTCCTCAGGGACTGAGCCCCGATCTGAGAAGGGCTGGGCTCTTCCCTCACAAAGTCACTTCCTGCTACCATTGTCATCTCACTCTCATGGGGAAAACCTAGGAAGAGTGGAGAATTAAGATGCTACAGGTGCTGCAGCTCTGTCACATTTGGGGGGCAAATTATTAATGTGTAAGTTGTTCAGCCATGTTGCAGTAATTGTGTCTGCAGCGAGCATCCAATGTGACAAGATTAGCAGAAAGCACAGATATTCATCAGTGAGTTGTCCCTATCTAATTGTCCTTCAAATTCATCTGAATACAACACAACTTGAAGAAGGGAGGGAGGGATGTCCTTAGTTTCCCGAGACTCAGTACATGTAGACACTGAGAAAATGAAGTACAGTTTTCAAAGGGATAGCAGTCTCAAGTGAGGGTGCACCTCCGTGCATTGCCTGTCTCTGACATTTACTGAGAATCCATGGTGGTTGCCATCTATTGAGGGCTAACCATATGCCACACAGCTTAAAAACAGCATTTTATTTGAATTGTGTAATGACCCTTTGAAGTATCTATGTAGTGTTATGCCCATTTTGCTGATGATGAACTAAAGTTTAGACGAGTTAGGCAACAGTTCAACATTCTGGGGCAGGTAAAGGCAATGCTGGGAATATGACTCAGTCCACAACTAGTGTGGACTATGTACATTTGTGTGTGTGTGTGTATGTGTGTGTGTGTGCGTGTGCACATTAGAAAAGGTACATTGGAAACATTCCCTCAGGTCTGAAATTCTCTCCACTTTCTAGGACCTGGCTTATGTGCATCTGCCAGAACACTTCAGGACAGTTGCCCTGACAATTGCAGCTCTAAAGAGTCACTTCTACTATCTAAAGCCTCACCGTTGATTGACACTCATTTTTGCACCCAGATTTCCATCAATAAACTGACACATAGGCTCAAAGCAGCCTTCAAATTAGTGTGGCCAGAAGATTTTGCATTTTCCCTTTGAAATGACAGTGCCAGCTGGAGACCTGTCCCTGCTTTATGCTGAGCACTCTGAGGCATACTGCCTTCCCAACCACCCACTATCTGCACTAGGGTTAGACCTGGCTTTCTTTATTCCAAGCCAAGATCTTACTGGAATCCTATGACTCTTCTTCTTTCCCTAAGCCTGGGGTCACACTGCTTCAAAAAACACATTCATAAGCTATTTTCCTGGACTAAGAGAGAGCTTCTTGCAAAACTTTCTCAAATAAAAGACTTTGCACTTTTCCTGCTTGAGTAAATGAGATTGAGAGGCATTAAGGATCCCTCTCAATATTGAGGGGGCTTCTTGGAATACAGAGGGAGGGACTGAAACTGATAGACTTTGTGAGTTCAATGATGTAAGTTCCCTCTTTCTTATAGGAGGTGTTATACATACAGCACTGTATGGTGTCTCTTTGGCATATCTCAATGGCTAGCATCACTATTCTTTTGTGTTCTTAGCATTATTAAATAAAATCAGGGTTATTTGCACACAAACCTGTGGCACCTGACAGCCAGTTTGATAACCCAGACAGCTTCTAAATGACTAATGTGCTGGTTTGCATATATAGCGACAAAAGGATGACTCATGTCCAGGGGAGGATGGAGTGGGGCGGCACGAAATTTCATCATGCTACTTACACTGTCACACAATTTAAAACTTAGGAATTGTTCATTTCTGCAATTTTCCATTTAAAATTTTTGGATGATGGTTGACTGTGGTAATCAGAGACAGAAAATGAAGCCCCTGAGAAGAGTGAACTGCTATCAACAGAACTTGTTTACAGGGTCATTTAGGCTAAGGTCTGAATGTGTCCCAGAGTTCATGTGTTGAAAACTTAATTCCCAGTATGATGGTGCTGGGGCCTGATAGGGGGTGTCAGGCCACTCCCCTTCCCCTCTCTCTTGCCCTTCTTCCATGGGATGATGTACAAGTGGGCCCTCACCAGATACATGGACTTCCCAGCCTCCAGGATTGTGAGCCAAACAACTCTCTGCTAGATGTCCAGTGTGTGGTATTCTGTTTTAGCAGCTCAAAATGGATGAAGAGATGTTGAAACCACCTCTCCACCTCTCCTCTACACATGACTTTTTACCATGTGACTTTTGCAGCTTGCCCAACTGAAATAGGTGGAGTTTATTTCCTCTGCATTTGATTTTCTTGACCTCTTAGGTCAGTGAGAGGTTTCAGACATGCAGCAAACAGAGGCATTAAAAGTCTTTATGTGATTAAGCTGCTCATCCTGGGGCTGTGTCTGCTGTAAGCACACTTCCTCCCAGGGGTCTGGGGGCAGGGAGTTCCCACTTTCCCAGTCAGGCCACTCTGAGTCATCCCAGAGCTGGTCCTGGGACCTGAGCCACTGTCATCTGAAAACTTCAGACACCTGAGAAACAAGTGCTTTTTGAGGTAAGGCAACATGCATGGAAATACTTGATTCCTCCCTCAGCCTTCAAGTTTATTTTTTTGGAGGCTATTAGCTGCAACCCATTTTAGCTATTGAACAGTGGTCATATTAGTACCCTGACCTAAAGTGGCCTTAGGAATTCACAACAACTCAAAAGAATGCGCTTAACGCCCTGAGAGAAGGGAATTATAATGGTGACCATGAAGAAGGTCCCTTTTCTCATCAGGACAGTATTAACCCCTTTCCTGATAAATCTGGGAAAAAAGTACAATATAGAAAATTGTCTCAGTCTTAATTTTTAGACATTTTCTTTCTTTTTATCTATCTTTCTCAAATTGCATTGATTTGGGAAACATAAAGCCTATTTATGATAAAAAAACGGAAGTAATGTAGAAAATGAAAAAACACTACCATGTTTCCAGTGGCTTTCAGCAACCATCTGAGCTGTGGGTGGCGCTCAACTCAGACATAGAAACTAGGAAGGGGACGAGCAGGGTGAAAAGAGAAGTCCCCTCCATACAATGGGATTGGTGACACCTACTATTTTCAATATAAAAGTATTTTATTATATTTTTCTTCAAGTTAAGAGAAGAAAATTAAATGATATTTAAATGAAGAGAATTTTGCTAATCTTCAAATAAATGTTACATTGCCATGAAAGATATTATTTTGTAAAAGAGCCCTGTAAGGTTAAGAACAAGAATATGGAAAATATTAAGGGATTGGAGCCTTTCTGTTTTTAACTCCATGTTTCAATTTCAGAAAATCTTAACTCTGTTATAAAAGAGGAGAAAATCAGCTTTTCTATCCTTTGTCTTACCAGTTCTCTTGAATTTTGTTGGTAATATTTAAAATATTTACTCCTTCAAGGTTAATAGCATTTGAATTCTATTATGTTACAGTTATTTAGCCTCTTTAAATATTTAAGTTTTTAGCCTTTTCCTATATTTAAGTGGATTTGCTACCTAGGAGTTCTTTTTATAACAGCTTTCATTCTCCTGGAAGGATATTTATTTCATTTTCTTTGCTTGCTCGATGGTTTTTTATTACAGAATACTTCTGCCTCTCCTTTTGCCCTGAAAAACTCTCATAGATGTTCTTTTCCTAAATTTCTGATGTTCTAAGATTGTCCTCTGCCTTTACAATCAAAAGGAAATGTGGCTGAGGAAACAATTTTCCTTTCCTTCTGAATTTTTAAGTCCATACTCCATCCTGGCTTTTTTTTCCCTTCAAAAATTTTCATTGTGGTAAAATATACGTATGACAATACTTACTATTTTAATCATTTATCTTTTGGTTTTATGACTTGCTCCAAGACTACCTTTTCTCTGTTCATGTTAGTGAGCTGACATTTTTCTTTTGCAGTGTCTCATAGTTATGGCTATTTTTGATGTGTTTATTTGTGACTGTTATTCCCAGATGCCAGAATGGGTGAATATAATGTTATTGGGTAACATTTTATTGCTGTCAGAATGTTCTTTCAATGTCATTGTCTCTAGCACTGAATACTATTGTGTAGCAGTCACGTACCAGTATGAATGACCCATCTCCTCTCCTCGACATTTCTCTCCCTTGCTTTGTATGTCTTAATGGTTATTAACTTAACCAGAAAGTATTTCAATGGCAATGGTTCTATACTAACATTTCCCAGAATAGGGTGCACCTTTTAGATCTGCTTCAATTCATGTTCCTTCATTCATGAAAAGTTTTCTTCATTTAAAGTTATTTAGTTCTACTTTTTTTTAGACAGGGTATCACTATGTAGTTCAGGTTGGCCTTGAACTCATCATGTAGCCCAGGCTGGCTTTGAACTCATGGTGGTTTTCCTGCCTCAGCCTCATGATGGCTGGGATTATAGGCATTTGCCACTGCACCCAGTCTAGCTCTGCTTTTTGTTCTTGATTTTCATTATAGATCTGGCTAAAAGAAACCAGAAGTACCCAAGCCATAGCCTGAATTTTGGGCTGCCTTGAAATTTCTTCCTCCAGAAAAATTAATTCACCACTCTTAATCTTAGTGTTCTGCAAAGTCTCAGAACATGGGCAAAATGAAGAAAAATTTTCTACCAGATTGTAACACATGTGGCTTTTAGCCCAACTGTCTATCAAATCTTTGTTCCCAACTGAAAACTCCTGAGCCTGGTCTTTACTATTTGCCTTCTCATCAGCATTCTAGTCTTCTGAGCTCTGATCAGTATCAAATATTAATTAAGCACTGCTCACCACATTCTAGGGCTTCTCTGACCTGCATCTCCAAACTTCTCCAAACTCTTCTGGCAAAGCATAAAGGCTTCTGAAAGACCAGTATGGTCAGGTATCACGTAATCAAGTAAAGTCATAACAGTGGCCCAACTCCCAGTACCAATTTTCTCTATTAGTCACCTTCCTGTCACTATAACAAATACCTGACATGCCACTTAAAGGAGAAGTTTATTTTGCCTCACAATTTCAGAGGGTTCAGTTCATTGTCAGCCAGCTCCAAGACAGATATGGCAGGGCAGAACAGCTTGACAGAGGAAAGTGATTCATCTGTTCACTACATGGTGACCAGGAAGTAGAGAAAGAAGAGAGGAGCCCAGGACAAGAACACACTCTTTCAGTTCACCCTCCAGTAACCTGCCCCTTCAATCAGTCCCCACATCCAAACCTAATACTTTTGAGGAACATTTTAGATCTAATCTATAATACTCTTCTTGAGGTGAGCTCACATCTCACCACAACCTGCCCTGGGTGCTGGACATAAAGCTACAGGATTTAATGTTTGCTCTGCTAGTTTTTGGTCTTGCTTTGGTCTGATTTCTGTCTACTCCCATATTCCTCCCTTTTGCGATGGGAATATTTACCTTGTGCTGTTGTACATTGGAAGTGTTTAACTTTCTTTTTGATTTTTTACAGGACCTCATAGCTTGCTTATAGACTCAGAGGAAATGTTGGACTTGGACTTTTCAGAAATGCTGGAACTCTGTAGACTTTGGTGACTCTTAGAGATGGATCAAGTACATTTTGAATAATGGGATGGACATGTGATTTGGGGGAGCTAGGGTTGAAACACTATGGTTTAGATCTAAAATGCCTCTCAACTTGTCATGTTCAGAGATGGGCCCTGGTCAGAAGGTGCGGGTCACTGGGAGCATGACTTGGCAGGGTATGTTCTCACCCCTGGCTGCTCCCTTCTGTCTCTTCTTCCCGGCTGCCATATAGTGAACAGCTTTTATCTGCCACGCTATGTTGCCTGTTTCCACCTGGGAGCCAGTAAGCCATGGACTAAATGCACTGAAACTGTGGAATAAAAATAAACCTCTTTTCCTTTAAGTTGTGGGTATCAAGTATTTTGTCACAGTGACAGGAAAATGATTAATAGACACTTCTTTGTTCCTTGGTGTTCTTATTAATTTACTAGTTTAGTTAGTAATGTTGCTTTGATATTCAATTTTAAAAAGCTCTCTTTTAAACCTAACCTATCCTATTGATTTTAATCTCATCTTGTAATTCGTTCCATTTTGATACAGTCTTTCTTTAGTGTGAAAGGATCACACGACTATTCTTTTTGTTACCTGGATGTATTTTCACTCTGTCTGTTTTCTTTTTCGGGCCCTGTGTACTTTGGGCCCTCCTCCCCTTTCTATTTCTTCTTGTATATATGCGTCTAGTTATAATGCCATTTCTATCTGTCTCATTCTAACTCCATTGGCTCTAATATCATTAGGCAAAATTTCCTTGACATCCTTTCTGTCTCTTTGATATTAGCTGCCTTTCTCTCAGAGTCTCAGTTCCAAAATATTGTGTTTTATGCCACTTTATTCCTTTTCCCTATTGTCATACCGGAGTATTCTTGGGATCTCCAGGGCAAGGTTCAGTGAGAATGAACCCTAGATCTCCTTTTGATTTTAAAAGCCAGAAAAGCCAGTGGGCTTTTCCCTCATCTCCATGGTGGGACATTTATTCCATAATCACCAAATTGGTGCACATGAAAAGTACTCTTTTTTTTAACCTTTTCAGTTTAGTTTGACTTCTGGCTGGTGGAGGAGAGTAAGTCCCTCACTGAGCTTGAATACCTTAAGTTTTAAACATGGTTTTCCATTTTTAAGATATGGAGTGATATGTCCTGTCCCTTATATGAAGGGAGTTTACTGACTTTTATTCTTTTTTGTTGGAGAGAAGATCTGTGATCTGGCTTCACTCTCTTTCCATTGATGTCCAATTTTCTTTAACATCAAAGCCCACAGAAGTCAGAACTGGGTCACAGTGTCCATCTAGAAGCGCCTCACATCCTTCTAGGGCTGCTCCTCCCATTAACACATCACTGATAGCCATGCTCTTGCACAGGTGAGAAATCTGGGTTTTTTCCCGAAAGATCAGAGACACAGCATCTTTATTTTACACTATATAAAATTGCAGTTAGGAAATTAAATTCCACACGGAGAGAAAAGATGTTGGGATCACTTTGACACATGGAAACGCAGCAGATGCACAGCATGAGTTATAACCTAAAGGAAGCCCAGCAGGTGCCTTTCGTCTAGGCCAAGCTGCAGGGGAGGCAGAAGGAGAAACTGGGAGACCAGATCCTGGTTAAATTGAATTAAATTTGCCCTAAAGTTGCCTCCATACATACAGAGTTTAAGTTTAGCCTAAATGTTTCTAAGTACATTGTGAACTGACCTTAACTCGATGGGTAAGCAGACTCTAATCTACTCTTGTAACAAGCAGCTGAGTCTCAGCCACTCACAGCAGCCCAGCTTTAGTGGCCCAGAGGCAGCCAGCTGTGGAAGCCAGGTTCAAATTAGGCAAATGCCAACTTTGAACCAATCTAGGTGTATTTGCATCACACGTTTGCCTTCTTTCTGTCTGTGAATGTTATCCTGGTATCCTGGCTGCCAAAGCACCTCTAAGTCTATTCTGGTCTGGGAGCTGGCTGATTGGTAAATCTTTCCTTGCTTAATTAAGTTGTTGAATTTAATGTCAGTGTGTTTCATTATATTCCAAATAGACCCAAAGGCCCTTGCTATGGTGAATGGTAAAGCTGAGCACAGCGTGCTTTCTGGTTGTTCATTTGTTTGTTTTTCCGGTGCTGGGGATGGAACCCGGGGCCTCATTTATGAAAAGCATATGCTCTAGTGTGGACAATCTGATTTTTGTCACCAGTGAAAGCTGCTAGGTTTAAGAAAAATGACTGGCAGTGAAACAGACATTAACTAAAGGTGTAGAGGCCAGGTTTGTTACCACCAGTGTGTTCTCCTTTATACTAAGATGCTACCTATCAATTCTTCTAGATGAGCTGCTGACATGCTTTCACACCTAGGAATACAAGATGTTTCAGAAAGTCTCTGGGCAGAATCCAAATTCTCTTCTGGTCT
This sequence comes from Heterocephalus glaber, assembly GCF_053883595.1. Lineage (NCBI taxonomy): Eukaryota > Metazoa > Chordata > Mammalia > Rodentia > Bathyergidae > Heterocephalus > Heterocephalus glaber. The sequence continues at coordinate 31,830,124 of NW_028258143.1, read as the reverse complement.
GAACTGTGCCTGTATACAGGGCAAGTTCCAAGGGCATCAGAAACCTACATGGAACAGGAAACAAACAAGAGCAACAGCGTAACCGTCATAACCAAAATCCACAATTGTTACTGATTGTCCATCAGGAGTCTGGAATCATACTATATGTTTATTAGACCTGATTTTGTATAAGTTAAACTTTGCTTCCACCAGACCTCTGTTGCTCACTCCAAAAATACGTGAATATTTTTGTTCCTGTTTCTTCAGCTGCTTGAGTTATTTATTCATTTATCATTCATTTGAAAAACAGTCACTGAGAGCTAAAAAGGCCCAGATAAGTTCTATACACTGGGGATACAGCAGAGAGAATACAGTTAAAAACCTCTGCCTTTACAGGGCCTACCTTCTAGTGAACAGAGACAGATAACAAAGACCTGTAAATGGAAAGTATTCTATGCTTTATCATGATAAATCCCCATTCGAATAATCAAACAAGGAAAGGGAAAAAGAGCTTTTATCTTGTCCTCTGGCTTCTCTTGTGCCTCTCCAAACACATCATTCTTTAGGCTTGGGCCTCTCTCATCCTCACTTCTTGCAGGAGTTTTGAGGACCTCTCTGAAAACTATCTGAACTTGCTGAGAGTTCTGTATTCACCCAGGTAGAGCCAAAAGATTTAAAATTCCCCAGAGATTTGCTCCTGTGTTGGGCTGGTACACTCACAAGTAACCAAATCACTCTGGGCCCCAGTGGAAGTTTACTGGCTGGTTAGGTGACACCACCTACAAATCTGCGCGTGTCATAGGGAAGGGCTCCTTGCCTACAGAGGACATATGGATCCTCCTTCTCTCTGGGCACAGAGAGAGGAACAGGGAAAGCACCAGCATGTCCGTGGGCCCACTAGGCCATACACTTGGGCGTGGCTTCTGATGTAATGTTCACTTCCTTCCTCTGCTTAAATAGGGAATAGCTACACTTTTCAGAAACTCAGAGTGGCAAAGAAAGACGTATGTCCAAAGTTCTAAAACTACTGAGGACTGGGATTTAAAGTCCAGCCTGTCTGACCTAATTCTTTGAGGCTAGAAAAATGAAGTTAGTCAGCTCTGAAATCAAATTATTTCCATGCTAAGTTTGTCCAGAATGAGCACCGTTCTAGTAGAATTTCAGTGAATCTAATCTACTAAATCTTGGCGCAATCTCTGCATGACTCATAATAGAACTAATAAATGAACAAGAGCAGTAGTGAAAAGGAACAAGAAAAGTCATACTGAAGATAGTTGAATAGATTGAGATCTGATACTAAGCCCCATTCATTCTGGGATGTGGAGCTGGGATGTGAAAAGGCAAGTAGATGCATTCTTTATCACTTTTGAGAGGATAACTGGGACCCACTAATGACTCTTGGAGAAGATCTTCCTCTCAATCTCTCTGTCAGAGATGGGAGAATTTGGAAGTTCCTAGCATGGGAAGAAGAGAGAAATTAGAGAACCTTCCGATTTACACTCTGAGTTTGTGTTAAGAGTGGGGTGGATATGAAAATCTGCAGTAACTCTGAAGAATATTTTGGTGCTCATAAGAATAGCTTAAAAGCCCCTATCTTTTAATTTAGCAATTATTTTATTTATCCATAAACCCTAGTTAGCAATGTGGAGAAATATACACATACAGGTGTCTCTGGAAGCAAACTGCTTGCTCATTGTCCAGGTGATGCTGAGAAGCAATCACTGCAGCACATTTATGCAGACAAGAAATTATGTGCATAAAGAACTAATGTGGAAAAATGTTTACAATGTGATGGAGGTTGAAAAAAGAACAGGGGATGCAACTGAGTCACCTCCTCAGTCATGTCTTTCCTGACCTCTCAAGTTAACACATAGGGTCTGTCCTTCTCTTAGCACCTACTGCAGTAGAATTAGTTATAGTGGGTTATAAGCACACACATGCTTCTTAGTCTGTCTTGCACCATAATGACAGCCTCAAAAGGATAGCTATGAAAATCTATTATGTTCAGTGATTAATCCTTGGGGCCAGCCAGAGGATGTGGTATAAGGATGCCACTCAGTGAAGACGTGCAGCATAATATGGAGTCGTGGAGTATGTGGTCCTTTGTGTGTGGCTTCTTGCATGTAGCATACTATTTTCGTGGTTGATCTGTGTCATTACAGCTATTAATGCTTCCCTTCTTATTGCTAAATATCATCCCACTGCATAGATATGTGACATCTTAAAATTCCATTTAGTATTTGGATTGTCTCTATTTTTGACTATTAGGAATAATGTTGTTAGGAACATTTGTGTACTGGTGTTTGTGTGGATGTATGTTTTAATTTCTCTTGATCATATCTCTAGGAGTAGAATTGCCACATCATTTAGTAACAGTCTAACTTTTTTCAGGAACTGACAAATTGCTCTCCAAAGTGGCTTCACCAGTTTTTGTCCCCACCAGCAGTACATGAAGTTCAGATCTGCATGCTCACCAACACTTGTCTGATGTTTTTATTTTAGCCATTCTAGTGGGTGTGAAGCAGCATCTCATTGTGGTTTTGATTTGCATTTCCATGAGAAATAATACGTTAAACATTTTTTATGTAATTTTTGGTCATTTGTGTTTCTTCGTTAGGAAACTACTGAAATCTTTTGTCTATTTTCAGTTGGTTATTTGTCTTTTCAGTGTTGACATATAAGTATTCCTTATATAATCTGCCTGCAGGTTCCTTATCAAACATATAACTTGCAAATATTTTTTTCCAATTTGTGAATTGTCTTTGCCTTTATCAATGGTGTCCTTTGAAGTCCAAAATTTTAAATTTCAATGAAGTTATATTTGCTTATTTTTCTTTCTTTTTCTTATGCTGTGGGAATCTTGCATCTAAGAAAAGGATCCCTAATCCAAGGTAATAATTATTTACTCCTATGCTTTTTATCTAAAGAGTTTTTACAGTTTTAGCTCTTATTTTTTAGGTCTCTGATCCATTTTTCAGTTCATTTTGTGTATAGTGTGAAGACATCCAGCAGTCCCAGCACAATTTGTTGAAGAAACGATTCTTTCCCCATTGGGTAGTCTTGGAACACTTGGCAAATATTTATTCACTTTAATATGGAAGTTTATTTCTGGATTCTCAGTTCTTTTCCATTCACTTATATGTTTATCTTCTGTCAGTACCATGATATCCTGATTAGTGTAACTTTTCAGTAAGATTTTGAAATCAGGAAAGATGAACCATCCAACTCTGTTCTAATTTAAGATTCTTTTGGCTGTTCTAGGTCCCTTGGATTTTCATATAAATGCTAGGACCAACTTGCCAATTTTTGCAAAAAAAAAAGAGAAAAAGTGAGTTGATAGTTTGATAGGATCATATTGACTTTGCAGATCAGATAGGAGAGCATCATTGTCTGAACAGTATTAAGTTTTCCAATCTATGAACACAGAATATCTTTCCATTCATTTAGATTTTCTTTAATCCCTTTCAACAATATTTTGTAATGTACAATTCTTGGATTTCTTCTGTTAACTTTGTTCTTAAATATTTTATTCTTTTGATGTTTATATAAATGTGATTATTAATCTCATTTTCAGATTATTCATGGCTAGTGTATAGTATAAAACTCATTGTGTAGCTTACAGTGTTGCTAAAGTTCCTGATTGTGTGTGATTACCTTAGTTTTATGTGTCAAAGATTCATTCACAAGAAGTAGCTTTACTTCTTCCTTTCCAGTCTGTATTTTTCTTTCCTGATCACTCTTACTAGAGACTTTAAGGCAGTGCTGTATGCAGTTGATGTGAGGGGCCTTCCCAAGGGTCATCAAACCCTGCCTGCTCCCTGCACTTGCTACTATGGGGCTGTTTTTAAAATTTTTTTTAAAAAACTACTAACATTGCAAAATTGCTCATTTTTAAGGTCAAGAGGAGGTGGCAAACAGGGTGGACTGAAATATCACAGAGTTTGCTACTTTTCTTGATAAATATTTCTTGTGAGCTTTTTGTTAGTTTTCAGAGTTCTGAAAGAGATGATATTGCTAGTGTTCTCATTGTTTTCATGAAGGAGTGGATTTTTGCAGATCTTTCTCTGATATTCTGGATGTTCTTTGTATTACTTTTATGAAAATACTGCTCCATATGTAGGAAAACCTGCCAGATCTCTGGACTTCTGCTTCTGCTCAAGAAAGATGAGAACAGTTATGAGATCAGATCATCTCTTAAGTGTTCTAAAAGTCAACTGATTGGCTGCTTAAACTGAGGATCTTAGATATACAAAGTGCAATTGATGACCAGGTATCCTTCCTTAGTGGAAGATAATATTTGGGTTAATGATGAAATTTTGAGCTCCCACCTGGAACTCTGGACCTTTAGATTTACTGTTAAAGACATCATGTTAGAGGTATGAAAAGGCAATGTTGGGTTACAAAGTAAGCAGAAAAATAAGTGGAAGAAAAGAGGAAAGGAGAAGTGGAGAAAAAGAAACAGGAGAAAGAAATCATACATCTAAATTTGATTGTAGGGTTATTTATGGAAATGTTAGACAAGATGAAGGGCAAAAGGAATTCCGAAACTTTTTGTCCTATATAAGTAATATGACTTTCTTTATTAAAGTTATGGTTAGTCTTCAGGGGAAGTCCAAGGCTCTGTAGTCAAGAATTTGTGGGCATCTGGAGAAGGAAGCTATCCTGAGTAAGTCAAGTACTAGCTGTTCTTATAGAGAGTTTGGGGAGTGTTAATCTAGGAGTAGTAACAGGGTATCCTAATCAAAGCCACAGACAAAGCATACAAAGCCTTGTAATGGAGAGAAAGCTACAACATCTTCAGGTCTCACATTTGTTTTTCCATTTACTGAGCTGGGCCCAGGCACTATGTTGAGGATCCACAGTGGGCAGCCAGCAGTCAAAAGGAAGCCTGACAAGGACACAGTCATCAAAGAGGTAGTGGTCATGCTCAGAGCAGAGGGGCATCCAGTGCATCAGGAAAGGACCTTGGTTCTAGGGGCAGAGAATGTGCCTAGTGGAAGCCTTGAGTGGAGACCTGAAAGCCAAGGAGTTCTTGAGACAGAGCTAGGTATGTCTGGGCAGAGGCACAGTGAGCACGCTGTGACAGGAGAGCCAGAGTGGCTGGACTGTTGTGGATGCAGCAGAGGGACTGAGCCTGAAGTTTCACAAGGCTTCTGAAAGCCACAGTGCAGACATAGGCTATTGTGCTGAGGAATGTGCCCCAGAGTAAATTACAAAGTCCTGAGCAGAGGCTAGGCTGGCCAGTGTGCATTCAGGGGTTATTCTAGAGCCAGTGCAAAGGAAAGGCTTGAGGTGGGGCACAGTAGAGCAGGGGTGTCCTGAGGACAGGCCACTGCAGTGGTCTTGGCCAGCAGGTCCCTGGCAAGGGTGTGGGGAAGAAAGGGGGCACAAGGGTTGAGGAAGAGCTCTCTGGGCAGTGGCTTTTTGGGTGAAGGTTAGAAGAAAGGGAGGAATGTAGGGAAACATCCAGAGCTCCACTTGGACAGGTTGGGGGTGTGGCACCATGTGTCAAGACCAGGGACTGGGGGAAGATGCAGAGTTGGTGGGAACAGGAGCATACACATTCATTTGTCTTCTCTTCAGTGCTTGTCACTTGTGTAGCCTGTGCTGGGCCCTGAGAACACAACAGCATACCCAGGATGGGTCCCCAGTGTCCTGTGGGGGAAAGGAAGATAAACACATGGTGCTTTGGGTGTCCTGGCTGGGGAGGAACGCAGCCTGCAGTGCACCGAGGCTTGGAGGAGGACTACTGTGCGGGGAGGGGGTAGCTACTGAGGTGAGAGTGAGCACTGTGCCTGGGGCTCAGGTGGACACAGACCCACCATGAGGCCAGCAGGCAGAATGTGGACCTCTCTGCAGACTCAGCTGCAGGGGTGGGCTTGACTCAGAGGGTAACGTGGAGCACTGGAGGGGTTGTGGGGGTGTCGCTCAAGTTTAGTTTCCAGCATGGGTCATTCAGGCAGAAATATCCAGTCAGCCCTTGGAGATACTGGGTGCACTGTGGGGAGGAGCCTGCAGCAGAGAGGAGAGGTCTTGAATTCACCACCATTGGTATTTGTATCCCTGAGGAGAGCTGGCCAAGGTGGCTGTCCTGGTGAGTGGATGAGCCAGATGACTGGTTCATCCCAGAGGAGCTCCCATGGCCTGCAGTGAACACCCACAGCCTGCAGTGAGTATCAAAGTGAAGCACAGGAGGCCTTGTCCCTGGTTCTGCTGCTAACATTGTCCCTCTGCACACTTTTCCAGCCACCATGGCTCAGGCTCCTCCCACCACCCTCCCACACTGAATCTGGCCTCTCTCCCTGACTTCCAGTTCCCAGCTGGCTAAGAAGGGGCTCACACTTGGGGCTCACTTGAAACATACCCCACTCTCAGGCCAACACTCAGCCCCCTTCTTGGCTTTGACCTTGGCAGGACTGTGTCAAGGCTGAGTGCAGTGCCTGTACCTGTGGCTGATCCATGAGTGTTTGAGTTGGATATTTGCTAGTTATAGTATTAAACAGAAAACCCAAAAGCGGTTCAAGAAATAAAAACTTTTATTTTTTTCACATCTGCTTTGCCAAATGGATGTGAAATGGGTTCGTAAAGTATAGATGCAAATTACATCTTTAAAAACATTGAGATAAGAAGGTGGAAGAGATACCTGTTGAGCATCTCTGAAACAGATGCTGTTTAAGGTATGGTATACTTTGGGTCTGGTTTCATAACTTGCAAGGTCCACTGAAAAATGACAGGCCTGAATAGCGTGGGCACTGTGTCTAGAACACTTTGAAACGGTCCCTAGGAGAAGCACCCTTGGGCCTCAGTATGTGTTATTAGGGTTGTGAGCTTGCGTGTGCTGTAACCTGAGCCCTTTTAAACAACAGGCCCTACCCTGCCCTTCCACCAGGGACTCTGTTGCCAGTATGTTCTAGTGTGTGTATGCTGGAAGGAGAGAGCTCAGATCATCTCCTACACACCATCAGACCATGTGAGAAACTCCCTGTTGGTCTCTTTTGTTTGCACCACTGGTAGGACACCTAGGGATACCGAGACCCTGAAGCTAGGTGAAACCCTGAGCCCCTGCAAACTGCGCCTGGTGATGGAGGTGTCTCAGCAGACAGGAGCTCTGGCTGTAGAGTGTGAAGGTTCTCCATCCTGAGAGTGATGTTGCCTGTGCAGGGCCCGAGGACCCTCACCTGGGCGGGTGCAACTTAAGATGACACATCAGGTGAAAACTCCAAGGCTCTAGAGGGGTGGTCTGCTCTAAGCCCTTAGCCTTGGTTTCTGGGCTGTCCTCAGTCCTGTGCTCAGTCCCAAGGGTGCACTTCTGCCAGGACCCCCTCTCCATGTGGCCCCAGGGTGACCTTTGAAAACATGTGCTCATGGTTCTCCATCATGGAGGAGAGAGACATGAGGAGAAGGGAAAGTGGGGAGAGAGGGAAGCTGCTGGAGCAAGGGGAGCCTGGGCCCCAGGGGAGGACAGAATGCAGCCCACACAGGGCCTGTGGGCTCCACTGAGCCTGTCCACAGGCAGCTCACTCAGCATGGAGAGATCTCAGAGGATGCCTTCTATATGCTCACAGGTGGCACTGCAGCCTACTCTGTAGTTAAGAATGTCTTGTCTTCTTAGCTCAGGTCAGAGCACATGCAGGCTGCCTTGCAGGGATGCCTGGGGCCTGTTCTTTCTGATACAGCAGAGTGTAGACTTGGGAGTCTTGGCATCAAAAGCCCATTCAGAGAGCCAGGCTGGGCACCACCCTCCTGCAGAAGCAACCTCCTCTGGCTTTATTCCCCGCCTCCCCACAGGCCTGGCCTCATCCCACCACAGGAGTCCTGACTGGCACCCCTCCCTCGGCAGCCACAGCATCCTGCTGGCCCAACCAAGGGGCTGTTTCCTGTTAACACCTTCCTGCTCATTCCACACCCCAGCTCATGATGCCTGGTCCTTGCTGTCCAGCACTGCCAGCTCCTGGGCACTTCTGCCAGGACCCCCTCTCCATGTGGCTCCAGGGTGACCTTTGAAAAACTGACATCTGACCTTGCTGATGCCCAGTTGGAGATTCAGCCAGGGTCATCTGGCTGAAGGAGTTGGCTCTGAGCTCCTTAGTGTGCGGTGCAAATCCTCATCTGGGACACCAGTTTCTAGCTTTGTGTTGGGGACCTGCACAGTGAGGACCCAGTAAATATTCACCTTTTCACCCACAGGTGAGCTAGTTGGCTCCCTCTGGTGTCTGTGCCTCCCCCATGGGCCCAGCATTTCTCTTAACTAACTTGGGACCTTGCCTCTGCTGCCAAGAGCCTCATCCCAAGGATCAACGAGATGCAAAAAGATGGCTGAGTCTCTAGGCATGAGGTCAGTGAGGCTTGCCTGACCCAGGGTGGCTTTGAGATGCCCTGTCTGCCTCCTGCCTCTGTTGGGGCAGGAGAGTGAGTGTTTTTAAGGAAAAGCAGACTCCACAAGCTTAAGTCATGCCTGATGTAATGGGAAGGGAGCTAACATTTTGAGTATCTAGTGTGTCCAGCTCTGCACCAGGGCCAGGCCCTGTGGTTCGTTAGGGCTGTGCACAAGGCTTGGCTTCCCCCCTTCCATCCAGAGCTGCCCTCCTTGCTTTGCTGGCATGAGACTGGGTTGGGGGTTTGCTATGGCCAGGAGGAGGGGCATGGAGACCAGTGTGTCCTGCTTCCTTCTTGACATTCCTTTCTGCTTCACTTCTGCCTGCCCGGGGCCTGGGGAGGAAAGTGCACAGTGGGACCCACTGACTGCAGAGGCACGGGGCGAACAAGGAGCTGGTACCATAGCCAAGCTGCCTGCTGTGGACTCCGTCTCATTTAGTTTTCAGAAGACCCTCAAAGATAGACTTAATTTCCACTTATTACCAATAAAACCAAAGCTTAGAGAGGGAAACATACCCAATGACATCCATGAAATAACTTGACCGGGGCCTCAGATCCTGGCTGCCTGACAAGAAGTTTGGTGCTTGCCTCCATGAAGTCTCTGGTCTGTGTCCACCTTCTGTCTTTTCTCTAGAATTTTCAGGCATCCCATGCCATCTTCCAAATGAGATACAGATATCTTTCCTGTTGTCCCCAGTGCCTCAACCCAGGGACAGCAGTGGGTTTAGGGAATGCTGGTTGCACGCATAGCACCAGCCGTGAGCTGCTCCCAGGGGCCAGCCATGTGCCATGGAGCAGGTCTGTACTGAGCACCATTTGTCCTGGATGCACCAGCTACTCCTGCCGAGATAGACCTCGGGCCTTGGCCCTGAGTCTGTCCAGGATGGCTGGACCCAAAGCTAGATGCACAGACAGGGCTACTAGACCATGTGGCTCCTCTGGGCCACAGCAGATGGCAGGGGGATTTCTCAGGGATGGGGCCATCCACGCAATCAGAAGAGAGCTGCCCTGACCCATTACTCATTGCCCCAGGAAGGTGCCCCCAGGACCTTTACACCCACCTAGCCTCACGGGCCCTCCACTTACTGAGAAGGCCCTGGGAATGTGTTCCCATGGTCCAGTGGCTGACTGACATTATTTCTAAAGTGAGGTATTTCAGCCACAGTCACAGAAGATCTCTGTCTCAGAGAAAACACAGCTGAAAGGTTTGCCCAAGCGCGCTTACCAGACAACTTGCTACAGTGTAGATGTGGTTTCTGATTCTTCTGCTCAGCAGCATGAAGGAAGAAGAGTGGAGAAACTGAGTGAGAGAAACATTGTCCTTGGTGTTCCCAGAGGGGAGGCTTGGTAAGGAGAGAGGCCTATAGGTCTCCGTTCTAGTCCACCACTCCAGACCCCCAGCCCCCAGCCGGCTGTAAAAGAGACAAATTACCACTGCATTTCTCAAACTGCCTGGGGTGATTAAAACCATATTGTGTTTAGAGTTGGCTGGATGTGAATTTCACAGCTCTCACCACTTTTTCTTCCATCTTTCTTGATAATCTTTGATGTGCTCCAATTACACTGCATGTGCTCTGCTGCCAAGAGTCCGTCCTCCCTGGGAGTGTCTACTAACTATCCTTGTTGGGAGTGGCACCTGGACATGGTCTGCACAGGGAGTGGAGAGGATAGAGGGGCCCCAGGCTCCATCTGGGAGTCAGTGCTATTTGGTGAAAGGGTCAGACCTGGGCGCTCTGGAGTAGGGGACCAGGGCCGGGAGGACGGAGCCCAGGGCTGCTGGGCAGGGGGTGCTGGCCTCTTCCCTCTGAGGGCTGGACCTTCTCTCAGCAGCCTCTCTGTGTCCTGCATGCAGTTCTCCATTTACCTTCTCTGGAGCTGCTCTGGGAATATTCCAGAACCTCCCTCTGAGCAGTACCCAGCCTGGACAGGACTCCAGAGACTTCCTTGTTTTCAAATTAGTTAGCAATATAACAGAACACAGGCCACATAAATCGAATGTGCTGTTTACACCAAAATACAAAATGTTTCTGCATGAACTTCTTTTGCATTTCTCTAAAGAATGACAGTGCTGAGTCACTCTTCAGAGAAATTAAATCTCATTTAATCCCATTCACAGTTCTTGAGCAAGGTCCAAGGTCCTGTCATGCCCTCTAGGTCACTGGTTTTTCTTGGTTTTGTACTAAAAATTGTAGTCTAGTCTTATTGAGGTGCAACTTGTGTCTGGCCATCTCCTGGACAGATGTCAGTGTTGTTTTTCCCCTGGAGGCCCTTGGGGGATGTCTAAATTTCTTAGAGTCTGTTTTCTGTGTGTGCAAGTCTGTCTGGGGCTGGTTTCCAGGCTTCGGGCCTGCCTGTTCCTTGCGAAGTCTACACTTACTCTGCAGACACCACAGGGCAGGGATCTCGGTATCCACATCTGAGACCCAGCACAGGGCCTTCAGAGCACCTGGCAGGCTGAGATCTGGTAGCCTGACATATTTGATCCTCACAGGCATGGGGCATAGAGAGGCAAAATGTAGAGAAGAGAAATTCCTGGAAAGAGAGGATCTGAAGGGCAGAGGGAAAATAAGAAGCTGGCTAGCCAAAAACCGTGAGAGCACACAGTTCTAACACCTGGACCACAGCTGATAAATACTGGAGGGCACAGAGTGCAGGCTTCTGGGAGGCCCAATATAAGGTTTCTCTAGAAACCATAAAGGGTACCTACCTCTGATGACTAAAGGTGCCTGGGGACACATGTGCTATGGAATATCTTAGATAAACAAAGCTGATGCTAACTCAACTATAATTAATTATAATCTCATTTACTTTGTGGTTTTAACACCACTACCACCACCACCACCCACACTCCATCCCTGTGAACTTTGGGCACCATAACTGTTCCTTAAATGTCCATACTGGGACAAAGACTCCTTTTTCCAACAGAGAGGAGACAACTTATCCTGGACTAGAATGAATGGTTGTACAAGTTCAAAGAGCTGTAAAAACCTGCCCTGTAAAAACCATATATGGACTCTGGCTCCTGGCTTCTTCTGGGCTGTGAGGTCTTTTCACTGTCCTGCTCCTACCCTGAACAGTGTATCTTAGCTAATAAATCTATGCATTATCTTCTACTTCTGTGTGTCCTGCTCAGTTCTTTTCTCTGGATACCAAGAGACTGGGACAGTCACAACCTCCCCTTCAACAAATGGAGTGAATTCCTGGAAAGAAGTATAGGGGTCTGTGAGACATGGAAGGAGTATACAGCCCAGACTGTTTCTGGGGAAGCATCTATCACTGAGCAGAGTTTTGAGGGATGTGGAGGGACATCCAAGGCAGGACATGAGTGAAGGGAGCACTGAGTGAGACAGAATGTGCAAAGGCAGAGCCCACAGTAGCCAGCTCTGCTTAGAAAGTGGCCAGAAGCCAAGTGTAGTGGGTCACTGAGTTGTTGCTAAACAGAGTAGGAGGACACAGACACACTTCAGCCTGCATCCACTCCCTGATGCCTTGGGCTCAAGGAGGGGGTGGTTGCTAATGCTCCAGGTCAGCTGTGAAGGACCAGGAGTATCATCCCACACAAACCCCATTGCCATATCAGTTCCCCTGTCAGGGACCGACTGAACAATCTCTACTGGGCCCTTCTCTCATTAACTCTGCTCTAAGGTCACACAATCATTAATCTCCCATGTCCAAAATCATGCTTCTATTTCATCCCATTAAGGAGAGTCATAGACAGTGGGAGGTCCCATGTAGAGCAGGTTCATCATGTAATCACAAGGACTCAGAGCCTTCTGCTCAGTTTGGAGAATCATCAATCAAGGTGTCACAAATGGATCTGTGCAAAGCTGTACTCCTGGGTCAGAGGAGGCACAAACACAGAGCTTCCCTACAATGTGCTGAAACCCAGTGGTGATTAGGAGGTGGCTGGCTGGTAAACACAGTGTTTTCACCAGTATGTGGACCAGATGATGCTGAGCACTCCTGCTGTCACACAGGTTCTGAAGACATCCCATCAGACCATGGTATTCCTGTGGGGCTTGAGGTTGGGATTGTTCTAATGGCAGTATTTTTATCTTTTAATTGAAAATAATTTAAAGGAGGTTGTATTTATAGGGAAAGGCTAACAGAATCACCAAGGGCTGGTGAGATAGTCAGGGAATAACTGTGGTGGGCAGCTGTTTTCATCCCCATGCCTGAGGAGAAAGCCAGGGTTCCCAGGGCACCAGGAATAGTGGAGTGATAGCAGTGGTACAGAGGATCTGGTGAGAGTTGCAGCTGCCAGGAGAAGTGTGGCCCAGGTACAACCTATCTTTTAAATTAACATTTAAAAAATGATGATAAACAGAAACTTCACCATCTCAACCATTATTATGCATACAGCTCAGTAGCCTTAAAGTTATACAACTATTCACATAGTTATACAACCATCACCATCATCCCCTTCCAGGACTCTTTTCATCTTGTAAAACTAAAACTCTGAAACCATTAAATAACTTCTCATGCTCCCTCCATCATTTCTGGAAAATCCAATTATACTTTCTGTTTGTGAATCTGACTACTCTAGGGATTTCATATAAACGGAACCAGACAGTATTTGTTCTTCTGGAACTGGCTAATTATACTTAGCATAGTGTCCTCAAGGCTCACTAATGTTGGCTGGTCGGAATTTCCTTCCCTCTTTGGGCTGAGCCATATTCCATTGCAAGGACAGGCTGCATTGTGTTTATCCAGTCATCTGCAGGTGGGCACTTATGTTGTTTCTACCTTTTGGCTATTGTGAACATTGCTGATGTTATGGTTTATAGCTACATGTTCCCAGGGCCACTGGCAGTATTTTCCATGACTGAAGTACTCAGCTCATTTTTTGCCCTGGATCTCATTATTTCCCTGTGTAAATCAGTCTTCTGCTTGGGTCTCATCTGGCAGAGCTGTGCAATAGACTGCTCTCTGACAATGTGGAGCACTGTGTGCGTTGCAGGTCTCACTGGCTGTGTCTCCCTTCTCCCTCACTCTTTGGGGATGTATGGGTGGGTTCTCAGATGGACCTATCCAGGAACTGTCCCCCACTGCTGGCTCAGAGGAGTGGGCTCCAGGTCAGCTGGGCTGTGTTTTCATGTGAGGATTTAGAGTAGTTTGGTGTTTTGATTGCTATTGATTGTTGGTGACAGTGTCTCTGCAAGCCTCAGCTTCCTGACTGTCCATGGACAATCACAGTAAGTGCGTGAAGGCCTCACTATGCCAGTGTCTTGACTTGTGTGTCCCCACTCAGCAGACTGGGCAGTAGAGTTTGGGGAGGACAGGACAGAGGCAGAAGTCACCTGGACTGACTCTGGATGCCCATGTTAGGGCAGTGCTGGCCCAGGGCCTCCTTTCCAGCATCTCCCTTGGCACCACCTCTCCCCAGTGGACCAAGCTGGGGCCAGGACTCCTGCCGGGTGCTTCCTGTCCCTCCCTTTTCCAGTCCACCACCTCACCTGCCTCCATCTCTCTCAAAGCCACCCTTTCTTCACTATGCTCACTGTGCCACGGCTTTATTCAGAATCTTCTGATCGGCTACTTCCAAGGCTGCCTGCAGTTTTCTCCATGGGTCTCCACCTGGGAGCCTGGGGATCTTCCTAAGCATCCATCTGACCAAGTCCCTGCCTCTTGGTATCCCGAGAGCACCTTCTATGCCCACCACAGCTCCTGCCTGAGATGATTTTCTCCTCACCTCACTTACCTCATCCACTGCAGCTGCAAACTTCCTGCTGCTCCCAAGCCCATCTCCCTCCTCCACATACTCTGCCTTTGGCATGGCTGACCATCCTCCCATGGGGCTGAGATGGAGGGAGGAAACCTCATACCCTGCATGTTAATGGGAGGAGGCTCCAGTCATCTGGCTGGTTCAGAGAGGTTGGAGATGTGGAGTGGAGAACGGCTGGTGGTCACCTGGGACATCGTGAGCCTCTTGTTGTTGATTGGATCCACTACTAAAAATTTCACACATTGCCTTTACATTTTCTTTTCTTTTCTTTTTTTTTTGGTACCAAGGATCAAACTTGGGACCTAGCAATTATGAGGCAGGTGGTGGAACCACTGAGCTAAATCCCTGCCCCCTACAATTTCTTTTTAAAAATATGTGTAATTTCCGCTTATAAAAGTACAAGTAATATAGAAGTCTGTCATATAAAAAAGAAAACTTCCTTTCCCCTGTCCTAAAATCTCAGCTAGCTACAAGGAAAAGGTAATGGGACATTGCCAGAGACCCCTGCAGTGTCCTGGCCTCCTGAAAGCCAGTACATCTTTCCTATCTCAACTGTGAGATAGGAAAGTGGGAATTAAAAGCAGCGCACAGATACAGACCTGAGAGAAACTGAGTCTTGGGCTGATCTAAGCTGCCCTGGGCAGCAAAGACAAAGGACTCCCAGGACATTCAGTGTTCATTCATTACAAGTGTGGGAAACTGGGCAGGCCCTGGGACATCTGCTGATAACAAGTATCAACCAGGCAGGACTGTAGAATGAAGACAAGAGCATATCTTTGCTTAAGAGAACAAATGGTTAATTCAGAAGGGAAGAATTTAGTGGACTCAGTTGACCTTCCTGGGAGTGAACTCAGCCAAGCTCTGCTAGTTTCAATGCAACACAGCCAAATTATGGAGGACCAAGAAGCTTGTCCCACTATAGCCTGCTAATATTGGACAGAAGTGTCTGCTACATCTCCTCCTTTCTTGGAAACAGCAGCATATGCAGCAGAGTGAGTCGAGGTAGTATGGCATCTAGACATGGGTTGGTTGTAGTTTCTGCACTGCGTGATATGTCTGTTTCTGGGTCTCAGTGGTGGGTGGTGCATGAGGCCTGGTGATCTTTGCAGGTCTCAGGTTTTTTTTGGTTGGAACACAAGCATACTCTGGCCCCAATATTATTAATTTATTGAGCCATTTTACCTTTTAGTTAGGACATCTTTTTGACAACACTGTGTCTAGGAAATATCTGTAGATTTATCTTTGTATCAGTGGAGTTTTGATGGAGTATATTTACTTTTCACAAGTGGATTTAAAAATATTTTAATGAAGGTAACAAGAGAAGGTAACAAAATCTAATAGAGCTTGTGGAGGTAGTTGTACTCCCCCTTTTTTGTTTATGTAATTGTGTTTTTAGGGAAAAGTGTCCAACAATGGCTTGTCCCTATGGATTATAAGGACTTATAATATGTTTGACTGAGTGACCTGTCTATAGCATTTTTTTTTTAATTTTTAAAGAGCTATCCCCAACTGCAGTTAGAGGAGAAAGAGCATAGTTTCAATCCAACTGCTTTAAGCTGAGAAGGGTTGATATGGGGAAGACCACAGTTAGGGATCCCTTCTAGGGAGCTAATTTAATAAGCCTTAAATCAAAGTCATGTTGTAATTTAGCAATTATAAACTTTTTCTATAAAGTCAATCTGGTGCATTGTGGTAAAAATGGTCCAGTACATATGTTGTTGATATTATCTGTATGATCACCTGGAGTTTGGCAGCCTATATGCAAGAATAAACAAAATCTTTTAAGAAATTAGAGCATGTGTAGTTAAAGTATAAGCACTACAATCAAAAGCAGGTTGGGGAAAGAGACATGTTTAGAAACTGTTTTTAAGGGACTAAAATAGCAATTGTAACCTGCTGGCTTTTGGGCCTTCTTACTAATGGAGGTTATCTATAAGTCTGATACTTTGTCATGATTTTTTGGTGTTATTTGTAAAAAGATTAAAAATTTTAATAATTAAAAAAAACAATTTTGGCTAAAAATTTAAAAACTCTTGTTGAGAGCTCTTATAAAGTTTAACATAGTTTTTGTTTTTTTAATGACTCATAACAGTGGTGAACGACCAGTGTAGTTGGAAACTGTCACAAGGGGTCAACAATTTGAGCCTCTTTTTATACAGCTTTATTACCATGTCTTGACTTTATATATCTTTTAGTTATATTTTTCTACTGGGTGTTCAAGACCAAGTTAAGATGAGACTTGTATTAAATAAAATTAACCTCTTATCATCTATCAATTTCAATTAGACTTCTCAGGCAAGCTTGGGACCATTCATAGAGCCTCTCAGCTCCTATCAGTGTCAGCCATCAGAACATGTCACTGTCTTGCTTGACCACATTGCTTTCTGTGAAAGCAGGGGAGATTTTTCCCTCTAGGTGGCATTCTTTTGGCACACTGCATTATTGATTTCTATCCTTTTGGTGACCAGCAGTCTCCTTGCTCAGGAGGTTGGGTGACTAACAAAGTTGTGTGATCTTGTAGAAAAGGTTCTCTCATGTCCTAGGCTTATTGTTGACCTGGGAGGGGCAGGGCCAAAACAATGGCTGTCATCTAGCCCAGCTAACTTTCTAGTTCTGGTCTCTAAACTTTAGTTGTTGAACACCCAAAAGAGAAGATCAATAACATTAGCATTGTAATAGAAATAGTGAATGTAACTATTATAATTTTACCTGAATATCAAGCACCTTGAATATAAAATATAGAGGACTGTTACTTTTATCAAATCATGGTTGTTCTAGTAGTTGAATTCCTATAGAATGTTAATGAAAAAAACCTTTAAATCAAGAGCCACATATATTTTAGCATGACAATGAGGATGAACTTTATTATAATATGCTTAAATGTGTATCTTAGTATAAAATAGTCATTGTTAAATGCACTCACTCATCCCTCCCCAAAAAGCACAAAAACTTTTACCTAAGTTGTTATCTTTTAATAGGATGCCATCCAAGGAAAATTTATCAGCCTACAAATGTACCTGTTATCATAAGTAACTGGAGTAAGAGAAAGGCAAATACCTAAATCAAAAAGAGGTTATTACCATAAGCAATATGTTGGAAGACCTGTACAGTCAAAAAGAATATATTTAGGACACAAGAAAAATAGCAACAGTAAGTATCACATGTATGAAACCTCATGTCCTTCAATGTAACTTGGTACCAAAAGTATTTTTTAAAATAATACCTTGTTGTATTTCCCACAGAAAATTTAATCTTTTGAAGATGACCAATGTAAACCTATCACAATAACATATTTAGGACTTAACACTTTGATGATAACCAATGTAAGCATTTTATAATAACATATTTAGACAATATTTATTGGGGTGGGTGTGCTTCCCATAAGGCTATGAAAATTAATGGGGCTCCCATTAGTGAACAATGACCAGACCATTTTCTGGGCAGTTGTTCCTTTATTTACCAAAAGAAGTCCCATTTGGCCATCTCTCCAAACCTAAGGGTCTCTATTTAATTACCTTGACAGCAATTTTTAATAGCCTATAAAACAAGATTGTAGTAATTAATACATTATTTTAAACCAATAAAAGCTTTTGAGTTAGTATACAAAGACAATAGTACATATTACAATTATAAAATTAATTTTGACATCTATATGATCAGCCAGCAACCTAGGGGGAAAAAGGCATGCCTTTAACCTTAACAACCTTATCTATAAGCCAGTTTAAATTATACGCAAATATTTTTTAAGAAAAAATTTATAAAAGGAATAAAAAGGAAAAAAATTGTTGAGCTCAAATGAAATAGATGTATAATTGGACAGACAGATAAACATATAAGACTATAATACTAGAGTGCACTCAAATATATTTGGCCTAATTAATTACAATATTCCTTTTAAATTTTTAGGTTCATAATTGTAAATAAGACCAGTCAAAACTTTTTGTAAGTTAATTAACAGAGATCTCTTGCAATTAGAATCAGAAGGAAAAAAGCACTTGTAATTATAATTCAAGAATTTGTAATGCAGAAGAAATGTTTTTAAGCACACCAATTAAACGTTTGGATACCAAAAGAACATTTATTAATTAGAACTTGTAATTTCATTTTCTTTTGCAAAACCTTTTTTTTTGTTTGGTAGAGCTCAGTTGTAGGTTGCTCAGCATTGACCATGATGTTTAGAACTCTAGACATTTGTAGGCAGCATCAGGCTGTTCTAATAAACTTGTTTGTAGCCTCTTGAACTTTAAAACCCAACTGTAGCATTTGAAATTTGAATGGATGTTAGTTTATCTAGTATTAACAAACAGTAGAAAGAAACGTAAGTTAATTTCATAGTTACAGCTTAAGAACTTATAATGTATAAGAAATGTTTTAAATACACCAGTTAAACATCAATTTAAATTTGAAACTAAACATACATTTGTCAATTAGCTAAAATTTGTAATTTATCTTTTGCTGTAAATTCCACTTGCCTAGGAGGACATTGCATTGTCCCTAGCTTTGATCATTTAGCCCTAGGCTGGAATTGTCCTTGTTTGTTTGTTTTTTCCTAATGAGTGGGCAATTTTTAGCCAGCACTGGGACACTAAAATACCATTTGGTCTTTGTGTTTGGATCTTAAGTATCTACTTTGTTTGAATTGTTTTAAAATCTTATATTTTATTTTCCAATATTTATGTGGAAAACAATAGGGCCCCATAGAGTCTCTTGTTACTGTCGTGGGCCAAATAAGATGTTGATGTATAGATAGGCAGGGATTTCTCATTATCCTCTCAGAGCTCTGGAGGCTTGGCCCAGGAAAGAGTTTTATTTTTCTTTACAGAGTCCTGCTTTCCCTCTTTTCAGGGGGAGCTGTGGCAGCCAAAGCAGCTATCTCAGTTGTTGCTTTTTATTTTTCCACAAGGTTGTGTTTTATTTGCCCCACAGGAAAACATAAAGATGTTGTAAAAAACTCATCTATAGCTGCAACCTTTTGCATGACATGGCAATAGTGGGTGAGAAGAAACAGTGTAGCCAGTAGCAGCATCTGAGGAGGTGGAGCTGTTAAATTGGTCTCCTCTTTGGGAGGGGCTGAAGTAGCCAGTGGCTCAGGAAGAACAGTGTCTCTGAAAGAGCAGGCATGGGACAGAATAGCGTCAGGAGAGGTTTAAGCCGAAAGGAAATACTCCTCATGAGCAAGAGTTGACTGAAACTTGCAAACATCATTCATGATAGCACACTCTGGTGTGGTAACTGTAGCCACTTCAACGACCATAGCTGTAGGTGGGACTGTCAGAGGCACGATTGAAGCTGCCACAGATGCCATCTTAACTGAGGGCATAGCCATGCTGAGGGAGACTAAACCTGCCTCTGGTGCAATTGGAGCCTTAGGCATGACTATGGACTGTGGAACAGACAAAACCATGGGAGTGGCTGCCTGAAGAGCAATTACACTTGTAATTGAAGGCATGGTTGCCTCTGAAGTGACTAAAATGATTTCAGGTGCCATCTTAGCTAAGGGTACACCAGTTTTATTTTGAACAGAGTTAAAAAGAGCCAGAATCAAGAAAATCAAACTACAAGAAAGTAAAGTTTGAGATAAAAGAGAATCTCCCCTCCAGTTGTGTTGCCACAAAATCCCAAATTTCCCTGTCCAATGTACCAGCTCAGGGAAAAAAAAAAGCGACATATGTATAGATTCCAGTAGCATATTAACAATACTATTTTCAGGTATCATGTAGGAAGCTTGTTTTAACAGAGCCTGCAGCACTGAGACATATAGGCATCACTCCTCTGATAAGATCTGACCCATGTTTTTAGCAGTATTTAGAAAAAAACAGTAATTGGAAAGATTGCTCATGACTGGGCTTACCTGGCTCCACATCCACATCCAGAATTATTTTGTGAAAGCTGAACATTGTCTTGAATTCCTGGACTTTGTCTTGTAGGTGGAATCAACCATGGATTCTATCCAGATCCACATTGGGTGTCAATTATAGGGAAAGGATAAAGGGATGTTGCCAGAGACCCCTGCAGTGGTCCTGGCCTCCTGCAAGCCAGTACAACATCTGTGAGATAGGAAAGTGGGAATTAGAAGCTCACCGATAGAGACTTGAGAGAAACTGAGTCTTGGGCTGATCTAAGCTGCCCTGGGCAGCAAAGACAAAGGACTCCCAGGACATTCAGTGTTCATTCATTACAAGTGTGGGAAACTGGGCAGGCCTTGGGACATCTGCTGATAACAAGTATCAACCAGGCAGAACTGTAGAATGAGGGCACGAGCATACCTTTGCTTAAGAGAACAAACGGTTAATTCAGAAGGGAAGAATTTAGTTGGACTCAGTTGACCTTGCTGGGAGTGAACTCAGCCAAGCTCTGCTACTTCCAATGCAACAGAGCCAAATTATGGAGGACCAAGAAGATTGTCCCACTATAGCCTGCTAATATTGGGCAGAGGTGTCTGCTACAGCTGGCCATGTGACTTATAAACTTTTCTATGCATATACAAATATGAGCTTACCCAGATTCATCTAAGTGTATGTGTGGCCGGGATCATGCTCCCTTATCCCTCCATTTGCCTCTGGTCATGCCACACTGCTGTGCCCCTGGCCAGATCTGGATACAGGGGCCCCACCCATTCTTCATAGTGATCTGCTGGCTTTGATTCTTCCACAAGGAGCAACTTGGTTTCCCCAAATCCACCTCCATGCCTTTGCTTATACTGCTTCCTTCCTTGGTACTACCCTCCATGCTCCCAGGCTTCTAATCCAGAAACTCCTAAGCCAAGAGCAATACTCAGCTCCATGTATGCTCTGAGCAGTGACTTTCCCATGTTCTGGGCTCCCTCTCTGGGGGGCCCACATCAGCACCCCTCTTGTCCATATTCACAGGAGATGGGGTTAACAGGAGTAGAGGGACTCCTTTTTGCTGGGGACCAAGCTGAAATGGGCACTTGGAGTTGCTTCACAGAGGTATGGGAGTGACTGAAATCCTTCCACAGAAGGAACTAGGACATCTGTGTATGTCAGAGCCTGGCTTCTCCTGCTCTCACTTCTGGACTTTTCTGTCCTGCAGCAAGGAGGACATATCTGCTCATCCAAGAAGACTTTACTGAGAGTCCTACAGGCCCTTTCTGTGTCCCTGACTGGGTTTGGGCAGCTGGAGGCACTGGGAGGGCTTCTCAGGGGAGCTCCTGGTGGGTTGGTCAAAGGGTTAATAGGATCATCCAGGCAGAGAACTGAAGATGAGAGCATCTGGCAGAAGAAGGCAGCACAGCCTGCTTTGCTCAGGGCAGCCCAAGGCTGATCATGGGAAGAGGTGAGCCAGCCAATGAGGCCCTGTGAGGAGCATCGGGGGGTTGTGTGGGTCCTGCAATCAAGAGGTGGCTGGGGCTGCTGGCAATCATGTTTCTGAGATGCACCAACTCTAGGCAGGCACCAGCAGCAGGCTTTGATCCTGTGTCCGGAGAGGGCCCTGTGAGGACAAAGAGCAGGGTCATCCTGGGAGCAACACTCCCTGGGGTATGGGGTAGGGGGCCCTGGCATGGCCGGGCCTTGGCATTGAGACACCTCTGACTGGGTGAGAGTGAGAGTGGCCTCCAGGGTGGCCGGACATCCAACCAGCTCCCTTGGGCTGTGGCTCACTCTCCATCAGAGGGCCTCGCTCTCCATCAGAAAGCACCAGAAACTGCCCAGCATGGTGCTTCAATGACCAGGGGGACTGTGTGAGCATTTTCCTGGCTGATGTTCACTGCAGTTCTCCTTCAGGCCATTCCTGTGGATGGTGACCCCGCATTGGAGAACACTGGAGTGGCTCCTGTTGAGGATGGATCGTGAGGAGTGAGGGCGACTAGTGCTGCCACAACCATGGAGGACTCAGCCTGACTCAGAATACTAATGGGTAGCTGGTGTTGACTTTGAGACCTCATCACATGAATTCTAACCACAGGCTTTGGAATTATGGGTTCAATGCCATAAACACTGATCTTTCAGGACCACCTCCATGCTTACCCCTGATTTTTTGGGCTCAGAACTTGGAGGGCCTCTGGACAGGGAGGACCACATGCTCTTAGGCAGGACTGCAGACCCAGTGACCAATTAAGCAAAAGGCAATGTGCTCATGAGCAAGAAGTCACCAGAAACCCTTCATCCCCAAGGGAGGATGAGGATTTGCTGAGCCTCTACTGTGATGAGGTGCCCATACTGATGTGCTCAGTGACACCCACAATTAAACGGCATGCCCAGGGTCACCTCACTGACCTGTCTGAGTGTACACTGGAGCTGCCTGGGGCCTCAGTTGGCCCTGGGCCCTTCTCCCCATCACAGCTCTGCTCTTTATACAAGCACTGACACAGAGCAATGAAGACACAGCTCCTGGGCATGAGGACTGAAGTCCAGCCCTGTGAACAGCCACATGTCAGTACACCAGGATGACAGCCTCTGTGAGACTGGAGAAGGCTCCACATCTTCTCACCTCTCAGCCCTTCTCTTGTCCACCAGAAAACAGGCTAATGCCTTTCAAAACACACAGCTAGGTTTCCCTGTTCAGGTTCAACCTGCTTCATCTTATATCTTTAGCCTAAATGGTAGACTGATAGCAATGTTTGGAAGTGGGAGGCCAGTGCTGTGTAGCCATTCTGTAACCCCACAAGCTGGATTTGCTGGATCTTGTATTTCTCCTGGTGTTTTCCCATCTGTCCTGTCTGATGCTTATCAAACACAGAGTTCACAAGAGGGCCTCCTTCCTTGTGGATGAGCAGAGCTGCCGCCTGGATGTGCTTTAGTTTGCTCAAGTCTGGGAGGTGAGACTTCTGGGCTCTGGGTACTTCCTGTCTCATCCAGGATCAGCAAGCTACTGCTGCTCTGCATGAGTAAAGGCCACAAAGTGGATGTGGGGGATTCAAGCAGCTAGCTCCATGTGGACGAAGCAGAGAAAATGAGGATCACTGATCAGCATGAGGTAGATCCCTACAGCCTGACCTGAAGGAGGAACAGCAGCATGACATGACAGGAGACACACAGATGGATGTATAATCTGTCTCCTTCCCATCATCCATACCCCTATCAAACCCAACATGAATGTGGGGTGTGAATGCACATAAACACTTTCTCACACTGGACTTGGTGCTTGTCCCAGCTTCTTGTGGCAAATCCGATTTGACATGGCCTGCACAGTGATGCTACCTTCCCTGTCCTGACTGCTAGGCCTCACTGTACCCCATCCTGCCTTGCTCTGGGGAGGTGGAAGAGCCTGAGTGGTGGAGTGGTTTGAGGCTGATTGGAGAATGGAGCTTCATTCTCTAGTCTGTGAGGCAGATGGACTGGCCCTCTGGGCTCTGTTCCATATCTGACATAGATACCCCAGCAGCTTGCAGCCCACCAGGGACTGAGAATGCTACCTCTTTCTACTTTTGAATGAAAAAGTGAAATCCTGCTAGACCAGTCCTGGGCACTCCTCAGGGGCAGTTGGGATACCCAGCAGTCTCATGTCCTGTATACTCTTTGCCCTAGAAACTGTGGGGCTGGATGAGTTGTTTTTACTTGGTAAGGCTCTGGCCTTAAAATAACATGAGTATTCAGAAACAGGACATCCCTACAGCTGGCCAGCTTTTACCTTCTCTGTAGGTTCACTGGAAAATAGTAGCAGCAGCAGCAGCAGCAGCAGCAGAACCTTTCAGGTTTTATGTGCTGCTAAGTGGTGAAGGCCTGTGGGCCTCTGAAATGGCCTGAAGATCCTGGCATGCATCAGTGCTCACATTTTCCTACCTGAATCAATGGAGTCTGCAGATTTATTTTAATGCAGTACGTATGGGTGCAACATCTATTAGTCATTTTCTCATTTTCCCAAGACATCTTTAATGTAAGCACATTCTATGCCAGACATTGCACTGGGAAGACAGCGGGGGATATGATGAACAAAGCCACAGACACTGGCCTCAGGGAGCTCAGCATCTGTGGGGGGCCAATGAGCACTGATTAAGTAATCAAGAGAGTGCAAGTGAATTACAAACAGTGCTGAATACCACGGAATATGGCACTGGCACTTGAGCTCAGAGCCAAAGCATACAGTGCCTTGGCTAAGTGAATGCAAATGTCGCTTACACCACACTGACCATGTTCTGGCTGCTGTTCTCAGTGACTTATGACAGTAACTCCCAGAGACTCAATGAAGCTCCAGAACAAGGACTGCTTGGAGTGACCAACTCACAAATGACAGGAGCGGCAGAGTGGGGACTGGAATCCAAATCCAGTAGCAGGTTAGATCTGCAGTTCAGGTGCCTGGCTGCAGGGCTCTGCTACAATACTATGAAGTGGAGGAGGAGACAGAAACACAGACAGAGGGACAGAGAGACAGAGGGAAGGGTAGTGGAAGAAACTCTTAACACATATTTGCAACTTAAAAATTTTCTTCACTAACAAATCCAACATAGCACATACAAACATACCTTGTATTTCAAGTTCTAGATCACCCTAATAAATTGGGTATTGCAATAAAGTGAGTCCCATGAATTTTTTTGCTTCCCAATGCATATAAATGTGTGTTCATGCCATATCATGGTTTATTAAGTGTGTAATAACATTTTGACTAAAATAATGTAATACCTCAATTTAAAATACTTTATTATTGAAAAGTCTAATGACCACCTGAGCTTTCAGTGAGTAATCTCTTCCCTGGTGGAGGGTCTTGCCCATACTGCTGGTTGCTGACCTAGTAGGGTGCAGGTGCTCAAGGCAACGTGCATGTGGTGATTCCTAAAAATGACAATCAACTTGCCATTTCCAACATCTGCTCCCTTCACAAAAGGTTTCTCCAAAGCATGCAATCCTCTTAGAGAGCATTTTACCTGCAGTGGAACTTCTTCAAAAACAGAACTCAATCCTCTGCAGTCCACTGCTGCTTTATCAACTAAGTTTATGTAATATTCTACCCCTTGTCCTTTAACAATGTTCACAGTGTCTCCACAGGAGTAGATTCCATCTTAAAAAATTATCTTTTCTTAACAACAAGAAGCACCCCCCCTTCCATTAACATTTTACACGGAGATGGCAGCCATCCAGGCACACCTTCAGGGTCCACTTCTAGTTCTTTTATTATTTTCACTACACCTGCAGTTCCTTCCATCACTGAAGTCTTGAACTCCTCTAATTCCTTCTCCGTGAAAGTTAGAATCAACTTCTTTCAAACTCCTGTAAAAGTTGATATTTTGATCTCTTCCCGTGAGTCCTGAATGTTTTTATGACAGCTGCAATGGTCAATCCTTTCCACAAGGTTTCCAATTTACTTTGACCAGATCCATCAAAGGAATCACTATCAGTCGCGCAGAACACGCTGAATCAGCCCGCTGCAGACAGGCAGGTCTGTGCATGCCCTACTGAGGTCCCGAGTTGCGAGGAACATGCCAAATCAGTCCTCTGCAGACAGGCCGGTCTGCGGACATCCTACCAAGGCCCCAGGTCATGCAGAACACACTGAATCAGCTCCCCGAGGACAGGCAGTCATCTGGTTCCACACTACAAAGACACAGAGGACACCGGACCACCAGACCACGGTACTGAGTCCCGCTGCTCCCAGCCCAGAGGTAGGGGCTTCTGAGCCATCATCCCACTGCTCCTGGACCAGAGGAAGGGGCTTCCCAGCCAACATCCCTCCCACTTCTCCCAGCCCACAGGAAAGGGCTTTTGGGCCACCATCCCTACTGCTGCTCCCGGCCCCTGTCCCACCTCTCCCCGCTCAGAGGAGATAATCTGTGCAGGTGCCATCAGCCCCTCCCCCAGTCAAAATAAGAAAACATGTAAATAAGTCTCAAAACAAGACTTCCAGATCACCTACAGCAACCCCAAAGGGAAATGAGATGGAACACTCTGATACTCAACCACCTGGACCCACTGAACTGGCAACAAAAGAAGATGTGGAAAAAATGAAATCAGACATAATTTCTCAGATAACAGGAGAAATTGTGCCCCTAGTGCAAGACATGATTAATAAATCTAGAGAGGAGCTCAGGAACATGTTGGAATCCCAACATAAGAAACAAATGGAATCCATAAAACAGGTGCAAAAAAATTTCCAGAACATGAAAAACTCCATTGAAAGTCTACAAAGCAGAATGAGCCAATGTGAGGACAGAATTTCAGATATAGAAGATAGGATTGCAATTAGTGACCAGGAAAAGAAAAATTGCTACAAAATTATAAGGGAACATGAGAAATCAATTCAGCAACTGCTAGATGATGCAAAAAAAGAATAACATAAGACTGATTGGGCTCAATGAAGAAACAGGAGAGAGTGGAGATGACATAAAAAAAATCTCTTCACAGAAATAATGGCCGAAAACTTCCCAAGCAGAGGAAAAGAGCTTGACATACAGATAAGTGAGGCATATAAGACTCCAAATAGCCTTGATCAAAAAATATCTACACAGAGGCATATAATTGTTAAGATTCCAGAAACTCAACACACAAAAAAAGTTCTACACGCAGTTAGAGAAAAGAAACAAATCACATACAAAGGAAAGCCCATCAGAATCACAGGAGACTTCTCAACACAAATCATCAAGGCAAGAAGAGCTTGGAGTGACATATTCCAAACCCTAAAAGAAAACAGCCTCCAACCCAGATTGATGTACCCTGCAAAACTATCTTTCAAAATGGATGGAGAAATAAGATACTTTCATGACAAAGAGTACCTTAGGAACTTTGTGAATACCAAACCAGCACTCCAAAGAATTTTACACAATATCCTAGGAACAGACATTGAGGATCACAACCCCAGGAAGTAAAGCAGAGTGAACCCATCTGGCATGACAAGAAATTAAATGTAAAAGAGGAGAACTCAACAAAAAGAAAAGCCATGGCAATGACAAGTCAATACATTTCAGTTATAACCATCAATTAATGGTCTCAATTCACCAATCAAAAGAAATAGACTGGCAGAGTGGGTCAAGAAGCCCAATCCAACAATATGCTGCATACAAGAAACACACTTAATTCAAAAGGAAACTCATAGACTGAAAGTTAAAGGGTGGAAAACAATACTCCATGCAACAGGAACCTGAAAAAAAGCAGGAGTAGCTATCCTCTTTTCAGATCAAGTAGATTTCAAACCAAGACTGATTAAGAGAGACAAAGAAGGACACTACATCCTTGTAAAGGGAAGAATCCAAGAGGAAGAGATGACAATCATAAATATCTATGCACCAAACACTAGTGCACCCAACTATATAAAACAAACACTAACGGACATGAAAAGTCATATATGCACTAATACAATTGTAGTGGGGGACCTCAATACCCCACCCCACTGTCACAAATAGATAGATCAACTAGACAAAAAGTAAGTAATGAAATACTAGAACTCAATCGAGTTCTTGAACAAATGAACTTAACAGATGTTTACAGAGTCTTCCACCCCACAAAATCAGAATACACATTCTTCTCAGCTGCACATGGGTCATTCTCCAAAATAGACCACATATTCACACATAGAACATGTTAAAGTAAGTGCAAAGGAAATCAAGTTATCCCCTGTATATTATCAGACCATAGTGTGATGAAATTGGAGATCCATAGCAAAAGAAACTAAAAAAATTTCATAAACACATGGAAATTGAACAACACACTTCAGAATAACCAATGGGTCACAGAGGAAACTCAAGAAGAAATCAGACAGTTCCTTCAATTCAATGACAATGACAATACAACATATCAGAATCTATGGGGCACAATGAAAGCAGTCTTACGAGGGAAATTCATAGCAGTGAATACGCATATTAGGAAAACAGAACGAGCCCAATTAAAAAACCTGATTCTGAACTTCAAGCTTCTAGAAAAAGAAGAGCAGGACAACCCCAAAGCTCATACAAGGGAGGAAATGATAAAGATCAGAGGAGAAATCAATGCAATGGAGACTAAGAGAAGGATACAAAAAATCAATGAAGCCAAGAGTTGGTTCTTCGAAAGAATCAACAAAATTGACAAACCCTTAGCCAACCTTGTCAGAAAAAGGAAAGAAAAGGCCCAAATCCATGCAAATAGAAATGAAAATAGTGAAATTACGACAGACCCAGCAGAAATCCAGAGGATCATCAATACCTACTTCCAGAACCTATACACCAATAAGATGGACAACACAGAAGAAATGGTAAGATTCCTAGATACATATGAATTACCAAAGATGAATGAAGAAGACCTAAAAATTCTGAACAACCCAATATCAACCAATGAAATTGAAAATGTAATTAAAAACTTGTCAACTAAGAAAAGCCTGGGCCCTGATGGCTTCACTGTTGAATTCTACAAGACATTTAGAGAGGAATTGCTGCCACTGCTGTTTAAACTCTTCAATGAAATTGAAAGGGAAGTAATGCTCCAAAATTAAGTCCTGGAAGCAAGCATCACCTTGATCCCCAAAGCAGAGAAAGACCCAACCAAAAAGGAGAACTATAGGTCAATATCACTAATGAACATAGATGTAAAAATCCTTAATAAGATATTGCCAAATAGAATGCAGAAGATCATCAAGAAGATCATACACCCTAATCAAGTGGGATTCATCCGAGGGATGCAGGGATGGTTCAACATATGCAAATCAATCAATGTAATACACTATATCAATAGAGCTAAGGACAAAAACCATACGATTATCTCTATAGATGCAGAAAAAGCATTTGACAAAATCCAACATGCATTTATGATAAAGATCCTACAAAAAATTGGAATAGATGGTCTCTACCTCAAACTGATAAAAGCCATCTATGAAAAACCTACAGCCAATATTATACTAAATGGTCAAAAACTGAAATCCTTCACACTAAAATCAAGAACAAGACAAGGATGTCCACTATCACCACTCCTGTTCAGTATAGCCTTGGAAACATTAGCCACAGCAATTAGACAAGAGAAAGAAAGAAAAGGAATAAAGATAGGAAATGAAGAAGTCAAATTGTCATTGTTTGCAGATGACATGATACTCTATAGAGAAGACCCCAAGAACTCCACCAAAAGTCTTCTAGACTTAATAACCAAATTCAGTCAAGTAGCTGGTTACAAGGTCAACACACAAAAATCAATAGCTTTCCTCTACACGAATGGCAGACTCACTGAGAGAGAAATAGGGCCAATAATTCCTTTCACAACAGCATCCAAAAAACTGAAATACCTAGGAATCAACCTAAAGAAAGAAATCAAAGACCTCTTCTCTGAAAACTATGGCACTCTGAAAAGAGTGATTGAAGATGATATCAGAAAATGGGCAGACATCCCCTGCACCTGGGTAGGAAGGATTAATATAGTGAAAATGGCCATATTTCCAAAACTGCTATATAGATTTAATGCAATTCCAATTGAGATCCCAGCAGCATACTTCATGGACCTTGAGAAAACAATCCAAAAATTCATTTGGAACAAGAACAGACCCAGAATAGCAAAAGCAATTCTAGGTAACAGAGACATGGCAGGGGGTATCACAATCCCCAACCTGCAACTCTACTACAAAGCTACTGTGATAAAAACAGCATGGTACTGGCAAAGAAACAGACCTGAAGACCAGTGGAACAGATTATAAGATGTAGAAACAACACCAGACACACCCAGCCATCTCATCTTCGATAAAGGAGCCAAACACCCTCACTGGAGGAAAGATAGCCTCTTTAATAAATGGTGCTGGAAAAATTGGGCTTCAACTTGAAAAGATTAAAACTAGACCTATATCTCTCACCATGCACTAAACTAAAATCAAAATGGATTAAAGATCTAAATATTAAAATAGAAACTCTGAACCAGTTGGAATAGAGGTTAGGTAGAACCCTTGAAGACATCAGTGTAGGAAAAGATTTTATGAACCAAACCTCAGTTGCCCATGAACTAGCACAAACAATCAACAAGTGGGATCTCTTCTTATTAACAGGCTTCTGCACAGCTAGAGAAACCACCAGCGTTGTGAAGAGACAACCCACAATGTGGGAAAACATCTTCACCTGCTCTTACACAGACAAAGGTGTACTATCTTGAATCCATAAAGAACTTAAAAAGATCAGAACTCTCAAATTTAAAGACCCAATCTGAAAATGGGCATCTGAAATGAATAGACATTTCTCACACAAAGAAGTAGAAATAGCAAATAAATACATGAAAAATGTTCAACATCACTGGTCATTCAAGAGATGCAAATGAAAACAACACTGAGATTCCACTTCACTCCAGAACGAGTGGTTGCTATCATGAAATCAACCAATAGCAAATGCTAGCAGGGTTGTGGGGAAAGAGGAACCCTGCTCCACTGCTGGTGGTAGTATAGACTGGTGCAAGCACTGTGGAAATCAGTATGGAGATACCTCAAAGAACTAGGATTGGAAGTCTCATTTGACCCTGCTATTCCAGTGCTGGGGATCTTCCCCAAAGAATTGAAAGAATCATACCACAGTGATATATGTGTGCCCATGTTCATAGCAGCACAGTTTGTGATGGCTAAAACTTGGAAACAGCCCAAATGCCCATCAACTGGAGACTGGATTAAAAAATTGTGGTTTTTAAATAAAATGGAGTACTACTCAGCCATCAAAAATGAGAAATTAGAGACATTTATAGCTAAGTGGATGCACATTGAAGTGATACTATTAAGTGAAATAAATAGGACACACATGTATAAATACCGAATTCTTTCTCTGGTGTGAGAAACTGAACGTGTAAATAAGGACTATAATAGGTAATGGGAAATAGGAAGAAAAGGGGCAAAGGGGAAGGGAGTGGGAGTGCTAGGGGAAAGGATAGAAGGGAATGGGATTAATATGAGAAAATGGGAAAATAGGAACAAAATCTTACTAAATAGGGAGGACTGGAGGGGTTGAAGGGAGGGCTGGGCAAGGGTGAAAAATAAGAATCAAGAGAGACTATGTAAAGGTGCAAATTTCCAATGATGAATGTCATTATATTGTATACCTAAAATGTGACAATGATTAGAATGAATAATTGATAATGCAAAATAGGAAGAAAAGGTCTAAAAGGGTAGGGTTAGTGGGAGGGGCAGGGGAAAGGAAAGAAGGGAAAGGAAAAATGCTGAGAAATGGAAAAAATGGAAATAAAGTCTTTGTAAATAGGGAAGGGTGGAGGGGGTGAAGGGAGGGCTAGGAATGGGGAAAAAATAAGAACCAAGGTGCATTATATAAAGGTACAATTCCCAATGAGAAATGTAATTGTGTTGTATACCTAGAATGTACCAATAAAAGAATTTAATAAAAAAAAAGGAATCACTATCAATGGCAGTATTGCCTTACAAAACATGTCTCCAAAGAAAAAGACTTGAAAGTTGAGTTACTGCTTGACCCTTGCACTGAGGATAGATGTTGTATTAGCAGATCTGAAAATGAAATTTATTGTTTTACACCTCTGTCAACTTACTTGTGGGTAACTGGATGCATGGTCAGTGAACAATAACATTTAGGAATCTCTCTCTCTCTCTCTCTCAATCTCTCTCTCTCTCTCTCTCTCTCTCTCTCTCTCTCTCTCTCTCTCTCTCCCCCCTCCCTCCCTCCCTCTCTTGAGCAGTAGGTCTCAAGAGTGGGCTGAAAATATTCAGTAACCTATGTTGTAAACAGATGTGCTGTCATATAGGCTTTTTGGTTCCATTTACAGAGCACAGGCAGAGTAGATTTTATATAATTTTTAAGGGTTTAATATAATTCTTAGGATTTTCAAATGGTAAATGGTAAATGAGCACTGGCTTCAACTTCTAGTCACCAGCTGTGCTGCCTTCTAGCAAGAAGCTTAGATAGTCCTTTGAAGATCTGAAGTCAGGCATTGACTTCTCTCTAGCTGTGGAAGTCCTAGGTGGCACCTTCTTCCAAGAGAAGGTTGCTTCACTTAAACTGAAAATCTGTTATTTACTGTGGCCACCATCACCAGTCATCTCACCTAGAAATTCTGAATCACTTGTTGCAGTTTCATTGCCAGAAGTTGTTGTTTCCCCCTGCCCTTTGCTCTTAGGAAGATGGCCTTCTTCCTTACACCTCATGAACCAACCTTTTTCAGCTTCAAACTTTCCTTTGCAGCTTCCCTGCCTTTCTCAGCCTTCGAATAACTGAAGAGAGTGAAGGTTTTGCTCTGGACAGGGCTTTGGATTAAGGGAATGTTGTGGCTGGTTCGATCTTCTACCTGGACCACTAAACCTTTCTCCATATGAGCAGCAAGGCTGCTTTTCTCTCCTCATTCACGTGTTGACTGGAGTAGCGTAAATGACCTTTTCCTTGGCATTCACAACTTGGCTAACTGATACAAGAAGCCTAGCTTTATGCCTGTCATGGCTCTTAACATGTGTTCTTCACTCAGTCATTCCTGGTGTTTTATTTAAAGTGACAAACATACAAATCTTCCTTTTACTCAGACACTTAGAGACCATTGTTAATTGGCCTAATTTTAATATCATTGCATGTTAGAGAACAGGGAAGCCCAAGAGGTGGGAGAGACATGAGTATGGCCAGTTGGTAGGTGGTCAGAACACACACAGCATTCATCTATGACTTCACTGTCATGTGACTGCAGTTTGAGGCACCCCAAAATAATTATAATAGCAACATCAAAGATCTGATCACAGATCACTATAACACATATAATAATAACAAAATATTTTGAACTATTATAAGAATTACCAAAATGGAATACATTTCCCTACAGAGACATAAAATGAGCACATCCTGTTAGAAAATTGATACAGGGAGTTGTTGGATGCAAAGTTGCCTCAAACATTCAATTTGTGAAAAACACAGTATCTGCAAAGTACAATAAAGTAAGCACAGTAAAATGAGGTGTGCCTTTATTTTCATCTAGTCCAGAGCTTAAGTCAGGGTCTACACATTTTCCATTGACTGTAACTCCTCTGTGAGACCTATGTCTTGCATCCTCAATTGGCCAAACAAAACAGAAAAGGCTACCAACTAGAGGAGGTTGTTAGAGTGAGGGGTGCTGTCTACCTTCTGCAATGCCTCTCACTTTCCCCTGCTGTCGTGGAAGAGCTTGATCCTGATCTGGATCTCACTGTGCTCTCAGATGGAGGTGGGTAGAGCTGAGGGGCTCTCCACAGTGCCTGCTGGATTGAGGCTTGGCCCCTGTGTTGACAGAAGGGTGTCATTCAAACAGGAGAGATCCGTTGACCAGAGCTCAGCCTTTGGCGATGTACCAGCATATCAGGAGACATGGCAGCTTCCCAGATGGGAAGTGATCATTAGAGTTGAGGGTGGGAGAAGAGCAGTCAGAGAAAGCATCCTGTAGAGGTGAGATGAGAACGTTACCAAATATCAAGTCTCCACACACTGATGCTAAGATGGACATTTCCCCTGTATTTTCTCATCTCTGTGATCAGAGATGATGCCCATCACAAGTGACAATGTCTCCAACTGTGGGCCCAGGCAGTGCCAGTTGCAATGGGCTGTTACTTCATGAACACAGGCACACTTGGTCATGGCTGGAGTAGCTTATGTTAGTTGCCCTGTATTCATTATTAGCAGGACCACTTTTATTCTCAGATGTGCAAAAACAGGATGATGAATCACGTAGTCCCTTTATTCATAGCTAGTGTTGCTTCAGTTACATTAAGTGCGTTGTGGGAACTATATCTTTTGAATTTAATTACCATTAAGAATGTCTCCCAAAGAGAATACTAATGAAACAAAACTTAATTGCATACACAGAAAGAAATGAGAATAGCAAAGGAATGTAACTTTAATATTAGTGATGCATGGGTTGTCTTTGGAGGAATGAGAATGATTGGGGATTTTCTTACAAAGCAACCACCAAGTAGCTTATGAGTCCAAGAAAGGAAAATCCAATAGGAGAGGTGAACTGGATTATGTTGACTGAGACTGTTAGGGAACAGCAAGGAACTTGATTGAAAGCAAGAGAAACTACCTGGAGATGGTTTTGGCAAATGAGCTTGATGTTGATGCTTGTGGTACACTGAGAGATATCCCTGCTGGAGGAGGATGAGCCCACTTCATGGCAGAACAACAGTAACAGTACCAGTAACAATAATGGGCAGCACTGCTATTTAATCTCTCAGTGGTACAGGACTTAATTGATTTTGCAGTCATTGTGATGAAGCATGGCAGGGGGTAAGAGATTCCTCAGGCTTTGAAGCTGAGGCTTGGTTATTTCACTGTGTGTACTATCCAGGCTTTGGCAATTGTTTGACAGTCAAGCCATTGCTAAGAGACCATTTGCACTTGTGTCTGGCTGGGGACAAGCTCTATATCCTGGCTCTGTGTGATCATTTCTTTTAAGAAATGAGGGCAAGAATGCACCTGCTTGGTGGATTTTTATGAGGAATAAATAAGTAGAGGCTGTAAGGTGTTCTGTATAGATTCTGGCACATAGAAACAAAAGTTATTGCCTGTTGCTATTAAACTCTTCCAGCTCCTCACAGCATGAGGTAGCTAGCAATGGTGGCTAGTGACAGGTCCAGTGAGAGATCAGGGGCTTTGGCTGTAGGGGAGTTCCCTGAGGGTACCTGTATTTATCCAAGTCACTTCTCCACAGAAACACACACACACAGAATATGGAGGAGGGGAGAAAGTGAGAGCGTTATGACTTGTGTCTAGTTGTCCCCCAAAGCCTCATGTGGTCATAGGTGGGGCTTTTTCAGAGGTTGCTGGATTTAGAGTGTGTGATGTGGATTCAGGGCACTAGGATTAAGGGTGTGAGTGCTATCCACCCTAAGCAGCCTGGATAAGATATAAGGGGCAGAAAGAGACTTGTCTTGTGGCTGTCTTGTGCTGCCTTCTGCCCACTATGAACAATTTTTCCTCTCTTATGCCCTCTGCCAGCTGACTATGAACTGAAACCTCTACAAACTGTGAGCCAAATAAACCTCTCCTCTTTTAACTTTGGATGTCAGATATTTTTTCCCAGTAATGAGAAAAGTAACGGGGGGAGGGGGAAGGCAGGCAGGAGGGGAAGATATATATATATATATGAGAGAGAGAGAGAGAGAGAAAGAGAGAGAGAGAGAAATTGAGATCCCAGGACCCTAACCTGTCACATCCATCTTGTTTTCATCCCCTGTACTGACATCCCTGTCTCCCTGCCTACCTTCTTCTTCTCATCCTCCTCCAGAGGCCATTTCAGAAGATCAGCACATGGCACCTGAGTTTCCATTTCTGGCACCTGGAGAATCTCTGACTTCCCTAGCTTGAAATAAAGCATGTGGGCAATGTCAGGACAGGGTGTGGATGGTCTGCTTTGACTCAGGGATGGCCAACCATTGCAAGGTCAAGACCATCTACAAGAGGCCCCAGAATGCAGCCACAGCTCCCTTATTCAAGCCCACCAGATCACAGAGGCTCTAAATGCAGATGTTACCATTGAGCAGAAAAGGCTGACTGATGAGAGACAGGAAGTGCAGGGAGTCAAGAGAAAAAGTCCTCTCCCTCTTCCTTGCAACATATCCTCTGGAAGGGTGCAGTGGTTCCCCCGAGCCTGCCTGATGCCATTCTGCATGTCCAAAGCCCCATTCTGCAGCCGAAGCTGTACCTAGCTCTGAACCACATCTGTGATTTGCTTCCCTCCTGCCTTGCCTCATTTCTACTTTGTTCCCAGCCAGAATAAGACATTCACACTAAAGCTGACCTCAGACTGTTTGCCAGGAATAGTGAAGTAAGCCATAGCAGGTGCATACATACAGGTATCCATGTAACACCCGTTTGGTTTATGTGTGTGTGTGTGTGTGTGTGTGTGTGTGTACAAATATGTATGATATATTCAGCCACTAGGCTCACAACCAGTCAGTATGAAATGCATTTCTAAATTGTGCTTAAAATGTTTATAAGTCACTCTCACTGCTCTGAGTGTAGACTGGGTCTTCAGCCTTAAAATGCCTGTGTTCTCCATGTTGACCTCTTCAGACACTGCCTGTGTGCATGATCCTTGGGTTAGAGCCTTCCGGCTTGGAGGTTGGAGTAGCCTATGGAGCAGCACCAATTCCATCTGTGCTGTGCTCCTGGAGAGGTGATAGGGGTCTGGTCTCAAGTCAGAAAAGTCAGGAAACCATCCAGATCTGCTCAGTGGGCATGAAGCTGAGGGGTCTGGAGGGAACAGGGAGGAAAGGGGCCCTGGCAAGTCCTCAGCACCCCTCAAAGATCCTGTCCCTCTTGGGAGTCTCTGGGAGAAGGAAGGTAGCTACCTCTATCCTCTGGTTGGCATGGACAAGGGGGCTGTGGCTACTGTTCTCTCCCAGCAGCAGGTGCAAGGGGCTGTGGCCAGGGCATGGCCTTAACTCCTGTGGGCACCTGAGAATGCCGATGTCATTAGCAGAAGAGACCTGGAGGTTCAGAGCTGAACAGCCCTAGGAGGTAGAAGGTACACATATGCACAAACTAAGTGAGTGCATAATTGCTACACACAGAATTGCACAAAACGATCTTTCTTCTCACTACATTGGAATACTCTAGTAATGTCTGTTGCATTCTTTTAAAAACCTTGATTGATACCAACTCAACCACTAACCTACTCTTTAGTCAAGATCTAGTCATGTCATTGGCAGGAAAATGTTGCTAGAAGCATGTAGATTGGGAGCTCATCATGCTTATTTTTGTTTTTGAACTAGAATTCTTGATATAAATGTAGATTCACACTAATTGTAAGAAATAATAGAGATTCCTGCACATTCTTCTTTGATTCCTCAATGGTAACATTTTGAAAAATTATAATATCATTACCAGGATATTGACACTGGTCAGTCCACTTAGCCTATTCAGAATTCCTTAGTATTACTTCTACTTATTTATATGTACATTTATTAAGTTCTTCTCAGTGTTATCAACTATGTAAGTTCATGAATCCACCAGTACCAGTATAATCAAGATACAGAGCATCTGATACCAACATGATTCCTTGAGTTTCTTTTTACAACACACACACCACACACACACACACACACACACACACACACACACTTTCTGCTAAAAAAAAATGAAAAGACAATCTACAAAACAGGAGAAAAAGTTGTAGGTCACATATCTAAAAAGGGGCTACCATCTAGAATATATTGTCTATCATCTTCTCAATAAAAATCCCCACAGAGCAAATATTTTTAATTTTTATGATGTACAATTTAGCTTATTACTTATATGGATTATGTTTCTTGCTAAGTAAAATAATTCTTTGATTAGCCTTACTGCCAAAGATTTTTCTCAAAATTTTATGATTTAGCAGTTTACATTCAACTACAAAATCTGTTTTGAGTCACATTTTGTATAAGGCTTTTAGGCCTTACAACTTATTCAAAAGTAACCTCTTTTGCTGCTTTATATTTTGATTGATGTTGCATAGTGTACCTTTTTCCATCCTTTTATTTTCAACTGCCAATATCTGTGTTTTGAGTGGTGTATTTAGGCCATTTATATTCAAGCTAAGTTTCATATGTTAAAGTATCTGTCTAATTTTATGTTTTTAGTTACTGAGTGGGAAGAAATATCTGTAAATGATGTATTCAACAAAGGACTATTAGCTAAGATACGTAAAAACTTTTAAAAGTTCATCAGTTAAAAAACAAATAATATGTCTACCAAAAGACATGAACAGACATTTCACCAAAGAAGACATACAAGTGGGAAATAAGCACATGAAAGTATATTCAACATCATCAGCCATTAGAGAAATGCAAATTAAAAGTGACAATCCAATATCCCTGAACACCTATCTGAATGGCTAAAATAAAAATAGAAATGTCACCAAACAGTGATGTGAACATGGAGAAATTAGATTACCCATACATTGCTGGTGGAATTTAAATGGTAAACCTCTTTAGAAAATAGTCTAGCAATCTTTTATGATGCCGAACATGCAGGTACCCTATCATCCAGCAAGTGAACTCCTGTGCATTTATCCCAGAAAAATGGAAACCTATGTTCACACAAAATCTTTTTCATAAGCATTTGTAGCTGCTGTGTTCATAGTAGCCAACTTATAAATCTTTATATCCTTAAGCAGATGAATTGTTAAACACTGTGACAACTATATATGATAGAAAAACCACTACGAAATAAAAAAGGAAGAAATCATAAATATATACAACCAGATGAATCTTAGAGAAATTATGATGAGTAAAAAATGCCAATTTCAACAGTTTAAATGTTGTGTGACTATTTAAATAACATTTTGAAATTGTTGTAGTACACTAATGGGGAACAGTTTAGTGGTTGCCAACCATTTGAGAGAGCATTGTGGGTAAGTGGACAGGAGAAGGGTGTGGGAGGGCATAGCAGGGCAACATTGGTGTCTTTGTATTGATGTGACTGTTAAGGACACAAGTGACAAAATTGCATAGAAGTAACACACAAATAAGTACAACTAGATTAATCTGAATGACAGTGTGATTTTGGTATTGATATCAATATTCTGGTTGTGATTTTGTGGTATAGTTTTATAAGATATCACCATTGGGGAACTGAGAAAGGGGCACAGGGGTCTCTGGATTTTATTTTCTACAGCTGTGAGAATCTACAGTATCTCAAAATAAATTTTTTAACACACAAATGAGAAATAAATTGTGTTAGCTTCCTGTTACTATAACAATATTCCTGAGATAATCAGCTTAAAAAGAAGAAAGGTTTATTTTGGTTCTAGTTTTGAAGGTTTCTGTTGATTTGACCACTTCTGGGGTGGAGGCAAAGCTGAATATCAGCCTTGATATTTTGTGAAGTAGAGAGCATTCATTTACCTCTTGGCTGAGAGTGGAAGAGAGGAAGAGGAAGGCACTGGGGTGTCACTTATCCTTTCAAGAGACCATGCTCAATGACCAGAAGACCTCCCAGAGGTGCCAGGCTGGGGACTAACCTTTTAGCACACAGGCCTTGTGGGGCATCCAGTATCCAAACTACAGGAAACTCCGGAGTGGAGCTGATGTCTGGATGTGTTTTACGCCTGGAGTTTTGTGCGTTGGAGCCTTGGTTCTCAGAGTGGTGGGTGGAGGTGACAGGTAGGATTTAGGTCCACAGGTTGGTGGGAATGTGCACTTAGCAGGGAGGAAGGTATGTCTGTGGGACTTCGGTCAGTGCTCATGAGGACATTGTCAGAAAGCCTGAATGCTGCCCCGTCTATACTCTCTGGCTTCCTCTTTGGTCATGTGACCCCTTCCTTTCACATGCATGCCTATCACTGACATTTTCCGAGAGGGGATCAGCCAAAGGGGCCCCCTGGGTCATGTTCTCTGGACTTTCACCTCCCATACTGGAAGTGGAATAAATCTCTTTTCTTTACACAGATAGTCTGCCTTAGGTATTTTGTACAGTAATGAAAAGCACATGGACACACGTAGAAGTATGGAGGTATGATACTCAAGTTTACCTTCAAGCATGCTTGCTGCAAGAAGTGCAGCTGTCTTCTGGCCTGCAGTTTGAGGCCTCCATGGCCCAACTCTGCTCCTGAGCAGAGGTTGAAGGCTTCCCAGCAATGCTGGCAGTCACTCAGCACTAGGGTGCCCAGCAGTGCTTGCCCTTATGGCCAGAGCATGGCTCCTCCATGGGCCACTGGACCAGGTTTCCTCAGAGCTACATTTCAGGTTGAGGGCTTCCTACTTTCCTCTACATTCGGTTCATCCCAATTATTTTCATTCCCTGTTCCTTTATCATCCACAGAAATTACGTCTGCTATTGTTTGAATATGGTTTATGCCCATCAAAGCTCATGTTCAGGCTTGGTCCTCAATATAGCAGTGCTCAGAGGTGACAGAACTTATAAAAAGTACTTGGGTCATGAGGGATCCAGCCTCATGAAGGAATTAATGTCTCCAGGGATTGAGTTCTTATTCTTGTGTACTGCATTAGATACCAAAAGAGGGGTGCTTATAAAGTGGCCACCCACCCTGTTTTACCTCTTTGTAAGCATTCACTCATCCTTCTGATGTCCATCATGTTGTGGAGAAGCATGAGGCCCTTACTGGAAACTAAGCAGATGCCAGTGCCATGCTCTTGGATTTCTCAGACTCCAGAACTGTGAGCCAAAAAAACTTCTCTCCTTTATAAATTGCACAGTCTTTATTTCTAATTTTATTTCTTAATTTCTAATTCTCTATATTTCTAATATAGCAACAGAAAACAGATTGATATAATAATAGTTTACACTTATACTTCTGACAAGTGCCTGCTTTCTGGGGGACTCCACTTGCCACAAATTCTTTTCAGTTCTCTTATGCTGTGCTCATAGACCAACCACAGAATATCTAGAAGGCTATGTGCTGGTCCTCTAACTTCTCCAGCTTGTGGAGTTTGCTGTATCTCCCACTGGAACTCTCCTGGTCCCTTGAAAGTAACGTCTGTCCACTGTATGTCTCTCTTACCTGCCATTTCCTTCACCTAGGCAGCTGTCTTTGCTCTAAGAGTCCCTCTGTTTTCTGTTTCTAGCTCTAAAGACCCTCACCAGAGACCTCTTTCCTGATTCTCATATGAGCTCAGTTTGCTTTTTTCCTACATTGGCCCTTGGCTTAGCTATGTGATTACTTGATTCATGTCGAGGTCTCCCACTGTACTGAAAGCCATAGCATTGTCTGTTTGGTTGATTGAGGAATGCTGGACCCCCATTACCAGTGCTGGGGACAGGTTGGAACCTGGTGATAGTTGTCAAGTGGATGGACAAGTTGAGTTAAGTGGAGGAGAGAGGGCACTGTTCCTGACCTGACCTATATTTTCTTAATTTCACAAGCAATTTTGTTCAATCCTTTTTATTTAGGGAATTTATGGGAATATACAAGGCACTGAGAACTTTGCGTTTCATGTGCTTACATCTTTATAAGCCTTTTCTGGGCTGTAAAATGCAGCCCATTCCCAGCAATAACGGAACACTTCTCCTTGGGGACCACTTGCTGCCATATATAAGTCTGATTCTGATTTGCTAATCAAAGGCTTCACTTCTCCTTCAACCCCTTCATGAAATCAAAGGGAAAAGATGGCCACTCTAGCAAGCTGGTTCCTCATCTTTAACAAACAATCCTCATAAAATGCTAATTAAGTGATAAATCTAACCAACAGCCTGCAAAT
This sequence comes from Heterocephalus glaber, assembly GCF_053883595.1. Classification (NCBI taxonomy): domain Eukaryota; kingdom Metazoa; phylum Chordata; class Mammalia; order Rodentia; family Bathyergidae; genus Heterocephalus; species Heterocephalus glaber. The sequence continues at coordinate 31,789,050 of NW_028258143.1, read as the reverse complement.
GGCTGACTTGCATTTTTTAAGTTAATGAGAATTTGTAGTTGTCCCTGCTATGGAGGTCATTATGGAGTTCTGTGCACAGCCTTTGACTGCTGAGCCCATAAACTTCTTAGCTCCAGAAGGGTCATGCTCAGACTCATGAAAATAAAACTAGGGCCAGAGTCTAAGTGAAAGGCTTTGTTCTTTGGGGCTCCCAGGAGTTAAAGTGTTTGGAAGCTAATTAAAAACAAACAAATACTACACACATACACACACAGGCAAATTATACCTTGAACATCTATGCAAAACAGAATTTTAATACATCTCATCAAGCTCTGTTCAACAACTGATGAAAGCTAATTAAAACTTAGACTCTGCTATCTTGCCCAGGCAGGGGGACCACAGTCTCAGTACCTCCCAGGCCCCTCCCTGGACCTGGTACTGTACCACTGCTTCATTCAGTCCCTCCTCAGAGATGCCTTATTTGCTGGGAACTTCATCTGATGGACAGTGAGGCAGTGGATCTTAATGGCTCCCTGACCTGTCCATTGTCTCAGCATTGTTAAGTAGCAGGGTTGGAAACTGTATTCTACTCCCTGGTAGCCTACACGACCTTCCTTTCCAGGACTTGCCCTCCCAGTGTTTTGGTCTTGTTTACCCCTCTGCTTGAAGCAGGTCTTCTACCTGGTCTATCTGAGGAACACTGGTCCAGTGCCCATTTGAGGAGCTCTGGTCAAGGGCTATCTCTGCTCCATGGTGGAGGCATTTCCTCTGTCTCCTTGTCTGTGTTAGTGCCTCTCGGCTTTACACTTGTGACAGGGCCACCTCTAAGAGCTGTGAGCCCTCACCCTCAACTCTTCAGGCCAGCACTGCATGGGAGTCCTGAGGGGTGTGTGTGTGTGTGTGTGTGTGTGTGTGTGTGTGTGTGTGTGAGGCCCTCTACTCTCCAAGCCCTTCTGCTCACATCCCACTCTCGGCCACTTCTAGTATAAGCCAGAGGATGTGGCTGTTTGAATGATTTGTCACAGGTGGAGAGAGAAGTAGACTGTAGAGTAGCCTCTTGCAGTGGTTTTTAAACTTCTTTTGGGCCAAAGACCATGTTTTTCAAAAACAGTGCTGCAATCCCACCTCTCACCCCAAGTAAAGCAACTAGAAATGAGGCTCCCATCCTGGGCTGCCCAGGCCCCTGGATGTTTGATTTCTCCCTGACCCTACAGTGGCTCTGAGGCAGCATCCAGGGATCTCCATACAAGGACTAGGGAACGCTTTGGATACCTCACCTTTCCATTCCCCATTTACCCAGAATCCCCGCTGTGAAGAATTTCTAGATCTGAGATCCCAAGGTCATCATTCTTTAGTCTAGAGGGAGATCCTATATCCCTCCAACCAAGATTCAGAAAGACAGGAAAAGGTAACTCACACATTCAAAGGCCAGGGCCCAGACAGCACTGGGATTCCACCAAGGTCAGGAAATAGATGTTGGTAGAGTAAAAATAAAAGGCTATAGAAATAAGACAGGTGGCTGTGAGAACAGGGTGGATGAATGACCTCTCTGGAGCAGTGACTCTATACCCCCTAGACTTAGTATTCAAGATACAAAAACACACCTAAATGATTTTGAAGAAATTGCTTTCTTTTTCCCTGTCCAGATTGAAAGCCTGTCTTTCAGAGTTCTTTAAGCATCTAGACACACATGGCCCCAGGGAACAGCAATTAGGAATATTTCCCCAGCTCATGGAGGGTGCTTAACTAAGGTCACACTTTGATGTCTTGGCATCAAAATGACCCCATAATAAGGTTGACCATGTGAAGGAGACAAAGGAGCATCTGGCCAGAACTGGAGTGACTTGGTTTTGGTTTTGGGATCTTAGGGATGATCTGTCTCTCCTCCCAGCAGCACTGTTACACAGCACCCAAGATGTCTGCAGCTGCTCCAGGGCCCAGTGGGGCCCCAAAAGAAGCCCAGTCCAGCCCAGCCAGCCCAGGGAGAGCTCCTGGAATCTTAGAAACATTTTTCCTCTCTGCCCTAATTTCCATAAAGGGAAATTAAGGACATTTATTTTGGCATAATTTTTTTTAGAAAGAAAGATTGATTAACTTTCAGAAAGTAAGCTTATAGGTCTCTGAAGAGTGCAGAGGTGGTGGATGGGCTGTAGCCTGTGGTTCTGTGGTTGGCCCCAGGCCTGCCTCTTCATGCCATGAAGACACAGGCAAGCTGTCGTTCTCCATGGGACTTTAATTATTGGTGATGGACTAAAAACAGCTGTGAGATCTGTAGTGGTCCTTCCACGGGGGACTGTGTCCTCCCCTGAGTCCACTGGTCTGAGATAATTCACCTGACACACAGATGATGTAGAAGTGAGGTTAGGTGCCTGCCAAACATGCACTATCTTTGAAGCCTGGCAACTTCTGCCCAGGATTCTTGGGATGTCTTTGGAGCCCTGAGTCATATATAAGAGGCTGCATCTGGGGAGGCCACTAACACACACTCTGGCCTTTTGTATCTCCTGGGCTGTCCCCATTAAGGCCCCAGACATGATTGTGCAGCCAGCTTCAATCTTCCAGACCACACTGTCTACCAGATAATGCCACATGGTAACCTCTGTGGACAACTCCTGTCAGGGAGTAGACAATCACCCAGCCAGGCCCTACCTCCTGAATCCTGACGCCGTGTCATAAGCTATATAACCAATGAAAGGTTGTGCTAAGCCACTAAGTTTTAGGGTCTTTTGTTCCACAATCAGACAACCAGCTCCCCCACCTGAATAAGAAAGTTACAGGTAATTTCTTTGCAGGGTTGTTTGGAGGATCAGCAAGAATGAAAATAAGTTTTTTTAAAAAAAATTCTTTTATTAGTACATTTTAGGTATACAGTACATTTACATTTATCATTGGGTGCTTGTACCTGATGTATCTTAGTTCTTATTTATTTCCCCATTACCTGTGTACCCTTCACCCCCTCCACCCTTCCCTATTTACATAGATTTTTGTCTCCATTTTTTTTCTTTTCTCATAACTTTTCCTTTCCCTTCTTCCCTTTGCCTTTCCCCTCCCACCACCCCTACACCTTTGGACCTTTTCTTCCTATTTCACATTATCAATTATTCATTTTAATCATTTTAATCCTTATTTACACTTTCAGTTTCTCACACTAGAGAAACTATTCAGTATTTGCACATGTGTGTCCTATTTATTTCACTTAAGAGTATGGCTTCAATATGCATCCATTTAGATATAAATGTCTCTAGTTTCACGTTCTTTAAGGTTGAGTAGTATGCATTTTATGAAAAAAAACTACATCTTCTTTATGCAGTTTCCATTTGATGGGCACTTGGGCTGTTTCCAAGCTTTAGCTATTACAAACTGTACCGCTATAAACATGAGTGCACATATATCGCTGTGGTATGATTCTTTTAATTCTTTGGGGAAGATACCTAGCAGGGGAATAACTAGGTCAAATGGACCTCTAGCTCTAGTTCTTTGAGGTATCTTCATACTGATTTCCACAGTGGTTGCACCAGTCTGTGCTCCCACCAACAATGGAGAAGGGTTCCTTTCTCTCCACACCCCTGCCAGCATTTGTTATTGGTTGATTTCTTTTTTAAAAAAATTCTTTTATTGGTACATTTTAGGTATACAATGCATTTACATTTCTCATTGGGAACTTGCACCTTTACATGTTGTATCTTGGTTCTCATTTTTCCCCCATTTCCTGTACTATCTTCACCCCTCTACCCTTCCCTATTCACAAAGACTTTAAATTTTTCCATTTCTCATAACTACATTGGTTAATTTCTTGATCGCAGCCATTCTTTCTGGGGTGAGGTGGAATCTCAGTGTGGTTTTCATCTGCATCTCTTGAATGACCAGTGATTTTGAACATATTTTCATATATTTATTTGCTGCTTTTACTTCTTTGAGAAATGTCTGTTTATTTCAGATGCCCATTTTTGAATTGGGTCTTTGAATTTGAAGAGTCTGATTTTTTTCAATTCTTTATATATTCTAGATAGTAGACCTTTGTCTGAGGTACAGCTGCTAAAACTTTTTTTCCCACATTGTAGACTGTCCCTTAGCTATGTTGGTGGTTTCTCTTGCAGTGCAGAAGCTTTTTACTAAGATCAGATCCCAGTTGTTGATTCTTTGTGCTAGTTCCCATGCTACTGAGGCTTTGTTCATAAAATCTTCTCCTATGCCAATATCTTCAAGAGTTCTACCTAACTTATCTTCTAGCAAGTTTAGTTTCTGTTTTAATATTTAGATCTTTAATCCACTTTGATGTTAGTTTAGTGCATGGTCATAAGTACAGGTCTAGTTTTAATCTTTGGCAGGTTGAAATCCATTTTTTCCAACACCATATATTAAATAAATAGGCCATCTATCCTCCAATGAGGGTGGTTGGCTCCTTTGTCAAAGATGAGGTGGCTGAGGATGTCTGAAGTTGTTTCTGCATCTTCTAATCTATTCCACTGATCTTCAGGTCTGTTTCTTTGCCAGTACCATGCTGTTTTTATCACAGTAGCTTTGTAGCATAGTTTCAAGTTGGGGATTGTGATACCCCCAGCAATGTCTCTGTTGCCTAGAATTGCTTTTGGTATTCTAGGTCTCTTCTGATTCCAAATGAATTTTTGGATTGTTTTCTCTAGTTCTGTGAAGTATATTGTTGGAATTTCAATTGGTATTGCATTAAATCTATATAGTAGTTTTGGAAGTATGGCCTTTTCCACTATACTGGATCTTCCTACCCAGGAACAAGGGATGGCTTTCCATTTTCTTATATCCTCTTTAGTCTCCTTCTTCAGAGTGCTGTAGTTTTCAGTGTAGAGGTCTTTTGCTTCCTTTGTTAGACTGATTCCTAGATATTTCATTTTTTTGGATGCAATTGTAAAAGGAATTGTTTCCCAAATTCTCTCTCAATGAGTCTGCTATTTGTGTATAAGAAGGCTATTGTTTTTTGAGTGTTGACCTTATATCCAGCGACTCTACTGAATCTGTCAATTAGGTCTAGAAGACTTTTGACTGAGTTTTTGAGTCTTCTATGTAAAGTATCATATCATCAGCAAATAATGACAGTTTCACTTCTTCCTTTCTATCTTTATTCCTTTTATTTCTTTCTCTTTTCTAATTCCTGTGGCTAATGTTTCCAGAACAATATTGAACAGGAGTGGTGATAGTGAGTATCCTTGTCTTATTCCTGATTTCAGTGTGAAAGTTTTCAGTTTTTGACCATTTTAATATGATGTTGGTCATTGGCTTTTCATAAATAGCTTTAATCAGGTTGAGATACAGACCTTCTATTCCAATTTTCTGTACATTTTTATCATGAATAGGTGTTGGATTTTGTCAAATGCCTTTTCTGCATCTATTGAGATGATTATATCGTTTCTGTCTTTAGCTCTGTTAATATAGTGTATTACATTTATTGATTTATGGATGTTGAACCATCCTTCCATCCCTGGGGTAAATCTGACTTGGTCAGGGTGTATGATCTTCTTGATGCAGTCTGTATTCTGTTTGCCAGTATCGTGTTGAGGATTTTTGCATCTATGTTCATTAGGAAGATTGGTCTGTAGTTCTCTTTTTGGGTTGGGTCTTTCTCTGCTTTTGGCAATGCTTGCTTCCAGGAATGAATTTCAGAGTATTGCTTCCCTTTCAATTTCATTGAAGAGTTTAAACAGTAGTGGCAGCAGTTCCTCTCTAAATGTCTTGTAGAATTCAGCAGTGAAGGCATTAGGACCTGGGGTTTTCTTTGTTGGTAAATATTTGATTACATTTTCAATTTCATTCATTGTAATTGGCTGTTTAGAATTTCTATAGCTTCATTTAACTTTGGGAATTCATATGTATCTAGGAATCTGTCCATTTCTTCTGTGTTTTCCATTTTATTAGAGTACAGGTTCTAAAAGTAAGTATTGATGATTCTCTGGATTTCTGCTGGGTCTGTTGTGACTTCACCTTTTTCGTTCTTAATCTCATGGATTTGAGCCTTTTCTTCCCTTTTTTTGGATAAGGTTTGCTAAAGGTTTATCGATTTTATTTATTCTTTTGAAAAACCAACTCTTTGATTCATTAATTTTTTTGTATCATTCTCTTAGTCTCCATTGCATTGATTTCTGCTCTAATCTTTATAATTTCCTTTCTTGTACGAGCTTTGGGTTTGTTATGCTCTTCTTTTTCTAGGACCTTGAGCTTCTGTATTAGGTTATTTAACTGAGTTCTCTCTGTTTTCCTTATATGGGGATTTACTGCTATGAATTTCCTGCATAGAACTGTTTTCATTGTGTCCCATAGATGTCTGTATGTTGTACTGGCATTATCATTTTCTTGTAGAAACTAATTTCTTCTTTAATTTCCTCTGTCACCCATTGGTTGTTCAGGAGGTTGTTAGTCTATTGCCATGTGTTTGTGGGAGTTTTGCAGTTTCTTATGTTATTGACCTCTAATTTTATTGTACTATGGTCTGATACTATACAGGGGGTAAATTCAATTCTTTTACATTTACTTAGACATGTCCTATGAACTATCATGTGGTTTATTTTGGAGAATGACCCATGTGCAGCTGAGAAGAATGTGTATTTTGATTTTGAAGGGTGGAACACTCTATAAACATCTATTAAGGCCTTTTGTTCAATAGCTTGGTTCAGTTCTAGAATTTCGTTGTTAATTTTTTGTCTAGATGATCTGTCTATTTGTGATAGTGGGGTATTGAGGTCCCCCACTACAATTTTATTAGTGCTTATTTGGTTTTTCATGCCCATTAAGGTTTGTTTTGTATAGTTGGGTCCATTCATATTTGGTGCATATATATTTAGGATTGTCATCTCTTCCTCTTAGATTGTTCCCTTCACAAGTATGTATTGATCATCTTTGTCTCTCTTCATTAGTTTTAGTTTGAAATCTACTTTGTCTGCAAATAAGATTACTATGCCTGCTTTTTTCTGGGTTCCTGTGAAGAACTATTTTCCATCCCTTTACTTTCAGTCTATGAATTTCCTTTTGATTTAGGTGTGTTTCTTGTATATAGCACATTGCTGGATCTTACTTCTTTATCCATTCTGCCAGTCTATTTCTTTGATTGGTGAATTGAGGCCATTAATATTGATAGTTATAATTGATAGATATTGACTCATCCTTGTCATGATGTTTTACTGTTGTTGGCTCTTTTATTTCTTATTTTTCCCCCATTCCCTTTAGTGTCTTACCTTTCCTGGTGGCATCCCCCTGTTGTGCCTCATGGTGTTGTGACCTCCATTGTCTTTTTCTAGGATATTGCTTAAAATTGTTTGGAGTGCTGGTTCGGTGTTCATAAAATTTCTCAGGTGTTCTTTATTGTGGAAGTTCTAATTTCCCCATCGATTTTGAAAGATAAATTTTTAGGATACAACAGCCTAGGTTGGAAGTTATTTTCTTTTAGGGCTTGAAATACATCACTCCAGGCTCTCCTTGATTTGAGGGGTTGTGTTGACAAGTCTGCTGTGATTCTGATGGGCTTTCCTTTGTAGGTGATTTGTTTCTTTTCTCTAACTGCCTGTAGGATTTTTTTCTTCTGTTGGGTTTCTAGGATCTTGACTATTATATGTCTAGGTGTTGATTTTTTTTTTTTTTTTGATCATGGCTGGTTGGAGTTCTATATGCCTCACTTATCTGTATGTCCAATTCTCCACCTCTGTCTGGGAAGTTTTCTACTATTACTTTTGTGAACAGTTTTTTTTTACGTCAATTATACTTTCTCCTGTTTTTTCGTGGAGTCTTATCAGTCTTATGTTGTTCTTCTTTGCATCATCTAGCAGCTGCTGGATTGATTTCTTGTGGTCCTATACTATTTTTAAGAAATCTCTGTTTTCATGGTCCTTCACCACAATCCTGTCTTCTATATCTGATAGTCTATCTTCACATTCCCTTAATCTGCTGTGAATACCTTCAACGGAGTTTTTAATCTCCTGGATAACTGTTTGAATCTATTTCATGGGTTCTATTTCTTTCTTTTGTTGGGTGATCATCGTTTCCATTTCTTTCTTATGCTGGGCATTCATGGCTTCCAGCATGGTTCTGAGCTCATCTATTTTTTATCTGTTCTAGAGCCTCTAATCATGTCTTTCACTCTGCTCACCATCTCTGTAGTTATCTGGGAAATTTTTTCTGCTTTGAATTTTTCTAGAGCCTCATCCATCTGTTTTGTTATTTCCTGTGCTATCAGTTCAGGGTGTCCAGGTGGTTGATTATCAGACTTTTCCACCTCATTTCCCCCTGAATTTGCCTTTTCTGGAATGAATGTCTGAGTTTGTGACTTGCTTAAATGTCTTCTCATTTTTGTTTTTGTACTCTCCTTGGTTTAGTTCCTGGGTTGATATTTTGAAGTTGCTCATTGTAAGTATCTTTGTTGATGTATTTAAAACCCTGATGGAATGATTGCTTCTCAGAGGTGTCTTTGAGATATAGCTGGTCTTTAGGTTTTGAGTCTCTAATGGCTCTGAGGCTGTCTCATTTTCATTATACCAGGAAGGAGAACTGATTAGATCAATCACAACACCTTAGCCCAAGTGATACAATTAGCAACAAATAGCATCAAGTACCTCTTAGAAAATGACAATTTGTGGTAGTTATTAATCTATCTCCTTTAACTATATTCATTACATCAAAATCAATGACCAATCCAGCATATGTTTATAGTGAATAAACTATTCAATATAGCAACTTTACCCTTTGGCATGGGGAGTTAGAAGGAGTTGGGGAGGGAGGGATTGGTAGGTAGAAGGGTAGGGGAAGGTTAGTAGTGAGACCAGAGGAGACAGATGAGAGAAGGAATCAGAAGTAAAGAAAAATAAGAAATATGAATTAGGGCCAGAACAGGAACACAAAGGGAGATGAAGAACAATGTGGGCCAGCAAGGGAGTGAGGGAGAGAGAGAGAAAGAAAAGAGAAAAGAAAGAAAAAAGAGAAAAATAAAAATTTTATAAGAGTAGAAAAAGAAAGAAAAAAAATTAAAAATAAGAGCAAAAAAATAGTGATAATTTTGAAAATAACAAATAAAAGATAAAAATGAAGGGTCTCCTTCAGGGTATGTCTCTCTTGTCACAATAAACATTGTGGGCAGCAGTGTGCAGTTATAAGTCAATGAGTCTCAGTAAGCCAGTCACAGACCCATGAGATTGAGGCAGATTTCTGGCTGCTAGTCCCAAGTTGAGCTCCCTGTCCTCCTGCAGGCTTGAACTGTGCAAGGTTCTATTGCAGGTTCCAGCTGCCTTTCTCCTGAAGATAGTCCAGGTTCTGATGGGAGGTGATGATCCCTCCAACTTGCCACATCCTAACAGTCATTGCCTACATCAATGGCCTTGGTTTCAAAACAGCTTACATATTTGTCTTCTCATTAAACCTCAACTTTTCGTTTTTCCTTCTGACATACAGAAGCCATTCTGATCTGGGGGATGTCCTAAATTGCAGTTCTAATCTTTATAATCCCAACTACTCCCTTTTTGCTTTAATATTTGTCTCTACTAATTTATTTATTACAGATAGCGTCAAGCTAGCAAGGTACCTGAGGGCTACACCCTGTGCCAGACTCATTGATGCCACAGAGCCAGTCTTAGCTTCAATTTAGATTTTTGCTGTTGTTGTTTTCTCAACCTTGTAGGTCATTTTCTTTTTTGTCACTAAACAGAGAATAAAAGAAAAAGACTCATATCTTAATTTTCAGAGAATTAGTTTTTGAAGTAGAAAAAAGAATAAACATAAAATTAGGTTTGGTGAGTGAAACTAAGATCAGTTTTTAATCTCAGTGGTAGCTCTTCTTCCCAGCCACTTCCAATCTGTTCCCATCATGGCCAGAGAGAATAACTCCAGACCAAGAAAGACTATTATGAAGCTACAAGCCAGAGTACCTTCAAAGGAACCACAAGTAGACTGACAGTAGGCTGCTGTTCACAGTAAGGGAGACCAGAGGACAATATCCACAGATGAAGGTCACTGAAATAAAGATGCTTCTGAACAAAGACTAACTTAAGCACTAGCATTTTGAAAAAAACTAATTAAACATATGTTTCATGATGAAAGAAACTAAATCTGGAAAGAAGAACTGAGACAAACAAGGAACCATAAAAAGGAAGTGGCCAATCTAACAAAAAATGTCTAACAAGAAATAATTAAGTATAGAAACAAGGTAGAATGGAAAATTAATTTAGGAAAACATGCAAGATGGGAGGGATGATTAAGCAGTTTAAAAAAACAGATTTCAAATTTCTTACATTTTTCTGACTAAAGGTGGAAATGATAAATCACCTTCAGACATTTTGAAGTGAAGTATAGTTCTTAAAGTTCATGTAACCATCAAAATAGCAACTAGGAGATGTATAACTACTAAAACTGTAGAAGTTATGAGATACTGGTAGTTGTTGAAACCATGAGCAACCTAGTGGAAAGCCAAAAAGAAGAGGTAATGGAAAGGAAGGATACTAGAAAGTGCAAGGAAAATAGCTCAGAAAAATCTCATAAACATAATTCCTAAATTATCAGCAACAAGGAAATACAACTTGATTCAACTTTCTAGCTAAAAATAGAATGGTTCTCAAATCTTATATGAAAACAAAATCTAAATATGTGTTATTTGTAAGAGAGACATGTTTAAAACAAAAAGACAAAGTCTAACAATACACACATAGGAATAGATACTCAAGTGGAATATTAATTTTTATAAGTGCTACAGCAAAATATATTTGAAGGAAAATATACCAATGTGTTTTTTAAAAAGTTGCTACAGAGAGGCTGGGGATTTGGCTCAGTGGTTCCGCCAACTGCCTCTCAAGCACAAGGACCCAAGTTCGATCTCTGGTACTAAAAGAAAAAAAAAAGTTGGTACAAGACAGAAGGAAAAACATACCTAGGAAGATAAAAGAATTCTGAGATTTTGTTAACTTACATAATATTCAATTAACAAAATCAACCATCAATGAATTACTCAAAGAAAATTATAAATACAAAATCACAATAAAATTCTAACAAAATTGTTTCAGTAATTAATTTGCTTTGAAGGAAAAAGGTAGCAAAAGGACAGAAAATTGTTATCAGCTTTATTGAGGTACAGATGACATACAGAAAACCTTCACATTGAATGTATACAATTTGATGAGGTTGGACTTGCACATATACCCAGGAAACCAGCATAATAATCAAGGTGATAAACATAACCATCATCCCCAAATGTGTTCTAGTCCGTATGTGTGTGTGTGTGTATGTGCGTGAATATTTATGTGTGTATGTTAAGAACATATAACATGAGATATACTGTGTTAACAAGTTTGTACATGCATACTAACATTTTATTAACTATCGACACTATATTATATAACATAGCCCATTTCCCCTTCCTCCAGTCTCCTGTAATTATTGTTTTATCATCTGTTCCTGTGAGTTTGTCTAATTTATTTATTTATTTATTTTTTGCAGTACCAAGGATCTAACTCAGGACCTTGTGCTTGTGAGGCAGGCACGGTGCAACTGAGTTAAATTCTCAGCCCTTAGTTTGTCTAATTTAGATACCTCATGTAAGTAGATCCTGCAGCACTTGTCTTGTTGGCGTTTTTCAATTAGCATAATTCTGTCCAGTTCACTCCATGTTGTGAAAAAGAGCAGAACTTCATTCATTTCTCATGGCAGCAAAGTTGGTAGAAAGACACCCTACCAAGGTCCCGAGTTAAGCAGAACACCCCGAATCAGCCCCCTGCAGACAGGCAGGTCTGTGCATGCCCTAGAGAGGTCTGAGTCATGTGGAAGACGTCAAATCACCCAGCTGCAGACAGGCAGCCACCTGGTTCCACACTACAAAGATGCAGAGGACACCAGACAACCAGACCACGGTACTGAGTCCTGCTGCTCCCGGCCCAGAGGTAGGGGCTTCTGAGCCACTGTCCCACTACACCTGGTCCAGAGGAAGGGGCTTCTGGGTCACCATCCTTCCTGCTGCTCCCAGCTCAGAGGAAAGGGCTTTTGGGCCACCTTCTGTCCCGCTGCTCCTGGCCCAGAGGAAGGGGCTTCTGAGCTGCCATCCCACTGCTCCTGTCCCAGAGGAAGGGGCTTCCCAGCCACCATCCCTCCAACTGCTCCCAGGCCACAGGAAAGGGCTTTTGGGCCACCATCTCTACCACTGCTCCTGGCCCCTGTCCCACTTCTCCCAGCTCAGAGGAGATAATCTGTGCAGGCGCTAACAGCGCCCCCCCCCACAGTCGAAATGAGAAAACACGTAAATAAGTCTCAAAACCACACTTCCAGATCACCTACAGCAACCCCAAAGGGAAATGAGATGGAACACTCTGATACTCAAACACCTGGACCCACTGAACTGGCAACAAAAGAGGATCTGGAAAAAATGAAATCAGAAATAATTTCTCAGATAACAGGAGAAATTGTGCCCCTAGTGCAAGACATAATTAATAAATCTAGAGAGGAGCTGAGGAACATGATGGAACCCCAACATAGGAAATAAATAGAATCCATAAAACAGATGCAAATAGATTTCCAGGAGATGAAAAACTCCACTGAAAGTCTACACAGCAGAATGAGTCAATGTGAGGACAGAATTTCAGATATAGAAGATAAGATTGCAATTAGTGACCAGGAAAAGAAAAATTTCTTCAAAATTATAAGAGAACATGAGAAATCAATCCAGTGCTGCTAGATGATGCAAAGAAGAATAACATAAGACTGATTGGAGTCAATGAAGAAACAGGAGAGAGTGAAGATGACATAAAAAATCTCTTCACAGAAATAATGGCAGAAAACTTCCCAAGCATGGAAAAAGAGCTTGACATACAGATAAGTGAGGCATATAGGACCCCAAATAGCCTTGATAAAAAAAAATCTACACATAGGCATTTAATTGTTAAGATTGCAGAAACACAACAGAAGAACAAAGTTCTCCAAGCAGTCAGAGAAAAGAAACAAATCACATATAAAGGAAAGCCCATCAGAATCATAGCAGACTTCTCAACACAAACCATCAAGGCAACAAGAGCTTGGAGTGACATATTCCAAGCCCTAAAAGAAAACAGCCTCCAACCCAGATTGATGTACCCTGCAAAACTATCTTTCAAAATGGATGGAGAAATAAGATACTTTCATGACAAAGAGTACCTTAGGAACTTTGTGAATACCAAACCAGTACTCCAAAGAATTTTACACAATATCCTAGGAACAGACATTGAGGATCACAACCCCAGGAAGCAAAGCAGAATGAACCCATCTGGCATGACAAGAAACTAAATGTAAATGGGGAGAACCCAACAAAAAGAAAAAGTCATGTCAATGACAAGTCAATACATTTCAGTTATAACCATCAAAGTTAGTGGTCTCAATTCACCAATCAAAAGAAATAGACTGGCAGAGTGGGTCAAGAAGCCCAATCCAACAATATGCTGCATACAAGAAACACACTTAATTCAAAAGGAAACTCATAGACTGAAAGTTAAAGGGTGGAAAACAATACTCCATGCAACAGGAACCCGAAAAAAAGCAGGAGTAGCTATCCTCTTTGCAGATCAAGTAGATTTCAAACCAACACTGATTAAGAGAGACAAAGAAGGACACTACATCCTTGTAAAGGGAAGAATCCAAGAGGAAGAGATGACAATCATAAATATCTATGCACCAACACTAGTGCACCCAACTATATAAAACAAATACTAATGGACATGAAAAGTCATATATGCACTAATACAATTGTAGTGGGGGACCTCAACACCCCACTGTCACAAATAGATAGATCAACCAGACTAAAAATAAGTAATGAAATACTAGAACTCAATCAAGCTCTTGAACAAATGAACTTAACAGATGTTTACAGAGTCTTCCACCCCACAAAATCAGAATACACATTCTTCTCGGCTGCACATGGGTCATTCTCCAAAATAGACCACATATTCACACATAGAACATGTTTAAGTAAGTGCAAAGGAATTGAAGGTATTCCCTGTATATTATCAGACCATAGTGTGAAGAAATTGGAGATCCATAGCTAAAGAAACTCAAAAAATTTCACAAACACGTGGAAATTGAACAACACACTTCTGAATAACCAATAGGTCACGGAGAAAATTCAAGAAGAAATCAGACAGTTCCTTCAATTAAACGACAATGACAATACAACATATCGGAATCTATGGGGCACAATGAAAGCAGTCTTACGAGGGAAATTCATAGCAGTGAATATGCATATTAGGAAAGCAGAATGAGCCCAATTAAACAACCTGATTCTGAACTTCAAGCTCCTAGAAAAAGAAGAGCAGGACAACCCCAAAGCTCATACAAGGGAGGAAATGATAAAGATCAGAGGAGAAATCAATGCAATGGAGACTAAGAGAAGGATACAAAAAATCAATGAAGCCAAGAGTTGGTTCTTTGAAAGAATAAGTAAAATTGACAAACCCTTAGCCAAGCTTATCAGAAAAAGGAAAGAAAAGGCCCAAGTCCATGCAAGTAGGAATGAAAAAGGTGAAATTACAACAGGCCCAGCAGAAATCCAGAGGATCATCAATACCTACTTCCAGAACCTATACGCCAATAAGATGGACAACACAGAAGAAATGGACAGATTCCTAGATACATATGAATTACCAAAGTTGAATGAAGAAGACCTAAAAATTCTGAACAACCCAATATCAACCAATGAAATTGAAAATGTAATTAAAAACTTATCAACTAAGAAAAGTCTGGGCCCTGATGGCTTCACTGCTGAATTCCACAAGACATTTAGAGAGGAACTACTGTCACTACTGTTTAAACTCTTCAATGAAATTGAAAGGGAAGCAATACTCCAAAATTCATTCCTGGAAGCAAGCATCACCTTGATCCCCAAAGCAGAGAAAGATCCAACTGAAAAAGAGAACTATGGGCCAATCTCACTAAGGAACTTAAATGCAAAAATCCTTAATAAGATAATGGCAAACAGAATGCAGAAGATCATCAAGAAGATCATACACCCTGATCAAGTGGGATTCATCCCAGGGATGCAGGGATGGTTCAATATATGAAAATCAATCAATGTAATACACTATATCAATAGAACCAAGGACAAAAACCATATGATTATCTCCATAGATGCAGAAAAAGCACTTGACAAAATCCAACATGCATTTATGATAAAAACCCTGCAAAAAATTGGAATAGATGGTCGCTACCTCAAACTGACAGAAGCCATCTATGAAAAACCAACAGCCAATATCATACTAAATGGTCAAAACCAGAAATCCTTCACACTAAAATCAGGAACAAGACAAGGATGTCCACTATCACCACTCTTGTTCAGTATAGTTCTGGAAACATTAGCCATGGCAATTAGACAAGAGAAAGAAATAAAAGGAATAAAGATAGGTAATGAAGAAGTCAAATTGTCATTATTTGCAGATGTCATGATACTGTATATAGAAGACCCCAAGAACTCCAACAAAAGTCTTCTAGACTTAATAACAAAATTCAGTCAAGTAACTGGTTACAAGGTCAACACACAAGAATCAATAGCTTTCCTCTACACAAATGACAGACTCACCGAGAGAGAAATAGGGCCAATAATTCCTTTCACAATAGCATCCAAAAAACAAATACCTAGGAATCAACCTAAAGAAAGAAATCAAAGACCTCTTCTCTGAAAACTATGGCACTCTGAAAAGAGAGATTGAAGATGATATCAGAAAATGGACAGACATCCCCTGCACCTGGGTAGGAAGGATTAATATAGTGAAAATGGCCATACTTCCAAAACTGCTATATAGATTTAATGCAATTCCAATTG
The DNA here is from genome assembly GCF_053883595.1 of Heterocephalus glaber. NCBI lineage: Eukaryota > Metazoa > Chordata > Mammalia > Rodentia > Bathyergidae > Heterocephalus > Heterocephalus glaber. The sequence continues at coordinate 31,773,299 of NW_028258143.1, read as the reverse complement.
AGATCCCAGCAGCATACTTCATGGATCTTGAGAAAACAATCCAAAAATTCATTTGGAACAAGAACAGACCCAGAATAGCAAAAGCAATTCTAGGTAACAGAGACATGGCAGGGGGTATCACAATCCCCAACCTGCAACTCTACTACAAAGCTACTGTGATAAAAACAGCATGGTACTGGCAAAGAAACAGACCTGAAGACCAGTGGAACAGATTAGAAGATGTAGAAACAATGCCAGACACACTCAGCCATCTCATCTTCGATAAAGGAGCCAAACACCCTCACTGGAGGAAAGATAGCCTCTTTAATAAATGGTGCTGGAAAAATTGGGCTTCAACTTGCCAAAGATTAAAACTAGACCTATATCTCTCACCATGCACTAAACTAAAATCAAAATGGATTAAGGATCTAAATATTAAAATAGAAACTCTGAACCAGTTGAAACAGAGGTTAGGTAGAGCCCTTGAAGGCATCAGTGCAGGAAAAGTTTTTATGAACCAAACCTCAGTTGCCCATGAACTAGCACAAACAATCAACAAGTGGGATCTCTTCTTATTAAAAGGGTTCTGTACAGCAAGAGAAACCACCAGCATTGTGAAGAGACAGCCCACAATGTGGGAAAAAATCTTCACCTGCTCTTACACAGACAAAGGTCTACTATCTGGAATCTATAAAGAACTTAAAAAGATCAGACCTCCCAAATTTAAAGACCCAATCCAAAAATGGGCATCTGGAATGAACAGCCATTTCTCAGACAAAGAAGTAGAAATAGCAAATAAATACATGAAAAAATATTCAACATCACTGGTCATTCGAGAAATGCAAATGAAAACAGTGCTGAGATTCCACTTCACTCCAGAAAGAATGGCTGCTATCATGAAATCAACCAATAACAAATGCTGGCAGGGCTGCTGGGAAAGAGCAAACCTGCTCCACTGCTGGTGGGAGTGTAGACTGGTGCAAGCACTGTGGAAATAAGTATGGAGATACCTCAAAGAACTAGGACTGGAAGTTCCATTTGACCCCACTACTCCACTGCTGGGGATCTTCCCCAAAGAATTAAAAGAATCATACCACAGTGATATATGTGCACACATGTTCATAGCAGCACAGTTTGTAATAGCTAAAACTTGGAAACAGCTCAAATGCCCTAAACTGGAGAATGGTTCAAGAAAATGTGTTGTTTAAAAATAAAATGGAGTACTACTCAGCCATCAAAAATGAGAAATTAGAGACATTTATAGCTAAGTGGATGCACATTGAGGCGATACTCTTAAGTGAAGTAAATAGGACACACGTATAAATATCGAATAATTTCTCTGGTGTGAGAAACTGAAAGTGTAACTAAGGACTAAATATATAATAAGTAATGCGAAATAGGAAGAAAAGGGGCAAAGGGGAAGGAAGTGAGAGGGCTAGGGGAAAGGATAGAAGGGAATGGGATTAATATGAGAAAATGGAAAAATAGGAACAAAATCTTTGTAAATAAGGAGGAATGGAGGGTTTGAAGGGAAGGCTGGGCAAGGGTGAAAAATAAAAACCAAGAGAGACTATGTAAAGGTACAAATTTCCAATGATGAATGTCATTATATTGTATACCTAAAATGTACCAATGATTAGAATGAATAATTGATAATGTAAAATAGGAAGAAAGGGTCCAAAGCTGTAGAGGTAGTGGGAGGGGCACGGGAAAGGAAAGAATGGAAAGGAAAAATGATGAGAAATGGAAAAAATGGAAATAAAGTCTTTGTAAATAGGGAAGGGTGGAGGGCATGAAGGGAGGGCTAGGAATGGGGTAAAATAAGAACAAAGATGCATTATGTAAAGGTACAATTCCCAGTGAGAAATGTAATTGTGTTGCATACCTACAATGTACCGAGAAAAGAATTTAATAAAAAATAAAAATAAATAAAAATAAATAAGTAAACAAACAGTGCTATAACCACAAAATGTAATACTTCATAATAAAAAAAAGTAGTGAAAAAATTGGTAAACAAATGTACACAAATGAATAATTACAATGGAATTTATTAAGCCTTTAACAGGGAAATATCCAATTTTTAAAATATAATCATGGTTTTAAAAAGAGATGATAGGCATTGGACAATGCTAAAAAGGAATTCTTGCAAATCCACTTCCACTTTGTGAAATCTGGTGGTCAGTCTCAGGTCCTTGTTTTGCTCCCCATACCACTGGTCTGTGGGGGGCTCTTTCATTAAACCATTTTATTCCCTTGTCCTTCAGAGATAGAAAAACTAACCAAAAAATCAATAAAGAAATATCAGAGGTGAACTACACCCTTGAACACATGGACTTAATAGATATCTAGAGTATTCCAAGCTAGTACAACAGGTTGTAGTTTCTGCAGGACATGGTATTTTCTTCAAAATAAACCACATACTAGTTCACAAAGCCTGCTTAAATAAATATAAAAGAATCAAAATCACCTCATGTGTACTATCAGACCATTGTGCAATGAAAATAGAAATCAGTGACAGAAGAAATCACAGAAACTGTAGAATCACATGGAAAAGCAATAACAGACTGCTAAACAACCAATGGGTCACAGAAGAAATGAAAAATTTTCTAGAAGTTAATGACAATGCCTATACAACTCAACAGAACCCCCAGGAGACGATGAATGAAGTCCTAAAAGGGAAGTTCATTGAAATCAATGCTTATTTTAGGAAAGCAGAATGAGCTCAAGTAAATATCTTATGAGGACCCTCAAGATACTTGAGAAACAACAATCTAGATCCAAGCCAAAATTAATCCAAAATAAATCCAGACCCAATTGATGAAATCAAGACTAAAAAAGCAACACAAAGAATCAACTAATCAAGAGGTAGTTCTTCAAAAGAATAGACAAAATAAATGAACTCTTAGAAAAACTTACAAGAGAAAAAGAGAAAAGTCTCATGTCAATGACATCAAAACTGCAAAAGGCAAAATCACACCAGACACTGTCAAAATTTAAAGAAATAGTGGAAAATTGTATTCCAACAAATTAGGACATTTTGAAGAAATGGACAGAATCCAAGGCTCATACAAAATACCAAAGCTAACAAAAGAAGACTAAAAATGCTGAACAATCCAGTAATAAGCAATGAAATTGAGATAGTAATAAACAATCTACCACCTTAAAAAAGCCCAGGACCTGATTGATTCATTGGTGAATTCTACAGAATTTTTAAGGATATTATATCACCTAAGCTCTTCAAAGAAATTGAAAGTTACAGAGTGCCTCCAAACTCATTTATGCAAGCCATCATTATTTTGATTCCAAAGTCAGATAAAGTGCCAACTAAAGAAGAAAACTGTAGGCCAATGTCCCTATGAACACAGATGCAAACTCCTCAACAAGATATTACTGAATAGAATGTAGCTCATTATAAAAAAAGAGTATACATCATGACCAATTTGGTTTCACCCTAGAGATGCATGGATGGTTCAACACACATAAATCAACAAATATATTATATTATATAAACAGAAGCAAGGTAGAAAACCACTTCATCATATCAATAGATGCAGAAAAGGCTTTTGACAAAATCTAACAGCCATTTGTAGTAAAATCACTGAAGAAAACACTGAAAATAACACTGAAGAAAATTGGAATAGAAGTAGCATTCATGGTAGTTTCAAGAAAAATGGCATAACTAGGAATTAACCTAACTAAGGAAGTGAAAGACCTATACAAAGAAAAGTACAGTACTCTGAAAAAGAAGATTCAAAATAACATCAAACATTGAAAAGATATACCCTGCTCCTGGATAGGCAGAACCAATATTGTCAAAATGGCCATACTCCCAAAACTATTATACAGATTCAATGCAAAACCAATCAAAATACCAAAAATATACTTCAGAGACCTAGAGAAAACAATCATAAAATTCATATGAAACCAGAAGAGATCTAAAATAACAAAACCAATCCTAGGCTACAATAGTGAAGAAGGAGACATCCCATTACCTGGCCCCAAGCTATACTACAAAGCAACAATAATAAAAATTGCATGGTACTAGAACAAAAAGAGACATGTGGATCAATGGAACAAAACAGAACATACAGAAACATTCCCAGATACATTCAATTTGATCTTTGACAAAGGGCCCAAGAGCATACCTTGTGCTAAAGACAGCCTATTTAACAAATGGTGCTGGGAAAACTGGATATCTGTTTGCAGAAGATTGAAAAGAGGACTTATATCTCTCATCCTGTACTAAAATAAAATCAAAATGGTTCAAAGATTTAAATAGTAAATCTGAAACATTGAACCTACGTGGAAGATAAAATAGGTAAAACAATTGAAGTTATAGGTGTAGGAAAGATTTTCTAAACAGAACTGCCATTGCACAAGAAATAACAGCAAGACTCAACAAATGGAATTACATCAAATTAAAAAGCCTCTGCACAACAAAGGAATTAATTAGTAGAGTGAAAAGGCAACCTACAGAATGGGAAAAAATTTTGTCAGCTACTCTTCAGACAGACTACTAATATCCAAAATATATAAAGAACTCAAAAAATTAGACCACCTAAAATAAAAGATATGGGCAAGATATGGGCAAGTGAAATGAACAGACATTTCTCAGAGGAAGAAATAGAAATGGCCAACAAATATATGAAAAAATATTTCACATCTCTGGCCATTGGAGAGATTCAAATTAAAACCATGCTAAGATTCCATCTTATACCAGAAAGAATGGTAATCATCAAGAAACCCCAAAATAACAAGCGCTGGCATACCTGTGGTATAAAAGGGACCCTCCTACATTGTTGGTCAGAATGTAAGCTAGTACAACCATTATGAAAATTCTTTTGGAAATTCCTCAAAGAACTAAAATTAGAAATTCCATATGATGCAGCTATCCTCCTAGGTATCTTCCCCAAAGAGCTCAAGACATCACACTACAGAAATACATGCATATCAGTGTTTATAGCAGCACAATTCATAGTAGCTAAATCCTGGAAGCAGACTGCATATCCATCAACAGATAATTCTTGAGGCAAATGTGGTATCTATACATAATGAAATACTACTTAGGTATAAAGGACAAACTTGAGACATTTGTACAAAAATAGACAAACCTGGAAAATATAATGTTGCATGAAATAAATCAGACACACATGCTTAAATACTATATGGTATCTTTGAGTAAAACAAAATACAAACAAAAAGCACAATAAAGGATAGATAGTAGGAGATGAGAAGATAGATCTCTTGCAAATAAGAAGGGACCCAAGAGAATGTGGGTGAGAGAAGAAGTGGAGGGGAAGGAGAAATAAGTAGAAAAAAGGTATTCCATGTACAAGAAACTAATAACCTCAATGAATGTAAACATAATATGTCACAAACATGAGAGAAGTTTAATAATATCAACAAGAATGAAAATGGGGAAAGGGGATTTAGAGGAGGAGAGATGGGAGGGAAGGAGAAGGGGATTAAAAATAATCAAGCTGTCTTGTGTAATGTGCTCACTCCCTAAGATTATTACAAACTGCATGTAATGCAAACATATACATAAATTTTTTTAAAAGAGAAAAAAATAAAAGTCTCACTCTTGATATAACCTTTAACCTATCAATCCCTTAATCCATGAATGGTCCAATCCATCTCTTTGAGAAGCACCCTCATGGCCTAATCACCTCTCAAGGTCCTACCTGATCCCATTCTGGATACTTCACAATGGTGATCACATTTCAGCATGAGTGTTGGTGGGAACATTTGTAACTCCTTCTGGACTTAACCAGGGGTACCCTTTACTCTCACTCTACTTCATAGTTTCCTCTAGGATGTAACCACCTGCACTAGTGGTCAAGGAGCCCCTTGGTCCCCATCTGCCTGTGCAGTAGGATATAGTCCCTCTGAAGTCAAGAGCCTGCACATCTTCGTTTCACTGCTGAGTCTTCAACAACCAGAGGAGGACATTTAGTAGTATTAGTAGTAGTAGTATTAGTAGTAATAGTAGTAGTAGTAGTAATGCCATGTAAACTGTGTGGGATGCACATATTCCTGAAAGAAAATTCTCTTGCATGCTTATTTTAGCAATAAAAATACAGAATATTAATAAACTAAGATTCTTAATTCAAGAAATGATAAAAACAACATATTTAATGGAACAAATGAAAGAAAATAAATTTAAAAACAAGACCAGAAGTGGATGAAATGAGAGCATCAAGGAAAACAGAAGTAGTTCTTTGAAAATCTTTTTCCAACATTAGCTTCCTGGCTGTGAGAAAGCTCTATGCTGTCTAACAGGGCAACTTCTGGGTCCATGCACTTTCTAGTCCCTCAAACACAGCCAGTCCTCTGCCTGAGGACCTTGATCTGAGTTAAGTGAAAGAGATTTTAATTAAGTTAAATAGCCACATGTGTCTGGTGGTACTGCATTTGACAGTGCAATTTTTAAATATTCTTATATACCTTACCCAAGTTCATGTGTATAATAATTATGGAAAGAAAATGGGGGGTAGGATTAGTCTGTTGGTGGAAGGAAGCTGGTTACCTCATATTGGCTAGCAAGTCTGCATGTGTTCATGCCAGAGAGAGAGAGAGAGAGAGGCAAAAATCACTGTTAAGGACATGCCCCACTCGTCCAAATTCCTCTCAACAGAGCCCATATCTCAAAGACTCCCCCACTTTCCAATAGCCCCACAGGCTTGCAACCAAGACTTTAAGACACAAGTCCTTGGAAGACACCTGTCCAAGTCACAGCAAGGGTAATTAGATACACAGTAAGTGATCATTAGCATTAAAATTATACATTGTGATAAAATTATTTAACTTTAACATTTATTAACTAGAGCTGCTGAGTTGAGCAATGGCACTTGTCAGTGTTATGGATAAGTTAGAACAATAGAGATGTGCCACACTCTCTGACAGATTGGAGCCATTTATTATAGCCAGCAGCTGAGGGGGGCTAGCACCCAGAAAGTTTCCTTGGCAATGGCAAGTGGTTTGATTTCTCCTTTTAAAGCATACTTTCAGTTGGGGTGGGCTCAGGGGAGAGCAAGGGGAATTTTATAGAAGCAGAACCATGCCAGGTTAGTGGGGTGCACAAGGAAGTTTTACACATACTAGGTGAGCTATAAAATATCCTGAAACTGCAGCAAGTTTACTGCCAAACAGGATGTGGGGGTTTTAGGTGCTTTGTTCAAGCACAAGCACTGTGTTCAAGTGCAGGTACAAAATGGCATTGAGGCACAAGATGGATTTGGGTTGGCAATCACACCAGTATTCAGCGGTTTTAGCCCTATAACAACAGCACTTTCAAGCATTTCTACCTAATACATCTATAAATATATTTACATTTCAAAAATATTCTCTCCAGGAAAAATGTAACTTGCATAATGATATTTACAGTATCATATATATTGTGAGTTATATCTAGATGTCCCCCCAAAGCCTAATGCTCTCATAGGTGAGGGTTTGGGGAGGCTAGATCACAGGTATGTAATCCTGGACCATGGGTATGTGATACCAAATTAGTCCCCTGAGGGGTTTAGCAGAGTTGTGAGTGTGGGTGATGGATTTACTGGAAAAGGAAGGGTGTGGGTGTGGGTGGCAGCAAGTGATAGGGCTGTAGCCTGAATGGAATAAAAAGAGAAAGAAGGAAGCCTCCTGCCTATCCTGCTACTGACTGTTTCTCCTCCGTGATGTCCCACTGCCATGCCACCCTGCCTTGGAGCCAGCTGACTATGGACTGAAACCTGTACAAACTATGAGTTGAAATAAACCTTTCCTCCTTTAACTTGTGGGCATTGAGTATTTTGTCCCAGCAACAAGAAAATAACTAAGACACTATATACTTCACATTTCAAAGATACAGACTAGTAATTTATGTTTGAAGATAGGAATACATACAAGAAAGTTATTCCTTGATATTTGGCACATATACTAAACTCACAGAACTTATCTCTGGGATGAGGGACAGATGTGTCCTTGTAGGCACATGTAGGGCCCTCAGGTTACTTCATTTCTTAAAAGTCTGAATCTAATGGACAGCATATATAAACTTGCCAATGGTGGTAGTGGTGGGTAAATGGGTGTTTGCTACAATATCTAATGTGCTTGCAACACTTCATAACATAAAAGAAGGAAGTAAATATAAATAGTTAAGCCTCTAGAGCTCCCCTTCAGGGCCCAGAAGCAGCAGCCTTCCTGGGACACCTGGCTTGAGTTATTGTAAGCTTTTCTGCGTTGTGGCTCCTTACAGAAGCAGCAGTTCAGGATCCCAAAGCACAGCTGAATCCTGATGTCTGTTGAGTGGGGCCTTTTCAGGTAAAGAAGGCATAAGGAAGCAGCTGGAAAGTGTGGCTAGTCTGGACACTTCCTGATGGCCATACTCAGTATTCCTGGAGGACTACTGGGAGGGTTTCAGGTAGTCAACAGAATTTCACATGACAGTGAATGATATAGCCTGGCCTACCACTCCAAGGGGTGTGTAAATGGCCTGGGGTTGTCAACTGCTAATGGGCTTTTCATCCCACAAGGTCAATGCTCCAGGCCCCTCCCTTCTGAAAAGTCTGTGAGCCCACCCCAAACCCCTGTCAAAGACAACTGGTCCCATCTGCCAGCTACAGGAACATAGTAGTCACTCAAGTTTGTGTCACCATTCTGCTTGCCATTTAGTGTAGAGGTCTTTGTTCTTAGTTGCTCTGGGCAAGGGCCAGTCAGAGAACTAGCAGGAGATAGGCAGATGGACATCTGGCACTGTAGAGATATTGCTAGGGACTTTCCCAACTAAATCACAGATCAGACCCACCCACTCAGTCACAAGAAGGGACAGAGCATCCAGCCTCCCTCCTTGGGGCAGAGCCTGTACCTGGGGGCCAGGCATGAAGAAGCAGAGCCCATCAGTGGCAGACCCGGGCAATAAAAAGCTGAGAGGCACCTGGGGCTCCTGAATACACTGGTAAGATGGTAAACTTCCCTCCCTTGCAGAAAGAGTGTGGTTGAAGAGTATCCACCTGTAATCGAAGGAGGCTTCTTCCGCAGAGAAGGGTCAGTGAGAGCTACCTCCCACGGGGTCTCATGGAGTTGTGAAGAGGATTCAATGAGGTAAAAAATATGATGAAGTTGGAATGGTGATTGGCACATATGAAAGATTCAGTAGTACTAAGATTGCTGTCATTTTCATTGTTGTTATTTATGTTGTTTATATTGTGATCTTATATTTCTTGTTATCTAATAGGACCAGGGACTACGTACTAAACAATTGTCATTCATTACTCCTTTTCCCCTCCTATAGTAGCATGAGGTAGAGACTTCTTTCTCCCTAATAGAGCTGAGAATATCAGTGGTTGAAGTCCAAGACCAGCTGAAAGCCAGAAATCATGCCAGTGAGGAGGTTACATCTGTGACTACAACAGTCTTTTTTTTTTTTTTTTTGGTACTGGGGATCAAACACAGGACCTTGTGCTTGTGAGGCAAGCGCTGGAACCACTGGGCTAAATCCCCAGCCCAACTACAACAGTCTTATAAAGGAAGAAGGAGCCACAAGCACTGGGGACAAAATCACACATGTGCTCTGTCATATCCACAATTGCATGGAATCCAGACCCAATGTGGTGGCCCTGGACACAGGGATTAGGAGTGCCACTGTGAACAGCCATGTGTTGCCTGCATTGTGCCCTACAAATACAGCCATGGGGGAGGGAATGGGAAAAGAAGAAAGAGCCAACAAGCAGAGGCGAATGTAGAACCCTCACCCCTGGGCAAGAAAACAAGGCCCGACTAACACAGTGCTCTTCTCAAGTGCCAATCATTCTGATAGAGTGATTGTGTGGCCAGAGCCAGAAATAATTTATCACACAACAATTCTGCTTAATGAGCACAGACATTTGCTTTAGGGAATAATGAAAATAAATCTCTGCAAAGTATTTTCAGCTGATTGCTCCATTTAGGTTCTGCCACATTAACACGACTTTCTTCTATATCAAATGAGCCCATACTAATGCACACTTAGAACCCTCATCACCACTAGAAATGAGGTCTGCAGTTCTGCCAGCTCCCAGGAGGGCTAGGCCCACACAGAGAAGCAATCACAGCAAGGCTCTGCTGGTCCAGTGTCTGCCTGGATGAAGATGTCCCTTGCCTCTCATCCTGTGGCAGGAGAGCTGTGATCCAGGATCCACAAAGAGAAAGCACACCTCCCTCTCCACAGCCTCCCACAAAACCCTGGCATACAGGGGCACAAGATATGACCATTCACCATAGAACACCACAATTTTTATGCATAAAAGGCTCATCTTGAAATAGTCACCACAGAGGAAATGCTAATTTATTTTCACAAATTATGACAGATGTAGGACTGGGAGCAAGCTGAAATTATGCTTGCCAACCCCAATTACTAATTTTTTTCAGTTAATTTTATTGGTACATTTAAGGTATACAAATTAGATCTATATCTCTCACCATGCACTAAACTAAAATAGAAATGGATTAAAGATCTAAATAGTAAAACAGAAACACTAAACCGGCTGGAAGAGAGGCTAGGTAGAACTCTTGAAGACATTGGTGTAGAAAAGGATTTTATGAACAAAACCTCAGTTGCCCATGAACCAGCACAAGCAACCAACAAGTGGGATCTCTTCTTATTAAAAAGCTTCTGTATAGCAAGAGAAACCACCAACAGTGTGAAGAGACAACTCACAATGTGGGAAAATTTTTATCTGATGTCCTTCAGACGAAGGCCTACTATCTAGAATCTGTAAAGAACTTAACAAAATCAGACCACCCAAGTTTAGAGACCCAATCCCAAAATGAGCATCTGAAATGAACAGACATTTCTCAGACAAAGAAGTAGAAATAGCAAATAAACATATGAAAAAATATTCAACATTACTGGTCAATCGAGAGATGCAAATGAAAATAATGCTGAGATTCCACCTCATCCCAGAAAGAATGGCTGCCATCATGAAATCAACCAATAACAAATGCTGGCTGGGCTGTGGGGAAAGAGGAACACTGCTCCACTGCTGGTGGGAGTGTAGACTGGTGCAACCACTGTGGAAATCAGTATGGTGATACCTCAAAGTACTAGGATTGGAAGTCCCAATTTCTAATTTTTATAATGAAAAGTTTTAAACAGAGGAAAGTTGAAATAATTTGAGAGCAAACACCACCATACTCATTTTAATTCCACAATTTTGTCTTATTTATTTTAATCAATTCCTATTTATCCATCCATCTATGAAACCATCTTATTCCATTTTTTTTCAAAGTAAGTTGTGACCTTCTGACAGAGCATCTGAACACATCAGCAGTGTATGGTGAACTATCACTCCATATGATTGATTCATTTTTCATTGCTTAAATTTGCATGGAATGCAATGCACAGACCTAACAGGTGGATGAACACAAGTCTTATCTTTGTGAACAACAAGCCATCCTCAAAATAGAGAACATGACTGCAGTTCAAAGCACTCTCCCAACTCCGTACATAGCTCTTCATCTCATCTCTGCACCGCTACCCCACAGTTCAGTTTACAGAACATCTTGTCTATTCTAGAACTTCACATAAAAGAAATAAACATTATGTAGTATTCTGTGTAAGGCTTCTTCTCCTCAGCATTAGATTTTTGAGACTCATCAATTTGCTGCATGTCTCTAGCTTGTTCATTGTATAGATCCAGTTTGACCTGAGCTCTGCCATCTTGAATCATAAATGACACAGATGACCTTGAGTAACCCTCAACCCTCCCTTTCCCCACACAGTTTCCCAGCATGCTATAAATGGACAAACCTGTTAGAGTGGTAAGCAGAGCATTAAAACTGTATTCTGGCAGTATCAGACCCAACAGTGGGCCTGATATACTTGTTATCATGAGATAAACCAGGTATATTCTGACTTGGATGAAATCATTTTTGTCCTGACTACTTTATAACCCTCTACTTCTCACCCTTAAATTGCAGGGATTGCTAATCTTCCTGCTACTTGGGATCCTGCTTTTGTCAGTAAGTTCCTTCCAAGTCACCCCTTATGATCTTTTGTTTGATTATTTTACACTGGATATACCTAGAACATTCCATTTTTTTCCAAGTAGTATTTCATCTTATGAGTATACTACAGTTTGTTTAAGTGCTCTGCTATTGATAGACACCTGCATCTTTTTTGGCTACTTTGATATAATTAACATAAGAATTCTTGTATAAGGCTTTTTTAAAATTTATTTTATTGGTACATTTAGGTATACAATATAATGACATTCATCATTGGAAATTTGTACCTTTACATAATCTCTCTTGGTTCTTATATTTTCCCCATTCCCCTGCCCTCACTTCAACCACTCCACCCCTCCCTATTTACAAACACTTTGTTTCCATTTTTTCACTTTCTCATATTAATTCCATTCCCTTCTTTCCTTTCACATATCCCTCCCTCTTCCCCTTCTCCTTTGCACATTTTCCTCCTATTTCACATTATCTATTATACCTGTAGTCCTACTTACACTTTCAGTTTCTCACACTAGGAAAACTATTTGGTATTTACACACACGTGTGTTATTTCACTTAAGAGTATCACCTGAATGTACAACCATTTAGCTATAAATGTCTCAAATTTCTCACTTTTTATGGTGGAGTAGTACTCAGTTTTGTTAAAAACATCCCACATTTTCTTTATCCAGTCTCCAGTTGATGGGGAGTTGGGCTGCTTCCAAGTTTTAGCTATTATAAACAGTGCTGCTATAAACATAGGTGCACATATGTCACTGTGGCATGATTCTTTTAATTCTTTGGGAAAGATACCCAGCAGAGAAATAGCTGGGTCAAGTGGGACTTCCAGTCTTAGTTCTTTGAGGTAGCTCCATACTGATTTCCACAGTGGTTGCACCAGTCTACATTCCCACCAAGAGTGGAGTAGGGTTCCTTTTTCCCCACAGCCCCACTAGCATATGTTATTGGTTGACTTCATGATAGCAGCCATTCTTTCTGGGGTTATGTGGAATCTTAGCATTGCATTCATTTGCATCTCTTGAATGACCAGTGATGTTGAACAATTTTTCATATGTTTATTTGATATTTCTACTTCTTTGTCTGAGAAATATCTGTTCATTTCATATGCCCATTTTGAGATTGGGTGTTTAAATTTGGGAAGTCTGATTTTTTAAGTTCTTTATAAATTCTAAATAGTAGACCTTTGTCTGAGGAAGAGCAGGGGAAAATTTTTGCCACATTGTGGGTTGTCTCTTCACACTCTTGGTGGTTTCACTTGCTGTGCAGTAGGTTTTAAATAAGAAGAGATCCCACTTGTTGGTTGTTTGTGCTAGTTCACAGGCAACTGAGGTTTTGTTCATAAAATCTTTTCCTACACCAGTGTCTTCAGGAGTTCTACCTAACCTCTGTTCTAGCCGGTTCAGCATATCTGTTTTAATATTTAGATCTTTAATCCATTTCTATTTTAGCTTAGTGCAAGGTGAGATATGGGTCTAGTTTTAATCTTTGGCAAGTTGAAATACAATTTTTCCAGCGCCATTTATTAAAGAGGCTATCTTTCCGCCAGGGAGGGTGTTTGGCTCCTTTGTCAAAGATGAGGTGGCTGAGTGTGTCTGGAGTTGTTTCTGCATCTTCTAATCTGTTCCAATGATCCTCAGGTCTGTTTCTTTGAAACTACCATGCTGTTTTTATCACAGTAGCTCTGTAGTATAGTTTCAAGTGTGGGGGGGTTGATACTCCCTGCCATATCTGTTGCCTAGCATTGCTTTTGCTATTCTAGGTATCTTTTATTCCAAATGAATTTTTGGATTGTTTTCTCAAGGTCCATGAAGTATGTGCTGGAATTTCAATTGGAATTGCACTGAATCTATATAGCAGTTTTGGAAGTATGGCCATTTTCACTATGTTGATCCTTCCTACCTAGTAGCAAGGGATGTCTTTCCATTTTCTGATATTGTCTCCAATCTTTCTTTTCAGAATGCTATAATTTTCAGAGAAAAAGTCTTTGATTTCTTTTGTTAATTTGATTCCTAGGTATTTCAGTTTTTTTGGATGCTATTGTGAAAGGAATTTTTTACCCTATTTCTCTCTCAGTGAGTCTGTTGTTCATGTAGAAGAAGGCTATTGATTTTTGGGTGCTGACCTTGTATCCATCTACTTGACTGAATTTGGTTATTAAGTCTAGAAGACTTTTGGTGGAGTTCTTGGGGTCTTCCACATAGAGTATCATGTCATCTGCAAATAATGAAAATTTGCCTTCTTCATTTCCTATCTTTATTCCTTTTATTTCTTTCTCTTTTATAATTGGTATGGCTAATATTTCCAAGACTATATTGAACAGGAGTGGTGATAGTGGACATCCTTGTCTTGTTCCTGATTTTAGTGTGAAAGATTTCAGTTTTTGACCATGTAATATGATATTGCCTGGTGGTTTTTCATAGATGGCTTTTATCAGATTGAGGTAGAGACCATTTATTCCAGTTTTTGTAGGGTTTTTATCATAAATGCATTTTGGATTTTGTCAAATGTTTTTTGCATCTATTTATATGATCAGATGGGTTTTTTCCTACCTCTATTGATATAGTGTATTACATTGATTGATTTGTGTATGTTCAACCATTCCTACATCCCTGGGATGAATCCCTTTTGGTCAGGGTGTATGATCAATCTTCTTGATGATCTTCTGCATTCTGTTTGCCAAGATCTTATTGCTGATTTTTGCATCTATGTCCATTAGTGAGATTGGCTTATGGTTCTCTTTTTCGGTTGTGTTTTTCTGTGTTTTGGGGAATAAGGTGAAGCTTGCTTCCAGAAATGAATTTGGGAGTACTGCTTCCCTTTTGATTTCGTTGAAGAGTTTAAACAGTAGTGGTAGTAAGTCCTCTGTAAATGTCTTGTAGAATTCAGCAGTGAAGGCTTCAGGACTCTGGCTTTTCTTAGTTGGTAAGTTTTTAATTATGTTTTCAATTTCATTGATTGATATTTGGTTGTTTAGAATTTTTAGGTCTCCTTGGTTCAACTTTGGAAATTCATATGTATCTAGGAATCTGTCCATTTCTTCTGTATTTTCCATCTTAATGGAGTACAGGTTCTCGAAGTAGGCATTGATGATCCTGTGGATTTCTGCTGGGTCCATTGTAATTTCATCCTTTTCATTCCTAATTGCATGGATTTGGGCCTTTTTATTCCTTTTTCTGATAAGCTTGGCTAAGGGTTTGTCAATTTTGTTTATTCTTTTGAAGAAACAACTCTTGGCTTTATTAATTTTTTGTATCATTTTCTTATTCTCCATTGTATTGATTTCTGATGTGATCTTTATAATTTCCTCCCTTGCATGAGCTTTGGGTTTGTCCTGCTCTTCTTTTTCTAGAAGGTTGATGTTCAGCATTAGGTTTTTTAATTGGGCTTGCTTGGTTTTTGTAATATGAGTATTCACTTCTATGAATTTCTCTTGTAAGACCACTTTTATTGTCTCCCATAGATTCTGATATGTTGTATTGTCATTGTCATTTAATTGTAGAAACTTACTGATTTCTTCTTTAATTTCCTCTGTGACTCATTGGCTATTCATGAGTGCGTTGTTCAGTTTCCATGTGTTTATGAAATTCTTGTGGGTTCTTTTGCTATTGATTTCCAATTTCATCATCCTGTGGTCTGATAATATACAGGGGATAACTTCAGTTCCTTTGCACTTACCTAACATGTTCTATGAGCAAGTAAGTGATCCATTTTGGAGAACAACCCATGCGAAGCTGAAAAGAATGGGTATTCTGATTTTGTGGGATGGAACACTCTGTAACATCTGCTAAGTTCATTAGTTCAAGAGTTTCATTAAGATCTGGTATTTTGTTGCTAGTTTTTGTCCAGTTGATCTATTTCTGACAGTGGGATTTTGAGGTCCTGCCCTACTATTGTATTAGTTGTTATTTGATTTTTAATGTCTGTTAGTATTTGGGTTTTTTTTTTCACTTAAATTATTTTATTGGTACATTTTAGGTATACAATAATTTTACATTTACCTTTGGGCACTTGTACCTGTACATGATGTATCTTGGTTCTTATTTTTTCCCCATTACCTGTGCTCCCTTCACCCTCTCCACCCTTCCCTATTTACATAGACTTTGTTTCCATTTTTTTTCTTTCCTTATAATTTTTCCTTTCCCCTTCCCCTCTCACTTTTCCTACCCCTTTGAATCTTTTTTCCTGTTTTAAATTATCAATTATTCATTTTAATCATGTTAATCCTTATTTACACTTTCAGTTTCTCACACTAGAGAAACTATTCTGTATTTACACATATGTGTCCTACTTATTTCACTTAAGAGTATGGCCTCAATATTCATACATTTAGCTATAAATGTCTCTAGTTTCTTATTCTTTATGGCTGAGTAGTACTCCATTTTATTAAAAAAAACACACATCTTCATCCAGTTTCCAGTTGATGGGCACTTGGGCTGTTTCCAAGCTTTCACTATTACAAACTGTGCTGCTATAAGCATGGGTGCACTTATAATGCTGTGATATGATTCTTTTAATTCTTTTGGGAAGTTACCCAGCAGGGGAATAGTTAGGTCAAATGGGACCTCTAGCCATAGTTCTTTGGGGTATCTCCATACCGATTTCTGCAGTGGTTGCACCAGTCTGCACTCCCACAAACAATGGAGAAGGGTTCTTTTCTCCCCACACCCCCACCAGCATTTGTTATTGGTTGATTTCTTGATAGCAGCCATTCATTTTGGGGTGAGGTGGAATCTCAGTGTTGTTTTCATCTGCATCTCTCAAATGACCAGTGATGTTGAACATTTTTTCAGATGTTTATTTGCTGCTTTTACTTCTTTGTCTGAGAAATGTCTGTTCATTTTAGATGCGCATTTTTGAATTGGGTCTTTGAACTTGGATGTTCTGACTTTTTTCAGTTTGTTATATAGTCTAGATGGTAGTCCTTTGTCTGAGGTACAGCTGTTAAAATTTTTTCCCACATTGTAGGTTGTCTCTTAGCTCTGTTGGTGGTTTCTCTTGAAGTGCA
Source organism: Heterocephalus glaber (assembly GCF_053883595.1). Lineage (NCBI taxonomy): Eukaryota > Metazoa > Chordata > Mammalia > Rodentia > Bathyergidae > Heterocephalus > Heterocephalus glaber. The sequence goes on along the minus strand of NW_028258143.1, from coordinate 31,756,333 downwards.
GAAGCTTTTTAATAAGATGAGATCCCAGTTGTTGACTCTGTGCTAGTTCCTGTCCTGCTGAGGTTTTATGCATAAAGACTTTTCCTATGCTAATATGTTCAAGAGTTCTACCTAACTTATCTTCCAGCAAATTTAGTGTATCTGTCTTAATATTTAGATCTTTAATTCACATAGATCTTAGTGATCTTTAGTGCATGGTGATAGATATGGGTCTAGTTTTAATCTTTGGCTAGTTGAAATCCAGTTTTTCCAAAAACCATTTATTAAATAGGCTATCTTTCCTCCTTTGTCAAAGATGAGGTGGCTGAGTGTGTATGGAGTTGTTTCTGCATCTTCTAATCTATTCCACTGATCTCTGGGTCTGTTTCTTTTCTAGTACCATGCTGTTTTTATCACAGTAGCTTTATAGTACAGTTTCAAGTTGGGGATTGTGATACCTCCTATCATGTCTCTGTTGCTTAGAATTTCTTTTGCTATTCTTGGTCTCTTCTGGTTCCAAATGAATTTTTGGACTGTTTTCCCTAGTTCTGTGAAACACATTGTTGGAATTACAATTTCCATTGCATTAAATCTATATAGCAGTTTTGGAAGTACGTCCATCTTCACTATATTGGTTCTTCCTACTCTGGAGCAAGGGATGTCTTTCCATTTTCTGATATTCTCTTCAATCTCTTTTTTCACAGTGCTGTAGTTTTCAGTATAGAGGTCTTTTGCTTCCTTTGTGAGATTGGTTCCTAGATACTTCATTTTTTGGATGCTATTGCAAAGGGAATTGTTTCCCTAATTTTTCTCAGTGAGTCTGTTATTTGTGTACAAGAAGGCTATTTTTGTTTTAGTGTTGTCCTTGTATCCAGCTACTCTACTGAATCTGTCAATTAAGTCTAGAAGCCTTTTAGCAGAGTTTTTTGGGTCTTCTAAGTAAAGTATCATGTCATCTGCAAAAAATGACAGTTTAACTTCTTCCTTTCCTATCTTTGTTCCTTTTATTTCTTTCTCTTTTCTAACTGCTGTGGTTAATGTTTCCAGAATTACATTGAGTAGGAGTGGTGATTGAACAGTAGTGGTGCACCCTTGTCTTGTTCCTTATTTTAGCGTCAAAGTTTTCTGGTTTTGACCATTTACTCTGATATTGGCTGTTGTTTTTAATACCTTTTATTAAGGTAGCCTTAATCAGGTTGAGATAAAGATCTTCTATTCCAATTTTCTGTAGCGTTTTTATCATGAATTGGTGTTGAATTTTTTCGAATGCTTTTTCTGCATCTATTGAGATGATCATATGGATTTTGTCCTTGGCTCTGTTAACGTAGTGTATCATATTTATTGATTTATGTATGTCGAACCATCCTTCATCCTTGGAATAAATCCAACCTGGTCAGGGTGTATGTTGTTTTTGATGACCCTCTGTATTTTGTTTGCCAGTATCTTGTTGAGGATTTTTGCATCTATGTTCATTAGGGTGATTGGCCTATAGTTCTCTTTTTGGGTTGGGTCTTTCCCTGGTTTTGGAATCAAAGTAACATTTGCTTCCAGGAATGAATTTGGAAGTATTGCTTACCTTTCAATTTCCTTCATGAGTTTAAAGAATAATGGTGATAGTTCTTTAAATGTCTTAAATTCAGCACTGAATCCATCAGGACCTGGGCTTTTCTTTGTTGATGTTTTTTATTACATTTTCAATTTCACTCATTGTAATTGGGGTGTTTAGAATTTCTATATCTTCTTCATTTCACTTTGGCCATTCGTATGTATCTAGGAATCTGTCCATTTTTTCTGTGTTTTCCATTTGATTAGAGTACAGGTTCTTGAAGTAGATATTGATGACCCTCTGGATTTCTGCTGGATCTGTTATGACTTCACCTTTTTTATTCTTAACTGCATGGATTTGAGCCTTTTCTCTTCTTTTTTTGATAAGGTTTGCTAAAGGTTTATCGATTTTATTTATGCTTTCATAAAACCAACTCTTTCATTCATTGATTTTTTAAAAATCATTCTCTTAGTCTCCATTGCATTGATTTCTGCTCGGATCTTTATAATTTCCTCTCTTGTATGAGCTTTGTGTTTGTCATGCTCTTCTTTTTCTAGGAGCTTGAGGTTCAGCATTCGTTTGTTTATTTGAGTTCTCTCTATTTTTCTAATATGGGATTCACTGTTATGTATTTCCCTCATAGAACTGCCTTCATTTTGTCCCACAGATTCCTGTATGTTATACTGGCATTATCATTTACTTGTAGAAACTGTCTAATTTCTCCTTGAATTTCCTCTGTGACCCATTGGTTGTTCAGGAGGGTGTTATTCAATTTCCATGTGTTTGTGGGAATTTTGCAGTTTCTTATGTTATTGATCTCAAGTTTTATTGCACTACGGTCTAATAATATACAGGGGGTAACTTCACTTCTTTCACAGTTACTTAAACATGTCCTATGAGTTAGCATGTGGTCTATTTTGGAGAATGTGTGTGCAACTGGAAAGAATGTATATTCTGATTTTGTGGGTTGGAAGACTGTAAATATCTAGGAAGTCCATTTGTTTAGTAGCTTGGTTCAGTTCTAGAATTTCATTGTTGATTTTTTGTCTAGATGATCTATCTATTTGTGACAGTGGGGTATTGAGTTCCCCCACTATAATTGTATTAGTGATTATTTGGTTTTTCATGTCCATTAATATTTGTTTTGTATAATTGGGGGAATTTATATTTGGTGCACATATGTTTATGATTGCCATCTCTTCCTCTTGGATTGTTCCCTTCACAAGAATGTACTGACCATCTTTGTCTCTCTTAATTAGTTTTGATTTGAAATCTACTTTGTCTGCAAATAAGATTGCTACCCCTGCTTTTGTCTGGGTTCCTGTTGCGTGGAGAACTGTTTTCCTTCCTTTTATTTTCAGTCTATGAATTTATTTTTTAGTTAGGTGTGTTTCTTGTATACAGCATATTGTTCGATTTTGCTTCTTAACCCATTCTGCCAGTCTATTTCTTTTGATTGGTTAATTGAGGCCATTAACTATAATGGTTATAATTAATAGATATTGACTCATCCTTGACAGGATGTTTTACTGTTTTTAGCTCTTTTATGTTTTTATTTTCCCCCTTTTCCTTTAGTTTCTTGCCTTGCCTTGTGGCTTCCCTCTCATGGGCCTCATGGAGCTGTGAACTTCATTTTCTTTTGGTAGGATATTGTTTAGAATTGTTTGGATGTTGGTTTGGTGTTCACGAAATTTCTCAGGTGTTCTTTGTCATGGAAGTATCTAATTTCCCCATTGATTTTGAAAGATAATTTTTCAGAATACAACAGTCTAAATTGGAAGTTATTTTCTTTTAGGGCTTGAAATACTTCACTCCAGGCTTTGCTTGACTTGAGGGTTTGTGTTGAGAAATCTTCTGTGATTCTGATGGGCTTTCCTTTGTAGGTTATTTGTTTTTTTTCTCTAACTGCTTGTAGGATTTTGTTCTTCTGTTGGGTTTCTGGGATCTTGAGTATTATATGTCTAGGTGTAGAATTTTTTTGATTGTGGCTAGGTGGAGTTCTATATGCCTCACTTATCTGTATGTCCAATTCTCTACCTGTGTCTGGGAAGTTTTCTACTATTACTTCTGTGAACAGTTTTTTATGTCAATTTTTCTTTCCCCTGCTTTTCTGTAGACTTCTATCAGTCTTATGTTATTCCTTGCATCATCTAGCAGCTGTTGGATTGATTTCTCATGATCCATTACTATTTTTAAGAAATCTCTGTTTTCATGGTCATTAACCACAATCTTGTCCTCTATATCTGATATTCTATCTTCACATTCCCTTAATCTGCTATGAATACTTTCAACGGAGTTTTTAATCTCTTGGGTATCTGTTTGAATCTGTTTCATGGATTCCATTTCTTTCTTATGCTGGGCATTCATGGCTTCCAGCATGGTTCTGAGCTCATCTGTTTTTTTATCTGTTTCTGTTCTAGAGCCTCTAATCATGTGTTTTGCTTTGCTCACCATATCTGTAGTTATCTCGGAAATTATTTCTGTTTTGAACTTTTTTAGAGGCTCATTCATCTGTTTTGTTACTTCCTGTGCTATCAGTTCATGGTGTCCAGGTGGTTGATTATTAGACTTTTCCACCTTGTTTCCCCCAGAATTTGTTTTTCGTGGGGTGTAAGTCTGAGTTTGTGACTTGCTTAAATGTCTTCTCATTTTTGTTTTTGGTACTGTCCTTGGTTTAATTCCTGGGTTGATACTTTGAAATTGCTTATTGTAAGTATCTTTGTTGATGTATTAAAAACCCTTATGTAATGATTACTTCTCAGAGGTGTTTTCCAGATATAGCTGGTCTTTGGGTTTTGAGTCTCTAATGACTCTGAGGATATCTCATTTTCATTATACCAGGAAGGAGAACTGATTAGATCAAACACAACACCTTAGCCCAAGTGATACAATTAGCAACACCATAACATCAAGTAAATCTTAGAAAATGACAATTTGTGGTAGTTATTCATCTATCGCCTTTAACTGTGTGAATTAAATCAAAATTGAGGACCATTCCAACATATATTTATAGTGAATGAACTCTTCAATATAGCAACTTTACCCTTCAGGAAAGGGAGCTAGAAGGAGTTGGAGAAGGAGGGATAGATAGGTAGAAGGATAGGGGATCATTAGCAGTGAGGCCAGAGGACACAGGAAGATCATGTAAACTCTAAGAACCTGTTGAAGACAAGAGGAAAAGACAGAATGAAAGCACAAAGATGAGAAGAGAACAACCTAATAGCAATACGGAGGCTAGAAACTGTATTTACTTTCCTTTAATACTAATGAAAATAGAGACAAGTAAAAAGAGAAGAAAAGAAATACAAAGAATCCAAATTAGGGCCAGATCAGGAACAAAAAGGGAGATGAAGATTAATGTGGGACAGCGAGAGAGAGAGAGAGAGAGAGAGAGAGAGAGAGAGAGAGAGAGAGAGAGAGAGAGAGAGGAAGAAAAGACAAAAGAAAGAAAGAAAAAAAGAAGAGAAAAATACAAATTTGAAAAGAGTTCAAAAATAAAAAAATAAAAATTAAAAACAAGAGCAAAAAAATTATTTTGAAAATAACAAATAAAAATAAAAATGAAGAGCCTCCTTCAGGGTATATCTTTGCTGTCACAATAGACAACATGGGCAGCGATGTGCAGATATAAGTCAATGAGGCTCAGCAAGCCAGTAACTGACCCTTAAGATTCAGGCAGATTTCTGGTTGCAAGTCCCAAGTTGAGCTCCCTGTCCTCCTGTAGCGTTGAACTCTGCAAGGTTGTGCTACAGGTTCCAGCTGCCCTTCCTCTGAAGATAGTCCAGATTCTGATGGGAGGTGATGATCCCTCCAACTTACCCAGTACAGTGGTCTGGTGTGTCTTTACTGCTGAGATTTTCTTCACTTTTCCAGTGGGCTTCAGTTATTATCAGGGAGCCTTAGAGAGGCCCTCTCTCTCTTGTTCACATTTGCAGCTCAGGACAATGGCCTTTATGTCCCCCTGTAGTGTGGAACCAGGTAGCTGCACTGCCAAGAGTCTGGAGGTGGCGGGGGGCTCTGTTGTAAGTGTCCACCCAGCTCCCAGCAGTCAGTTCTGGGTGCTCTGCCTGCGCCGAAAATAAGTCTTATGTGTTAGTTACTTTTCTCTGGGTGCTGAGACAAAATACCTGACATGCAAAGTGAGAGGGGAAGGAGTTTATTTGGCTTATAGTTCCTAGAGGTTTCAGTCCATAGTCAGCTGATTCCAAGGCAGGGATGCCAAACAGGCCTCTCAGAGGAGAAACAGCACGGTGTGCACAAGATAGCAAAGGTAACAGGGGCCTTCGCCCATCTTTCTGCCTCTTTTATCTCATCCAGACTATTGAGATTAGGGCAGTGCTAAGCCCTAATGTATAATGGTTTAGTAATCACACATCCTTAATCCCAGCACCACACATTCCAGATTCAGCCATCTCTGACTGATTGAGGCTTTGGGGGGACATCCAGAGCCAGACCATAACATTCTGCCGCTGAACCCCCTCCCCCACCAGTACTTTTTGCTGTCTTCCAGTGCCATAACTCCACGAACTGTTGCTCTTGTTGCCTTTGCTATCTTATTCACAAACTGTAAGTCAAATAGACCTTTCCCCCTTTAACTTTATGTGTTGGGTATTTTGTCACAGCAATGAGAGAAAAATAACTAACACATCTTATGTGGTAAACAATGACTAAGGATAACTGACATTATTTCTATTATTTAAAGCAGTCATGGTACTTACACCTTCCAGGACGGAGAGAATTGCATTAGACAAGACAAGGATCCTCAAAGTAATGTATTTGGGAATGGGATGGGGTCACAGAAGCAGGAGGAAAGAGTGTGGGATGGCCCCGTTCCTGTCCATTCCATGTCCAGGTTTGAGCCTCTGAGCTAAACTGGCTCAACTATGGGTCATCCCCATGTCTGCTCACAGCTTCAGCAAATATGTGTCGGTGCCTCCTGGGTGCCAGACCAGATGCTGCCTCAGGCCCCAGCATGTGGCAGAGCAGGGCAACCTCTTCACTGCCTGACTGCTAGACTGAGGGTGTTTGGACAGATATTAGAAGAAAAGTTTGACAGGATGATTACAGCTGAAGAAAGGGCTCTGAGGAAATATCTCAGGTGATGAGACTGTGCAATGTGATTTGATTTAGTGAATTTGACTGAGGAATATTCTCTAAGAAAGCAGGAAGCAGCAGCCAGAGATTCCTCTCAAAGACATGGAACCAAAGAATGGTTTTTGGTCTCATCCAGAGCAGCTGGAAATCACAGCTAGGAATAAAGGATAGGAACAGCATGTGAGCTAGGAGATCTACTGCAGGAACCCAAGAAGTGCAAGAAGGTCAAGAAGACCGCATAGGGCCTCACCAGGCTCTGGCCGCTGGGAAGCAAGTCTCACTGCTTCTGCTGGAGTCATCTTAAGGCCACTGCTGGGGATGCCCTTCTTTTGTCTCATTGGGCACCTTACTTGATAAAGTGCAGAAAGCACCCCTTTGTGCAAATACATATGCACAGAGTAAGTCTTATAAGAAGATTATTGGATTCAATTCACTCATTGAGGGGTGGTTGGTTTATGGTAGTAGAGGGAGGCCTAATGGCAATCTAAGTACCACTCATCTAACAGTCTTCAGATTCGTCCTACATTCTGGGGGAGGGAGCAAAAGCCCCTTGCTTCCTCCTTAGACTTTCTCTTCTGTCAGAGTGAGGCCCTCCTGAGACAGTGGTAGTTTTCTCATGTAAGTAGAAGTCTGAAGTAAAGCTTGCATCCTTATCTTATAATAGATCTTATAGGAAAATTGTCAGTCTTTCATTATTGACTATGATATAAAATGAGGGATTTTGACATATGGTACAGTAACACCTTGATTCACAAATGGTACAGTTTGGAAACAATTGGGTTCTCAAACAAAAGTGTCTGGCAAAATTTTGCTTCTTTTTTCAGATTCTGCATTGGGTAACAAACACGACCACTGCCATCTTCCCCACACAAGCACAACTGCAGCCAAATTCCCCTGAATCGTAAACCGAGGTACCATTGTATTTATTATGGGGAATTAGTTTCCTTCCACTTCCAATTTGTCACTTTTTAAAATTATAAAAACATATTATTAAATAAGCATATTGAATATTGTCAAATGCCTTTTCTCTATCACTTGAGATGATCATATGAATTTTTATTTTCATTCTGTTAATGTAATGTAGTACATTAGTTGCTTTTCATATGTTGAGCCATCTTTGCATTCCATAAATAATTCTAATTTGGCCATGGTACAAGATCCTTTTTTGTATATCGACAAATTCTGTTTGGTAGCTATTTTCAAAATAATTTTTGCCCACGTTGTCTATTGTGACAGCAAAGATATACCCTGAAGGAAGCTCTTCATTTTTATTTTTATTTGTTATTTTCAAAATTTTTTTGCTCGTTTTTAATTTTAATTTTTTAATTTTTGAACTCTTTTCAAATTTGTATTTTTCTCTTCTTTCTTTTGTCTTTTCTCTCTCTCTCTCTCTCTCTCTCTCTCTCTCTCTCTCTCTCTCTCTCTCTCGCTGTCCCACATTAATCTTCATCTCCCTTTTTGTTCCTGATCTGGCCCTAATTTGGATTCTTTGTATTTCTTTTCTTCTCTTTTTACTTGTCTCTATTTTCATTAGTATTAAAGGAAAGTAAATACAGTTTCTAGCCTCCGTATTGCTATTAGGTTGTTCTCTTCTCATCTTTGTGCTTTCATTCTGTCTTTTCCTCTTGTCTTTAACAGGTTCTTAGAGTTTACATGATCTTCCTGTGTCCTCTGGCCTCACTGCTAATGATCCCCTATCCTTCTACCTGTCTATCCCTCCTTCTCCAACTCCTTCTAGCTTCCTTTCCCGAAGGGTAGTACTACAGGTTCCAGCTGCCCTTCCTCTGAAGATAGTCCAGGTTCTGATGGGAGGTGATGATCCCTCCAACTTACCCAGTACAGTGGTCTGGTGTGTCTTTACTGCAGAGATTCTCTTCACTTTTCCAGTGGGCTTCAGTTTTCATCAAAGAGCCTGAGAGAAGCCCTCTTTCTGTTGTTCACTTGTGCTCTATCTTCTGCAGCTGAGAACAATGGGCTTTATGCCCCCCTGTGGCTCTGTAGTGTGGAACCAGGTAGTGGCACATTTAGGAGGCCAGCGCCATGGAGCGGGGGGCTGCAGGCACCCATGCAGCCAAGTTGGTCACTCGTGGGTGGTGCCTGTGTAGTATGGAGTGGGGCTTCATGTGATCAAGGTTCTCTCCACTCACCCAGCTAAGCTGATGGCTGGGGATGGGGTGAGGGTGGGATGGAGCAGAGCTCTACTTGGCCAGCCAAGGTCCTCACCATCTGCCAGGTGGTCACTTGTGGGCAGGCTAGTATTGTTTTATATAGTTGGGCGCACTAATTTGGTGCATATATGTTTATGATTGCCATCTCTTCCTCTTGGATTGTTCTCTTTACAAGGGTGTAGTGTCCTTCTTTGTCTCTCTTAATCAGTGTTTGTTTGAAATCCACCTGATCTGCAAAGAGGATAGCTACTCCTGCTTTTTTTTTTGGTTTCTGTCACATGGAGTATTGTTTTCCACCCTTTAACTTTCAGTCTATGAATTTCTTTTGGAATTAAGTATGTTTCTTGTATGCAGCATATTGCTGGATCTTGCTTCTTTACCCATTCTGCCAGTCTATGTCTTTTGATTGCTGAAATGAGACCATTAACATCAATGGTTATAACTGATATGTATTGACTTATCTTTGTCATGACTTTTTCTTCTTGTTGGATTCTCCCCCTTTACATTTAATTTGTCACGTCCAGTGGATTCATTCTGCTGGGTTTCCTGGGGGTGTGATCCTCATTGTCTTTTCCCAGGATATTGTCTAAAATTTTTTGGAATGCTGGTTTGGTATTCATGAAGTTCCTAAGGTGCTCTTTGTCATGAAAGTATCTTATTTCTCCATCAATTTTAAAAGATAGTTTTGCAGGTTACATCAATCTGGGTTGGAAGCTGCTTTCCTTTAGGGCTTGGAATACATCACTCCAAGCTCTTCTTGCCTGGAGGGTTTGCATCAAGAAGTCTGCTGTTATTCTGATGGGTTTTCCTTTGTATGTGATTTGTTTCTTTTATTCAACTGCTCGTAGAATTTTGTATTTTGTTCAGATTTTTTTTTGCCTTGCTACTCATCAATTTTATAGGTCTGTAGTTTGCTTATAATGCTTTTGTCTGGATTTGATATGAGATCATCACTGGCTGTGTGGATTGAGTTTACTAATGTTTCTTCCACTTTAATTGTTTTGAAAAATTTGAGGAATGTTGATGCTAATTATTTGTTTAAAAATTATCTATTATACCTTTTGATCCTTATTTATACTTTCAGTTTCTCACACCAGAGAAACTATTTGGTGTTTACACATGTGTGTCCTATTCATTACACTTAAGAGTATTGCCTCAATGTGCATCCATTTAGCTATAAATGTCTCTAGTTTCTCACTCTTTATGGTGGAGTAGTACTCCATTTTATAAAAAAACCCCCACATTTTCTTTATCCAGTCTCAAGTTGATGGGGATTTGGGCTGTTTCCAAGTTTTAGCTGTTACAAACTGTGCTGCTATGAACATGGGTGCACATATATCACTGTGGTATGATTCTTTTATTTCTTTGGGGAAGATCCCCAGCAGGGGAATAGTGGGGTCAAATGGGACTTCCAGTCCTAGTTCTTTGAGGTATCTCCATACTGATTTCCACAGTGCTTGCACCACTCTCCATCAACAGTGGAAAAGTGTTCTCTTTTGTAAATAAAGATCAAAAGATATAATAGATAATGTGAAATAGGAAGAAATGGGGCAAAGGGGAAGGGGAAATGGAAAGGGTAGGAGAAAGGAAAGAAGGGAATGAAAATAATATGTAAAAATGGAAATAAAGTCTTTGTAAATAGGAAGGTATGGAGGGGTTGAAGGGAGGGCAGGAGAAAGGGGAAAAAATAAGAACCAAGATATATTATGTAAAGGTACAAATTTCCAATGATGAATGTCATTATACTGTATACCTAAATGTACTAATCAAATAAATTTTTTGAGAGATAAACTTGAATTTACACACATACACACACACACACACACACACTCACACACAGAACAGAAGAATTTACCTGTCAGCTTTTCCTTGTTTATTTTGTTTGTTTCCAGTACTGGAATTTGAACCCAGGTCACATTGAGCTGCAACCCTAATCCTTTTTATTTTTGATTTTGAGACAGAGTCTTTCTAAGTTGCCCGGGGTTATTGAAACTTGTGATCTTCATGCCACAGTCTCCCAGAGTGCTAGGATTACAGGCCTGGGACATAGCACCCAGCTTGTTTATAGGTTTGGATTACTAATTTAATCTCCTAACTACTGACAGGTTTTTCAGAGTTTCTACTTCTTCAGGCTTCAGTCTTGTTACACTGAATATTTTAGGAATTTAAAATTTAATCTAGATTGATCAATTTGTTGTGCATAATTGGTCAAGGTATTTTATAATTTTTTTATTTCTATAAAACATGGTAATATTTCCTCCTTCATTTCTGATGTTGTTTGATTCATCTTTCTGTTTAGTCAATATAGCTAAAGTTTTGTCAATTGTATTGAAGTTTTCAAGGAACTAATTAGATTTATTGATTTTTATGTTGATCTCTTCTATGACTTATCTCTCTGCTCTAGTCTTGATGATTTTCTCTCCTGATAATTTTGTATTTAATTTGTTCTTTTTCTAATTCCTCAAAATGTTAGATTGTTGATTAAAAATCTTTCTTTTTAAATTTAAGTGCTTATCTCTATAAATTTTCTTCTTAGCATTTCACTATGTCGTATAAGTTTTGGTATGTTGTATTTTTATTTTCATTTATCCCAAAGTATTTGCTAATTTTCACTGACTTTTTTTGATCTATTGGTTAACTAAGGGTGTTGTTTAATTTCTACTTATTTGTGGATTGATGTGCAGCCTGTCCTGGAACATGTTCCACTTGGAGTTGAGAAGAATGTGTATCCTGATGCCGCTGTGCTGTGCTGTGCATTCTGTTGTCATCGTTGGTCTGCAATCCATGTCATTTTCCTTGCAGGTATTCTCTCTCATTCTGTCCTTTGTTGAAAGCTGAGCACTGACATTCTCTGCTGTTGTGGAGCCTTCCCTTTGGGATCTCTGGTGTTTGCTGCATGCATTCATAAATGTTCATAGACTTGCTCAGTTGACCCTTTTGTTGTTGTATAATGTCCCTTCTTGAGTCATGTAAAGGTTTTTAAATTTTTTTTATTTTGTTTGATCTTAATATAGATACCTGGGCTCTTTCTGTAGGTTACTATTTGAATGGAAATGTTTTAAAAAATCATTCTTTCCCTTTCATCCCATGCATATTCTTAGATCTAAAGTGAGTACTCTGTGAACAACATAGGGCTGAATTCCTGTCTTTTTAAAATCCATTCCACAATCCTCATTTTGATTGGGGAGCTTAATCTATTTACATTTAAAGCAGTTACAAATAAGGAAGCACTTACTATTGTCATTTTGTTGTTTTTTTTGTATGTCTTAAATCTTTTTAAAGTTTATTAGTACATGTTTACAGTACATAAAATTTACATTCATCTTAGGTAGTAGGTGCATATATATAATACAGCTTGATTCTTTTTAAATCTCCTTCGCCTTCTTATCCACCTCTTAATCCTCTTTCCCTATTTTCACTGCTATTGCTATTATTATCACATTTAGTGCATATTTATGACATACAATGTTACATTCATTATGGGGATTTGGTACATGTAAGTGACACATCTTAAATCTTTTTATTTCCCATTTCCTTCCCTCCCTCCCCAAGGGTCTCCTGGATCCCTACCCATTTGCAAGAGATCTATCCCCTTAACTTCTTCTATCCATCCTTTATTGTGTTCTTTGCCTTAACCAAATGAAAGATACTATACAGTATTTAAGCTGTGTCTGATTTCTTTCACTCAACATTGTATTTTCCAGGTATATCCATTGTCCTACAAATGTCTCAAATTTGTTCTTCTTTATAGCTGAGTAGTATTCTATTGTGTATAGATACCACATTTTCTTCATTCACCTGCTGATGGACATATAGGCTACTTCCAAGATTTGGCTATTATGAATTGTGCTGCTATAAATGTCTCTAACTCTTTTAGAAAGATACCTAGAAGGGGAATAGCTGGGTCAAATGGGATTTCCAATTTTAGTTCTTTGAGAAAATCTGCAAACTGATTGTAATGGTTGAACTAGTTTACATTCCCACCAACAATGTAGGAAGGTTCCCTTTTCACCACAGCCACACCAGGATTTGTTATTCTTCAATTTATTGATGATTGCCACTCTTTCTGGTATAAGATGATACTCAATCTGGATATGGTAGTCTTTGCCACAAACAGAATTGGGGAATCTTGATATGCATATACAAAAGAATTAAGTTGAGTTCTTACATTACATTATCTACAAAAATCAATGCAAAGTTGATCAAATATAGATACATAACAGCTGAAACTATAACAACTTAGCAGAAAATATTGGAGGAAATCTTCATAATATTGCCTATCTGAAGCTGCTCTTCCTTTATTGCATTTTTAGCTCTAGAATTTGTTTTATATTTTAAAAATAATTTCAGTCTTTGTTTATATTCAGGTTTTCTTCATGTATTATTTTCTTGATTTTCATATTATCTATACTCTTTTTAACTGAGGATATTTAAGATAGTTATTTATAAGTTTTTGTCAAGTAAGTCAGAATCCTGTATTTCAGAGTCATTTTCTGGAGATTTAATTTTTCCTTTGAATGGGTCATATTGTTCTATTTATTTGTGTGTCTTGTACTGTTTCATTGAAGATTAGACATTTGAAAAATTTGTTACCTCTCCCAGTCTTCACAGATTGGTTTTGTGAAGGGAAAAAAATTTTATGAAACAGTCTGGTCTGGTCAAGGTAAAAAAACTTTACTCAGAGACCTTTCAGACATTTTCTGAGGGATGCTTTTTCCCTGGGTGGGTGTGTGCACATGTGTGTGCTTGTGTGTGCCTGAATGTGTATGTGTGATTTTTCCACTTCTCCATATACACAACTAACTTAAATATCTTAATTTCCATAAGAATCTCACCCCTGACTTTCTCAGGACAGTTTCTTCCTATTGCATTCATGTCCTCATAATCTCTTGCTCTGAGACTCTCATGGATCTGCAGACCCCTGAACCCCCAAGGCACCATGGTAGCTTCCACTGCCTTCAGCAGCCTCCGACCTGATACATTAAGCCTGTCACATCACCATCAGTGCTGAGCAACATAAGAAAGAACTGACTTCTTGGGCAGTGTCCAAACAAGCCTAAATATTGCAAGTAAGTTCCTTTTTTGTTTCCATCCCTAGGGAAAAACCAGCTATAAGGTCTCCTTCCAATTCTACAGCATGAATGAAGGGTAAGGATGAGGAAAATGCTATGAAATTCCCTAACCAATAAGAAGGTAGCTTTTTCTTCTTCGTTGCTAAAGCTACCTAATTGGTTTCTACTGTTTTCCAATTATTTTTTCTATATTTTGTGGAGTAATTTGTTGCTTCTGTGGGAAAAATTAAGATGTGGGGCTTCCTAGTCTGTCATTTTGCTTGTGTCACCCAACACTTTGTATTTTGTTCAGTGCTTGTATTAGTTTTCTATTGTTGTTGTAGCAAACTGCCACAAATATCATAGTGAGAAGCCCCACTTGGATATCACTGGGTGAAGCTGTGTTGGGAGGGCTATTTCTGTCAGGGATAGAATTTAGTCCCTTCACTCTTCAGGTTTAAAGAGATTCCATGCATACCTGGCTCATGCCACGTTACTCAACTGTTAGAACCAACAATGTGTATCTCTCTGACCATTCTCCTGTAGTCACATATCTCTCTGGCCTTAGCCCAGAGAAGCTCTTCTCACTGAGGAATAAGGGTTGAGACTACCTGACTATAATAATGTGCTTATTTCAGGGATTTTACTCATAATTACATCTGCAAATTCTCTTCTCTCTGATAATGTAATGTATAGATAGGTTTCAGAATGTGGATGTGGATATAATTTTGCTGGAGGAAGGTAAGCATTATTTTGCCAACTCTCAGGAGACACCGGATCACCTTACTGAGGGTACAGCAGAGGATGAAAGAGTAATATCTAAAGGACAAAGAATAAAGAATAAAGAACAAATGAGAGTTTATTACTGGGGGCTAAGGAGTTGATCTTGGCTCTTCTTGACTAAGACCATGAGCTTTGGACTTGTCAGTATTTACTGATAACATAATATAACAGGAGGTATAAAGGCAAATGTAGGGAACTTCAGGAAAAGGCACTAATGATTCAGGCTTGGAAAAGGGAGGAACAATGTATTCCTGCAAAGGACAGGTTGTAGTTAACAAGTCACCTGTGTTATCTTAGAGGTTGTAGTTAACAAGCCACCTATGTTATCTTCAGCTAACATTTGATCTGTGAGAGCAGCTGCACAATAAATCTTCAGCTGCAGTGTCATCTTGCCATTGGAGACGTCACAACTTCATTGATCATTGAGACCTCAACTGTGACCATTGGCATAGGAAGTTCTGTCTCCATATGCCAGCTGAAGGCTCATCTAGCAAGTCACATGGGCCTTACATTGCCTCACAATTCAATTAATAGCCAATTTATAAGCTAACTCACTATTAATTTATAGCCTACTCAATGCAGTTTCAAGCTGGTCTCCTACAGCCAACTATAAAAGTTTTTGCATAGTGCTAAAAATTGCAATAGTGTACCCAGTATAAAAGACATAAAAGTTTACCTTCCAAATATAGACTATCTAAAATGCAATAGCAACAATCTTAACTTTCCTTTAGATACATACCAAGTTGTGTGATTGCTGAATTCTATGAAATTAAACAGATATCTGCACACACTCATATTCATTGCAATATTATTCACAATAGCCAGGGTATGTAAACATATGAAGTGTCCACCAGTAGATAATGGAGAAAAAGAACATGTGGTGTATGTACAAATGGATAGCATTCTACCTTACAAAAAAAGGAACATCTGTTATTTGAACAACATGAACTAGAAGAGCACAGAATGACAAATACTACATAATCTGACTAGTAGGTAGTATCTTAAAAAGTTGATCTTGTAAAAGCAAAGAATAGTGTTATTATGAAACAGGCTTCTATAATCCAGGCTATTGTGTCTGATGGGGAAAGAATTGCCAAATAGCAAGTATACCCAGTAGGAAGTAGCAAGGTGCTACATTTATTGAAGATCACATGAAGTTGTGCTCAGGGCAAGTCCATGCTGACAAAGACACACAGAAAAAGGTGCAGGGGCAACAGAAAAGTAAAAGCATTGAGCACAGGTCATGGTACATGAAAACAGCAATAGCAACAGTGCATGGATAAATCAGGCTTCCAGAATTTAAAGGATTTGCACCTCTGCCCAGATGCCTCCCCCTGAATCTCTAGGTGTGATTGACAGGCATGATTGACATGCTGAATCATCTCAGAGGCTGTCAATATTCATGCTTGCTCCAGAATTTACTCTGATCTTAATTACATGTGTGATATGTGGAATGTATTTAGGAACCCTTAATGAAGTGGGGGTAGGGGGAAGGTCACTGAAGGTCAGGCTAGGAGATCCAATGTGCATATATTCTGGCCTAGAGCATATAGATCTCCCGGGTTTTTGTTATTTTATTTTCTATCTCTCTTAGGACCATGGGAACAAGACTGATCATAGAGTGCTGTTTAGAATTAAATGGAGGAAAGGGAGTGACTCACTCAGCTCCATTGTTTCTAACTATACTAGTAGGAGGTGGCTACCTGAAGCTGGAGGAGGGGAATGTTGGTTCCAGGTTACAAAATTTCAGTTAGGAATATATTCAAAAGACCCTTTGTACAACCTAGTGACTGTAGTTAATAACAATGTGTTGTATTTGAAAATCTCTAAGAGAACTGATTTAAAGTGTTCTCATCACCAAAAAGTGATAAGTATTTGAAGCAATACATATGTAAATTCTCTCCATGTAGCCATTCCACAGTATTTACATATTTCAAAACATCATGTTGGACACCATAAATAAACATGATTTTGGCACCTATAAAAGAGAACACTCTCTATAAGAAATATACCCTTTAGTTAATACAATAAAGAAAATTAAGACACACAGAAAAATCAAGAAAACAGAAAATTTAAAAGAAGTTGGCAGAACCAAATCTGATTTAAAAATTTAGAAATTTTTAAAATGTAGATTACCACATTAAATTGCAAACAAAGTTCAACTATATACAGTTAATAAAATACATAAAAGCTACTAACACAAGTAATATTATTTTGGAGTAAAGACCACTCATAATGATAAGAAATTTAATTTCCTGAGGGATAACACCAATTCTAAATTTGAATGCACTTGTTCAAAGCAAAAATTGACAGAACTACATGGAAAAATAGACTAATGAAACCATGGAGAATTTCAAAATTCCTTCAACAAGTGATAAATAAGAAATAAAATAATTAGTAGGGATTTAGGAGATTCAAACAACATAATATATAGGTTTGATATGACATACATAGACTCTTATGTTGAAAGGTACATATTATACATTATTCACATACAAATAGAACATTATAAATATGATCAAACACTAAATTATAGTCATAATAAATTGCAGAGTTGAATCATATGAACAATATTCTTCAATTAATTTGCAAATCAATACAAATGATTATCACTTTCATTTATTTAGAATTTAAAACACACAATTAATTTAAAATTCAAACAAAAAATCATAATGGATATTAAAACACTTGACTTGAATGATATGGAAGACACCATTATAATTATAAAAATTCTTGGGATGCAATTATATATTTTTAAAAGGAAATGTATAACCTTAAATATATTTCTTAGGAAAACAAATTTAGAAAAATAATGACATAAGTTAAGCATTCAACTTACTAAGATGCAAATGAAAAATGAAAATCAAAATGAAAGAAAAATGATAAAGATGAAGTTAAACATTTCTTAAATAGAAATGGTACAATAGGATCAATTATGTTAAAAGTTGTGTCTTTTAAAAGATCAAACTGATGTTTTCATCTGACAGACTGATCAAGGTAAAAAGAAGGCATTACTACTAATGGGATAGAAATGTTTTTGAAATAATAATGCTGTGAACAGCTATGTCAATAAATTTGAAAACTTTGACAAATATTAAAAAATATAATTTAGAAAGTCTTTAGAAAGCTTGAATAGCAATATAACCATTAAGTAAATTGATTGAGTAGTTATATGTCTTCCTGTGAGAAAAGGATTAGGCCTTAATGGTTTTAGAAGTAAGTTTTATAAAACTTTCATGGAACAGATAATTCCAATTAAAAGCTCTTTTAAGGATTAAAGAATAAACACATGCACCTCAATTTATAAGACTAAAATTCCTTGATACCTAAGTATAACAAAGACAGAATGAGATTAAAAAAATTACAAAACAGCAGTACTCATGCTAGACAAAATATTGCCTAAATGAATCCAGAATTAACTTAAAAAGAATGCTTTGTGACTAAGTTGACTTAACATTAGAAAAGTAACTAATGAGGTTGGGGTGTAGTTCAGCATGTGGTTAGCATGTCCAAGGTCCTGAGTTCAATCCCAAGCACCAAACAAACAAAAATCACATTAATGTAATTCATTCTATTAGCAGTTTGAAAGAGATAAAACAATCAAGTCAATAATTATAAAAGAAGCATTTAGTAACAATAAATCATTAATGATTAACATATCTGGCAAGATAGGAAAATAAAAGCTGAATCATAAGAGTCTTACACTAAAATCTACCATAAACATATTAAATGGTGGAACAGTAGAAATATTTACTTTAAAATGATAAATATGACAAGAATGTTCACTTTCAGGATTTATATATACCATTTTAGATTTCTAGGAAGTATAATAAAAAAGAAAAAAGAAAAGATACAAAATGAGGAAAAGAAGTCAGATTGTCATTATGGGAACATAATATGAATGACTGCACAGAAAATGCAGATGATCTGTTAAATATATTAAAATAAAAACAGAGTTTCCAGGATGACTAAATGTAAGGTCATTTTTACCCTTAAGGAAACTTATGCTATCAGCCAAGATGGAGTAACAGGAATTGAATTTATCCTCATCTCAGAACAACTAATTCACTAGACAAGGTAAGTGAAACAGTGCCTGCAGACACTGGTTAACTGGTTGTTCAAACTTGAGAAGGAAATGAGGTGATGAGGTGAGCCCTAGGTTCCTGAGCTCCCAGACCAGGATGGAGAGCAACAGTGTGCTGCATGTCTCCCTGAGCTGAGGTGATGGGGCTAGAAATCTTGGATTCCACATGAGGAAAGTGCCTGAGGGTGGGGAGAGAATCTTCAGAAAGAGTCACAGGCAGCTAGCACTGCAATATAAACAAGTGAATTGAAAAATAGTACCACTTATGACACTCGTCTCTTAAAACATAAAGTGCCCGGAGGTAAATTCGACAAAAATTATAAAGAGCCTATTGGTAAAACTACAAACAATTGCTAAAAGAAATATTTAAAAAGATATTAATGAAATGGAGAGATGTACTAACCTCGCGGGTGAGAAGTCTCAATATTGTTAAGACATCAGCTCTTCTCATGTTGTTCTTCACACTCAAGTGCAATCTTAATATAATCTCAGCATGAGATGTTTATTTTGCTGGAGGGGAATGCTAGAGATGGAACCTAAGTTCTTCCACATGCTAAACATGTGCTCTGCCACAGAAATACACTGCCAGCCCTTTAAATTTTTTTTTTTTTTGAGACAAGTTGTCTCTAAGTTGTCAGGCTGGCCTTGGACTTGCAATCCTCCTGCCTCAGCCTCCTGAGTAGCTGCAATTATAGGCTTGTGCCATCATGCCTGGATGAATGTTTATAAAAAATGATTCTAATGTTTACATGGAAAGTCAGAGCTTAGAATAGCAAAAATTCCAAATGAATTATAAACCTAAATGGAAAACTTAAACTATACATTTTTAGAAGAAACAATAGGGTAAAAAAGCCTTTGTGACCTTACGTTAGGAGATAATTACTGCCTATAAAATATTGATGAAGATAATTTTGTCAAAGAAAAGAATTCTACTTGTCAAAAGACACTGAAGGAAATGTGAAGCTATAGGCTGAGAAATAATATTTGCAAAAATTATATCTGATAAGTAATTCATATTCATATTTATAAAGAATATTCAATAGTTAAAAACAAGAAAACAAACAGCCCAATTTAAAAAATCATCAAAAGCCTAGACAAGGCATTTTTCCAAATAGAATATACAAATAAAAATAGAACACATCATCAATCACCAGGAAAATGAAAGTAACACCACAATGAGATGTTATCTTACACATAAACTTTGGAGTTCATTTGAAGGCTTACAGTTTCCAAGGGAAGTTCTAAATGGTGAATGTCTATTAGTGTCAGACTATTTTTGATTTAGGCAGTGGTAGTTACCCATTCTTCCAGCTGTCAGATCAAGGTGGCAGTCATACCTCTATTCCCATAGCAACTTACATAGCTCACTGCAGCCAGGGTGCACAATAGGACTTTGTCCTCCAGATAGCTGTGTTCTGACTGATTGCTGCTTCTGACTGCAGAGATGCAGACACAGAGGTGGGGGACACTGTCAACACCCCACGACCACAGTTGCAGTCTCCTCTGAACAAAGAAATGTGAGAGGATTTAAAAGACTGGTCCCTTTCCTGTTCATATTTCTCTTTTTCAACTTTGGAGGCCAGGCGTTTTAAAGCTAGGATATTCAAAGGCAACCATACATACAGGATATTTAGAAAGTCACTGAGCATTCCCAGGGAAAAGAATAGGCTCAGAGGAGACTTGAGAAGAGCTTCAATTTACATTTTACATTGATTTTCAGGACAGAGGTAACTGATAATAATCAACCAGCAAACACACCCAAGAGAAAGGGGAGAATCTTGTTTCTTAAGCTACCATGTTACGCAATTCAAGTATTCAGCTTTCAACAACAAAAAACAAAATAAACAAAGAAACAGGAAAGTATGACCTGTTTAAAGGAAAGAAAATGACCCAAAAGAAAAGATCCCCGAGGAAGACCAGATGGCCAACCTACTAGACAAAGACTTTAGACTAACTGTCTTAAAGATGCTCCAAAAACAGATGGACGATTAGGACAAGGTCAAGAACATGTTAAAAGAACAAAATATAAATATAAAGAGATAAAAAGCACAAACAGGGAACAGAAATTTTGAGGCTGAAAAGTACAATTGAATCAAAACATCCATTTCAGAGATTTAAAAGAAGATTTGAGCAGATAGAAGAAAGAATTAGCAAATACAGGCCAATTGAAGATATCACATTTTGGCAACAGAAAGAAGGAAGGCTGAACAAAAATGAACAGAGCCTAAGGAAACTTTGGGGCATCACGCAGTGGGCCAGCCTGTAAACCATGGGAGTCTCCATAGGAGAAGAGAGAAGGGGACAGGGAGATTATATGAAGAAATAGTAGCTGGAAATATCTAAAAAATGATTCAAAATAACACGTGTACAAATATCCGAGAAATTCAACTAACTCGAAGCAGGATAAATACAGCAAAACTCAGCCGTGCATCAGAATCAAACTGTGAAAGCTAAAGAAAAGACAAAATCTTGAAAACAGCCATACAGAAGCAGCTGGTCTCACAAACAGGACCTTCAGTGGTCAGGGGATTTTTCACTGGAAGTCTGGATGCTAGAAAGTTATATATTAAAATTCTGGATGGAAAACACTGCCAATCAGAATTCTATATGTGGGAAACTTCTCCAAAAATGAGCCAGAGGTTAAGACAATCCCAGATAAGCAAAGGCTGTTTGTTACCTAAGACATACCCTACTGGCATAGTGAATAGTCCTGAAGGTTTGAGGGAAAGATGCCAAGCAGCACCTTGCAGCCACATGAAGAAATAAAGACTGCTGTAAAGGGAAACACCTGGCAGTTACAAAAGCGAGTGAGTTTGTAATCTTAGTTTGTTAAGCAGGTTTTTTGTTTTGTATGTGATATAAGAGACTAGTGCATGAAAGAACAATTCATAATCTATGTTTTTGGACACAATGTAATAAGATTTGATTTTGTGACATCAATAATCAAACTAGGGTGGGGACAGAGCTTGACAAGTGTAGAGTTTTTACTTTATATTGAAGTGGAGCTGGTATAAATTCACATTAGTGTTATAACATTAATATAATCCGTAAGGTCACCACAAAGAAAGTAGCTATATATTATGCACAAGAAGAAATTAGAAAAGAATTGAATGTATCACTATAAAGTTCATCTAAACATAAAATAAGACTGTAATGCAATAATAAATGAAGGACAAAAATCTATAAAACATATAAATAACAAATAGCCAAAGACAGAAGTAAATCATACTTTATCAATAATAACATTAAATTTCAATTGATCAAAATATTCAATGAAATAGCAGATTGGTCAGGAGCCTAAAAGACATATAATCCAACTACAGTATAGGCTATCTATAAGAGACTCTCTTTAATTCCAAAGGCACAAATAGATTGAACATGAGAGAATGGAAAAAGATATTCCATGCAAATAATAGTCATGCTGTTTTTACAGTAGCTTTGTAATATGAGTATATGGAAGCTCCTCTAAAGGAACAGAAGTAGGCTGGACTTGTTGCAAAGCTTTTTCTTATTCTAGGCTCCACTCAAAACTAGCAGCTTTCTGAGTCACTTAGTAAATGGGCTGGAGTAAGACAGCTAAGTGAGAAAAGTGTTGCCTCCAAAATCCAAATAGGCCCACTAGGCATTGGGACTCTTTTTTGGCTGTAGGAGAAGCCAGATGCAACAACTTATCTTTCACCTTAGAAGGAATATCTCTACATGCCTTACTCCATTGGACCCCTAGAAATTTCACTGAGGTAGAAGGACCTTAATTTTCATTGGATTTATTTCCCATTCTCTGGCTTTCAAATGTTTTACTAACAAATCCATTCCCACATTTGCTCATCAGGCCCAAGGTAAAGAAGGCAATAAAGGAAACAATTCATGGTGGAAGAAGACAGCAAAAAGCAACAAAGGAAAAGTAACTAACACACCTTATATACTTGTTTTCTTCAGTGTTTTTATCATGAGAGAAGGTTGGATTATGTCAAAGGCTTTTTCTGCATCTCCTGGGATGATCATGAGATTCGTGTCCTTGGAGTTGTATGGGGGCAGGGAGGAGTAGGAAGGGTTTCATACCATTTATGTGATATTATTTATGTAATATTTCAAAACTTATAAAGTACACTGTATGTATGTGCAGTTATACATCGATAAAAGAGATTCTAATGATATAACAAAATATAATTTTCTTGGTTACTTTTTGTTGCTGAAACAAAAATACCTATCACCCAAAGTTTAAGGAGGAAAATATTCCAGCTCACAGTGTGTAGAGGTTTCAGTCCATAGTTGGTGGCTCTAAGGCTATGTGACATAGCAGAGAAGAGACAGTCCATGGTGTAGCAGGCAAGAGACAGTAAAACAACAAACAGCAGCAGTCAGCTCACCTTTCCCTTATATCCAATCCTGGCTACTAGCCTTTTGGGTGGTGGTATCCAGAACTATGCTGATTCCAATCAGTGGACTAATTTAGTACCACACACCCTTAATCCCAGTATTACAAGCCCCAGATCGAGCCAGCTCTACAAAGCCCCATCTATAAGTGCATGAGCTTTGGGAGACCATCTAGAGACAAGTTGTAACACCATTCCATATCTGTTAGAACAACTTAAAATTTAAACAATTGCCCACACCCAGTGTTGGAGAAAATGTGATGAAACTACAACTTTTATATATACTGCTCATAGCCGTATTAAATTATTGCATCATTTTGGAGACCCCTTGAAATTTCTTACACATTTAAGAAGGTTTCACTTAATACATGATAGACTGATTATTGTTTGGGATCTTCAGAGAAGTGAGGACTGATGCATAGTGACTCACAGACAAGAGTTGATGACAGATGTCTGTCGTCATAGGTGAAGGTATAAAAAAAAGTGTGGCATTGTCATGCCATAAAATAGAAGTCATAGCACAGGGAATAATTTGAGACTCTAGTAACAGGAAATGTGTGATCTTATTAAAGAGAAAACATAAAATAATTCAGATATCAGAAGACCCCAAGGTAAATAGGTAGAGATAACATGTTATAAATGGGCAAACTCAAGGGGCAAAGTTCCCAAATTGAACATTGAGTCTATACTTTATTGAGGAACAGTCCCTAGAGCCACTCCAAAAGCCAGAGTCATTTCCATAGATGTCTTGTCCTTCCTAAAGAGTGACAGAGGATATGCTCCAGTAGAGATGTGATTAGATTTTAACCACATTAGAAAACATCTTTCTAGGATTAATGCCATCACTTGTTTGGATTAGAAGATAAAGAACCACGAATGAAGAGACAGGAAGACAAAAGGGCCTTTTCAGTTCTTTGTACCTGCATGTACATAACTTGGGCACCTCAGTGAGAAAGGAGCTCATTCTCACTGTTTATTTGATATTCAATGGCCGGATATGATTTCCATATAATTAAGAAGACAGTAAGTCTTCCCAAGACTCTGGCTACTTAATGACAGGGCTGTGAACTGTGACATCATAAGCCCCTTATTAATTAGTTTTCCAGGATAGCTGGAATATTTGCAGTTGAGTGCTGCTCCTGCTTAAATCTAGAGATGAAGAAGCTGAGCCAAGGGGTGGTGCTGCTAATCGTTTCCTCCTTCTCAAAGTACATAGATGCATTTTCTTCAATTAGACATTAATTTTCCACAGAGCTTCTGAAGGTTTTGGTGTATCTGCCTTTGGTTTATCAATTCTAGTGTCTAAGGTAATGTGATATCTGGTTAAGTTAAAGTTATACGTCAGTAGTTTGCAGATGCTCTGAAGTAGAGTATAGAAGGGGTACAAGTCCATACCTCAACAAGCCCACTCAGCACGAGGTCAGGGTTCTTCAGAACAGACTCTGACATGGGGCTATCCAGCAAGTCACTGACATTCCTTGACATCTATATTGTCTTTGATGGCAGGGGAGTCTGCTTCATCTTTACATATTCACCTCTTAAAACAGGAGCCTATCTTGAAGATGTCACCTCGTGGTACTTAACAATGAAATAACTGGATAGATGGCTAAATGTGACCACTGTGACCACAGCAAAACCCAGTGTGAAAATCATAGCACTGACAGAGAGCACAGAATCCCAGTGTGGACACCAGAGGGCTGAAGGAGAGCATAGCACCTTATTACAGATAACACAGTTCTAGTGGAGCACAAAACTTAGTGTAGATCCTATAGGACTGATGGAAAGCACAGAATCTCACTAAAACACTAAAGGGATGCTAGAGACCATGGAACCCAGTGTGGACACCACAAGGTTATTGAAATCACAGGACCCAGTGTAGATACCACTGGGTTGATGTATTGCAGAACCCCAATGTGGAAACCCTATTTCTGATGAAGAGAAAGGAACTCTGATGTAGGTACCACAGGGCTGATGGAGAGTGCAAACCCCAGTGCGGACACCATACCGGGGATTGAGAGCGCATACCCTCCAATGTGGGCATTGTGGGCCTTAAAGGAAATACAGATCCCTGTAGAGCTTAACAGGTGTAATGGAGGTTGCACAAATCCATGGAGGACATGGAGCTTTTGGAGATCAGAGAACTATTATTGTTGGGTGCCACATTGCTGATGAACACTACAGACCCTGGCATAGCCACCACAGAGCTGATCAGAGCTGATGTTGACTACAGAGCCCCACTGTGAATATCACCCTGATGCAATGTACACAACATCCTACTGTGTACCCAGAGTGCTTTGGAGAGCACAACCCCAGTGGGGACAGCATAGTCTGGGTTGAGAGAATACAGACACCTTGTGTGGCCTGAGTTGTGGTGGAGAGCACTGAATGACAACATGGTCACCACAGGGTGGATGGGGACTTCGAACTCTGGGCCAAATGGCAAAGTGCTGATGGAGAGTTTGGAGTTGCAGATTAGATCTCCACAGGCTGAAGGAGTGTCCAGAACCTCAGTGTGGACACAACAGGGAAATGGAGGTCAGAGAAGTCACTTCAGTGGTCTCTATTTTCTGACCAAGCTGCGAATGTTCACAGATTTTTTGGTGGCTACACTTTAGAAAGGAGCATTTTTAGATCACCTATGATATGGCAAGTAGTGTACTCTGTTCAATTTATTTGATCTCTCAATTAAATATTCTTGTATTCAAAGCACATGGATTAGAAAATGATAGCTTGTTAAGAGTGATACAGTTTCCCGAGGTCTCCCAGGCAGCTCATGGCTGAGCTGGCACTTGAGCCAGATTCATGTAATGATAGAGCCTGTAATTTTTCTATTAAACCCCACTGAACTGTCTTAAAAATGGCCAGTGTGCCTGTTCGATTTGGTCAACAGAGAACATATGAACGTTTCTGGCTTTAGACCCGTCTTTGTCGCAAGAGCAGTTGGCTTACTCTTTTTCCACTTCAAATCAGCTGGATAATGGCTTTCGCTTTCCACTCTATTTCACTCTAACTGTAAGTAATAGTAGATAAGGTTTGCTGTGAGATAGTAGAAAAGAAAAAAATGTGTTTTTCCTTGACATCGGCTCTGTGCTAATAAATGCCCAGACTTTTCCCAGCTGTGCTGTCGGATCAGAGAAAGCCCCTGCACCACTTGCAGTTCATGGATTCTGTCCTTTGAACCTGGCTCACAGATCTTGAAAGCCACAAAGAAGCCATGAGCCTAAAGAATCGGTCTTCAGACTCTGCAAGGGCAGCAGAGACTAACTGGACAGGACTCACTCCTGCTTAGACTCCTGTCCTCCCACATGGGCCCCTAAGCAGCACTACTGACAGTGCCTCTGGGGGGGAACCTGTGGGCTGGTCTTTGGTTTCTGTACAGGTCAGGAGCGAGTCATTCCAGATGGATCTGGAAGAAGTCTCTGGAGTCTGGGAATCACTAAGGGCTAGCACAGATGCTGTACAGGAGAGGAAGGTGGTCCAGCAGCTCTGGGAAATGCAGAGAAAGCCCTGGCTAAGGGCACTGTGCTGCAAGAGAGGTTGAAGCAGGGTGCTATCCTAGGTAGGGCCCCACAGGACACAGGAGACATGGACCTGGACTTGGGTGATAGAAGTGAAAGGCAAAAGGCTTTATTTCAACAGCAAATTTATATGTGACTCTATTTTCTATATTTCCCAAAGTGAAAGTAATGATTATTCATTAAATTTATAATAACAATTTAAAGAAGGTATGATAATTATATGGAAGATGAGACAGTCTCTTAGCATGCATATTACTTATAACAAAGCAATCTGAATTTACATGCACACCACTAAGCTTGTGGGGCCAGAAGTCCTCAGGTCTGCTTAGCAAGCAAAGAAGGCACCTACAAATGCACTGCAGGGGACTCCTTGTCAAAAACACAAATGCAGAGCATGCGCAGTACCCACGACAGTCTGCTACCTTCACAATTTAGAAAACAAGACTCTCAGAGTCTGTGTTGTAGGGAAACTCAGGTGTGTGGAGAAAGGAGGCCACCCGGGGTCAGATGTTCCCATGGTAGGCAGAGCTCATGGCTAGCCTAGACGACCTTGCGTCCAGAAGAAGCTTAACTCCAGGTGTCTGAAGACTAGACTGTAGGAAGCCACGATGTGATTTAACATGGTAGAAAGGGAAGACTTTGTCTAGATTCACTACTTTTAGTGTCTTTGAAGATGAGAATCATCTTGTGTTTTAAGCTTAGATGTGCCTAAGAATCCTGATTCATTTTACTGAGTGAAAAAGAGCTACTTAGTGTTACCTGACATGGGGCTAATTTCCTTCCCCTTCTGTGATTCAAACCCATGATTAGACATAACTTTCCTATATTGCACAGGACTAACATTTTAAAGCCTACGCAGCTGAGAGAAATGAGCACTGATGAAGGACCATCATTTACACTGGCCCTTTCCTTCTGGAGACTGTTTCTAGGCTCAAATTCCCCCACTACATACTTTGCTCATACTGTGTGCTGTTTTAGGACAGAATTGTCAGTGTCTCCCCAAATGCTGTGTCAAGGATGCCTGGGAGAGCAGAGGTGCTGGGGGATGAGACCGGGGCTCATTTGAGCTTCCTGGTCACCGTGCTGTGAATGAGATGAATCAGCTTTGGGGGAGCCCTCTCAGTGTGGCCCCCTCTATCACCATCCCTGTGAGCATCTGAGCACCTGGTGCTCTCCCCCTGCCTCTTGGGGTTAATTAATTGGTCACTCCTTGTCTCTCCAATACCCTTTCTCCTCTTGATCCTGTTTGTGGATTACATTTTATTTCTTGTTTTAGTTCATTTTCAACTGCTCTAACATAATACCACAGCTTGGGTAATATTTTTATAATAAATGTTATGGCTTGTATTTAGATGTCCCCATAAAGTCTCATATGCTCCTAGGTGGGGTTTTTCAGAGATGCCTAGATCTAGGGTGTGTGAATGTGAATTAAAGGTGTGTAATAACTAAATGGGTTTAGCCTAGTTCTGGGTGTGGATAATGGAAGCTCCACCTTAGGTGTGGGTGGCACCAATCAATAGGCTTATAACCTGAATGGAATAAAAAAGGAAATGAAGAAGGCAGGCTCACTGCTACTTCTTGCCTGCCCTGGACTGCCATGGACTGTTTCTCCTTTGCCATGCCCCTCTGCCATGCTGGCCTGCCTTGGAGCCAGGTAACTATGGATTGAAACTTCTACAAGCTGTGAGCTGAAATAATCTTTTCCTCCTTTAACTTGTGGGTATTTTGACCCAGAAACTAAACAGTAACTAAGAAAACGTTTTTCTGGCTTTTAGTTCTGGAGGCTGGGAAGACAAAGAAGATGGTGCCAGCCTCTGGTGAGGCTCATGATGCATTATATATAACCTAGAGAGGGCAAGCCAGCACATTCACAGCAGGCAATGGACATGGGAAGGGTGGAGGAAGAGAACACATCCTTTTACACTGCCAGTGAGAGCCCTGGATTTGGGTGCTTATGGTCTAGGTCAGAGCTCACCGCAGCACCCTAATGGGCTTCCTCCATTGCTCCCTCTCTCAAAAATGGAGCTCCCCAAGCTGGAGGCCTAGGCATCCATATAACTCCTCATCTCTCACTACCCCCACAGGACATCAGGACTAAGAAGTGCATCTCCTTCTGCCTCCAGACAGCTCTGATATCAGCCTGTGTCTCCGTGCTCTGCATGCCCTTGTTCTGCCTCCTTCTCTTGTCCCTGCCTCTTCTCTCTCCCCAAACAGGAGCCAGGACCACCATGTTAGAAGTCCAGCCTCCAAGTCCTCCCTCTGCTGCACAACTCCACTCTATGGGCCGGCAGTGGGGACATCTACTCAGCAGAAAGGGACAGGATGAATCCACTTGGTGTGTGGCCCAGTGGGAACAGCTCTGCCACGGTGCCTTGTCACTTACCACACAGGCCAGGCAGCTACAGGCTGCAGATCTGAGTCATGGCAGATGGTTCTGTGATCTTCTTGGGCCACAGAGGCAGAGGCCTACAAGGAGGTGATCCGAGGCCCTCTCCCGCTGGCCTCCCTGCCCCAGAGGCTGTTAAGGAGCAGTTTATCAGAGCAGAATTGCAAGCTGGAGCCACCCAGCTGCAGCTAGAAAGGGCAAAAGTCTTATCAGAGAGGAAATGGATGAGAAGTAGTTCAGTGGCCCTAGAGGACAGTGTCTCCTTTACACAGTGTGCTTGTCTGCCACAGGCAATGGGAGAAACCTCAGAGGAGACTGGACCTGGGGAAGCACATGCATTCCCAGAGGATGCTGGGCCAGGGACTAAAGAGCCCTTCATTTTTGAAGGGGGAAGGATTCTGAGAAGATGTGGCAAATGCCTGCAATGGTGTAGACAGGTTGTTTGATGAAGAGCAGGGAGATCAGCAAGGAGGAGGTTCTTCTGACTGTGTGGGTTGGGGGATGTGGTTCCAGATGTATCTGTCACTTCTGAGTGTATTGTATGTTTTTGCTGGTCTTGGTCTCAGGTTACCAGAAACAGGAATGTGCCCAGAATTCCTCAGATGGTGTGACTTAAAAAAACAAAGAAGCCCCAAACTCTCATTTGAAACACTAGCTTTTAACTGCTTTTCTGCTAGTTTTGCTACTTGGTTTTCCTAAATTTTCATCAACACCAGTGTAGTTTTCTTTTGTAATTATGGTGAAGCATTGATGCCCAATATTTCTGGAAGGAGGACTTCTGTGTTGGTAGCATACCTTCTCTGTTGTTTGATAATGCATGATTAAGTGGGATCCTTTCAGCAAATGAGGAAAATGAACTCGCTGGTATAGAAGTAGCTACCCTGTTGAGGTTTGAGTAAGAACACATGCAATGAGGTCTCACTGACCCCAGAGCTCTTTTTTCCAGACATCATTCACCCAGTCTTGAGAGAGTGCCAGGAAGCACAAACCTTTGCCCAGACACTTGAGGCCAGGGGACCTTGTGTCTCTGCTTTGCCAAGAAGCAGGGCTCACCTCTGGGTCCCACCACTTTGCAGTTGCATGTGCTGCCTAGTATGATTCTCACCAGCTATCATCAGGGAATAAAAAAGAGAGAGTCCAGAATGCAAGACACTAACTTTGATCAGGGATCCAAAGACTTTTTTGGTTGTGTTCCCAAGGGCAGTTTGTCTTATAGGCTTTCCCTCTTTTTACATACATGCTCTTTAATGCTTTCAAGCTCATCTTTAAGTTGAATGAGGATCTTGGAGCTGAAAATTTTCTTATCCTAACACATCGAGCCCACTTTTTTCCAGACTTAAACCAGACTCCTATTTCTGGGTCCTTTGGAGAAGTGCTGATAATTTACTGCTTATACATTTGGATATCTTTGGAAAGAGCAGATTCAGAGGACCTAGGGTGGCAGTGAAGGGTGAAGCTTCATGTGATTGTGAGGTGGTTGTGGACGTGAGAAGTAGGAATGGAGAGAATCAGAGCTGGAACTGGAGGTAAGTGAGTCACTCTGCCATCCTGGAACTTTTGGCATTGGAATGGTCTACCAGTGAGGTTGCTATGTCCCAGCATCAGAGATCATATTCCGAGTAGGAAGAAAAAGGCATGGTCTGCCTTCCTGTTCATGAGTGACTGATATATATCACTCTACTTTCTTGGCCAGCAAGAATTAGTATTAGTAGTGCATAGAAAAAGTAAAAATGACATGTGAAGAGTGATAGAAGAGTGTAACAGAAATATCAGCTCAGAGTTCTTACTTTTGAAAGTAACTTTTTGGGGGAGGTAGGTTTTACAGGGATAACACTCAAATTCATATTGTGTACTATAAAAGTTACTCTTTAGCTGAATAATTATCTACTGAGTGACTGAAAGAATGAAGAAAGGCAGGGGTTAAACATTTAAAGGGGACATGTGTTCAGTTGGCATGGTCCAGTGGAGTGGGAAGGCAGTTAGGGGGACTCATAATTCTCTTTATCTTCATTGTCAACATCACTCTTAACTATCACCATCAGAGCCCTTTAATATTTCTCAAGAGCCTTACTTTATCTTTAGTGAGGTGATATAAATAGTCTGATTTGGGATCCATTGGGCCACTTATATCACCACTCTAAGCCTTACCTTTCTTGATAGTTTTTATGGTTTGGATCTTACACATCTCCAGAGGCCCATGTATTGAAGTCTTGTTCCCTAGTGCTCTTGGAAAGTGGTGAAATCTTTATATAAGGTGGGACATAGTGGAAGGAAGTTAAGTTACTGTGGGGTATGCCCTTGTAGGGGATATTGGAATCCTTGCTAAGTACTCTCTTTACTTCCTGGCTGCCATGAGATGAACAATTTTGTTCAGACACATGTTCCTTGCCATACTGTTCTGCTTCACCATGGGGCCAGAGCAATGAGGATAAGTGACCATGGACTGAAACCACTGAAACCATGAGCCAAAATATATCTTTCTTCCCTGAAGCTGACCACCTCAGGTATTTTGACATAATGATGGAAAGCTGACTGACATAAAGGTAAAGGAAACCATGTGCTTACAGTAGTTTGCACAAGGTTTGTCACACAAAAGTGATCAATAGATACTGAACTTCAGACACCATTTCATCATCCTGAATATTTTCATTGTCTGCATTTCTTGTAGGTTATGCTTACACTTAATCTTAAGGAAAGGAGAATGTCTGTTGCTAGAACCTTCGTCAAGGGTAGTGATTTAGGTAGAAAATTTCCAGTGGACCCTTGACTTACTAACTCAATTTGTTCACAAGGGATGGTTGTAACTCAAGTTGGTCAATTGAAGGCTCAGACTCCTCTACACAGCCTTCAAAGTCTCTCTCCTATATACAGGCAGATCTCAGTGTCCTTAGAGAAACATTTGTCCAGGATTTCTCAATTAACCCCACACATGAAAGATGTTGTAATGTTCCTTCCAGACCTCTTTAAGGGTTAAATCTGTATCTGAGACCATCTGGAAGCACAAGTGGCCAGCATTTGGGTCATAACTCAAGACTTTATAAGCTAAAGTTATAACTTTAACTTTATAAGTTATAAGTTAAAATTAAAATTCTATCACCAGGCACTAAACTAAAAACGAAATGGATTAAGGATCTAAATATTAAAATAGAAATGCTGAATTTCCTGGAACAGAGGTTAGGTAGAACTCTTGAAGACATTGGTGTGGGAAAAGATTTTATGAACAAAACCTCAGGTGCCCATGAACCAGCACAAACTATAAACAAGTGGGATCTCTTCTTATTAAAAAGCTTCTGCACAGGAAGAGAAACCACAATGAGTGAAGAGACAACCCACAATGTGGGAAAAAATTTTCACCTGCTGCTCCTCAGACAAAGGTCCACTATCTAGAATCTATAAAGAACTTAAAAAAAATCAGACCTCCTAAATTTGAAGACACAATCCAAAAATGGGCATCTGAAAGAAACAGACATTCTCAGACAAAGAAGTAGTAATAGCAAATAAACATATGAAAAAGTGTTCAACATCACTGGTCATTCAAGAGATGCAAATGAAAACAATGCTGAGATTCCACCTCACTCCAGAAAGAATGGCTGCTATCATGAAATCAACCAATAGCAAATTCTGGCAGGGCTGTGAGGAAAGAGGAACACTGCTCCCCTGCTGGCGGGAGTGTATACTGGTGCAACCACTGTGAAAATCAGTATGGCGATACCTCAAAGAACTAGGACTGAAAGTCCCATTTGACCCAGCTATTCCCCTGCTGGGTATCTTCCCCAAAGAATTAAAAGAATCATACCACAGTGATATATGTGCACCCATGTTCATAGCAGCACAATTTGTAATAGCTAAACTTTGAAGTAGCCCAAATGCCCATCAACTAGAGACTGGATAAAGAAAATGCTTTTTTAAAAAAATAAAATGGAG
The DNA here is from genome assembly GCF_053883595.1 of Heterocephalus glaber. Lineage (NCBI taxonomy): Eukaryota > Metazoa > Chordata > Mammalia > Rodentia > Bathyergidae > Heterocephalus > Heterocephalus glaber. Next base: position 31,723,427 of record NW_028258143.1, on the reverse strand, counting down.
TATTACTCAGCCATAAAAAATGAGACATTAGAGACATTTATAGCTAAATGGACGCTCATTGAGGTGATACTCTTAAGTGAAATAAACAGGGCATACATGTGTAAATACTGAATAGTTTCTCTAGTGTGAGAAACTGAAAGTGTAAATAAAGACTAAATGGTATAATAGATAATGTGAAATAGGAAGAAAAGGGTCAAAGGGGAAGGGGAAGTGGGAGAGGTAAGGGAATGGAAAGAAGGGAATGGAATTAATATAAGAAAATGAAAAAATGGAAACAAAGTCTTTGTAAATAGAGGGAGATGGAGGGGTTGAAGAGAGGGCAGGGGAATGGGGAAAAAGTAAGAACCACGAGAGATTATGTAAAGGCTCAAATTTCCAATTATGAATGTCATTATATTGTGTACCTGAAAATGTACCAATAAGATAAAATTTAAAAAAAATGATTACTACAGTTTGAGAAGTAGCTAGAGTATTGCAGTGGAATTAGGATAAAATTAGAGGGTCACAAGGCCAGGGTTTAAACACTAGCTCTGGCATCTCCTAGCTTTGTCCCTGGAACTCCTTCATCTCAGTTCTCATATTTGCTAAATAGAGTTACCAGTATCACTCTCCCAGTGAGATAACAAAAAGACTTCCAGAACTAAAGGGCTTCAGCAAAATTTAGTTAAATCTGCATGGAGTATAAATGTTAGCAACCAAGTAGTCATTCAAACATATACTTAAAAAATTAAGCTAATTAATTCAGTCTTTTTAAATACCTTTAAAGGCAACCAACTTGAACATACTTATTGAACTTAGTTGTTTGAAATATTTACACTAGTCAATTTTGACCATTTAGCCAAAAGCAAAAAGAAAAGGCTTTAATTGATTTTTAAGAATACCATATTTAAGAAATCTCATCTCTGTTTCAGAAGATTTACTTCACTTGCACAGGAGAAACATGAGAAGTACCCCAGATTGTATTCTGTGTTTCTAAATAAATAAAAGCTCTGAAAAATCTCCTATGTGAAAATAAACCTCCTTTTTCTCTAAAAAAAAAATTCTTATCATAACCCACACTGTTTTTATGTAAGGCTAGTTGTAACTTGAGGGTCCACTGTATCTTCTATTTTAATAATATGGTCCAGTCTGTTAGAGGAAAATCTAAAGGATCATTTGAAACATAATGAATATTTTTTTCTCCAGAATCCTCATGAGGCCTTAAATCCACTTAAACAGACAACATGGAAAATTTAAGGACTTCTGGAAAGATAGTGGAATGGTGAGCAGCAGAGCAACAGCCTATCCAATATTTGGAATCCAGATGGTGTAATATAGCAATGTGAGGGAAGAGAAGGAGAAAAGAAATGGGTCTCTAGGACCCAGCAAGTATCTGAAGCAAGAATTAGAGCCCATGGTAAGAGTGAAGAGAGGCACCACAATGCAGAAGAAAGAAGTGGAAAGTGGTGCTTTCTCCTTGAGCTTTGACTCATGGTGTGGGAGAGGTGGCTCGAATTTGCAGACAGTCAGTGCCTACTGGGTACCCCAGAGGTGTCCATGGAGAAGTGCACCACTGGAATGGAGCAGTGGATGCTGTGCACTGCAGTGGCTGGTGAGTTATTCATGTTCAGACATTCCCCAAGAGAGGGCAATCGGCTGATGGCCATTTTGGAAAGGGACCAATGGGAGTCAGAACTCAGAGCAGCTGTGGGTTGGCTCCATCTAGTAGCTCCAAGTGTCAGGGTGGTGTGCAACTGAGATCAATCCAACAGGAGATCAGGGAGCTGAGTTCAAATTGGTAGGGAGCTAAGTCCAAGCTGGCAGGAGCCACTCAGAGTGCTGTGGGCTGAAAAACTTAGATCCCAGCTTCACAGCCAGAAACCAGAAGCAGCCTAAACTTCAGTGTAACTAAAGGCTCAGGTTTGCTGGGATTATTTACCACCTCTATAATCCTGCTACTGGCTTTCTGGGATCAATCAACACAGATCTGTATTCTGTCTTCACCCTCTGTCAGCAAGCAGCAGCAGAGACATGCTTTGAAGTAGATATTCATCTTTTGCTTTTGTTCGTTTCTCTACTTTTTAATTTTTTTGTTTTTCTTGATTGTTTTCTATTGTTTTTATATGAGTGAGAACATTGTTTCTAGTTTTTTATTTATTGTTTTTTACTTCTATTTCTTCTTTCTTCCTCTCTTGTCCACTTCACCAGTTCTGAAAGCTTGTGTAATCTTCCTTTGTCCTCCATCCTTGCTTCTAATCCCTTTCTCTTCTTCTATTTCTTTATTTTTCCCCCTAACTTCTTAAATTTTCTTCTTTGAGAGTAAAAATCACCATATTGAGGGGATATTTAATCTGCACAATTTTCTGGTTTGTTTTGATTTGGTTATATAACTACAAATCTTGTTCATATATTTAAAGGTGCCAAAATAATAATTACCACAATTTGTCATTTTCTAGGATGTATTTGATGATATTGCTATTATTGATTGTACTACTTTAACCAAGGTGACATAGTTATTCTAATCAGTTGTTCTTCCTTGTATGCCAGACTGAGATTGCCTAATTGTCTTAAACAATACTATAGCCCAGTGCCAAAATACCAGAGAGGGCAAATTAGCAGCAACTTCTCATCTCTGATACACTGAAGAGGTAGGATCTTGTAACAGACTCAAAACCCAAAAGCCAGTTATACCTGGAAGACATCTCTGAGAAGCAGTTATTTCCTAAGGGTTCTCAATACTAGCAATAAAGATACCTACCATCAACAATATATAAGCATCAATATAGGAATTAAACTAAAAAACCCCCAGAAAATAAGAAGACACTTAAGGAAGATGCAGCCCCAGACTTCCAGCTCACCAAAAGCAAACCCAGGGGGCTATGACATAGAACAATTCAAAAGCCACTCACCTGGGCTCCTGCAACTGGTAACAGTGGAAGTAGCAAAGCAAATGAATGAGGTTTTAGAAAATATCAAATCAGAAATAATTTCTCAGATAACTTCAGCGATGATGACCATAATGAAGAGCATGATTAGTGAATCTAGAGAAGACAGATTAAAAAATAGAAGTGCTTAGGAAAATGATGGAAACCATGAATGCTCAACATAGAAAAGAAATGTAATCCATGAAACAGATTAAACCAGATATCCAGGAGATTAAAAATTCAGATGAAAGTATACACAGCAGAATGAACCTATGTGAGGACAGAATACCAGATATACAAGACAAGTTTCTAGTTAGTGATCATAAAATGAAAGATTTCTTAAAATAGCAAGAGACCACAAAAAATTAATCCAACAGGTGCTAGAGGATGCAAAGAAGAATAACATAAAATTGATCAGAGTCAATGAAAAATCAGGAGATAGTGCAAATGACATATAAAACCTGTTCACAGAAGTAATGGCTGAAAGCTTCCCAAGCATGGAAAAAATTTGACATACAGATAAATAAAACATATAGAACTCCAATTAACCATGACCAAAAAAATAATCTACTCCAAGAAATATACTAGTCAAGATTCCAGAAATTCAACACAAGAACAGAAAATTAAAAGCTGTTAGAGAAAGAAGCAAATCACTTACAAAGGAAAGCCCATCAGAATTACAGAAGACCTTTCAACACAAACCTGTAAGTCAAGGAGAGCTTGATGTGAAGTATTTTAAGCCCTAAAAGATCTCCAACCCAGATTGATGAACCATGCAAAACTATCTTTCAAAATTCATGGAGAAATAAGATACTTCATGACCACCAAACTAGCACTCTAAAATGTTCTTCAGGACATTCTAGAAAGAGCTAATGAAGAGTACAACTCACAAACCCCAATAGAATGAATCCACCAGGCAAGGTAAGCAACAATAGGAAGGGAACCAACAATAGGAATATAATATGACAAGGATAAATCAATACATACCAGTTATAACCATCAATTTAAATGGTCTCAATTCATCAATCAAAAGAAACAGATTGACAGAATGGACTAAGAAACAATATCCAACAATATGCTGCACATAAGAAACACATTTATAAGACACATATGTGTAAATACTGAATAGTTTCTCTGGTTTGAGAAACTGAAAGTGTAAATAAGGATCAAAATGTATAACAGATAATGTGAAATAGGAAGAAAAGGGCCAAAGGGGAAGGGGAAGGGGAAGTGGGAGGGGAGGGGGAAGGAAAGAAGGGAAAAGAAAAAATATGAGAACAAGAAAAATGGAAACAAAGTCTTGTAAATAGGGAGGTATGGTGGGATTGAAGGGAGGTGAATGGGGAAAAATAGGAACCAAATTATATCACGTAAAGGAACAAATTCAAAATGATGAATGTCATCATATTGTATACCTAAAATGTACCAATAAACTTAATTTAAAAAAAAGAAATTCATAGAGTGTAAGTCAAAGGATGGAAAGCATGTGAGAGGAACCCGGAAAAAAGCAGGGGTAGCTATTCTATTTGCAGACAAAGTAGATTTCAAGCCAAGACTGATTAAGAGAGACAAAGTCACTACATTCTTGTTAAGGGATCAATCCAAGAGGAAGAGATGACAATAATAAATATATATGCACCAAATACCAGTGCACCCAACTATATAAAAAATCAAATAAACACTAATACAATTGTAATGGAGGATCTCAATTCCTCACTCTCACAAACAGACAGGTCAACCAGAAAAAAAAATCAACAAAGAAATATCAGAACTGAACCAAACTTTTGAACAAATGGACTTAGTAGATGTCTACAGAGTGTTTCACTCCCACAACATCGAATATACATTCTTCTCAGCTGCACATGGGCCACTATCCAAAATAGACCACACACTAGCACATAGAATATGTTTAAGCAAATCCAAAGGAATTGAAATTATCTCATGCATATTATCAGATGATAGTGCAATGAAATTGAAAATCAGTGACAAAGAAAACCACAAAAACTTCATAAACAATGGAAATTAAATAACACCCACCTGAAAACCAATGAGTCACAGATGAAATTAAAGAAGTAATCCATCAGTTTCTACAATTAAATGATATCAATACAACATACCAAAACTTATAAATGCAATAAAAACAGCCATATGAGAGAAATTTATAGCAGTAAATTCTCACATCAGGAAAACAGAACAAGTTCACATAAATATCCTAATGTTTAATCTCAAGATTCTAGAAAAAGAAGTCAAACCCAAACCTCATAAGTAGAAGGAAATCATAAAGATTATAACAGAAAGTAATGCAATTGAGACTAAGAAAACAATACAAAGAATCAATGAATTAAAGATTTGGTTCTTTGAAAGATTAAATAAAATTGACAAACTCTTAGCTAACCTTATCAAAAAAGGAAAGAAAAGACCCAGAGCCATGCAATTAAGAATAAAAAGGATGAAGTCAGAATGAATCCTGCTGAAATCCAGAAGATCATTAACACCTACTGACTTTGTGTGAATTTGTTTCACCAAGACTGAAAAACACACTGAGGGCTCACTGAGAAAGTGAAATTTGAGTAAATTTCAATGAAGGAAACATACAAGCCATATGGAGGCAAAGAGGCTGCAGCAAAGTTTCCTGGTGTGCTGGGAGATGAGAGACTGAAGACAGGGTTGAGTCCTGATAGCATTTGGGGCAGGTCTGCTGAGGACATAACTGACATATAATAAACTGAACTGAGTAAAGCACATGATTTGACTTGACTTGGTCTATGCATGAATCAGGGTAACTGCAATCAACAAAGTGAATGTACCGGATACCTCAAGTGTCCCTGTGTTTCATAACCTTTCTGCCTCTAGGTGCAACACTTTCTCTAGGCCAACACTCATCTTCTTCCTGTCACTATTGATTGTTTTGTATTTTCTATAGTTTTATAGATAAGGAATATTGTTATATGTGCTCTGGTTGTGTCTGACTTCTTTAACTCAGAATTATTATGAGATTTACCCAAGTTGTTGTACCATTATTTATTCCTTTTTATTTCCAAGTGATATTTCACCACATGGATGCATCTCAATTCGTTTATCACTTACCTGTTCATGTGCATTTGGGGTGTTTCCACATTTTGGTGATTATGAATAAATATATGTAAAAATCTAAGGATGTGGTAACTGGATCATGTAGTAGGCATGTGGTTAACTATTTAAGTACTTAACAGTTTACCCTGAGCATCACTTGGGCAGCACCATCTTTTAAGTACTATCTCAAGTATCACTCGGGAAGATGACATTTCAACATCTTGTTTTGAATACATTTGATAAAATTGGTGCTTTTATATTTCCTGTTACGAAAGTTAACAAAAATATGCAAGTTTTGGTTATCCTGCATTTAAATAATTGGACAGGTAAGTGGTTAAGAAAATGCAAAACTTTTTCCAAAGTGGTTGAAGACTCATGAGGGTTCTAGTTGCTCCACATGTTTTTGAAAATTAAAAAATTTATTCATGGCAAAAAATATGTAACAAATTCTGTTGGTATAGCTTTAAGTACATTTACTTTGTTGTGTATCCATTAGCACTATCCATCTCCACAACTTTTTCATACTCAGAAGAAAGTTAAACTCTATACCTAGTAAAATGAAATTCTCCATTCAGCCATCCTCTAGTCTCTAGGCAACCACAAATTCTGCTTTCTGTTTTTAAGAATTTCTTGTAAGTGAAATGATACAAACTTTTTTGTGATGAACTTATTTAAGAATAATGCCCTCAGGAGCCATCTAAGCTGTCACATGAGTCAGTTTTTCTCTTTTTAAAGGCTGAAAAATATTCCATTGCATATGTATGAAAATAAACACACACACACACACACACACACACACCACATTTTGCTTATCTATGCATCTGTCTGTAGACGCTTAAGTTGTTTCCACTTTTTGGATACTGTGAATAATGCTATTATGAACACAAGTATATAAGTTTATGTTCCAGACTGTTACCATCCTGCTGGTAGGTTCTTCTCTCAACCTAGAAAGAATTACAAGAGGGATGGTCAAAAGAAGACTGAGAAAAAATATGTATTGTAGAGCAAAAGCAGGAGGCAGCATTTATTGTAAAGTAAAAGCAAAAAGGCCTGGGGTTGTTGAACCCAGGAGGGGAACTGAACTGATTGCCACTGAAACTCTTTGTCTAGGGGTTTTTATACACAAAAATGACTATATCTGAGCCAAGCTGATGTCAACCTTTGGGGTTACAAGCAGGAAAGTTTGACTTAGAAATGGGCCTACTGGAGCTCAGTGTATATAACGAGTGTACTTTTGCAAGCACTTTTCTAAAACTAGCAGAATAAGGACATTCTTTAGAGAGGTATGAATATCTTATTTGTGAGCAAGAAAATCCCATCAATCTAATGAGATTTTTGTGTGTTGCCTCTGGAGCCCTGGCCCTGGCCTTCTTGTCCTTCATTGAGCCATCCTGATGCCCTCTGTGGCTCGGCTCTTTCCCTGGGTGGCTATCCCTTCTGTGGGTCTTCCTTTGCCAGAACCCCACACTTCCTCCCCTCCTGGGCCAGTGGCACGCTGAGAAATCCCCTCACATTCCCACAGAGCCCTGGTCATTCCAGTATAGACATTCCTCTTTTAATGTCTGAATTCCATTCCTGTGACTAGGTCATTAAATGAATTGGTTGCTGAATGAGGAATTGTACATAGTATACACATAACAATATTCACAACAAAGAAGTGGTAAAAGGAAGCTCCATCTTGATGACTTTGCTTTTATTTGCATAACTCTCACATGCAATACTGTAATGTATAACAGAACGTAAAACTAAAGTACTGTATTGTACAGCACAATCAGCCAAAATTACAGTACTGTACTGTAGAGGAAGCCACCATAAGGCCACACTATCCCTCATCTTCCTGCACTGTAAAGTCCCAGTGCGAGTTGTAAGTCCAAGTGGTGGGTTGTAAGTCCAAACAGCACTAAACAGGAAGGTCATTAAAGAGGGAATATCTGTGTAACGATGTTTTAGCAAAACTGATTGTTTAGATTTCTGCTGGGCACCTCTTGTTAGATTAGGAAAATGATACCCAAACCTTACAAAATAAAACCTAAACCAACCATGCCTGTGGAGGGCTCATGGTTCATGCTCCCCAGGCCTCTTGCTGCTTTGCAGGCTGCTTTAAATTTTTTTGGCAATACATATAAAAGTGGACTTGCCAGATTGTATGGTGTGGGAACCAGCCTATGAACTTGAACCTGACCAAGGGCTGATGAGGATGAAAAGTAAAGTGACACAGAATCAGGTTAAAATATAGAGGGCCAGGGATTTTTTATCTCTCTTCAACATAGAGCCCCAGGTGACTGGTGCACCTCAGCTTTATTCACTCAGACACTGGCATGAGCAAGTAGGGTTCCACAGGACTCATCTGTCTCCTCCCTCCACGGTACTTGTCTGGGTGAACAACAGGGTCTCAGGTGTTTTTTCTTTTCCCTGCAGCATGTCAGCATGGTTGCACACTGCCTTTCTTCTTCCTCTTTTTTAAAAATTAACTTTATTGGTACATTTTAGATACACAATATAATGACATTCATCATTCGAGATTTGTACCTTTACATGATGTATGTATCTTGGTTCTTTTTTTCCCCCTTCCCCTGCCCTCCCTTCAACCCTCCCACCCCTCCCTATTTACAAAGACTTTGTTTCCATTTTTTTCCTTTTCTCATATCAATTCCATTCCCTTCTTTCCTCTCCCTACCCCTCCCACTTTCCCTTCGCCGTACCCTTTGCACATTTCCTTCCTACTTCACATTATCTATTATACATTTTAGTCCTTATTTTCACTTTCAGTTTCTCACATCAGAGAAACTATTTGGTATTTACACATAAAGAACTAGGATTAAAGGTCCATTTGACCTAGCTATTCCCCTGCTGGGTACCTTCCCAAAAGAATTAAAAGAATCATACCACAGTGATATATGTACAACCATGTTCATAGCAGCGCAGTTTGTAATAGCTAAAGCTTGGAAACATCCGAATTGCCCATCAACTGGAAACTGGATAAAGAAAATGCGTTTTTTTTTTTTAAATAAAATGGATTACTACTCAGCCATAAAGAATGAGAAATTAGAGACATTTATAGCTAAATGGATGCACATTGAGGCGATACTCTTAAGTGAAATAAATAGGACACACATGTGTAAACGCCTTTCTTCTTATTGTTCACCAAGGTGGCCAGTTAGACTTCAGTCTTTCCATCTAGTCTCCTACAGTATGGTAATTCATATTTTAACTTTTTGAGGAAACATCAAACTACTTTCCACAGTGGCATTTTATATTTCTATCAGCAGCAGACAGTAGTTCCTATTTGTCCACATACTTATAACACTTGCTATTTATTTCTGCTTATGATAGACATTCTAATGGGTATGGAGTAGTATCTCACTGTGGTTTTGACTTATATTCCCATAATGATTAATGATGTTGAGCATCTTTTAATGGGCTTAGTGCCCATTTGTGTAACTTCTTTGGAGAAATATCTGTCAAGGTCTTTGCCCATTTTTGGATAGTTTTTTTGTTATTGTTGCTATTGAGTTCCAGGAGTTACTTGTACATTCTGGGTACTGATCATCTATGAGATGTATGACTTGTGAATATTTACTTCCATTTTATGAGTTGCCCTTTCATTTTATTGTGTTCTTTGATGCATGAAATTTTAAATTTTGATTAAATTCAGCTTATTTTTTGTTGTCGCTGATGCCTGTGCTTTTAATGTCATATCCAGGAAATCATTGTCAAATCCACTGCAATACAGCTTTTCACCTAATTCTCACCTACATTTAGGGCTTTGATCATTCTTAGCTTTTTTATATAATGTATGATAAGCATTAACTTTTATTTTTTATATAGGCATCCAGTTTTCTCAGTGCCATTTGTTGAAAAGACTACCCATTCCTCCTGAATGGTTTTGTCATCCGGTGCATTCTATACTGGAAAATAATTTAATCATATGTGTGAGGGTTTATTTCTGACATCTCTATTCTTTTCCGTTTGTCTTTTTATCTTTGTGCCCTTATGATGATATTTCAATTACTGTAAATTTGAAATCAGTTTTGAAATCAAGAAGCATAAGACTTCCAACTTTCTTCTTTCAAGATTGTTTATTCAGAGTCCCTTGAGATTCCATATTAATATTTGGATGGGTTTCCTGTTTTGTGCAAAAGAAGAACAAATGTCATTAAAGTTTTGACTGAGAGTGCTTTGAATCTATACTTGCCTTAAACAGTATTAATGTTTTAATATTATCAAGTCTGCTAATCATTGGACATAGGTGTCTTTCCACTTATTTATATCTTCAACTTCTTTCCCCAATATTTCATAACATTCAGTGAACATGTCTTTCAACCCAGTAGTTTAGTTAATTCTTAAGTATTTTATTCTTTTTATGCTATTTTGAATAAAATATTTTTCTTTTTGTGGTTTTCTTTGTGCTGAGCTACATCTTCAGCCCTTTTAAAAATGTTAATTTTGAGACAGTGTCTCACTAAGTCACTAAGTTACTCAAGTTGGGCTTGAATTTGTAATCCTCCTGCTTCAAACCTGGAACTACAGAATTGTTTCTTAATTTTTAAGATAATTTAAATTTATCACTAGTGCATAGATACATAACTGATTTTTACTTTTTATTTTGTATCCTGCAACTTTGCTTGTTATGACTAAGAAAAGCCCAGGCCCTGATGGCTTCACTGCTGAATTCTACAAGACATTTGGAGAGGAACCATTACTGCTACTGTTTAAACTCTTCAGTGAAATTGAAAAGGAAGCAAATTTCCCAAATTCATTCCTGGAAGCAAGCATCACCTTGATCTCAAAACCAGAGAAAGGCCCAACTGAAAAGGAGGACTATAGGCCAATCTCACTAATGAACATAGATGCAAAAATCATTAATAAGATACTGGCAAATAGAATGCAGAAGATCATCAAGAAGATCTCACACCCTGACCAAGTGGGATTCATCCCAGGGATGCAGGGAAGGTTCAACATATGCAAATCAATCAATGTAATACACTATATCGATAAAGCCAAGGACAAAAACCATATGATCATCTCAATAGATGCAGAAAAAGTGTTTGACAAAATCCAACATGCATTCATGATAAAAACCCTACAAATAATTGGAATAGATGGTATCTACCTCAACCTGGTTATGTATTTTTTTTTGTTTCTTAAATTCGTTACATTTGTCTGGTGTTCAGCATTTCCTTTCTGTTTATTTCATGTGTCATTTCCTCTTTTTTCTAGTTTATAAGGAGAACCCTGAAGAAATCAACTTGAGGCCTTTTTTGTTTTCTCATACAGATATTTAATACTATACATTTTTTAAGGACTGCTTTAATGGCATCCCAGAATTTAACTTTGTTTTATCAACATTTATCTCAAAATAACTTTAAATTTCTTAATTTTTTTTTACTTCTTTAACCCATCAGTTCCTGAGAAATTTGCTATCAGATTTGAAAATATTTGATGGTTTTCCTGATATCTTGCTGTTCTTAACATCATATTTATTAAATTTCCATCAGAGAACATGTTTTATATGACTTGAATCCTTCTAAGTTTTTGGAGAGTTATTTATGATCCAGAATATTGTGTCTTGGTAAGTTTCTCCATGTATATTTGTGAAGAACATGTATTCTGACCTGGTTGAACATCATGTCCTTTAATTGTCAATTAACTCGAGTTGCATGATAATGTTCAAATTTACTTATATATTTGCTCATTATATATTTGTTCTATCAACATGGGAGAAGGAGTTAAACTCTTTATAATCATGAATGTTTGTATTTCTTGAAGTGTTAGCAGTGTTTGTTTAATGCACTTTAAAGCTGTATTTTAAGTGCATAATTATTTAAGATTATAATATACTTTGATTAATTGACTATTTTATCACTATGAAATTACCTTCTTAAATCATCATAATATACTTCTGTATGGAATCTACCTTGTGTGATATTCAAATAGGTATTTATAATTCATTGTTGTTTTTGTTGTTGGCGTCTTTGGGGTCAGCATGGCATATTATTTCCCATTCTTTTACCTTTTACAAATTAATTTTATTGGTGCAATTTAAATATACATTCATCAAAGGGAATTTGTACCTGGAATGCTATATCTTGATTCCTCTTTTTCTCCCAATCCTTTCCCTTCCCTTCAATCCCCCCTTTCCTCCTTATTTACAAAAGTTTTGTTTCCATTTTTCCTATTCTCATTTTTTTCTTTTCCTTTCCTTCTTTTCCCCTTCCTCCTTCCCTGTTTCCCTTTCCTTTTGAATAATTTCTTCCTATTTCACATTATCTATTATCTACTATACATTTTGGTACTAATTTACCCTTTCAGTTTCTTACACCAGAGAGACAATATGGTACTTACACACATGTGTCTGATTTATTTCACTTAAGAATATAGTCTCAAGGTGCACCCATTTACGTAGAAATGTCTCAAGTTTATCCCTCTTTATGGTTAAGTAGTACACCATTGTGTAATAAAACCACATCTTTTTTAACCATTCATTGGTTGGTGGGCATTTGGGTTGTTTCCAAGATTTAGCTATTACAAATTGTGTTGCTATAAACATAGGAACATATATGCTGTTGTAGTATGATGCTTTTAATTCTTTTGGGAAGATACCCAGAAGAGGAATAACTGGATCAAATGGGACCTCTAATCCTAATTTTTTGAGGAAACTCCACACTGATTTCCACAATAATTGCACCAGTCTACACTCCCACCAATGGAGAAGCGTTCCTTTTTCCCCACAGCCTCTCCTGCATTTGTTGTTGGTCGATTTCTTGAAATTAGCTATACTTTCAGGGGTGAAATGGAATCTCAGCACTGTTTTAATTTGCATGTCTTGCATGACCAGTGATAGTCAACATTTTAAAAATATATTTATTTGCCATTTCTACTTCTTCATCTGAGAAATGTCTATTCATTTCATATGCCCATTTTTGGATTAGGCCTTTAAATTTGGGGGGGTCTAATTTTTTTGAATTCTTTATATGTTCTAGATAGTAGTCCTTTGTTGGGTGAATAGTTGGTGAAAAATTTTTTCCCATGCTGTGGGTTGTCTCTTCACTCTGTTGGTGGTTTCTCTTGCTGTGCAAAAGCTTTTTAATAAGATGAAGTCCCAGTTGTTGATTCTTTTTAGTATTTCTCATGTGGTCTGGGTTTTGGTCATGAAGTCTTTGCTTACTTTTATGTCCTTAAGCTTACCTATTCTCTCTTCCAGCAGATTTAGTGTTTTTGTTTTAATATTTAGATCTTTGATCCATTTTGATTTTAGGTTAGAGTATGGTGAAAGATATGGATCTAGTTTCAAAGACACTACAGCCAGCCCAAACACTATTATATTACTCTTTCAAGTATTTCTTCCCAGCCCTGATGTAGTCCCTTTATATGCAAATTCTAATCAGCAGTCTGCCGAATACTCATGAAGACCCTTAGTAGATCTCGGGAACTCTAGAAACTCCTCTCTTTGGAACACTGTTATGTAAATTCTAGCTGCTATTGTCCCCTTGTCCACTTAAGGAGACCAGAATGGACTGTCTGGGTGTCTGGGTTCTTTTTTGTGTGTGTGGCTCAGCTGGAAACTTGAGCAGCAGGTTGGAGGATTTGTGGAAATTATCTAGTTTGTTCTCTTGTCTCAGAAATGGGGATCCTGCATTTTCTGATGATCTGAGTTCTAAAATCAGTATGTAACACATTTTGCCTGATTGTTGTTATTGTAATACATTTTGCCTTATTGTTGTGATTGTTTCCAGAGTGGTATGGAGAGGTCAAGCATCTCCCTATCACTCTATCTTGGGTAGAAATAAAAGTCACCCTTAGTATTCCTGACAACATTCTTAGTTTATAAGGATGTTGTTCTCACCATGTTTTCTTCTGTGCCAATAAGTTAGCTTAAAGATACCTATTAGCAAGCCACTCATTCCCTGGGCTCTGCAAGGCAGGTATTAGCCAGCTCTAAAGAACATGAACTTTATGATGCTGACTGAATTACTTTACCTTTATGAGTTCCATGATGATGATGGTGATGAGTTCCACAAAATTGTTGAGAGGACTAAATGAGCTAATAAAAGTGGAGCATTTAGCTTATCACTTGGCATATTCTTCACTATGAGGAAACCAAGGCTTAGGTTTAGTAACTTGTCAAAGGTCACACAGTTATGAACTCTAAGAACTTGGACAGGAGCCCAGTACTGTCTCATTTAGTGGGTAATAAAGGCTTCCTAGGGGAAGAAAAGTCACTTAGTTGGCCCCTGTGGCCACCTAGGAAGCTGAAGATGAATCTTAGAAGTAGCGGGGGAATTGGCAGGGATTTGTGGGAACATACTGGAAGGATACCTTCCAACACATATCCTCCAGAACACCAGAAATCCAGAACTTCAGAATGCCATTGGATTGTATCATCCAATAACAGGCTGATGCCACAGACCTTGGTGAATTTCATGTTGTCTTACAATATGACTTTTCAGTGGCCATTAACAGAATAAAGGCTCTATTACATCTTATAATGAGAACTTACTAACTTTATTTAATATTGGTGTTCTATTGAACTGGCCATGCTTAAAGTGTGCTCTATATTTAAAATAAAATCTATTTAGAAGCTAAAGTTTGGTAGTTTACTGATGGCTTCACAAGGGGATGATGAGGTCTGGTAATTGTGGTAAAGATTAGACATATTTTTAAAGTTTACAGGATTTAATCTGGCACATCATAGGTGCTCAGAAAATTAGGAATACTTTCTGTGCATAAATGGGCTACTCACAAGTACTTAAGACCCTTGCTGTCATATACAGTTGACTTCTAATTCTCTTATAATCCATGTAACCATTGAGTTTCACTTTATGTTGCTCTTCCTCAATGCAGGTGAACATAATGAATCTCTCTCATGGAATACATAACTTGTGAGTTTACTAAGCAATTCTGGAGTAAAAAAAGCCCTGCAATATAAAGTTTTGCAGAGAACCTGTCTCCTGGATCCTTTTCTGTGCTCTAAGGAAGGGTCTAGACAGACATCTTTGGCCTTTAGAAGCTCATCATCAGCACAGCAGAGCACACTCAGACTTCCTTGGAGAATGCTGATGTGAAAACTGCCTCCTGGCTCATCCAAGACATGTCCAGCTCTGCCCTGTGTGGCTCAGATGGATTTGGGGCCTCACTGTGTTTAGCAAATTAATCGTTCATTAAGAGGAAGGGACATTCACAGAGCTAGCCTGAACTCCTGATAAAATACCAAATGACTTTCAGTGTTTGATTTATGAGCACAGGCTCAGCTCTGCACTGGCTCATGTCAGAACAGGCTGGAACAATAAGCACACATTTATCTCTGGGCCTTGATGAATGGCAGGGGCACGTTTTACCATAAAGGCAACAAAGCTACCCTGTGGGAAGAGGACTGTCACTGAGTGCTTCAGGAAAGTTCTATTGGACTCTGAATGGACTCTGGAGGACAATGAATGGATTTAAAAGTTAGGATTTTAATTATCATACAAATTAGAAGGAAATTAATCTTTCATATTTTATGACTTGAGTTAGAGTAGAGCACTGCCAGTTAACTTTCATAGCAAATCTGTGATTAATTGAGACACAACATGAAGGTATAAAGCCCAGACTCTGGCTGGATGTTAATCTTTCCCTCTCCTCCCATGTTGCCCAAGGTTAGAAATTAGGTTAAAAGGAGATGGATGCTATAGACTTGGACACCCGCACTTACAAAGCAACTCCATGAGATGCTCATTTACCTTCTTAAATTTTCTCAATGTGGATGTCAGAATTTTCTGCCCCTGCTTTCCTCTTTCATGTATATGCCTTGTTTTATTGTCTATAGCCATCCTTTGAATTGGAGAATGCTGAGGGTGTTCTCACCAGATGTGGGGCAGTCACCTGAGATACTGATGAATGTCTTGAATTTTCACCAGTGCCCATATATTGAAGGGTTGGACACAGCTAGGGAGAGGCATGGGTGAAAGGTGGTGAAACCTTGAAGAGGCAGGGCTAATGGAAGGAAGTGGGTCACTGGGACCTTGAAGGGCATACTGGAGCCCTAGCTCCTCCTCTTCCTTTCTTTTTTTGCTGGACTCTAAGCATGAGGTGAATAAACCTCCACCATGTACTCCTGCAGTGATATGCTGCACTGCCGCAGGCCCAGAGCAATAGGGCCAAGTGGCCATGGACTGAAACCTCTGAAACTATGATCCAAATAAATCTTTCTTCTTTATAAGCTGATCTTTCCAGGTATTTTGTCACAATAACAGAAATCTGGCTAAAAAAAATAGACCCTTGTTCTTTTGTTACTACAAACACAGAGGAGTTACCAACTAGCAAGTCATAATTCCAGGTGTGGAGCTCATGGAGAAGTAGGAGGAGGGCAGTCTCTGTGTGGACATACGTAAGTCATTTGTCAAAAGTAGCCACTAATTAGAATGGTAATAAACATGTCAATTGTTAACACGTCCAACTCTGAGATACTGGGCTGCCGTAGGTCCCAACTACAGCCCAACTTCACACCCAACTTATCTCTCTCGGTCTTCTGGATTTTATTAACCTGTAACTCAGTCCCTCCAGTTGCCCAAGGAAATTTGGAGTCATCTGATAGTTCAGTCAATCCTGCAGGTTCTGTTACAAAACCATGGGCAAAAATTGAATGCCTTACCACCTCCACTTAGACTGTGCTGTTT
The DNA here is from genome assembly GCF_053883595.1 of Heterocephalus glaber. NCBI lineage: Eukaryota > Metazoa > Chordata > Mammalia > Rodentia > Bathyergidae > Heterocephalus > Heterocephalus glaber. The sequence goes on along the minus strand of NW_028258143.1, from coordinate 31,706,797 downwards.
CACCATAGGCACCCTCATCCAGGCCACTCAGGTCATGGCAGTAGGGCCTCCTGGGCCTGCTTCTTCCATCCTTGTCTGTTTTAGTTGCTTCTTGACACATCTATCAGAAGGAGCCCCCTGAAATATTAATGAATCATGTCAACACTCTGATCAGCCCTCTAGTGACTCCATCTTGCTTAGAATAAAATTCAGACAGAGCACTGCATGCCCTGAAAGAATATATAATCCAGCCCCTGTGATTTCTTGGCTTCATTTTCCACTGTTATCCCTTTTTCATGTCACCAGGCCTCATGACATTCACACTTGGTGTGACCTCTGCCAAGAATGCTTGCTTCTCTGGTAGCCACATGGCGCAGTTCCTCTGCTTCAGTCCTCTGACTTCAGTGTTCTCCCAAGTACCCCCTGTGGTGCTTTATTTTATGTATTAACTTGGCTAGGCTACAGCACTGATTCTTAGTTGAACATTATTCTAGGTCAGTGGCACCTCAGTACACAAACTCAATTCTCTACAAGATTCTGGTCACAAACCAAACTGGACAAGAACTGAATCAAATTTCCCCATAAGGTCAGCATTGAACCTAACCATTGAATTTGATTCAGTTCTCATCCAACTTGGTTTGCAACCAGAATCAGAAAGAATCAAGTTCACAAACTGAAGCAGCACTATATTTCTGTGAAGGCCCTTTTTAGAGGAGATTAATATGTAAATAGTGGCTTTTGGACAAAGCAGATTTCCCTCCATAGTAGGGGTGAACCTCATCCAATCAGTTGAGGGACTTACTAGGAAAAGACTGACTTCCTACCAGATGGAAGGAGACTGCTCTTCTTTCAGACCTGAACTGCAATATTAATCCCATGGTTAGGGATGTCTTCTTTAGCTACCTTATCTAAGGCAGGCACTCCCTCTTCTTTTGGTTCTGCTCATGGTACCCCACAGTATACAATTTTCTGATAAATGCTCAACACTTATTCAAGGTAGAGGTTGGAGGATGAGCCACACCAATTTGTAGTGCTTGGTGATTTCCATAATGAAAATACTCTCACCATGGCCAACTTTAAGCTACCACAATGAACATAAGTGCCTTACAGAATTTTTGAAACCATAACAATTGTCTTTTGCAAGCCAGTTTGAGCTGGCTTTGGCATGCCTTGTCTTTATCTCTTGCATTTTTCTCCTTAATCTCAATACTGGATATATTGAATATTTTGTTTTTATATTTTGTATATCAGCTATGATCACATTAGAATTTCTGTTTAGGAAGTGATTTTTGACTGCTCTATTCATTGCTATTCTGATGTTCACAGAAATACTTGTTACACAGTAGGTATTCAATGAGACTTTGCTGAATGAGATTATTAATGAAAGAATGACCAACTACTACTTATCACACATTAAATTTGTGGATACAGATAATAAGACAATGTCCTTGATCTTGATTTCTACCTAGTGATGAAGACAAGCTTTTTGCAACACAACGAATTAGGGTCTAAACAGACCCTAATTGCTTTTAGTAAGAGCATAGGGAAATCATCAAAATTCTTGTTGATTGATTCTTATGTAAATGAGAGTGTAATTCTATAAGTATTAGTAGTATTTTACCAAGGCTCAATGGAATACTCATGTTCTAATACCCTTCCTCTTCATCAAATTCTAGATATATGTATTAGTCTGTTTTCTGCTGCTATAACAAAAAGCTTGAGGCTGGATACTTTAAAAGAAAACAGGTTTCTTTAGCTCACAGTTTTGAGGCTGGTCATCCAATATGGGGCAACCCATCTCTTTAGCCTTTGCTGAGGGCTGCTGCCTGTGTCACAACATGGTGAGAAGTGGGAAAGGAAACAACTGTGTGTAGAAGAGATCACATGGCAAGACAAGAAGCAGAGAGATTCAGGTGCTAGACATTTTCTTTTTGTAAAAACTTGCTCTTTTGGAGAGCTAACCCGAAGTCTAAGGGAACTGCACTAATCTATTCCAAGGGTGGGATCACCTGATATGGTCATCACCCAGTACAGCCTGCCACTCACAGGTCTCACCACCTCAGGAATGCCACATGGAGGATCAGGATTGTGGCACATGGACCTGTGCAACACACAAACCATAGCAACAAAAGTTTAGATCCCAAAAGTGCTTTAGAAACTCATTCAGCGACCCCATTCCATGAAACACACACCTAGTACACTAGCTCAGGGCCAAGACCTGCAGTTTCCAGTTTTGTCAAGCACCCAGTCCTGAAGCCAGACCTAATAAAAAGGTCTGTAATGTTCAGGGTCATGAGTACCATTGAGGTCAGACAAGGTCATGGCTGCTTTCATGCCTTTAAAACACAGTGATCCTGTTTAATAGTAGAAATGGTCCCAGAAGAATATGTGTTTCTTTAGTTCTGAAAAAGAGTGAGGTGGGGCTGAGGAGAGGGTGGTGGCTTTTCTTTCCTCTGTGGATCATTAGTGAATGAATGTTCAATTTGTCCCAGTGACAAATGTGTTTTAAAACATGGGAGGATGAAGGAAGTGAACTTGTATTGACAATGCCAAGTTATTCTGCTGGATTCTGTACACATGTATATTGATCAATAGCTTTTTGAACTAAATTCCTGAATTCCTCTAATAGGCGCTTACAGCCTATGTGGTAACTTTCATCAGAACCTGGCAATTGCTTGGATGAGTTTCCCAGGCTCACTCAGTGTTCTGCAGGGACTGGGTACCTTCACTACCCTTCACAGGCATTTTCTACTGTTCCCATACTGCCAGTGCCTTGGAGGCCGACAAGGATGGACTAAAGAGACTCTTCCTTGTTAGAATTCTGCTTGTGTTGTGCTGGATGCCCCAGCAGATGAGTGAGAGGGAGGAGAAGTCAGGACATCAATGCTGCCAGCCCCTTCTGCAGGCCTGTGGCATCTTTGCACCACACTTCAGAGCTGTTGCAGGAGGCCCCACGATGTATGTGGGGAGCATCTGACTGCTGGAAGCTTTCTTGGAAAGTTGGCTGGGGTTCTTGAAGACAGAAATGGACAGTAGTGTGTCTGCTCTTTCTCAGTCTTGAGGGCATCATAGGTGGGGACAAACTCAGAGCAGGGATGCAGAAGAGCACAACTGAGGCTCCCAAGCAGACTTGGGTTATTCTTTCCCAGGGTGAAAATATGTGTGAAATTGCAACTACACGGGTCTTTTTCCTGTTTCACATTGTTTTGCCTTTTTCCTACTGTGCTTTCCTAAGAAGACAGTTTTCTCTACATTTCCTTAGAGTGAGAGGGATCAGGGTACAAGTAAAGATTTGTTTTGAAACTGTCATTAGGTAAGGGGAGTCAGACTGAATTGTCAACTCTAAACTTCTCAGCTTGGGTAGGTCCTGAGCCTCTGGATCTAAGCCCAAGTACTGGGTTCTGATAAAGTGCTGTAGGACTTCACGACTCTGTGTTTGGTTAAAGACTTAATTTAGTGGGCTGGGGGGTGGCTGGAACTTAGTGGTAGAATGTGCACTTAGCACACACAAGATCCGGTGCTTAATCCCCAGCACCACACACACACACGCACACACACACACGCACACACACACACACACACACACTGTGTGTGTGTGTATATATATATATATATGTAAATGTCTAAATAAATTTTTAAAAATAAATTTAAAAGATGACCTTAGAGTTTTCCCCATCTTCAACTTTGCATGCTTTTTATGTAATGTTTGAAAATATGTACTTACCATTTAAAGTTGTTTACTAGCAAGAAGATATATTCAAGTGTTTTGGTCTCATCACTGGGCATTGGAAGCCTACAGGATGATTGTTAAATGTTTCCAATTATTTCAAAAGGAGATGGTAAACAATTTTTTTAAAAAAAATTCTTTTATTGGTACCTTTTACGTGTACAATACATTTACATTTCTCATTGGGAACTTGTATCTTTACATGATGTATCTTGGTTCTTATTTTTCCCCATTCCCTGTGCGCCCTTCACCCCCTTCCCTATTTACAAAGACTTTGTTTCCATTTTTTCCATTTCTCATAATTTTGCCTTTCCCTTTTTTCCTTTCCTCTACCCCTCCCACTTACCCTACCCCTTTGGACCTTTTCTTCCTATTTTACATTATCGATTATTCATTCTAATCATTGGTACATTTTAGGTATACAATATAATGACATTCATCATTGGAAATTGGCACCTTTATATAATCTCTCTTGGTTCTTATTTTTCCCCCTTCCACAGCCCTCCTCTCCACTGCTCCATCCCTCCATCCCTCCTTATTTGTAAAGACTTCATTTGCATTTTTCCATTTTGTCATATTAATTCCATTCCCTTCTTTCCTTTCCCTTACCCCTCCTACTTACCCTTCCCCTTTGCTCCTTTTCTTCCTATTTCACATTATCTATTATAACTTTTAGTCCTTAATTACACTTTCAGTTTCTCACACCAGAGAAACTATTCAGTATTTATACATGTCTGTCCTATTTATTTCACTTAAGCGTATCGTCTCAAGGTGCATTCATTTAGCTATAAATGTCTCTAATGTCTCATTTTTTATGGCTGGGTAGTACTCCCTTTTATAAAAAAACACACATTTTCTTTATCCAGTCTCCAGTTGATGGGCATTTGGGCTGTTTCCAAGTTTTAGCTATTAAAAATTGTGCTGCTATGAACGTGGGTGCACATATATCACTGTGGTATGATTCTTTTAATTCTTTGGGGAAGATCCCCAGCAGTGGAATAGCGGGGTCAAATGGAACTTCCAGTCCTAGTTCTTTGAGGTATCTCCATACTTATTTCCACAGTGCTTGCACCAGTCTACACTCCCACCAGCAGTGGAGCAGGGTTCCTCTTTCCCCACAGCCCCGCCAGCATTTGCTATTGGTTGATTTCATGATAGCAGCCATTCTTTTTTTTTTTTTTTTTGGTATTAAATTCTTTTATTGGTACATTGTAGGTATGCAACACAATTACATCTCTCATTGGGAATTGTACTTTTGTATAATGCATCTTGGTTCTTACTTTTTCCCCATTCCTAGCCCTCCCTTCACGCCCTCCACCCTTCCCTATTTACAAAGACTTTATTTCCATTTTTTCCATTTCTCATCATTTTTTCCTTTCCCTTCTTTCCTTTCCCCTGCCCCTCCCACTACCCCTATCCCTTTGGACCTTTTCTTCCTATTTTGCATTATCGATTATTCATTCTAATAATTGGTACAATTTAGGTATACAATATAAGTGAGGTGGAATCTCATTGTTGTTTTCATTTGTATCTCTCAAATGACCAGCGATGTTGAACATTTTTTCATATATTTATTTGCTATTACTACTTCTTTGTCTGAGAAACGTCTGTTCATTTCAGATGCCCATTTTTCAGATTGGGTCTTTAAATTTGGGAGGTCTGATTTTTTAAGTTCTTTATAGATTGGAGACAGTAGGCCTTTGTCTGAGGAATAGCAGGTAAAGATTTTTTCCCACATTGTGGGTTGTCTCTTCACACTACTGGTAGTTTCTCTGGCTGTGCAGAAGCTTTTTAATAAGAAGAGATCCCATTTGTTGATTGTTTGTGCTAGTTCACGGGCAACTGAGGTTTTGTTCATAACATCTTTTCCTATACCATGTCTTCAAGTGTTCTACCTAACCTCTGTTCCAGCTGACTCAGCGTTTCTATTTTAATATTTAGATCTTTAATCCATTTCTATTTTAGTTTAGTGCATGACAAGAGATATAGGTCTAGTTTTAATCTTTGGCAAATTGAAATCCAATTTTTCCAGCATCACTTGTTAAAGAGGCTATCTTTCCTCCATTGAGGGTGTTTGGCTCCTTTATGGAAGATAAGATGGCTGAGTATGTCTGGAGTTGTTTCTTCATCTTCTAATCTGTTCCAATGGTCCTCAGGTCTGTCTCTTTGCAAGTACCATGCTGTTTTTATCACAGTAGCTTTGTAGTATAGTTGCAGGTTGGGGATTGTGATACCCTCTGCCATGTCTGTGTTACCTGGAATGGCTTTTGCTATTCTGGGTCTCTTCTTGCTCCAAATGAATTTTTGGATTGTTTTCTCAAGGTCTGTGAAGCATGCTGCTGGGATCTCAATTGGGATTGCATTGAATCTATATAGCAGTTTTGAAAGTATGGCCATTTTCACTATATTGATCCTTCCTATTCAGGAGCACCTAATGTCTTTCCATTTTCTAATATCATCTTCGATCTCTCTTTTCAGAGTGCCATAGTTTTCAGAGAAGAGGTCTTTGATTTCTTTCATTAGGATGATTCCTGGGTATTTCAGGTTTTTGGATACTACTATGAAAGGAATCATTTGCCCTCTTTCTCTCTCAGTGAGTCTGTTGTTCATGTAGAGGAAAGCTATTGGTTTTGGTGTGTTGGCCTTGTATCCAGCTACTTTACTGAATTTGGCTATTAAGTCTAGAAGACTTTTGGTAGAGTTCTTGGGGTCTTCTATATAGAGTATCATGTCATCTGGAAATAATGACAATTTGACTTCTTCATTTCCTATCTTTATTCCTTTCTCTTGTCTAATTGCTGTGGCTAATGTTTCCAAGGCTATACTGAACAGGAGTGGTGATAGTGGACATTCTTGTCTTGTTTCTGATTTTAGTGTGAAGGATTTCAGTTTTTGACCATTTAGTATGATACTGGCTGTTGGTTTTTCATAGATGGCTTTTATCAGATTGAGGTAGAGACCATCTATTCCAATCTTTTCTAGGGTTTTTATCATAAAAGCATGCTGGATTTTGTCAAATGCTTTTTTCGGCATCTATTGAGATAATCATATGGTTTTTGTCCTTGGCTCTATTGATATAGTGTATTACATTGATTAAAGTGCATATGTTGAACCATCCCTGCATCCCTGGGATGAATCCCAGTTGATCAGGGTGTATGATCTTCTTGATGATCTTCTGCATTCTATTTGCCTGTATCTTATTAAGGATATTTGCATCTATGTTCATTAGTGAGATTGGCCTATAGTTCTGTTTTTCAGTTGGGTCTTTCTCTGCTTTGGGGATCAAGGTGATGCTTGCTTCCAGGAATGAATTTGGGAGTATTGCTTCCCTTTCAACTTCATTAAAGACTTTAAATAGTAGTGGCAGTAGAAGAACCAACTCTTGACTTCATTAATTTTTTGTATCGTTCTCTTAGTCTCCATTGAATTGATTTCTACTCTGATCTTTAAAATTTCCTCCCTTGTATGAGTTTTGGGTTCATCCTACTCTTCTTTTTCTAGAAGTTTGAAGTTCAGCATCAGATTGTTTAATTGGGCTTGTTCTGTTTTCCTAATATTGCACTCACTGCTATGAATTTCCCTCCTAAGACTGCTTTCATTCTGTCCCATAGATTCCAATATGTTGTATTGTCATTGTCATTTAATTGAAGGAACTGTCTGATATTTTCTTCAACTTCCTCTGTGAACTATTGGTTATTCAGAAGTGTGTTGTTCAATTTCCACATGTTCATGAAATTTTTGCAGTTTCTTTTACTATGGATCTCCAATTTCATCGCACTATGCTCTGATAATATACAGGGGATAACTTCAGTTCCTTTGCATTTACTTAAACATGTTCTATGAGCAAGCATATGGTCTATTTGGGAGAATGAGCCGTGTACAGCTGAAAAAAGTGTGTATTCTGAATTTGTGGGGTGGAACACTCTGTAAACATCTGTAAAGTTCATTTGTTCAAGAGTTCAACTGAGTTGTAGTATTTCATTACTGATTTTTTGTCTAGCTGATCTATCTATTTGTGACAGTGGGGTGTTGAGGTCCCCTACTACAATTGTATTCATGCATATATGACTTTTCATGTCCGTTAATATTTGTTTTATAGAGTTGGGTGCACTAGTGTTTGGTGCATAGATATTTATGATTGTCATCTCTTCCAGTTTGATTGTCCCCTTTACAAGGATGCAGTATCCTTCTTTATCTCTCTTAATCAGTTTTGGTTTGAAATCTACTTGTTCTGCAAAGAGGATAACTACTTCTGCTTTTTTGGGGGTTCCTGTTTCATGGAGTATTGGTTTCCACCCTTTAACTTTCAGTCTATGTATTTAATTTTGAATTAAGTGTGTTTCTTGTATGCAGCATATTGTTGCATCTTGCTTCTTGACCCATTCTGCCAGTCTATTTCTTTTGACAGGTGAATTGAGAACATTAACATTGATAGTTATAGCATACATATTGAGTTATCATTGTCATGACTTTTTCTTTTTGTTGGATTCTCCCCGTTTACATTTAATTTCTTGTCACTCCCAATGGGTTCATTCTGCTGTGCTTCCTGGGGTTGTGATCCTCTTTGTCTCTTCCTAGGATATTGTCTGAAAATTTTTGGAATGCTGGTTTGGTATTCATGAAGTTCTTAAGGTGCTCTTTGTCATGAAAATATATTATTTCTCCATCCATTTTGAAAGATAGTTTTGCAGGGTACATCAATCTGGGTTTGAGGCTCTTTTCCTTTAGGGCTTAGAATACATCACTCCAAGCCCTTCTTGCCTTGAGGGTTTGTGTTGAGAAATCTGCTGTGATTCTGATGGGCTTTCCTTTATATGTGATTTGTTTCTTTTCTCTCACTGCTTGTAGAATTTTGTTCTTCTGTTGGGTTTCTGGAATCTTAAAAATTATATGCCTATGTGTAGATTTTTTTTTATCAAGGCTATTTGGATTCCAATATGCCTCGCTTATCTGTATGTCAAGTTATTTTCCCTTGCTTGGGAAGTTTTCTGCCATTGCTTCTGTGAAGAGTTTTTTTATGTCATCTGCACTCTGTCCAGTTTCTTCATTGACTCCAGTCAGTCTTATGTTATTCTTCTTTGCATCATCTAGCAGCTGCTGGATTCATTTCTCATGGTCCCTTACAATTTTGAAGCAATTTTTCTTTTCCTGTTCACTAATTGCAATCTTATCTTCTATATCTGAAATTCTGTCCTCATATTGGCTCATTCTGCTATGTAGACTTTTCAGTGGAGTTTTTTTGGTCTCCTGGAAATCTGTTTGCCTCTGTTTTATGGATTCCATTTGTTTCCTATGTTGGAATTCTATCATGTTCCTCAGCTCTTCTCTAGATTTATTAATCATGTCTTGCACTATGAGCACAATCTCTGCTGTTATCTGAGAAATTATTTCTGATTTCATGTTTTCCAGATTCTCTTTTGTTTCCAGTTCAGAGAGTCCAGGTGACTGAGTATCAGAGTGTTCCATCTCATTTCCCTCTGGGGTTGCTGTATGTGATCTAGTAGTTTGGTTTGGAGACTTGTTTACATGTCATCTCATTTTGATGGGAGGTAGGGCGGGTGTGCTATTGGCCCCCATGGGCCTCACCTCCTCTGTGCTGGGAGCGGTGGAATGGCCACCCAGAAGTGCCTTCCTCTTGGATGGGAGTGGTGGAACATTGGCCCAGAAGTGCCTTCCTCTGGGCTGGGTGAGATGGAATGGCAGTCCAGAAACCCCTTCCTCTGGGCTGGGCATGGTGGAACTGTGGTCGGAAGTGCCTTCCTCTGGGCTAGGAGTGGTAGAATGGTAAACAACTTTTTGAATGGAAGAGGCTTAGAAGGAAGCAGACCATGAGGTGATTTCTGTAAAGGATATTCATGATTTAGCTGCTTGTTCCCCTCCTTCTCCACAGAAAGATCTTCAGAAGGTCTGTTTTTGTTGTTGTTGTTTTATTTCCATTAAGTTTATTGGCACATTTATTTATAAAATACACTTACATTCATCATTGGGATCTTGTACATTTACATGATGTATCTTGGTTCTTATTTTTCCCCTTCCCCTGCCCTCTCTTCACCCCCTCTACCTTTCCCTATTTACAAAGACTTTGTTTTCCCTTTTCTCCTTTTCTCATATTTTTTTCTTTTCCCTTCTTTCCTTTCCCCTACCCCTCCCACTTCCCCTACTCCTTTTGGCCTTTTCTTCCTATTACACAATATCAATTCTACATTTTTAAAAGTACAATATCAAAAGTTAGAGGACATTTCCACAGATTTTACAGAATTTAAAAGGATATAGAAAGCATATTACAAAAATCCTTTTTGAAATAAATTTGACAACTTCTAAGAAATACTTTGGAAGACAAATTAATGAAATTGACTCTGGAAGAAATATAAAATTTGAATAGCACCTATTAAGAAAGTATATTCCTAGCTTGAAAACTTATCTATATGACAACAACAGCCTCATATATATTTTAACTGATGAATTATGTCAAACATTTAAAGCAGAAAAAAGAAGGAACAGTTCTCCCCTCATTTTAGGAAATCAATATTGTGCTAATCCTAAAACTGGATAAAGATAATAGAAAAAAGTATGAACATAGATAGAAATTTGTTTAACAAAACAAACTATTAGAAGTCAGATCTGGCAGTATGTAGAAAGTGGTTTTGTTATAGGGATGGCAGTGTTGGTTCAACATTGGAAGATACACCCCCATAAGTCAGCATTTTAAGAGAGGAAAGGAAAAAGCCATGTGATCCTGTCAGTAGTTGCAGAAAAAGTGTTGGACTGAATTCTACAAATGTTCATGGTGGAAGCTATCAGGAGACTAGAAGTAGAACAGAACCTCCTCAACAGATAAGACATGTATTCCATACTTCCAGCAAAAATGCCTTATATGAATGGAAAAGATACAATGCTTTCTCCCTAAGGTGGGGAACAAGGGAAGATATGCATACTGTTCATCTGTCCATTAAACTTTGAAACACAGGCCCAACCCAAAATAGTCTGGTAGTAAAAAGAAACAATTAGTAAAGGATTGGCAAGGTAGAAGTAAAATCTTTATATGTAGATGAAATGATCTTCTACAGAGAAAATACTAAGAAATCTCTAGGAGCCCCTAGAACTTGTATCTGAATTTAGCAGGATTAGAAAACACAAGGTATATATAAAAAGTCAGGTCTACGTATACTTGCTATAAATGAAGAATTGGATATTGAAATTTGAAAGTTATGTAGGAGTACAAAGGACCTAGAAAAGTAAAAAGAAAAAGAAAGAAAAAAAAAACAGTGTTGGAAGACTTTAATACCTAATTTTAAGACTTCCTCTAAAGCTACAGTAATCAAGGTAGTGTTGGCATAAGGAAAGACACATAGATGAATGGAATAAAACAGAGAATCTAGAAATAGAACCACACATATATGGTCCACGAGTTTTGAAAGATTATTTAACATTAACATTTTATAGAACATAAACTCAACTCAAAAGCAGAGGAAAAGATAGTGTTTTGAGCAAATGGTACTAGAACACCTGGTATCCATATGTAAAAAGTTAACCTCAACCTTTTATTTCCATACATAAAAATAACTTGAAAGGATCTATGAATCTAAATATGAAAGACTAAAACTATAAAACTTTAAGAAGAAATTATACGGGAAAATGTTCATGAACTTAGGGTAGGAAAGAATTTCTTAGGATACACAAAACATGATGTGTAAAATTAAAAAATTGATAAATGAGATTCCATCAAAATTTAGAACTTTAAATGACATTGTTAAGAAAAGGAAAAGTAGTCCTTAAACAGACCATATTTATAATACATATATCCTAAGACCAGAATACATAAGGAACATTTTCAGCTCATTAATAGACAACCCAATTAAAAAGTAGACACAAGAAGATGATAAATAGCCAGTACAGCACAAGGAAAGGTGCACAACACTAGAATCAGAAAAATACTACTCAGTACAATAACACGATTGTATTATGCACTCATTAGGGAGATGAAGTTAGCAGTTAGACCTTTCTAATACTGCTAATGTGAATGTAAAATGATAAAACCATTTTGGAAAACAAGATAGAAAATTCTTGTATTCCTGTTAAGAACCAACAGTTCTGTTCTTAAGTTTTTACTTAAGAAGAATGAAAGCACATGTTCACAATAGATTTGTACCTACAGGTTTACTATCTCTTATCTGAAATTCTTGGGACCAGAAGTGCTTCAGATTTTGGTTTGAAATCCAGTTGATCTGCAAAGAGGACAACTACTCTTGCTTTTTTTTGGGGGGGGGGGTTCCTGTAACATGGAGTATTGTTTTCCACTCTTTAACTTTCAGTCTATGAGTTTCTTTTTGAATTGTGTTTCTTTTATGCAGCATGTTGTTGGATCTTGCTTCTTGACCCATTCTGCCAGTCTATTTCTTTTGATTGGTGAATCGAGACCATTAACATTGATGGTTATAACTGATATGTGTTGACTTATCATTGTCATGTCTTTTTCTTTTTGTTGTATTCTCCCCCTTTACATTTAATTTCTAGTCGTGCCCCAGAGATTCACTCTGCTGGGCTTCCTGGGGTTGTGATCCTCATTGTCTCTTGTTCCTAGGATATTGTCTAAAATATTTTGAAGTGCTGGTTTGGTATTCATGAAGTTCCTAAGGTACTCTTTGTCATGAAAGTATCTTATTTCTCCATCGATTTTGAATAATAGTTTTGCAGGGTACACCAATCTGGGTTTGAGGCTGTTTTCTTTTAGGGCTTGGAATATGTCACTCCAAGCTCTTCTTGCCTTGAGGGTTTGCATTGAGAAGTCTGCTGTGATTCTGATGGGCTTTCCTTTGTATGTGATTTGTTTCTTTTCTCTCACTGCTTGTAGAATTTTGTTCTTCTGTTGGGTTTCTGGAATCTTAAAAATTATATGCTTATGTGTAGATTTTTTCTGATCAAGGTTAGTTGGAGTCCTATATGCCTCACTTATCTGTATGTCAATTTGTTTTCCCCTGCTTGGGAAGTTTTCTGCCACCACTTCTGTGAAGATTTTTTTATGTCATCTGCACTCTCTACTGTTTTTTCATTGACTCTGATCAGTCTTATGTTATTCTTCTTTGGCTCTTCTAGCAGCTGCTGGATTGATTTCTCATGGTCCTTTATGATTTTGAAGCAATTTTTCTTTTCCTGGTCACTAATTGCAAATTTATCCTCTATATCTGAAATTCTGTCCTCACATTGGCTCATTCTGCTGTGTAGACTTTCAATGGAGTTTTTAATCTCCTGGAAATCTGTTTGCATCTGTTTTATGGATTCCATATATTTCCTATGTTGGGATTCCATCATGTTCCTCATTTCCCCTATATTTTTATCTGTGTCCTTTCTAGATTTATTAATCATGTCTTGCACTATGGGCACAATCTCTTCTGTTATCTGAGAAATTATTTCAGATTTCATTTTTTCCACATCCTCTTTTTTTGCCTGTTCAGGGAGTCCAGGTAGTTGAGTATCAGAGTGTTCCATCTTGTTTCTCTTTGGGGTTGGCTTGGGTGATCTGGAAGTCTGGTTTTGAGACTTGTTTAAGTGTCTTGTCATTTTGATGAGGGGGATGTTGCTGGTGGCTCACCTCCTCTGCCCTGGGGTGGTGGTGGTAAGGTGGCCCAGAAGCCTCCTCCTGGGTGCTGGGAGTGGCTCACCTCCTTTGCACTAAGGGGGTGGTACGGTGGCCCAGAAGCCCAGGAGGTCTGATTTGAGGGAGTCTAAAGGTAGAGGCACAGAGCACCTGGACAGAACAGCCTTGTCTTGCTAACGCAAATTTCTTTAGAGGTTCTGTGGATGTTTGGGTTAAAATTTTAGATATAGAACCAGGCTTGGTGGCTCATGCCTATAATCCCAGCACTAAGGAGGCTAGGCAGGAGAATCATGAATTCGAGGTCAGTGTGGGCTATATAATAATTTCAAGGCCAGCCTGACTACATAGAGAGACCTTGTCTAAAAAAAAAGTCAGGTATCGATTAAAAAAGCAATCGGTTAACATTTTCATCTATAAATTAGAAAATGTTTTTAAAAAACCTCTTTCTATTGTGATGAGACAAGCACTTTTCTTTAGTAGCCTGGAGTGGAACACACTTGGAAAGGATTTGACAACATGAGTACATCCTTGAAGATAATTATACCTTTTGGCCTATAATTTAAATTGTAAAAAATTATCCTAAGTAAAACCTAAAATGCAGAAAAAGACACGGTGCATAAAGATTCATTTATACAATAAATATTTATTGAGGGCTTACTATGTATCAGGTATTTTTCTGTGTGCTAGGAATTTAGAAGTGAATAAAAAACAAAACCTTGCCTATAAGTGTTACTTTAAGTTTGAGACAGAGGTCAGTCAATAAATAAAGAGTTAGGCACATTACACATTATTAAAAATCTCCTTGAAATAGTCCTTTTCTGACCAAAAATGAATTAATCCCACTAGAGATTACCCACTGGAAAATTTTTTTCACAATGGTTCCAAAAAGATATGTTGGGCAAAATCAACTATGTGAGGACTCTGAAAAGTGAAGGATAGCAGTTAGTTTGGGGAGGAAAGCCAACACCCCTGACATGAAGGCCCCTGACATGAAGATCAATGTAGCAGCTGTGAGTCCTTGAGACTTTCCTCCTTTTGAAAAATCTCTGTTTTGACCCAAGGACAGGCCAAAGCAAAAGCTCCAAAGCAGGTTATCATGCAGAAAGATTTAGAGGACAAAGAGCTCCCCACCTCCATGAGTGTGTGGGTACAGAGAATTGGATTTTTCTCCTTATCTTACCCACATTCCTATACCTGTTCAGGTGCCAACCCCATTGAATGATGCATATGCTATATTGGAGTCCTTTGAGCACTTAAGTATCAAGAAGAGTGTTGAGAAAGAGTGTCTCATAAAGTGTGTGTGTAATCCCTGGTATACTTCTTTCTGTCTGTCCACTCTGTTCAGAACAACACAGGAGGTTAAAGCTCTGAGAAAGTGGAATCCTTGTGGTCAGAAGAACCATGAAAGGAATGCCTGGAGAGGTAGATATCATAAGGAAGTCACTGCAAGAGGAGATTTTTTTTGAATTCTCAGTCTACGTAAGGAGCACTGTTATGGTGAATCTGTGCAGAACATGCCCAGGTAAGCTCAGCACTGTCTCCGAGAGCTGGTGTCTCATAAAAACCATAGCCCTGGTTGTAGTCTGAATCTGGAGTGAAGTGTGGTCCAAACAGCAGCAAAGATGTGAAAACTGAACCAGCGCATGGACTGCCACTTTACCCCAGAAATAACGCAGAACTGAATGTCCAAAGTGGCTGATCACTTGCTAAAACAAACAGAAAATCAGCATTGATTAGAGAATTTAGTGTGACCTAGAATTGCACAACATAATATTTAAAATATTCAGAAAATATGACTGGTTCTCAAGGGAAAATACATCCAACTGAGGCCACCTTCAACATGATCCAGACAAAATATAGAGCAAATATTGTACCAGTGGACCATGAGGTAAAGACAAGTATTTATGAGACAAATGCAAATATAGGAATTCTCACCTGTAAGAATATCAAAAGGTGAAACACTGATGTATTTGAAATCTCTAAAGGAGATGAGAGAGTATGCAGTACTAAAACATGTTGATGACATAAGGTTGAAAACTTTCTGGATTTGGTGAAAAGCATAAATTTAAGAACATTAGTAAGATCCAAGCAGGCTAAGTGCAAATTATACCATTCCCATAAAAGAGTGAGATAGGAGCTCTACTGCTGTCATATACAAAAGTTAACTCGAACTACATCATAGATATAAATGTAAGAGTTAAAACCATAAAAGGCTTAATAGAAAACATAGGCATAAATCTCTGTAACCTTAAATTATATGGTGTTACATTTTAGATGTAACAAAAAATATACAAATACCAAATAAAAATAGATAAATGCTGTATCATCAACATTTTTAAACATTGTGCTTCAGAGGACATCATCAAGAATGAACAGAATGGAAAATATTTTCAGGTTATATATCTTATAAATGACTTGAATTAAGAAAATAAAATTCAAAAATAAATGCAGACCAATTATTAAAAATGGCTAGATGATCTGATAGACAATTCTACAAAATAAGATATTTAAATGACCAACAAGCACATAAAAAGATGCTTAAAACTATTAGCCATCAGGGAAATGCAAATAAAAAGCAAAATGAGATACCACTTCATATCCATTAGGAAGGCTATAATCAAAATGAAAGAGAATTAACAAGAATTAGATATGGAGAAATTAGAATTTTTGTACACTGCTACTGCGGGGGCAGCTGCTTTGAAAAATAGTCTTATAGTTCCTCAAACTATTGATTATGAAGTTTCCATATAATACAGCAATGTCACTCTTTAATATATGATCCAAGGCAAATGAAAACATCTGTGCATATAGACCATGCAGCTGCAAACAAGCCTGCAAAATATGTTCTTAGCAGCATTACTCATAATACCCATAGAGTGGAAACAACTCAAATGTTCAAGATTTAATGAATGGATAAATGGCATGTGGTATATGTATACAGTGGAATTTTACTTGACAACTAAAAAACGTGAGGTACTGAACAAACCATAATGTGGATGTATCTTGAAAACATTGTGCTAAGAAAAGCAGTCATGGAGGACCACATATTGTGTGGTTCCATTTAGATGAACTATCCAGGATGGCAAATCTAAGGAAACAGAAGTAGATTAGTGGTTGCCAACAGCTGGAGAGGAAAGAGAATTTGAGGGGAGGTGGTAACAGTGGAGAGTGGAGTTTCCCTTTGGGGTGTGGAGCTATTGTACAATTGACTGTGATGATGGTTGCACAACTGTGAATATACTAAAACCCACTGAATTATATTAAGGGCGTGAATTGTATGGTGTATGAATTATATCTCATTAAAACCATAAAAAAGAAATACTATTCCTTGACATGTTATCATCAAACTGCTAAAAAAGTCAAAGATCTTTAATGTATTCAGAAAAATATCCCTGAATAATACTGCAGGAGAACAACTATTTTTATGTATGGAAATTTCTCATCAGAAACCATGGAAGCAGAAGGCAGTGGAACAGTATACTCAAAGCCCCAAAAGAATAAAATTATTAACCAAGAAGTCCACGTCCAGTGAAATTACCCTTCAGAAATGAAGGCAAAATGAAAACATTCTTAGGTGAAAGAAAACTAAAAATTGATCCCTGGCAGACCCACGGTAAACTTGGTGCTGAAGGAGTTTCTTCAGCAAAATGAGAGATCATACTGGGGGAAAGTTGGAGCCCCAAGAATGAGGCAGGGCAGAAATGGCGAAGATCTGAGCAAGTTTAACAAACAGTATTTCTTTTCATTAAGTTCTTTAAAATATGCAAGTCTGTTGAAGAACCGTAACATTAGAGAGCTTCAGTACTTCTCTTACACTGAGGAGAATGGGCAGAACAGGCTCATATGTCTTATTTGAAGTGATAAAATGTTAGTAGATTGTGAAACGTTTCATATGTATATTATAGTCCCTAGAAAAATATTCTAAAAAAGTACTAGGGTATATATCCCCCTAAACCATGCTAAAGGTTGTCCTGGAAGGAGGACAAAGTGGGGTTCCACTGAGGTAATCACTAGGTAGACTTTCTATCTTTTTCTTCCATATTCTAGTCCTACATCCTTTCAAAATTATCCTGATCATAACTCACTTATTTATTGAGACATTAATGAGTTGAGACTTCTAGAGCTAAAATTGGCTCTGAACTGAGATTGCAAGAAAGAAAAGATGGGGGCCATGAGGGTGGGAATGCTAGCTCCACTTAAATCTCTGATTCCTCAAGGGGAGCTGAGGAAAAGTCTGCTCCTTGGAAGAAGACTTGGTTATCTCAGACTTGTGCAAAGTACAGAAGAAAAAAAAGTGAATAAAAAAAATCTTCCACTGAGAATTCTTAGCTCATGGTTATGTGTAATTAGGTCCAGACTTCAGAGGAGATCTATGCCTTAGAAACCTCAAGCTAAGAATTTAAAGTAACCTGGGCTGGTGGTACCCTGAGTACTGTCAGAATCAAAATGAAAACCTCTCTGAAGGAGTGCTCTTTAAGCATCTCCCTCAAGGGTTGTCAGGTGAAGTTCTAAGGAACTTGAATTCATGATTAAAAAAAAATCATTAAACATGTGGGAGAGTCAGCAGAAACAAATCTTTGCAGATCACACACAAACCCTTTCCAGACACAAAACATAAATTAAGGCTGTTACATGTTTCAGGACATAAAATAAGTGGTTGCAAGTGTGAGGAGAAATATGGCAGTCAAAACTGACCAATCAAATACATGGAGATGCAAATAAATAATAATTAAAATTTAACATTTATTAATGTACACCACTCCTTTGACCCTGGGTATAGTGTCTTGCATTGGAAGCATAAAGTAGAGAAAGGGAAAAGTAGTATCTATAAGTTGGAGAAATCCAGTAGGCACCATCTTAGTAAAGTGATGAAGGTTAACATCACCAGAGACATTGCACACCCCTGGAAGGACATCATGAAAAGATATTTCACCTTGGTAGATGCCCTTTCCCAGATGCATCCATAGCCCCAGTATAATCACAGAAAAAACCATTAGAAAAACTCAAGTTGGGGGACATTCTACAGTTTAGCTGGTCAGTATGTCTCCAGACTGTGAAACAGAAACAAGACCGAGAAACTTTGGGGGGCAGATTGGAGAAATATGACACTAGAGGAATATGATCGAAGTGAATGTGAGCCTACAATTACCTGTATGGAGCAAAAACCCAATTAAATTTTACTTATAAAGTTAAAATCCTTTGAAGGGGTTTGTCTACCCTGGGATTGAAAGAACATCTGGTCTATTATTGAAGCTTTACTAATTATTTATACTGTTATGTCCTGGCATAGTTTCAGCACTGTAACAGCTCTAGTTAAATATTTTGTTCCAAGCAGCATTACTCTAACTGGTTTCCATATATTAACTTATATAATGATTTTATCAATTCTATTTTATTCTGTTTTATAGATGAGAAAACTGATGCAAAAACAAGTTAAGAACCTTTGCAAATTAGTAGGACAAGATTCAAACCCCAGTCTGCCTCCAGACACTGCACACCCTGCCTTGGTTTACAGTCGCATCGGTTATGAAGCTTAATGGGGAAAAACAGTGTCAGGTCTTGTAGCTCTGCAATTAATTGTGTTTATTCAGTGGCAAGAGAGTTTGTTTCTTCTATGAAAAGATGCAAGATTTTGCTGAGTAGAAAGAGAGAGAAAAAGAAAAGAAAAGAAACACAGCAGATTACCACAGAAATTCCTATTCTTTAAGGCAATTGCTCAGGAGTCTTACAGACAAAGTACTTGAAAGTGGAGGTGTACATGAATTTATATAAACCCTTTATGCACCTGACATGGTACTTAGGACATGTGGGTTTCAGAGCACATTTGTTGTGTATGTTGATGCTGATAGTGTAAAACAGAGCCTCCTGTAGACACTTTCTGTAAAGGGCCACAGAGTAAAGATTTTAGGCTTTATGGTCTTACACGGTCTCTGGCACAATGATTCAATTTTGTTTTAGCATGAAAGTAGATGTAGACAGTATGTAATTAGATGGGCAAGGCTGCGTTCCAATAAAGCTTTACATACAAGGAAGAGAAGGGCCAGATTTGGGGCGGCAGGGCATAGTTTGCCAGTCCTGCTTTAACTTATGCTTAGCTAGTATGGGTAATCACACACACATGCACACCCCACATCTATGTGTGTGCACTTATACAGATTGCACTCTATTTGCAATCATTCCACTCAATGACTTCCTGACTTTTTAAACTTTATTTTTTATTAGTACATATTTGTTATACATATTGATTGCATTCAGCATAGGAAATTTGTACCCATATATGATATATCTTAATTCTTTTTTTCCCCATTCCACTCCCTACCTTTAGGTAAATGGATGCATACTGAGACCATCCTTTTAAGTGAAATCAATCAGACACACATGTTTCCCGACTTTTTGATGATGAGAAAGAGATGCACATTCAGTAGAAAGTATATTATGAGATTTCTATTTAGATGTTCTCCTAGTCTGGTGATATGGGGTACAACCCTCTCTCACAGTGCTGGGAAATATCAATGAGCTGCAGCTCCCAGTCAGCTGCATGATCAGGAGGAGAGACAACCAAGACCCTACAGTGTGATGTGCTGCTAAGCTGGGATGTTGGGTAGGTAAGTGTAGCAGATGTATTTTGACTATACTTACGATATGACACAATCCTACTATATAATAGGTAGGTAGCTGGAAACACAAAGGCATAGATGTAACTATTTCTTTGAGTCACTGTTAGTAACTGGTGATCTATTCAAATTCAGGGAGTCTCATGCTCTGCCTATACACAATTTCTTCATCTCTTAGTTCACCCTCTAAGGACTTCTCAGCCACTTAGAATACATGGCTGAGCATGTGGCAGCCTGCACTGCACAGATGTGTGTTACCATTTCATTCTCTAAGGGTTAACTTTCATTCTTTGCCCAAATACAAATTTGTAGACAAAAGCTCCCCCTTGGTCCATTTTAGAAAGATATCTAACCTCTTCTAAGCATTTCTGGCATGGAGGTTGATATATGGGGTCCATATGTCCTGCTAAAACTTCATACACTGAACCACTGTCTGCAGTGAGATAGTATTAGGTGGAGCCTTTGAAGATGATCAGGTGTAAATTAGACTATGAGAGTAGAGCTCCCATGGTGGGAGTGGTGCCTTCTGGGAAGAGTAGGAGATGCATCTATGTAGGCACATGCTGAGGACATGAGGACAGCCACAGCACACTGAACACAACCTAGGAGTGGGCCCTTGGCAGACACTAAACCTGCTGGCACCAGGACTGTGAGAAATAAATATGTATTTT
Organism: Heterocephalus glaber; assembly: GCF_053883595.1. Classification (NCBI taxonomy): domain Eukaryota; kingdom Metazoa; phylum Chordata; class Mammalia; order Rodentia; family Bathyergidae; genus Heterocephalus; species Heterocephalus glaber. The sequence goes on along the minus strand of NW_028258143.1, from coordinate 31,686,211 downwards.
TTTAAGTCACCCAGTCTGGGGTTATTGTAGTAGCAGCTAGAGCTAAGGCAGAGGATTGGGTCACTGAGCATCAAAGACCTAGATGTAAGATCTAACTCTATAAAACTCTTAGAAGAAAATGGAGGGGAAGCTTCATAAAATTGGATAAAGCAATGGAATATTACTCAGCCTTAAAAAGAAAAGAAATTCTGATATGTGTTATATCTGGATAACTTTGAATATTTTGTGCTGAATAGAATAAGTCAGTTATAAAAGAACAAATGTTGTATGAATTCCTCTTGTATGAGAATCTTAGGGTAGTCAAATTCAGAGATGGAAAATGGACTGGTGTGTGTCAGAGGCTGGGGAGGAGAAAATGGGGAACTGTTGCATAATTGGTAGAGTTTCAATCTGAGAAGGTGAAAGCTTTCTGGAGATGGATTGTAGTAACAGTTGCACAACAGTGCGAATGCACTCGACTGTTGACTGTGTGTGACTTAAGCATAGTTAAAATGGTGTATTTTTGTATGTATGCCCTTTCAATATTTTACTGAAGAGGGGAAGAGGGAGATAGGGAGGGGGAAGGGGAGATGGAGGGAGGGCGAGAAACAGAGGGAGAGGGAAAGAGAAATAAAAGAAAAGAGGAAATGGAAAAAAGAGAAGGAGGGGTGGGGATGAAGGAGGGGTGGGAGCAAAGGGGCAGCCTGAGCTGGGCAAAAGCTCAGAAAGGCTCCCCAGGATTCATGGACACTGATTGCGATGTAAGAACCACGCCAGTGCTCCTTCTGGGGACAGAGAGATACCCAGCTTTGCCCTCTGCTTCTGCTGACCTGGCTGTTCCGGAAATGGAAGTAGTCCATTTGTGGCACAAAAGAAATCCTGGCATTGGTAGCAGACTACATAAATCAAGAGGAAAAACAGCATCTACAAGTAAGATTTTTAGTTATTTTGATGGTTTTTAATTGTAGAAGATATTAAATATAGCCTAAGTTTTCTTGTATTTCCTCCCAAATAGATGAGTGCATTTTTTTTTGCCAATTTTACCAAGATTTGTTTTGGAAGCTAAATTTCACATAGATCTTAGAGGTAAGTTTGTTTGTTTTCCTCCTCTTATGTTTGGTTGTTTTTAAAATATAAATTATACATTTACCTTTAATCCTGTCAGAAAAGTAACAACAAAAATTTGCAACAGGCAGATCAGGTGAACATTCTGGGCTGCCATGCCACTGCCCCCAGTGCAGTGGAGCAGAGCTGCCCTCAGCACAGAGGAGGTGAACCTTCTGGGCCAACATACCACCACCCCAAGTGCAGAGGAGGTGAGCCACGTGGGCAACAGCAGCACACATACTCCCCCCCATTGAACTAAGAATACAAGTAAACAAGTCTCAAAACCAAACTTCAAGATCATCTAAGGCAACCCAAAAGGGAAACAAAATGGAACTCTCTGATACTCAACCACCTGGACTCCCTGAACTGTCAATGAAAGAGGATTTGGGAAAAAAGAAATCAGAAATAATTTCTCAGATATAAGCAGAGATTGTGCCCATAGAGCAAGACATGATTAATAAATCTAGAGAGGACACAAGTAAAAAAATACAGGAGCTGAGGAACATGATGGAATCCCAACATAGGAAACAAATAGAATTCATAAAACAGATGCAAAGAGATTTCCAGGAGAAAAACTCCATTGAAAGTTTATGCCCCAGAATGAACCAATGTGAGGACAGAATGTCAGATATAGAAGATAAGATAGCAATTAGTGACCAGGAAAAGAAAAATTTCTTAAAAATAGTAAGGGATCATGAGAAATGAATCCAGCAGCTGCTAGATGATGCAAAGAAGAATAATGTAAGACTGATCAGAGTCAATGAAAAAACAGGAGAGAGTGCAGACCACATAAAAAAACTTCACAGAAGTGGTGGCAGAAAACTTCTCAAGCAGGGGAAAAGAACTTGACATACAGATAAGTGAGGCATATAGGACTCCAACTAACTTTGATCAGAAAAAATCTACATATAGGCATATAATTGTTAAGATTCCAGAAACCCAACAGAACAAAATTCTACAAGCAATTAGAGAAAAGAAACAAATCACATACAAAGGAAAGCCCATCAGAATCACAGCAAACTTCTCAGTGCAAACCCTCAAGGCAAGAAGAGCTTGGAGTGACGTATTGCAAGCCCTAAAGGAAAACAGCCTCCAACTAAGATTGATGTACCCTGCAAAACTATCTTTCAAAATTGATAGAGAAATAAGATACTTTCTTGACAAAGAGAACCTTAGGAGCTTCATGAATGCCAAACCAGGACTCCAAAATATTTCACACAATATCCTAGGAACAAGAGACAATGAGGATCACAACCCCAGAATGCCCAACAGAATGAATCTGTGGGGCAAGAGTAGAAATTAAATGTAAAGGCGGAGAATCCAACAAAAAGAAAAAGACATGACAATGATAAGTCAATACATATCAGTTATAACCATCAATGTTAATGGTCTCGATTCACCAATCAAAAGAAATAGACTGGCAGAATGGGTCAAGAAGAAAGATCCAACAATGTGATGCATACAAGAAACACACTTAATTCCAAAAGAAACTCATAGACTGAAAAACAATACTCCATGCAACAGGAACCCCCCAAAAAGCAAGAGTAGCTGTCCTCTTTGCAGATCAAGTGGATTTCAAACCAACACTGATTAAGGGAGACAAAGAAGGACACTACATCCTTGTAAAGGTATTAATCCAACAGGAAGAGATGACAATCAAACATATATGCACCAAACAATAGTGTGCCAAACTATATAAAACAAATACTAATGAAAATGAAAAATCAAATAAGCACTAATGCAATAGTAGTGGGGGATGTCAAAACTCTACTGTCACAGATAGATCAACTAGAAAAAAAATGAGCAATGAAATACTAGAACTCAATCAAACTCTTGAACCAATAAACTTAACAGATGTTTATAGAATGTTCCAACCCACAAAATCAGAATACACATTCTTTTCAGCTGTACATGGGTCATTCTCAAAAATAAACCACATATTTTCTCATAGAACATGTTTAACTAAGGCCAAAAGAACTGAAATTATCCCCTGTATATAATCAGACCATAGTGTTATGAAATTGGAGATCAATAGCAAAAGAAACTGCAAGAATTTCATTAACACATGGAAATTGATCAACACACTGCTGAATAACCAATGGGTCACAGAAGAAATTAAAGAAGAAATCAGAGAGTTCCTACAATTAAATGACAATAACAGTACAACATATCGGACTCTATGGGAAACAATGAAAGCAGTCTTACGAGGGAAATTCATAACAGTGAACACTCACAGTAGGAAAACAGAACAAGCCCAATTAAACAACCTGATGCTCAAACTCAAGCTTCTAGAAAAAGAAGAGCAAGACAAACCCAAAGCTCATACAAGGGAGGAAATTATAAAGATCAGAGCAGAAATCAATGCAATGGAGACTAAGAGAATGATACATCTGCATCTTTCAAATGACCAGTGATGTTGAACATTTTTTCATATATTTATTTGGTGTTTTTACTTCTTTGTCTGATACAAAAAAATCAATGAAGCCAAGAGTTGGTTCTTTGAAAGAATAAACCAAATTGACAAACACAGAGATAGTGTTTAATACGGTTTAACTACTATTACTACCAATACCATCACAATGAAGGAGAGGAAAAGTAGAGAGAGCAGGAAGAAGAGGAGGAGGAAGTTGGAGGAACAGGGAAGTGGCAGATGGAGCAGAGGGGGAGGAGAAAAAGGAGGGGAAAGAGAAGGAGAAGGAGTAGGAGGAGAAGAAGAGGGAGAAGAAGGAGGAGAAAAAGAAGAAAATGAGAACAAAGAATTGTTATTGAAGGGATATTTATTGAGCATTTATGTGGCAGAAATGGAAATAAGAACTTTGGATTAATTATTTTCATAATAACTTTATGAGGTACACTCTATTAATCACATTATACTGAATAGGAAACTGAGACAAAGGCTAAACATTTTTACCAGTACACATAGCTATTATCTGGCAGAACTAGAATGTGAAACACACTTTGTCTGCACAGTTAAAGATTCTACCCTCCACTCCAACTCATTTCTCCTTTTTATTCTTAGTGCTGTTCAATAGCCAGTGAACTTCCCAACATTAGAAGTATTCAGAGACGGCACAATGGCCAAGCAGAGATAAACGGCATTTATCCATTTTATGTCACATCTGGTACCAAGATTGCACTAGTCTGATAGAATCCTAATAGCATCCCAGAACAATGGCATCTCATAGAATGTGTTTAATTTCATCTGCTGGAAAGGACACCCCTGTCTTCCCCAAGAGGGGTTAATTCTCAGCAGACATCAAGTCAGTACAAACAAACCACTGCTGTGATCAATGGGGGGATGGGCTGCTGATTCTGAAGTAAATAATTGGAAATGGTGAGTGTAAGCTCTCTCAGGCCTGCAGGATTCCACGCCAGGCATATAGACAGGCCGGGACTGTGTCACCAAAGACACAGTCTTTGGTGATTCCTCTGCAGACTGTGCCTTAAGCAACTTAGCCGAGGTGGTATAGCCCTTTGCTCCTCTGCCCCTCTCAGCATAGCTTCACCCTGTCCTTTCTGCATGGTAAAACTTTGATGGGTCAGCTGCTTGGCCTGGCTGACTACTGGGACACAGGTCTTTCTGGAGCCTAGTGCCAGGCTTAGATTCCTTGTGGGGCTGGTTTGTGGTCCCTTCTGGCTGACTGGATGGAAGGTCTGTGCCCTTCTGATTTCTCTGCGATGGGGACCTACAGCTGACTGTTCTGTCTTCCTATGAAGAGAAGACCTACCTACTCCTGCGGGATTCTTCCCTGAACTGTATCTGGGTCCAGAAGCTGCTTTATGGACAGGAATCTGGAAGCCCCTTCTGCCCTTGTAAGGACTCACCTGCTGGTTTCAGCTCTGGCTGTGGCCAAGCCTTGTTTTCTGAGCTCTGAAGGGTAGGTGAGATGGAGTCCTGGAGGGATCCCACTTTCCAGGAGGAGCATGGGGCGTCAGAGCAATGCTCCCATCCATGCCTGACCAGGAGGTCCTCACTCTGTGTGTGACTGTCTGCCAGGCTCAGTCTCTGCCATTGTGAGCTGTAACTGTCTGAATGTGCAGAAGCCTTCCACAATTAGAATCCAGACTGCATTGAAATCCATGGTCAGTTTCCTCACTTAATTTAATCCTCACTACAAGGCCATAAAGCTATTATGATTGACAGGGTTACAAGTGCTGGGTGACCCATGACTGGTGCTAGAAGCACCCCAGCAGCAAGGGGACATCGCTGAGCTCCAGGTAGAATGTCCTTCCTGGGCACTTGCCCGGCTCACAGGTACTGCTCTTCAGTCCACTGCTCCCTTCTGGTGTGGTCCTCATGTGTCAACACCTGCCTGACCCCTGTGAGGTATACACGGGACATACGCACATGCCTGCTCTTCTCTGGCATCAGAAACACCTGGATCACAGAGAGATCCCTTCCATGGAGTCCCCTGAGCTTCTGCAGACACTGCTGTGCTCATTGTGCAGGGACAGGGATCTGGCTGGCTGGCTGAGCCATCTGTTCTGGGCCAGCACTTCATCATGAGGGTGAGCTGTATGTTCAGTCTAATCACAACCATACCATGAAAAATCTTTTAATGCTGCAGAGTCGGTGGCTGTCAGAACAGGCTTGTCTGCCCTCGTGAGAACTGATCACTGCTCTCTGGAGCAGGCAGGTCTGAGGAAAATGGGCGTGGACAGCGATTTCATTACATGGCACTCTTTCTTACATCGCAGAAGACTATTTCCAGATGTTAAGGGCTGTGCTTTTGAAGGCCTTCTGGGTTTCATTTGAGTCTCCTTGGGGTTTTGGTTACTGTTTTTGTTGTTGAGGGACACTGAGGACCTGAGGCCTCTCCACCCTCCCTTTCCTGCTCCTCTGAGTAGATTACCCTGCACCATTCCTAGGGCTCTCTTCAGACAGCATGCTCCTCAGCTGATGGCTCCAGGCTGAACACATGCCTTTCTGACTTGTTTCCTTGGTGAGCTGCTATCTCTCTATTCTTCTCTTGGGGTTTTGCCTCTGTTTTTAGCTTTTAAAGACCTATGTAGACATTGTTCATTGATTTTGGACTTGCTATCCTTCACACACTGTCTTGTCTTCCTTTCCTCACTCTTCAGAAATCCTTGATCAGAAGCCAGTGGCCTGGGAAGCAGCCCTTTCTGCTTGTGAGTGAGTTTTAGGATGGTTTACAACCTGATTCTGCTCGGTGGTGGTCCTACTGCTTATTGCACTCTAAGCTGCCCTCTGCTCTGCATGGTGTGAGGAGACTGATCCACATGTAGGGAGATGGGCCATGATCTTGCTGGTCAGTTAAGATTGGTGTCCTCTTTTGCCACAGAAGCCCCATGGGCCTGCAGTGTGATCTCTAAACCAGAGGCGTCTGGGTCTCACCTCAGGTTGCCACAGTCAGGAGCTGGACACCACCCAGTCAGAATTCTTTTCAGCTGTATGTAGAGGAAACCAGCTTAAACTCCAGAAAGCAAAGGGGAAATATATTGGCTCACATTGCTGAGTAGCCTGCAGAAAGTCTTGGCTTCAGATCTAATGTAATGCAGGATTCCTGGATAACTGTCCAGCCTCTTCTGTCCTGCTGTCTCCATCTCTTGGCTCTTGCTGCTTTCCTTCTCATTCCAAAGTTGATTCATATACAATTTATATACGTGTGCATATATATACATGTATATTTATACTATTTATGTTAACTGCTTGAGTTACAAGTCTATCTCTGAAACTTGCACTGTGTTCAAAGAGAATGGAGCATCGTAATTTGTCCAGATGTGGGTGTCTTGGTCCATTTTCTGTTGTTAATAATACCACAGACTGGGTAAGTCACAGAGGAGAAAGGTTTATTTTGGTCTGTGGTTCTGAGGGGCTGCATCTGGTAGTGGAGACTTGCGGGCAGAGTCCCATGGTGGGTGTGGTGTGGTGGGAGGAAGGGAGTGTGCATGTGTGTCTGGGTCTGGTCTCTCTCCTTTCTTGTAAGGCCATCAGGACTATCATGAAGATTCCCCCAGTGACCTTATCTATTCCTAATCCCCTCCCAAAAACCCTACCCCTGAATACCATTAACAGATTAAATGTCCACCTGCTCAGTGCCTCACAGTGAGGATTAAACTCCATCATTAGTCTCAGAGGAAAGAGTATATTCAAAACATTGGGTCACTAGGCCATCGTTATGATCACTCAGAGGAGCCTAAAAACATGAGAAGGGACCTGAGAAACAGCATGCTCCTCACTCAGACAGGTAGGGTGCCTGCTTCTCTGGGGCCTTCCTCAGCCGCTGCTCTAGTCATTAAGGGAGCACTGAGTTCACATGGGAGCACAGACACCCGTGCTCTTTGTTTCTGCAGCCCCTGAATGCTCCAGAGCAAGGAATTCTCTCTTCCTACTCTCCTGGGGATCCCGACTGGCCAAGGAAGGGCTATGGGGCAACTTCATTCTAATGCTGTTCATCATACTTCCTAGGACACCTCACATCACTTTGTCAATATTGTTAGCACCTTCATTAAGGGAGATAACTAGGTGCATGATTTTCTTTAATGGAGGATATAAACAGGATTAACCTCTGTGATTAAAAAATGCCCTCATGGTAAGGGAGTTTGCAATCATACACATTAACTATTCCAAAGAAATGAAAAAACAGTAGGGTAGTTGGCCCCAAGCAGAAAAAAAACACAAGCAAATTTGTACAGAGTGCCAGAAAAGCATTTCATTTGAATCTCAGCACTGCTTCACAGATGGTCTGTTAGCCTGATGCATTCATTAGAGGTGTGATTTTCTACAGGGGCCTCTTTGCACTGCGTCATTACTTAAGTGGTTTTTTCTCATTCCCTTAAAAAATTCAAACTATAAAGATCTTCAGAAATAACCTGCTGTAGAGCCAGCTCTGGTTCACTGGTAGAAGTACACAAAAGAAGACACCCTTATACTATGAACAAAACACTTATGATTTTGCATTTAGCCATATATAGATTATTTGTTGCCTTTTTAAAAAACACAATTTGCTTCACAGTGCTGATACTTAATTGAATCCAAAGCCTCACCATGTATCACCAGCACATGTCTTCAAGGAAAAAAAAAGGATAGGATATGGACCCAAGCTCAAGGTGGCTGTGAGAATGGGCAAATCCAGAATTCATATTTTAAGCATCTCTCATTTCAATTAGCAAAAAGTGTCTGTTTCTTCCTCTTCACTATGTTAATCTCACACTAATAAACATTCTCGGATCAAACAATAAAGATGACACTTTTGTAGATGCATCAGTTTGCATTAGCTGTAATTCCAGAACACTGAATTAAAAGGTAAATAAATGGATAGACCTGGCACACAGAGCTGGGGGGCTGCTGGTTGGAAGTTGCTTTTATGCTGCACGTGTGTGTGTGTGTAGTAGAGGAGTAGTAGTAGTAATAGTAGTAGTATTTAGTATTTCTAACAAGATAATTATTTCTAACAGGCTACCAATGACTGTAAATGGTTTGTTATTTGTCTTTACTACAAGGGAAGCAGAAAAGTTCCCCTACTATTGGATTGGAAGGGCCCATCCTAGTGATTGTGTCCATATGGCAAAGATATTGATATAGTTGACAGTTTTTGATGTTTAAGAACTCAATAGAAAGTCCTTGTCTGTCTCATTTCCAATAAATAATAACTGGATTGGTGAGCAAGGAAGCCAAATTTCACTTTTGCTTGCTTGTGTTATTTTTAAAACAAAGAAATGAAGATTAGCAGGCGAAGATCAAACTGGAGTCCTTTGAAGCTGGGCATACCTCCTGGTGTCTTAATCTAGAAATGACATTCTTGGTGAACTATGCTTAGCAAGGTCAGCCTTCTTCAGGGTAAGAGTCAGAATCTTCCAGAAAGCCTTAAGCCAGGTCCATTAAGCTGAGAATTAAAGAATGTTGAAAACTTGAAAAACACTAGTTTTGAAGATCAGATGGGATGATATGGGCCCTAAGCTGCCCTCTTGTGTTGGGGCCCTGTTTTAACTGGAGGAAGTTCCAGCAGTTGGTGTGGCACCACCAAGCTGGTATGTTTGGGGGTGGCTCAGGCAGGGCAGGGAGTCAGAAGGCCTGTGTCCTGCCTTGGTGATGCTGGCTCTAGCATAAAGGTTTGCACAAATACCCTTACCTCCATGGCTTCTTCTTTGTTCCCTGGACAGATAAGGCTAAGGTCAGCTTGTCTTCTGGCTAACAGAAATTGCAGAAGACTCAGAGGAAATAATAGTTTATTAGAATGATTTGTAAGGATAAAAGTGTTAGGAAAAATATAAATCCATAAGCTAATGAAAATCATGGACATTAGCGAAAATCAAATAGCAAATGAGCTTACCAACATATCTGAGCTACTGGGCATCTGACTGGGCCATGAAACACGTCCTAGCTTTCTTGCATCCAGTTCTATTTCAGTATTTGGGGAAAGAAAGCTGAGGCAGTTTTTGGAGACTGGGTCACCTTCTAGTAACACATCTATCTACACAATTGAGGCAGCGATAACACACTTCCAATCTGTGACAAGGGCCAAGTGAGATAATGTGGTAAGTGTCCGTGTACACCAGACACAGGATAAATCTGTGTGGGGCAGCAGGCTCTTAGCAGACCAAAGCCTGAGCACACTGGATAGAATCTGTTCCTAGCATTTCAGCTGCTTTCCTCACTGCTCAATTCTGCATAAATCCTCCTTCCTTTCTGAGCTCCTCTCAGAGCCCCTGTGTCTCTCTGCAGGGATCTTTGTCTGGCCCAGCCTCCCAGTCCCCAGAATGACTTCCCTGAGTAACTGGCTGTCAGAGACTGGTTACTGTAGGTCAATATACTATTTCAGGCCTGTCCAGGGCTTTCTGTACAACTGGTGGTGATTAGAGAGGGCAGTCAAGCTAGGAAGCCCTGGGGTCACAGTGGGAGGAAGCCTTATAATCCCAGGCCAGCCAGGCTGAAAAGATGGATACTGGGCTCCACTAGAGTCCGACTGTGAGAGGACAATCTTAGGGCAGTGTTTTCTGCGGATGACTTGGGGACTAGCAGCCAGGTAATGAATGGGTCAAGGGCCGGGGTCCCAGGGATGGAACTGGGTCTTCAGAAAGCCAGAATTTCCTTGTGTAGTGATAAGGAATATATGTGCTTGTGTATGTGTATGCAAATGTGTGTTCAGTGTGTTGCACAAATGGATGTGTCTGGGTCTGTGTGCATGTGTGAGTCTGGTATGTTGCATGTGTGAACTCATGGTAGAAGTTCAGTATGCTGTGTGTGCATGTGGAGGAATGTTTGTACATGTGTGCTTCATGCAAACTGTATTTCTAGCAGAGCTGTTAGAGCTTCCTGGTTCTCAAGGGCCTGCAGGGTCCCTGGTTGCTTCCTGTGTCATTTCTAGAAGAATGCTCACTGGCATGACTGGTAAGAATCCAATAGGTGGCCTGGAAGGCCATGGAAAAGCAGTATTGCTAATCTCAGAGGAAAACTATGGAGACATAGGAATCATGGGAGAAAAGGAGAGACCCAGAGGACAGATTCAGAGATAGAGCACATGGATGGTAAGAGAGAAGGAACAGATGGGGAAGAGGCAATGGTTAAATAAATAACAGAAAATTTTCACTGATTTGAAGGAAAACTGTTCGGCTGAGTTCCAGGCATATGCTTACCTCTCCTGGTAAATTTCTGAAGCTGACAACAACAAGACACTTGCATGCATGCAGCTCAGCCAGAAAGAACAGCTTATTAACAAAAGGAAATTAATCAGATCAGGATGTGTTTATTTATTTATTTTTCTTTGCAATACTGGAAACTAAAAGGCAGTGGAATAACCTGAAAAGCTTACTAAAGAAACTGGATCACAACCCAAGGACGCTCCATCCAGTTTATATCATGCCTTTCTGTCAGCCCAGAAGAAAGCTGTGTGTGGATGCCCCAGGAATCCAAAGAAGTAAAACAGAAATGGCTGAGCACAGCCAACCCTTGGTATCTGCCTATGAGGTATTGATCCAGAAGCCCTTCTCAGACACCAAAATACCCTGAATCCTTTAGAGAAAATGGTGTAGGATTTGCATAACACTTGCATACAGCTTTCTGTAAACTTTACTTCTTCTCTAGACTACTGATAACACTGATACATTGTAAGTTCTGTATAAATAGTGGTTATACTGTGTTGTTTAGGAAATAAGGATAAGAAAAAAGTCTGTGTGAATTCAGTACAGATATAATTGTTTTCCAGTATCTTTGATCCATGTTTGTTTGAGTATACAGATATGAAACCCAGATGTAGGCAGGCGTGACTGTATCTAGAAATCCGTGTGTAATGAGGATGCACACTGGGAGCCATGGGTTAAATGATATGCAGATATAATATTAAAGTTTTTATGTCTTTATTATTAAAGGGAAAGACTGGGATAAAGAAATCAAGAATAAGTAAAGAGAAGGAATTAAATTTTGCCAAAAAGCATGAAATGTAAATCAAAATAATAAAAGTAAAAATGTGTTTTATTTGTTCTTAAAGATCAACAAAATAGATAACTCTAAAAAGATCAATTAAGGAAAAATAGAGATTAGGACTAACAAAAAAGACAAAACTATAAACATTGAAGAACAAAATTATGAAAATAGTTGTATTACTCTGGCAAAAAATATTCTAGAAAAATTTAGAGTCAAAATTTCAAAAAGAAATAAAAAGCTTGAATAAAGTAGTTACCACTGAGGAATTTAGGAAAGATGACTTGCTGGAAATCATAAGAAATGATCAGGTGAAGATGTATTTATAGTTAGTCACCTAACCTCTAAATCACAGGATGCCATGGTTATTTATACTGTGTCACAGTTGTCTCCAGAACAGCATAGATGTAAATTCTTGGGCCCCACCACACAGCTACAGAATCAGAAACCCTGGAGATGAGCATCCAGCATTCTGTGATTTATCAAGCCCACATCTGATTTTAAACACCCTTAAGCTTGAGAACCACTGCCACAGCAGATCCCAGAAGTTTGAAAGCTCCCTGTGGTCAGTGCATTGATTTATCCATCCATTTCTCTCTTTCTCTTCTCTCTTTCCTTCCTTCCTTCCTTCCTTCCTTTCTTTCTTTCTTTCTTTCTTTCTTTCTTTCTTTCTTTCTTTCTTTCTTTCTTTCTTTCTTCTCTTTTCTTGTTTTATATGTCTGTCAATCTATAATTTGTTTTAAGTACACAGATTATGCAACTTTCTAACTTGCTAGAATTTTTTATATTTAAAGATAAATCTGTATTGAATTTTACTAAGCATTTTCCCTGAATGTATTAAAGTTATTGTGAATTTTTCTTTCTTATTCTGGTATATATGATTGATCTTTAGGTTTTAAATGATGAATTTTTGCCTCAAACTTTGATCACATGATGCATTATACGTAAAATTTTTTGTTCAGTTGAATCTGTAGATGCATTATTTTCTTTAGAATTTCTATATTAAGGGCCGGGGATTTAGCTCAGTGGTTCTAGCGCCTGCCTCACAAGCGCAAGGTCCTGAGTTTGATCCCCAGTAGCAAAAAAAAAAAAAAGAATTTCTCTATTAAGTTCATGAAAAATACTGTTATTATTAAAACCTAGGTGTCACTCAGGAGTCTCACACACTCATGGGCAGGGCTTCTGGAAGGTGATTGAACCTTAGGGGCTTATACTTGACTGCCTGTTAGGAGGTGGGCCCTAGTCAGAGGAGGTGAGGGTCACTGGGGTGTGACCTGGAAGCCCGCATCTCCCTCCTTGGCTCCTCCCTTCTCTCTCTGCTTCTTGGCTGCTATAAGGGGAACAGCTTTTTTCTGCCTAGGACTTCCCACCATTTAATTTCTGTGTTTAAGCCTGCTGATCATGGACTGAAACTTCTGAAATTGTGAGCCAAATAAGCCTCTTCTCCTTTAAATTGCTGGTGTCAGGTATTTTGCCCCACTGATGAGAAAAGTAACTGATGAGGAAAGTGCCTGACCAGAAGAAGACTTTAACAATCAAATGGATAAGATAAACTATTCTGTAGATAATGATCAACCTGTTTCTTCAGCCACCTAGCCATCTCCGTCATTGCCCAGTGGGCTCATGAACAGTGTGGCCATGGTGGCAGGAATGGAGGTTATGCATGGGCTCAGCAACATGGACTCCAACTTACGAAGGCTGATCTGGCTACAGCTACTGCTGAATTCCCAATATGCCAGCAGCAGAGACCAACACTAAGTTCTTGATAGGGCATCATTCCTTGGGGTGATCAGCTTGCGACCTGGTGGAAGGTTGATTATATTGGACCATTTCCATCATGGAAAAGACTGCACTTTGTTCTTACTGGATAGACATTTATTCTGGATATGGATTTGCCTTCCCTGCATGTAATGCTTCTGCCAAAACTACCATCCCTGGACTCACAGAATGCCTTATTCACCATCATAGAATTTTACACAGCATTGCCTCTGACCAAGGAACACATTTTATATCCAAAGCAGTGAGGCAACGGGCTCATGGAATTCACTCACTGGTTTTATCATGCTCCTCACCATCCAGAAGTGGCTGGATTGAGAGAAAGGTGGAATGGCCTTTTGAAGATGCAATTATAATACCAGCTAGGTGGCAATAGCTTGGAGGGCTGGGGCAAGGTTCTTCAAAAGGCCGTATATGCCTTGAATCAGCATTCCCTATATGGCACTGTGTCTCCCATACTCAGGATCCATGGGTCCATGAATCAAGGGTGGAAGTGGAAATGGTACCATTCAACATTACCCTCAGTGATCTACTGGCAAAGTTTTTGCCTCCTGTTCCTGCAACCTTCTGCTTTGCTGGCCTAGAAGTCTTAGCTCCAAAGGAAGGAAGGCTTGTAACAGGAAGCACATCAGTAACTCCATTGAAATAGAATCAAAGACTCTGCCTGATCATTTTGGGATCCTCATGCCATGAGTTCTCTCCCCTTCTGCTATGTTCCTCTGCCATGGCATCCTGCCCTGGAGCCATCTGACTATGGAATAAAACCTCTGCACACAGTGAGCTGAGATAAACCTTTTCTCCTTACAATTCTGGGTGTTGGGTATTGTGTCTCAGAGACAAGAAAGTAACTAAGACAGTGACCAAGACAAAAACTGATTGCTAGTTTTCTTTTTAAAATGATATTTTCATGGTTTATTCACATAGTTATATAGGAATCATACACATGAGTTGGGAAATAATCCCCCTTTCTTTTTTCTGAAGAGGAGTTTGTGTAATATTTATGCTATTTTTTCCCCTAATTTCATAGAATTGATCATGAAACCATCCTGGACTAGATTTCTTCTCATAGGAAGGTTTTACTTAAAAGACTTAATTTCTTAATCCTTCATATTTTTCTATTTGTAATTCAAATTTTCTGTTTCTTCTTGTGTTAGTTTTAATAAATTGTGATAATCTGTCCATTTCATCTAAATTGTCAAATTTGTTATGATTTAAAACCTTTATTTGTTTAATAATAGTTATTTAAAACCTTTTAATATCATTTTAAACATAATACTGAGATATAATATAGTGTGAAATAATTTATATACCATGAAATTCACCCTTATATGCAATTTATTTTGTATATATGCATTCAAAGGATACAAAGTAGCAAATACATAGGGTGAGCAAATCAAAAATTTTAATGTACATAGGAAGAGTACAGTTAATTGTAGTATTATTACAGTTGTAGTCATGATTTTTGATAAATGAGTAATTATAGTTGCCCTTCGCATGGTGATTGTGGTGGCTGTGGGTGACTGGGAGGCAATAGATGTGTCAGTGTGCTCCACCATAGCAATGATTTTACTATAAATATATATCTTATAATGTAATTTTTTATATCTAAAATATGCACAATACAATGTACTTTAAAATAACATAGTCTTTATTTATTTATTTATTTATTTATTTATTTATTTATTGGTACCAGGGATCAAACTCAGGACCTTGCTCTTGCCAGGCAGGTGCAGTGCTGCTGAGATACATTCCTGGCCCAACATATATTTATTAACTATATAACCAACAGCGTGACTTTCAATACCACTTGAAACATGCATATTTTCCTAGAGACAAGCAGTGTTCCAGTGCTGCTTATTTGATAAACATTATTGCAAAACCACTGTAAATTACTGTGGAGGCATTTGGCTAAAAATCAACAAATCATACTATCTATATAAATAAATTCTTGTTATTGGACAAGAGTTTAACAGTATTTATCTGATAATTCCTACGTTAACTGGAAAATATCATGGATATATTGACATACTTTTCTTTTTATATTGGTGTAACCTTGCATATTTTTGCAGATAGTTTTATGAAGTCATTCTTTATTGTAGTGGGTAGTTTGATGAAAAGATTATACTAATTTATGAAAGTCCAACAAACTTCTAAATATTTTAAATTGAGCCAATTATCAATGAAAAAACTCACTGACACACATAATTTTTGAAAATTCCTCCCCTTTGTTTTTGCAATTTCTATACTTACTCATGGCAATAAAAGAATTCTCTCAAATTGAGGCATTAAAAGGGCAATGCAACTCCCAATGAAAGTGCTCTATGAATAATTTACATTTCAAACAGTGCATACGTTTCTTATACGTTCTTTAACTTAATGTCTCTTTAAAACACTTAAAACTACAAAGAAATAATTATACAATTACAGGAAAGATGTAGCCCACAAAATGCTCCAAACTTGGTTCTTCTGTATAGTTTCTAAAGTCTCTAAAAGTAAAATAACTCAATATGGCTTGGTATAAATTAAATGTAATTTTCTTGTCTTCTCCCATTTCCCAATCTATAAATCTGTTGAAACCTATACAGTATTTTGTAAAGCATGATATATTTAATTTCCCCATCATGTCATCCATGGGCAATCAGCAATAAGGCTTTGTTTAATTCTAAAAGTGAGGGCACTGAAGTTAAAGTGATTTCATTCTTTTTTAAAAATAGTTTTGTATAGTCTTTCAAGAGCACCAAAAAGTCACTGCAGTGTGTCTCATTCTGCTATATTTTCTTTACTCCTTCCACAGTCTGATCCTGATAGTGACCACCATTCCTCTTGAGAGTGAGCACTATTTCCTCCCACTAGGGAGGAGAACCATGTTCTATCATGATTGACAGGCATCTTCTTACAAATTCAAAAGGCAGCACCTGTTTAGAAAAATATATTGAGTTAAGCTTTCCCCAATTGTGCTTGCATTACATAGTAATATTAATCTAATTAATTTGTAGGCAAACATGCAATTAAAACTCAACCCTCAGTGTGCTTTTGTGGCAAAGCAAGGACAGAATAACAGCCATCTTAACCCTGAAGCCTGTGATATTTGTGTCAAAGAAACAGCCTGCCTGTTGTGCAGAGGGAACTAGGGAGGGAGGTGGAGAAAAGAAGAAAGGGAAAGGGAAAAAATGAGAAAAGAAGGAAAAAATGGAAACAGAGCTTTTGTAAATAAGGAGGGGAAAGGGGGTTGAAAGGAGGGTAGGGGAATGGGAAAAATAAGTCAAGATATATCATGTACAGGTACAAATTCCCTATGATGAATATGATCATTATGTATACCTAAAATGTACCAGTAAACTTAATTAATTTTAAAGGAACATACACAAAAAAAGTCAAAACAAAAAAATAAAGAAGCCTGACTTATTCAGTAGCAACCCACAGGACTCTACAAGGCAACAGGTGACATGGTTAACTGGTTTTTCCCAGACTGTTTTTTAATCACTTTCCAGAAAGACCGACTCACAGTGGATCTTGCAGAAAGAGTCTGAGGCAAAGCACGAATAAAACCAGGTGGTGGATTTTTAGGGATCTTCCTGCTAAATGAGTTACCTACTTTTCTGTTCATCTTGAGAATGTGCTAACAGCAGCACACTGCTTGAAGTCAGTTATATCATAACTTATTTCAGATGGAGAAATTAATTCTTCTTTCTTGTATAAGCAAACTTTGTGGCATATAAAGTGACATCTCCAACAGCCTAGGGCATGAAGTTGGCTTAAAAACATACTAGAAATGTTTGGCACAGGCCTCACAGTGGGGGGGATTGTAAGAAATGATAGACAAAATACCAGAGATGAAATATGAAATATGAAATATTATATCCCCCAACCTATTAGATGTCTGATATATCGAGCTCATGTTCTCTAAAAATCCAAGAATAAATTCTAGGAACAATGGAGGTTAAGAGTAGGAAAATATTTATTGATAGGAAAGCTCCTGAGAGGCAGGAGGGGTCCCAAATGGGTAGCCAGGGACTTGACTCTGTAGGGGAATTTTATGAAGTAAACCCACATGGTTACAACGCGGGCCACAGCTGTGATCAAACAATAAAATTACAAGTATAGTCACTTAGGTAGTATTGGTTCAATTGGGAAACAAGTCATGTAACAAGCATGGATGGAAAGAACAAAGACTTCTCCTAGGAAACGGTGGGTTCAGAGGTCTCTGGTTACTTACCAGGATGGCTGATATCTATCTAGACTTCATTAGGCCTGGTGTTTGTCCTTGTACAGGTCTGGTCATCTTTGACTTTATCTTGAGGTCTGGCCTCTAACAGACATGTCTTTGGCTGCCGTTGTGACTCACCTTTGTCCTGACTCTCTCAAGAACCTAGCCCTATCTGACTGCCTATAATATTTTTACCCAATTCAGCTATCTATAATAGAATTAACTCATGACCTTTGTGATTTTGGAAATTAGTTTTTTCAACTTGTTGCACTGGTCCCATCTCTACATCTTTTCAACATTCTCTTTCATTTGCATATAGTATCTGGAATGTTTTAGGAATTTCTTCAGTTTCAGGTCTGTACACATCTCCTTGAGTTACAAGTCAAACACGAAACAACTTACTTATGTCCGATACCACAGATGGATTGGATTGTTCCTCATCTTGTTCATCATTATGGAATTTTTTTTCTGCATATGACAACATATTGTTTCTTCCAGCCATATCTTTTGCTACTTTTCCTGTTTGGTATAGAGAGCCCCTTCAATTTTTAACTCTGGAAAGTTTCATTCTATTTCATGAGCACTAAGAAAACCAGTAGAATCTGAAAGGTCAAAAAGTTTAGCCCACAATTGCTCAGTATCACTCTCTTTGCTGGCCAGCGGCATCTTAAGCTCCTTCCTACACAGGCATTCTCCCACCAGCTGAGCATGCATTTCATTCACTTCTCATGTCTCACTACCTTCTGGTTGAATTTCTCTCTTTCTTGGTTCAGGTGCGATTGTAGCTTTCGAGTTTCCCTTTCTTTCTCCAATCTTGTGTGTTAATTTTCTTTCTATCAGTTTTTAAATCTTTGTGATTCATTATTTTTGCTGACTTGTTAGCAAGTCTGTGTTTTAAGGGTTCATTCTATCCTGATATTCTTTACAAAAGCAGCCTTAAGATTATTGATCTCTTCCTCTTTCTTCAATTTGTATTCTTCTTCTACTTTCTTCATTTTATCAGTTATCTCTCTATTTTCTTTTCTTCATAGTTCAATATCTTTGGTTAGCATGATGTTTGTCCAAGCTAACAGTGTGATCTTTATTTTCAATGTCTTGTCTGTTTCTTGAAGCAGCTTCCTTGCTTTCTTGGGTTCGTTCAAAATAGTATTATTCCCGAAGTCTCCAGCCAGCTCCTCAGACCCAATCTTTATTTCTGCTTCACCCAGCTGAGTAGAAAGAGCTTCCTTTTCATTTTGCAGTGCCTATATTTTCTTTAGTTGTTCTCTGATTTTTTTTCTTCAAGTTGTTCTTTAAGTTCCTTTACTTGGGTTTTATAAAGTGTCAAGAAATACTGTTCAACTTCAAGCTGATCTTGTAGTTCCTGCATCTATCTTTCATTTTCTCTATATTGTTTTGTACAGAGCTAATTCAAATTCTAATAATTTCTTGGCTTCCAATAAAGTATTTTCTGATTCATTTGCTTTTCTAAACCATTTAAATTGTCTGCCTCAAATGCTTGAGTCTTCAATGCATTTTGTAACCAGTCACTTATTTGATTCTTGCTCCAACTGCAGAGCTGGGTTCTTGACCTTGTCCTCCACCCTTTCTTTATTTTCAGTCAAAAGACTGTTTCAGATCTACATCTAGCATGGAGCACTGCTTCTCCTCTGAATGACTCTATTTTCAGCCTTCTCTTTGAAGAGCACCATAATATTGATTATGCCCAAAGCAGGCTGTAAAGAGTTAGCCCCACAATTGGCTTCCTTTGACAAGTGAGTCTGTCCAAAGCCTAGGTGCCAAGGTCAGAGTAACTCGCACCCAAATTCCATTCCCACAACTAAAACCTTCTGACTCGAAGGACAGTGTTCTAATTACAACCATATATTTTGTTTGTTCTGTTCCTAATTCAAGAATGCTTTGTCTTGTCCTTTATGAGCCTTGTTTACATTAATTTCCATAAAAACTGCATGTAGCTTGCCTTTTCCCCAATTGATTGCCAATAAAATTCAGTGCCTGGGACTGGCCAGGGCCTTTTTGTCAGTTGGACAGGCATTGATTGTCCTGTCACCCTGCTTTCTCTCTCTTAGTTTTGTCTCTTAGTGTATTTTTTTCCTCAGGCCTGCATCATATACTTGGCAGGTGGGTAGTGGAACCTAACTGTAGGGGTCTCTCTCTCTCCTGTGGCCTTTTTTCCATCTCACACATTGCAAGAGTTCACCTCTTCCATAGACTGATAGGTGTCAGTTAAACAAGCATTGGTTACTTTTTGTTCACTTACTTTTCCTTGTAAACTTTGTTGTCATAATTTTAGTTTGTACTTGAAATCTAGCTCTAAATTATTCTTTTCATTTTCTGAAGGATTAAATACCTCTCAATTTTCCAGTGCAGCTTGCACCTGATAGTAATTCTTGCCTGTTTGTAATGTGGAATTCTCTAAAATTCTGTTTCTTTCCTGAAATTCTTTGTTCAAGGACTCTAGCTGACTAATTGATTTGCTCTTTTCTCTGTGACTCTCTTAATCCTGCAGCTGTGTCTGATTCTGTCCTGAGTAAGTCCTGGCTTCTTCTAGCTGCTTTTGTAATTGTGCCAGCTTCTCATTAGCAAGCTCTGAATTCTGACTTACTTTCTTTAGGTCTTCCAACTGGTCTTTTAAGGCAGTGACTTCATTTTCTACATTTCTCTCCTCTTCTCATTTCCTGTTCAACTTTTCTTTGGTACTTATTAATTCTATGTCATATCAACATTTTATTATTCTCAATTTGAGACACTGCAGCTTCTAGATTTCTTTCTTGATTTTCCTCTTCATCCAGTTCTTTCATTATCTTGTTTAGTTTTATGTTTGAAGTTCTGCACTTTGAGTGCAGACCAGCAAGGTTGTTTTATGCAAGATCAATATACAGTTGGAAAAAAAAATCAATATACAAAAGTCAGTTATATTTTATATATTACCAATAAGCAATCCAGTAACATAATGAAGATAAAATATCCTTTTTAATAGCATCAAAAGGAGTAAGATACTTAGAAATAAATTTTTAAAAATAAATTTAGGACTTGAACATTAAAAACTCAAGTGCCCAGGGAGACTTGAGAGGGCGCGGGCTGGGGGCACTGCGTCCAGAGCTTCTGAAAGGGCTGCATCCTGGCTGAGGTAGGCAAGGGGCTGAGAGGAAATTTACTTTAAAAAACAAGGAGTGCTTGTGTCCACTGTGTTTTACAGAGTTGTACCCAACCATCAGCACAGTCTTAAGTTAGCGTTCTCATCACCTCATGGCAGTCACTGCCCATGTTCCCTCCCCAGGTAATTGCAAATCCACACTAGTCTCTGTATTTGTCAGTTTTGGACATGTCATAGGAATGAAATTATGTGATGTATGACCCTCGTGATTGGCTTCTTGCACTTTGCGTAATGTTTTCTGGGTTTGTTCCTATTGTCCTATTGTGTTGTTCTAGTATTTCTTTTGTGTTGCCAAATAATAACTCATTGTGTGAATATACAGGTTTTTATTCACTTATAATATTATTGACACCTTTTGGCTAATTTCCACCTTTTGGCTATCCTGAATAATACTGCGATGAACATTTGTATATAAGACTTTTGTGAGCATGATTCTCTTGGCTATATAAGGGTGTGGAATCTCTGGTGACATCTTTACATGTACTTATTGGTTATTTTTACATATTCAGGAGAAATGTCTATTGAGTTTTTTTGCCCATTTTAAAAATTGGCTTATTTATATTTCTCTTGAGTTGAAAAAGGGTTGACTATAATTTCCTTATCAGATATAGAATTCACAAACATATTCTTACTCTGGTTTTTCTTTATTTTCTTGGTAGTATTATTTGTGATACAACAGGTTTTAATTTCAGTGTATTCAATTTATATAAATATTTTTATTTTGCTGCTTGTTTTTTGGCATAATTTCTTAAGAAAATATTGTTTAAACCAAGACAAAGTTTTAGTCCTTTATTTTATTCTTAACATTTCATAATTTTAGCTCATACATTTAGCTTCATACTCTACTTTGAGTTAATTTTTGTGTGTGGTGTAAGAAATAGGTCTAATTTGCTTCTTTTACAAGTGGAAATGTCTCAGTAACATTTTTAAAAAAGAACTATTATTTCCCCAACTGACTTGTCTTGTCCTCCTTGTCAAAAATTGGTTGATCTTTATGGAAACAAAGTCTTTGTAGATAGGGAGGGGTGGAGGGGTTGAAGGGAGGCCAGGGGAATGGGGAGAAAATAAGAACCAAGATGGATTATGTAAAGGTGCAAATTTCCAATGATGAATGTCATTATATTGTATACCTTAAATGTACCAATATAATTAATAAAAAATTGGTTGATACATATGCATAGTTTTTGAACTTTCAATTCTATGGCACAGGTCTATATCCATCCTTGTGTCAGTAGCACACTGTCTTCATTACTGCAGTTTGTAATAAGTTTTGAAACTCAGAAATGTGAATTTTCTAAATTTATTTTTTTCAATAAGTTGTCTATTCTTAATCTGTTGTATTTCCACATAAATTTTAGTATTATTTTTGCCAATACTGACAGCTAATGTGCAATTTATGATTTTGATAGGGATTGCATCTGTACATCCATTTGGGAATTTGTTCCACCTTAACAATATTATCTGTTATGATCCATGAATATGAGCTGTGTTTTCACTTATTTAGCTCTTCCGTTTCTTTCAAAATTGCTTTGAAGATTTTAATGTTCACGTCTTACATTTATTTTTTTAAAATTTATTTTTAAGCATCTTATTCCTCTTGATGCTATTAAAAAGGAGTTTTTTTCTTAGTTATGTTGTTGGATTGCTTGGTAATATATAAAATACAACTGATTTTTGTATACTGATCTTGCATGCTGCAACCTTGCTGGCCTGATAACTCAAAATTATCAAAATTGATATTAGCTTGTTTCATTTTTGGTGGATTCCTTAAGTTTTCTATAGGCAAGACATTTCTTTTCCTTACCTAATTGTTTGAATTGCTTCCAGTGCAATGTTAAATAAAAGTGGAGAAACAGATACTCTTGCATTTCTCCTGATCTTTCAGAGAAAGGATTTAGTTTTTCAACATTAACTATGGTAATGGTGGGTTTTTAAAGAGATGCTTTTATTGGGTTGAAAAACTTCTCTTTTATGTTTTCTTTTTATTATTTTATTGAGCTTTTTTGTTGTGGTTAAATTATGAAAGACTATAGATTTTGTCAAATGTTCCACTGTGTCTGTTTAGAAGATCATATAACTTTTACTATTTATACTTTTGCTTAATTTTCTCATGCTAGGGCAACCTTGTATCCTTGAGGTTATTCCACTTGGTCATGGTGTATGGTCCTTTATATGTGTTGCTGGATTTCATTAACTAGTATTTTGTAAAGGACTTTTGAGTCTCCAGTCATGTGAGATAATGGTTTATTGTTGAATGTAATGTCTTTGCCCATTGTCTCATTTTTTGTAACAGGGTAAATATGATCTCACAAAGTGAGTTCAATAGTATCCCCTTGCTCTCTTCTCTCTTCCTTCCTTTCTTTTTTTTTTCTTTTGGAAGATTTTGTGAGAGATTGGCATTAAATTCTTTATTAAATTCAACAGAAACCACCATTTAAACCACTTGGGGCTCAGTCTTTCTCTGGGAGAAATTTTTAAATCACTGATTAAATTTCCTACTTGTTATTGCTCAGATTTTCCATGTGTTCTTGAATTTGTTTTGCTAGTTTCTGTCTTTCTAGGAATGTATCTATTTCATTATCAATAGTATCAGTAAATGGAGTTCATATTTCCTTATCATTCTTATTATTTTCATAAGGCCAGAAAGAGCTCTG
The DNA here is from genome assembly GCF_053883595.1 of Heterocephalus glaber. Lineage (NCBI taxonomy): Eukaryota > Metazoa > Chordata > Mammalia > Rodentia > Bathyergidae > Heterocephalus > Heterocephalus glaber. Next base: position 31,662,950 of record NW_028258143.1, on the reverse strand, counting down.
TACCTTCTTTCATTACTGGTTTTGGTAATTATAGGTTTTTGGGTTTTTTAGGTCATGGAGCCAAATATTTGTCAATTTTGTTTATCTTTTTTAAAAAAAACTGATTTTAAAAAATAAAGTCCTATTTTTTTCCTTAAATTTTTTTATTGGTACATTTTAGGTATACAATACGTTTACATTCCTCATTGGGAACTTGTATCTTTACATGATGTATCTTGGTTCTTATTTTTTCCCCATTCCCAGCCCTCCCTTCACCCCCTCCACCCTTCCCTATTTACAAAGACTTTGTTTTCATTTTTTCCATTTCTCATAATTTTGCCTTTTCCTTCTTTCCTTTCCCCTACCCCTCCCACTTACCCTACCCCTTTGGACCTTTTCTTACTATTTCTCATTATCGATTATTCATTTTAATCACTGGTACATTTTAGGTATACAATATAATGACATTCATCATTGGAAATTTGCACCTTTACATGATCTCTCTTGGTTCTTATTTTTCCCCCTTCTCCTGCCATCCCTTCAACCCCTCCATCCCTCCCTATTTACAAAGACTTTGTTTCCATTTTTCCATTTTCTCATTAATTCCATTCCCTTCTATCCTTTCCCCTAGCCCTCTCACTTTGCCTTCGCCTTTGCCCCTTTTCTTCCTATTTCACATTATCTATTATACCCTTTAGTCCTTATTTACACTTTCAGTTTCTCACACTAGAGAAACTATTTGGTACTTACATAAAGTCCTATTTTTTATTCTTAATTTATTTTTATGGTGATGTTTTCTGCTTTCTTCTCCCACTATTTGTGTTGCTCTGTCTCTTCTGCAGGTTGCTGATCCAAGGTCCTCCCTCTGGTGCCAGAGCCACAGCCACGTTACCATCTGAGCTCTGTGGCTTTGCTTGTGCCCACTAAGTGTAGGGATGGTGTGTTTTCATTTTCATTCATTTTGAATTATAGTCTGATTTCTCGTGTAAATTCTCTTTTACTCATCAGTTATTCTAAAATGTTACTCACTTTACAATTGGCTGAGAATTTCACAACTTTCCTTTCCTTGTTTTGGAGTTTTGTCCCATTGTGGTTGGAGAACTTATTTTGCATGATTTCCAAGTGGCTGAGGTTGGCTTTGCCTAATTTGTGTTCTATCCTGGAGCACACAGCCTGTGCTATCCCTACTCAGATTTACTTATTTTCATTTTCATTATTTTTTAGCCTGGTTCAGCCCTGCTACTTTTAGTTAGTGGCTGGGCACAAGTCCCTCGGCAAAGTGGATATTTGCCTTTCACTGTGGGGCACGTGTATAACTTGGAGTCTATCATCATGGTTTTTGGAGTATTTTGCTCCACATTCCACCAGGGAGAATAGCTTTGATTTTCCTCTGCATATTTTTGTGTGGGTTCAGTCATGTGTAGGCGCAGATTCCAGATTGTCAGGTACGTGTGTGGTTTTAATTTTGAACTTGGCCCTTAAATAGGAATAGCTTATTGTTGGACCAGTCTTTGGTGAAATTCTGTACTGAAGCCTCTACTGACTGAGAATAACAGCATCTGCAGGAATGCTTTTAGGTTAGCCTTGCACCTATGCAGTCTGGCCTCAGGTTTGCACACAGGAGTTCCAAGTGGCAGGGTGATATGATCACAGAGGGGCTCTTCTTGGCATTCACTTTCCCTGATTCTCTGTTAAAATTCATGGCCCTTACTATACTGCTTGCTGTGACTCATGTTATGGAGCTTGAAGCATCCTGCTCTTGTGATTTCTCTTCATCCTGATCTCAGCCCCCCACCCCCACCCCTTTAGCACACTTAGGTATTCTAAATGCTTTAAACAAATGCCCCTAGCCACAACTGTGGTGTTCTTTGGTACAGCCTGCCTCTCCTCTTACAGAGGATCTCTGCAGAGGACAGCTCCTCACTTCTCCCAAAGTGGCACCACTGTCTAGGACAGGCTGCTAATGGGTGGGTGGCAGCTGTGGTCATCTTTGCTTGTTCCTGATGTGGACCCTGAACCCTATGAGTAGTGAGCTGTAGAAGAGGTGCCTGTGATCAGGCCCTAGTATTCTTGATCTGCCACATCTTGAATAGAGCTGATGCCCTATATGGGGGTGAGTGGGGAAGAAAATGTTGGCCTTCTCCTCTGAGCCTGTTCAGATAGCACTTTTGCGATGCAGAAGCTAGAGGAGAGGAGACAGCCTGAGCCTTCTCATTGTGACCTGTGGCCCTAGGCTGTCTTCCTGGTCACCTCACCTGGATTAGAAGTCTTGGAGTAGCTTCTAGAATATTGGACCTGAGGTTGGGGGAGGGATTATACTGTGCTTCAAATGCTGTAGATTCTTGCTATTATTACTGAGATTTGGCACGTTGTAGTAGGTTTTCTTGAGTAAATGCTTCTCTTTACATTCTTTTGAGTCTTCATAGACTAAAGAAAATGAGAAATAGGGAGTTTTCAATTGTTATTTTAAAATATGACATTTTGTCCAATTAAAGAGCTTCTTTGTTGAGGAGAGAGTCCTTCCAACTCCTTACTCACTATTTTAGAATTCCTATTAATTTTTGCATGCTGTAATATCACCATTATCATAGTAGTAATTTATGTTTTCTTTCTTTTTTTAATCAGTCTCTGTAAAAGTTGCTGATTCTGTTAAACTTTATTAATAGCCAAATTTTGGATTCATTAGCTTTTGTTTTCTAGTTCTCACTTTCTTTTGTCTTTAAATTCCCTTCCTTTTTACTTGTCTTTGTTTGACACTCCCCCAACTTTTTGAGAGGAAAGCAAACTAATGTTAAGCATTTCTTCTTTTTTAACATAAACTGTAGGTATGCAGAGCCAAAACCTTCCTCTATTTGCTGCTTTAGTTGCCCTCACACATTTTCCTATGTTCATTTTCTTTTTATATTTAATTCCAAATATAAATTTCTGTTTGATTCTTAGACTCTTGTGTTATTTATCAATATATTGTTCAACTTCTAAACATCTGAGAACTTTCTAGCTTTTTGTTTTACTGATTTAATCCCATTCTAGTCTGAAAGAACTTTGGTTACAATTCCTTGGGATATGTTGGTATTTAGCCTATTTTGCCAAATATTCCACACACTCTTGAAAGGAATGTTCATTTCTGCAGTGGTTGGACATAGAGTTGTAGAGTTGTCAGTGAGGTTAAATTGTTTAATATTATTTTAAAATTTTCCTCTATATTTATTGATTTTTTTGTCAATCTATTCTATCAATTTTTTAGACAGGTGGGCAAAATTGTGTGGTTTTGATTGTGGATCTGTGTATTTTTCCTGTTTGGTTATGCCAGTTTTGTCACATGTGCTGTGGAGCTATCTTATTAGTAAATAGAGATTTAGAAATGTTATGTCTATGTCTTTCAGATAGGTTGATCCTTTTTTAATAATGAGATTCCCTCACTTGATTCTCAAATTTTCCTTGTCCATCTAATACTAAATAGGGTTATGTCAGCTTTCTTGTGGTAATATTTGCATGTTACTTACTTTTTCAACCATTTAATTTCATGCTAGCTTTGCTCTTTCATGTAAGTTGTGTTTTGTAAACAATATATATTTGGGCCTTGTTTACGTACACATGACTATGTCTATTTATAAATTAGATTGTTGAGTCATTTAAACTTAATGCAGTAACCAGCATAGCAGTGTTCAAGTGTAACATCTTGCAGTTTGTGTTTATTTGCCCTTTTGTTCCTTGTTACTTTGTCTTTACTTTCCTGCTTTTTAAAATTTAGGAACTTTATTATATCATTTATATGCTGTATGAGCTATTTAATGATCCCTTTTAACTTTAGTGTTTATGCAATGTACATGTTTAATTTATAACCTATTTAAATTAGTATTTTTTTCAGAATTTCAAACTGTGATTCTCTTCATGCTGTCACACATGTGCTCTTGGCATGTATCTTATTTGTACATGTTCTCATTGCACAGTCGTTTTATTGTTGCTCTTAGCACTCAGCAGTTTTTGCTAAAAGAAAAATAATTCTCCCTGTTTACCTGTATGTATGTATACACTTGTGTGCAACATACTTCTGGTGCTCATTCACTTTCCTACAGAATCTTGCTTCTGGCTGGTATTATTTTTGCTTAACTTGTAGATTTTATTATCTTTGAGGGCAAGCTTTGCTGATAAACAAATATTCTTAACTGGTGTTTGTCTGAAAATGCCTTAATTTCAATTACAAGTTGGAAAGCATCTTTACTAGATATAGAATTACAGCTTAGAGGTTTTGTTTTTCATTCTAAAGATTCCATTTTGTGACCTGGATCATTTATATTGTCAATATACTTGTCATTCTCATCATTATTTCCTTTAATATAACATCTTTTGTGTATGTGGAGGAATGACTCTTTTAAATTCTGTCTTCATTTTTGGAGTTCAATTTTACTATAATGTGGCTATGTGTATTTTTGTTATTATTTTCCACTTGACTCAGTTAGTTGATATCTTTTATCAGTGTCAGATACTTTACAGAGGTTATCTCTTCAAATACCCCCTTTTCTCCCTTTTCTCTGTCCTATATAGCTTTCATTCCTTTTTCTTTCTTTCTGGCTCTGTATGACACATTTATATTTCATTGTCATGTAGTTCATTTTCCTTTTTTCTATGTCCTTGCTTGTAGTGGATTAACTAATGGTCATCTTCTAATGCCCAGCAGAACTGAATCAGCTTGTTCTGGGCCTGGAGGATCCACGTGAGGATTGTTGTCAATAGCCATAAAAAGAGAACTGGGGGGCAAGATCTTGGCCTGTTGATTTTCTAGGAGAAGCTTGCTGTGGATGGTTTTCCTGATGTGAACTAGACTTTTCTCATCAGAGGAGGAACTGGGGGCCTCGCTGTCACAGGGAATGGCTGCTGTTTTCATCAGGGGAGCTCTGATCTTCACTGTGAGCATCACTTCCTAGCCCCAATGTAGATTCCTCAGCTTGGTGGCACAAATCCTTCATCTCACTGGTGTAGTTTTCTGGCTTTCACCACTGGCCTTTAGGCCTTTCAGGTGCAGATACTCAATACAGGCAAGCATGAGACATTGCTGTGGGCTCTAGGCCACTGGCTGGACTTGTGGAGGACACTGTGTTGGACTCTAAGCCTCTAGCTGGACTTGTGTGGAACATTGTTGGGATCCAGGCCCTTGGCTGGATTCTTTGGGCCCCTAGTGTGCAGTTAATCTCTTACACTCTTTTGCATTTGACTTTTTGGGTAATTATCATAAAATAATCCTATAAACTATACATCCTGTAGTAAATGTATTCTCTTGCCAAAACCCTGACTACAACATTACTTTTGGTCAATTCAGGTAATGATATTAATTTTACATTTGCTCTGGAGTATCTAATTTTTTGAGAGTTCCATTTCTACCTTGAAATTCACCTTTTTATCAATTGTTTTCATCTTTCATTCTAGTTTATTTATTATAATTCTAACACTTATTTTAAGACACTTACCCACTAATTTGATTTGTTTCTAGTCATTGCAATAGAAAGAGTGAACTGTTTTTACTGTATTCATCCTGGCTAGGTTTCTTTCTTGTGTGACTTTTTGGAGGGATTATTCACCAACCTCCTGCATGGATTCCATTTGAGGAAGTGCTTTTTCCTGGATAGAGGTAATGGGAAGGTGTGGGGAGACAGGTCAGTGAAAGTGTTGGGAAATTAATGTGATTATCTGGGTTTGATGTGTTTTATTTTAGGAGAAGAGTGGTCATCTCTGCCCCTAAAAGGCCTCCAGCAACCACTAAGAGATGGAGTCAGTAACCCCCGTGCAGCCAGTGGCCTTAGTTTTCCCAGTTCTTGAATGAGCTCTGTGGATTTGCAGCCCGGAGGGACCCTTTAACATAGCACTCTGCAGACAGAGCAAGAGGAAGATGACTACAACTGAGAATGAATCTCAATGGAAAAGATAGAAATGTTGGTTTGTTAAAATGATAATGAAAAATGAGAATTCTTACTTGATTTGGTAGAAGAAAATTAGAGTCTGTTTAGCAAACATGACCTACAAGCTGATTAATGTCATGGGCAACAATGCCTTCTCCTCTCACCACAGCTTTATTTCAGCTGTTGTTGAATCCTACTCTAATCTTATTTCTCCTTATTTGATTTAAATAAATGTTTAAAAATATCATCTGTTGTGGAGATTAGCATGCAGGCTTGGAGGGTGGAAGGGGCTTCTTAATGATACACAGCAAACAAGGGGCAAAACTAAGAGCCAAATTTGGCATGGGGGCTCCTGACCTCTCCTCAGGACCATGCCCTGTGAGCAGTGACAGGAGGCCTCCTGCGTGCAGGGGACAGGGATGGTACTGCACCCCTTATGCGGCTACCCTGCCCTAATCCTGTTTCCTCCACTCTGCTGCCCTCTTCCCAAGTCAGTGCTTGACTAGAGTCAAGTTGAACTGGGCTTGGGGTCCTGAGGAGCAAATGTTCTTGGTCGTCACTTAGCATATATTGTAGGTTGAGTTATGTTTCCCTTCAGATCCAGGTACATCACAATGTGACTTTATTCAGAAACAGGGTCATTGCAGATATAGCTAGCATATTTTATAAAAAGATTGTGTAATCAGTAAAATGGGAGTGCTTCCTGGGTGCCTATAATTGAGCCTGAGATTATGAGGGTGAGCTCTAATCCTGTACAAGAGAAGGAGATCAGGACACAGATGCACAGAGGGAGGCAGGTGAGGACACAGGCCTTCTGCAAGGTGATGACAGAGTGTGAGTCGGATGCTTCCTTCACCCCTCCTGACACCCTCATCCTGAACTTCCAGGCTCTAGAACTGAGATGACAAATTTCTGTTGTTTAAGCCAGAAATAATTTACACATCAATAGTCCCCAAAATTGTGATGACATGACTTATATTTTTTGTTTCTGTTTTTCTGACTTTATGTGGTACAAAAGTGGTATGCATTCTGTTGAAGGCAGACTTTGAATTGTGAATTTTGATCTTTCTCCTGGCTCACAGTATGATATTCTCTCTTGATGCTGGGTGGCAGCCCTGGGCTTCATCTCCCAGTCAGCCATGAGATCACAAGGGTACGAGAGTCCACAGAATACTGTGCTGCCCAGCGAGGATGTTGTATATTTCATCAATTCATGTTTGAAATTCAATATTTTCCTTTTACAACAGGTTTATCAGGATCTAACTCTATCATAAGTCAAAGAGTATCTGTGTATATGTGACAAGGTGAATACTCACTGGTCTCTACTATTACTAATGACACCTTTAGCACCTGGAGGCCAGAGTGAAGGGGAAAGCAATTTGCATCCATTTTCCTATAGGGAAATGAAGGCTGGGCATCAGTAATTCTGAACATTTTAAGTTCATTGCAATCTAGATAGCTGAGCAGATGCTGTATGGCAGGCACAATGTTGGGTTTACTGAAGTAAATTAAGATGTATAATCAAGAAAAACTGACAGGTAATTATGCTCTAGTGCAAGAGGCACATGAGGGTGTTGTGGAGCCCAGGAGAGAGAAGTAAAAGGAAAATTTTCTGAAGACATCTGGGCTGAGTCTTGCAGAATAAGTAGGAGTTAGCGGAGAGCAGGAAGAATGGCACACAGCCAACAGCTCTGAGGCGTGGAGCTGTGTTTTCCCATTTTCACAGAAACAGACAGATGTGCTGACAGGAATGCATGGATGCACATCCAGCCCTGACCTTCACCTTTAATTATTCTATGCACAGCCTCAGGCTGGAGTCTTGGCCTCAGACACAGAGCCTTTGCCAAGGCCTTTGCCGTGTCTGATGCCTTCTTTCCCTGCAGACAAGCTTGTGCCATCGGATGACAAACACGGGGACAGCAGCTCCCATGAAAACAGTCTAACATCTGCTCATTTCAGAAAACTTGCATTCATGTTTAAATAGTGCAGAGACAAGTGACTTTCTGCTTGAAGCTTTACATGAAATGGGAGACAAGAGGGAAAGGGCAGAGAGTGCGCTTGAGGGCAGTAGTGGATCAGCATGGAGTTGAGGCCCTGGGAGACTTCTGAGGCTGTGAGTGAGGCAGTGGGGGCAGGGCAGATGAGTGTTTTGGAGGAAGCAGGTTGGTGCCCTGGGGCACTGATACTGGAGGGTGGCTGCACTGGAAGGCAGTCAGCAGTGGAGACCAGAGGATGGTCTGCCAGCCTTCATGGGGAATAATTGTGGGCAGGGGTGATGGATGAGCAAGGGGGCCATTCTGGCAGCACAGTGGGGAGCTGAGTATTACACTGACTAGGGACCTTTGGTGGAAGGGCCTCTCTGGTCTGGTCTTCCTTACCAAATGGTGCTCCCCTGGGGTTCCCAATCTGCAAGCCATCCAGGTCCAGAGGAAAACTGTGTTCTCTCCTTGGTTCCCCTGGTGGTGTGTGAGTGCAGGGGATCCTGAGGAGGAGACATGAAGTGCCCTAATAACTTGATTCAGGATCCCTGCCTGGTTCAACACTATTTGGAAGGGATACATGCATCTGAAAGTTCCAGTGATTTTACTTCTTGGTGTCAGTGCCAAGGAATATACAAAAGTTTAATGGGTAAAAATATGCTCTTTTTATTTTAAAAATATGAAGTAACCTAATCTTCAAACATAGAATAATGACAAAATAAATAAACATAATATCTCAATAAGACTTAATATCATAAAGCCATGAAAAGTTTTGGAATATTTTAATCGCATTTGGAGATGTCAGGAAATAGTATGAACTAGAAAATGTGGGAAACAAAAATTGCATATAGTAATATTTTTTGAAATGAAGTAATAACAGAGTAGTGGATCTTGCAATAAGTATAGTAGGTTGTGAAGTATTTTTTTAAAAAAATAAACAGAATAGAAACTTAGAATTTATTGCAATTTGTAAGGGTAAATATTATTTTGTGAAATTTTTTTGAGTAATAAAAAATCTATATGTTATTACACGGCAGTTAAAGTTTGAAAAACTCTAAAAGTCATATCATGTTTTCAACTTTGTTAAAATGAAAGTATAACTATATTGAAAAGAAATACACGCTATCAATAAATAAACAAGAGTTGCTTCTGGATGTGGATTGCTGGTGATTTGTGTTTTCTTATTTTTACTTTTCTGAGGCTTTAAGCATTTCTATAAGCACATGTCAGCTTTGTCCATAGAAAACCAGCCATAAGCACTATGATAAAAGGAAAGGAAGGTAATGCACTGATCATCACAAAATGATGGGAAGACAGAACTCCTTGGTGGGATTACTTTGTGTCTCGCTGTGACGTCTTTTGTAAGGTGTTAAAGGAGAGTTAAGACATGTCTCCTTCTGGAAATATTATTAAGACAGTTTTAAGGTAGGAAAGCTTTTAAAGCATAAGAAAGTGAAATTGGCAAGGGACACTCGCTTTCTATTGCTGCATAGCAAATGGCCATGAACTCAGTGTCTCAGAAGCACACATCTCACAGTTCTGCAGGTCAGAAGTCTGGGCACCACATATACTTCTCTGCTCATCATCTGATGAAAGTGTTGCAGAGCTGTGTCCCAGGATTCTCTGCTAGGCTCCATGGTTGTACCAAGACCAATCCTTGTTGCTGTAGGAATGAGGTTTTCTTTTCTTGCTGGCTGCCAGCATGTGCTGTACTGAGTCCTCGGAGGCCTCCACATCTTCATAGACAGCAGTCCCTCTCACCCATCCAATCTCTTTTGGAAGGAAGAGCTCAGGCCTTTTGAAGGTTGCATGTGGTGGGATCTGACCAATGGATACTAATATTGCTTTGTTAAGTCAGCTGATCAATACTTAACTCACATCTACAAGATCTCTTCACAGGAGCACCTACACTAGGGGTTGATGGACTAGGTGGGAGATGGTCCTTTGGGAACTTGGAACTATCTTAGTGGTCTGTCCACCACCTGGCTATTCTGAAGGAAGAAACCTGATGCTGCTGTTCTGACTACTCTGTTTTACAGTTGACATGCATGAGTCCAAAGCACATCAGTGAAAATGAAAACTGGCAATATTTGACATATTTGTTGAGTACATTCTTTGCAACTTTTATACCATTTAAATTATTTATTGGCTCATCTGTACATTTGTCCAACACTGTTTTCCTGGGCTTCCTAGTGTGCCAGTACAGCCTGTACAGATCAAGTGAGGATCCTTATTTTTCAGGAGAAAATGGAACCAAGAGAGGTTAAGTGTATCGTGCATGGTCCCCAGCTTGTGAGTGGCAGGGCTGGAATGCATACCAATCTCCTTTGCTCTTTTGAATTGCTTTCCTATTCATCACCACATGTACATTGTCAGATTGAGTGGTTGGATCAAAAGTTGAGATACTGAATGATTTTTTAGGCCCTAGCACACTGAATGATTCACTACACTTTTGGCAAAATCACATTATGTGCCTCACCACTATAGTTTGAGAATCTGAATCAAAAATATCCCACTGAAATTTTATTCCTATTGTAAGTATTCAATTTAATCTGATTTTGGTGTTTGAAGGTGGAACCTTGGGGATGTAATTAAGGTCAAATGAGACTGTGAGAGTGGGGTAATAGTCCAGTGGGACTGTGGCCTTATAGGAAGTGGAGTTATTACATCTGATCTCACCATGTGATGTGCTGTGTTCATTTGGAACTTTGGGGAGTATCTCCATAAGCAAGAAGGATCTACCAGATGAGGCCCTCTAATCATCTTGTACTTCTGAGCTTTTATGAACTATGAGATGAACAAACCTTTATTTTTTATAAATTGTTCAATTTGTGATATTCAGTTAAAATAACAGAAAATGGACTTAGACTCCACCATGCCAGTGCCATGGCAGAAATCCCTATTCCATCATGAGGCTCTGCCCTCCACTATGAGCTCCTCACTACTCTGTGATGCTGTGGGAAGCCCCAGGCTGGGGACAAGGGACAGCACACCCAAAGGAAACTGAGGCCAGACCAGTCCTTGAGAAGCAGCCCCTTAAATAAATCAAGATAAGACAAATTCATCAGTAGTATCTTGGAGTTTAATGGACACCTTTGAAAGCCTTGCTCTTTTCTTGGGTTTAGGATTCCCCAAACTAGATAGGCAGCTTTGACAATTCTATGAAACCAACTTTTTCATCACACTTCCTCACTTTTCTCTATCTGTATCATTGTTGTTGATCCATTCATACTTTTTGTTCATCAAATATGCAAATGTGGACTTTCCCCTGCATAAAGTGGGTGTGCTACATGAAAACCTAGTGTAATCTGGCCTCTGCTCTCCACTAGCTCACAACAAATAAAAATCTAATATTCTTTGCCTTGACTTTATTTTCAAAATCTTTTCTTCTTGGAGGAAACTTCTCTAGCCTCTTTTGCATCAAATGACTGCTGATTTATATGTCTGTACAGAATTCTGGGCCTTCTTGATGTTTGAGTTAAGAGAAAATTAGAGAGATTGAAAAAATCAGCCCAACATCTCACTTGACACCATTTATTGTTGACTCATTTACTCATTCATTAAATATGTTTTTACTGGGCTCCCTAGTGTGCTAGGAATTACAGGATGTAAAGGTGAGTAAAGCAAGTACTTGCCCTCTAAAAATTCACCATCCACTGGAGATGAGGATTTACCAATATCTACAGCACAAAGAAGTGGTAATAAGCTCCATGGGTGGAATAAACACTTAAAAAGAAAAAGAAATAAAAACAGCTTTGCAGAAGCTGCCCTCCCCAAGAGTCTCCCCAGCTGCAGCACCCACATTCCCTTCTCTGCCCCTGGCTTAGTTCCACCTCACCTTCACTGTCTCTGCCCAGATTCCCACAGCCCCTCATGTCTCTGGGAGTTCCCTTTTCTGGGGATCTTCTCAGTGCTTCCCTACTTGTCTGAGAGTTGTGCATGAAGCCACAGTGGAGGCAGCAGCCCTCCCTTACCTGTGAAGGATGCATTCCAAGACCCCTGGTGGATGCTCAGAGCTTTAAATTGTACCACGCTCTATGTACAGAATATTTTACCCCCATACATATAACCTATGAGAAAGGGCAATTTATAAGTCAGGCACCGTACAAGATTAACAATAACTTGTCACCGATCTTAGCAACTTCAATATATGACTTTTGTCTTTGTTTATTGAAAACTTCCACCTTTTTACTTAACGGGAGCACTTGACTTCTCTTTGGCATTTCCAAGTTGCCAGAATCACTTGTTACTCTTGTCCTTTGAGGCTATGATTAAGTAAAATAAAGGTTACTTGAACACAAGCACTGTGATACTATGATAGTCGATTTGACAGTCTAGATGACTACCAGATGACTAATGCATGGGGAATGGATATAGTATGCATATTTATAATTGTTTCTGGAATGCCCCCCAAATACTCACATGTTAAAGACTTTGTCTCCAGCTGATAGTGCTATTTGGAGATGGAGGAAATTTTAGGTGGCAGGGCCAGCGGGAAAAAATGGGTCATGGGGGCCAGGCCTTTGAAGGTTAAGTCTTATGCTGGCCCCTTCCAATCTAGCTCTCTTCCTCCTATTGCTTCCTGGCTACTGTGAGGTGAGCTGCTTTCCTCTTCCATGTCCTTCTGCCATAACTCTTCTTCTTCACCACATGCTTCAGAGCAATAAGTCAGCCCACCATGAACTGAAACCTCTAAAACCATGAGGCAAAATAAATCTTTTCCCCCCTTAAACTGTTTATGCTGGGTGTTTCATCACAGCGATGTGCTGACTAACACTTGGATAAATCACATCTCGGGGTGGGACAGCTATTCAGAATGATACAAAATGAAAACTTTATGAAATGTTTACTTCTGTACTTTTCTACTGAATATCTGCAGATCATATTTGACCATGGGTATCTGAAACTTTAGGAAGCAAAACCAGAGGCAAGGTGGGACCACTGTGAGTGAAAGGGAGACTAGAGGACACTGGCTTCCCAGCAGGACATACCATGTGGGTCCTTCACTCTTTAAGGCATATTGTTGTTGTTAACCTTATGCTACATTTGACCTGTAAATTAAACTTTCTCATAGATTCCGTGTATAAGAAAAATCATCGTATGTGTAGAACTTGGTACTATCCACAGTTCTGGTCATCTGCTGGGGCCTTGGAATGCATCCTGCATGGATAAAGGAAGACTCTTGTCTTTGCTTTGCCTTCATCTGCTGGACCCACAACCTGCACCCTTCAAGAGCCCTCCATGCTTCCATCATCTTAGGTTTCCAGGCATCTTCAGAATGAGCCCAGCATCACATCCTCTGCCCACCCCTTGGGAGGTCTCAAGGCTCATCTGGGCCTAGACACAGGGCTCACCAACCACATACCTGTGAGTGTCCTTCCCGACACCCTCTCTGGACCCTTTACAGACTGCTCACTCAGAGCCTGCAATATGTACTGGGGTGTATCTTTGCTTGTGGAAAAAACATCCCTACATTCCTGGAAATTGCTCGCAGGCTCCTGAGAAGGATAGATACACCCATACACAGTTACAGTGTGCTGTACCAGAGGAATCTGGGCTGGAAGAGAGGGCCCAAAGAAGGTGATGTCTGAGTTGAGTCTGGCAGACAACAGCCCAAGAATGAGGAACCCGAGAAGGTAGTGAATATAGAAGACAGGTGGTAAGGCAGATTCTCACACTTTGTGTCTGAGCTGTGAAAAATAAATGTGTAAAAATTTACCTTTCTTGGGTTTTCTCTAGTTTTTCTCAATGAGAATGTAGACTCTGATTGCAGGAATGAGACTTTGAAGAGAAAGCTTGCCTCTGTGCTTCTATGACATTAATGTGAGACCTGCAGCTCAGGTAATGAGAAGTGGGTATTTGCACCACAGCCAGGGGCAGGGCATCCTATCCATCTCCTGCGATAGTGGCCTCCACAAGTACTGGGTGCTGGGAGAAACCAGGTCAAAGACCGAACCTTTAGAGAGGGAGCTAGGGTAAATTGGTGCCATGCAATGGTCATTGATCCAACATGACTGATGTCCTTGTAAGAAGAACTGGGGCCCAGGCTCATCCAGAGGAGTGGCTAAGTGATGACATGGGTGGTTGTGCAGGGTAAGGAGCACTGCCTTGGAAGAGATCAGCCCTGCCCACACCTTGGCCTTGGCCTTCCAGCCTCCAGATCTGTGAGGAAACACTCTTCTGCGGTTAAGCCACTCCACTGCGGTCTTTGTTATGCAGCCTGAGCTGACCACACATGAGGTAATGAAAGGCTAATGACTGAGGCAAGGGTGATGGAGCCAATGTGACATTTTTGAGAGACAATACCATGTTTCGGGACCTAAGGCCATTCCCGGTATTCAGAGAAAATGGTTTGGGCTCCCCAGAAAGGAAATAAACTCATTGGGTGAAATAAGCAATCCACGTGGATGTCCTTCACAAGACCTCACAGCTCTTGTCATTTGTATGTGGAGCCCAGACTCTAGAGTTTGAAGTTTTAACAATGTCCCTGCACTTATTTCATTTTCTGTCACCCCACTGTCCAGGAAGAGGAAAGCAGGTCAGCAGAGATTCCAGCATGTTGCCTTTTACCAGCTGAATCCAGCTGAAGGAAGAAGGCCAGCCGGTCTGGCCAGAGACTTCTGCTGTCCCATCTCTGGGTCTGAAATCTGGGGCTGGTGGAGACCAAAGGACAGAGCCCCAACATGGCAAGGGCCAAATAAGAGCTAGAGATGGTTTGGGGTGGGGCGTGGGTGCTGAAGGAAGGTGGGTGGGCTGGGTGTGTGCCATGTGGGGTTCAGATAGGGTCCTGTAACTATGATTCTTAGAGGGCACAGACTCTGGCCATGAACTGTGGTTTTCTTATGGAGCAATTTTGCCAAGGATGAGGACATCTTACAAATGCATCTTATATTACAGTGCACAGAGTGTTTCTATGCCCACTGCCTCACCAATGCACCCTTCTCAGGAGACAGGTCCCCTTACACTATTTCTATTTGTGCAGAAGCAAACATAACCAGCACAGCCTGACTGCCCTCAGGGCCTCTGACCCTCCCCTGCATCAATGCTTCCTCCTTGACAGGAGACTGGAGTTCAGGCTGATTTTTAGGGTCCCACTTGAGGCAGGCTCTTCTTTAAGACATCTGGCCCTCAGCAGTGAGGCCCAGGGTTTCTCCAGGTATGAAGATGTTAGGTGGCCAGGAGTACAGACTCTGTACTCCTGTGGCCTTTGCTTTTTTGTATTTTAGGAAAGGAAATCTGCTTGTGTACTCTATCACTTGGTCAGCACTGAGCTGAGGCTGCTCTGGGAAGTAGAAGCAATGCCTGAAGTGGAAATGCCAGTTTAGTTGTCAGGCAGGCCAGAGCTTGCATGCCAGCCCCCTGCAGCCCGCCAACATGCCATCTTGGGCTATAATCTTCATCACTTGTGACCATCCTGAGAAGGAAAGGACAAGGGACAAAGGGTGATGTACTGGAATACAGGAGCACCAGTGCCTTAAGCTTCCCAGACACAAGACAAGGAGACAAAGCAAAACTTGACCTGGTTTTGCGGTAATTGTTCTGCTCACTATTGCATGCACTCCCTCCATTCTCAACTGAGCTCCTTTGAATACATGCTTCTTTCTAAGCTGTAACACATATAAGTGTGCAGAAAGATATGCTCTGCCAACTATGAGCATTTTACCATGTTTCTCACATTTTTTTGTTAACCATGACTGTTTAGACATACATCTGAAGATTTTGTGTGTCTCTTTTCTTTCCCTGCCCCAACCTCAGAGTGCCTGCTCTTAAACTTTGGAATTTAACACTCCTGTACATGCTTTAAAACTTTCACTACAAATCAGCAACTTTTGCTACAAATAAATATGTATGTATAGATGTGTATTTGTATATATGCATATATACTCATACATATCTATATATATAATAGAAATATCTTGATTTTTATTACAAATGAAATTATAGTGGATATTCTTGTATATGTCTTCTAGTACATGTAATAAGAGCCTTGGGAGCAGACTGTTTTTCAAATAGTAAGTCTTGACAATTATACAGAAAGATGGCATGATAGAATAAAAAATCATAATGTATCAGACGTAGTAAGGAGAAATATTTTTCATGGGAATGTATATACACACAAATATATATACCATGTATACATATGTGTTCTCTGTATTGGTAGATGACATAAAGTGGACTTTCTACATAAGTGCAGGTTAGAGGAATTTGGAAGCCATAGATTTAGTTGTATCCTCAAGAGGCAGTTGGTGACCACATGGTGGGCTTGTCTTCCCATTTGCCAGGTATGTCTACATTCATTCCAATTTTTATTTCCCATCTCCATCTTTTTACCAGCTTTCTGGGTTAGAAACTGTATTCCACTATGATTCTAGTTTGTCTTTCTCAGGTACTGGTGCAAGTGGAACATTTAGCCATATTTATTTCCTATTTAGGTTGCCTATCCATATCCTTTTACCATTTGTTTATTGTTTTTAAAAATTATTTATTAGGGACATATATGTATATATTTGATGGCAATCCTTTTCTCCTATATTTATAACTCATCTTTTCCCTGTCTGTCTTTTCTTTCCACTGTATTTATTGTCTTCTGTAAGTTTTTATTTTAACATGTCAAAAATGTTCTATAGCTGTCTCTACAGATTGTTCTTTCTGGAGCCTGTGTAAGAAATCCATCTAGAAGCTAGGGAACCATTTCTCCATGTTTTCTACTGAACATACAAAGCACTGATTAACTCTGTTCCTTCTGTGGATAGCCCATGCCTTTCCCACAGACTTTTTTGTACTTTATGTGCATGATTATGTGCCTGGGTTTTCTGTGCTCCCATGAGTGAGTCTGCACCTTTGCTCCTTCGTTAGCACCACACAGTCTGAATGAAGGTCGTCATCAAATGCCTGTAGGCCCGGGACCCATGTGCTGCCTCTTAAAACTACCTTGGTCCTTTCTGTCACTTTGGGTCATCCATATAGGTTGTAAGTCCTTTCAGATTTCAAGAAAATATGTGATGTCTACTAGTTACATCAAATTTATAAACTTGGAAACAGTTAACAGTTTTATGACATTGTTTCTTCGAATCTATACTTATATTATACTTCTCCATATAGTCATCTCCTTTCATTGCTTCAATCTTGTTTTTTAGGTTTCCTTGTAATTACTCTCACATATTTACTGAATTCCTAAACATATAGCTTTCATAGCTATTTTGAAAATGGAACTTTCATTATATATTCTAATTGGTAATTATTCATATGTAGAAGTGCTGTTTGTCTTTGAATGTTGGTTGGGTGTCTAGACAGCATGTTATTTCTGTAAATTTTACGTTTATCAAAAGTTCCCTTTTGATTTTCCAGATAGGCTACATTAAGTAGCACTTTGATTTTCTATAGATTGAACTATTAAGATGTAGGTTTTGTCGCTTCATCTCCAATCCTGTTAGCTTTCTTCTTTTAACTTTTGTACCCGCATCTTTCATAACATAATCATCAAAGTGTAAATGTCATGAATGTGATTTAAAGTTTTAAACTACAGATAACAGAACAAAGAAACTAAAACCTAAAAAATTATCATTGGAGGAAACTCTTGTTAAACTTTTCTTGTTTTTCTTAAAATTTGTGTGTCCTAAAATTGACTGTGTTATAGAGTACAGTTTGTAAATACTGGAAACTTCATTCATCCCCAAATACTGCTGTATTCTGACTCTTCTAAAACAAGCTCTTTCCACCTCTGATCTCTGACTGCTCCTAAGGCATTCTCTGACTTGTCAGTGCTAACATTTCCAGATTATCATGTAAATAGAATCATGGATTCCATAAGGTTTGGAGACGGTTTCTTTAGCATAGAGCGAAGCCTCTGAGATGTACTGACTGATGTGTGCATCCATCATTCATTAACTTGAGTGCTGAGTAGTACTATATTATGTGGATGAACCACAGTTTGTTTACCCATTTTAAAAAATGAAGAATATTTGAGTTGTTTTCAATTTGGGATACTTATGAATGTTGTAGTAGATAGTCATACACAGGTTTTCTGTGAGCATACACTTCCCTTTCTGTTGGATAAACACCTAAGAGTGGATATGCTGGTCACATGATATGTTGAAATATAAGGAAAAGGCACGGTCTTCTCCACTGCAACTTTACAATTTTCATTCTGTACAGCAACATATGAGAGTTCTAAATGGTCTGTATCCTTAGCAGCACTTGGTATTGTTATTTTAAAATTTTTTAACTAGTTTAATAGGTATATAGAGGTATCTTCTTATGATTTCAATTTCCTAAAAAATTAAAATTTGTAAAATTTTGAACGTTAGGACATTTGCGTTTGTAGAAGTATTACAAAGATAGTATAGAGATCTCACAAGTTTCCCATATACTCTCAATTGTGATTTGTCTAATGCTTTTTGCATGATTAGACTGGGGTAATACTTCTTTGGAAGAAGAGCTCAGGGGAAAAATGTCATTTTTATCCCATCAGAAATGTTCATATACTCAAATGATTACTGTTGGTGTTAATGATGGACATAGCAATTGCCAACCTCTCTACCATAAGGTTCTGTTTTGTTTTGTCTTTCTTCTCTTTTCATACTGAACTCTTGACAAGAAAGTTACTCTATTTGTTTCTATTTGGGCAGTTGGGAATACTCTTATCTTCCTGCTATGTACCTTGGAAATATACCTCATCATTGTGGTATTTTATTGATTTTTTTCTTTTTTAAGCACTTGTGTTAGCTTTCTGCAATTATGGGAAAATATCTGAGACAATCAACTTAAAAGAAAGAAAGGTTTATTTTGGCTTATGATTTCAGGGGATTCAGCCTGTGGTCTCTTGGTCCTGTGGCTTTGGGCCTAGTGGCAGCACAGTTTATCATGCCAGGAGATGTGTCAGAGGAAGCCAGGAAGCAGAGAGAAAGGACAGTGAGGGCCAGGTCCATATCCTCTTCAAGGGCCCCCCTCTGATTTCCCCATTGGGGTTCACTTCCTAAAGTTTCCACCACCTTCCAAGAGCAACAAGGCTGCAGACTTTTAACATATGGTCCATTGGGGCTGGGCAAGATCCATGTGATAGTAACACTTCTTCTCCTTGTGGAACTGTAAGATGCTCCTCATTTACCTTGTGATTTACTGCTGCAATCCCAGGGCCAGTCAGGTTTCCAAGGAGCTCGGCCTCCTTTAATGGGAGAATGTTATTGGACACTGAGGCCTAGGACTGGGGTACTCACTGAGAGGATTTCATTGCTATTAATCCCTTACAGGTGACAGTGAAAACATACATAGTATATGTATATCTAGGGTACGTATATATACACACCTATAAATATCTCTATATGTAACTTTATGTATATATATTAAGTTAAATATGAGTTCACAGTGATGTCTTTAGCTCTAATTCACAGCCACATGGTTTATGTAGAACTTGGCTCTCATCATCAGCCAAATTACTTAATTGTTCAATTTCAGTATAAATTATAGTGGTACCCACATTCTTGACTCATACCCCTGTGAAAATAAAAAACTGCAAAAGACAAAGTTAAACAAGAGGGGAGGATTTTATTCAGAACTGTTGCAATAAAAGAACACTGCTGAAACAAAAGGAGAGAAGGCAGTTGGGTGCTGGGATGAGCCAATGAAAAAGTGCTGAGGAGAGGAGGTGGTGAAAAGGGATGCATGCAGCCTGTTGAGTATTTCCTGCTTGCCAGTGTTTTTCTGTGTTTAGGCCACGTGTGTTTGCCTAAGCAGAACCCGTCAAAGTTAGAATCCTAGATTTTTCAGTTAGCTTCTTGATGACCACATTTCAAAGGAATGGTAGCCAAATACTTGAGAGAGTCATATCCTGGATTGTAAAACTGTCTGGGAAAAGATTCACATGCATATCAAAGGGGCAGAGAAGGGATTTACAGTTACAAGGTTTCTTTAAAAACTACTATAAGCTTAGACAGGGAGTTCAGGGGCCAAGCAACAGAAAAAGTCTGGTCAAGCTGAGGGAGACTTTAAGCTATCTTATTTTCCCCATGGGAAACAGTTTTAACAGTGCTTCTTTGTGAGTGCTTTTGCCGCAGAAGCCACATGTACCCAACATCACTTAGGCCAACTCCTTCTCCCTCACTCCCCAGAATTGGGTTCTTCTGTCACACTCGGCTTTCAGTACTGGGCTCACCAGGTTCCTAAATGTGTTTTGGTTTATTTTCCTGAATTTGGCATATATTAATGTTTATTCTTTATGTGTTAAAGTTCTGTGGGTTTAAAAAAATTTTACAGACCACCAGTATCAGGCAGCTAGGGCTACCATAACAAATAGCAGAAGATGGAGACATAAACTACAGAATTGGTTTTCTCCAAGTTCTGGAGGCAGAAGAAGATCTGAGATCAAGATATAGTCAATGTTGGCTTCTCCTGAGGCTGCTGTCCCTGGTGTGCAGATGGCCAGGTTCCCAATGTCCCCCACCCCCACCCTGTGTGGTTGTTCTTCTGTTTGTGCTGTGTTTGAGTTTCTTCTTCATATAGAATACTAGTCATACTGGATTAGGAACCACCATGATAGACTCATTTGAACTGAATCGTCACTTTAAAGACTCTGTGTCCAAATAGGCACATTCTGAGGTATTGGGGGAAAGGGTGTCCACATACGGATTTGAAAAATGTAGTTCAGCCTGGAACATCTACCACTGTTGTATCATACAGAATTATAGTGTCGCAGGCAGAGACAGGTGGAGAGAGTCCGCACAGTCCCAGGCCTGACTCTCCCAACAATGCAGAAGGTTGTGGAAGAATCAGATAGAGACCGAAAGTGTAGAAGCAAAGTTACACTTTTACTCAGCAAGCATGCAAGAGTACAGCTGCCTACTCTCAGAGAGACAGGCAGGGGTTCCCGAAACGGAGCCACCATTGAAGGGGGGCTCAAGATGCTGGTTTTATAGTAGTTGGGAGCCGATCCTGCCTCTGGGCTGAGGGCGCCCCTACTTGATTGGTTAATGATTAACTTAGCGCATTACTAGGGATAACAGGGAAGGGTCTTTTGGGGGGGCCTTTTGCATCTTAGGCCCAAGGTTCTTTTTCCTTTTTATCTTAGCAAACCAAGCTTTGCAGGGTACAGCATGAAGAGGATGTGCATCCGCAGGCTGTCAGCTTTTCATGGGTGTTTAAGCCTGTTCTGCCAGCTATCTGAACTCCTTCAGTGGGGTGGGAGGGGGGGTCCCCTCATTTCTCCCTGCCCACTAGTCTCTATTCCTATAGTCACATTGCCTTAAGTAAGACCTTCTATCCTTCACTTGGTGCATTCTACCTTCTCTTCTAATTCAAACTTCTGACAACCACTAATTTTATTGTCTCTGTAGTTTTGTCTTTTCCAGAACACCATATAATGGAATCACACCATATGTTGACTTTTCAGAGTGAGTTCTTTCACGTAACGATACATACTTAAGAGTCATCTGTATATTTTTGTGACTTAATAGGCCATTTCTTTTCATTACTGCTTCTTTGCATTCATTTGATGAATATACAACAGTTTGTTTATCCATTCACTCCCTGAAGAGTATTTTGGTTGCTTCTAGGTTTTGATTATGAATAACGTTTCTATAAACATTTGTATGTAGGTTTGCATGTAAGCATACATTTTCAAATCAATTAGGTAATACTTGAAAGCTAGTATGATATGGTAAAGCTAAGAAGAACATTCTAGGGCTGAGGATTTAGCTCACTGATTCCACCACCTGTCTCGAAAGCACAAGGTCCCAAGTTCGATCCCTGAAAACAAAAAAAAGAAAGAAAGAAAAACATTCTAAGAAACTGCAGAACTGTCTTCCAAAACAGTTATATCCTTTTTCATTTTAAAACTTTGTATCCTTATTATCATTTAGTATTATCAGTTTTTGGATTTAAGTCAGTCTAACAAGTGTATAATATATTACTGTAGGTTTGGTATGAAAGTTCCTTACTGCAAAATAACATAAAGCCTCTTTTACTTATTTGCCATTTATTTCAGTAAGATGTCTTTCAGAGCATTTGCCCATTCTTAGTTTTTTCTTTTTTAATCTTTTTGTTTATTTTTTTTGATTTTTTATTGTTTAGTTTCAAAATATTTGGTATATTTTAGATGCAAGTACTGTCTTAGCTAAGTGTTTTTAACATTTTTTCATGGTCTGTTATTTGTTGTTTCATGGTTTTAGTAGTGTTTTTACAGAGTACAGTTTTTAGTTTCAATAAAGTTACAGTCATTCTTTTTCTTTCAAGGATCATCCTTTTACTGTCATGTATTAAAAAGTCTCCTCTAAACATCACTAAAAGAGCAGCCGTCCAAGGTAATTAGAGTTCACCTATACTTTTTTCTCAAAGTTGTAGAATTTTTAAATTTTACATTTAGATCTATGAGCCAGTTTGAATGTTTTGTAAAAGTTGTGAAGTCTGTGTGTGAGGTCTTTGTTTTTTCTTTTGCATATAAATGGTCAGTTGTTGCAGCAGTGCTTGTGGAAAGTTTACATTTTCCATTGAATCTTCTTTGCTACTTTTCATAGATTAGTTGACAATTTTTATCAGGAATTTCTATATTTTTATAATAATCTAGATGTCTCTTCTCTCACTAATTTTTGATTACCTTAGCCTTATAGTTAAGTCTGAAAATCAGTTGAGTCCTCTAGCATTGCTTTTCAGTATTACACATATCAATCTAGAACTTTTTTTCCTTTCCATACAATTTGACTGTTAATGTCTGCCAAAAACCTTGCTGGCAAAAGGAACTGCAAGGATTCCTACCAAATCCAATCTTTAAAAAAGGACAAAAACAATTTTAAAAAATGAATATTGGAGATCTTACATTTTCTGGTTTCAAAACATCCTACAAAGTTATAGTGATCTAAATAGTTTGGGACTAGCATAAAGCTAAACATAGACCAGAAAAATAGAGCCAAGTGTGTAGAAATAAATTCTTCTATTAATAGTCAATTGACTTTTAATAAGTCCTTCTCCATCCAACAGGGGAAGGAACAGTCTTTTGAATAAATGGTGCTGGGACAATTGGATGTCCACATTTACTACAAGAAGTTGAACTCACACCATATGTGAAACTTAAAGTAGTCAGGTACTTAAATGTAATTTAGAGCTACAAAACTCCTAGAATAAGACAGAGGAGTTAATTATTTTTTTTACCTTGAATTTAGTAATAGACTTGTCTTTAGAAAAGTGCAAATCAAAACCAAATAGGAACCCACTTCACATCCACTAGGATAACTGCAGTAATAAGATTTTTAAAAGTAACAGTTGGTGAAGGTGGATTGCAGAGTTATTGGAATCTTTGTGCATTACAAGTAGAAATGGAAAAAGTGTAGCTTTCATGGAAAATAGCTTGGCACTTCCTCAGAAAATTACAGAACATTAAATTATTATATGACCCAGAATTCCAGCCATAGAAATGTTCCCAAAAGAATAGTAATATGGAATTCAAACAAATACTTTTGTACAAATGTTCACAGAAGCACTATTTACAATAATCAAAAGTTGACAACAGCCTGACATTTACCACTGGATGAACAGAAAGTATGATGTATCCATTCATTGGAGTAGTATTCAGTATTCATTCATGAAAGAAATGAAGTATTGATATGTGTTACAATATGTATGAACATAAAAACATTGTAATAAATGAAAGAAGCTAGACATCAAAGGACATATATGGTGCCACTTATTTGAAATATTCAGAAAGGCAAATCCGTAGGTACAGAAATATGGTAGCAGTTGCCAGGAACTGTGGTGTATGGAAAAGGAATGGTGAGTAATTGTTTATGGGACAAGAATCTTCTTCAATGATGACAAGAAAGTGCTAGAAAAAGTTCTGAAGTTTCAGTATGGGAAAATGAGAAAAGCTTTGGAGATGCATGGTGCTGATGGTCACACAACATTGTGAATACACTACAAGTTTTTGGATTGTGCATTTTAATAGTAAATTTTATGTTTTTTGAGCTTCACCTCAATTTAAAGTAAAACAAAACAAAATTTACTGGAATCTGATTTGGATTATTGAATATATATAGATCAACTTGTAAAGAAGGACTGACAACAATGTCCAGGTTTATAATCCATAAATGTGAAATATCTCTTATTTATATGCCCTGTTTTTCATAAATATTTTTTCACATTCTGTATAAAGACACTCTGTATATACAGTGGACCCTTGACTTATGAACCTGATTAGTTCTTGAGGATTGGTTATAACTCAAATTGGTTGTAAGTCAATACAGCTGAAATCTGGATTTTTACCTTGGTAAATGCTATAGATAACAAGTGGCAGATGAATCTCCCATTAATCTAATTAACCCAAGTTGTTCGTGTGTCAGGCCAGTCGTAACTTGAGAGTTCACTGTATATGAGTGTGTGTGTGTGCGTGCACAAGTGTGTGTAAGTACCTACATTTTAGTTGTTGTTCAACTTTTTTTCAGTGCTAAGGATTGAACCCAGTGCCTTGTACATGCTAGGCAATTATTCTATCACTGAGCTACATCCTCAGCCCTTTTGTTGGATTTTTAATTTTAATTTTTTGTTGCTAATATAGATGGAAAATTACTGTTTATTTCAAGTTCTAATTTTTCTTTGCTGGTACAAAAATAATTTATTTTATATATTTAATGTCTATTTTGCAACTTTGTAATAGTCATAGTTCCAAGAATTATTTTGTTGATTATTTGGGAAGTTATATATATATATATATATATATATATTTCCTAAGATAGATGATTTACTTATTTTCAATATATATCACTTGCTTCATTTTCTTTATCTTTTTGAAATAGGACTTCTAATGATATTGAATAAGAGTGTTGAAAAATATACTCCTGATCTTAGGGAAAGACATTATTTTTCTCGCTAATAACTGTAAGGCTAGCTGTATAATGCTGCTGATGTTTTTTATGAAATTGAAGGAGTTTCCTCTATTCCTAATTTTCAAGTTGAAATAGTTTGTTAGTTTTCTTCAAGGCAAAGTTATTATAGTCCCTACTTTTGGTACTAGTCTTTGATAGAAGTCAGAAAGTGCAGAACACAGTTAAGAAGTGAGAAGTTATGCTGCACTATTTTAAGGGAGAATTCCTTACTTAAATTGCTTAGATTCTTATGCACAGGAATTTCTCTAACCTCTGTTCTTTTTAAAATAACTTAATAATATGTGTATGAACCTACAGACACTTGTTTATTATATAGATTATAACCTATTCATCCTTCACTTCCTTCTTTCTTGTCTCCCTGCCTCTCTCTCTCCTTTCTTCCCTCCCTTTTTCCTGTCTTTTCATTTTTTGCTGTAAATTCTCCTAGCTCTGGCTGTGGGAAAATGTTTATTTGTTGTTGTTGTTGTTAAATTCCTTTATCGGTACATTGTAGGTATACAACACAATTACATTTCTCATTGGGAATTGTACCTTTACATAATGCATCTTGGTTCTTATTTTTTCCCCATTTCTAGCCCTCCCTTCACCCCCTCCACCCTTCTCTATTTACAAAGACTTTATTTCCATTTCTCATCATTTTTCCTTTCCCTTCTTTCCTTTCCCCTGCCCCTCCCACTACCCCTACCCCTTTGGACCTTTTCTTCCTATTTTGCATTATCGATTATTCATTCTAAACATTGGTACATTTTAGGCATACAATATAATGACATTCATCATTGGAAATTTGCATCTTTACATAATCTCTCTTGGTTCTTATTTTTCACTTGATCTTAGCCAAAAGGCTGAGAAGCGATGATTCTTATTTTTCACCCTTGCCCAGGCCTCCTTTCAACCCCTCCAGTCCTCCCTATTTACAAAGATTTTGTTCCTATTTTTCCATTTTCTCATATTAATGCCATTCCCTTCTATCCTTTCCCCTAGCCCTCCCATTTCCTTACCCTTTGCCCCCTTTCTTCCTATTTCACATTACCAATTATACATTTTAGTCCTTATTTACACTTTCATTTTCTCACACCAGAGAAACTATTCTGTATTTATACATGTGTGTCCAATTTATTTCACTTAAGAGTATCACCTCAATGTGCATCCACTTAGCTATAAATGTCTCTAATTTCTCATTTTTGATGGCTTAGTAGTACTCCATTTTATAAAAAAATCCCACATTTTCTTTATCCAGTCTCCAGTTGATGGGCATTTGGGCTGTTTCCAAGTTTTAGCTATCAGAAACTGTGCTGCTATGAACATGGGTGCACATATATCACTGTGGTATGATTCTTTTAATTCTTTGGGGAAGATCTCCAGCAGTGGAATAGTGGGGTCAAATGGGACTTCCAGTCCTAGTTTTTTGAGGTATCTTCATACTGATTTCCACAGTGCTTGTACCAGTCTACACTCCCACCAGCAGTGGAGAAGGGTTCCTCTTTTCCCACAGCCCTGCCAGCATTTGTTATTGGTTGATTTCATGATAGCAGCCATTCTTTCTGGGATGAGGTGGAATCTCAGCGTTGTTTTCATTTACATCTCTCGAATGACCAGTGATGTTGAACATTTTTTCATATATTTATTTGCTATTTCTACTTCTTTGTCTGAGAAATGTCTGTTTATTTCAGATGCCCATTTTTGAATTCGTTCTTTAAATTTGGGAGGTCTGACCTTTTTAAGCTCTTTAGAGATTCGAGATAGTAGACCTTTGTCTGAGGAAGAGCAGGTGAAGATTTTTTCCCACATTGTGGGTTGTCTCTTTGCACTGTTGGTGGTTTCTCTGGCTGTGCAGAAGCCTTTTAATAAGAAGAGATCCCACTTGTTGATTTTTTGTGCTAGTTCATGGGCAACTGAGGTTTTGTTCATAAAATCTTTTCCTACACCGATGTCTTCAAGGGTTCTACCTAACCTCTGTTCCAACTGGTTCAGAGTTTCTATTTTAATATTTAGATCTGTAATCCATTTTTATTTTAGTTCAGTGCATGGTGAGAGATATAGATCTAGTTTTAATCTTTGGCAAGTTGAAGCCCAATTTTTCCAGCACCATTTATTAAAGAGGTTATCTTTCCTCCAGTAAGGGTGTTTGGCTCCTTTATCTAAGATGAGATGGCTGAGTGTGTCTGGAGTTGTTTCTGCATCTTCTAATCTGTTCCACTGGTCCTCAGGTCTGTTTCTTTGCCAGTACCATGGTGGGTTTTTTTTTTATTACAGGTAGCTTTGTAGTATAGTTTCAGGTTGGGGATTGTGATTCTCCCTGCCATGTCTCTGTTACCTAGAATTGCTTTTGCTATTCTGGGTCTGTTCTTGTTCCAAATGAATTTTTGGATTGTTTTCTCAAGGTCCATGAAGTATGCTGCTGGGATCTCAATTGGAATTGCATTAAATCTATATAGCAGTTTTGGAAGTATGGCCATTTTCACTATTTCGATCCTTCCTACCCAGGAGCAGGGGATGCTGTCCATTTTCTGATATCATCTTCAATCTGTCTTTCCAGAGTGCCATAGTTTTCAGAGAAGAGGTCTTTGACTTCTTTCTTTAGGTTGATTCCTAGGTATTTCAGTTTTTTGGATGATATTGTGAAAGGAATTATTTGCCCTATTTCTCTCTCAGTGAGTCTGCCATTTGTGTAGAGGAAAGCTATTGATTTTTGTGTGTTGACCTTGTAACCAGCTACTTGACTGAATTTGGTTATTAAGTCTAGAAGACTTTTGGTGGAGTTCTTGGGGTCTTCTATATAGAGTATCAGGTCATCTGCAAATAATGACAATTTGACTTCTTCATTTCCTATCTTTATTCCTTTTATTTCTTTCTCTTTTCTAATGGCCGTGGCTAATGTTTCCAGAACTATATTGAAGAACAGTGGTGATAGTGGACATTCTTGTCTTGTTCCTGATTTTAGTGTGAATGATTTCTGTTTTTGACCATTTAGTATGATATTGGCTGTTGGTTTTTCATAGATGGCTTCTATCAGTTTGAGGTAGAGACCATCTATTCCAATTTTTTGTAGGGTTTTTATCATAAATGCATGTTGGATTTTGTCAAATGTTTTTTCTGCATCTATGGAGATAATCGTATGGTTTTTGTCCTTGGTTCTATTGATACAGTGTATTACATCAATTGATTTTCATATATTGAACCATCCCTACATCCCTGGGATGAATCCCACTTGACCAGGGTGTATGATCTTCTTGATGATCTTCTGCATTCTGTTTGCCATTATCTTATTAAGAATTTTTGCATCTATGTTCATTAGTGAGATTGGCCTATAGTTCTCTTTTTCAGTTGGGTCTTTCTCTGCTTTGGGGATCAAGGTGATGCTTGCTTCCAGGAATGAATTTTGGAGTATTGCTTCCCTTTCAATTTCATTGAAGAGTTTAAACAGTAGTGGCAGCAGTTCCTCTCTAAATGTCTTATAGAATTCAGCAGTGAAGCCATCAGGGCGGGGGCATTTCTTAGTTGATAATTTTTTAATTATGTTTTCAATTTCATTGGTTGATATTGGGTTGTTTAGAATTTTTAAGTCTTCTTCGTTCAACTTTGATAATTCATATGTATCTAGGAATCTGTCCATTTCTTCTGTGTTGTCCATCTTATTGGCATATAGGTTCTGGAAGTAGGTATTGTTGATCCTCTGGATTTCTGCTGGGCCTGTTGTAATTTCACCCTTTTCATTCCTAATTGCATGGACTTGGGCATTTTCTTTCCTTTTTCTGATAAGGTTGGCTAAGGGTTTGTCAATTTTGTTGATTTTTTCGAAGAACCAACTCTTGGCTTCATTGATTTTTTGTATCATTCTCTTAATCTCCATTGCATTGATTTCTCCTCTGATCTTTATAATTTCCTCCCTTGTATGAGCTTTGGGTTTGTCCTGCTCTTCTTTTTCTAGAAGCTTGAGGTACAGCATCAGGTTGTTTAATTGGGCTCATTCTGTTTTCCTAATATGCATATTCATTGCTATGAATTTCCCTCATAAGACTGCTTTCATTGTGTCCCATAGATTCCAATATGTTGTATTGTCATTGTCATTTAATTGAAGGAACTGTCTGATTTCTTCTTGAATTTCCTCTGTGACCCATTGGTTATTCAGAAGTGTGTTGTTCAATTTCCATGTGTTTGTGAAATTTTTGGAGTTTTTTTAGCTATGGATCTCCAATTTCATCTCACTATGGTCTGATAATATACAGGGGATAACTTCAATTCCTTTGCATTTACTTAAACATGTTCTATGTGTGAGTATGTGGTCTATTTTGGAGAATGACCCATGTGCAGCTGAGAAGAATGTGTATTCTGATTCTGTGGGGTGAAAGATTCTGTAAATATCCGTTAAGTTCATTTGTTCAAGAGTTCAATTGAGTTCTAGTATTTCATTACTTATTTTTAGTCTACTTGATCTATCTATTTGTGACAGTGGGGTGTTGAGGTCCCCCACTACAATTGTATTAGTGCATATATGACTTCTCATGTCTGTTAGTATTTGTTTTATATAGTTGGGTGCACTAGTGTTTGGTGCATAGATATTTATGATTGTCATCTCTTCCTCTTGGATTCTTCCCTTTACAAGGATGTAGTGTCCTTCTTCATCTCTCTTAATCAGTGTTGGTTTGAAATCTACTTGATCTGCAAAGAGGATAGCTACTCCTGCATTTTGTCGGCTTCCCATCGTATGGAGTATTGTTTTCCACCCTTTAACTTTCAGTCTATGAGTTTCCTTTCGAATTAAATGTGTTTCTTGTATGCAGCATATTGTTGAATTTTGCTTCTTGACCCATTCTGCCAGTCTATTTCTTTTGATTGGTGAATTGAGACCAATAACATTGATGTTTATAACTGAAATGTATTGACTTGTCATTGCCATGACTTTTTCTTTTTGCTGGGTTCTCCCCCTTTACATTTAATTTCTTGTCATGCCAGATGAGTTCATTCTGCTTTGCTTCCTGGGGTTGTGATCCTCAATGTCTGTTCCTAGGATATTGTGTAAAATTCTTTGGAGTACTGGTTTGGTATTCACGAAGTTCCTAAGGTGCTCTTTGTCATGAAAGTATCTTATTTCTCCATCCATTTTGAAAGATAGTTTTGCAGGGTACATCAATCTGGGTTGGAGGCTGTTTTCTTCTAGGGCTTAGAATATGTCACTCCAAGCTCCTCTTGCCTTGATGGTTTGTGTTGAGAAGTCTGCTGTGATTCTGTTGGGCTTTCCTTTGTATGTGATTTGTTCCTTTTCTCTAACTGCTTGTAGAACTTTGCTCTTCTGTTGTGTTTCTGGAATCTTAACTATTATATGCCTATGTGTAGATTTTTTTTGATCAAGCCTATTTGGAGTCCTATATGCCTCACTTATCTGTATGTCAAGCTCTTTTCCCCTGCTTGGGAAGTTTTCTGCCATTATTTCTGTGAAGAGATTTTTTATGTCATCTCCATGCTCTCCTGTTTCTTCATTGACTCCAATCAGTCTTATGTTATTCTTCTTTGCATCATCTAGCAGTTGCTGGGATTGAATTCTCATGTTCCCTTATAATTTTGAAGCAATTTTTCTTTTCCTGGTCACTAATTGCAATCTTATCTTCTATACCTGAAATTCTGTCCTCACATTGGCTCATTCTGCTGTGTAGACTTTCAATGGAGATTTTCATGTCCTGGAAATCTATTTGCATCTGTTTTATGGATTCCATTTATTTTTTATGTTGGGATTCCATCATCTTCCTGAGCTCCTCTCTAGATTTATTAATCATGTCTTACACTAGGGGCACAATTTCTCCTGTTATCTGAGAAATTATTTCTGATTTCATTTTTTCCAGATCCCCTTTTGTTGCCAGTTCAGTGGGTCCAGGTGTTTGAGTATCAGAGTGTTCCATCTCATTTCCCTTTGGGGTTGCTGTAGGTGATCTGGAAGTCTTTTTTTGAGACTTATTTACATGTTTTCTCATTTTGACTGGGGCGGGGGGCTGTTAGCGCCTTCAGGGATTACCTCCTCTGAGCTAGGAGAGGTGGGACAGGTGCCGGGAGCAGCGGTAAGGATGGTGATCCAAAAGCCCTTTCCTGTGGGCTGGGAGTAGCGGGAGGGATGGTGGCCAGGAAGCCCCTTCTTCTGGACCAGGAGCAGTGGGATGGTGGCTCAGAAGCCCCTACCTCTGGGCTGGGAAGTGTGAGAGGGATGGTGGCCTGGAAGCCCCTTCCTCTGTGCCAGGAGCAGCGGGACAGAAGGTGGCCGAAAAGCCCTTTCCTCTGGGCTGGGAGCAGTGGGAGGGATGGTGACCAGGAAGCCCCTTCCTCTGGACCAGGAGCAGTGGGACAGTGGCTCAGAAGCCCCTACCTCTGGACTGGGAGCAGCAGGGCTCAGTACCTTGGTCTGGTGGTCTGGTGTCCTCTGCATCTTTGTAGTGTAAACCAGGTGTCTGCCTGTCTGCAGTGGGGTGATTCGGCATCTTCCATAGGACTCGGGTCCTCAGTACGGCATGCACCGACCTGCTTGTCTGCAGTGGGCTGATTTGTAGTGTTCCGCAAGACTGGTGACCTCGGTAGGGCATGGGCAGACCTGCCTGTCTGCAGTGGGGTGATTCGTCATCTTCTGTGTGACTCAGGGCCTCGCTAGGGCATGCATAGACCTGCCTGTCTGTAGCAGGCTGATTTGGTGTTTTCTGTGCAACTGGGGACCTCGGTAGGGCATGCCTCATATTTTTGAATAATAGATTAGGAATATAAATAACTAGATTAATATCCTGTGTACATCAAAGAAAATACTCACGTTTTTTGATTCTGTTGCTTTTACTGATAAGTCTGCCATCAATCTAATTATGATTCCATATGGTCAGTACAATTTTTATTTGACTACTTTTAAGGTTCCAAGGCCTTGACATTTTTCAATTTTAATATAATCTATTTATTTTATTCACTTGATGAAAATCATCACATTTCTTGAATATGATATGTATGTGTTAAATCAAATATGAGATGTCTAAGCCATTTTCAGTTAAAACTACTTATCCAGTCTATTAATCCAGAACTCACACAAGATAGAAATTGGATATTGTGTATTTATCTTCCAAATCTTCAAACTTCTCTTGATAGTTCTAGAATCATTTCAGTTGCTTTTGTCTCCTTTTTAATCTTTAGAAGATTTTTGTGTTTTGTTTCTCTTATAGTTTTGATTTCTTTTTATGTTTCCCTCCCTCCTTCCTTTCTCCATCCCTTCAACTCTACTTTCTCCTCTTTTTCTTTCTTTCTCTCTTTTTCTTTTTGTGGTACCAAAGTTTGAAACTAGGGCCTTCACACTGACCTACATCCACAGATCTTTTTATTTGCTTCTTTTAAAAAAAATTTTGAAACAGCATGTCCCTAAGTCATTAAGTTGCCCAGGTTGGGTTCTAACCTATGATCCTCCTGCCTCAGCTCCTAGATTGCTGGGATCAAGTGTGTGTTCTACCATGCCCAGCTTGTGTTTTATCACTTCAAATATACTAATTTCATATTCTTCTATTAGCGAAAATTTGGAGAAGTCTTAATCTGTTTTTAAATTTGATCCTCATGAAAGATCGTGCATGGTTATTTTTCTCATGCATTTGGTCACTTTGGATGGTGAGCTCATTCTTAGTAACACATTGTCTGTGGGAATCCTTCACAGCTGCACAGAGGACTTTCCTAAGAAGAGGTTTGAGTTGACCCTGCAGACACTCCAGGAGCTTCACTGGTCCTAGACTGTGGATTAGTCAAGGTTCTCCATAGACCCAGAAGCAACAGGTTCATTGCACTAATGATTCATTACAGCAAGTTGGTCATGGGCTCATGTGTTAATGGAGGCTGACAAGTCCAGAATCTGCAGAGTGGATAACCCTGTTCAAGTCTGATGACCAAATGCTGTTGTAACACTGAGAAGAACAGATATCCATTATCACCATCAAAGATCTTTAGGAAAGGATTTTCTGTAACTTAAAGAAAAGTCAGTCTTTTGTTCTATTCATCATTTGAACTAATTGGATAAGGCTCACCAACATTTTTGAGGGCAGTAAGCTTTATTTAGTCTACTTATGTAAATGTAGAATCTCATTAAAAATACCCTCATAGATACACACAGAATAATGTCTGGCCAAATATCTCAGTATCTTGATCCAGTTGATATACAAAATTAACCATTATAATCACGTTGGGAGAGAAAACCCAAATCTAATTTAGGTGTGAACAAGTGTGTGCCATCTACCTAAATATCTATCATCTTTCTCTCTCTCTCTCATCTCTCATCTGTCTATCTATCTATCTATCTATCTATCTATCTATCTATCTATCTGTCATCTATCTATCACCTAAGGGAGACTTCTCTTTTCTCTTACCTTGAGCCCAGGTGAAATGAGCTAAGTGTTTGCTGCGGTAGTGGCACTTGTGGTTGTTTTGTAATCTCTTTGTGCCTGTAAGTGAATTATCTCAAATTCAATAATTCAGTAAAGATGAGGAATATTTAGATTATAGACTTAGTTCCAATTTTCTCTCCAATGCTGCTCCATCAGATTCTATGAAGACCACGACTGACTCTATGACGACCATGCAGCCCAGTTGCAAACATGGGTGACTCTTTAGCTCTTAGCTCCATTTGAAAGGCTGCTTCCTTGGCTCTTCAGTCTATTCCTCTGGACTTTATTTCCCTCCTCTTAGATCCTAAGAAAATTTCTGCCACTATATTCTTTTGTGCAAACTAAACTATTTAATGTAATGTTTATTAAATAGTTTTATAGCATTCCTAGGTTCTTGTAAAAGGAAATATTCAAGGTATTTAGGGTTCTATTAAGACAATGATTGTTATAACTTT
Source organism: Heterocephalus glaber (assembly GCF_053883595.1). NCBI lineage: Eukaryota > Metazoa > Chordata > Mammalia > Rodentia > Bathyergidae > Heterocephalus > Heterocephalus glaber. The sequence continues at coordinate 31,629,397 of NW_028258143.1, read as the reverse complement.
GGGGGCAAACTCAGCAACTAGTTTCTGCACAAATATAGTCTTCCTGGGTTCTAAAGCTGATGGAGTAGAACTAGTTGTTTTTGAAAATATCTGAATCAAACTGTAATCTCATTCTGTTTCTTTAATGTAAAATTTCTGAATTTGATCCTTCTGAATCTTCTTAATTTGTAAAGCATGGATGAATATTTAAATTGTAAAGTTGTATAAGAGTAGTTGGGCACACTTACTTTAGCTCTGCTCATCTTCAAATCCTTATCCTCAAATACATAATTATGATGCTAAGAGTAGATCAGTATTTTATCTTTTTAATCAAAAAGAAGCTACATTTGGGCTGGGAGTGGTGGTGCATACCTGTAATCTCAGCACTTGGGAGGCTGAGGCAGGAGGATTGCCATGAGTTCGAGGCTAGCCTCGGCTACACAGTGAGTACAAGATCAGCCTGAATTACATAGTGGGACTCTGCTTTAAAAGAAGAAGAAGAAGAAGAAGAAGAAGAAGAAGAAGAAGAAGAAGAAGAAGAAGAAGAAGAAGAAGAAGAAGAAGAAGAAGAAGAAGAAGAAGAGGAGGAGGAGGAGGAGGAGGAGGAGGAGGAGGAGGAGGAGGAGGAGGAGGAGGAGAAGGAGGGAGGAGGAGGAAGAAGCCATATTTAAGGTTTATATAGTATTTACTGGAAAGCATAAAATCAGAAGCTTCAATAAAACCTCTTGATACATACTAGATGTATAGCAGCTCATGATTTAAAATCCATCAGAAGAGGGAGTGAACTTTTATTCCCAAGGATGATGTGTTATTCCCTATACAGTCACCCTGGACACAGAATGATGAAATAATCCTCTCCTCAATTCCTGCTGTCCCTTGTATGGAGACTTTTAATTAGATTCTGAGTCTGGTTTGATATTCCATAGAGAGAAAGGATTGCTGAATGCAGATATTCGTCATGCAGATAAAACTCACAGCAGCTGGGAGATCCAACTGGGAAGTTGCAGAAATATGGATGCAAACATGCTATTTTCAGGAAGGCAATTATCCCAGACCCAACAGGAAGAGTCCAGAGTTACCTGGGATGACTAGAAAATTAAAAATAGAACTACTATTTTTTACTTATTATACAAGGTATTTTGTAATAAATTATTTTTTCTGAAAGGCTGCAATATAATGCAGAGAATTCTCATGTATTATACAAGAGTTTGGTTTCCTTGCTATTAATACTTAAATTAGTATGACAAATTCTCATAATAAATAGAGCATTGATGTATCATTATTAGCTAAATTCTATACTTGTTAGAATTCCTTGATTTTACTTGATCTGTTCCAGGATTCCATGCTGGATAACACATTACTTGCAAACTTAGGCTCCTTATGACTGTGGCAGGTTTTCAGGCTGTTTTTGTTGACCAGTTTTTCAGAGTACTGGTCAAGAACCAGTCAGTTGGAATTGGTCTGGTGCTTTTTTGTGTGACTGGCCTGGAGTTGGGGGTGGAAGACTACAGATGTGAAGGGCCATCTTCATCACATCCTAATGAGGGCACTTGCTGCATACATGACTCTTACTACTGACACTGACCTTGTGCACCAGGTTGGAGAAGAGTGCGAATTTCCTCTTTTCTCCTTTCAGTAACTCTTTGGAAGAAGTCAGGAGGCACAGCCTGAGCAGGGGGCAGGAAGCTCTGCAGCATTTACGTGATACATAACTATGCAAGTTTTGGAATTCTTCTGCTTGAAAGATTTGTCCATACCCTCTTTTTAATTAATTCAATTATTCGCTTATGTCAGTATGGATTCATGGATGTTTCAGTTACACCTTGGGTTATGAATTCAATGCTAACATCTATTTTCTACACAACTTGTTCCAGCTCTGGTGATGGGAGGCTCTTTCTGATGACTCCTGTGTCACTTTCATATTTCCTTGTTATTAGGACTTACTTGCACACTTCTTGCTTTCTGGCAGATCCAGACTCAAATGTACGTTTCGTGCCCATGCCCTGGAATCCCTCATTTTCCCAGGGACACATGGTTTCTTTCACTGGGGAATAGTGTAAGAAACCATGGTATTGTGCTTGATGTGTGCATTGCTGTGGGGTAGGGCTGATTTCAGGTCCTACTGTCTGACAGAGCAGAGTGTATTCATGTACACAATACCTTGTGTACACGTTCCTATTGATGAATATGTTTTACCATTTGTATCTATAAAAATTGGTTTTCACCGGTGTTGTCAACATGGGTCAGTCAACCCTTCTTCTCCTGCTTGTCTGTAATCCCCCATTCCAACCATGAAAAATTTGGATCTCACTATTTGCATTGTATTTATTTACTTTTAAAATTTCAATACACAGGTATAGTGGTTGCACAATTGTCTAACCCATATTCTATGTAAAACTACTTTACCATGATACTCCTCTTCTTACAAAGCTCTTTTTGTCTTTACTTTACTGGCTCTAGACATTCCCACAGTTACTTCGATCTTCCTCAGATCTTAGATATTCTTTTCTCATATTCTCTTCAGTAATAGAAAATAGATTATTTCACTGCATTTTGCATTTCATCCTGGATGTGCTAAACTCTCTATTGTTAAAAAAGTTATATGTAAACATTCACACTTTCAGGTGTAATAGTTTGTTGGATTTGAAAATGCCTTAGTGCTGTGTGTCCATCATTAGAGTGTCATGCAAAATAGTTTCTATCCTAGTGAAAATAGCTTTTCATGGCCTATTCAACATTCCACTCCTCAAAACTGTGCAAACTACTCCCTCCTCAAAACTGCAAACTACTCTCAGTTTACCATCTCTGTAGTCCTGAGTTTCTCATCATGCCAGATAAATGGAGTCAACTGTGTGCAGTCTTTTCATACTGACTTGTCACTTAGAAGCAGGGTAGAGGCAAAATTGACTGTGGTGTAGAAGATGATGTCCCCTAAATGGAGAAGAATAGATAAATAAATCAATGGAGAGAAATAGGGAGAGTTGGATGGGGAGATGGAGAGGGAGCTCCCCAGCTCTTTTACTTTTATTTTTACTTTTGAGACAGGATCTGACTAGATTCCTCAGAACTTGTGAGATCCTCCTGCTTCAGCCTCCATGTAGCTAGAATTATAGTTTTGCACCATCACACCTGCTGAATCTGTTTTTCAAACCTACAAACCTATTGTAGAACTGTACAAAATATTTTATAATTTTATTTTTCCTATTTTTAAAATTTTTAATATTTTGCTTTTAAAATTTTTTAAAAGACAGAGCCACACATTACCCTAGACCAGCACAGGGTCAGAATTGTGGGTATCACCCCCCCCCCCACCTGTCCCATTGGAAGGGCTCAGGAGCATAGCATACATGCAGCCCTCAAAGCAGTTGGTGGCCACGCCTTCTGTGGAATCCTCTAGGAGGACCTGCCTGGGGTCCTACTCCGCAGGTGTCACTCTTTTCAGAAATATGCCCATAGTAGTTTGTATGACTTATTTTTATTTCTTCATCAGAGAGTTGCTTATAGGCAGCTACTATATCATTAATATTCTTCTTTATTTATAAAAACATTTCAGTGTTGGGGTCACATTTACAAACTAAAAAGAGGAGATTGTGAAGGTCTGTGAAACATTGTTAATCATTTCTTGTGAATTTTCATGGGGTTCCTCTTTAACTTCTCCTGCACTATCTTAGTCACTTTTCTGGTCACTGAGTCACAATATTTGAAAGTTTCAACTTAAAGCAGGTGATGTTTATTTCAGCTCACTTGACACTCCATGGCTGGCTCTAATGTAGAAAATGAATGGTGCAGGGATCTGGCAGAAGGAAGCTGCTCATGTAATGCTGGGGGTGGGGGGGAGCAGAACCTCACTGTTGGTTTAATTTGCATGTCTATAATGGCCAGTGATCTTGAGTATTTTTTCATGCATGTATTTGGCCACTTGTACTTCTTCTGAGAAGTGTCTACTCATTTCACTTACCATTTTTTGTTGGGTATTTTATTTTAATTTATTTTATTTTATTTATTTATGTATTCTAGATATTAATCCTCCATCTGAGGAATAGTTGGTAACATTTTTTCCCATTTTTTCAACTCTTCACTCTTGTTTCTTTTACTGTACAGAAGCTCTTAGATTTGATACAATCTCATTTGTTGATCCTTGGTCGTATTTCCTGTGGAACTAGAGTACTGTTCAGAAAGTCCTTGCCTATGCCTATGTCTTACAGAGTTTTACCTATTTTATCTTCTAGCAGATTGTTTCTATTGTAGCATGTAGATCTTTGATCCATTTTTATTTTGTTTTAATACATGGTGAGAGATATGGATCTAGATTTAGTCTTCTGCATGTGGATAGCCAGTTTTCTTGGCACCATTTATTAAAGAGACTACCTTTCCTATGGTGTGTGTTTTTGGCCTCTTTGTCAAAGATCAAATAGTTGAATGTGCTTTAGGTTATTTGTGCATCCTCTATTCTGTTCTGTTGATTCCCATGTCTATTTTTTTGCCAGTACCATGCTGTTTTTATCCCTGTAGCTTTGTAATATAATTTCAAAGTGGTGATGGTGATATTTCTGGCTTTGCTCTTGCTATCCAGGATTGCTTTTGCTATTCTGGGTCTCTTCTGCTCCCATATGAATTTTAGGATTGGTTTCTCTATTTCTGTGAAGAGTATTGTTGGTATTTTGATTGGCATTGCATTAAATCTGTATATACATTTTGGAAGTATGGCCATTTGACTATATTGGTCTTGTCTATCCAGGAATAGGGGGTATCTTTCCATTTTCTGATGTCCTTTTTGATCTCCTTTTTCAAAGTACTGTAGTTTTCACTGTAGAGATCTTTCAGTTCCTTGGTGAGGTAAATTTCTTTTTTTATTTTTTGATCTCTCACCTCTGTATTTTTTATAGCAAAACATTTATTGGTGCATTTTTGGTATTCATAATGATAGCACTCATCATAGTACATGGTACATCCTGCCTCTTTTTCCCCATTCTCCTCCTCCCCTCAAGTCCACTCCCCTCCCTATGTACAAAAGCTTCATTTCCATTTTTCCTTCTATTTTCACTTTTTTTCTTGTTCCTTTCTTTCTTCCTTTCTCAATTCCTAAATATTCAAGTTTTCTTAATGCTATTTTGAGTAGTATTTTTTTCTAATTTCTTTCTCAGTGAGTTCATTATTGGTGTACAGGAACACTGTTGATTTTTGTGTGTTGATTTTGTATCCTGATACATTGTACAATTTGGTTGTTAATTCTAGGAATCTTTCAGTGAAACTTTTTTGGCCTTCTATGTAGCGGATCGTGTTGTCTTAAAAATAATGATAATTCCACTTCTTCCTTTTCTATACATATCCCTTTTATTGATTTTTCTTGTGTAATTTCTCTTGCTAATGTTTCAAGTACTATGTTGAACAGGCAGAGTGACATCCATGTCTTGTTCCTGATTTTAGAGAGAAAGCTTTCAATTTTTCCCCATTTAATTGGATGCTGCAATAGAGTTATCATAAATAGTTTTCATCAGATTAAAATAAGATCCTTCTAGACCTGTTCTCTTTAGTATTTTTATCATGAAAGGATGTTGGATTTTTTCAAAGATTTTTTCTACATCTACTGAGATGATCATGTGAGAACACTGTTCATGCGATGTATTACATTTATTGATTTGAATATGTTGAACCATCTCTGCATCCATGCAATGAAGTTACTTGATCATGACGCATAATTTTTTTTGATCTGATACCTCGTGTTTACTAGTATCTTGTTGAGGAATTTTACATCTATATTCATTAAAGAGACTGGGCTATAGTGTCCTTTTTATGGTTGGATCCTCATCTGATTTTGGAATCGGTAATGATAGCTTCCATGCATGACCATGTAAGTACTCCTTCCCTTTCAATTTTATTAAAATATTTGAGGACTATTAGTGTTAGATTTACTCTGAAGTTCTTAAAGAATTTAGTAGTGAATCAATCCAGACTTGGGCTCTTCTTATTTGGTAGGTTATTTTTTAATTACTGTTTCAATTTCAGTGCCTGTTATTGGATTCTTCATCATTTTTATATTTTCTTGCTTCAGTTTTGCTAATTCATAAGTATTTAGGAATCTTTCCATTTTATCTTATTTCTCCAATTTATTTGCAATGTAGTTGCTAATAATCTGGATTTTGGCAGTGTCCATTGTGATTTCATCTTTTTCATTTCTAATTTCATTGATTTGGGTATTTTCGTTCTTTTCTTTTTTTTGGTAGTCTTGATTAAGAGTTTGTATATCCTGTTTATTCTTTTCAAGTAGAAGCTCTTCAATTTATTGGCTTTAATTTTTTTTTTTTAGTCTCAACTTCATTGATTTATGCTTCAATCATTATAAATTTCTTCCTTGTACTAGCTTTGCATTTAGGTTGTTCTTGCTTTTTGAAGACCTTGGGCTGCATTATTAGGCAATTTATTTGGGTTCACTGTGTTTGTCTGATGTGGGACTTCACAGCTACAAATTTCCCTCTGAGGACTACTTTCATTGGATTCCATAAGTTTATGATATGTTGTACTGGTATTATTGTTTAATTCAAGAAATTGTCTCATTTATTCCTTGATTTCTTCTGTAACCCACTGATTATTAAAAGAGTGGATTGTTCAATTCCCATATGTTTGTATCATTTCTATGTTTTCTTTTGCAATTAGTTTTTAGTTTCATTGTACTTTGATCTGAAATATGCATCTTAAAATTTTGATTCTTTTCCATTTACATAGGCATGCTTTATTAGCTAGTATGTAGACTATTTTGGAGAAAGTACCATGTGCTGCCAAAGAGATGTATTGTGCTGTTGGGCAGAATATTGTATATATTTATTAAGTCCATTTGTTCAAAAGTTTGGTTCAAATTTGATATTTTTGTTGACTTTTTTCTAGTTGATCTGTCTATTTATGAGGGACTTCCACTAGAATTGTGTTTATGTTTATCTGATTTTTTATATACAGTAGTACTCCTTTTATGAAGTTGAGTGCACTGTATTACAGTGCATATATGTTAATAGTTGTTACCTCTCCCTCTTGAATAGTTCTTTTAACCAATATACAGTGACTTTATTTGCCTCTTTTGATCAGTTTTGGCTTGAAATCCACTTTGTCTGAAAAAAGTATAGCTACACATGTTTTATTTTAGGTTCATATTGCTTATAATATTGTTTTCCATCCTTTCAATTTTAATCTATGAATTTTTTGGGCTAAATGTGTTTCTTGTGTATAGCACACTGCTGGATTTTGTTTTTGATCCATTCTGCCAACCTGTGCCTTTTGCTTGGGGAATCATGACCTTTCACATTGAGACTTATCCCTGATAGATATTGACTTATTCCTGTCATTGCATTATTTTCCTGTAGCTGATTCCCTTTCTTTCCCTTCTATATAACTTCACCTTATTGGGTTTATTCACTCTATTGGAACTTTGACATTGTTACTTCTTTCTAGGATATCATTGAATTTTGTGGATTTGGTGGTCATGAATTTCCTAAGGTGCACTTTATCATGGAGATATTTCCTCATCAATTTTGAAATATAATTTTAGAAGATAGATCAGTTTAGATTAGATGTTGTTTTCTTTTAGGACTTGAAGTACTTCACTCCAAGCTCTCTTGTTTCATGTTGAGAAGTCTGATGTAATTCTAATGGGCTTTTCTTTACAATTATTTGTAGTTTTTCTTCAGCAGCTTTTAAGATTCTGCTCTTGTGTTAAATTTCTGGGATTTTGATTACGATGTGTTGACTATGATGTGCTTCTTTTCTGATTGTAGCTATTTGGGGTTCTATATTCTACATTCATTGGTATGTTAAATTCTTTTCCAATATTTGGAATGTTTTTGGCTACTATTTCAGTAAACAGGCTTTGTGCTGTCTCCTAAATTTTTCACTAATCTAATTAATCTTAGATTAGTCTTTTTGTGTCATCTAGAAGCTGTTGGATCTATTTTTCATATCCTTTTGTTGTTTTCAAGGTATCTGTCATTTAATGGTCCCTGATAACAGCCCTGTCTTCTATTATGATACTTTGTCCTTATATTGGTCACTTCCATTGGCTGTACTTTTGATAGAATGGTTAATCTCCTGAATTTTAATTTGGAACCTTTTTAATGGGCTCTAATTATTTTATATGCTGCCCGTTCCTGTTTTACATTATTTTGTTTAGCTCTTCTAGCTTTTTATTAATGCCTTATGTGGAGTTGCTTACCATCGTATTTATTAGGCCCAGTATCTGTTTACTTTGTTTACTCCTATCTTCTTTGAGCTCACAAAGCACCTTATTGATTTGTTTTGATCTCCTCTGTTATTATTCCAAATAACTCACTGAGTGGCTTTTGATTTCCTCTCTTTTGATGAGTGAGTTGGGAATTTTTGAAGGCATTTTGTTTCCATGTCTTCTCATGTTTCTATGTTTTTGATTGTTGTGTTGAGGGTTGTGGGTTGATTACAGACAAAAACGTTGTTGCTAGTATGGAGACCTCTTTAGTTAATGTCTGATTTTCAGTGATGCCTACTAGGCATGGATAACTATTGGCCTTTGACTCTGTCCCTGAATCTAGCTGCCTGTATTTATTTGGAAAGGGAAGTTGTAGCATACTTGGTCCAGTACCCAGTTCTCCAGGAATGGGCTGCAGTGTTATTAATGACATAAAAACAACCCACATGTTAGCACACAGACAAAACTAGTTAATAGTAATAACTATGAAATAATAATGTCACCTTGGCTATAGTAAAATCAATGACAGTAATAATTTCAAAGACAAACTGAAGATTGACATATCCTATGAACCGGTAATGTGTCACCTTTAACTCTTGAAAAGAAATCTATAATAGTACAAACCCTAAGACAAGCCAAATATTGACCTAAAGTAAATATCTATAATGGAACAACTTTACTTCCACTAACAATTGAACAATATGCAACAGTACTAACATGGAGACCACTAGCTGTCTAAATATTCATAAAGCTTAGTAGTTAGATGAGCAAAAGCAAAGGGAAACTGGAGAATGAAACTGGAGAGTGAAGAAAAAGTAGAATCTAAAAAATTAAACAGTGAAGATGAGAAAGAGGAGAGAAAAATGAGATAGGGGATCCTTTTGAGGAGTAAAAGATATCAATAGTATTATTAAACAGTCACAGAAAAGAACAAACAAGGGGGAAAAAAGAAAAATACAGATCAAAATTCTGAAAATAAAAGAAAGATAAGTAGGAAGATAAATTTTAAAATGAGGATACAAAGAGAGAAAATAAAACCAAGAGAAAGAACCCAACACATGCAAAACCTGATGAAGGAAAGAGAAAAACAAAAATTTTTGAAAAAATTTTAAAAGATTGAGTCAAAAACAATTTTTTGTTTTTCAAAGAGAAATTTGTTTCTAAAATCTGTCTTGGACTCCAACAATCAAATCACAGCTTTCTTCACCTAGCTTTAAGGCCTGTGGGCATATGAAGTGCCCTCCCTGCACCACTTGTTGTGGTCTGTGACAGTTGTCTTTCACCTAGTCACTTTGGTGGTGGTGGTGGGATAACACTGGAATCCTTCAAGCTGCTGGCCAGGCATGTACTTTATCCTTTGGTCTACTTATCCTCCAGGCTAACATTATCATCAGGAATTGGCTTTATCCAGGATCAGATCAGTTGGTTAGTCTGCACCTTTCCTGCCCTGTCAGAGGAAGCAAAACATGGAGCTCTCTTGGAGTTGGTGGATGGTTGCTGCCAGGCAGCAGCTTGCTGTGTCATCTCCTCTTATGTCTCCAGGTTCTAGTCTTGTCCAAGATCAGGTCAATTGGTTGGTCAGTGCCTCTATTGCTCCATGAAAGGGGAAACAAAACACAAAGCTGGCCCATTATGGTGGGTGACTTTGACCAGTGCTCTGAATCCACAGGCATGGAATTGGCTGAGACCCAATGGTGAAAATCCATCCAGTCAATGGGGGCAGGGCTCTGTCCAGTCTCCTAGGGATATAACTTTGTCTGGTCTGCAGGTGTTGTGGCTCAATTTACCAAAGTTCTAACAGTTCTGGTATTGTTGAAAAGTCCTTGTCCAAATCTCCTCCAAGACTCATGAGAACTTTTAGCTGTGAGCCCCTGTGAAAATCAAAAGAAACCTAAACACTTGACCTATAATGGCACAAGATGAACATTCCAGTTCCAAAAGGGAGGAATAGGAGAATGGAAAGGAATCAGACAAAAGGAAGTCTGAAGCCCAGCAAGACAAATATTAAATCTTGTTGGTCCAGTTATAGCACCCAGCACAAGTTTCAGCCAGATGAATTCCAAACAACTTGAGCAGCCTGCCCAAATGGCATTGCCAATTATAGCCCTGTTGGCTTCTATCTTAGGGTATCCTACTCACTTCCTGCAGCTTTCCTCAGCAGATGTTCTATATTTCTGTCTTCTATAGCTTTTCCATTGCACTTTTAGCTTTACTCTGACACCTTCATACACTGTGCTGTCAGGGGCACACTGCCTGGCCTCCTAGGCCTTCTTGTGAAATCATAGTGGAAGCCTCTTTGGCCCCACAACCCTTGCATTCTGTATGCCTGTAAGGCCAGCACCTCATGGATGATGTTGAGGTCTCCTGCCAGTTCAGGCATTAGCTGGGCCCCCTTGGATCATAGCTGCAGAGGTCACCAAGTGCAGATGGCTGAGCACTGTGAAAGGATTACCTAGGAAACAATTCCATAGGTGGCCCTTCTGAAGCATAGTGCCATTGTTGGATGAAGTATACTCTTAATCTCAGTTAGGTACAAGCAACTGATGCTGCTGCTTAGTTCAGTTATATCATTACTGATATTTTTGTCTATGCCATCTATTGCTGACTAAAATAAAGGTGTGGACTTCTCTTCTTTAGTCAAATTGTCTACTACTGTTTCAGTTATATTGATTTTTACCTTTGATGCTTTTTTTATTTTTTAGGCAGATACATGTTTAGGATTTTTATGCTATATTTTATTGTTATGGTATAATATAGTTTTAATATTTTTCATAAATTCATTTTAATTACTTTTACCATAGTAAACCTAGGTTAAAAAGTAGTGTAAAATAGGGCAGTGGGGGATAGTGATGATTAAAATGTTATTTGTATGTATGAAAATGCAACAGTGAAACACAATATTTTGTAAGAATAATAAGAATTTAATAAAATATGTTAAAAGAGTGATTGCCTGAGAATTTATAATATACATTTTAACAAATCAAAGTCCATCTTAAAATATGTTTCATTATAATTGACTAGTAGTAATTACATCTATGTTGTTATTATATGTTTATACATTTTGGAATGACTACATCAAGCTTATTAATATATCCATCACCTTGAATTTTTATCAATTCCTTGTAATGAGAACATTTCAAATCTCTTCTGTCTCTTCTGTCAGCAATTTTGAAACATACATTATTATTCACCATAGTTCTACACTGCTGCACAGTGGATCACTACAATTAATTATTCTAATCTAACTGAAACTGTACCTTTTCACTAACATCTCCCAATTCCCTATGAACCCCTCCCCAAACTGTACTACAGTCTCTGGTAACCACTATTCTTCTCTCTACCTCTATGAGGTTGACTTTTATAGATTACACATGTAAGTGAAGTTATGTACTCCAACACTGGAAAGTTTTCATTAAGAGACTACCTCGCTTATTTCACCTAACACAATAGCATTCAGATTCATCATTGCCATTGCAAATGGCTGAATTTCTTTACTCTTTTTAGGTTTAATGCTATATATTTTCTTATCCACTCATCTGGTGATATGCCCTTAGGTTTATTTTATTTTATTTTATTTTGGTACCAGGGAATCAAACTCTGGACCTTGTGCTTGCAAGGCAAGCAGCAGAACCACTGAGCTAAATCCCTGGCCCTACCCTTAGGTTGTTCTGAGAACTTGACTACTGTTATGCTGCCATGAATGTGGGAGTACAAATATCTCTTTAGCACACTGATTTGACTTCCTTTGGATATATACCCAGAAGTGGATTTCTGGATCACATATGGTGGTTCTATTTTTATTATAGTGAGGAACTTCAATACTTTCTTCCAAAAATGGATATACTAATTTACATTACCCATAAAAGTATGCAATCTTCACTTCTTTATCAACAATCCTCTTTCATCATTTTGATGGTAACCATTCTAACAGCTTGAGATGATATCTGACTGTGACTTTAATTTGCATTTCCATGATTACTGTGCATTTTTTTTTCATATAACAGTTGAGCTCTTTGCTTTTGGGGTTTTTTTTTTGTTTTTTTTTTCTTAGAAAAATCTATTAAGGTACATTGCCCATTTTTTTGCTTACTTATTTTACTGTGGAGTTGTCTGAGGTCATTATATATTTTAGATATTAGTCATCAGATTATGGTTTATAAGTATTTTTATTTATCAGTATCTCTTCACCTTGTTTTGTATGCAGTGCAGAAACTTTATCCCATTTTTTGACTTCTGCTTTTTTTACCATATCTAAGAAATTATTGCCCCAATCAATACTGTGTAGCTTTTCCCCTACATTTCTCTGGTTTTACAGTTTTATAGTTTTAGATCTTATGTGTAGGCCATTAATCTGCTTTGAGTTGATTTTTGTATATGGTGTGAGAGTAAGAGTCTAACTGTATTTTTCTGTATGTCGATATCCAATTTTCCCAACACAATTTATTGAAAAGAATATCCTTTCCCCTTTATGGGTTTTTTTGTGTACTTTTCATAAATACCAGTTGACTGTAAAAGTATGGATTTATCTCTGGGCTATCTATCCTGTTCTAGTGGCTTATATGTCTGTTTTTTTGTTGTTGTTGCTATCATTTTTTTGGTACCAGGGATCAAACTCAGTACCTTGCATTTGCCAGACAGATGCAGTGACACTGAGCTACATCCTTGGTCATTTACGTGTCTGTTTTTTATGCCAGTACCATGCTATTTTGATTAGTATAGTTTTGTAATGTACTTTGAAATCACATAGTGTGATTGTTGTAATTTGGATGTGGAATTTCCCCAAAGGTCCATGTGCTGAAGGCGTGGTTCCCAGACTGTTGGGCAGTGGTGGAACCAGAAGAGGTGGGGCCTAGTGCAAAGTCTACATCATTAGGGCTGTGCCCTCCAAGGGGATTGTGGAGTCCTGGCCTCTTTACTCGTGTGTTGATTCCCTGAAATGAGGTGTATGAGCATCTGTACTACCTCATGTGCTACTGTGTTCTCATCCACTGTTTTGTACCATACAGTCACAGGCTCAAAGCAACAGGACCAATTAGTCATGGACTGAACCTTCTAAAGCTATGAGCCAAAATAATTTTTTCCTCTTTTTAGATTGAATTATCTCATGTAGTTTTTTTTTTATAGTAAAGAAAGATGACCAACAGTGATACTTCCAGGTTCATTCTTCTTGGTAAAGATTACTTTGGTCATTTGAGGCCTTTTGTAGTCCCATATACAATTTAGAATTATTTTTTCTGTTTCTGCGAAAACTGACTTTTCATTTTAATAGGGATGTAAATGTGTAGATCACCTTGGGAACTAAGGATGTTGTTATGGTTTACCTCTAGATGCCCGTGGTAGTCTAATGTGTTCAGAGGTGAGTTTCTTGGAAGGTGACTGTATCATGTAGACACTACGCTCAGTGTGCTGTTAGCAGGTAGGGCCTAGTTGGAGGTGGGTCACTGCATGGGTGACCTGGAAGTGTGCATCTCCCTCCTTGGCTCCTCCCTTCATTCTCTGCTCTCTGGTTCTCATGATGAGTGGCTGTCCTCAATCAGGCTCTTCCATCATGCCTTTTCTGCTTTGTAGCCAGCTGACCATAGGATGGAAATGTGAGTCCAAATAAACTTCTCCTCCTTAAGTAGTGAGTGTTTGACATTGTGTCCCAGTGATAAGGAAAATGAGACAGTTATTTTAACAATATTAATTATTCAAATCAATGAGCCCAGGATATCTTTCCATTTATTTATGTAATATTTAATTTTAATAATATTTTAATAATATTTATTAATTAATATTAGTTTAATAACTTTAATAATATTTTAATAATAGTTTTATTATTTTAATAATTTGATAATATTATAGTTTTTAGCTAACAGGTTTTTCACTTTCTTGGTTAAGTTTGTTCCTACATATTTTATTTTTTTGTTCTATTATTAATGGAACTTTCTTAACATTTTAAAAAATAATTGTTAATGTGTAGAAATACTATTGACTTTGTGAACATCAACTTTACTAGATTTTCAAAAATCAATTCTGCATCTTTTTAGTGGTGTCTTTAAGGTTTTCTGTGTATAATAGCATATTATCAGTACACAGAGATAATTTCACTTCTTTCTTTGCTGTACAGATGCCTCTTATTTTTTTCTTGACTAATTGCTCTGGCTAGGACTTCCAGTACGGTGTTTAATAGAATGATTCAAGAAGGCATCCTTATCTTTTTCCTGATCTTAGAGAAAAAGTATCAATTTTTTCCATTGAACATAATGTGAGCTTTAGGTTTGTCATAAAGGGACTTATGGTTTTGAGGTACATCCCTTCTATACTTAATTTATAAAAGACTGTTGAATCTTATCACATGCCTTTTCTGTATCTTTTAAATAATTAAACACTTCACAAGTAGTGCGGGTAACTTATAACAGCTTTCTTTACGCCCCCTCTCCCTTTCAGATATTGTTGTCATGTATTTCACTTTTCTATGTACCATAATTATACTGTTTTTATTATTCCCAGAAATTAAGTTACTTTTTAGATCAATTACAAATTAGGAAAGTAAAATATTTTATTTTATACATATTTACTCATATTCTGATATATTTTCTTTATTTAGATCCAAAAGTCTGATGTGAATTATATTCCTTCTTCCTGAAGAATTTCTTTCAAAACTTCTTCCAATGCAGGTCTTCTAAGTTTTTATTTCCCTTTCACATTTGAAACAATATTTTTTCAGTATAGAATTCTAAGTTGGCAGGGTTTTTTCTTTTTATGGTTTAAGTATTTTTTCCCATTCTCTTCTTTTTTTTATGGTTTCTAATGAATTCAGTTTAGTTCTTATTTGTGTTCCTCTGTATGTAATTTTCCCCTGTAGGGCTTTATTCTTTTCTCCTTGTCTTTGTTTTTTGACTACATGTATCTGGAACAGGCAGTATTTATCTTGCTTGGTGATCTCTGATCTTCCTGGAACCATGAGTTGGTATTTATTTTACCATTTGAAAGATACGTTCTCAGCTATTATTACTTTAAATATGTTTTCAGCACCCTGTCTTATTCTTTTTCTATTGTAATAATTCCTCATATGCCACACCTTTTAATGTTGTCTCACATGTGGTTTGTTGTATTTTAATATTATGATGAGTCTTTTTTCTTTAATTTTCTTGTGTTTTATTTTGAGAAATTTCTTTATTCTTGTTTTCAAGATTGCTGATGTTTTCTTTGGCCATGTCAAAGATAATGAATGCACTGAAAACATTCTTCCTGTTTATTTCAGTATTTTTGATTTATGGCATCTCTTTTTGATGCTTTCATAGATTTTTTATTATTGCTTACAGTACCCATTTCTTTGCATACCATTTACTTTTTCCAATTACAGGCCTTCACAAATTTACTGTACTTGTTTTAAATTCCATGTTTGGTTTTTCCAACATCTGTATCATTAAACCTGGTTGTGATACATTTTCCCCCCTTGAGACTATATTTTTTCTCGGCTTTTGCATGAAATTCATTTTTGGTTGAAATCCCCCCATTTTGAATTGGACAATGGAACCGTAAGTAAATAGGCCTTTGTTTGAGGATTTATGCTATTCTGGTCAGTAGGTGGCTGTGTTTAATATTTGCTGTAGCCATCAGTACCAAGGCCTTCAGATTCCTCTTATGGCTTTGTTTTCATGTTTACTTGGCTTCCCTGTGTTTGCCTCTTTAGAGTATCTGCTTTGCAGCTCTTTCACTTTTAATTTAGTGCTACTCTACTATGTTGGAGTCTTCCTAGTGTAATGGTAAAATGTGGCTGAGGGACAGCATTCTATAAGCTTCCTACTAAATCTGTTTTTTTTGTGGACTGTGACCTGCACAAAGATTTCTCCATTGATATTGTCTGCTGTGCTCCTCCCTAGCTTCAGCTTTGCCAGTCTGTGTCTGGGAGGTCTCATGCCTGAGAGAATGTGGAGAAATGTTTCCTTCTGCGGCTGGGATGGCAGCTCTCGTAAATCCTTCCTTTATCTTGATTGTTCCTCACTTTCTCTGGTCTAGCCCACAAAATTCTGGGGTCCCTCAGATTGTGGCCCACATTTTTTCTTTTTTTTTCAAATCAATTTAAGCCTCTATTTATATGACATGAAAGACTCCCAAAGCACAAAGCCTCTTCCCTTTTCTGTCTCTCCTACTAAAGAAAGTTTGAGATTTCTAATCCTTAATACCATTGAAAAATTAATAAATAAAAAATTTTTGAAGCAGAAAAGAACTGCTCTAACTTTAAACTTTAGGGGATCTTTTTTTTTTTCAATCAGACGAGTCAGCCAGCAATAAATCAAAATTGAAATTTATGTAGCAAGCAAATCTTTGATTGTCTCGCATCAAAAGGGCCTGTCCCTGCAGATTTCAGAGTAGGAGTTTGCTTTGCTATGTTGGTTGTCTAATGGGGCTAAAAGGATGTTCATTTTCAGTTTGTTTTGCTCTTTCATTTTTTTCTTTTGATTTTTTGAAACAGGGTCCTGCTATGTAGTTCAGGCTGGCCTCGAACTCACTATGTAGACCAGGCTGGCCTCAAACTCATGACAAGTGCTGGGAATTAGAAGTTTGTGCTACCATGCCAAGCCTGCTTTTTCTTATAGTGAGCAGTTATCCAAGTTCCTTGCTTATTGCAGTTAAAATAGAAGTCACATAAGAGCTGTTTGACTATGCTTTGGAGTTGAAGTTTGGCTTGTGTCCTTTAGTAGGGAGGAGTCCGCTTCCAGTGTCTATTTGTAGTTTCTTACCATTTTATTCACCATGTGTGCAGTTGTTAGCTTTACTATAATTCCAATCATTGGTAAAAGTAGGGGGAAACTGAGATGATTTATTAGAAGGAAGTAGTACTAACACCACAATAGAAATGCCTTTAAAAATGGAAAAATATTGCATATATAAGTTTTTGTGCTGAAATCTTGGTGCAGGTCATGATTCCCAAAAACACAATTCTAAAAATCATGGGAATGCTGAAATCCTGAAAGATCAAAGTCCATTAGTCTAAGATTCCTAGTGTCAAAAACATCTTAAAGTTTAAAATTTTGGAAATCATACCTTGAATGTTAAAATTCTGAAGGCTGAAATCTCAAAGAGTGCAATTCTTATTTTTTAAAAAGAGGTTATATAAGGGGAGTGGAAAGCTAAATTCTGGGTGAGAGATTGGCCACACAATTTGGCCACAAGGAAAACTTCAGTTTAAAAATGTGTCATTTCTCTGAATTGGCATTACTTCTAGGAGCTTCTGATGAATTAAAGGTGCATTTGCCTGAAGAAGCCAGCCAAATTACTGGCTGGTTTGCAAATAATTATGTGCATGGTAGGATAAGAAGATACTCAGTGGTGTTGCTTTTGGACCACCAGTATTGTTTCTGCCAAATTTGTGGTCTGTATATGAGTGCATGCAGAATGAAGCTTTACATGCTCAAATCAACATAGAAGCATAGCACAGAAGATGGGAAAATTTAATAGGGAATATCTAATTAGAATAACTGCAAAAAGAGCAATGTCACATAGGCAATGAATGTGAATATGTTCCCTAAGGAGAGCTATGCCCCTCAAAGAAAAACAAAGTAGCTTTTCATTGTCATGCAAGACTTCATGATAGAGTAAATGACTGAAAGTTGGCTGGCTTTTGCAGACTACCTCTGCCACTGCACATATTCCAGCCCTGTCATACATTTTTTTCATGTCAAATTTTCTTTTTAGCAAATTTTCTTATGTTTGTTGGGAAGAATATTTATTTTTTTCTTTTCGAAATTTTCCTCCACTATTTAAAATTGTCAGTACCACTTGTTATAATTTATTTTCATCTTGATGTCATTTTCATGTTGGAGGTATAAACTGTGAAGACTTTAGAGACTACTAGCTCATTTTACATTCTTTACAAATTTGACTCTGAAAGTACATTTTCACAGTGTTGATTGTATGTGAGCACTGCATGCATACAAACTTTGAAACTTTCTCAGTAAATGAAGAGATACCCTCTTGGTACAACTGCATTTGCGAGGGACAGTATTTCTGGAGATTGTACTTTGGGGTGAAATCTTTGCATATGCAGTGGTGACTCACCAGTTTTCAATCAGCGGAAGGATGCGAGTTCGATCCCCGGTACCAAAAAAAAAAAAAAAAAAAAGACTGAGATTGTCCATCATGGTATTTCATATGACCTTGGTTACACAGCTAGATGCTCACAATTACCAACCACAATGATGCATATTTTTACATTTATCTTTTTGATCTATTTTTAAAATAAATACAATTTATCTTCTCTTAATTTGTGAGTATTGTTAGTGCTTATGCTTATAGAAATGTATGTCATTATTGCTCATTTTATTGTGTAAAATGGCCTATGAAGAATTCTGTCATGTTTTTATGTTCCTCAAAATAAATTTCCTTTAAAAATATAAATGAATGTCTTTAAAATAATTCTTTACACTATACTTTCCAGAATTATATTTTCTGAATTTGGGTCATTTAGGACATTAGGGATTTGATCTTTTATGATTTCAATGTTGAGGGTGTGGCATTAGGGATTGTGTCTTTTGAGACTGCAATGCCAAGGCCCAAATCCTCCCTTACCTCTGGGTTCCCAGGGGAGGGTGCTACAGCAGTGCCATCAAAATATCACTTTTATAAATATATTCATGAACAGGCAATGCATGCCACCTGATACCCAGGCTCTGGTGAAAAGTAGTCCAGAGAAGGTAGTTTTGGGAACTTCTATCTCACACCCCAAGGGGGCTAAAGCATCAGGTGAGAGGCAGAATTAAGTGATGATGTAGGATACCTCAAAATGTGTTTATGAACACCCTCCTAAAATTCTGGAGTCCGAAGACTCTATGGAATGCAGCAAACCCATTTCCGCCCGTGACCTCACCCTACATGGATGGTAAATAACTTGGTGGAATGATCGAAGAATATCAGCTTTGGAGGTTGAGGGAACTGGGAAAGCACATTGGTAGAATTGAGGACAAACATAGGTGAATGAAATCTGAGGTTGAGAAAGTCTTGGGGTTGAGATTCAGTGAAATCAAGGAGCACATGTGCACCTTAGCTATCATGACTATAACTATTGATAGTAGACCTTTTGCTTAGCATGCATGAGGCCTTGAGTTCCATGCCCAGCAAGGAAAAAAAAAAAAAAATCATAAAATCTCTTCGTGTAAATTAGTTCCTGCACTTCCAAGAGCCTTGCAAATATTAAATTTACGTTCCCCTGTTTTTCAGAGGAGAAGGATAAGGCAAGACACTTCCCCAAAGACACCAGGAGAAAGTGATGGGGTGAGACTCAAATATCAGGCTAACAGCTTCTGCACATTCCCTTTACTTCAATATTTCCATCAGCAAACTGCTTTCTTCAAGTGTGTCTAATGCCTGCCTAAAAACAAGCATTTCTGGACCATTGGAAGAAGTGTTTATCTTTGAGCTCAGATTATTTTCTAAGGGGAGAAGCCACGAACTTCCCAAAACACATACACTGGAAGTGTGCACAGAGCTAAGCCATGGACCTGCACTCTGCTTATATCTCAAGAGTGTTCACTGTTCAGTGAATGTGGTTCCACTCACCTCCTTGTTCCACTCTCTGCCCATGAGAGGGATTTGGCAGCCACAGTTCCAGGTCCCTGTGCAGGGCCAGGTCACGACCTGCTTATAGAGATTTTCCATGCTGCTACTTATCTTACTCCAAGGAAAAGTTGTTCAAAAGGGAAGTTTATTGTCTAGTTAGTAAAGCAATTATATGACAAGGTCAATCCCAGTGGCTAGCCTCATATCTGGTACATAATATACACTCAAATGTGTCTTTAAAGAATGCATGATGGGCCCCGGGGATTTAGCTCAGTGGTTCCGGCACCTGCCTCGCAAGCGCAAGGTCCCGAGTTTGATCCCCGGCACACACACACAAAAAAGTGAACATTAATTATGGGGCTGGGGATTTAGCCCAGTGGTTTCCACCACCTGCTGTGCAAGCACAAGGACCCGAGTTCGATCCCCGGTCCCCCCCCCCAAAAAAAAAGAATGCATGATATATTTAATACTGAGAGACTTCTATATTCTTATATAGCTTCCTAAAAGGCAAATATTTAATATGCTAAGACTTTTAATGAAGAGTAAGTAAAACCATGATTACTGATTAAATGTCTACACTGTTGCCTTTCATATAAGACATTTTCACAACCTCATTTAATCCTTACACTTATCTTGAAAGCCATTTTGGATTAAATAGGAGAGGAAAATGACAATTAGAGAAATCAAAGAACACACTCCAGTTGACCTGGAAGTACTTAAGGAACTACAAACCAGGACAGACAGACATCAAGTTGAGTGTATCACCCATTGTGCCAGTGGCTTCCAGGTGTGGTCCTTCACTGATAGCAGTGGCAACACCTGGGGACCTGTCAGAAATTTGTACTTGGTTCCCAACCTACACATGCTGAATCAGAAGCCTGGGCATGGGGCCTGGCGACCTTGCAATGGCTTGGAAGAGATTCTGCTGCAGCTCAGTAAGTGTGAGAGTCATCGCGCTAGACCTCAGCTCTTCAACTCTCCCAGGTTTCAATGGCTGGTCTTCCAGTGAGTCTTAGTTCCTAAATTTTGGTGTGGTTTGTGTATGTTCCCAAGAGCTCATGCACTGGACATTTAATTCCTAAATTCATACATTGATGGTATTTGTAGGTTTGACCTTTGGGAGGCAATAGGATTAGATGAGTTCATGGGGGTGGATCTCCAGGATGGCATTAGTGGCTTTATCAGAAGAAAGATCTGAGCCAGCACATGAGCCATGTTTCACCACGTGATGCTCCTGCCATGTTATGGGTAAGAAGCCCCTCACCAAAGGCTGAGCAGATGCCAGCACCATGCTCTTGGACTCCAGGGCCCCAGAACTGTGAGCCAGACAAAGTTCTATTCTTTTGAGATTACTCAGTCTGCATATTCAGTTAGAGGAACAGAAAATGACCAAAACATCCTTGAAAATGTGTGTACCTATTACAAAAATTTGTGTTGACCAAAAATATTTTCCATTGGCTTCCACAAGCCACCAGAACATTTCTTCAGTGGAAATGTTTTTATTACATAGAAATTGAATTATGGGACACCCTTCTTCTGTGGGACACTATGTCTCTTGGAAAAAGAGGAATTTTTAAGTAAGGACACTGCTAGTCACAGTGACAATTGCTACTCTCTGTAATATCATCATAAATTTTAACAGAATTGTGTGTTACTTGCAAAATTATTTTGGTATGAAAAATGATCTTACAATTAAATGTTAAACAGTGATGTATTATGCAGTATCTCATAATAAAGAGAAGAAGGATCCACTAAATACGGAAGTCATCAAGACGAGATTTGTTTCCATCATTGCCCATGACTCGCTGCCTTAGTGGCCAGCCTTTCTTGCATGCAACCAGCAGGAGACCCAAGTCTGTGCTTCAGTATCTGTCGCTGACCACAGCAGGCAGAGCTCAGCCACAGAAACCCTGCTGAAACACCATGGCGGCATTGTGCTGTGCAGGAGATTTCTAGGGAAGCCATGGAGGGATCATTTTGAAGTTTGTTCTCCCAACTCACCTGCCCAGGTCAGCCACCTTGTTAAGATTTCCCAAGTGCTCTATCTCTCCACACTGGCCCAGCCCCTGCCCTCCCTTGTCTTTCCCCTCTGCTCTCCCCACACCTCTGTGCAAACAGTGCATCTCCTTTGAGGTTCACTGTCCCAAGCCACAGAGCTAAACATATGCATTTTTCTTTCTATTATATATATACTCAAAGAGGAGCAAAAGATCTAATTTTTTAAGCCACTCATTTAAAAAAAAAAACAAACAACAAACTTCTAAGAGAACTCCATGGTGGAGCATAGAGACTTTCCACAGAGGCTGTTTTGTGGTGGCAGCAAAGAAGGACAAGGGTAACCAGGATGGGAGCAGCCAGCACTGTGATTCTGCTACCCAGACACAGCCTCTGGAGGTGGGCATAAGTGATGCTTCAGGGCCTCTGGCAGGAGGAAGCCTTTCTCTTCAGAAGGAATCCAAAAGGTGATGCTGTCTGCAGAAAGATCTTGCTTACATGTTTGTTTTTTCTTCAGCTCCCTGCTAGCTCACATTATCATTCCCTGGGGGGAGGAATGGCCCAGAGACCAAAGGACCTCTTCCACTTGTGATTACCCTTGTCTCCTTTGGTGCTGATTATTATTGAATCTGTTTAAGAAATGAGAAGTGATTATGCATTTTACTGAAGGTTTTTACACTGTGCTTTATTTGCCCTTCAGGAAACAGTCACTGCAGTATTGACAGGAAAACCTTCAGCAAGCAAAGGGTCGTTGAGGACAACATGAAGGTCACATTCTGGTTGGAGAGCATCATAAGTATCACACCCAGGGGTCACAGTCCCTGATGAAGGGGAGGCCATGGATGTGAGCAGTCCTAGGACAAGCCTAACTCTTTTCTCTCTCTTCTTTACTTTCTTGTTCCTGAGACACAATCTCCAACACACACAAGTTAAAAGGAGAGGTTTACTTTAGCTCACAGTTTGTAGAGATTTCAGCACATAACTATGGACTCCAAGGCAGGGAGGCATGGAAGAGGGGCATCGCAGATGAGAAACAGTCCATGGCATGGTAGTGGGAAGGAAAGAGAGGACAAGAGAGGAAGGAAGAAGACAGACCCTGCCAGGTCACGTCCCCAAGTACTCACCTCCTCCAACCAGGCTTCATCTCCCGACATCACATTTAGCTATAAACCCAGCAGTGGATTAGTCCACTGGAGAATGTCATGCCCCATGACATGACATAGCCTGGCACCATCCACCAGCTTGGTGCCAGTGGGAAGAGCCGCCACACCTCGGTTCCAGGAAGTCCGAGTACAGCCACATCCCCCTTGGTTCCGGGAAGCATCTGCACTGTCACCCAGCGGGGGAGCACAGGCCACCCTATCTCTGCCCCAGACCTCCTCAGGACAGACAGTGGGCCTCAAACTGAAGCCTGGCAACCAACACCATTGCCTAGCAACCATTTCTCTACCTAAGTCTATGCTCTTCCGGTTCTGCACTGATTTCCCTTTTGGATTCAGCCCACTCCCTGGGCGGTGCATTACATAAGAGGCCATTTGCTAACACAAACCCTCCCGTGGGTGGTCTCTCTGCCCCTCGCACCCCCATACCGTCAGTTTCACACCCCCGTGATCCAATCACCTACCTAAAGTCCCACCCATGAACACATAAGGTTTTGGTGGCATCTAGACATAAACCCAAACACCCTCAGTACTTCGTTCCTCTTTCCAGCTTCTCCAATAAACACTCTAGGATGTTGGTTAGGAGCAGGCAGTGTCCCATTCGGACTGGGACAGTTTTGGATGGGCATTTTGGCTTTTCTACTTAAAAGCTGCATTATCTTACAGAAGTTACCTCTCTGAACCTCAGCTTCTGGATTGATTAAATGAGGAGTAACCTGTGTGGAAGGGGTTTGGTTATCTATTGCTGCATAACAGGTCTCCAGATCTAGTGGCTTAAAATAGCAACCATCCTTCAGTTGTTATTGTGTTATTATGTCCCAAGTTGTCTCCACATGTGGGCTAATTTGGGCTTTCTCAAAGCACAAACATCTTTGGGCAGCTGGGCTGTTTTTAGGACAGGGCAGATTATGAGGAGCAATCTAGCAAAGGCGGGGGCTGCTGTGTCATCTTTGTGAAGATTCCACACTGAGGAGGAGCAGGCACAGGGAACAGCCAGCCTTTCTCTGGGCACCTACCCCATGAGTGGGGGAAGGCACCAGCCGGCCACTGGCTGGCCACCTTCCCCATCCCCTGCAAGGGGTCACCTTGGTTGTGCTGCCCAGCCCGTGCCTCCTTCTTTCTCGCCTTTGCCCTTCCACCATTGCTCCTGGAGTGGCTACATCAGAGAAGTGCTGGCTCCATTCTGATCCTTGCATATATATTCTGTGATCTGCCTCAGAGTTCGGTTCTCCTTTCATGTATCCCCACCTCAGCTTCTCAGCTCCTCCCCAGGAATCTGCCTCCTCACTTCTTCCTCACAGCTGCTCCTCCTTCCAATTGCTCTACCCCAGGGCTCCCTCCACCCTACGGTGACCTTCCAGACACTGTGACTCTACCATATGTGTCCCTCCTCCTTCAGGCCCTTTCTTGTCCCCGACCTGACCTGCTGCAGATCCCCCAGCCTCTGCTGCCCTCTCCTGTCCTTGTTCCCCATTTCCCTCTGCTGCCCATTGCCTGGCCTGATTATTCAACCCTGGGCTCAAGAGTTTATCTTCCTGGGCAGACTCTGCCTGTCCCTTAGCATGCTGCCAAGCAAGCTGTCTCCCTTCTACCCCTGGCCCTGTTAACATTTTTAGTTTCCCTGACATGTGTGGCACACTGACTGGGGAGGCTGCTCTGTAGGCCCTGCCCCTCAAGTGACTTCCTGCCAGGTGTCTTTCAGACTGCTAACACTGGCATCCCATCCTACCAGGGAGGAGAGGTGCAGGCTGTGGAATAAAGGTGACTGGACGTCTCAGTACAAGGCCACATACAGAAATGGACAGTGGTCAGATCATGGAGTGCTGGAACTCAGCTTCATACCCTGTGGCAGCCAAGCCAGGGAGCCGAAGCACAGCCCCACAGCAGCCTGGGACCTGGTGACTGATGCTTACTTTTACCTTTGCTTCCAGCCAGAGAACTGGGACTTACTGGAGAAGGTACACTTGGGCCTTTCCTTCTTTCTACTATATGAAGCTTTCCCTTGTCTGCCTGCCTTTGAGTCTCTGTCAGCTCAGGTGGAGTGGCTGTGTCCATTGTTTATAGCAAGCTGTGAAGAAAGAGCGTTTGCTCTTGTCATCTGGGCCCCACCTTGGCCTGCAAAGTGAGCTGGGACAGGGGACACGGACCTCCCGGAGTCATGGGTGCTGCACTAGGTGCTCCAGGTCAGGGCCAGGGACCCAGTCTGTGGTGGACAGGGTGGGGGGCTGCCAAGGGCACTGTGCAGCACTGGAACAGCATGGCTTTCAGAAAGGACAGCTCAGAAGTCCCTGCATGTGTTCCTCCTGGCTCTCACTGCCTGCACATGCAGTCATTGGAAGAGAGTGAGGTTTAAATACACAAATAAGTGCAGAAAAGGGAAGCCACTCATGTCGACGCTCACCTGTAATCCCAGCACTCTAAGAGGCTGAGGCAAGGGCATTGAAAATTCTAGTCCAGCCTAGGCACTTAGTGACACATTGAAATCCTATCTCAAAATAAAAAATGTTAAAATGGCCGGGTTTTAGTTTAGCACAAAGGCTTTGTTTTTTCAGTACTGAAAAAATAAACGAATGAATGAACATACAAATCAAAAACCTTCCCTGGGTTCTACTGACCACTGTTGATAGTTTTTCTTTCTTTCCTTTAAATAAAACACGTTTGTTCCCCCTACATATTATATTTATTATGAAGAAATTAATCAATGTGAGAAAACACAGATATTGGAAAACATAATTTTCCTCAAATATCATAACTTAGAAATAACTACTGTAATTTAAGCAAATACACCTTCATATATATCATTTTATGAGAGTGAAATAGGTGTCTATGTCTTTAAAAAGTAGGAATTTGTATAGGCAATATACTAATTTCACTTCAATTTAATAGATTAAAAAAGACATGGAGGTAAAATTAATAGATCTTCAATTACATGTTTTATCATACAAGAAATCTGATTATTATATAACAGATCTCCTGAAGGGTAAGAAAGGAGGTTATGAACAATGTGGAGAAGTTGTGAGTGATGGTTGGTAACTGCAGGTTTGGATTATATACAGGGCAGGGCAGTGTCCTCTCAAACCCCAACCCCTGCTTATGAGTTCTGAAGCAGTCAGTTATTGTGTCTATCTCAGTCCCTATTCACAGTGCCCACATTCTACTCTATAAAAAGAAGTCCCAGGAACCTTTAGCATTGCTATAATGTGCAAAGGTGTCTAAGCCTCTCCATACTCTACTCTGGCTTCTTCATTCCTACATTTTTCAACTGGCTACCCTTCTCTGTGGGTGGCTTTGTTTTATTGTTTCCTTTTTGAGCTGGGCGAAAGATACTGCTATTTCTGGAGATGAATCACGTTTGAGATGATCTCTCTAGAGTGGTTTTACTTGAATACACTATTCTTTATTTTCTCAGAATATTTAGAACTAATTTCCTTGTCCCTGTGGCATTGAATGGTAGCAAAGTGAAATTTGATGCTATTTTTCTGCCTCCTGTTCAAATGCCCTTTTATAAATGACCTATTTGGGGTTAATTCATGTACTCAATGTCCCTGGAATAGTGTATGTGTTTGTGCTGAGAGAAAGAAAGGTTTGCTCTGTGGGGGAAGTTGTTCTTGTGCATGAGAATGTTTGGTCCCATTGGTTGGAGGCCTGGAGATCTTTAGATCCCACACATTTCCTGTGTCTCTCTTCCCTACCGATTATCTCCTCATTGCGCATGGCTTCTGCTGTAGTTCTGGTGTCAGGTGACTGTTTGGGTCTGCTATTCCTGCTGTCTCCCAGGGTCTGACAGGACAGAGAACTGTGCTGCTTTGGTCTCTGGTTTGTGCCCTCAGGCTGCCGTGTTTCTTTGGTCTCACTCTGTGGTTTTGTTGCGTTATTGCCCCTTCTCCAGTAGTTTGTATTTGTGTTCTTATTAAGCTATTTTTTCAAGTAAAGGAACATTCATTAATTTCCTGTATTTCTTGCCCTCACCCCCCCGCCCCAGTGCTGGCGATTGAACTCAGGACCACATTTCAGCCCTTCCCCCTTTTCTTTTATCTCTTTACTTAGTTTTTTTGTTTTTTTTTCAGTAGTGGGCATAGAACCCAGGGTCTTTGGACCGAGCTACTTCCCCAACCCTTTTTATTTTGAAAAAGGGACTCCCTAAGTTCCTAAGGTGCCCAGGCTGGGCTCAAATTTGAGATCCTCTTGTCTCAGCCTCTCAAGCACGTACCACCAAGCTGGCTTTTCATAGTGTTTTTATGTAACATGATATATTACATGTTTTTATATTTATTTTGTTTTTATTTTATTTCACTTCATTCTGTTATTTTATTTTTGCAGTTGAGTTCTCCACAATTGCCATGTTCTTTCCCTCTCACCCAGCCCAGGACAACTCTCCTGTTTCTCTCACACAGTGTGAGTGACTTATTTTCTCTTCCACACTACCCGAAGCAGGGCCTCCTCTCTCTTCCTCATTGCCCCTGGAAGACAGAGATAGGGCTTTGGATCTTGGAGTCTTTGCAGCACTAGGATGTCAGAGTAACCACTGGAACTTGGGTTCCCACTGCAGACAGCCCTTGGTGGGTGATCTCGAAGCACCTCTCCTTACATGATCTCTCTTCTGTCCTCCTCTTGGCTTCCTCAGCTCCCCAAAGTTGAGGTATAAATACTTGTTTCATGAGGACTACCTCTGGGCCCTGGATCTTTTCCAGACTCAGTGAGAACATGACAGAATCAGCACTGTGTGCTATGTTTTTCTCACTCATTTCTTCCCATCCCTACCCCACTTCCCTGGCTTAATACCATAAGGAGAATGGGAAGGCTAGACACTCACTTTACCTCTCTTCAATTTTGGGCTTATTACTGCAAACTTTCAAGATTAATGTGCTTCTGGGATATGGGAACAAGAGTAGCCTTTTAGTCTCTGTGCCTTCTGCCCCAGAGCAGAAGCTCCAGTAGCTGTTTCTGCAGTGTGCTGTGTTGGGGCCCAGTGGTCTGCATCTGCTGTTGATCAGTTTTACTGCATTCCAGTCTGCCATCTTAGCCATCAGGTTTCTTTGAAGTGAATCTTTCGTGGGATCAGCACTTACATAGCTCAGTCTCAATACATTGTTGCATTTGTACAGAAACAATGGAATACTCCAAAAGGGGCTCTGCTTCTAGTTTGCACCTTACCATACTCTTGTTCACACTGAGAAACATTCTTCACCCGTGTATCTGGTTCACCTTTTGTCTTTATCTTCCCCTTTCTTCCAAAGTCTACTTCACCAAAAGTAAAATTACCAGTTTTTCTTACGTGGGAGAAAGGAGTGGACTGAATCCTGTCTAGAGGAAGAGAGCAGAGGCTAGAGATTTGCATGTGAGCCACTTTTCTCCTCTAATACGTAAGACAGATGGTAGTGTGGTTGCTTTAACTCAGGAAAGGCTTCTAGAAACACAAGAGGGTGTCTTGAACCCTGGAGCTGAGCAGAATCCCCAGCTTGAAAACTCTCCCAGGCGAATCTGCAGTGTGAGAATGTGGTGTCACAGACTGATGTGGGGAAGATTGACTGCTCAGTGTGTGATGGGACAATTGGCTATTTTAAGGAAAAGTTGAGCAAATTAGATCTCTAGCTCACACTACACAAATAATGTATTCTTGAGGGCTGAAGACCTAATGTGAAAGTTAAAAACTGAAACCTTCAGAAGAAAATACTCCTTTATCAATGTAGGAAAAGTTTTTATAATAAAAACAAAATGGTACAAGCATATAGAAAATCATTGATAAAGCTGACATATTAGAATAATAAAAATGATGGTTCAAAAAATCTAGAACAAAGAAAATTCTTTTTAAAAAGATCATGGGCTAGAAGGAAATATTTGTCAAGCAAATTTTCTGTGACCATGACGATATATACAGAACTCTGAAGATCAAGATGAAAACAGCACACCACAGTGGACAGAGACAGTGTGTGCCAGTGACTCACAGAAGAGGAGGCTGGGCTCTCCCATCAGGTTCTGATGAGATACTTAAACCACTCAGGAATCAGAAACGCACTTGAAACAACAAAAGGATGTCACTTCGTCCTTGTCCAGGTAGGGAAAAATAAGTCTGCTAGTGCAAAGCAAAGTGTCAGCTGGGGGGCAGGCCTGGGCTGCCTGGTGCAAGTGCAAACACCTGCATAAAGAAGCTGCATACTCCCCTCCCCTGCTCTGCAGTACACGCAGGAAAATAGTGTCCAGGGCTTGATCCGGTGAACACAGGAGGTAGGTGGAAGAGGCTCATGCACAAATGCTCTGTTGGGTGAAATGGAAACTGAACAGCTGTTACTTGGATCTGTGATGCTCCCAAAAGCCTGTGAGCCCAGCTTGTCCTCTGTGTGGTATGATGGGACATGGGCGTGTAGGTCATAAATTGTTGCTCCTCTGCCATGTGCTACCCTGCATTGGAGCCAGCTGATTATGGACTGAAACCTCTACAAACTGAGCTAGATAAACCTTTCCCCCTTTAACTCTGTCAGGTATTTTGTCCCAGCCATGAGAGAAAAGTAACCAAGACAGTGTAATATGCTATTTTTGTGAATTTTATAAGAACCTGGAAATCCATTGTATGTTGTATATGAATTTACATCCATGAGGTGCAATTATAAAAATGTCAACTCCGCAGTAGTGTTCACCTCAGAGAAGGGCGAGGAGTCTGGTAAGGACACAAAGAATATGAATATGAAATCTGATATTGTTGTAAAACAAAACATGAAGCACAGATGCCAAACACTGACACCTTGACATGTTACTCATTCTGCCTTACACTGATTTGAAATATTTCCTAAGAAACCTAAGGAAAAAGGGGAAAAGGAGTCAGTCCTGTAGGGCGAGGGGCTGCTGCCTTGGAGGCCAACCTGTCCTTCTTGAGCCCCTCTCTGCTCCATCCTGAGTCTAACTGCACTGGTGCTCGGTGTGAGAGTCTGTGGATTATTGAGCAGCTTCTTCCTCCACTTTCCACACTCCTGCTCTTGCAGTGTTGTTGCGTCTGGTCCTGGGAGGCAGCTGGGGATTTGCACAGCTCCATTTGCTTACTGCTACCCTAGTTACCATGGCAGTGCGCAAATGTCTACACTCACTTGTCCTGCTGGTCAGATGGAGACCTGCTGCACTGAGCTTCGTTTCAAGTTCTGTCTCCAGACACAGTTCAGCCTCACACCCAGTGGGTGCATCAGGCTATGTTTGCAGTTGTCATGGCCCCAGGCTTGCTCCTAGGCCTCTCCGTCAGCCTAATTCTGTTTCTATAGGTAAAGGTGTTGCAAACAGAGCTCACCCAGTTTCCTCTCCTTTGCAGACTTTTCTCATTTTTTAAAAGAATACTTTTTTTTTTTTTTGCCGGTGTGGTGGTGTGTGACTGATCCAAGATACTGGGAAGGTTGGGGCAGGAGGATCAGAAGTTGAGGTCTAGTCCATGCAATTTAATGAGATACTGTCTCAAAATAGAAACTTAATATAAGGGTTGAGGTGTAATTAGGTGGTTAAGTTCTTGCCTAGCATGTGCAAGGCCCTAGATTCAATCTCCACCACTGCAAGAACAAAATGACTTTCATTTACATTTCAGTTATGGAGGTTAGTAAGGGGCTTCTTGTCCTTCCCTCTCCCTCAGCTCTTTGCTGTCAAGACTGGATTAGGATTTTTTCCTGACTCATGGTTGAAAGGCAACTCGTGTCTCTGGGTCTCTGCTGTTTCTCCAGAACCTCCCATAATTACATCATTCAATCTTTGGAGTATCCCTGAGAAGTGTGTCTCCATTCCACAGAAGAAAAGAAGAGTTTCAGAGAGCAAAGTGACCCATTCAAAGTCATGCTGCAAGCAGCAAGGTCAGAAACTCTTCCCAGGCCGGAGTAACTCTGGGCCTGGTGCTCTGCACACCAGCCCACCCTCTTCCTCTGCAGTCTCCATGTCCCCTGCTCTTCTGGCCCAGGGATCAGCGGGCCTGCTCCTTGTTGTCATCATTGTCCAGGACTGGGCCAGCACAGGAACCATGCCAAGAGCAGAGATGTGTCTACTCTTGCCCTGAGAAAAGAGAGTTAATGATGAACAGCCTCATCCCTCCAGGGCAATTTCGCACAATTAACAGATTTCCTAATTTCACATTCCTACCCTTCCAGTGAATGTGCAATTTCATATGCAGAGTTATTACTCATTTGTCAATATGTGATTGCTCCACTTGGAAGCAGAAGCAAGATGCAGAGGGTGGGAGCATGGGGGCCGTTGGTGGGAGTCACAGGAGCAGCAAGGGCTGCATGTGCTGCTATTTCTAAGGCTTCATCAATGAACTGGCATCTCAGAGGGCAGAGTGTTCTATGTAAATGGGATCATTAGCAAAATTATATAGCTAATGAAGGGAAAATTAATGAAACTCTGTAACATTTCATAAGCCTGTACAAACAGCAACTTGTCATACATCACTGGGAAATAATTGCCAGAGTTTCTTGGAATGTGCTCATTAAGTCTTAACAAAACCAACTGGATAGCACATACCCACGGTGCTGCCTGGTCAAATGGGCTGCACTCTTTATCTTGGGCTCTGAGAAATGGCTTGCAGTTTGCAATCTAGCCTGTTTTTATGGTGCCATGATGTTATTTGAGCAGGTTGTCTTAACTGCGAGATGGGAGGAATAAGATGACTACCCTCAGCAAGGGCACCAAAGCATCAACTTGCAAAAATCTTGTGTGCATTATAAAATATATCTTTTTCTGCTCTTACTTTCTTATACTTGTTTTTAAAGCAAAGTAAAGAGAATGAAGAAACTTGTTGGAACCGTGAGCATACCTGCCTGGTTGATGCCCCACAGCCCTGTCTTACACACATCTTGATGATGATAGGAAAGCAGCAGGTGAGAGATATATGTCTTACAATAATTAGCATTATTGGGTTGGAAAGTGATTAGCTTAAACTCAGAACTCCTTCTCAAAGATTCGTGAGGCACCACCTTGGGTCTGTTCAGTGTGGGGCAGCTAGGGCAGACACAATTGCAATCTGTTCATATTGTTGGTTTTGCCATGAGGGCAGCATAGAAAGAGGCACCTGGCTGAGATGTCATCTCTGTGCTCTGGGGTCAGAGACATGAGAAGGTTGTGTCGTGTTCTGTGGGGTGAGCAAGGGGGCTCACAAGAACTAACATTACATGGTTACTGAGTGGGGGGTGGGGAGAGAGAGAGAGAGAGAGAGAGAACAAAGCTAGAGGCTATTCTTACTAGGTACCACAGAGCCTGTGCTGTGCTGTGCTGTCTCTCCCTTACCACCTGAATCCCTCATCTGGGTTCATGGAGAGAAACACCACACAGCATCTGCCCCAACCTGGAAGTAGCCTGTGTGGTGACTGGTTCTGGGCTTAGCCAGGGGCAGTAGTCCAAAACTATACCCTGTAGACCACTTGTGACTGGGGCCTCTGAGCAGCCATATAGGAAGTTGGGACAGATGGAGAGGGGAACAACTGCAGGAGACAAGGCTGACCAGCTTTATGGAGACTTCAGACCTGGCAAAGTCTTCCTGCATGGCTTCTAGCACTCTGAACAATAGTAAGTGGCAACCTCTCTTGGCTTCAGACTTCCTGGAAGGTTAGTGTTATGGACTAAAGTGTGAAAATTGTCAGAATCAAAACAGAATCACTTATGTTGAGCCCTAACAATGACAAAAAGAAATTAAAAGTTGAAGGTAATGAAGGAGGGGATCTCATACATGTCTGTTTGGTAATAAGAACTAGCACAAGAGACTGCCAGAGGTACAACCTTGTTCAAAGGCCACAGCAGCTTACACAACAATACTTGTGCAGGGATGTCTGCCCAGAAGCTGCCTTTCCAACCTTGGACTAATGCCACTCTCAGTATTGATCTTTGTACCCAAGGAAAACTGTTTTAAAATAACTTATGCAACCTTCCTCATGCTACCTTTAAAAACCCTTGCTTCTCTTTGCCTCCTTGAGTGTGCACACAGTTTATTGTGGCACATGTTTTACCAATGCAACTGCAATGCTTATTCCCAATTCAATTCACTAATTTAAGGAGAATCTCTGTTATTTAGTTCCACAGTTACAACTCTCTTCTCACAAATTCGTATGTTGAAATCCTAATGCCCAGGACCTCAGAATGTGACTATATTTGGACCTTTAGAGAGGTGATTAAGATGAAATGAGGTCATAAGGGGGGCCCCAATCCATTATGTCTGGTGTCCTTATAAGAAGAGGAGATTAGGACACAGACACATATCGAGGGATGTCCATGTGGGGACACAGGGTAAAGATGGCATCTGCACACCAAAAAGAGACCTTGGGAGAAAGCAAGCCTGCTCACATTTGATTTCAGGCTTCCAGCCTACAAATCTGTCAGGAAACAAATTTCCTCTTTGAAAATGGAAGCCTCTACACTGTGGAATTTAGTCTGCACCTCTTGCAAACTAAGATACTTGAGAAAGTAGGGTCATTAGGATGGTCTTGACTAAGCATTGATTGGGACAAGACTCCAGTGACTCAGGCCTCCCCAGTTTCAGGCAGACACAGACTTATGTAACCAATTAGACACCACTGGGAATTACAGGACCACCCACTCAGCCAGTCTGTTATGGCTTTTGTCTAGATGTCCCCCCAAAGCCTCAGGCAGTCATAGGTGGGGCTTTTTGGGGGTGGCTGGGTCTAGAGTATGTGATGTTGAAATTAAGTGTCCCACCCTAGGGTGACTGATACCCACCCTAAGGGCAGGTAGACTGGATGAAATATAAGAGACAGAAAGAGGGCTGCTGCTGCTTGCTATTTTTGTGCCTCCTGCCTTCCATGCCACAAATTATTCTTTATCCTCCAAGGTACGCATCTGCCATGCCACCTTACCTTGGAGCCAGCCAACTATGGGCTGAAACCTCTTCAAACTGTGAGACAAATAAAACTTTCCTCCTTTAATGTTAGGTGTCCAGTATTTTGTGTCAGCAATGAGAAAAATAACTAAGACAGATTTTGGTACTAAGAGTGAAGTTGTTGATGTGACATTATCTGACCACGTGGTTCAGGAACCTTTGGAACCAGCCTATTGGAAAGAGTTTGGAAAGGTTTGGAGATGCTGGCTGAAGAAGCAGCCCTGAGGTTCTTTAAACTATTCTTGATTGGAAAGCTGGTCAGATCTTAGAAGACAAGAATGCTGGTAGAAATGCTACAGGTAAAGATCAGGTGCAAGAGGTTTCTGCTAGGAAGAAGGACTGCATTCACATTTGGACTCAAGATCATTGTGTGTTATGCTTTGGGAGAAAGTCTGTCTGTATTTTATTTATGTCCAGAGACTTTGACTGAGACTGAGGAGATTAAGGGCTGCAGACTAATTACTGTGGTCTAATGTTGAGGTAGTGGCATGGGTACTGTTGGAGTCTTTTAGTCAGATCTATGTTGAGAATCAAGAGCAAAGCCCAGAAGAATGATTTAATGTTTGGCCAGAAAAAAAGCTCCAGTAAAGCTGTGGACTGCAAAGATAGAGGGAAGAAGAACTTGGTTGCTGAGAAGAAGCAGGACAGTAGAAAAGATGGCCTAAGGGCATCAGAAGAAACAGCAGGACTCCACCCTTTGCAGCCTCAAGGTTGCAAGAGTGATAGACTTTGCTTAGAGAAAAGAGCCCCAGATCACCATGTTCCAGAATGGCAGTGGGCTAGAGAATTTGTTTCTTGGGATTGGGCTCAGAGTGCTTAGTGATCCAGGCACTTGACCCCTACAGGCAAGAGAGAAGCATGCCTGGCTACTGCTCCAGTTGGTAACAGATTTTGGTACCATCCATATGGTGCTGGTTTTAGGTGCATGCAAAATGCAAGAGTTGTGGGATCAGGAAGGCTTCCATCCAGATTTCAGAAGTGCTGGAGAGTTTGCCCCTGAGAGAGCAGTTTGTGAAACTGTGAGTGTAAATCCAAAGGTGCAGTGGAGACCTCAGAAGTTTAGAGAAGTCAGCAGCATGGATCATCTGAGGAAAGCTGCAAGGAGTGAGCAGAGCCAACCCCAGAGAGAAGCTATGAGAGCTACAACCACTGGAAGTACCATATGGATGTGGCCACCCAAGCTCTTTGGAGTTCAAATCTTGCCACAGATTGCCAGGGATGTTGAACATGGAACTACATGACTTAATGTTTGCTCTGTTGGATTTTGGACTTGCTTGAAATTTGTTCCTTTTATCCCCCTATTTGTACCTTTTGGAATGGTAATGCTTATTTTGTGCCATTGGAAGCATTTAATTGTCTTTTCCTTTCTATGTGCCCTCCCATCTAAGAGTTTGCCTGAAATCTCAGAGAAGACTTTGAACTTGGACTTTTCAGCAAAACGGAAACTATTAGGACTTTGGCAGCTCTTAGTGATAGACTAAAAGCCTTATCTATAAAAGGATTAGCATGAGTCTTATGGGGGTCAAGGGATGAATGTTATGGCTTGTATCTAGATGTCCCTGCCAAAGCCTCATGTCATAGGTGGAGCTTTTCAGGGATGGCTGGATCCAGGGGATGTGATGCTGGAATTATTGGTGTGATGCTAGGATTAAGGGTTTTCCATTCTAGGTGTGAGTGCTATCTGTCTAAAGGGAAGGTGGACTGGGTAGATTATAAGGGACAGAAAGAAGGCTGCTGCTTGCTGCATTTGCTGCCTTCTACCTTCCATACAATGAACTATTGTTTTTACTCTGTAATGCCCCTCTGCCATGCCACCCTGCCTTGAAGCCAGACAACTATGGACTGAAACCTGTACAAACTATAAGCGAAAATAAACCTTTCCTCCTTTAACTTTGTGTGTCCAGTATTTTGTCTCAGCAGTGAGAAAAGTAACTAAGACACTGCCTCTTACTCCACAAGGAGTACTCACAGGTATACCATGAGTCATCCTTCAGAGTCACAAAGCAGACCACTGTATGCAGAGCCCTTCCACTTTCTCTGAAGCTGGAGCTCATTGAGCTAGAGTGGAGTAGTGGGTGGTGCCCAGTACCCAGTGAAGGACAGGGTGCCTTCCTTCAAGGCCTGCTTCATAACACTTGTGAGTGGATTGCTGGGCCACTTGCCACTAGATTATGAATCAGTGGTGGGAAAATGATTCCTTGTTTTCCTGATGGCTTCCTGCCTCTCTTGTTTGCTCCCTACCCTCTCCTTCAGGCCTTCCTCTTCCAGATAGTGCTAGGGGCTAAAAGACCTTTGGATTGAGGAAGAGCCCACTTCTGTGAGGAGGGTCATTTCTGTTTCTTGGCTGACTTTGACCAGAGCTTCCCAAACTTCAGCTATATCAGAATCACCTGCAGGGCTTGTTCAAGCCCAGCTTCCTAGTTTGTCTCTGTAGTTTTTTCTGATTTAGCAGATATGGAGAAGGGTCTGAATATGTATGTCTAATTTCCTCTTTAAGGGCCTTTTGATTGCTATCTGTGGTCCACTTTTGAGAGGTCTTGGAGACCCTGGGCCCCCTAAAGGAGGAGAACAAGGAACTCAGGTCCTGATTTCCCTTTGCTTTTCAAGAAATACAGTGAAGAGGGACTAGAATGTTGGTCAGTGGTAGGGAGTGTGCATAGCATGGGCGAGGCCCTGGTTTCCATCCCCAGTGCCACACACACATTGAGTGAAGAACTACATGTCTTTGTATAATTTGCTGCAGAAAATATGAGAGGAAATATGGTATGGATAGGGGCAGTGATTTGAATGGTGGGTTGGCACAACCATGTCTTGAAAGCACCAAAGAAAAGTATCACTGCCATTTACAGTGGGATGATGCTGATGCTCAGAGAGGTCACCTTGTCTCTCCAAAGTTAGACAGCAGCTGTTGGATGCCAGCCCTGTGCTAACAGGGGTGTGCCAAGCTGTTAAGGTCCTGGTAGGATTAGAGTACAAGCATATGAGACAGGGTGAGGAACTTGGCACTAGTGCAGTTTCTGGAAGGAGACAATCCTTTGGCTGCTAATTTCTGGCACCTCTCATGCTTCCTGACAGGCAACAGAGCTCCAGGATGGAAAATGAGGCACAAAGCTCCAACACTTGTCACCAGCCAAAGAAGAATTTAAGTGGAGAAATTCATGAAAGATCAAAACCAAGGAAATTGTCCTGAGGACATACAGCAAATGAAGTATTCAGTAAGTGATATCCACTAGACCTTGGTAAGGAAAGCCTGTTCACTCCGTCCCCAGCCCTCCTAATGCTGACAGAACTCTGTCCTCACTCACTATTTTGGGAGGATGAGCTAGAGTGGGATCTCCATGTCCCAGCCTGAGACCAGGTGTCATCAGGTCATACTTGCAATGACACACCTATAGTAATACATGATACATGGTGTGGAAAAAATAATATGTTATCGCCTTGCTGGCAAACTTATCACAATGTGCCATAACTATGGAATGGACTGGTAAGGAAGGACCTTGAAGTTCCCTCGATTCTGTGGTGGGAAGGCAGTAGATTTGCTGACAGACTACAGGATGGTAGCACCAGATGCCTACAGAGGAACAGAAATGGCTGGGGGTGAAGGAAGTCTGTTTTCAGGGATCTAGAGCCCCTATTTCTTGCACTGACTGCACTGTGCTTGGAGCCCTCTTCCTTTGGCTCTACCCAAGCCTGGCCTGGTGGTGCTTGGGCCTTGCATCCTGCCACCCCTCCTCCTCATCCCACCTGTCTCTGCTTGCCAGATGCTACCCCACCATGATATGTTTGTTTTTTGCTCTCTCTTGCATTCCCAGGAGAGAAGGCACCTGGGCTGTAGGGGAGAATAGGTGAGATTTGCTTTTAGAGCTATCTCATCAACTGTGAAGGACTCACATAAACTGGTGGTTCTCAGCCAAGAATAGAACTCTGAAGGACAGTAAAACAGTGCCATGGAGAATCATGATTCATTGGCCAAGTTTGCTGAAGCAGTTCCTGGCTTCTCTGCAGCACTCAGAGGAGCCATACAAGCTGCTCTGCCAAATTACTGCTGAGGTGGCTGCGTGGGGCCAAGTGACAGCAGGCACTCGGAGGACTCTGGCAGTTCCTTCTACCATTGGAGCCTCTGCCCTAGCCAGGTG
The DNA here is from genome assembly GCF_053883595.1 of Heterocephalus glaber. NCBI lineage: Eukaryota > Metazoa > Chordata > Mammalia > Rodentia > Bathyergidae > Heterocephalus > Heterocephalus glaber. The sequence goes on along the minus strand of NW_028258143.1, from coordinate 31,591,528 downwards.
TGTGAGCTGGCTCCTCAGCAGCCTTGGGACAAAAGGAGTCACAGAGCATGTACAATTTCCATGCTGGCCATCACTGCTACATCTCTCTTTGGGCTGGATTCATAACATTTACAACAGGAAGGAAGAGAAATCCATCTCCTCTGATAAGAAGGCCTTATGATTTCTTCCTTTGGAAAACCACAAGTTTGGAAATGCCTCACTTCCATTCTCTCCTCCACTTATGCTAGCTGGCACCTAGCTTCTACGTGTGCCGTCAAGGCACTCAGATTGTCTCCATACCACTTTTATAATGACATAGAAGCTTTCTACTTAAAGCTGGGTGAGATAGTAATATGGCATTCAGAACTCAAATTGTCAAACTTTCTTTTTCCCTTTTTGAAAAGTAGGTATGTACAAGAGAAACATGATGAAGTTGGAAACAGATGCATAAAAATAACAATAGCAAACTTCAAGCAATTATTTTATAATTTGTTAAGAGATTGAACCTACATGACCTAATTTAGCCTTGCCAACATTTTGTAAAGTTGACAAGTCATGCATTAATATGTCATAGGAGACATCAGGCACAGCACTGTATTTTTCAGAGTAAGTGCTCAGTGCCTGCTGATGGTAGTTGTGTTTCAGGATCAGAGGGTCTAGGAAGTATTTTCTTCCTCACAGAATATGTAAGAGCCTGGAATGAAGAGGAGATTCTATCACTACTCAGAGGAGAATGAACATCAGAGAGCGATGGACTATTCTCAGACCCAGCAGCTTGCCACAAACTATGAGTGGGGCCCGAAGGTCAGAGGAACAACAGACACACAGAAGCGGTGCTGAAAAGCAGATCTTGCCTTCTGGCTTCTGATTTCTTCTCTGGGAGATGTCTGAGAAGGCCTCAGCTGCAGGACCCACACATTCTTCCTGACAGGAAGTGCTGGTTGTGCCTGCACTCTCTATCCATATTTAACCTCCAAGTTTCTACTTCCACAAGTACCAGCATACTGAGGGTCACTGGCAGAAGGGTCTTGCTATAGGAGGGCCCTGCCTGGAATATGCTGTCCACACCCAGAGACAGGATCCCCCAGCAGACTTCACTGCTGACAAAGAACCCTTAGGGGCCCAAAACCATGGGACCTTGGGCAGCCCAGGGAGAGCTCAGGGGCCCCGCCTGATCCAAGCAGGACAAAAGAACAGACCAACACTTCTGATAATCAACTAACCACTGACCATAAAAGTAGTTAAGGACCAGTGTGGTAAACATAAACAGAGTGGTGACATGTAAGATAATGATTTAAACAGAACCATGTTCCTAAATAATAGTCAAAAAGTCCAGGGTATAATAAAAACATTGCTCATCCTAACAGGAAAATCACTAGTGAGAAAAGACAATTAACTGGATCCAGCACCAGATGAATTAGATGTTGGAATTATCTGATCAAGACTTAAAACAGCCATGCTAAAAAAAGGATTTCAAAAATGTTCTCCTGAAGTAAATGAAAACCTTAGTGAAGAAATAAAATCTATGGAAAAAACCTAAATAGAAATTCTAGAACAAAAAATAAGATAATTGAAATTTGAAATAGAACATGCTGAGTGTTCTTAGTAGACAAATGGGAACAACAGAGTATAGACCTAGTGAATTTAAGCACATATCAACTGAATTTACTGTCTAGAAAACATATAGCAAACAAACTAGAAATAAATAAACATAGCCTCAAAGATAAGTGGATAACGATTTAAAAAATAACAACAACAAAATTTATAGTGTGTATCATGACAAAGTCCCAGAAGGAGAAAAGAGACTGCAGATGAAGCATGTTCAAAGATATTATGGCTCTAATGTCCCAAAATTTAATGGAAGCCATGGGCTACATATTTAAGGAAATTGAAGTTAAGCAGGAGTTTATCATAAACTCAAGACAATCCATGGCAAGAGTTAAATAAATTTTTAAAATTTAAAGGTAAAGAAAAATCTTGAAAGCAGCCAAAAATGTGTGCCATATTTCCTATAGAGTAATACAAAGTAGTATAAAAATGGGTATTTGATTTGAAAACCTGGAGGCCAGGAAAAAAACTGGTGAAATATTTTCTAAGAAACAAAATGAAAGAATTTGAAACTGTAAATTCTATATTTTATAAAAATACACCTCAGGAAGAAAGGGAGATAGATTTTCACTTGAAGGAAAACTGAAAGAATTTGTCACTACCAGACATACCATTAAAAACTGGATATGGAAGCTCTCTAACATGAAATAATAATAGAAGAAATCGTGGTATATCAGAAAGAAAGATTTTTTTTGTCAATACAGACAAGCTTATTGTTTTTTTTTTTTTTTTTTTTCTGGTCCTGGGGATCAAACTCAGGACCTTGGGCTTGCGAGGCAGATGGTGGAACCACTGAGCCAAATCCCCAGCCCAGAGACAAGCTTATTTTAAAATTTATTTGAAAAGGCACAAGGACTAGACAGTTAAACATAAAGAATAGTAAAATGGGTGGTCGTAGCTGTCCTTGGGGAGCCCTGCGCTCTGTGTCCTCCAGAGTGTACTTTTATCTTGCTTTTTCCTCTTTCACTCATCCCAAGCTCATTTCGCAGAGCCAGTTTCTCCCTCAGTCTTCACTTTTACTTCTTCAAATAAACTTTTTCACCATTAAAAAAAGAAAATAATGTAATAAATCGATCCGTGATATCAGGGCTTACTCAATGTCTGGGGAGTGTGGTTTTGTAAAAGGAGAAACAGACTGACAGATAAAATAGATAATACAGAGATAAGCTCCTGCAAATTCTCAACTAAGTTTCCAGAAAGGTGCAAACACAAGTGGTGTTGGAGCAGCTAGACATTGCAATGGTTTGAGCACTCCCAGGATGTGTTAGAAACTGGATTACATTGTCGCCATAGTAAAAGGCAAGACGTTTAAGGGGTGACTGGGCCACCAGGCTCTGCCTTCATGAGGGGATCAGCACAGTTCTTGAGGTAGTGGGTTTGCTGTTCTGAGTGTGGCTCCTTGAGTTGCTGAGTTCAGGTCCCTCTTGCTTTTCCTCTTGTCATGTGATGTCTGCTGGTGTACATGTATGATACCTCACCAGGTGCTCTCACCTCTATCCTGGCCTTGCCAGCTTCCAGAACCAGGTGTTAATAAAGCATCTGTTCTTTGTAAATTACCTGGTCTGAGATATGTGTTATAGCAGCATAAAACAGACTAAAGCAGATATCCACAGGTTTGATGCTTAACTAAGCATCAAATTTTATATAAAAGTGTACAAATTACAAACTTAAGTATAAAACATCAAACAATAAATTGTTCAGAATCACAGAGACAGTGTTTGGGTAAATTTTTAGCCTTGATAACAAAAGCACAGTCCATAAAAGGAAAAAATGATAAATTGAACCTCATCAATATCAGAAAATTGTTTCCCTGAAAGATTATTTAGAAGGGATAAAAAGCAAGCTACAAACTGAGAAAAAATATTTAAAAACCATATATCAAATAAAGGATTCATATTTAGACTGTCAAAGAACTCTCAAAACTCAACAGCTTAAAATGTATCAAGTAGAAAATGGGCAAGAGGAGACATGAAAAGACATTTGCCTAATATAGATATGTCTATGGTATACATGCAGATGAAAAGATGTTAAGTGTCAACATCAGAAACAGAAAATATGAATGGTCAGCTATTGATGTGCATCTATCAGAATGGCTAAAAGAGAAAATAACACCAAAGGCTGGTGAACCTTTGGAGAGCCACTCACACCCTGATGTTACTGATGGGAAGGTAAAATGGTACAACCATTCTGGAAATTAGTTGGATATTTTCCTATACAATTAGCCATTTCTTTATGTCTCACTCAGCAGCCACACGTTTGGGCATTTATTCTGAAGAAATGAAAACTTATGTTCACATAAAAACCTGTACAGTACATGATGTTCATGGCAGCCACACTCATGACAGCAGGAATTGGAAACAACACAAACATCCTTTACAAGTGAAACAGTTAGAAATGGTGGTACTTAGCAATGATGAAAAGAAACACAATGATTAAGCCACACAATACATTGGCTATTCTCAAGGAATTATGCTAAAATAATTAAAAAACTAACCCCAAAAGGTTATAAGGTATGATAAAAAAAGACATTGAATGCTTAAATTAACAAATTATCATAATAAAAGATGCATTATCATCAATTTCCCTTAAAATGTTCCCCATTGCTTTGAATAGACATCATATTATTCGTGTCACTTTCTGAAGCAGCTCTGGAAGTCCTTTCTCCTAAGTGTCTTTAATTGTGCTTTTGTGGCTACCTTGATGCCCTGAATTGATTTGCCTTTCATGGAGGAAAGAGCCAGAAATTACATGGTGTTGCATCCAGTGAACAAGGTAGATAAGGACACACTGGAAAGATTTTATAAGCCTGCCTTTCCTTTGGGTGGCACTCAGCAGTAGCACTCACCATCTTTTTTTTTTTTTTTTTAACACGTCTTATAAAGACAAGAAAGAGGACTTCCAGAACTGCTTCATGGAAGTGACAAGAACAGTGTGTTTAAGGTGAGGAGCAGTATTTTGAGGGGGGGATTAATGGCAATGAGTCTTTTTTTTAATAAACATTCACTATATATTTTGACCACCCCTTGTACATGGTATATGAGCTCACATTTTGCCCTTTACTTCTTGTATAAAAATGAGCATATTTTTTATATCCCACTGCTGCTGATATCTAATACACATTTGTGTCTGTGAGCCATTGAGGTAGTAACTATGTTTGCTGTGCAGAAGAGATAGTAAACTGAGCTAATCCACAGACCTCTTCCTCCTGTCTGCAGACCACCTTTAGGTTAGGAGTGCTGGTAACACAGTCTTTCAATTTTTGTTAATCTGAAAACTTCTTTATCTTCACTTTCCCATACTTTTCATTGAAGTATGAGATAAATACTGGTAATCAGGCCTATTGATGGCTTTGCACAGGGTAAATATGCTGTGGTAACCAGGACCTGACGGAGAAGCCTCCCGCCATTGGCATCACAAATCACCTCATGGTGCCCTCTCTGGTGGCTGCTCCTTCCAAGTTGATAACTATCCCAATGTTAAGCATATCGACTGATTTTTCCAAAGCATATTGTATAAAGGGGCTAGTATAGTGTATATTTTTGTTTGATTAGCTTTTCTCTTTAATATTACTCTGCTTGAAAAATATAAACGACATGTAATTATATCAAGGTTTGTACCATAATGTGCGAAGTGTTAGGTTTATCTCGTTACCTCCTGATCCTTGCCAAAATTATACCACTCCTTTCAGGCCATGACAGTGTTGTTGGTGTTCTTACTACTCATGCACAGGCTTTGTGACCACTGTGCATGAGCTCTTGCCAGCCACTCTGTGGTCAGTAGAGTGGCCTGACCAGGAGCCTACCTCGAGGCCTGGGGGACAGCTAGACAGTTAGATGGCTCTCATGATGGTGTAGGCACAGCATCCTTGTGTAGTAGTGGAAAAGTGAACATAGATGAGCTGTTTGGTACCTTAAGGGCAGCCCTGTTCATCCACTGCATGCATCTGAGCACCCTGTGTGTGTCTGAGCACCAGAAACAACAAAGTCACCCTGGACTGGTCTTGGCTCTCTGGTAATTTTCATCTGGGATTGGCACATAGCCAAGGAGTGAATGATAAATATATGATGTTAAGCAGTGATGGCTGTTGTGATTGCAACATGGCAGAATTCTGTACACAAGAGGGACTGAGGCTAAGTGTTCTTGCCAGGAAGTGCCAAGGTTTTGAGGCTACGACAAACTTAGCTTAGTAAAGGACAACAAAGTCAGTGTAACTGTAGCCAGTGACCAGGGAGGCATGACAGGAGGCTAAAGGGGCAGGTGGGACCCAGCCACAGAGAGCATTAGAGGCTGTGGAAGAACTGGATACTCATATGGGTTTGAAAGCTGGACGATGTAGACCTTGAGACAGAAGAGAAGGGAGAGAAGGGAGAGAATGCTCAGCAGATTTTGGAGGAAGATTAGGAGTGAGAGCAAGTGTAACCCATGCAGGGGTCCAGCCTTGTTTGAATTTCAAGTACAAGAGGCAATAGAGATGAACTTGAAGAGCAGATGAAAAAGGGGCTCAAATGTCAGGCTGGAGTCAGGGCAAGGAATGCAGAGGGCAAGGTGAGTGGGATATAAACAAGGAGTTTGGGAATTGATCTGAGGGTCCAGGGAAGGATGGCTTTGGGAAGAACACACACCCCATCATGTTTCACACTAGGAGAGCTTGCTCTGGGTCACTAATGTGCCTGTGAAAAAAAAAAGCACACAGTGTGGTTGCCTCTGCTGTGCTGAAGAGGCAGTGATGGATTCCACGTGAGAGGAGAGGGTGCAGAGGCATGCACAACAGGAGGAGAGGCCCAAAAAGCCTGAGAGAGGAGGAAGCTCAGTGGGGAGCTACTGAGCAGAAGTAGGCCTGGGAAAACTGATATTTTAGGAATATTTGCTTGGCAATAGTAGACAAGATAGCCAGCCATAAGAGCATCATTTTGATAATGGGACCAGTAAAAAGCAGTAGGATATTTAAAGTCATTACACATAAATGTAGGTCTTCATTCAAAAGGGATTGTATGGATATCTGAATATTTATGCTTCTAAAAATGGAGGAGCATAGTGCCCAAGGGACATGAAGATACTTTTGAGTTTTAGTCAGAAAGATATTATATAGCTCTAAATTGCTTCTGCATGTTTTGTCATGTTCTATTCCATTACCATTAGGAGGTAAGAAAGTGCAGGCAAATGCCCCATTTTCAGGTAGGAAAAAGAAGCCAGCATTTAAGCCCCTTCTCATGGTGAGGATGATCACAGAGGATGGAGCCTGGAATTTGTGCAGCTGAAAAGGAGCAGGGTTAATTCTACCAAGTGTTCTCCACTTTCCATAGTGAGACCAAACATCTTCCTAAGCCTGCTTTATCCAGGAGAACTTTAAGTCTCTCAGTAGTCTGTTAGGGTGTTGTGGAAGAAAAAATTTTATTTCAAGGACTTAGAGGCTGCTTTTGCTAAAGACAGTGGCTCTTCACCTGGACCTGCAAATGTCTAATGGGTAACCAAAAGCAAGACAAACTCTTGACACCTCTGCCTCTGTTTTTGCTCCAAGTTTTCTTCTGGCAGTCACCTTGCATCCCAAGAACAACAGATCTGATTGAGAATGGCTTGTGATGAATGGAAACCACTCCCCTGGCAACAGCAACTCACTTGTCCTAGCTGCAGAGGAGGGGCCCTTAGCATCTTGAGCTAATGATCTGCCAGACCTCTGACAAGGCTGCTGAGGTCTACATGCTCTGGCCCTTGTCCATGCAGTCTGGGGGATTCCCTTATTACCCCAAGATAGGGCAGCAAATACTGGTCCCCTTGTCTTCAACACACAGCTATACTGATGAAAGGTCCTTTCTTACCTTCTAACATCACTTTTTACTTGATGTGTCTAGGACAAGTGGCCAGACCTGATGTGGTGGGACTTCCAGATTCAGGCCTCTGGCCCTGGACTCCAGTAACAGCATTGAACAGTACCTTTAGAGTAACACAGACTTTATTGAAGCAGCCATGGACAGGTTCAGATACAATAGGGTTGGCAGAGGTAAGGGTAGGGATATAACTGAAGGCTAAAATGTATTTTTTAAAATTAAGACTTTTATTAAAGATAAACTTTTTCTGAGCTGCTCATGCCAAGAATGTAAACTGCCACTGCCAGGCCCCATACCAGGCAGCATGCAGTACTCTGGTCCTCTGGGCTGAGGCCTGACTAAATCCACACAGACATATTTCCTAGTCTTTGTTTTCACCCCTTTAATAACTGGAAATGCTTCTGTGCACTTGACAGGGGAATGGACTAGCTGCTCTCTCAATCTAGCCAAATTGCAAGTAAACCCATTTTTTTATTTCAATGGAATTTTCTTGTATTTGGTAGCAGACCAGAGAATGAACCCAGAAACCCAGAGAACCAGGTCTCAGATTCAGACCTGACCAAGGGCCAGCCAGTAATATCCTAAGATATTACCGATGGGTTAGTTAGGGCCCTGACAAGAGATGTCAGCTCTCTCTCTCTCTCTCTCTCTCTCTCTCTCTCTCTCTTCCCTTCCGTCCCTCCCTCTCTCCTGAGCAGGACCCCTACCTTAGGCCTTGTCTTCTCTTTAGGCTGTAGCTGTGTCTGATGCCTATCTACATGCCAGTAAAGCATAAGCCCTGGCACACAGTAGGTGCTCAGCATTTGTTTAGGGAGCTGAGCCCACATATGCCAGACTGTGTCTGCCTCTGCCTGTGCACTCAAGGTACCACAGCAGCCATTAGGACATGATCATTTTTGAGAAAAATGTCAGAAAGTTTTACCTGAAAATAGAATCTTCCCTTATCAAAGGTGGGAGTCAGATCAAGGGATGTGAGCAGAGGTGGAAGGCTCTGAATGTAGAGATGGGTCTGGTCTACCAGGGAAGGCAAAGGAGAATTAGGTAGCCGAGTTAGGGGGCAGACTTGGACCTCTCTCACCTGGGACTGCAGTGCTGGTACATCTGGGCTGCATTCTGTCAGCTGCCCTCACCCATCACCTGCTGCCCAGCATGTGTAGTCATTTTCTTCATCTAATTTACCCTTTAAAAACCCTCAGCCTGGAGAATTTGAGCTTCTGATTCTTGAGTCGGCAGGTGGAGCTCAGGCACAAACCATGTCTCCTAGGACAGTTCAGTGTAATGGGGAAAGAGGAGTGGTCCATGGAGGCAAAAACATGGGACCACTTTGAGGAAGGCAAGATCCCCCTGAGGTGCCAGGCACCCAGATCTCCAGGCAGTGAAACTTAGGAGAAGAAAGCTTCCTGGGACCATGTCCAACCAAGCACTGAGGCAGACCTGTCCCATCCACTGCCTTGTGGAATGGAATTTGTGGCCATATAAGGTGATATGCTAAAGAGGAAGATGCAGTGATTCCCAGATAGTCAAGGTGGATTCAGCTGGCTCTGTCCCACCTGTTGCCAAAATAAAAGGAGAAAGAACACCAGTGAGGGTGGAGGCCTGCTCCCTTGAGGCAAAACTTCTGAGACTTGTCCAAGGCTGCAAAAAGACAGGGCCTTGACATAGGGCATCACAGCCCCCAGGCTGCACCCTGGGGCAAGGCTACAGGATGTGCAGTTCTCACTCACACCAAAAGGAGGGCTGAGTACACCTCCCATTTGGCTTGTCCAGTGTTTCCTTATGTATAGCCATTCCTGCCATTGTCATTGTGGCCAGAAGTTTGGAATTCTGAGTTGGGCCAAGTTTCTCCATGTTTACAAAATATCCATGTCTTGACACTTAATCAGGAGTTTTAATAAAGGAAGGAAGGTTTGGTAGTAGGGAGCTTGTCTGTTCTGTGCTCAAATTCACATTCATTATTGAATTCAGTGTGAGATCTTGTTCAACCCTTATAAGCCTCAATGTCATCCTCTGTATACCAGGTCCATAGCACCTGCCTCATACATGTCAGTCAGATCTGGCACAAGTCACTCCTTGAATGTTAGCTCACACATGAAACTTGGAGGTGGCCTGTTAGTCTTGGGAAGCAACATATGGTTGGACAGAATTTAAACATTTTCAGGTAGAATTCAAAATTCATAGTTTTTAGTGAAATAGAAGGTCTCTGGCAGGATAGAGTTTTAGGTAGTGGCTGGGGTTACTGGAGTACCAGGCTCCCGTTGCAGCCCCCACTGAAGGTGCTTCTTCCTGCCAGGCCCCCCAGGAAACAGAGTGGACATCATGGAAGAGTTCACAGTTTCCCGCAGTTGCTTCAGTGCAAAGACCCTGGCTTAGAGTCGGAAAACATGATCAGACACTGGCTTCACCATCAGACAGGTTACACCTTTAGACGGGTTTTTCAACATCTCTGGTCCTTCTATGCCCTCCATTGTTTCCTTAACTTCCTATTGCTGGGACAAAATACTTGATACCTGCAGCTTAAAAGAGGAGAGGTTTATTTTGGGTCACTGCTTCGGAGGGTGCAGGCCACAAGTGTCTGGTTCCAAGGCAGAAATAGGACAGTGGAAGGGCCTGGTGGAGGAAAGTTGCTCAACCCATGGCAGCCAGGAGAGGTGGTGGTGGTGGTGGGGAGGACGAGAGAGAGAGAGTGTAGCTGGGCATAAGCACACACCCTTACACCCCTTTCTGGGCAGACCCGCCTTTGCACTGACCCCCTCTTCTGATCAGTCCTCACCTCCTAGCAGAACACTTGGCTAAGAACTCCACCAATGAGTTTGACACCCCCTAATCCAACCACTTTCTGAAAGTGCACCTCTGAGAACATGAGACCTTTGGGGGACATTTTAGATCTAAGCCATCAAAATAATAAAGGTTCATAGGGCTCTTGTGTTATGCAACATAATGGATTAAAATTTTTGACATAATACCTGGCATATAATGAGCACCCATAGGGAATCTTACTTTAATGGCATATAAGTGACTTTATTTTTAAAAATGTGTGTGTGTGTGTGTGGCCGCGTGAACATGTGCACATACTTCCTTGAATAGGGGGCCTTATTTACCATGCCTGGGCACACCTGCCTCTATGTTCAATCTTGTTTAGCTGATTTATGCTCAGCTTGTGGTGCACTCCGACCCTAGCTGCTTCCTCAGTGTCTTTCCATGTGAATGAGGGTGTCCCTGTAGGCTACTACATGGTAGTTGTTCAGGACCCCAAAGCTGAGGAAGGTGTGGTATAAACTGATGGTCATGGCGAATGACAGGTGTATGAAAGGGGCACTAGAAAGACAGTCCTGCACAAGTGTTATTATAGACAGGTAAGTTAATTAGATGTCTTGTAGGCAGTTAGACAGGGCCAGCCCTCAAGGAGCCAACATGGAGGACAGTTGAAACACATTCACTGAAGGCCAGCTTTGTGAAACAGGAGAAACTACTACACCCGCAGTGATTGATATTCTAAATAGCTATCAATAACCTGAGTGGGGGACCAAGATCTTAATCTACCCCCTCCAGGAAAGATCCCTGGCCCATCCCTTACCAAAAATCCTTGTTCCTACTTTGTATGCTTGCTTTGTGACTTGCTTCCCCATTTAATCAATATTATCTCAGCAACTATACTTGTTGTAATCTTATTGGTTGATCATAGTTTTGTCCCACCTTGTGATTTCCCACTGGATCAATATTTCCTAAGTGACTGTACTTGTAATCTTACTAGTTGACTATAGTTGTTTTGTCCCATCTTGAACCTGCTTCACCTCATCGCTTTGCTCCATAAAAACCCCATGAGAGGCAGGGTGAGCTGGCAACTCACTTTCTGGTCCCCCTTCTGACTCTCTTAGACAGAAGCTGTCTTTCTCTCAGTAAATTCTTTCTACTTTTAACCTCTGTTGTTCCTAAAGTCACGCTTCTATTTTAGAGAACACAAACTCCCCTTATGAATAGCTAGCAGGTTTGGGAGTTGCATCCAGTCCCCCTATATTAGTGTCACAGGAGAGCATGGAGGGCTGGGGCACCAGTGGCAGGAGTAAGTGTCCTGGGTCACACTTCTTGTGTGACCGTCAAAGGGCATCTGCCTCTCAGTCAGGATTCCTCATCTACAGATGGGTACATCAAGTTGCATGCTTGCCTCTCTGTGTTGGGAGGCACCAAGTGCCTCCATAAGACCCCAGTACAGACACTGTAAAACACATCAAGTGTTCTGTCACTGTCCTTAATTGTGGGCCCTCTTCAGTCTTTATATTATAAAAATGAATTATGGAGACTGTAGGAGAAAGGATAGCTTGTGCTTCCTACTAAAACTACTGAGTGTCTGTCCTGCGTGTGTCTCTCAACTTTTACATTCCTATCTCATTCTTGAAGACGGGGGGTGCTGTGAAGTAATAAGTTATAATGCAAATGTCTAGTCATAGAATTCATTAAGAGCAAACTATTATTTCTTTAGAATAGGAGCACCAATACTGACAATAAATGACAAGACAATCATAATCATAATGGCAACTTCTATTATTGGCACTGTTGACATCTCAAATGTTTATATTGAACAGTACTTCGGGTAGTATCCATAATCCCCATTTTACAGATGAAGAAATGAAGCTTTTTCCCAGTCCACTTAGGAGGAATTCAAACCTAAGTGAGTTTTCTACTACCTTCTGTGGTTTCTACAACTTCTCTTTGGGTTTGATATCTCCAGTGTCCTACATAAGGCCTGATCTTTTCTATGCGTGTGTTTTTAATGAGTGAATAAATGGATGAATGTGTCCATGAATACATGATTGGCTTAATTTAAAGTCCTTCTGCAAACATTATTCATTGAAAGACACTTTTTTCCTGGCCAAATTAACATATTTTTCTCCTATGTTGTCATGCACTCCCTTGGGACAAATGACTCTGAGGAGCTGACCCACTTTTTATGCTTTGTGGCTGCTCCTGCCAGGCAGAGAATTAGCTGTATGCACTCAGCACTTACAGTCAGTCTTGCCAGGAGACATAAACCTGGTTGGCAGAGAGAGGGGGAGGCACTTGAATATTGCCTACTTGTCTGGCAAGATCTGCAGGAGGCAAGGAGATAACAGAGCATGGGGGATGGCATGGAGATGGGAGGCAAGGGCTGATGGCACCTGGAGCTGGGCCATGCCCAGGAGGCAGCCTTCAGCTAGTGAACCCCCACCTGGCTAGGATTCGTCTCTTGTCCATGACTTCAGCCAAGGCAGTCAGTGGCCTTCACAGAGCTCCTAGGAGTACAAGCACAGCTATCTTTGTGACAGCTTCCCACAGAGGGAGTTCTGGTCTTGAGAGAACACAGACAGACCATGTGCTGAGTGCCCACAGCATTGGGTGGGGTTGGGGCCATGTAAACAGGAGCTTCTAATATCCATGTACCTGTTGGGCTGTTGGGCTTGAGTTCAGCCTCACCTCTCCACCTCCACCACTAAACTGCATTAATCCTCACAGCCCATCTGCAACAAGTTGGTAGAGGTCACATTCAGAATTCCATCTGCATGCAACCCGAGTCGGCCAAGCAGACAGTGGGCTATAGCCCTGAAGGAGGGTTGTCTGTGCCAGCCTCTCGAGGAGACTTTCTGCAGATCATTGTGTCTCACTGTCCAGCAGCCCAGTGTTCCTATAGGCTGTGTGAAGCCAGGTCACACAGCTGGTGAAGGTGTGCGCATGTGTGTCTAGAACCTTGACCTGAGCCACCCTGTGGGACCTCTGGTGTACTATGCTATCCTGCTATAAGAGGAGAGAGTTTGCACAGTTCTGCTCTCTTGACGGTCTCCTGTGGTCAGGAAGCCTGGCTACTGTGAGGTCCCCTGGTCCTTGGCTGGCTTTGTCAAGGTCACCATAGGACCCTCTATTTGTAAGTCTCTCTAAGAAACTGGCTAGCCCCCTCTAATTTGGAGGCAGCCCTGGAGCCTGTTGAAGCATAAACCATCTGTTCCCTAGCAACAAGGGATTGAGCACAGCAACCCAGGGAGCCTTCATCATTAGGCTTGAGCCTATGCTTCTCCAAGACAGAAAGTGGCTGAGGGTTGGTTGACTGTTTTGAGGAGCATTGTATGCTAGGTTTTATAGACAGAAATGCAGTTTCTTTATTTGTGTTTTGACAATGGATTATAAAACAAACCTGGTCTTCCCTCTCTTTGCATACATGTTACTTAGCACAAGACTATGTAAATAGGGGACATTCTCCATAAAAGCTTGTTTCTGAATTAAAAGAGTCTGTCTTAGATTCATGTATTCACTCATTCATTGAAAAATATTGTTCTCCAGCTGTTAAGTAACTGCTAGTGAGCTGAAAGTTTTAGTTCACAGTTGTCCTGCAGAAACAAAAGTCCTACTCTTATAAAACACAACTTAGACAACAGATAGCCAGCAAATAAATAAAGAATACTTGAATGTAAAATTGAACAGTCTTTGTAGGTTCTTGGCCTTCTCAGATTGTTCAAGGGAAGCTTTGTTGAGAACTGCTGATATCCCGCTTAATTTAATGAAAAGAGGAAGAAAACTTCCATATAAAGGAAGCAGCATGTGCAAAAGTCCTGTGGTAGGAAGGAGCTAGGTGATTGGGTATGACTGAAAAACCAAGAGTAGGCGGGCCAGAGAGTGGAATTACATCCCAAGAAGGAGGGACAAACCAAGCACAACCTGTGCACAACATTTAAGAGGTTGCTTCATCTGAATTTTAAACAAAATTGTTATCCATTAAAGAGTGTTGAGCAAATCATCAGCACTGTCACATGCACTCTCTTTTTTTGTTTTGTTTTTTCGTTTTTTGGTACTGGGGATCGAACTCGGGTCCTTAGGCTTGCACAGCAGGCAGCGAAACCACTGAGCTAAATCTCTGGCCCTGCATTCTCTTATTTTAAATATGATTCTGGCTTCAGTTTGAAGACTGTTTATAAGATGTCAGAGAGGAGCCAAGGAAGTCACGTTAAGGATAGTTGCTGCAGTTCAGCAAAAGGAAGGTGGCTTTGACAAGAGGCGATGGTGGCCATGAAGATAACAAATTTGCAAGATGTCTAGGCTGTAGGAAGACGCACAGTTCCTAAGTGACAAGGCTTTAGCTTAAGCAGGCGGCCTGCCCCTTTCAGAGTAGTCCCTGCCCACTCAGCTCTGGCATCCACGTGCCAGCTATGCCCACCCTGTGATGGTTGTGAGGTGCTCACAGGAGGCAGATTTCCTACTGGAGCCAAGCACTGCTGTCTGGAAAGGTCAAGTTCCCATCCTCTGGAGTCCTGTCTCCAGCTACCTGATTTCTGGGGCCCCCTCAGCTCTCTCCTTCCAGCAGCGCTCTGCAGCCATCACGCACTGGTCTTGGATGCACTGGACCTGCTGGGATTCTCTGCTCTCCGCAGCTCACCAGGTACAGGGTTCAGAGCAGCTGTGCTGCAGGGCCTACCTCCCTTCCCTGCTTGGGCCATCTACTGCACCGAATGGGCAGGAGGCACAGGCTTTACTTCCTGCTAGCTCTATCCAAGGCTATTCTTATGACCAGGGTGCATGCTGAGGGTGCCTACAGCCCTGAGTTTACCTTTTTAAAGTGTGCACAGTTTGGTTGTGACTAGCAGGGGTGGGTGTACACTGCCTTGCACCCCTCATGGTACATTCACAACAAATGTTGGCTGCTTGGATTGAATTTGACTAGAATCTTGATTTCAAAGCCAAGATCAGAGCAAGAAGCCTAAGAAAAGCTGCCCAGATATGATCTGTGTTCTGTACTGTTGGTCACTCCCTGGGTCATGGCATGAGCTCAGCTGGCATGTAGGAAAAAAGAGGGACAGTCAAAAGAGGTGGGCACACCTTTGCCCATACAGGCAGAGGGCAGAGCAGCACAGTCAGTCTGTTGATTTTTGTTTAGATTTATAATTCATCCAAGTAGTCACTATCACATAATACACAAAGATTATGATAAACAGGGTGTGGTGGCACAATCTCTTGGAGGTTGATACAGGAAGACAGGAAGACGTCAAGTTCAAGTGTAGCCTGAGCAATTTAATGACCCACTCTTTCAAGAAATAAAAAATAAAAAAGGTCTGGCAATGTAAAGTAGTGCAAAGGTTTTGGATGCAATTTTCAGTCAGAAAGCATTATGATAAAGTAGCAGGTTTTCAGTGTATTCCTTCCTATCCCCCTGTTTCAACATTTTGATCTGTCTTCTCACACCATCGTATTTCTAAATATACACCAATACTACTTCTCTGTGCATGTAGGTGTACATGGTGTTTGTGATGCTGCATGCTTGAGACCTGAGTCAGCCCTCTCCTGTCTTTCCCTTATCTCTTCCTGGCCTCTTTGCACTCTGAGGTCCTTGTCCTTCCCACCTATCACTCATTTTCCCATCAGATCCCTGCTCATTGCTCTCTGTATTCATCCATCTGCAGGTGACAAGGCATGGGTCCTGGACACCAGCACAGAGGGACTGCTACATGGGAGGTCCATGATGAAGGGGAATTTTACTTCTTTCTCTTCCTTCAAACTCCAATGAGGTTCGGACACATGTCCTTTCCGAAGCAGGGACTGACATTTTTTCTGAGAACATATATTACCTGAGTGAGCACTGTAGAAGCTAGGGAAAATCTTTTCTTCCCCTGTCATTTCCCTATCATAGCCTAGATATGAGGCCAACATTATGGAACTTATACATTTTCTGTTAACTGCTCAGATTTATTATCAAAACAAGGTTAGAGATTACGGATTGGGTCAATTGGACTTTGGGCTTGCTCAAGAAATGGTCCATTTCCTGGTTGAAGACAGCTGTGCTCCACTTTCAGACATTAAAGAAGTCTCAGGAAAAAAAAAAAAGAAGTCTCAGGGTGAGAAAACATTGAGACATAATTCTGAGTAGAATCGAAAGCAGGGGATGACATAAAATTCTTGGAACATTTTGTTTCTGGGCAGTTGTTAAAAACATCTGATGGTTAATCTTGACTTTCATTTGGATTGGACTGAGAAACACATAGGAAATTAGTAAAGCACGCTTCTGGGTTTGTCTCCAAGGGCGCTTTCAGAAAAGGTTGGCCTGTGGGGCAGGACACTGAGGAGACCTGCCCACTCGAGGAGGCAGCACCACTCGACGGAGTGGGGGCCTGGATGGTAAGAAGAAGGAGAAAGAGGAGGAGGAGGAAGAAGAAGAAGAGGAGGAGGGGAAAAGTCCATCAGCATAGGCTCTTTCCCTCTCTCTCTGCTTCCTGGACACCATGAGGTGAGCAGCTTTCCTCCACCACAACCTTCCTTTATCATGTTTCTACTCCACCACAGGCCTAAAACAGATGGAGCCAACTGACCATAGACTGAAACATCTGAAACTGTGAGCCAAAATAAATCTCTGTTGTTACAGCAATGGAAAGATGACTAATACAATACCTTTTCCTCTATTTCTCTAGCTAAGTCAAACAAAAATTCTAAACATTTTATAGAAAACAATCTATGGAACTCCAAGAAATGGAGAATAGAAAGCACATTGGCTAGGCACCTCAAGACCTTAGAAACAACACAGTGGAAAATTTCATGGGTTTTCCTTTTACCTAATATGATAGTTACTTTTCTCGTTGCTGAGACAAAATACCCAATACCCAAAGTAAAAGGGGGAAAGGTTTATTTGGTTTATAGTTTATAGAGATTTTAGTCCATAATTGGCTGGCTCCAAGACAAAGTGGCAGAGGAGGAATAGTTCATGGCTATGGAAGACAGCAAAAACAACAAGAGACCTTAATAGCATCTCCCTGCCCCTTTTATCTTAATTTAGACTACCTAGCACTCACATCCTTAATCCTAGTGCCCTCAGGCTGAGCCCCACCATGAATCAATCACACACTCTAGATTCAGCCACCTCTGACATAGCCTATGACCACATGAGGCTTTGGGGGGACATCTAGACACAAAACAAAACACCTAATACATCCAGGACTTGTGAAAATTGCAACAGATACAGACAGCAATAAAATGATAGAACTAAACCCAAACAATTACAATAAAATGTCAGTGGCATAAATTCACCAACTAAAAGATGAGATTGTCAGAGTAGAGACTGAACATGCTTGTGAATAATTCATGGTAAAGAAGAAATCTCAAAAAAAATAGAGTAAAAAACACCAAATTGAAAGAAAATGAAAGTATAACACATCAAAATTGCTGAATCCAGCTAAAGCAATGCCAAATGGGATTTGTAATACTAAGGGCATATATTAAAAAAGAGAAAAGATAAAAATGAATAAATAATCTATGATATGATGTCAGGAACCTTGAAAAATAAAATCATCATAAAACAAGCAGAAGGAAATAAATAATAAGGATAAGTACAGAAATAAATGAAAATGAAAGAGAAACATAATAGAAAACCAATAATGAAACAGAGGTGGATTTTTAAAAAGATCAAAGAAGTTGACAAGTGTGTTCTAAAACTGACAAAAAAAAATAGAAGGCACAAATCACTAATATGAAGAATGAAATAGGTTATTACTATGGTTTTTGCAAAGGAAAAATATGGAAATGTTACAAACAACTTTACACACATGCATATGCAACTGAGACAAAAGACCAGCTCCTCAAAACTTCAGTATGAAAGAGTATGTAACTATTAAGGAAACTAAATTTGTAAATTCAAAACTCCCCCAGCCCTGCACATTTGCAGGGTTAAATTGTTTCATTAGAGGATTATACCAGACATTTAGAGAATTAATTCTATTGTATGAATTTTCTTACAGATTATAAGAGGGGGGCAAAACACTTCCCAATTCATTTTATGAAACTTTTATAATGCTGATACTGAAACCAAGAACAATTAAAACAGACAAAACAAAAGAAAAAAACCTTTAAATATCCCCCCTTGAAAATATATACAAATATTCTTAGCAAAATACTAACAAACAGAACTCAGCAATATACAGGGAGAATGACATACTGTGCAGCTTACTCTAGGGATGGGTAGCGGGTCAATATTTGGAAATTAGTGCAATTCACCATATTAACAGTTTAGAGAAGACAAATCAGTGTTTATATCAATGAATACATAAAAGGCATTTAATAGAACTCAACACTTATTCATGATTAAAAACAAACAAGAAACCTTCTCAGAAAATGAGGAATAAAGAATAGCTTCCTTAAGTCAATGACGAACATCTACAAAGATCCTGTATCTAACATTATTCTTAAGAGTGAAAGTCTAGTATTTTCCTCAAAGAGTGAGAATAAGTTAGGGCTGGCTGCCCTCATCATTCCTAACATTGGTGCTGTCAGAGGAGAGAAGCAATGGAAGGGCATGAATGTTCAAAGCCAGGAAAAACACCCCAAAGATGACACAATTATCTATGTAGAAAACACTAAAGAATCTACAAATCAACACAGAACTGACAAGCAAGTTCAGCAAATCCACAGTAATCAAGATGAATATAAAAGTCAGTTGTATTTCCATATACTACCAAAGAACACATGAGCATCAGAATGATAAATTATAACTATATAAGTCTAAATCTCAAGTGTAAATGAAATGCTTAGCAGTGAATCTAACAAAATATGTACAAGACATGCTAAAAATTATAGAGCATGAATGAAACAAATCAAAGATTCAAATAAGATGATGGAAGACATTTCTGGATTAGAAGACTCAACACAGAAATCATGACAAGTGCTAAATTGATCTATAGGTTTAATGCAGTTTTAATCAAAATCCCAGCAAGACTGTTTCTTTGTAAATACAGGAAAGATTAGTCTAACACTTACAAGGAAAGGCACTGGACCTAAACAGCTAACTAAGACAATTGTGAAAAAATAATGAGGTGGAGGAATGAGCCTGCCCAACTTTAAGAGCTTTAAGTGTACAGCCCCGGGAGCCAAGATTGTGTGGTCTGGGGGAGGGATATATGAAGGGATAATGAAACCCAGTGGAGAGCCCAGTAACAGGCCCATATAAAGGTGCCCAGCTGGCTTTCCACAAAGGTGTAAATGTGTTTCAAAAGGGATATAAACAAATGGTGTTGGAGGAATTGGCCACACATAGGCCAAAAAATGAACCTCAACCAAAATTGCTTATTTTATACAAAAATTAACTCAAAATGAAACATGGGCATATATTTAAAATGTGAAACTTTAGAAAAATATGCAAGATGATCTTTGAAACTTATTCTCTAGGAAAAGCATTAGTAGGCTGGATGTACAATGTAGAACTCTGGAAAAAATAATAAGCTGTACTTCCTTTAAATGAAAAACTTTTGGTTTGCAACAAAAGCCCTATGAAGCAGGTGAAAAGACAACCCAGGAAGTAAGGAAAATGTTTGCAAAGAAGTAATATCTCGAGTATACAGAGAACTCTCCAAACTAGACAGAAAAGAAACAAAAAAACAAAACAAAACAAAACAAAACAATCCATAGAAAATGAGGAGAAACATGAAGAAACATTTAACCAAAGAGGGTATTAAATGGGAAGGTTCAATGCTATTATTCATTAGGGAAATGTAAATTCAAATCACAATGAGTTATCACTATGCACCAATGAGAATATCTAATATGAAAAATAATGACAGCAGTGCTGGGCAGGCTGTGGTGAAACTGGATCACTCAGGCTATTGGTGGGAATGGAAATAGCATAGCACTCTTGAAAAATGTTTGGCAGTTTTTTAAAACACTAAATGTGCAAATATCATACAACTCTATAATTGAACTCCTGGGGACTTATCACAGAGAAATGAAGACTGATGTTCATGTGAAAACCTGTATATGAATACTCGTTTGCATTGCTTTACTCTTGATAGCCAAAAACTAGAAACAACTGTACTTTCCTCCACTGAGCGAATGATGAGACAAACCGTGTTACATCTGTGCCACAAAACCCTAGCTGGTGACAAAGTACACTATGCTGATACCTGCAAAAATTTGGGTGAATCTTTAGAAAATGGTGCTGATTAAAAACATATCTATTCCAAAGTGTTATGCACTGAATATTTCTTTTACTGTAATAGTCTTGAAATGATAAAATTGTAGAAGTTTATGACAAATTCATGACTATCAACAATTAAAGAGGGGTAAGAGTGGGAAGGAGGTAGGTGCGAGTATAAAAGAGCTACCTGGGAGACCTTGTGACATTAGGAGCATATTCTGTATTTTGACTGTATCAATGTCAATATCTGGGTTGTGAAATATTATGCTTTAGTTTTGGAAGATGGTATCACTGAGGAAAACTCTATGAAGATACACTACATCTTTTGATATTATTGGCTAATATTGCCTGCAAATACATAACTATATATGAAAAATTTTAACTAAAAGTCCTGTGGATATTAATTGGAGAACAAAATTGGATTTTGGAGATCAATTTACTTATATTTTGTTTCAATTTTAACTTCTCCTGGGAACTTTATAATAGTAGGGATTTTATACTCACATTTGAATTTATATTCAAATTTTCAATATGTTGTCATTTTATAGTTGAAATCTCACTAGATTTTTAATATTTTAACTCTTGGACAAGCTTCAGTGAACAGAGTGGTTGGACACCATTTAGAATTGGGAAAAGAAGAGTTAGTTCATTTCAGGTTTCAGTATGAGTGGCTTTGGAGTTTCATTACACTTTGGAGCTGGCGGGGCGGTGGGGGGTGCTACACTACCCAGAAGAAGCTTTTTTTGGTACTGGGGATCGAACTCTGGTCCTTGTGCTCGCAAGGCAGGCAGAGGAACCACTGAGCTAAATCCTCGGCTCACCCAGAAGCACCTTTAGGAGGACTCCTCAAGGAGAATGGCTTCATATGCTATGAACTACCCAGGAAGCCACATGGTTGGTTGACAATAGGATCATGGTTATGCCCATTATATTGAGAGTAAAAAGCTGGAAATTTGGGAGGTGGGAAACTGTTCCTCTGGGTGTAGGAGATGGTTATATTCTGTGATTGCGAGTTTGAGAGAAGCAACTCAGTCCTTCCTGTGAGAATTTCACTCTGCTCCCCCACACTAGGACTCTGCAGGGATGGCCCTTGGAGAGGCCCACAGAAGTTGCCATATTAGCAAGCATCTGGCCAGCATACCTCAGCCATGTCCCTCCTCCTTCTCCTACCTTTGGGTGGGTTCTGCATCTAAATGGGAATAAAAGGCAGTGGCGAGTTCTGAACGCTGTGCTACTTTTAGTCAGCACCCACTGTGGGTCATGTTCTGGGTGATGAAATCCAGCTCTGGATGTGGGTCATGCACAGAGGGATTTTGGATGAGAAGTTTCCAGAGCTCAAACACGTGGACTCCAACTGCAGCAATGCTTGCTGTACATGTCCTTCAGTTATTCTTGTGGGAAATTGCAAAAATGGCCACATTCGTTTCTTTCCCTTCACTCACATGGATCTCTCTCTCTGTCTCTGTCTCTGTCTCTGTCTCTGTCTCTCTCTGTCTTTCTCTCTCTCTCTCTCTGTCTCTCTCACTGAAGATGAAACCCAGGGCCTCACACATGCTAGGCACACTACCACCAAGCTGTGCCCCTGCCCTGGTAATCCTTCTGGTGACTCTGGGCTAAGCCATACACTTTAATTTGCTGAAAGACCAATAGCAAGGGGACTTCAAGCAGAGCTGAGAAAGGTGTCTGCACCCTGGGTCTTGCTCATTTGCACTGCCCTGAGGATCCTGGTTACTTCCACTTGATGGGGCTGGCCGTGGGTAATGAAAGCATGAGGTCACATCAGGCCTATGCTCTCACTTGATAGGGCCTGGCTCCAGCCCAGCCAGCCCAGACTGTGAGAGCCTCCCAGCGGGTCACAGAATTATGAGTGACAAATGTTGGTTGTTTTCAGTCACTGAGTCTCAGGGTGGTTTGCTAATGATGCAAAAGTGACACCATTTTACACCTGGACTTGTATGGAATGTTAGCTCTTACTGGAGTCAGCTTGTGGTTTCACCACAGCACATCAAAAATCTTCAGCTGGGTGTGGTGATCATGACTATAAGTTTAGTACTTGGATGGCTGAGTTCCCAGGAAGCCTGGGCGGCATAGAAAGCCCATACAAAGAATACAAAAAGCCTGTGAAATGAACTTAAATCACCCAGATAGAAATGAGGGATTTGATCTATAAACTCCAACGATTTTATATCCAAGCATCCACAGGGTCCTCATGGCACTATGGTTCTGCCACTCTTGATCCCGAAATTATCCCCTAAAGAAAACAAGGATTTCTCACACTTTGAACTCTCTGGCAGCTGTAAATGCCAGCTCTGCCTCAGTGCAAGTGACGAGATGTTCACTCTCACCATGATAATTCTGTTTCTATTGATTTTCTTGTAGCGAAATTTTGGTCACAGCCCACGTTGCCCATAAAACCTTTATGTCATCATTAATACTATAGCATCTTTGAAACTCAGTTTTATTTAGTGCTTTTTTATGTGCTGAGTGTGACATGGGCTTCCCAGGCCTCCTGAGGCAGGCTGGTTTGTGTCATTCACGGATTCTTCTTCTCTGCCCACCCTGCTCTCTGTCTGTCCCTTCCTCTGCTGTCTCTGAATCCTTTAATGTTTACCTAACAGAAATTTTCATGTGGCACAAGATTATGCATTTCTTGGGGGACAGGAACTACATTGTATTCATCCCTATCCTCTATTTGGAGCATGCTAGAGACAAAATAAATGTGAGAAATTGGGTTGTGGTTAATTCCATTTATCCAATCAGATGATTGAGTTTTACTGTACTGTAGACACTGGGTAAGGACTCTTTACAGAATAGTGAGCAGGACAGACATGGCCACGTCCTCACATAAACATGATGTTTGATGATGTCAGATGATGTTTACCTTGAGAAGAAAATATAAAGATTAGGAGATCCAATTTATGTTGAACAGTGGGGCTAAACCTTTATGAAGGAGGTTTTTGCAGCTACTGATGGAGCAAGAATCACTGAGCCTTTACAAGACTGGAGCAATTGACAATGTCCCCTTCATTTGTGCCATTCAGTGACCTACAGGCACAGGATGAGGGCTTTTCTAAGAAGAAACAATTCATGCAATCATCCTGATGTGGGAATGTGTTGGATTTAAAAGAAAGCTATGCGCTAGGAGAAAAGTGAGATCCACCTCACTTGTTTCCAAAAACCACTTCTTTCTAGCACCTGGCATATGTAATTCAAGGTGCTAGTGGGGTTTCTTGGAGTGGCGCTGTTGGATATCTCTTGGAACATATGGTTAACACTGTAATGAAGTCATAGATTGGCAACCTTTGGTTCATAGATGATAGCTGAGGCAATGCCTAGAGACAGAACAGAACCTGTAAGTTACACTTGACAGGGCCTGAGACAGCCCTCAGAGGACCAACCTGTAAGCACTCCTTGATTCCTGATAAGTGACACCCACTTTCTTCACTCCCAGCCTGGAAACGTCCTCCTCTATGCTCTCCAAATACCCAGTTATTCTCTATTATTGTCCTTATGTTTCCCAGTGGCTTTCTCCAGACAGATTCTGGGTCAAGGATTTGAAAACAAGTAGTTTATTTGGGAAATTTGGGGCTCCAGGAAGGAAAGACAACCAATAAAGATGTATTGCTAAGTCAAGCAACAATGGTCAACTGAAACTTAATCCTGTACAGTGACGGTGACCGCTGTAATACATTCTAAGTTTTCCCACCCAAGAAGTGAGGGAGCTGGGTTATCTGTGCATCAATGCTTGACATTCATTGGTTGAAGGCTGTGTGTGTGTGCATGTGTGTGTGTTTGTGTGTGTGTGTATGTGTGTGTATTCCTTCTCTCTGTGCACAAAATTATCTTATAAAATTTTGGAAAAAGCTGCTAGGCACAGAAACACAGATATTGCAGTTGGAATCTGTAGAGCTCAGTAGAATTGGTAAAATCACAGGAATAGAGGTCACAGATATCATCTACTTCAACTTATCACGCAAGGATCTATCATCTACCTATCATTTATCTATCTTTTACAATATATTTATCATCTTGTTTATCTATCACTTATTTCACTTATCTCTCTTATATCAGTCTTTTTTAGCTACATATTTTCTGTCTATATATCTATTTATCCAGCTATCTATCACTTGCCTAGTAATCATCTATCACCCACCTATCTACCTCCCTGTGTACATCTGTTTATGGGTCTGGATCTCTTGAGTCTGTCCAATGTCTGGTACAGGGGTGCCACACAATGGATGTAAAATGAAAGAATGAGGAGATCTGTGGTTGGAATAATACACAGCTTCCTCATAGGGCTGGTTTCATGCCTTTTGTCCTCCGGCATAGAAGGGAAATAGAGAAAGGCTTGCTCCAAGCAAGTTTTCCCTTATGATTGAGAAATGGAGGAGCATTTAACAAAATTAAATTTTGTTGAATTTGGTAAATAAAATATCACCTTTAAAAAACTTTATCACAGGAAATTTAAAAGTCAAATTGTTCCACAGTATTTATTCAGAAAAGATTAGACACATATCCCGCATAACTTCCCCAATTTCCCTTTTGATGGAGGCAACTGATTTTAGCTGTAGCTCTTTCCTTTTTCTATTTTGATTTTTGTATTTACTTCTCTCTCTAAATAAAATGCCTGTGATGTTGTCTCTTGATGCTTCGGTTTTAGGTCCCGAGCCCTTGACCTTCTCTGTATTAAATGAAGCTTTCTCTCCTCCAGTGTCTGCGCTGCACACACCTCCCATCTCCTCCACCTATGAGTGTGTGATTGGAATCACGCAGATACCATCACTGACCAAACCAAGGAGTGTGCACTATGACTCCTCTCCACCCTTCACTCCTTTTCTTCTATTTCTCAGTTTCTCTCTGTACCCATTTTTAATGAATTTATCACAAATTTGGCTCCAAACTGTTGGAAAATGCTCAGATAAACCAGTTATATATTGATCTTATACTCGTGAAAAAACTGTTCCTCAGACCTGCTTCATCTGCACTGCCCACTGAACCAGGTCCTGGAAATGGTTTCTGTGACAGTTCTGAAGCCACTCAGGGACCTCCCCTGCACTGTGTGCCCTACTCATCCCTTCATCCCTGTCTTCTTGTCTCTAGGATTACAGTATACCCCCCTCAAAGTCTCGGTTCAGAGTTTGAGGCTTCAGTCATTCACAGATTTTTCCTTAGAACTTGAATAATTGGAGAAACTGCAAATATCCTTTCCAGTTGTTTTTTTCTGTGGCTGCTTTTTCTTTTGAAAGCAGCCAATCCGAGAGGATTATTCAGTTCTCCTTGCTGTTGATTGGCTGCTGCCCTGTAACCATCTCCCGGATGCACCAGCATTCTCCTATCATAACAGGTTACTGTATACTGTATGTAGCTATCTCAAGTGTTCTCCATTTTATTCTTAAAGCTCTGAAATCCTTAAGATGCCCCCAAACACCCTACATCTTCTAAGACTTTATTAATACAGTATTTTATTAAATTAAATTACATAACAGGAGGTGGAACATAGCATATGTAGGGTTTAAACTATAAAAATAGGCATTTTTCTGACCATATCTGAAATTTGTGGTTTTTCATAAGAATGCTGTAGGAATCTGGGAATTTCTGGAGTCAACTGTACTTCTTTGGCTTTAGTATCTCTCAGGGAGAGAGAGAGAGAGAGAGAGAGAGAGAGAGAGAGAGAGAGAGAGAGAGAGAGAGAGAGAGAGAGAACACATGAGGGATCAGTTTTTGAGATTACATTCTTAGGAAAATTTATGTGTTCTACACCTCACATTTGGGTTTTAGCTTACTGTGTGCAGAACACCTTCAGAACTTGAAAGGTATCCATTTATTGTCTTTCTTCTAGGCACTCTTCTTTCTATCTTGAAAACCCAAAAGATATTCTACTCCTAGATTCTTTATATTTAGTGTTGTTCTTCTGTCTGCAATTTTATGAGACCTTCCTTCGTTCTTCGTGTTCTAGAGTTTCACAATACTGTGTCTTGGTGATACATTTTATCACTGAGGTGGCCACTTCATGAGGGTTTCCCAAGCTGAACGTTTGTCTCCTTCAGGGGAATTTTTTTAATTGATAATTTATTTCTCCACATTTTTCCTTATTTTTTTTTCCTTGAAGTTTTTACTTTAGCATGCTGGATGCTTTGGGTGAGTTCTCTAAGTTTCATAGCTATTTTTGCCATTCTGTTTTTTGCTTTCCTTCTCAGAGATTTCCTGCACTTTATCTACCAGTCCTTCTATTGTATTTTTATTTCTGTTACCTCATTTTTAGCTTTTAAGAGCACTTTTTCTTATTTGCATATTCTATTTTCATACCATCCACAATTTTCCCTCAGACAGTATCTTCTGTTATACCTCTGAGGGTATTTATGACAGTTTGGTGGCAGTGTTTCCTGGCATGGTCTCTATTTCCTTTGACATTTAAAAAATATCTTTTTTAGTTTCAGTCTTTAGTTCTATGTTAACAGCATTCCTCAGGCCTCTGGTGATGCCTGGTTTTCTGACTATTTCAGTGAGGTGTGGAGAGGCTGCTGGAAGGTGGTGCAGGATGCCTGAGGCTCCTCATTGGCAAGGCTCCTGGAGAAGTGGCATGTCCCTTCACCTCCTTGCAGAGACCCTGCTGTCAGTATTCTCAGCTCTTCTCTCTTGAGCTGGCTGAGTCATCTAGAAAACTCCATTCTCTTCCTTGGCTGGAGGGTGGAGACCCAGCTGCCAGAGTCCTGGGATCTCTGATATGAAGGTTGGGTGTGGGCACAGGGTCTCATTCCTTATGTGATTTTACCTAATCCATGTCAAAGCAGGAAAGCACAGAAAGGAATGTGAAATATTTTCACAAATCCAAGAAAGCTGATTCATAAACCAGCTGTGCAGAAGACAAGAAATGACTCATGGGCTCCCACTAAAAACTTGGATCTTACGGCTCAGGCACCTGGAGGAGTGGACAAGGTAGGGCAGGCTGGCCAATCCTCATACCATACGTTCAGTCCCAGCAAAGGTCTTGGAGGTCAATCAGGATGGGGCATCCACCCTCTCCCATGCCAATCTCTTCTCCTTGGAGTCACTCAGCTCCTTTCTCTCTGCCCATTGCTCTGATGGGCATTGTTGTGACTGCTGTGAGGCTCCTTTAAACCAGTTCTGACCAGCAGAGAACCTAATATTGTTTACTTACTTTCGGAGAGTTCTTATGGTTGTATGGAGACATTCCCCAAACTTCACTCCCTCACAGGAAGGGCTTTTGAAAGGTGGTTGCATTATCAGGGCATTACAGCAGGCTTGCTTTTAGGAGGTGGGGCCAGGTTAGAAGAGGTGTGTCTTAGGGTGCATGACCAGAAGGGATACATCTGCATCTCCAGTCCTTTCATTTTTTTACTTTGAGACAAGTTCTCTCTACTCGACTAAGTTGCCCAGGCTAGGCTTGAACTTGGGATCCTCCTGCCTGAGCTTCCAGAGTGCTGGGGTTACAGGTGTGTGTCACTGTGCCTGGCTCATCTAAACTTGCTGAATAGGTTTATAAAACTCTTTCCTGCATCCTCTTCTCTCCCAGTCTCTTCCTCTTTTCTGTAGATCTGCACTTTTTGATGTGTGTCCATTAGAAGGGGCTCTGCATGCTGGTCTGCAGGTATCCAGTGGACAAATACTACAGCAAAACACTGATGACTACAATGGTTTCTTAACATGGAGACATGATCAAGTAGTTCTTAATTTTTCCAAGAAAGGTCATGAAAATCAACCAACACATGGACACACAAATTTTTAGTTATCCTGGGAAGGTAACCCAAGATAAGAATATTGATATCTTTGGTATATTTTCTCACATTATTCTATTATTCCAAATAGCAGTGCTAGTAGGCTTTGGTGACCAACATGTGCTGTAACAACAAAAGTTATACAGCATATTCAATCCATATTTTGTATTTTCAATAATTCACCTTTAAGTTTATCTAAAGTAAGTTCCATGGATTGTAAGTATGTGTTGCCTCAAAGTCAATATGTTGGAATCATACCCGCTCAATGTGATGATACTAGAGGGTTTGGGAGATAATTAAATGCCATACAAAAGGGGCCACAGGGAGCTTTCCTGCTCTTTTTCCACCATCTGAGGATACAAGGGGAAGTTGGCCTTGTGCAACCAGAGGAGGGCCCTCATCAGATCCCAACACTGGTCTTGGACTTCCAGCCTCCACAACTGTGAGCAATAAATGCCAGTTGTTTACAAGCTGTCCAATTATGGCTCTGTGCTGTGGCTGCTCTGAGTGAGTAAGTGACAGCAATCTGATCTTCACTAAGTAAAACTTGTCCTTAATCATTATCGTCCTTTCGGAAGACAAACTAAAAGGCTATTTTTGCCTTCTCTGGAATTCAGTTTCAGATGATACATTAAAAATGCAAAGCCCACATAGAATAAAACATTAAAAATGTAATTGTACTTTATGGAAAAATTTTCAGTTTCTAATATTTCACTACACAAAGTCCATGTCTTCTTCTTTAAGAAAATGTATATTTTATTATATAAGTAATGAATGTAGCAAATATCTAAAACCCAAAAAGTATAAATAAAACAATAAAAGGCATCTATTATTCTATCTCTCATGGGTAACCACCGCTGGCACTTAGGTTTTCTAAAAATCTTTCTCAAGTGTGTACATTATGCATTTCACATTTGAAATAATCTGTGAGAAGGACTTTATGCCCTGTTTTACTTTTTAATCAACTGTATACCAGCCTTCCACACCTTTAAATATTTTAACCATGGTTTTATTGAACAACTCCCCCTCCTGGGTGTTTAGGTCACTTAAAGGGTCTTTATTATAAATGACACTGCAGGCACATCTATGTACAAGAACCTCTATGATTTCTTTCTAAGTGTAGGTTTCTAGAAGTGGAATCACTACTTCAAAAACAAAGGGCATATGAAAGGCTTTGATGTTTGTTTTTGGATTGGCATCAAGAATGTTTGTACCAGCTTATCCTCCAGTCTATTGGTCTCCAGAAAGGCAGCCCTAAAACACTTATATCTTGAGGCTGAGTTCCTTCTTAGCCCTGGGAATCTTACATCAGATCACATAAAATGTCCATGTCTGCCAGTCAGACTTTGAACAGAGTCAGGATATTTGCAATATATCATGAGTGTGACCAGACACAGCTTTTGAAGGGTTACCTTAAAGTGATCTTTATAAACACGGATTAGATTCCACAGTCCACCAAGTGCACCACCCCTTCCACATCAAGTGAAGTGGGTTTGTGGCATACAGAGCCTTGCAGATAGGACTCTGAGACAGGCAAAAGGTAGATAAGTTCTAAGCCTTCCCTCACTCACCGTGCACCGCCTCCCAACATCTTCTTAGAGGTGTGCATTGTACTAGATACAGGAAAGACAAAACAAAGTATCAGTGTTCACAAGTTCTCAATCTGCATGAGAAGATGGGCCTCTAATGAGTTCCGTTTCCAGTTTCTATTGTGTAAGTAGATCATGAATTTTCTTTGCCTTGCATTAGTAACACTCCTTTATTGAACAACTGGGGTGGCTAATGACCATTTATTGAGTCGCTGAGAACCCAGCCTGACACATTTACTCTATGCCCTCCCACCACCTGAAAGATGATGATATTTCCACATGCATTTTGCAGAGAGAGAAACTGAGGATTAGAGTGAGCAAGTGGAGAAAGATCAGCCACACAGCTTTCCTACCACTGCCCTGCTCTGGGCTTAATGGCACCTGGTGGTTACACCAGGGACTTCTCAGGAGCCTGAGCAAGGTTAGGTTTCCTGTGGATTAATTTACATTTTTAAGATCAACTTCAAGTGCAGACCACATGGTGGCAGCTCCTGATGTGTGTTCCTTAGAGGAGGCTGGCACTCCTCTCTTGCTGGAGAAGTCAGAAAGTGGGTGGGCCAGTTGAGTGTCCAGGGGCAATGGGACAGGGGACAGGCTGTTGCTGGGTAAGCTGTACCTTGCCTTTCAGGGGAACAGGAATGTGAATGTTTCTTGTGGTCAAGTGGCTGTGGCAAGATAGCCAGACTTCAGACATCTTGAGTTATCTCACCCAAGATGCTACCAGGTGAAAAGCAAGCAGGACAGGAGCTCAGAGGGTTGCCAGAAGAATGAGATGCAAAGGCACTAAACTTCAAAAGCACCAGCAAGCAGTCTCTGCGCACCCTGACTGTAATCTTCCGGCTAAGTCCTTTACAGTGGCCTCAGTGACACAGGCCTTTGACCCTGTCTAGCCATGGGGAGCAGTAAGGGGAGTGAAATACAGCGCCACACAGGTTCCCAGACATAGGTGTGGACAAGGACCTCTAAATGTTCCCTCACCACTTATCCATCTATTGTCCAATATGTCCTTGGAGCAAACATCATATCTGAATACAAAGCAGTGCCACCATTATGCTGGTTCTCTTCTATTAGCAGTATCACTTGGAAGAATTTAGGACTGAGGAATATCTTAGTCTGTTCAGTGTTGCTGTAACAGAATAACGTGAGGTTGGGTACCTTATAAAGAAGATAAGTTTATTTGAGGTTCACAATTCTGATGGCTGGAAGACCCAAACAGTGCAATGCCAATGCCAGCATTTGACATCCAAGGCTACATCTCAACATGGCAGAGAAGAAAGAGAACTGACCATGTTTAGAAGTTCTCTGTGTACCAGCAAAGAAGCAAGAGACCATGGAGAGGCCAGGCTTATTCTTTTATAAATCCCATTCTTGTAAGAGGTGATCCACTTCAGGAGACAGCTTAAATCCATGCAAGACTCAATTATTTTCCACCTGTGTTAGTTACTTTTCTCTCATTGCTGAGACAAAACACCCAACACCCAAAGTTAGAGGAGAGGGGGTTTATTTAGGTCACAATTCATAGAGGTTTCAGTCCATAGTTAGCTGGCTCCAAGGCAGGGATGATAAACCTCACAGAAGAGAAACAGCATGGTGCACACAAGGTAGAAAAGGCAACAAGGGAGCTGCAGTCCATGGAAGAGGAAGACAATGAAAGCAACAAGAGAGAGCTTCACCACATCTTTCTGTCTCTTTTTATCTTTTTCAGACTACTTAGGGTAGATAGCATGCATACCCTTAATCTTAGTGCCCTTGAGCCTAAACCCCACCATGAGTCAATCACAGGATCTAGATTTAAGTATCTCTGGGAAAGCATGAGGCTTTGGGAGGACATCTAAACACAAGCCATAATACCACCCTACCTGTTAAGGGCTTCTTTACTTCAATACGACCATGCTGGGAACTAAATGTCCAACATGTGAATATTTGGGGCATACACTCAAAACATCCAAACCATATCAAGAAACTAAGCAAGGTCACATTTTTCTTTCTCCATTTAAAAGCTGAGAAATATGAATCTCAAAAAAAACTTGCCTGAATTTCATCCTAGGTGGTGGGATACACATGATCATACATATTGCATCACTTTTTAAGAAGACAAACAGTTACTAATATCAATTATTAATATATCAATTAATATATTAATTGATATATTATTAATATATCAATTATACTATCTATATTGATAGATTAAGCAGCAGCTCTCTGCCTGACCAGGATCTGGCCCCAGCCACATGCCAATGCCTTGGACTGTATGTATGCTCTGCTTGTGAAAGGCTAATGGCATGGTATATGACAATGAATTCTACATGTTTTTAGAATAAAATTTAATACTCCTGCAAAATTATCTGTTGTGTAGTTCCATGAAAATCATAAGCAATAATAAAGAAATGCTATATTCAGCCTTTATTTATTATTATTCCACTTGAATTTTATTTCTAGCCTTAAATATTAGGCTGAAATATATAAAGTGGTTTGCTTTGTAGGTCAAAGATTGGCAATTTCAAATGCTTTGTCCTGAAAACAGTCTCCAGTGGTCTAGCCTAATAGTCTGGGGCCTTCCTGAATGGACTCCTCCCAGGGACAGGAATGAGTGTGGGGCCCCAGCTCTGCATTGCACCCACATCTGAAAGCGGAGAATTCCTAAAATGTAGGACTGTCCCCCATGTGCTACAGATGCAGAGGATCTGTCAGCCTTGCTTAGGATCTTCTTGAATGAAAGAAAGGATGTTCCTTGGAGTTGGAAGAAAGTCCTTCCTTCTTCTATCCCCTTTATTAATGCAGAAGATTAATAATCTTTCACCCATTCCACACTCACCTAGAATGGCAAAACCTGGACCCTCATTGATTCTTCTGAGATGCAGCTCCACAGCTTTTATTTGTTTCTCTGATAGATAACATTGATATTGTGCTAGTTTAAAAGGAATAACATTAACAGAATGAACTCAGTTTCACTGAACCCTTGGCATTGGCTTAACAGTGTCTTTGACCTGCTTCTGATTCAGCTCAGTGTCAGTTAAGACACAGACTTATCAGAGCATTGCTAAAACACATTTACATAAAGCATTAAAGGGACTTTAAAATTTCTTCTCTCCGTGAGCCTGCAAGATCAGATGGATATGACAGGACACAGCTCTTAAGGTCAGCTTTATGGAAGCAACGAGCTCAGGGGAACACAGGCGGAACCTGTGGTTTCTACATGGTCCACCTGGCTTCACAATGGCAGGTGCCCTTGGGTGCATTAACTCATGAGGCTTCGGATTTATCAAATTGACCAGGGCTAGAACTCCAACAGGATTAAAACGAAATGACCTGTGGACAAAGTGCTCTTTTCCCTATAAAAAGAGTAGCTTAAGATTTGAGAGGAAGAAATGACTGGGCATGGGGAGCTGCATGGGCTTGCATCAAAGTCACTCAAGAGTTGAGAGTCAGGAGGTACTCAATGTTGAAATGTTTCATCCAGAAGCCGAAGTGATCAGAACTCAGTAAGAAGTTCTAAATGGACAAGAACCTTAGGGTCACAGCCAGAGGAGACTAGTGTTTCCTCCTGTGTGCTCCCATGAAGAACTGCACCCGAGACTCCTCCCTTGTCTATCACAGAACCCCACTGACTCACTCCGCTGTGCACCCATGCCCTCCTGGCTGTCCACTTGCTGGGTCTCCCACAGAACCTCCTGCTTACCCTAGGTCTTCACTCCAGAATGTCCTCTGGGAGAGTTGCCCAGGTTCAGTTGCACCTCTAGAACCCTCTGATACCTCTAACAACTTTTCTCATGTGGCTTTTTAAGGAATTTCCACCTATTTCTCTATGGATTAGGAAGTCCTTGGGAACAGGGAGAAGTGGGTGGCAAACCTTAGAGTCAACACCTGGGGTAAGGGACAGAGGGCTCTGAGCTTAGGGTGTGTGGGCCTTGAAGTAGGCATGGCCATTACTTGGGGATTTCTCTGAGTGAGATGAGAAGGTCTGAGTAGGTTTTGAGCAGTGGAATGACATGATTTGACTCCAGAAAACACCTTTCTGGCTCTGCTCTTGGGATAGTGTGAGGAGCCAGCAGTGCAAGAAGAGACACAGACTGGGAAGCTCCAGTGGAAGTGAGGCAAAGACCACAGAGGCTGGGCTGGACAATGGTTGTAGTGACAGGAAGAGCTCCAAACAGAAGCTGATGGGTAGGCTTCACAGCAGAGTGTGAGGAAAGGGGAATCCAGAGCAACTTTGGGGAAAAACTCAGCAGAAGCAGGCAAGGGCAGTAGGGATCAAGGGCTTAGGTTTGGATGAGTAAGATCTGTTAGTCTGGGGATCTGATGAAGGCTGAGGATCATGTAGGTGGACACAGAGATCATTTAGGGAGATGTGTAGAGAGAGTAGGAGGTCGAGGATCATGTCCAGCTGACCCCAACCTCAGAGGTAAGGAAAACAGGGACAGTTAGCCAAGGAAATGGGAGCCAAGGAAACAGGTTCCCTGGTCTGGAACCACCTGCTGCTGATTTTTCCTGTCTTTGCTTGAGTGGGGCCCAGCACACATTCTAAGGGCCTGCTGCATGTTAGATCCGGATGAATGTAGGGCACATCTGTCCAGGAGGGTGTCAGGTATGGCACGCACAGACTAGAGGGTCCTCGCTGTAGGACAGGCCCTGTGTAAGCTCAGGCTGTGTGTCAGTGAGTAAGGGCAGTGAGGAGGTATCCTCTACTATTTTTGGAGGTCAGGAAAGACTGAAAGTGGAAGAGGCAATGGCTGGTCTGGTCTTAGAAAAGGAACAGGTATTCACTGGACCTGATACGTGCCATGGTGTGGTGGGCATGATCGGGGTACAGTTCAGGGACAGCAGCACAGACAACCCTTCGTGTGTGACAGACAGCAAGGGATTCATCTGACCACTACCCAGGTCCCTGAACCCCTCTCCCATTATGGACACTCTGCCCTCGCTGAGGTCACAGGGCCCAGATCTCCACAAGTGCTACACCCTACCATGATGTGCGAAGACTTCTCTGCTCTCGGGAGTTGATTTACGGGGAATATGAGTAATTAATAAGTAACATCAGAGCTTTAAGTTCTAGGAAGCAAATACAACACAGATATATGGAGAGGGGCCATGTGGGGCCCCTAGGAGGCATGTGGTCAAGTACATCTGGAGGAAGCAGCTGGGCCCCAATTGCTCTGGGAACCTGGGGGCCACAGAATAACAGAAGCAGTGATACAAACTGAGCCAAGGTGTTTAGGGGCCAAGCAAGTTGGAATTTGTTAAAAAGTTGGAGTTTTCTTCCATGCAGAAGATAATGTCATTCAAAAGTATTGAGCAGGGCAAGCTATTTAACTTTAAGGGCTGTCTCTGGCTGCTGGGGAGGTGACAGAGAAGCAGTGTGGGGCAGGAGGCTCTGGGGATGTAAGAACTGGCTACACTTGGAGGTCCAAACCACTTGTACTCAGCCAAGCCTGTGTCTGAGCATCACATGGCTGCTGGCTGTTATACTTCCAGAATTCCACCTTGTCTGGGATGACCAGTGGGCCAAACATGGGGGTCCACATGGTGCCCTTGGCTATGCTCTCTATCTTGTGCCTACTTCTCCCCTGGAGGCAGAGCACACACCCTTGCTGAGTGAATGAATATGAAGATGGGACAGAGAATGACCTCAGCTTTCTAGACAGAGCAACCGGGAGCTGCTGTGTGGAGATGGAGATGAGATGAGGGGATGCCTGTTGTCCACCTCTGGCTGTGAAGGCTTCACCTAGGGCGTGGCCGCTGTGACCACACTATCTGCTCAGATTTGCCCCACACTCTGCTGTCTGATACAGCAGCTTGGGAGGGCAGAAGACATTTGCTCTGCCAAATGAATTTGGAAGAATGAGGACCCTCTAGCCACCATTCTGAATGTTGTAGCTCTCCTGTTTTCTGCTTCTATTTCTACCCCAGCAAGTTCCCTGTGTAGAATCGCTCCTTCTCAGCATGTCTGAGGAGGTGACTGTGTTCATGCTGCTGATATCGGCAGAGGAGCACATTTTCCTTCTGAATTAAAGCACTTTTTCAGACAGTATTGGATCAAGCATGTCTCAGGGGCTTACCATGCAGTCGCTTCTGAGCTGAATTTTAAATATTGTTCTTGCCTTGTTAGATGTTTAATCTCAGCCAGGTTGCCTAATCTTGTTGAGTCTTTGTTTCTCCATTTGTCATGGGTACTCACCTCAAAAGTAGCAAGGGTACTTCCACAGGCAGTTGTGGCTGGTACTTTCCACAGTTCTGTTTTGTAGAGTAAATGAAAAATGCCCCAAGGTGTCCAGTGCACAGCCAGGCACATGGCACACACCTCATCTGGGCTGGCTCTCCTCCCCCTGCAGCTCAAGTGTGGCACTGTGTGATAGTGTCACATAGCTGCTGGCTATTCTGCTTCTGTCTTTCCACTGCCACCGTCAGCTGGGCTGGGATATGGCAGTCCCACGTGGACACCATGGCCTCCCCTCCAGGTGCCAACTCATCCATGGCTCCATGCTTCAAGCTGATACTCAGTCAGTGAATTTGTGAGACAAAAATAGCCTCGCTTTGTTAGGGTGGCTGTCAAATAAGGCCAATGACTCACAAAATGTAAAATGAGAGAATACCACTTCTCTCAGAGGGTGAAATTGAGGAGTTTTGAAAAATGCATGGGGCAGCACCTACCATATAGTAAGTGCTCAATTTAAAGAGAAAGGAGGAAAGGAAATAGCATTAGGTGTTGTTCATGTTTTAAGATGTAGGGTAAAACTACACTGATAACTTCCACTTAGTGGATGGCTGAGACACTGCTCATTTCCCAGGAAGCCCAGGAAGAGCTTGTTAGCAAGTGAGGCCAGTGAGAGCAAGCTCTTTGCACATGGTCCAGAGCTGGGGTTTAGCCCTCAGGAGACTCCAGAGCACCTCCAGCTGGTCTTTCTAGTTTGCCGTGCAGTCACTTTTGCGGCTCTTCAGAGTCCAGCTGGGAGAGGGTCAGCCCTGAGAGACCTGGGCATGGCATGGGGTCATTCTGGATGGAGAGAGTATCTGGGCTTGAAGTGCAGGCTGCAGTGAGTCAGGCTTTTGAGCTGGAGCAGTAGGTGCTGATGAGCAAGAGCAGGAGGAGGGAGGGGCCTGGGTAATGGGCAGGCAGATGAGAGTCTATCCAGGCAGCTGGGGGGCATCAAAGAGAAATGCAGTCAGTTAGGGTTGGGGTGTGATTGTGTCTTACACCCTCTCCTCCAGAATGCCAATGAAGAACACAGGAGGGAATCTGGGAGGGGAAGTGCAGTGTTCCAGTTTAGACCACTGAATCTGTGATGTCTGTGCAGAATCTGAGTGGATGTAGCCAACAGCTGGAGACAAAGCATGAAGCTCAGAAGAGAAGGCTGGACTGGAGGGACCAGGGAGTTGGAGCCCAGCTCTGGAGCCTCTGTCCTGAGCTCTGGGTCAGCCTGAGCCTGATGAGATTGCCAAATCCTCAGTGTGAGCAGGGGCTATGTGTGTGGGGTGAGTGAGATCATTCATGTGGGGTCCCTCTGAGCAGTGTCTGGGTCATGAGGTATGGTCTTAATAAAAGAAAGTTAGAGATGCTTATAGGTGAATGCTGAACTCTGGAAATATGTCATATATGTGGTCTCCAAATCTGATGAAATTTTCTCTTCAGATATAGTAAAATGTAACATCAGCCCCAAAATGTCCTCAGCCAGGGTTTTCTGATTTCCACCAAGGTGCTGTGTTTTGGGTGTCTGAAGTCTTTGCATGGTGTCCATATGAGGTAGGGAGAATGAACCTGAGGAGGGCTTATAAGATGAGCCCGGAAAATGTGCTCTTTTTGCAGCTAGCGGGACCATAAAATGTGTAATCCAAACTAGAACACGTTCACACGTAGAAGAGAGGGCATTATTATTAGTGACACAGGGAGCCACCCTGGACCTGCGGCCACCCCTTCATCACTCACTATAACAGAAAGGCATCTGGGAGGAGGGTCCTGCTCGGGAGGCACTTTGGGAGCCTCAAGGGTCCAGCCTCACCCTCCCTTCTACCTGACTCACTAAGGCCATGTGGGAAGGTGCCCGGCCCTTCTGTTCCATGACTAGATGCTCCTATCCTCTGCTTCCCATGCCTCCCGCCCCTGCTTGCTCTTCTTGCAGTTCTGACCTCACATAACAAACACATCCTTCTCAGACTCCAGATGCCCACCACCCAGAGTGGGTATCTCTGCCCAGGTTACTGGCTGTCTTTCTTGGCTGGCTCTTATCAAAATAACTGGCAGATTTTCTCTCTGCCCCCTCAGTATGAGGTCTGCAGACAGGCACTGGCTCTGCCCTGCTCTTGCCTGGTATTTTAATTCACACATAATGATTGCATGTATTCGTGGGGCATGATGCAGGACATGGAAACATACTTACATTGTGTAATGATGAAATCAAGGTAACTAGCATGTCATTGCTGCACACACTGCACACACTTATTGTTCCTCTGTGAGGAGAGCATTCCAAATCCTTTCTTCTGGCTACTTTGAATCTACAGTGCATCACTGCTTCCTGTGGCCAGGCTTCCTGTGCAGTCAAGCCCCGGCCTCATTCCTCCTACATGTGCTTTCACCTTTATCCTCCACACCCAGCACAGTGCCGGGGACACAGGAGCCACTCCACCAACAAGAATGTGTGCAGCGAATAAAGTAGACAGGCTTCCACAGTGAGCCTTTGGATACCCCCTACCTTGAGAATTCTTCGAATCTGTAACAAATTCTTGATTTAGAAATTTCATTTCCGTCCATCAGACGTCAATGGCCTGTTAGAGAAATGTGTGTGCTGTCCACCAAAATGGCCCACGGGGCACCCTGGGAATACCCATCTTTCCCACGTCTGCACACTCAGCTGAACTCTCCAGCACCCCAGCCTCCAGGTAGCCCAAGCCCCTTGGAAGTAGGATCTGGGGGTGTCCACCTTCCCAGAACCGTCTTTGCCCTTTTCTGTGCCCTCTGCCTCTATTACCTGGATAAGCTTGGAGCTCAGGGACATGTCTGGCCCAGAAGCTCAGCTCCTCCATGGGAATGTGAAGAGCAGGGTAGCTTGCACACTGATTCTATCTGCCAGGGACACAGAGAGGGACTCATAGAGGAAGCTCCTGACTCTATAGGGGGTGCATTGTGCTTGTATCAGTTGCAGATGCCAGACGCTAATAGTGGAGGAAATTTATTCTGAGTAAAAAAGCAGTTAACATTCTGCAAACATTTTCTATCTCAGACATGCAGAGTAATTTTGATGAAATGTGTTGGTTTACCGAACCTTTGGTATTATGCATGTTCACCGAAATGCGTTTGGTCGTGACTGCCTTGGAGGACTATTGTGAGGAATGTAATCAAATCACTCATGAACTCAATATTGCTTTCCTATGGATTATTTGGATGTGAGTCTAATAAAAACGCTTACTTTTTTTTTTTCTCTCTCCAGAAAATCATTGCTGTGTGCAGCCATGAAATGTTGTTGCACTCTTACTTTAT
Organism: Heterocephalus glaber; assembly: GCF_053883595.1. Lineage (NCBI taxonomy): Eukaryota > Metazoa > Chordata > Mammalia > Rodentia > Bathyergidae > Heterocephalus > Heterocephalus glaber. The sequence goes on along the minus strand of NW_028258143.1, from coordinate 31,552,415 downwards.
TGCAGATTTAAATTACTTGGATTATTTTGTTGGACAGTGGCTCCCCAAAGCACAATGAATCAAATCATTAATTACTGCTTGAGTGTGTGTGATCCATTGGAAAGCATTAAACTCTACTCAGGAGCTTATTTGGTGATGAGGGTTTCTGAGCCAGTCCCTCAGGCCCTGCATCAGATGGAAACTTTCAGACAAAAAGACACTGTCATTTGGTCCTCTGCCTTGAAAGTGACATGGGCTATGTGACAGGACCCAGTGCTCTGTGCTTTCTGGTTTTGGTCGAATAGGCTCTCCTTTAGTGTACTGTTCAGTAAACTTCACCTTGCTCTGAGTTCCACAATCGCTTTCTAGCTGGTACTGTGGATATCCTTCAGCCAACAATAAAGGAAACAAGCTTTCTTTTTTTTATATACTTTATTTTTTTTTATTTAACCTCTTTCTCAATAGCACTATAAAACCCATATTATTATGTCCAGAGAAATTAAGTAAATTGCAGAAGCTCATAGTATGATTAAGAACATTACACAGACTTCAAACTCATGTGTGTCTGATTCCAAAATCAAAGTCTCTTTGTGACATAATGCAAAATACTCAAACCATTTTTTTCAGTATTAGGAGTCGAACCAGTACCTTGTGCTTGCCAGGCAGGCATGGAACCAGTGAGCTAAATCCCGGCCCTTTCTGCAAAATAAATAGTTTGGTTAGTTTTCCAAATTGTGTTAGAAAATTGTCTAATACTAGCTTAACATATAGAATGTCCATAAAACCTGGTCAACATCACTCGTCACTCAAGAGATGCAGATGAAAACAACACTGAGATTCCACCTCACCCCAGAAAGAATGGCTGCTATCAAGAAATCAACAAATAACAAATGCTGGTGGGGTTGTGGGGAGAAAGGAACCCTTCTCCATTGCTGGTGGGAGTGCAGACTGGTGCAACCACTGTGGAAGTCAGTATGGAGATACCTCAAAGAACTAGGACTGGAAGTCCCATTTGACCCAGCTATTCCCCTGCTGGTTATCTTCCCAAAAGAATGAAAAGAATCATACCACAGTGATATATGTGCACCCATGTTCATAGAGGCACAGTTTGTAATGACTAAAGCTTGGAAGCAGCCCAAGTGCCCATCAACTGGAAACTGGATAAAGAAAATGTGGTTTTTTTAAATAAAATGGAGTAGTACTCAGCCATAAAGAATGAAAAACTAGAGTCATTTATAGCTAAATGGATCCATATTGAGGCCATACTCTTAAGTGAAATAAATAGGACACACATGTGTAAATACCAAATAGTTTCACTAGTGTGAGAAACTGATAGTGTAAACAAGGGTTAAAATGATTAAAATGAATAATTGATAATTTGAAATAGGAAAAAAGGTCCAAAGATGAAGGAGTGAAGGGAGGGGAAGGGGACAGGAAAAGAGGGAAAGGAAAAACTATGAGAAAAGAAAAAACATGGAAATAAAATCTATGTAAATAGGGAAGGGCAGAGGGGGTGAAGGGTGCACAGGTAATGAGGAAAAAAAAATTAGAACCAAGATATATCATGTACAGGTACAAACACCCAATGATAAATGTAAACTAATTGTATACCTAAAATGTACCAATAAAAGAACTAAAAAAAAAAAGAATACATAGCTCAATATACTGTGTAAAATTGCAAGGAATATATTTCATTAATGCAGCATTTCCATAAATCCTGGTACATGCATATAAGATATATTGTCTTGTCTTTCTGATTTTCACTGAATAAAACTTGTTTAGTATAGTTAAGAAGAAGTAATCAAGAAGGGTCAGTCTGTAAGAAATAAGTTATCCATGTCACCAAGAAACAAGCTTTCTAAAATGCAGATGTGGTCACAGATTTTCCTTTTAGATATGGATCCAGGCCTTCCCATTGCTTTGTAAGGCAAGTAAAAGAACCTTACCTAGCTGGAGTCCTATTTGGTCTGGATTTTCCTATATTTTTCACTCCATTCCCAGTTACTACACCACAGCCTTCTCCTCCAGGTGCTATATTGCTTGCCTTCTGGTCTCCCCTCTGTGTTTTGGAGTTGTGTTCAGAGTTCCCAGACTACTTCCATTCTTCAAGCAATGGACTTCGGAGCACAGCATCAGTCAGTTCTGGAGACTTTTATCAGGCTGGTGGCTGGGTGTGGGTGTCATTCCCTGAGGTCCTGGCTCCCTCCAAGTCCTAGGACACCTCCTACACTGAGCACAAGGAGTCCTGCCAGGGTGGGGGGGCTGGAGGGCACCCCTCTCATGCCCACAGGTGCCCTGTGTGATGTGCTGGTTCTAGGGCACAGTGGGAAGTAGTGGGACTGTGACAGAAAGGAGGGAGATAGCACCATCCACTCTGTTAGGATGCTTCAGCTCAGGAAGATATCTAGGGACCAGGTTCCTTAGTCACTCAGGAGATAGGAAAACCACAGTTCTGGTGAAACCTCCAGATTTTAAATGCTGAAGCAAACTAAGTTGCTTTCGTGTGGTTTGATTTTACAGATATATTGTCATCTGTTCTGGTGCTAAATAAAATCATTGTGTAGTTCAGATGTGGGGCCTCCAGTATGGACACAGACAGGGAGCAGAGGAGCTGACATCAGCTGGTTAGTTATGGTAATGAGCCCTCGCTGAGGTCCTAGCTTGGAGTTAGAATGAAAGCATGCAGACTATGCGTGTGGCAGAAGGGGTGACCACTCTAAATCCATATCTCTCCTTCCTCTTTGGCACACATTCCACTAGTGACCCTTTTCAGGTGCCCTGGCACTTGGGTGTGGGCACAGGCCAGTGGGGCCGGTGGGAGAGAGCCATGTCACTTGAGCCCTAGTCTGTAAGAACCTTTCCATTTTCACCTCCTAGTCTGTTCGGATGACCCGAGCATGATCTCAGGAGGTGCTAGTTAAGAGAGCAGAGGCTCTCTGTGAGCATAAGTCCCTGGAACCTGAGTGAAGAAGAGCCTCTGAATTCCTCACACCTCTTACAGTGGCACACAAGTGAGAAATAGACTTATTCTGTTTGAACCACAGCTTATGTTTGTGTGACTAACGTGTGGAGCCAGCTTCCCTCTGTGGTCAGTGACTGTGCCCATGGTGAGTCCCAGTCCTGTGTGGGTGAGGCCACTGACAGCAGAGGGTCTGAGTCTGCCTCAGCTCCCCTTGCTCAGGCTTGACCTTGCATAGTGTGCAGGCTCACTGGATCTTGGCAGTGTTTGGTGGTTTTCTGACAGACAAAGGAGGTGAGGAAAGTGAACTGTGGAGGAGTCCCACTCACCACTTCTGTTTGATGCTGGATTCTGTTCTGGTCCCAAGGAACAACTTAGGGAAAACAGTCCACATTCCTGTGCTTTAGCTCTGCCTTGTCTTCTGGCCAAGCTCCCAGATGACCCCTCAGTCAGTGCATGAGCTGTCATTTAAGCCACACCTTCTAAGTGCTCCATAGGCTCTTGAGTTTGCTCTAATCACCTTGCTGTGACCCTCTGGCCCTGGCAGTGACCTTGACAGCCACCTTGCACTTTGAAATAAATCTCCTGAGTCTCTCACCTCTGCTTTGAGAGAACAATGGACCATGTTCCACTAAATTTACAAATGGAATAGAGATAGGCAGCCATAATGCAACTAGGAAGATTCCTGATCCCAGACTTAACCTCCTGCCTCAGAAGTAAATGACCTTGGCTGGATTGGAGCCTTGTGTTTGGGAGATTTGCTGCAGAGAAAAGCCCCCTCACATTTGAAGGGTCCCCTCACATTTGATTGTGCTTTTCTCTTGAAAGGCAGAGCCAAGGACTCATGATGCAAACTTTGATGCTGGGCTCAGCCTCTGCTACCGGTGCCTGGATGGTGAAGCTCAGACCCTAGGTATATTTCTGGCCCTAGGTGGGTGGGCATTCTTTGAAGGGACCGACTTTCAGATCAGACATGCTGTCAGTTTAGCAGATGAATGTTCTTTGCATGGCATTTCCAACCTTTCTTCTACCCACCATATTCCCAAGTGACATGGAGATAGTTATCCAAGGCTCCGGGCCCATCCTAGAGGTTAACTAGTTTTGACTGAAGGTTATTAACACAAGACATGCAGTCTTATGACCCCACATGCAAAAACTAAAACACATATCTAAAATTAATTTACTTAAGAATTTCATGGTGATTATTGAGAATCTGAATGTTTTAAATATTACTTAAATAATTCAAGTAAAATTTATCCAACAGGCTCTCCGCGGGTCAGCCAAGCAGAGTGAAGCTCCTCGACTGCATCCCGATTCCTGGTCACACCACGGTGAGGTCCCAGAAGTAGCTTGGAGCCCTGCCTCCATCCAGTGCTCCTCTCTGCGGGTCAACCAAGCAGTGTGAAGCTCCTCAACTGTGTCCTGGTTCCTGGACATGCCACAGTGAGGTCCCAGGAGTAGCTTGGAGCCCTGCCTCCATCCAGTGCTCTGCTTAGCTGTGTGGGCAACTGCAAAGCCCAGTCCCCCCCCCCACACACACACCTTCCTGCTCTTCTGCTACCTGGTCCCACATTACAGAGGCACAGGGATTATACTTCACATAGTTAAATGTGATAGATTAATAACTACCACAAATTGGCATTTTCTAAGCTGGGGTTAATGCTATGGTATTGCTGATTGTATCATTTGGTCTAACATGTTGTGATTGATCTAATCAGTTTTCCTTCCTGATAGAAGGAAAATAAAATAGGCTCAGACTCATTAGAGCCTCAAAACCTAAACACAAGCCATATCTGGAAGACAACTTGGAAAAGTAATCATTCCACAAGTGTTTTAAACACAAGCAACAAAGATACCTGCATTAAGCAATTTTGAAATATCAACCCAGGAATTAAACCAAGGACAGTACCAAAAACAAAAATGAGAAGACACTTAAGCAAGGCACAAACGCAACATTCCATGCCACAAAAAGGAAATTCTGGGGGAAATGAGGTGGAAAAGTCAGATAATCAACCACCTGGACATCCTGAACTGATAGCACAGAAAGTTACAAAGCAGATACATGAGACTCTAGAAAAATTCAAAGCAGAAATAATCTCCCAGATAAATACAGAGATGGTGAGTAGAGTGAAAAACATGATTAGAGGCTCTAGAGCAGAAACAGATAAGAAAACAGATGAGATCAGAAACATGCTGGAAGCCATGAATGCCCAGCAAAAGAAAGAAATGGAAACCATGATCACCCAACAAAACAAAGAAATGGAATCCATGCAACAGATTCAAACAGATATTCAGGAGATTAAAAACTCCATTGAAAGCATGCAGAGCAGACTAAGAGAATCTGAAGGCACAATATCAAATATAGAAGACAGGATTGCGGTTAAGGACCATGAAAACAGAGATTTCTTAAAGATAGTAAGGGACCATGGAAAATCAATCCAACAGCTGCTAGATGATGCAAAGAAGAATAACATAAGACACATGGGAGTCCACGAAAAAACAGGAGAAAGTACAATGGACATAAAAAACTTTTCACAGAAGTAAGAGTAGAAAACTTCCCAGACAGAGGTAGAGAATTGGATGTTCAGATAAGTGAGGCATATAGAACTCCAACCAGCCATGACCAAATAAAAATCTACATCTAGACATATAATAGTCAAGATCCCAGAAACCCAACAGAAGAACAAAGTTCTACAGGCAGTTAGAGAAAAGAAACAAATCACCTACAAAGGAAAGCCCATCAGAATCACGGCAGATTTCTCAACACAAACCCTCAAATCAAGGAGAGCCTGGAGTGAAGTATTTCAAACCCTAAAAGAAAATAACTTCCAACCTAGTCTGTTGTATATGGCAAAATTATCTTTCAAAATCAATGGTGAAATTAGATACTTTCATGACAAAGAACACCTGAGAAATTTCATGAACACCAAACCAGCACTCCAAACAATTTTATGCAATATCCTAGAAAAAGACAATGAAGGTCACAACTCCATGAGGGCCAACAGAGAGAAGACACCATGCAAGGTACGGCACTAAAGGGAAAGGGGGAAAAATTTAAAAAGAGCCAACAACAATAAAACATCATGGCAAGAATGGGTCAATATCTCTCAATTATAACTATCAATGTTAATGGCCTTAATTCACCAATCAAAAGAAACAGACTGACAGAATGGATTAAGAAGCAAAACCCAACAATATGCTGTATACAAGAAACACACCAAATCAAAAGGAAATTCATAGACTGAAAGTAAAAGGATGGAAAACAGTTCTCCACGCAACAGAAACCCAGAAAAAAGCAGGGGTAGCAAGCTTATTTGAAGACAAAGTAGATTTCAAACCAAAACTAATTAAGAGAGACAAAGATGGTCACCACATTCTTGTGAAGGGAACAATCTAAGAGGAAGAGATGACAATCCTAAATATTTATGCACCAAATACAAATGCCCCCAACTATACAAAACAAATATTAATGGCCATAAAAAACCAAATAAACAATAACATAATTGTAGTGGGGGAGCTCAACACCCCTCTATCACAAAGAGACAGATCATCTAGGAAAAATATTAACAATGAAATTCTAGAACTGAACCAAGCTATTGAACAAATGGACTTAGATGTTTATAGAGTGTTCCACCCCACAAAATCAGAATACACATTCTTTTGAGCTGCACATAGGTCATTCTCCAAAATAGATCACATGATAGCTCATAGGGGATATCTAAGTAAATGTAGAAGAATTGAAGTTATCCCCTGTATATTATCAGACCATAGTGCAATAAAATTGAAAATCAATAACATAAGAAACCGCAAAACACCCACAAACACATGGAAATTGAATATCACCCTCCTGAACAACCAATGGGCCACAAAGGAAATTAAAGAAGAAATTGAATGGTTTATACAAGTAAATGAAAATGCCAGTACAACATACAGGAATCTGTGGGACACAGTGAAAGCAGTTCTACACGGGAAATTCATAGCAGTGAATAACCATATTAGGACAACATAGAGAACTCAGTTAAATAACCTAATGCAGAACCTCAATCTCCTAGAAAAAGAAGAGCATAACAAGCCCATATCTCGTACAAGAAAGGAAATTATAAAGATCAGAGCAGAAATCAATGCAAGGGAGACTAAGAGAACAATACAAAAAAATCAATGAATCGAAGAGCTGGTTTTTTGAAAGAATAAATAAGATCGATAAATCTTTAGCCAACCTTATCAAAAAAGGAAACAAAAGGCTCAAATCCATGCAATTAAGAATGAAAAAGGGGAAGCCACAACAGATCCAGCAGAAATTCAGAGGATCATCAATACCTACTTTGAGAACCTGTACTCTAATAAAATGGAAAACACAGAAGAAATGGACAGATTCCTAGATACATACGAATTGCCAAAGTTAAATGAAGAAGATATAGAAATTCTAAACACTGCAATAACAATGAGTGAAATTGAAAATGCAATAAAAATTTACCAACAAAGAAAAGCCCAGGTCCTGATAGCTTCACTGCTGAATTCTACAAGACGTTTCAAGAGGAACTATCACCATTACCCTTTAAACTCATCAAGGAAATTGAAAGGGAAGCAAGGCTTCCAAATTCTTTCCTCGAAGCAAGTGTTACTTTCATTCCCAAACCAGGGAAAGACCCAATCCAAAAAGAGAACTCCAAACCAATCTCCTTCATGAACATAGATGTAAAAATCCTCCACAAGATACTGGCAAACAGAATACAGAGTGTCATCAAGAAGACCATACACCCTGACCAAGTCAGATTTACCCCAGGGATGCAAAGATGGTTCAACATCCATAAATCGATAAATGTAATACACTATATTGACAGAGTCAAGGACAAAAACCACATGATCATCTCAATAGATGCAGAAAAGGCATGTGACAAAATCCAACACTCAGTCATGATAAAAATGCTACAGAAAATTGGAATAGAAGGTCTTTATCTCAACCTGATTAAGGCTATCTATGAAAAACCAACAGCCAACATCATACTAAATGGTCAAAAACTGAAAACAATCAGGAACAAGACAAGGATGCCCAGTATCACCACTCCTGTTCAATATTGTTCTGGAAACATTAGCCATAGCAATTAGACAAGAGAAAGAAATAAAAGGAATAAAGATAGGAAAGGAAGAAGTGAAACTGTCATTATTTGCTGATGATATGATACTTTACATAGAAGACCCAAAAAACTCAGTCAAAAGTCTTCCAGACCTAATTGAGATTCAGTAGAGTAGCTGGATACTAGGTCAACACTCAAAAAACAACAGCCTTCTTATATGCAAATAGCAGACCCATTGAGAGAGAAATTTGGGAAATAATTCCTTTTACAATAGCATCTGAAATAACAAAATATCTAGGAATCAACCTAACAAAGGAAGCAAAAGACCTCTACACTGAAACCTACAGCACCCTGAAAAAGGATATTGAAGAGGATATAAGAAAATGGAAAGACATCCCTTATTCCTGAGTAGGAAGAACCAATATAGTGAAAATGGCCATACTTCCAAAACTGCTATATAGATTTAATGCAATGTTGATTGAAATTCCAACAATATACTTCACAGAACTAGAGAAAACAATACAAAAATTCATTTGGAACTGGAAGAGACCTAGAATAGCAAAAGCAATTCTAGGCAACAGAGACGTGGCAGGGGGTATCACAATCCCCAACTTGAAACTATACTACAAAGCTACTGCGATAAAAAGAGCATGGTGCTGGCAAAGAAACAGACCTGAGGATCAGTGGAATAGATTAGAAGATGCAGAAACAACTTAAGACATCCCCAGCCACCTCATCTTTGACAAAGGAGCCAACCACCCTCATGGAAGGAAAGATAGCCTATTTAATAAATGGTGTTGGAAAAATTGGATTTCAACCTGTCAGAGATTAAAACCAGACCCATACCTATCACTGTGCACTAAACTAAGATTGAAGTGGATTAAAGAGCTAAATATTAAGTCAGAAACAGGAAACTTGCTGGAAGATAAGTTAGGTAGAACTCTTGATGACATTGCCATAAGAAAAGACTTTATGAACAAATCTTCAGTAGCATGGGAGCTAGCACAAAGAATCAACAACTGGGATCTCATCATATGCAAAAGCTTCTGCACTGCAAGAGAAACTACCAACAGAGCTAAGAGACGACCTACAATGTGGGAAGAAATATTTAGCAGCTGTAGCTCAGACAAAGGTCTACTATCTAGACTATATAAAGAATTGAAAAAAATCAGACCCCTCAAATTCAAAGACCCAATTCAAAAATCGGCATCCGAAATGAACAGACATTTCTCAGACAAAGAAGTAAAAAGAGCAAATAAATATATGAAAAAATATTCAACATCACTGGCCATTTGAGAGATGCAGATGAAAACAACACTGAGATTCCACCTCACCCCAAAATGAATGGCTATCAAGAAATCAACCAATAACAAATGCTGGAGGGGTTGTAGGGAGAAAAGAACCTTTCTCCATTGTTTGTGGGGGTGTAAACTTGTTCAACTACTGTGGAAATCCGTATGGAGATACCTCAAAGAACTAGGACTAGAGGTCCCATTTGACCCAGCTATTTCCCTACTGGGTATAGTCCCCAAAGAATTAAAAGAATCGTACCACTGTGATATATGCGCACCTATGTTTATAGTGACACAGTTTGTAATAGCTAAAGTTTGGAAACAGCCCAAGTGCCCATCAACTGGAAACTGGATAAAGAAGATGTGGGTTTTTTTTTTAAATAAAATGGAGTACTACTCAGCCATAAAATATGAGAAACTAGAGACATTTTTAGCTAAGTGGATGCATTTTTTCTCATTAAGTTTATGGATACATTTTTGGTATAAAATACAGTTACATTCATCATTGGGATCTCGTACCTTACATGAGTATCTTGGTTCTTTTTTTTCCCCTTCCCTTGCCCTCCCTTCACCCCCTCGACTCTTCCCTATTTGCAAAGACCTTGTTTCCTTTTTTTTTTCTTTTTTCATATTTTTTCCTTTCCCTTTTTTCCCTTCCCCTACCCCTCCCAATTCCCCTGGTCCTATAGACCTTTTCTTTCTGTTACATAATATCATTTATACATTTTTTAAATTACAATATTAAAATCTAGGAGACATTACCACAGATTTTACAGAATTTAAAAGGGTATAGAAAGCATATTATAAAATTTTTTTTGAAATAATTTTGACAACTTCTAAGAAGTACCTTGGAAGACAAATTAATGAATCTAACTCTGGAAGAAATATAAAATTTGAATAGTACCTATGAAAGAAAGTATATTCCTAGCTTGAAAACCTACCTATATGATAACAGCAGGCTCATAAACATTTTAACTGATATAAAGCAGAAAAAAGAAGGAACACTTCTCCCCTCATTTTAGGAACTCAACATTGTGCTAATCCTAAAACTGGATAAAAATAATAGAAGAAAAAAGTATGAACATAGATAGAAATTTGTTTAACAAAAAAAACTATTAGAAGTCAGATCTGGCAGGATATAGAAAGTGGTTTTGTTATAGGGATGGCAGTGTTGGTTCAGCATTGGAAGATCCACCCCCAAAAGTCATCATTTAAACAGAGGAAAGGAAAAAGCCATATGATCCTGTCACTAGTTGGAGAAAAATATTGGACTAAATTCTACAGCTGTTCATGGTAAAAGCTATCAGGAGACTAGAAGTAGAACAGAAACTTCTCAACAGATTAAAGACATGTACTCCATACTTCCAGTGAGAATGCCTTATATAAATGGAGAAGGTACAATGCTTTCTCCTTAAGGTGGGGAACAAGGGCAGATATGCTTACCCTTTATCTGTCCACTAAATTTTGAAACCTACACCCCACCAAAATAGTCTGGCAATAAAATGACATAACTAGGATAGGATTGGCAAGGTAGAAGCAAAATCTTTATATGTAGATGAAATGATCATCTACAGAGAAAATACTAAGAAATCTCTAGGAGCCCCTAGAACTCGTACTTGAATTTAGCAGGATTAGAAAACACAAGGTATATATAAAAATTCAGGTCTGTGTATACTTGCTATAAATGAAGAATTGGATATTGAAATATAAAAGTTATGTAGGAGTGCAAAGGACCTAGAAAAGTTAAAAACAAAAACAAAAACAAAAACAGTGCTGTAATACATTTAGTACCTAATTTTAAGATTTCTTCTAAAGCTACAGTAATCAAGGCAGTGATGGTGTAAGAAAAGACATATAGATCATTGGAATAAAACAGAGAATCTAGAAATAGAACCACACATATATGGTCCACTGAGTTTTAGAAGATTATTTAACATTAGTATTTTATAGACTATAAACTCAATTCAAGAGCCGAGGAAGAGCTAGTGTTTGCAGCAAAGGGCACTAGAACACCTGGTATCTGTATATAAAAAATTAACTTCAACCTTTTTTTTCCATACATGAAAATAACTTGAAGGGATCTATGAAACTAAATAAGAAAGCCTAAAAGTATAAAACTTTAAGAAGAAATTATAAGGGAAAATATTTATGAATTCAGGGTAGGCAAGAACTACCTAGGATACAAAAAACATGATGTATAAAAGAAAAAATTTGATAAATGAGATTCCATCAAAATTTAGAACTTTAAATGACATCATTAAAATGAAAAGTAGTCCTTAAACAGACCATATTTACAATGCATATAAACTATGAGCAGAATATATAAAGAATTCTTACAGCTCATTAATAGACAACCCAATTAAAATGTAGCTGTAAGAAGATGATAAATAGTCAGTACAGCACAAGGAATGGTGTGCATCTCTAGAATCAGAAAAATACTAATCAGTACAATAATAAGATTGAATTATACACTCATTAGGGAGATGAAGTTAAAGGTTTTAAAAGCCTTGTCATGACTTTTTCTTTTTGTTGGATTCTCCCCCTTTGCATTTAATTTGTCATACCCAATGGATTCACTCTGCTGGGTTTCCTGGGGTTGTGATCCTCATTGTCTTTTCCTAGGATATTGTCTAAAATTTTTTGGAGTGCTGGTTTGGTATTCATGAAGTTCCTGAGGTGCTCTTTATCATGAAAGTTTCTTATTTCTCCATCCATTTTGAAAGATAGTTTTTCAGGGTACATCACTCTGGGTTGGAGGCTGTTTTCCTTTAGGGCTTGAAATACATCACTCCAAGCTCTTCTTGCCTTGAGGGTTTGCATTGAGAAGTCTGCTGTGATTCTGATGGGCTTTCCTTTGTACGTGATTTGTTTCTTTTCTCTCACTGCTTGTAGAATTTTGTTCTTCTGTTGGATTTCTGGAATCCTAACTATTATATGCCTATGTGTAGATTTTTTTTGATTAAGGCTAGCTGGAGTCCTATATGCCTCACTTAACTGTATGTCAAGTTCTTTCCCCCTCCTTGGGAAGTTTTCTGCCATCACTTCTGTAAACAGATTTTTTATGTCATCTGCTCTCTCTCCTCTTTCTTCATTGACTCCAATCAGTCTTATGTTATTCTTCTTTGAATCGTCTAGCACCTGCTGGATTGATTTCTCATGTTCCCTTACAATTTTAAAGCAATTTTTCATTTCCTCCTCACTAATTGCAATCTTATCTTCTATATGTGAAATTCTATTCTCATATTGGTTCATTCTGCTGCTCAGACTTTCGATGGAATTTTTAATCTCTTGGAAATCTGTTTGTATCTGTTTTATGGACTCCATTTGTTTCCTATGTTGGGATTCCATCATGTTCCTCAGATCCTCTATTTTTTTTAATCTGTGTCCTCTCTAGATTTATTAATCATGTCTTGCACCATGAGCAAAATCTTTGCTGTTATCTGAGTAATTATTTCTGATTTGATTTTTCCCAGATCCTCTTTTGATGCCAGTTCAGAGAGTGCAGGTATTTGAGTATCAGATTGTTCCATCTCGTTTCCCTCTGAGGTTGCTGTAGGTTATTCTGAAGTCTGTTTTTGAGACTTGTTTGTGTGTCTTCTCATTTCCTCAGGGCGGGTGCTTCTGGCACCCACGTGGCTCACCTTCTCTGCCCTAGGAGCCTGGGATGGCAGCAGGGGAGCTTCCTTCTGGGTGCTGGGACCAGCTGAGCTTCTCTGCTCTAGGTTTCTGGGATGGAGGTGGGGACCTTCAGGGTGCTGGGACCGGCTGAGCTTCTCTGCCCTAGGAGCCTGGGATGGAGGCGGGGAGCTCTAAATGGATGCATATTGAGGTCATACTCTTAAGTGAAATAAATAGGACACCCATGTGTAAATACTGAATAGTATCTCTAGTGTGAGAAACTGAAAGTGTACATAAGGATGAAAATGATTAAAATGAATAATTGATAATTTGAAATAGGAAAACATCCAAAGGGATAGGGTTGGCAGTAGGGGAAGTATAAAAGGAAGAAGGGAAAGGAAAAAGTATGAGAAAATGGAAACAAAGTCCATATAAATAAGGAAGGGTGGTGGGGGTGAAGGGCACAGTAGTAATGGGAGAAAAAATGAGAACTAAGATACATCATGTTCAGGTACAAACACCCAATGATAAATGTAAATGTATTGTATAACTAAAATGTACCAATTAATATGTAAATAAAAAATTATCCAACAAATACATTCTTTTATTAAAATTTAACTTATTATAGATTTTTTATGAATAATTGAAAGATCAGGGTGTACATCCATGAGTGATCTTGGATGCATTCTTCATTCTTGTCTGTGAAAGGATCCTTCCCTTCACATCCCACCCACCTGGGGATGGGCAGATCCCAAGATGGGGGTTCACCTTTTTTTTCCTTAAATTCTTTTATTGGTACATTTTAGGTATACAATATGTTTACATTTATCATTGGGTGCTTGTACCTGTACATGATGTATCTTGGTTCTTATTTTTTCCCCATTACCTGTGCACCCTTCTCCCCTCCACCCTTCCCTATTTACATACTTCATTTCCATTTTTTTCTTTTCTCATAATTTTTCCTTTCCATTCTTTCCTTTCCTCATCTCCTCCCACCACCCCTACCCCTTTTGACCTTTTCCTATTTCAAAGTATCAATTATTAGTTTTTAATCCTTTTAATCCTTATTTACACTCTCAGTTTCTCACACTAGAGAAACTATTCGGTATTTACACATATGTGTCTTATTTATTTCACTTAAGAGAACAGCCTCCTTAAAAACGAGTCCCTTAGTGTCCTGTGAAGTGTGGCATGACTGATGTTATGTAGAACTGGTGGTTCTCGTAATTTCACTATTTGCTCTGCTCTTTCTCTTCACATTGCATATAGTATCAAGTCATTCTGTGCCCACTACTGATCAGCCTTTCTGTACTTGCAGGGGTCTTCCTGGAAAGGAAGTGGTGAGGCTGTACAGGAATGTGTGGTACCTAATTTTCCTCATCCAGAAAAATAAGGCCTGTGAACTGCAAGACATAAAAATCCTGCTCAGAACACTCCCATTTGGACATTGGAGGGCACAGTAACTATTTCTTTAATTGTTTGAGAAAGTTCTGGCAAATCAGGACCTTGCTTCTGGAAGGGCTACAGACATAATGTAAAGGTATGCCCTATTCCATGTGTGTGTGGCTTGGCTTTTTTTTTTTGGAAACAATAAGTATGTGTGTTATTTTTAAATTAAAAAGTCAAGTTCTGATATTCTATTATATAGAAGGGTGATTATAATTAACAATATTGTGCTACATATTTCAAAATAGAGAGCTCTGAATGTTATACCAAAGAAATGAAAAATGTTCATTTATAAGTTGATGAATAACCTGAATATCCTGATTTGATCAATACACAATGTATAAATGTATCAAAACATCACCCAATACTCCCTTATCGATGTACAATTATTGTATGTCTCTTAAAAATCAATAAAAGGGAGAGAGGAAAGAAAAAGAAGAAAAATGAGTAATGTACATTTTTTAAAAGGGAAAGAAAAAAGAGAGTGAAGGAGGAAGTGATGAGAGACGGACACAGGGCGTCTTCTGTTCCAGCGGCCTAGGGGCTGCCTAACATTGCAATGAATGGAGAATGTTTGGGGGCATTTCTTTAAATGTAGCTTGGGCTATTTTTCCAATCTCTGTTAGGGGCACAGCCACCTAGAGGCAAGAAGAGCCTCTCTAGGTTGCTCAGTAGAAACCCCAGACCTTCATACCATGGTGGAGAATGGGGACAATGAATCTAGAAGACCCCAGACAGCCCAGTCATGGGTGGGACCCTTTTTTACAGAGCAGAATCCTCAGGCTCCTGGAGACTTTTCACTTTCAGTCTTCATGTTTGTCCTTTGACAAAGCTGTGTGCCAATCAAAAAAACAGATTTTAAACTTTCAAAGACTCCCTGCAAAGGCCCAGGGATGAGGACACATTGTCACACAAGCAGCCATATCAACATGTCATGCTGTGTCACCTGGCCACACCGCTTTTCTGGCCTTGGTGCACATCTGCAAAGGTCAACACCAGCTTCCCTTGACCTCTCTTTCTTTCTCTCTCTCTCTCTTTTCTTTCTTTCTGTCTCTCTTTTCTTTCTTTCTCTCTTTTCTTTCTCTCCTTTCTTTCTTTCTTTCTTTTTCTTTCTAGCAGACTACAGATTTTATTCAGTTTCACAATTTTACATGCATTCACTTGTATGTACAGATTGCATAGTTTTAGCATAAGTTTGAATTCATGTTCTCAACACTGCAATTAAGATACAAAACTGTTCCATCAGCACAAAGGAACTCCACATAGAGTCATGCCTGTAGAGTCACACAGAAGCCATTACCCATCCAGCCCCCATCCCTGGCAATCATTAATCTGTTCTTCATTTCTATAATTTTAACATTTCAAGACTATTGTACAAATGTAGTCATACAATGTGACCCTTTGATATTGTTTTTTAAATTCATCATTAATACCTCTGAGGTCCCAAGGTTGTATGTATTAATATAGTCTGTTCGGTTCCATTGCAGGGTAGCATTTGAAGGTACAGATGATTTGTTTAACCATTTACCCATTGCAGAACTTCTGTATTGTTTTTAGTTTTGAATAAAACTGCTATGAAAATTTTTGCATAAGTTACTATGCCAACAAAGCTTTTAATTTCTCTGGGATAAATGTCCAGAAGTGCATTTTCTGGGTAAATAGAGTGTGTTTAATTTCAGAGAAATTTCTCAACTCTTTTCCAGACTGGCTATACCATTTTACAGTCTTATCATCAACATGTGAGAAATCTAGTTTGTATCCGCAACAGCATTTGGCATTTCCACTATTTTCCCATTAGCCATTCTGATAAGTCATATTTCATTGTGGTTTTAATTTGCAATCCCTGATGATTTATAAAGTTTATTATCTTTTCAAGTGATTACCTGTCATCCATATATCCTCTTTGGTGAAATGTTCATTCATATCTTTTGCTGATTTTCTAATCGGATTATTTTTTATTGTTCAACTTAATTTCACTGTGTATTTCCACGTTGATCAGACATTCTGTGATTTGAAAATAATTTCAACCTGTTGCTTGTCTTTTCCTCTTCTTAGATTATATTTTTACAGAGAAATTTTCAAAATTTTGACAAAGTCCAATATGTCAACTTTTTTCTCTTACAGGTCATACTTTTGAAGTCCAATAACTTATCTCCTAAAGATTTTTGTGCTATGACTTTTACCCTAAAGTTGTATAGTTCTACATCTTACATTTAAGTCCATGATATATTTCTGAGATGAGTTTTAAAAAATTTATCATTAAGTTTATTGGTACATTTTAGGTATAAAATATGGTTACATTCATCATTGGGATCTTGTACCTTTACATGATGTACCTTAGTTCTTATTTTTTCCCCATTTCCCCACTCTCCCTTCACCCCCTCCACCCTTCCCTATTTACAGAGACTTTGTTTCCATTTTTTCCTTTTCTCATATTTTTTCTTTTCTCTTCTTTCCTGTCCCCTACCCTTCCCACTTCCCCAACTCCTTTAGACCTTTTATTCCTATTTCACATTATAAATTATATCATTTGAACCTTATTTACACTTTTAGTTTCTCACACCAGAGAAACTGTGAGGTTTAGTTGAGTTTTATTTTGTTTTTTGCCCATGGACAGTAGATTACTTCAGCATGATTTGTTGAAAAGTGTATCTTTTCTGCATTAAACTGCTTTTGAATTTTATCAGAATTAGTTGGGCATGTTTATGTGAACTTATGTCTGGGTTCTATCTTCTGTTCCATTGATCTGTGTGTCTCTCTCTACCAATACCATACCATCTTGAATATTGTAGCTTTATAGTAAAAGTTGTGAATTCAGATAATGTGAATCCTCTAATTTTTTGTTTCATCAGAATTGGTTTATGTTAATTTTATGTTGGATATTTTCCTTCCATTTTGTCAGCTGCTTCAGTCTAGGGAAGGAAGTTCTTTCAGAAGCTCTTCTTTTTCTTGTTGCAACTCCTGCAAATGCTGTTGGTTTTTCTCCAGTCTGTCTTCCAACCAATGTAGGAGAGACCCGCTGACTGCTGACATCTGATTGCACAGATTCATTGTAAACACTGAGCTATTATGGATCTTGGTTATTGAGTCCAGATGTGTAAGGCTGTGGATCCTCCTTTATGCACCATGCTTCTCCTTGCACAGGATCTTGGGGAGCTCCACTGCTGATTCAAGCCACTTTCCCAATGGTGACATGAGGCACAATATGGATTGGGATTTCAATTCTCTCATAATCTGAGCTCTTTCGGGCCCATTTGGGACAGAAGCAAGTGTACAGTATTCAACCAGCCTTTGTGTTTTTATCCTCTATGAAACAGGAAAAAATAAGTCCCAGAAAGCCTTGATCCATCATCTGGTACATGGTTTGTGTGTGAACATCAACATGTGAAGGCCAAACTTATATGAGAATGATAATACCAGCCCATAACTCTCATGGGGTGACCTGTTAGTTCAGCCAACCTCTCTGCCTTTATTGAGGCTGCAAACAGCTTCTCTGGAGAAATTTGTACTGGGTCTTTACTCTTATCAGAAAGTTGCAGGATGAGAACAGAATGAATACGAACAATTCAGATGGTGTCAACCTCCCCTATACACAGCCCCATCACCTCCTCCTTTTCTGTGCTCAGAGCATGGTTAAGACAAACTAGGAAAACATCAGACTCCAGATGAACCACCTGCACCACCATCTTGCTCCAACCCTGTTCACATCTTTCTCAGGCCCACCCACTTCTTCCTATTTCTGACAAACAAGGAACCAGATAATTCCAAACAATCTTTTTCAGAAAATTACCTTCAAATTTCTGCACATTGTGTTTGACTTCAAAGAAAATATTAGAACCTTCTAGAAGTGAAGCATTTTGTTTATGAGCATCATAAGTTCCTGGGCAGTGTGTTTGCTGTAGCCACATTGCCTGAGCACACTTCCTTCCAGGGGTTTATGGTCACACCCCTGGATACTCTGCTCATCGGACCCTTAGAGATCTTTGACTGTTTAACAGTAGACACTGAAGAATGAACAAAGGCAGGCCTGGACCTGTGCCAACTCACTACAGAGCAAAATATTTTGTCTAAAGTTTTATTGTGAAAAAATAATAAAATTTTATTATGAAAAATTACATATGAATTCAAAAGTATAATCTATGAACCCCAAATCCCTGTTTCAACATGGCAAGATAGAGGAAACCTCACCTCACAGCCACTATCCACCGCTGCTGCTTTTTTCTCTTATTCTATTTATTCTAGCAAAAAAAGCATTCTGGCAGTAGGTAGACACCCTTAAAAGCTTCAGCTGAGACCTATAATCATAGGGGCTCTTTCTGATCATGGGGAGGATAATGAGATTTTCCAGGGCTGGAGGGACTGGGGATCATTGGGACAGGCCTTCCCAGAAGAGTAAGCAGAGGAGTGGCTGCCAGTCCCAACCTCACACTCAGACCCTCTCCCGTGTCTCTTTCCATAGACAGATGTCTCAGATAGGAGAACCTCAGGTTGGACCTTGATTTAATTTTCCCTTCTCTACCTTCAATTTACCATAGTAAATCACAGTGAATTTTACCCTTATTCTTGCTAGCATTTTCACCTCCTGCCAAGAGATTCTCCCTGACTTTCAAGCTCTGGCTGGTCCTCTGCATGCTCCATGTGGGAATCTTATCATACAGGATTCAGCAAACTCAGGATGGTTCCATCCAGCAGTAAATGGGTGTGATATGAGCCATGCCAGGGCTTGTTCTGGGCACTGAAGACAACAGGATTGCTGGTGCACATGCTGGTTTTTGGGAAGATCACCTCAGGAATGGGTAACCTGTAACATATGTGCCCATTTCAGTCCTCATCTGACCCAAACAGACATCAGTCATCAAATGCAGAATTCTTTGTTCCTTATCTGGAATCTGGATTTAGAAACTTTCTTTTCAATTTAATAATAAAAGTGAAAATGTATTTGTCCTTCCTGATCTCATGGGTGACAGGAGAAATCCTGATGGGTCCAAGTTAGGATGGTCAGAGGCTTTTTTTGTTTGTTTGTTTGTATTTTAAATCAGGGTGTCAGCACCCACAGGTGAAAGAGACCATGAGACCATGAGCTCCAGAACCCCCATCCTAGTTTTCAGGCTGGCTGTGTGGTGGTGGGAGAGGGCAGACTTCTGTACCCACAAGGGTTTGTTGCTCACTGAGCCCCATCTGCAGCAGGCACCACATCCATATTATCCCTGAGCACCCTCCAGAGGCAGGCCTTCTCCTTATGATTTCACAGACAAGGACTGGGCTTGGCAGATGGAGCCCCTTGTTTTGGATTCCACAGAAGGTAGTGAGGGGCTTCACTCTGAATGCAAAGTTCATCTGCCCCACAAGAACCAAACATACTGGACCACAGAGGTCTGCCTGGCTGGAAAGACAGAACACCCATGTTCCTGTTTCAAGGAAAAAACAGTAATTTTATTATTCTGGGTTGCCAATACAGAGACAGAATAGGACCAGATCTTGGACTTCTAAGTCCAGCATCCTTCTAAACAATGAGTGTGCTCACAAAGGCACATTGTGATAATTCCACAAACTCTGACAACATAATGCTGATGTCTGAGGCCCCACTTAGCCTGCCTGTGAGGAAGAGCCCAGGAGTTGCAGACAGCTCCTTTCTGGGTCAGCTTCTCCTAGACCACAAGAATATGGGGTGGGGGCTCCGAAAGAATACTTAGTCCTGCCTACAAGAAGGGAAGGCTCAAAGTGGGCTTTCTTCCTCTCTTGTGGGCTGAGTTGATGCTGCTGTCCTATTTTCTTTAAAACACATGCATATGTGTAACCCCCAAACACAGCAGCAGAACAAAAGAGGCCAGCCTGACTCAATTAGACTTCATTCCTCTGTCAGGACTGGTTTGCAGATATGGCTAATAAATCTAAAATGTTTCTTACAGCTGCAGGAGTTCTAATAGGCATAATCCACTTTTGTACCTGACTGAATGAGGGATTTATGAAATTTTGAGAACATAAAGTAGGCCAGGTTCCTGGTCCTCTTCCACACCACCCCCTCAAAATTGATGTGCGACATGACAGTTTTTTGAGAATTGCTATTTCAGTTTTATCTGCATACATAATAGTGGTACCAGCAGTAAAGAGGAAGAGGCAGAAACAGGACGAGGCAGAAGTATAGTCATTTCTTTAAGGAAACTCTCAGCTATTGGAAGCTCATGGTTAAGCTGTATCCAAAGTGGGTCTGGACAGAACTGATCAGCATGTTGTCCAGGTTGGCCTTGCTGCCATACAGCATTGCTCCTCTCTGTGAAGCAGAGAGAAAAACAAACACCAACACACCCAGGGTATGATTATAGGTGGTCCTGACACACACTTCCTGAGACACCTTTGCTCATCCTCCTGCCAAACCCAGAGGAAGCTATCAGCACTCCCCAAAGAGCCAGACTGGACACTAAAGGGGTTCTGGGACTGAGTCCATACTCCAAAGTAGCGAGATGCTAATTCATTTAACCTTCCATGCCTGTGTTTAATCTTCCACTGTAGCCAGCCATTACCTTCATTCCATTGCTCATTATAACAGTGAGGAAAGAGTGACGCCAAAGGATCTGCAAAGTTGTTTTTCTTAAGGGAGAAACCACTGAGCATGTGATCTAACCTGTGTGCAAGGCTAATCCAAGCAAAGGCCAGAGGAGAGACTTTGGGAATTCGATCACTGAGCAGGATCACAGTTGGCTGCTCACAGATGGGACAGCTGTAACTGTACTGACAGCAGGCAAAAGGTCACTTGGAACTTAACAATCCACATCAAAATGGATCATTAAAATAAAAAGTACCCACTTCTTCATGGATTTAAACAGAACCCAACATCTCATAACAAATATCCAGGATAGCATCCAAAATTTCAGCATGTGTAAATTAGAAAAGTTTCAAAGCTCATGAAGAAAACCCAACAGATCCCAAGATCTGGATGACATAAATGATGGGAAAATAATTTTTGGCAAATACTTAAAAACAGGCATTATAAAAATTATCTAACAAGTAAGGACAAACACTCTTAAAATGAAAGGAGAAAAAGTCTCAGTAAAGTAAAGAGGAAAATGGGATTTTAGAACTGAAATGTAAGACTATAACAACCACAAAAATTCTACAAGTCAACAACAAAAAGCCTCCAAACAGTTCTATTTAAAAATGAACCAAAAATTGTATAGAGATTGCTCCAAAGATGTTTAGATTGCCAATAAGCACATGAACAAATATTCAATATCAGGAAAATTCAAATAAAAAACCCCACAATTAGTGATGACTCATTTCACACACTTTGAGGTTTTGACTATTATTATTTTTATTTATATATATTTATTGGTATATTTTAGGTATAAAATAGATTTACATTTATCATTGGGTGTTTGTACCAGAACATGATGTATCTTAGTTTTTGTTTTTTCTCCCATTACCTATTCACCCTTCACCCTCTCCACCCTTCCCAATTTACACAGAGTTTGATTCCAATTTTTTCTCATAATTTTTCCTTTCCCTTCTTCCCTTTCCCCTTCCCCTTCCACCATCCCCAAACCCTTAGACCTTTTCTTATTTCCAATTATCAATTATTCATTTTATCATTTTCATCCTTATTTACACTTTCAATTTCTCACACTAGAGAAACTATTCGATATTTACACATGTGTGTCCTATTTATTTCACTTAAGAGTATGGCCTCAATATGCATCCATTTAGCTAAAAATGTCTCTAGTTTCTCATATTTTATGGCTGAGTAGTACTCCATTTTATTTAAAAAAAAAACCCACATCTTCTTTATCCAGTTTCCAGTTGATGGGCACTTGGGCTGTTTCCAAACTTTAGCTATTACAAACTGTGTCACTATAAACATAGGTGCGCATATATCACAGTGGTACGATTCTTTTAATTCTTTGGGGACTATACCCAGTAGGGAAATAGCTGGGTCAAATGGGACCTCTAGTCCTAGTTCTTTGAGGTATCTCCATACGGATTTCCACAGTAGTTGAACAAGTTTACACCCCCACAAACAATGGAGAAAGGTTCTTTTCTCCCTACAACCCCTCCAGCATTTGTTATTGGTTGATTTCTTGATAGCCATTCATTTTGGGGTGAGGTGGAATCTCAGTGTTGTTTTCATCTGCATCTCTCAAATGGCCAGTGATGTTGAATATTTTTTCATATATTTATTTGCTCTTTTTACTTCTTTGTCTGAGAAATGTCTGTTCATTTCGGATGCCGATTTTTGAATTGGGTCTTTGAATTTGAGGGGTCTGATTTTTTTCAATTCTTTATATAGTCTAGATAGTAGACCTTTGTCTGAGCTACAGCTGCTAAATATTTCTTCCCACATTGTAGGTCGTCTCTTAGCTCTGTTGGTAGTTTCTCTTGCAGTGCAGAAGCTTTTGCATATGATGAGATCCCAGTTGTTGATTCTTTGTGCTAGCTCCCATGCTACTGAAGATTTGTTCATAAAGTCTTTTCTTATGGCAATGTCATCAAGAGTTCTACCTAACTTATCTTCCAGCAAGTTTCCTGTTTCTGACTTAATATTTAGCTCTTTAATCCACTTCAATCTTAGTTTAGTGCACAGTGATAGGTATGGGTCTGGTTTTAATCTCTGACAGGTTGAAATCCAATTTTTCCAACACCATTTATTAAATAGGCTATCTTTCCTTCCATGAGGGTGGTTGGCTCCTTTGTCAAAGATGAGGTGGCTGGGGATGTCTTAAGTTGTTTCTGCATCTTCTAATCTATTCCACTGATCCTCAGGTCTGTTTCTTTGCCAGCACCATGCTCTTTTTATCGCAGTAGCTTTGTAGTATAGTTTCAAGTTGGGGATTGTGATACCCCCTGCCACGTCTCTGTTGCCTAGAATTGCTTTTGCTATTCTAGGTCTCTTCCAGTTCCAAATGAATTTTTGTATTGTTTTCTCTAGTTCTGTGAAGTATATTGTTGGAATTTCAATCGACATTGCATTAAATCTATATAGCAGTTTTGGAAGTATGGCCATTTTCACTATATTGGTTCTTCCTACTCAGGAATAAGGGATGTCTTTCCATTTTCTTATATCCTCTTCAATATCCTTTTTCAGGGTGCTGTAGGTTTCAGTGTAGAGGTCTTTTGCTTCCTTTGTTAGGTTGATTCCTAGATATTTTGTTATTTCAGATGCTATTGTAAAAGGAATTATTTCCCAAATTTCTCTCTCAATGGGTCTGCTATTTGCATATAAGAAGGCTATTGTTTTTTGAGTGTTGACCTAGTATCCAGCTACTCTACTGAATCTCAATTAGGTCTAGAAGACTTTTGACTGAGTTTTTTGGGTCTTCTATGTAAAGTATCATATCATCAGCAAATAATGACAGTTTCACTTCTTCCTTTCCTATCTTTATTCCTTTTATTTCTTTCTCTTGTCTAATTGCTATGGCTAATGTTTCCAGAACAATATTGAACAGGAGTGGTGATACTGGGCATCCTTGTCTTGTTCCTGATTTTAGCATGAAAGTTTTCAGTTTTTGACCATTTAGTATGATGTTGGCTGTTGGTTTTTCATAGATAGCCTTAATCAGGTTGAGATAAAGACCTTCTATTCCAATTTTCTGTAGCATTTTTATCATGACTGAGTGTTGGATTTTGTCACATGCCTTTTCTGCATCTATTGAGATGATCATGTGGTTTTTGTCCTTGACTCTGTCAATATAGTGTATTACATTTATCGATTTATGGATGTTGAACCATCTTTGCATCCCTGGGGTAAATCTGACTTGGTCAGGGTGTATGGTCTTCTTGATGACACTCTGTATTCTGTTTGCCAGTATCTTGTGGAGGATTTTTACATCTATGTTCATGAAGGAGATTGGTTTGGAGTTCTCTTTTTGGATTGGGTCTTTCCCTGGTTTGGGAATGAAAGTAACACTTGCTTCGAGGAAAGAATTTGGAAGCCTTGCTTCCCTTTCAATTTCCTTGATGAGTTTAAAGGGTAATGGTGATAGTTCCTCTTGAAACGTCTTGTAGAATTCAGCAGTGAAGCTATCAGGACCTGGGCTTTTCTTTGTTGGTAAATTTTTATTGCATTTTCAATTTCACTCATTGTTATTGCAGTGTTTAGAATTTCTATATCTTCTTCATTTAACTTTGGCAATTCGTATGTATCTAGGAATCTGTCCATTTCTTCTGTGTTTTCCATTTTATTAGAGTACAGGTTCTCAAAGTAGGTATTGATGATCCTCTGAATTTCTGCTGGATCTGTTGTGGCTTCCCCTTTTTCATTCTTAATTGCATGGATTTGAGCCTTTTGTTTCCTTTTTTTGATAAGGTTGGCTAAAGATTTATCGATCTTATTTATTCTTTCAAAAAACCAGCTCTTCGATTCATTGATTTTTTTGTATTGTTCTCTTAGTCTCCCTTGCATTGATTTCTGCTCTGATCTTTATAATTTCCTTTCTTGTACGAGATATGGGCTTGTTATGCTCTTCTTTTTCTAGGAGATTGAGGTTCTGCATTAGGTTATTTAACTGAGTTCTCTATGTTGTCCTAATATGGTTATTCACTGCTATGAATTTCCCGTGTAGAACTGCTTTCACTGTGTCCCACAGATTCCTGTATGTTGTACTGGCATTTTCATTTACTTGTATAAACCATTCAATTTCTTCTTTAATTTCCTTTGTGGCCCATTGGTTGTTCAGGAGGGTGATATTCAATTTCCATGTGTTTGTGGGTGTTTTGCGGTTTCTTATGTTATTGATTTTCAATTTTATTGCACTATGGTCTGATAATATACAGGGGATAACTTCAATTCTTCTACATTTACTTAGATATCCCCTATGAGCTATCATGTGATCTATTTTGGAGAATGACCTATGTGCAGCTCAAAAGAATGTGTATTCTGATTTTGTGGGGTGGAACACTCTATAAACATCTAAGTCCATTTGTTCAATAGCTTGGTTCAGTTCTAGAATTTCATTGTTAATATTTTTCCTAGATGATCTGTCTCTTTGTGATAGAGGGGTGTTGAGCTCCCCCACTACAATTATGTTATTGTTTATTTGGTTTTTTATGGCCATTAATATTTGTTTTGTATAGTTGGGGGCATTTGTATTTGGTGCATAAATATTTAGGATTGTCATCTCTTCCTCTTAGATTGTTCCCTTCACAAGAATGTGGTGACCATCTTTGTCTCTCTTAATTAGTTTTGGTTTGAAATCTACTTTGTCTTCAAATAAGCTTGCTACCCCTGCTTTTTTCTGGGTTTCTGTTGCGTGGAGAACTGTTTTCCATCCTTTTACTTTCAGTCTATGAATTTCCTTTTGATTTGGTGTGTTTCTTGTATACAGCATATTGTTGGGTTTTGCTTCTTAATCCATTCTGTCAGTCTGTTTCTTTTGATTGGTGAATTAAGGCCATTAACATTGATAGTTATAATTGAGAGATATTGACCCATTCTTGCCATGATGTTTTATTGTTGTTGGCTCTTTTTAAATTTTTCCCCCTTTCCCTTTAGTGCCGTACCTTGCATGGTGTCTTCTCTCTGTTGGCCCTCATGGAGTTGTGACCTTCATTGTCTTTTTCTAGGATATTGCATAAAATTGTTTGGAGTGCTGGTTTGGTGTTCATGAAATTTCTCAGGTGTTCTTTGTCATGAAAGTATCTAATTTCCCCATTGATTTTGAAAGATAATTTTGCCATATACAACAGACTAGGTTGGAAGTTATTTTCTTTTAGGGTTTGAAATACTTCACTCCAGGCTCTCCTTGATTTGAGGGTTTGTGTTGAGAAATCTGCCGTGATTCTGATGGGCTTTCCTTTGTAGGTGATTTGTTTCTTTTCTCTAACTGCCTGTAGAACTTTGTTCTTCTGTTGGGTTTCTGGGATCTTGACTATTATATGTCTAGATGTAGATTTTTATTTGGTCATGGCTGGTTGGAGTTCTATATGCCTCACTTATCTGAACATCCAATTCTCTACCTCTGTCTGGGAAGTTTTCTACTCTTACTTCTGTGAAAAGTTTTTTATGTCCATTGTACTTTCTCCTGTTTTTTCGTGGACTCCCATGTGTCTTATGTTATTCTTCTTTGCATCATCTAGCAGCTGTTGGATTGATTTTCCATGGTCCCTTACTATCTTTAAGAAATCTCTGTTTTCATGGTCCTTAACCGCAATCCTGTCTTCTATATTTGATATTGTGCCTTCAGATTCTCTTAGTCTGCTCTGCATGCTTTCAATGGAGTTTTTAATCTCCTGAATATCTGTTTGAATCTGTTGCATGGATTCCATTTCTTTGTTTTGTTGGGTGATCATGGTTTCCATTTCTTTCTTTTGCTGGGCATTCATGGCTTCCAGCATGTTTCTGATCTCATCTGTTTTCTTATCTGTTTCTGCTCTAGAGCCTCTAATCATGTTTTTCACTCTACTCACCATCTCTGTATTTATCTGGGAGATTATTTCTGCTTTGAATTTTTCTAGAGTCTCATGTATCTGCTTTGTAACTTTCTGTGCTATCAGTTCAGGATGTCCAGGTGGTTGATTATCCGACTTTTCCACCTCATTTCCCCCAGAATTTCCTTTTTGTGGCATGGAATGTTGCGTTTGTGCCTTGCTTAAGTGTCTTCTCATTTTTGTTTTTGGTACTGTCCTTGGTTTAATTCCTGGGTTGATATTTCAAAATTGCTTAATGTAGTTATCTTTGTTGCTTGTGTTTAAAACCCTTGTGGAATGATTGCTTTTCAGAGGTGTCATCCAGATATTACTGTTGTTGGCTCTTTTATTTCTTATTTTCCCCTCTTTCACTTTAGTGTCTTCCCTTGCATGGTGCCTTCAATGGAGTGTTTAATCTCCTGATTATCTGTTTGAATCTTTTTCATGGATTCCATTTCTTTCTTATGTTGGGTGATTATGTTTTCCATTTCTTTCTTATGCTGGGCATTCATGGCTTCCTGCATGTTTCTGATCTCATCTATTTTCTTATCTGTTTCTACTCTAGAGCTTCTAATCATGCCTTTCACTCTGCTCCCCATGTCTGTATTTATCTGGGAGATTATTTCTGCTTTGAATTTTTCTAAAGTCTCATGTATCTGCTTTTTTACCTCCTGTGCTATCAGTTCAGGGTGTCCAGGTGGTTGATTATCTGACTTTTCCACCTCATTTCCTCCAGAATTTCCTTTTTGTGGTGTGGAAGCCTGAGTTTGTGCCTTGCTTAAGTGTCTTCTCATTTTTGTTTTTGTTACTGTCTTTGGTTTAATTCCTGGGTTGATATTACAAAGTTGCTTATTGTAGGTATCTTTGTTGCTTTTGTTTAAATCTCTTTTGGAGTGATTGCTTTTCAGAGGTGTCTTCCAGATATAGCTTGTTTTTGGTTTTGAGACTGCAATGACTCTGAAGCTATTATATTTTTCTTATACCAGGAAGGAAAACTAATTAGATCAATCACAATATGTTAGCCCAAATGACATAGTCTGCAATACCATACCATCAAGCACAGCTTAGAAAATGACAATTTGTGGTAGTTATTAATCTATCACTTTTAACTTTGTGAGTTAAATTAAAACCGAGGACCAACCCAACATAAGTTTATAATGAATAAACTCTTCAATATAGCATCTTTCCCTTTTGGGGTGGGGAGTTAAAAGGAGTTGGGGAGGGAGGGAAAGGTAAAAAGAACAGGTAAGATTAGCGGTGAGGCCAGAAAACACAGAAAGATTGCACAAACTCTAAGAAGTTGTTAAAGGCAAGAAAAAAAGACAGAATGAAAGAACAAAGATGTGAATAGAATCACCTAACAGCAACAGGGAGGCAAGATACCAAATTTACTTTCCTTTAAACTTAATGATAATCAAGAGAAGGAAAAAGAGAAGAAAAAAACAGTAAGGGAGAAATCTGAATTCAGTGCAGAAAGGAACAAATGGGGAGATGAGGAGCAATATGGGACAGTGAGAGAATGAGTGAGAGAGAGAGAGAAAGAAAAGGTAAAAGAAAGAAAAGTAAAACTCTGAAGAGCAGAAAAAAAGTAAAAATTAAGAATTAAAAATAAGAGAAAAAAATTTTTTTTTTCTTTTTTGCAGATAGCAATAGAAATTATGGGCCTCCTTCAGGGTATGTCTCTGCTATCACAGTAGGCAGTGTAGGAATCCCTGTGCATATACAAGTCAATGAGTCTCAGGAAGCCAGCAGCAGGCCAAGTACAGTGGTCTAACGTGCTTTTATTGTAGAGATTCTCTTTTCTTTTGAGCTTCAGTTTTCATCCGGGAGCCTGAGAAGCCCTCTTTCTGTTACTAACTTCTGCTCTATCTTGTGGCGCTCAGGACAAGGGTCTTTATAATCTCCTGTGCCTCTGTAGTGTGGGACCAGGTAGCAGAAAAGCCAGAAGGTAGGAGGCGCATGGGGTGGGGGCGGGGGACTGAGCACGGCTAAGCAGATCTCACAGTGCTGTGGGCGTGGCCCGGGATGGCTGCAGAGCTTCAAGCTGCTTGTCTTGCCCCAGCTTCTGAGGTCACTATTATAAAAAATCAAAATTAACAGAAGTTGGCAAGGATGTGGAAAAATAGGAACTCTTGTGCATTGCTGGTAGAAACATAAAATGGTAGCCATGTGGAAAACGGTTTGGTAGCTTAAATGTAGAGTTTTCATATGAACTAGTAATTTCATCACCAGTTTTATGTCCAAAATAATGGAAAGCTGGGACTTGAATAAAGATTTATACATCGATGTTCAGAGCATCATCATTAACAATCCAAAGGTCTATTGATTGAGAGATAAGTAAGCAAAACATGAAATAATGCTCAATGAAATACTGTTTATCCTTAGAAGAGAAGAAAACTCTGACACCTACTACAATTTGGATGAACCTTAAGAAGTCATGCTAAGTGAAATAAACCAGACATAAAAGGAAAAACACTGTGATTCCACACATATGAGATACCTAGAGTAGTTAGATTCATAGACACAGAAAATACAATTACAGCTACTAGAGGGTAGGGGAGGTAGAAAAATTTGAAGTTACACAGTTTCATTTTTGGAGAATGAAGAACTTATGAAGATGGATAGTGGCCATAGCTATATAATAGTTTGTAATAATGCAAATATATTTAATGCCACTGAAATATACACTTAAACATAGTTAGAACAGTAAGTTTTACATTATGTACATTTCCCCATCATTTAAAAAGGTAAAGAGACAGAAATATAAAAGCCTAGGAAATATTAACCCATCCCTGGGATACTGAGGGACAATTGAATTTGCCACATGAAACAACAATCATGCTCTTAGGTATTTACCTAAGCAAACTGACAGTTCATGTTCACATAGAATCCTGTGCACAATATTCATACAGCTCAACCCATAACCTCAGCAGTTAGAAATGGCCCCGTGCCCTCCAACTGGAGACTGCTGAGCAACTGCAGCTTCATATGCTGAAATACTCCATATCAACACCAAGGAATGGATCGGTGACACAAAGATACCTGGCGGGGTTTGCAGAGACATGGTATCAGGAGAGTAGAGCCTGTCTCAGAGTGCTTCATGTGTATGGTTTCACTGACATGAAGTTTTCAAAAGGACAAAACTTCAGTGACAGAGCACAGGTCAGGGGTCAGGAGTGGAAAGACAATGTGATGTCAGAGACCACTCAGGGACAAGGTGGTAACCCATACTGTGTCCTGGCTTTGATGTTTCTATGAACCTACACACAAGGTAAACTTCACAAAACTATGTGCTCATAGAAGTCTACTGTATGTTAAGAAGAATCTTAAATTTGCTAGTACTTAAAAGATTCAACTTAATAGGTATCTATTGAGCATGTGATGTACGGTACAACTGTGCCTATGCAGATTAGGTTCAAATAATATTTGTCTCTTCCTCTAAGGAGTCCTTGGTCTGAAAGATTATCTGGTTAGAGAGAAGGAGAAAATCCCCAGGGTGCGTGTGAGGTGGGAAACTGGGAGGAGTTGAGTGTGTTACAAGGGGCCCCCCATGTCTGCATTCCAGAGCAGTATCTCTGCCCTTCTGTATCCTTCACAGCTTTCTGCCCTGCAGAGGCCACAGATGTTACTCAAGGAGCAGGTAATGTACATAGCCTGGAGGCTGCCTAGCATATAAAGAGAACATATGAGTCAAGTTAAGGTAAAGTATTCCTAATTAGGTTAAGACTAAGCTATGAAGGACACATAGATACCTGTCAAGGATCCCATTAGACCCTAATGTTCCTGTTGACAAAGGTCTGCAGTGGAAATTGAGGTGACCAAGTCCAATAAGCAAGACCAGATTTGGGGTTCAACTCTGCCCCTTATAATAAACTTACCACCTGCCCTGTGACTCTCATGCCCTCCTGTTTCCCTCTATCAATCCGAAGAACAATCTCACATGCACAGATTGTTGGGAAGATTAAATTAGATGGGATAGTTGATCTAAAGCATGCCACTCAGGTCCCCAGCCTGTAGGGAGCACTCCATTAGTGACAGCTTCCTGTCCATATGTGAGAATGCAATTATGAGATATTATTTAATATTACCTTGGTGCTACTTTATTTAATTGTACTTATCATTAAGAACATTCGTGAGATTAAAAGTTTCTCAGATTCATTTTTAATAACTGTTTTGCTGTGTTGGAGATCAAACCCAGGGCTGTGGGAATATCAGGCAAGCACTCTACCACTGAGCTTCTCCCTGAGTCCTGTCATCATGCCTTTACAGTATTCATTTATGCACAGTTGGAGTTGTAAGCTAGGCCTGGACCTGGTCTCTACAGCCTGGGGTCTGGTCCTTCCATGTCAGGGAGTCTGACCCCTTGGGCTGAATTGTGCCCTCACAGCTCCTCCCTCTCTCCCTGGCCTGGGATTGCCCAGGGTATCCCCAGGGTTTCTGGGAAATCTCAGGTGGCAGAACCCATTGCACTCTAATCAATGTGTTTAGTATTTCATCTAAAGTTGAACTACATGAGGTTTTCTGGTTGTGGATTTTGAGGGAGAAAAGAGAAGCAAACATTTGCTGGACCATAGGCTGGGTTCTTTAAGTCAAGCAGCTGATGGGGGCTTCCTGGCAGCTATACAAAGCATGGATCCTCTGCCTACTTAGACTGAGCCTGCTCTTCTCTGTGGGAAGCATGGCTGATGGAGACTTTCCAAACGATCAACTCTTTTCTCTCCTGGGCTTCTGTAGACCATTTACCATGTGCCTACTCTGCAGGAAGCTTCCAATATGTGCACTGAGCTTAGAATTCCTCATTCAACTTAATGTCCTCAGCATTTTTACCAAAGCTTTGTACACAGTGTCTGCTAGATAAATATTTGTTAGATGGATATAACTACTTATTGGCTGAGGAAAAAAAAAAAGACCTTGGAAGGAAGTAAGGCTGTCATTTCAGTTCCAATCCATTTGAATTTGATGTATGATCTGTAGTTGCCAGCAATACTGTGACTGACAGGTCATTTTAGCTGTTAGTGCCATGTTTTGGATAAAACTCTGAGTTTCTCTATTGATTTAGCTGGTAGTCACTGCCCCCAGCAGCCATCAGAGGCTCAGATAGATGGTACAAACTGCCCCTTGAGTGGAGCTTCCCTCAGGTAGCCTGATGATTGGGGATTGGATTGCAGTCATGACTTTAGTTATACAAGCACAATGTGACAGATCAAAGGTTGGAAGTACTTACAGACCCCGGGGGATGCATGGCGTACCTTCAGATCCTCACAGAGGTCAGAAAGCACAGGAGAGAGGGAAGGAGAGAGCAAGAAAAAAGAAGTGGAGGAAGAAGAAGAGGAGGAGGAGGAGGAGGAGGAAGCAAAAGAAGAGGACGGATGGGAAGGAAAAAAAGGGAAGGGGAAAGGAAAGGGATTAGAGAAGCAAGACCAGGGTCAACTGTATTGATTTTGGCCCTTATTCAAACAGGTTTCCCCTGGGGATCTTTAATTATTGGCTTTGTATACCTTTAAGCTTTTAGCTCTGGCCACCACCTGGAGCCATTAGAGTGGGTTATCTTATTGGAAACTTTGTCAGAGTGACTGAACCCTCTTTCTGGTATGAGAGGGTTAAATGCATATTTAAAATGGATGTGAGGCAACCTAAGATTATGAAACTACATCCTACTTCTCTGGAACTCTCAAGATTGGGATACATGTCTTCTTGTGATTGCTGTGCATTATGAATTGGAAAATTCAAAGAAGAGACTCTTGGGTAACGATGCTTCTATTTGAGAAGGTTATATAAGGTCGAGCATCCATTATTTTATGTAATATTGTGCTTTTGTATTTTCTCATAAAAGAATGGAGAGTTTCTCATCTGGTTTTGTTAGCAGTCCCAATAAATTTTGCCCAAAATGAGAAACTCAGTAGGACGTGGAGAAAACTGTCTAAATTATATTCCACTAGTTCTAAAAGTAAAATACAATGACTTTTAGAACAGTCGATGAATTGGTTCGATGTATTACAGCAGTCACTGGATTTCTTATTTTATTTTGGCATTGAAAACATTGGATGTCTCATCCTTTTGCAGTAAGATTTCAGGAAGTATTTCTATTTCTTTCCTGTATGACTTTGAAACCTTCCAAAAGTAGTCTTTGTGGGGCCAGGGATTTAGCTCAGTGGTTTCGCTGCCTGCTGTGCCAAGCACAAGGACCCGAGTTTGATCCCTGGTACCAAAAAACAAACAAACAAACAACAAAAAAAAACAAAAGTAGTCTTTGTAACAAATATTGATTAAAACTGCAATGCCAGCAGATGAGCACACACAGAGAACTCAAGTGCACTCCTAAGGATGCCACCTTACTGGATATGTGACTTTAGACCACTGAATGCAAAGTTTCTATGTTTTCATATCTGCGGGCATCAAATGGGAGTATGACATCCCTTTTGATGTCCTTTTTAAAGTTGTAAGAAGTAAAAATATAAGACACAAAATAGTCATATATGTTCTTTCCCCTTACACATCACGATGATGTGTCTCTTGTCAATTTCTTGCCTCTCAGCTCTGACTCATTTTTAATATGTGCTCTGCAATAAACAGTACTGTCTCATCGAGTATTGCTCCCCCATGGTGATATTAATGTTAAGCTTCCAGTGGAAAGTATGGGAAAAACATCAGAGGAAGGAAGGACAGTTTCCAGTGCAGACTGGGCTGAGGTAGTGTTCCCTTCAAAAGGAAATAAAGAACATCTGGATTAACAAGGAAGAGGTAAAGCTTTGTATTTTTCTTCTTTTCTTTTTTTTCAATACCAGGGATTGAAGCCAGGACCTTGTGCTTGTGAGGCAGGTGAGGTGCCACTGAGCTAAATCCCCAGCCCTAAAACTATATTTACTCACACATGACATGATCTGGTATGTAAGAAACCTTAAAGAGTCCAATAAAATTACATACACTCAATAAAGAAGTCAGAAAATTCACAGGATACAAGATCCATACGCAAAAATCAACTGTATTTCTAATTTGCATTTCCTAATTATTAGTGATGTCGAATATATTTTCATGTACTTATTGACACTTTGCCCATCTTCTTTGGAGAAATGTCTATTCAAGCCCTGTGTTCATTTTCAAATTGAGTTGCTTATTTCTTGTTGAGTTTTATCACATGATTTACAGGTATTTTCTCATATTCAGTGAGTTGTCTTTTTATTCTGATGACATTGTCTTTTGATGAATACATTTATCTTTTTTGAAATTCAAAAAATATTCTTTTGTTGGGTTTTGGGTCTCATATACAAGAAATTATTGCTGAATACAGTGCTGTGAAGTTTCATCCTATGCTTCTTCTAAGAATTTTATGGTTTTAAGTTTTACATTTAGCTTTTTGATCCACTTTCTTAATTTTTGTCTATGGTGTTAGGTAAACATCCAACTTAATTCTTTTGTGTGTGGATTTTATTTGAGATATTACCTCACAACCACTGAGGTAATTATTTTAAAAAGGCTCAGAAAATGACAAGTGTTGGAAAGAATGTAGAAAAATGGGATCTGCTGCTCAGTGTTGGTGAGAATGTGAAATGGTGCATTTGCTGTGGAAAACAGTATGGTAGTTTCTTAGAAAAATGAACATAGAGTTATCTACCATATGACCTAGCAATTTCACTTCTAGGTAAATGTCCCAAAGGATTGAAAACAGCATCTGGAAGAGATATTTGTATACTTATGTTCACAGTGGCAGTATTCAGCTAAAGTGTGGAAGCAACAGCAGTGTCTACTGGCAGTTGCATGCACAAGCAAATCATGGTATATACACACTATTGAATATTATTGCACTTCAAAGAGGAAGAAAATTCTGAGATATGCTACAATATGGATGAATGTTGAGGACATTATGCTAATAAAATAAGCAAGTCACAAAAAGGCAAATATTCCATAGCCCTATTAACATTAGGTGGTTAAAGAGTCAGAGTCACAGAGACAGACAGTAGAGTGGCAGTTGTCAGAGGCTGGGCAGGGCCCCTGAGTGATAGGGTAGGGCTTTCAGGTCTACAGGAGGAAAAGGTGCATGGAGGTGGGGTGTGATGCGTGTGTAACAGTGTGGATATATTTAGTGCACTGCACACTTAAAATGACTCTGACAGTAAATTCTATTCTATATGTATTTTATCATAGTAAAAGTTTGGAAAAAATAGGTTACATTTCTATGCCCTGGAAATGAGGAATAAAAAAGTAAAACTAAGTATGTTCTTTTGTTTAACATAACATAAAAATAAATTAAATGAAAGTAATATAGGACTTGTACAAATTGCACTATTGAAAGAAATGGAAGAAAAGCTAAATGAATGGGAAGAAAGCTCATGTTCACAGATCAGAATATTTAATATTGTCTAGTTGGCCTCACTGACTGAATTGTTCTGTAGAACTGGCTCAATCCCTGTCAAGGTCTGGTGCCAGTCTCTTTCTTCTCCTTGCCCTCTCTTTCCCCTCCCCTTCTCCTTCACCTCTGTCTCCTTCTTCTTTTCTTTCTCTTCTCCCTCATCACATAAATTGATAAAATGATCTTAGAACTCATACACAACTATCAGGATCCAAAATAGCATGAGCAACCTTGAAAAAACTATAAATGGAGGCCTCTCAATTTAAAAGTTTACTGTAAAACTACAATAATCAAGGAAGTGTGGAATGATGTAAGGATGAAAATAGAGATCAACAAAATACACTGAAAGTCTAGAAATAAACTCTTGCTTACATTTAGGGTCAACTGATTTTTGACAAGAGTGCTAACGATTCAATGGGGAAAATAATAATCTTTAAAATAACAAGAGGCTGGGACACTGTGACCTCTACATGCAGTGAAGTCGGACCCCTCCCTCATGCTATACTCAAAAATTCACACAAAATAGGTTATGGGATTAAATTTAAGAGTTGAAACTACAAACCTTGATGAAATATAGGGATAAATATTTGTGATTCTGGGTTAGGCAATAGATTCTTAGACTTGACACCAATGTGTGAGGCATGAAGGAAAAAATAAAGGAATTCAACTTTATCAAAATTCAAAGTTTTGTGCATGAAAGGATATTAGCAATAAAATGAAGATAAAATATTTGCATATCACATATCTGATAAGGCTTTAATATCCAGGATATACAAAGAACTCTTGCAACTCAACAATAAAAAGGCAACTCAATTTGATAATGAGTAAAGGAGTTGAATAAGTGTTTCTTCAAAAAAGACAAACAAATGGCAAATAAGCCCATGAAAGATGTTAAAAATCATGGACCATAAGGAAATGGAAATCAAAGCCACAGTGAGATACCACTACACACATGCTAGAATGACTATAATAATAATTTTTTTTTAAAAAAAGAAAAATAAGTGTTTAAGAGAATGTGGAGATATAGGAATCTGTACACAATTCAAAAGGGAATGTAAATTCCTACAGCCTCTGTAGAAAACAGTTTGGAAGTTCTTCAAAACAATTAAACATAGAGTTGTTGTGTGACCCAGCAATTCCATTGTTCCACTGTTAGGTATATAACCAAGATAAAAGGAAATATTTTTCAATAAAAACTTGCTCTTGAATTTTTGTGGCAACTTTTCTCATAATAGCTAGAAAGAGGAAACACTCAAATGTTCATCAACTAATGAATGAATAAATAAAATTTGGTATATCTACATAATGGAATATTATTCAGCTGCAAAGAAAAAATGAACTTCAAATAAATGCTACAGCATAGATTTACCTTGAAAACCCCATGCAGAGTGACAGTCACAAAGGATCACATGTTCTATGATTACATATGTTTGAAATATGCAGAATAAAAAATCTGCAGAGACAGGAAGTCTAGTAATGTTTGCCTAGGGCTGCTGGGGAGGTTTAGATGGGATGGAAAGTGAAGGCTGATGTGGATTTTGGGGGCAATGAAAATGCTTGAAAGTAAATTGAAGTCATTGTTGTACAACTTTGTAGAATACCAAAAACACTGACTTGTACGTTTTAAGTAAGCCAATTTCATTATATAAATTATACTTCACTAAAGCTGTTAAAAATAATAAAGAAGAAAGAAAGGACAAAGAATAGTCAGCTAAGGAGTGGATGGACAGGCCCCTGAGAGCTTGTTTTCCATACGATGCTCTCCTACGCCTATCTTTAGACTTTTGGTTGACCTGCAGTAATCATTCTCTGCTTTCTTGCTAGTTCCACAAATGGCTATGTGAGCAAAACCACAGAACCCCCTCCCTCGAAGCACGCTGTGGGCTGGCATTTCATTTCAGGACTAGACTGCAAGCCATTAATTAAATCTGTCTCCTGCCTTCTGGGTGCCCCTGGCTACCCAGGGGCAGCGCGTAGATGACATCCAACTCCCTGGAGTCTCCTGGCCCTGACTGCCATGCCCCAGCCAGGCTCATTTCAGTCAGTACTTAGTTTTCACTCTTATATTTAGCAGCAAAGACATTTATTAAATTTTAACAGACCCCTGAGTGACAAAATTTGGAATTTTCCTGATGAGGTTATAAATTTAAACACACAAACTAGAGGAGTAGGCAAGATGATTTTTCTCATAATGAAACACGTTTGATATTAGAAAAGACATGTTAATTATGTGTTTTAACTAGTATTTATTTCAGGCAAGTTTACAAAGGAAAATGGAGGTTGTTACTTGAGAATTCTGACTTTTCTGGACCCTGGTTTGGTTTGTTCTAATTGATTTGCTTTATCCAGACAACACTGTAGCTCTTTCCTATTTCATTTTATATACAATAGTATTTATAGGGCAGGCACACAAGCTTGCTAAAGAGACACTTTTAAAATTGTTTTCGGCTGCCTTTTTGGGGTGCAGCTAGAGCATACCTTTGGGGCAATGGTCTCATTTAATTATTTGATTATATTCTTTCCAGTTTAAGCATTTTACCAAATGGCTTATGAATGCTTCTGAATTATTATTTTATTTTTTAAAGAAAATTGTAGCCATCAAACAATTGAAAGCTTCCTTACACATAGGTAGATCAAACTGCAGTTTAGAAAATGTTCTCACACACATGGTTCCGTTACACCTTCTTGTCTGGGTTGTCCAGGGCACTGGAGGGGTATGTGTGACCTGGGGTCTTGTGTTTGGCAGGCACCCTTACCCCGACCTCCTCTAGTCCAACCGATATCTCAGTACCACCTGCTCCTGACCTTTCTGTCCCACATATTCAGCCTGTCCTTTAGTGTCACTCCCGATTGTCCAGTGGGACAGGGTGGTTCAATGAGTGCAAAAGACTCTGATCTGTGGAACAGCCTAAGGCCCTGTGGAAGGGAATAGCACAGAGGCAAGGGTGTGTGTGCCAGGTGTGTCTGCTTTCTGTGGCACTGAACCTGCATCTCTCTGCATTGCGGGGGGGGGGGGATTGCTTCTCAGACATTGTGAACAAATCACCTTGAAGACTCAGTTGTTTCCTTCCCAGCCCAAGGCCC
The DNA here is from genome assembly GCF_053883595.1 of Heterocephalus glaber. NCBI lineage: Eukaryota > Metazoa > Chordata > Mammalia > Rodentia > Bathyergidae > Heterocephalus > Heterocephalus glaber. The sequence goes on along the minus strand of NW_028258143.1, from coordinate 31,514,219 downwards.
TGACTGTGCTTTCTCCACTGCCTTTCTGAAGACAGGCAGGATATGACAACATGGATTCAAACCCAGGTCAAGACACTGGCTTTTCCAGTTGCAGAGGCCGTCTGTTTCCTTATTTCCCAGGGAAGGCAACAATCTCCCTCCTTTTTGAAGCCCATTTCAGAAAAGTCATGCCCCTTACACAGAGCCTTCAGCCTGCCCCTGCCCTGGTGCCTTTGGCATTAGCTGACTTGTGCCTCTTGTTTTAGGCCCACTGCTCAGCACCAGAACCCAGAAGCAGGAGTTTGGAACACCCAGGACGCAACAGGCAAGCCCTCTGGGGGCTGAGGCACTTCCTTGCTCTTTCCTGGCCCTGACATATGAGCTTCTAGGCTATGAGCACTCTCCAAGAGACCTTGAGCTGTGAGCATGCTCCAGGACACCCCCTAGACTTCCAATACTGTGCAAGAGATTTTGGACTGTGATCAGCTAGAGGGGACCTTGGGTTGTGAGCACTTTGAGGACACCTTGGTTGGCAAGCAGTCTGGAAATGAAGAAGGAGAAAATGCATAAAACTAGGCTCCAGCTGGAACCTTTCATCAAGGCTTCATTGATTTCTTGTTCTGCCCAGGCCCCCATAGATATCCACGTGAGCCCATGCTGCCTCCTCAAAGAGCTCCACAGGGAAGAAGGCCCAGGCAGTGACTTACATGTGCTTCAGTGCAGGTGTGAAGGATGGGTGATCAGGAGAACACATTCACATCTGCAGGGGAGAAGATGAGGGTGAGTGTGGAAGGGCTAGTGTGCATGTAAGTACAAGGGGGCTTTGCTTCAGTGAGCAGAGGACTGACAGCCAGGTAGCAGCAAGCTGAGCTCAAGAGCTGGGATGGATGATGCGGGCATCAACTCCTGCACCTGCCCTTTGTGCAGACCCTAGAAGAAGTTTATTTAACTCCAAGCTATCCTTGGAGATATGTATGGTTTGGGGTGGATAAAAAGGGCAATGGCATGGTTTCTTAAGTAATCTTAAGGTAAACCAAGGCACACTATCCTCACCTTTTAACAGCAGAAGGCTAGAAAGTTTAAGATTTTTTCAAAGTCATACACTTCTCAAGTAGTAGAGGAAAAACCTTAAGCTCTAGTCCTCTGACCATTGATGATGAGCAGTGCTGACCCTGGCTTAAGGAAGCAAATTCTGTCCACTGCTGACCTTGGGACGCAGACAGTAGAGGATGCATCTCTGCCCAGGTCTGCAAGGGATGTTGCTGCCTAGGTCCAGATGCAGCCAATTCATCAGGCATTTTCAATTACATCATACCCCCCCTGCCTCACTGCACACACACACAAGCAAGAAACTTTCATAAGGCTTTCTGCTCCAGGGATCTGGCCTGTGGCTCCCCAGCCTCCTGGGTGTTGCTGCCATTCACATTCAGTCAATCAAAACCACTTGTGAAATTGTCCCTGGCTACCTCTGGAACTGTGCTTACAACCCTCATTCTACTACCAATATGCATTCTCTGCCTGAAGACTAGGAATTCCAGCTTTTCAGATTCTACTCAAGGGTGACTCTGAAGGCTTTCTTAGGTACAGTGCCCACCTGGTTCCCACATAGCAGTGCCTTGCCTGTGTTTTCAGTGTCTCTCTACAAATTCCTACTAGAGTACCAGAAAACCTCATACATCTGCTGCCACCCATTCAAAAGCCTCTTGCAGGTCAAAATGCAGCCTGGCTACAAGGTGGGCCTCCAGCACCTCTCTGGTGTCTGACTATGCTCATCTTTCCCACATTCCCATTGGTAGGTGAACACACCAAGGTTTCCTCCTGAGGCACCTCAGTGAAAATGTGTAACGCTGGTGGTAAGGATGCAGATAGAAGCAGCCAGCTGTTTTTCAAAGTTAGGGTTGTGTATTTTTTCATTTATATGTAGCACATGGCATGGCCCAGAGTTCATGCTCACTAAATCATTGTTGAATAAAATCAAAGAATAGGGGAGTGAGAATTCAAGGCTCCTTATTCCTGCCGCTCTTTCCACTGGAAAACTGTGGAGAATGCAGCAACATCTTGGTGCTGAATGGGACAATCCACCCATCCATAGTCCAGCCTGCCCAGGTCCAGTGGAACAAGTTCACTGTTCTGTATTGGCTGATGTTTTCTGCTTTTACAAGGATGCAGAGTAAAGTTGCCTTCCTAGATCAGGGATGAATCAGGGCTGAGAGCCCAGTGCACCTCAACTCTTTCAGCTCTGCCACCACACATGGCCTACCAGTTCTGTGTACTGCTGAGCACAGAGGACCCAGGGAAGCCTTCCTAATACAGTGAAAGAGCCAAGGGCTCCACATCATGCACAGCAAAGATGACATAGATTGGCATCTTCTTCCAAGACTTGTTTGCCCAGCCTTAATTGGGTAGACTTGTTTCCTGTATCTACATTCACCCTATACAGATCTGGGAATGCTTGAAGATCATGCTGGTTTGGGTGTGTTCTGCATCATGTGGTCCTCCAGAGTGGGAGGGAAGCAGTGGATCCTGCAGGGCCACAGCGCCACTTCCTGCTTAAAGAGGAAGACCTGGCTTCCATGCCATTCTGCTTCAGTTGTGTGCTTTCCACTCCTGTGCTCCAGCACTCTCTTGGCTATTAAAACTGCAAACCTGGGAAAATATTAAAAATGTTAATGTGCTATAAAACTTTCTACATGTGGAATCTCACCTGCAAAGAAGGGTAGATGAGGCTGTAATGGCTGGCTTTTCATCTTCTGGATAGATTTTATTATAGCAGTAACAAGAGCTATTCCACTTAAAAGACTCTTGTCGGGTAACAGTTACAGTAGATTATAACTCGGGATGAGAAACAATCTCTATCCCATACACATTTGGAATGACCAGGAAAAAAAATGAGCATCAAGAAACACAGCTCACTGGCATTACACCTATGAAACTTGAGGGAGACGGTGTTGTGTTGAATAGGGTGGGGTGAGGGGATGGGAGCTGATTAAGGAGGCAAATCACATCATTCTACAATCCTTCCCCAGCAGAACACAGAATGGGCCCTTACAAGGAGTCCAGCACAACAATTTTATCATTCAAAAATTGCACCCAAGACTAGGATAAGGGATCAAAAAAATCTACACTAAAGCAAAATTGTCACTGACGATTTTAAGTATCCAGGACAGCATGCTTACCTTGGAAGGAGGAAGGAAGAAAAGGATTTTTAAAAGTAGGCAAATGACTCTGGTGCCGAAGGAAATGATTTTGTATAGGTGTCTCAGGAGAAGAGTCAGGGGTATAACTGCTCCCCTGGTCTTTCTGTTTCCTAGCTGAGAAATGTCATCTGTGTTCTTGTCACATGCTGTGGTCGTCTTGATGCCAGTCAAAGTTCAGTGTCAGTAGCCTACAGTATTGAGCCAGGGGCTGGTTTTATCTTTCACATGCTAGAAAGACTGGTTTTCCCCTGTGCTTGAATAGAGCCAAAGCCATATTGAGTGGCAGTTTTGCATATGAGAAACATTACTGAAAGACATACAGACAACTTGGGGTCTTTGGGATCAAGGTCGCCTCTCTTCAGGGCCTTGGTTTCTGATTTCCCTTCCTCCAGTAATACCTGTGGGAGGCTGACCTGCTTCCAAGACTGCTGTGCTGGGAGACAGAATAATACAGTACTGAAGTCAGTGTCTGGGCTTGATGAGTGCCACACTCCAGCTGTACGATGTGTCGATGTGTCCTTTGTTGTTTTTTTATTTTGTTTGTTTGTGTTTTTTGGTACAAGGGACCTTGCACTTAGTTGCGAGGCAGGCGGCAGAACCACTGAGCTAAATCCCTGGCCCCGATGTGTCATTTGGTAGTGTCATACCTCTTTTGGCTTAAATGACAGGCAGAAATTTCTGGGAACCCTTGTCAGAAGAAAGTCTAATCACAGAATCATCCAAGATTCTAAAGAAATTAACCCAGATAGTAAAATCCAGGCTAAATTTACCATCAACAGAGCAAATTGGAAAGGTCATGGACCTCTAAGCATCAGTCCAGGAAGGAGATAGATTCTGGCCCAGAGTAGGTTTCCATATAATAAACCTCCTCCATGAAACATTTCAAAAATTTTTGAAGCCTTCAATGAAGGGTCATGTATAATGACACTATTATGTATCTGTGTGAAAATCATGACTAAGCTATTTATGTATGTTTACAAATAGTTCAAATAACATCTCACTTTCGAACATATGTTTAAAAGATAGTACTCAAAATCATGCATTCAAATTTGAAAACACAAGTAAGAAACCGTGCATTGAAAAACCCTGGGGGAATATAGATTGACTCTTTTTAAAGTATACTTTGTAACTTAAGAATAGTTTTAGATTTATAGGTAATTTTCAATAACAGTACAAAAGTCCCATATACCTGTCACTCAGTTTTCCCAGTTGTTAACATATTACATTACTATGATAATTTACTCACAGGCATAGCACAAATCTGCCTATGCCATAGTTTGAATGTGGTTTATCCCCACCAAATCTCATATGGAGGCTTAAATCCTCAAAACAGAGTTGATGAGAGACCATTGAAACGTGTTTGGATCATGAAGGGATTCATAGTTTCCAAAAGAATGGATTATTTATTGTGAGAATGTGTCATTCCAAAGCACCCACTCCCTTTATCCCTTGCTCTTTTACATGCACTCCCTTGCCCTTCTGCTTTCCCCCTTGTGTGGAGAACCATGAGGCCCTCACCAGAAGTCTACTTCTGGCCAGCCATGAGAAGTCTAACAGACCGGATGGCAAGGAATGAGCCTGGGACCTGTGCCTGACGTCACCCACAGGAGGTGAAATCTACCTTAGGGGGGCTGAGTCATGAATGTGCACAGAGCCTCAGGGCCTACCAAGCAGGTCTGCTGGGCGATGAGCACCCATGCAGTGAGTCCTGTCCTACCCTGGGGAAAAGAGATGTGTGTGCTTAATGAGAGTTTGGGGAGAAGTTTAGAAAAAAGAGTGAAATCACTAGAAACTAGGTTGATTTTACTTGGAAAAAAATGAAGATGCTTTGCATAAATGTGTTGAAGGTCAGGAAAGGTCAGGGGAAGTCAAGTTTAACATACTCCTCATGGTAACAGTGGCGACCCAGTGTCTACCATCCCCATGCTCTGAGTACCTGAGCTAAGCTAGTTTGTGTTCAGGAATTATGATCTGTGGAGGGGTAGCATAAACACAAAAGGGAAGTTGACTTACTTAAAATCAAGCTGTCTACCTTACTTTAAAGCCCCAGTTATTCTGCACTGCACTGATCCATCCATTCATCCTCTGTCATTTTGCTACCCATCCCTCCATCCTTCTGTCCGTCCGTCCATCCTTCCATCCATCCATCCATTCATCCGCTTATCTAACCACTCATTCAATCATCCAATCAGTCATCTTCCCTCCCTCCCTCCCTCCCTCCTTGGAGAAGACTGGTACCAGCAGGTGATGAGAGGGCTCTGGGTGTTGCAGTCACCCCTGAGGCGCTGAGATGGCTGATGAAGTGTAGCCTGGAGAACCATGATGTGGGTAGAGTTGAAACAGGAGAAAGCATATTTCTTAGACTAAGAGTGGAAATTTGGAACTGGTGAAGGGAAACTGATAAAGGTTTTTCCTTTCCTTTTTTTTTCTCTGAGTAACTGTAAAACTAGACTTTTACTTCACTCAATTAAGTAATATATTTCTCCAACTAAGAGCAGGAAAATTGATCAAAGAAATGTCCCTGTTTTCTCTAAGTCCAGATTCAGTGCTTTTTCTGAGTTACTCTTTTAGAACAGCTCCATGTGGATGAGGGCTTAAGACGGGGCTAGCCTTGCTGTTTGAGTTCTTTTTTTTTTTGATAGAGAAGAAAATAGTTTAGAATTTCTTATTACAGAGTAATGTAATGACCCAAACAATTTTTAACACTAATAAAATGGTGTCACTTTTCAAACAGCCACATCAAATTGTTTTAGAATTTCAGTTTTTTAAAAATTTATCCTAACACAAGAAATTTCATTTCAGAACGTTTTTATTCATTGCCAACTTGTAAAATTCAGCACCAGTTACACCCAATAAAACTGCCAGCAGACCCTTAACTACAGTGGCACCAATGTTGTCACTACAATAAAGGGGATGAGAATGTCATCAGACTGCCTTACTACATACACTTTGATGGCCTCAGTCTGCGGGAGGATACAGGGCTGATTATATTCATGGAGTATTAAGAGCTATAAAAACCATTGACAAATATATGGCTGTGTACAAACGCCCCAAATGAAATATTTTCTTTCTGCGGTTCAGCCTGCCTGATGACAGAGGACCCAGGCACGCCAGGCCTTTGCATTATTTATGATGGACATTGCCGCTGCTGTAAACTGTAAGCAACATTAGAAGGCCCATGAGTGGAAAACAGATTACTTTATTATTTGATGCCTTTGGTACATAGCATGCTTCATTTTGGTTATCAGACACTTTGTGGTCTTATGGAAGACCATTTTTCCATGTCGAAAAGATTGCTTTAGAGCAATGTAACAGTCTTATTAAACAATATGGAACTGGATTCATTAAAAAGAGAGCAAACATTTCGTGAGTCATCCCAGAAGCTCCCTTGAGGGGTGCTGACATTCTGAAAAATCACCTTGCTGCATGATGGTAGGCCAGGCAGATATAAATGGGGTCCTAAAGAAGAGGTGGGTAATGAACTGGAAAGGACACCCTGAAGAGATGAAACTGGTAGGGACATCTGCTATGACAAGAATTTGGTACTGGGTCTTGATCTTGGAATTGGGAAAACCTGATAACTCTGCAGTCTTCTGGGCAAAGAGGTAGTTTTCCTTTTCCAGCTTAAATAACATAGTGGAAGGAAAGCTCCTGTGATCAAAAAAGGTAATTAGGATCATAGCTGGGACCATGGGGTCTGCATCTGCCCTGGAACCAGAGAGCAGTGGACTCTTTGATGAGAAGACCATCAAGGCAGCAGGATTACTCTGCAGCATGTTGGGGTGAGTGCTCAGGGCAGATCCTGGAAAGGGCAAAAGGACACTGTAGGCCAGCTCTCATGGACACTATGGCTGTATGCACTGCTCTTTGGTAAATGCTGCCTCTCTCCACCATGCACTGACTGCCCCCTTGCACATGTGTGCTTCACTCCAGGGGTGAAGCAGGTTCCTCAGCTCCAAGGCAGAATCACACTGTGATTGCCATTGTCATCTGACCTTCCTCCCCTGCCCTGGATGGTGACTGCCCAGAGGGAAAGTTCTGTACATTGAATGTCTGATTGCCAGGTACTTAGCAAGGTGTCAGTCACAGAGTAATTGCTCCTCAATTACTGCCTTGCTAAATAATAAAATATTGAATGTAATTGAGGCTCAGTTACTTTTTGCTTTATCTTAAGCTCCTGAAGCTTTTAATGTTCCCAGTTATCATCTAGCACAGAGTTCTGTTTATATGTACCTGAATGAATACATTTGAACTTAATGGGACCCAAACTGTTTCCCCGTGCACAATAAGCTGCTATAAATTCTTTGTATTTAGCCAATCACCTAGCATGATGACCAGAATAAAAAGACTTTGTAAATATTAGTGAAATGAAGAGAAAACACTTTATAAGTTCATATTCCTCATTAGACCTTTTAGCCTAGTCAAAGATTATATAAGATTCTGGGTAAGGGTATAAAATAGGACCCTGGGGAGCCAGTAGTTGAAATAGATTGTAGTAGACCTTCTAAAATAAACATGATAAGAATTCAGGATTAGTTTTTGCTGATTTCCTAGCTTGGCATCAAGAGCTTCTCCTGTCTGTCTTGACTGCCTTGAAGCATCTGTGAGCAGTAGAATTTTATGCTGTTGAAACTCTCAACACCTCCATGGTACATCCCTTGGGTGGAGGAATGGGCAATGAGCCAGAAAAGACTCAGCTCACAGAACCAGCAGCCCTGGGTGACCATTGTAGCTTTTTGAACTCAGACAAATTCCTTTAACTCTGACCCTCATATCACTCAGGTGAGGAATGAAATGACAGTACTTAACTTTCCCTGATAATATATGAAAATCATAAATAGTTGATATTTAGTCCCTCATGTGCAGTAGATACTCAACAACTGATGAATAGAAATGATTTTAGTTTTGCAAAATTTTTATTTGTAGTAAACTATTTTTGCCTGTAATAATTTACAGAAATGGCATACAAAAACATCATCATACTAAAAGTTGAAAGCACTACAATGTGAATATCACCCTCTACTACACACTCCCAGTACAAAATTACTCCAAGGATATTGTGATTGTCATGGAACACACACATCCATGTACATCCTGTAAATAGGATTACTCCTCACAGGTGTTTCTGTATATGCTTCTGCCATCAGCAATAGCTTGGAGTCACCCTGCCTGTGTTTTGGAAAGGCTGCACAGTGCTCTGCAGTCTCGAAGCATCATAAGCAGGAGTGCCTCTCCAGGCCTGATGGTCTCTTAGCCTGCTTGTTGCGTGCTGCAGTGAGCAGCCTTGCATGTGCTTTTCTGAACCTCTGAGAGAGCAGGTCTATAGCAGATGCAGTGGTTTCCTATTTCATTATGCCCCCTCCTCCCTGGCCGACAGGGTAACCCTCCTCCTTGGCTTTGCTGTGACTTGGCTATGTTGTGTCTTAAGTTACTTCAGTATCCAAACTCCACACACAATTCTTTTTTTATATAAGCAATAGGGATCATCTGACACAAATTTTAATTCTAGCTGAATAATTCCTGCATATTTCTAGCCCTATGGGCTTGGAAAAATGTGTAACAATATGTATCCATCATAGATTCAGTTATTTATTTATGTGTTTAGTAGTGCTGGGGTAGTGCCTTTAGTAGTGCCTTAGAGCTCGGGAAGCACTCTACCACCCCTGGTTATCTATAAAATGACACGGACTCCATAAGGAATGGGAGAAAGCAATACCTTTTGACTGACTCTGTTCTGAAGAGAAGCCTTGAAACATACAGTCCTGGGAGATTTCTCTGAAGAATGGCTCTGGGTAGTTCAATGGTGGAACAAATCTGGCTTATCAGAGGCCATTTGGGGCTGTTCGTGTAGGCACCAGAGTTGGGGCTGAGGGGGTCATGGGTTGCATACTGTGTCCAGCAAAACTTGGCTGTTTTGGAAATCAAATGTAATGGACTCATTTTTCACTTTGCACCTACCATATCCACATGGTTGGATTCATCCTAGTTCTTGGTGCACTAGAGGGGAGGAAAAAAGCACTTCAAATAAAAGGAGCTGGGTGAGTGTGTGTATGTATGGGTGTGTGTATGTGCATTGCATGTGAGTATGGGTGTGGTTGTATGTCTACATGTATTGCATGTGTGAAAGTGGGTGCATGTGTCTAACATACATATGTGTATGAATGTCTGCATATGCAAATGTTATTACGTGTCTGCATCATGTGTATGGCTATTTGTACACGTGTGTGAGTATGTTTAGGGTTGATGCATTTCCCAGAGGCTGTTATTATAGGAATAGATGTCACAGTGGAAAATACCAGCAGAGGAGGGTAGAATCAGGTGGGTCCCAGCAGGGCTAGAAGAGGGATCCCAGGCAGAGGCTGGGCTGGGGGAGTCAGACAAGGAAGAAGCATTCGCTCTCAGGCCAAGAAGGTAACTCAAGGTGCTCCTGTTGCTGGGACAGTGGTCTGGGTGTCTAGACCTGGCCTGCACCTGGTCACTGGGCCTCCTGTTGGCTCAGTGTCTCCTTGGAGCAGTGATGGAGGGTGATGAACTAAGGGATGGAGCCATGTGACGGTGCACATACTGTGCACACTGTTCAGTATTGTAGACCATGGCTGTCAGTCCAACTCAAATACAGGGCAGAGGGTGTGTGGAGGTCAGGAGATGGGAGGAGAGCAGGGCTGAGTTAAGGACTTAAGATGGAGTCTGATTCCAGCACAGATGGCCTCAGGGCCTGCTGCATGTGGTGACCCCAGCAGGGCAAATCCCTGTGCAGTGCAATTTAGTCAGCCTGCCAGGCCTGGAGGCAGAGATGAGCAAGCCACAGTGGCCAGTGGAGGAGAGCACAGCAATCTGTTTATAGGCAGACAGAGGTTGAATCAGGCGCAGGGCCATGCTGGTGTGGAGCCCTACCCAAAGGAGGCTATCCTTCCAGTGAGAATGAATGGGAAACTCAAACTGAGCCCCCGACCCTGGGCAGACAGAGGGGAGAAAGGGACTCTGGGCAGAAGGGAAGCAGGAGCAACAGTGTGGTTTCTAGAGAGGACACAGGCAAGATAGAGGGTCTTCCTGGTTTCTACATTCCCAGCATCCAACACAGCACCCAGCACAGCACCCAAGGGTCACAATTGTCCAGGGAGTGTTATGAGACAGTTGCTCCCAGGGGCAGGGATGCATCCCAGTGAGGTTTCATGATCAAAGTTCTTTCTGCAGGCTCTGCCTTTGCTTAAAAAATCAAAACAAGATAGAAAAGAAAAGGCTGAGCACTTTGATGGAAAAGCACATTCCCTGAGAAGTACCATGATGTGCTCATGAGGCCCCTGAAGCCTGATCCTGACCCTCTTGTCTCTGCTAACAGGTGTGGGAGGGCTGTCCACCCCTCTTTCAGCTGCTTGCTGGAGAAGCTGCTGTAGCTGTGTCAAGCGAGGCCGGGGCTCATCCCCTCTGCACTGGCAAGTCTCCAAGACAGTAGCATCATGTGGCAAAAGAATACCAAGAAATTATGGTGTCCTAACCCTCATGCAGCAACCCTCACCCTCTCTGAAGACACAAATTTCAGCCATGCCAACTTCCTTACTTATTTTTATTTCATATAAAATGGTTCCAAATAGTACATAGTTCAACTGATGATACTTTTAATTTAAAATAGAATGGATTAGGTCTATTTTAAAATGTATGTGATAAGAAACGAGTTATATTTCAGTTGTGAGTCATTTGAGATTTCCTTCTGTCACAGATAATTCATTTTTGGGAATCATGACTGTTGGTGTCTGATGACATTGATATAGCTGGTGAGATGAATAAGTGCGCATGCACGTGCACACACACATACACACACTAAGCATCCAGTGGAACCTCTACAAATTAGTCACAGATCTTAATGTGCTGTATTTATGTTTCTTCAAGAGTGTGACAATGTCTTGCTCAGTTACTTATTTCTATTCTAGGCTTTGAACACTTGATCAGCACCACTGCTGGCCTCATTTATGTTGTATTTGAAATGATCACTGCTGTGTCTATCTTGATGAGCCACACCAAGGACAAATGCTATAAAAATGGAGGCTCACACTCTCAGAAGGTTCTTTGCAGAGAGTGATGAATCTACCACGTATGAATGCAAACCTTTTGAACCTCCTAAGGAGAATAGTCAGCAGAGGCTTCTCCAAGTTGGAGAGTTGAGCTGCAGTGCTCCTCCCTGTCAACAGGGCACATTTGATTAATTGGATTGCACCAAAGCACTAAAAACTGATAGTGTAAGATGTCATTTTCCCCAAAGAAAAACAGTTTTGTTCATATTTCTGGGCTCACTAGAGAATAACATTTTTTAGAGACAAGGTCCTGCTGTGTAGTTCCTGCTGGCATTGAGCTCCCTGTGTAGCCCATGCTGGCCTCCAACTTGCAGCACTCCTCCCACTTCAGCCTCCAGCATTCTGGGATTATAGGCATGCACTACCACACCTGAGTCATTTTCAATTACAAAGCTTTAAGGGTAGAGGGTGAGCTCCCTGGCCATGTTTAATACTACAGCAACGTCCAGTCCACTTCCTGCTGCTAAAGGCAGGCTGGGAGTGCAGTGAGACCAAGTGCCAAGGCCCCACCAGCCAGAGCAGTGCTGGGGCTTGGTTCAACAAGAGGGCATTAGTTCCACTTGGAGCCTCCCCAGCTTGTGCTCCAGGACCTCCTCTGGGCATCTGTAGCCTGTGCTTCTCTGGCTTCCCTGAGGGCTTGGAGTTCTTAGAAAGTTGGAGTTCTTTTTAGCTGTCTTTGTTTCTCAGCACCCACCTAGGGTCTGGAGTGTGAGAAGTGCTGAGGAAAGGCCTGAGGACCACATGGGAACCTCTTCCTGTCACACATCTGCCATTGCAAGGCCATTGCCCCTGCTGTCTCCTACACACTCATTGTACGTCTGGCCGCGACTCCATGCACAGATGATGAATGGAGACTTGGAGCTTTGGATGGTGGCCCAGGTTCCCACTGCCAGGACAAGCAGAACCTGGCCTGTAGGCCAGCCCAGGCAGAAGACCAGCAGCAGCTGGGGCCCTGAACCAGGGTGTCTTCATGCACAGACTGGGCAGACCTTGGTGCTGTGGGCTGTGGTGTGAGGTGGAAAGCACTTTGACCCTCAGACCTAAGCTCTAACTTCCCGTTTGGGCTCTGCAGTGACCCTGGAAATGCAGCTGCTTCTGTGAAAGATGAGGCTTGAGTGAGAGTGTGAACCTGCTTGGAGATAACTCCAGGAGAAACACACTCCTACACTGGAGGGGGAACCTAGTGCAAGTCTCTCTGGGGCTCTGACCTCCATTCTGCTATCCAGGACCTCAGCTCTTAGAAATATCTTAATCTTCCGCTATGCAAATCTTAATTACTTTAGAAAATAATATTTCTCTGCCAAATGTGCCCTGAAGTTTCTTAGACACTTCATTGTTCTACTAAATGAAAATCCAGTCAAAGCCAAATCACCCCTATCTTTGCAGTTTTCCTGCCTGAGGGAGATTTGAGTGCTTATCACAGCCATCCGGGAGCTGGCTTCCCTTCCTCCCTCCTCTTCCTCACACAGCTCTCACTGGTGCTCACGTTAGCCAAGTTTAGTCTTCAGGGTATCCAGCCTCAGGGGTGCCCAGAGCTATGAAATGAATCTCAAATTTTTCAGCAAGAGACACAGGCCCCTCTTAGCAAACTGACAGGATAAACAACCAGGGCCTCCTTGAGCACAGGGAGGAGGTAGTTTGAGCTTGGGGAGGACTTAGATGTAGGACAGCCAGAGGGCTTCTTAGGAAGAACAGGTCCATAAGATATGCGAACCCAAGGAAAGTAGGTTCACTGAAGCAGTGATCTGGACAAAGGAGAGAGGGAAGGATGAGAGAGAGAGAGAGAGAGAGAGAGAGAGAGAGAGGAAGACTGCATTGTAGTAGGAGTGCTTGGCATAGCCTGATGTGCTTTTCATTGTCCCCGATCACTGTGATGCAGAGACAGTGTGACCCAGTGGGCACTGTCTTAGTCTGCACCCCAGCTCCACTATTTGTTGGCTCTTCTACCTTGGGTAGCATTAAATCACTGAAGTAAGTGACCATTCTCTCACTTTCTGTTTATTTGTTTGTTTATTTTTTAGTACCATGGGGTGAAACCCAGTACATTGCCCATGATGGGCAAGTGCTCTACCACAGAGCTACAACCTTAGCCCTCTCCTGTTTAATCAGGCAAAACAGAAGGACAGGCCTGGCAGGCTTTTGGAAACAGTGTTCAAATTCTGATTCACTCTAGACTTCCTGTGTGCCCTTGAGGAAATTTGGGTCAAATATGAGGTCAGTCATCAAGGTGTGAAATATATCCTCATAGTTCTGAAAGCATCCCAAAAGAATAAGCCCACTGTTCAGTAACCTCCCTGTCCTGCTTTTGTCCCTTAGAAACTCAAGGCAGATTTGATGGAGAAAAAGTAAGGCAGGGTCTTTAGGGACCCTTGGGATTTGTCTTACTACACTGGTGGGCAGGGACCTCAGGGAAGATCTAAGGCCCCAGAGGTACTCCTGGTTTTACATCTTCCCATTCATCACACAGCCATTTACCAGGCAATGCCAGGTATTTATGGATATTACTCAAGTGAGTTAGTCTGTTTTCTGTTGGTATTGAGCTCCCTGTGTAGCATACTGAGTACTCTACACAGGAGTACTGTACTATGACAGAGTACTGAGTCTGGATAATTTATAAAGACAAGTTTGTTAGCTCCCAGTTTTAGAGGATGAAAGTTCAAGGGCTTGGCACTGGCATCTGCTCAACTTCTGGAGAGACTCTAGATGCTTTATCTCACTGCAGAGAAGGAGAAAGGCAAGCAGCGTTGGCAGAGGAGAAAGCAGAGGGGCTGGACTAAAGTTTATAACAGTCCACTATTCTGGGGGACCTTGTCCCTTTTAGTGACCTAGTTGGAAGACATAGGCCCCACTTCCTTGCACCATCAGACAGCAACTCTTTGTTCCTAGGAGTTAAACTTGGCTCAGAAGCCTCCCCCTGTGGTTGGCCTATAACCTCCAGGGGGCCTAGAACACTTGTGTCGCTTATTTGAGCATGGAGTTCCCAAGGAGTCGCCTTTGGGTGGTGCCCACCAGCGGGTCTGTCTCTATCACGTAAGATGTGTTATTCGCTGCCCATTTAGTAAGTACCTGCTCCCGCCCTGGACAGCACCAACGAGGTTAGGAAGCACTTCCGCATCTCCTTTCCGGGCCTCCCTGCAGTACCGAGACGTGGTTGTTCTCATTTCTAGCAAGGTAGGCAGAGGCAGGCCTGTGTTAGGTCCTCACTCAAGGCCCGCAGCAGGCACAGAGGGCGGGCCTCAGACGAAACGTCCAGCACCAGGTCCACTTTGGGTTAAGCGTGTGCTGTCGCTAGAGGGCGCACTGGAGTCCTCGGTGGCCACGTGGCACCTCTCACACACAGGTCCAGCCTGCCCGCTAGTGGGCAGGCCCAGCTCCTCTATCTTCCTCACCAGAGTAGGCTTTGACCAGTGCGCAGGACTCCTGGACCCCCAAATTTGGCCCTTTGTTTCGGGTTCCCTATTTGCAGAAGCTGTGAGATGGCTGTAGTGACACGCAGAGCGGGGTTCAGGAGCTGTCTTAATCCGGCTCATCCCTGCTCGGGACCCCACGCAGCCCTCCCCTTGGGACCGCAGGCTTGGTCTGCTCATCCCTCTCACCTGCACCTCTCTGTAGCTGCAGCTTGGCATGAGGCTGCGATCTGTCCCTCTGAATGGGCCATCTTGGGGCCCACCCTTGCCATCCACTACCAGAGCATCTATGAGGGTGGCTCTTCTGTACTATGCTCACCTCCCGAGGGAGCTGAGAGCCCCGTGGGGCCTGCAAACTGTGAATCCCAATGAGGAAGGTGGGTGAGGGTGGGACACAGAGGTTGTGGCTGTGTGGAGGGTCGTGGCACATCTCAATGTCCGGGGTGTGGTGCTGAAAAGCAGTCCTGTGCTCGAGGTGAGGCCTGTGGTGAGGACGGCAGGTGGCCCTGTGCCCATAGGCTGGCTGAGAGACAAACGCCTCTAACAGGACCTGTGCGTGGTTCTGCCCTGAGCCCTGCTCATTTTCTTTATTTTTTATTTTTATTTTTTTTGGTACCGGGGATCGAACTCAGGTCCTTCTGCTTGCAAGGCAGGCGCTGGAACCACCGAGCTAAATCCTTGGCCTCATTTTCTTTATTTTTATAGCAAAATATTTATTGATACGCTTTACATCACATAATGATAACACTCTTCATAGAGAACTTGTACATGTGCATGATATATCTTGCCTCTTCCTATACCACCCTATCTCCTCTGATTTCTTGATGCCTTAGTCTTTTGGCCTCTGCTTCACTCAAAGATTTGCAGATTGTTTACTGATTAGATGATTAGATGGATTTTTCTTGGCTTTACAGATCAGGAGTCCCTAGAGCTGACTTCCCTACCTGACCTCCAGTCCACCAGTACTTCAGGGGGAGAGAGGGAGAGAATGAGAAGGTGTGTTGGTTTTATCAGTCTCTTTCTCAATATGATGGGTATTCCTCTGTGTCCTCTCTAGATTTATTAATCATGTCTTATACCATGAGCAAAATCTTTGCTGTTATCTGATTTCATTTTTCCAGATCCTCTTTTGTTGCCAGTTCAGAGAGTCCAGGTGGTTGAGTATCAGATTGTTCCATCTCGTTTCCCTTCGGGGTTGCTGTAGGTGATCTGGAAGTCTGTTTTTGAGGCTTGTTTATGTGTTTTCTCATTTCCACGGGGTGGGGGTTGTTTCTGGCACCCACCTGGCTCACTTTCTCTGGCCTAGGAGCTTGGGATGGCAGCGGGGGGCTTCCTTCCGGGTTCTGGGACCAGCTCAGCTTCTCTGCCCTAGGAGCTTGGGATGGTGGTGGGGGAGCTTCCTTCCAGGTGCTGGGACTGGCTCACCTTCTTTGGGTATTCTTAATCTTTCAAACAAAACCCTCATATTCATAGTTACTGTCCACCATGTTTTCCATAAACGTCCTATTACTTATTCCTTTGTTTCTTTTTGATTGATGAAAAGCTCCTAAATTTAACCTCAGCTCTTCTGTATCCATTATTAAGCAGGGTCTGACATTTGGAACTTTCTAGATATCATCAGGTTTGTTTCTGATCTCTTTCAAAATCTAGACACACACACGCGCGTGCGTACACACACACACACACACAATCTCCAGATATCAGCTGTCTGCACACCATCAATGTATCCAAAATCAAACATCTCTGGTTCCAACAGCTCTTCTCCTAGGGTCTTTGTCCTGGAGGAGATATCCTGTCTTTCAGGACAGGTGTAGAGGCTCAACATCCCTCTTTCTACATTGAGTAAACTCTCAATTCCTGCAGATTCTGTATACACCACTTCTTTTCTACCCCCACCACACCCTTTTTGCCCCAAATTCTTATATAACATTTAGGCAATAGTGTAAAGCAGGCCCTGGATTCCACATACTTCCTAATAAATTATCCTTTTGTATTCTGCCTTTTCAATGGCCTGGGATTTATTTACAAAATTCATCACTCTCAACATGGGCTCTTGCAAAATGCTAATTTCTTTGATTAAAATCTCCTTGATTTCCAGGTTAAAATTTCCACCTCTCACTTGAGTATTCAAGATGCCCCACAGTCCACCCCCAAAATATCCCACAATAGTTTTCTAACTCCTGCAAAAGAACACGTCCATTCTGCTCTCCCAATGTACCTACAGCTTTTTAGCTTTGTAGCTTCTGTTTACTCATCAAATACTTATCAGGCTTGGTACTCTATGCTAGGGACTCCTCAAGGTCTTGCTGTTGGAATACCCCCACTCACTCATGCTATGTCTGTTTCTGGGTGGCCTCCCCACCTCCTGGTACCTTCCTCTGGGGACTCCTCCTCCCCTTGGAACCTCTCCTCCCACCGCAGGTTGCAGGGTAACCCACAAGGAATGGGGTGCTCCTGACCTTGTCTGGAGATTTCCCAAGTGTACCAAGCATAGGGAAGGTATTCTTGCTTTTGGACCAAGTAAGCCCATTTTTGGCAACCTAAAGATACAATCCAAACATCAGAAAAATGGATTCTGTATAAAAAAACCACATGGCTGCCTTATTTTCAGCTTTATATATAATACTGAAAAGTAGAAATAACATAAATAATAGAGAATGGCATAAATAACATAAAAAATTGAGGCCACTAATGACAAAAGATCTTTAAACTCTACTGCAGACATTTTGAGAAATATTACATGTGTTTAATTTGTAAATAAAGAAGCATCTAATGATATAGGAAAATGTTTACCACGATTTATTTGAATAGACCAACTGAAGCCATATATATATATATAGATAGATAGATAGATATAGATACATATATTTAATAATTCTAACTCTTTAGCAAATACTTTTAAAATTTAATGTTGCAAAAAAGGCTAAAAGAGAATCCTTCAATATATTGATGGCAGCAGTTACTTCTAGAATATGCATTAAGGGTGATTTCTCCTTTTCACTTTTTTTGTGTTTGTAACATTTCAGGTAAACAAACCTATATTACTTTAATAATGATTTTTAAGCAACTGTACTTAGTCAGCTTTATGTGTGCTTGCTGCATATTTCTGCTTCCCCTGAAGTCCAGCAACTCTCATGTCCGGGCCCTGGTCAGGTGCACTGCGTGACAGCCTCTCCTTTGTCTGCCTGTGTGTGTGTGACTCTTCTCCCCAGTCAATCTTGAGCAAGCAGTGAGTGTGGCTTGGGCATTGTTGTGTCCCCACAACATCTAGTCAACTGCTCTGTGGAAGGAAAATACTGGGTGACTACTTCGTTTTAATGTTAAGATGCACAGAAGCATCACGTGGATAGCAGTCATTCTTTCATTTGAAGAAGTAATAGCAAAGCAAGTGTGGCAGTCAGGGACCACCTTGAAAACAGAGGGTAGTGCATCCTGGGCCTTAGGTCAGAGCCTGTGACCCATTGAAAGCATGGCATGAGTACTTCCCCACCCTCCCCTCTCCCAAATAATCTCACTCACATAAAAAATCAGGGGCATCATTAAAGTCAGAATGCCTTTGCTGTTGAGTCTCCAAGAATAAACTAAGTGAAAGGACAAAACTGTGGGGATCACCACAGAGGGACAGAGGATAAAGAAAAATAAACTCTGAGTGCTTAACCTGTTCTTCATTAAAATAATTATTTGTGCTTTTTACTAAAGCAGTCAGGGCCTTAAAAGCTGCTTTTGCTAGAACAAACAAACAAACAAAAAGAACACACATTGACTTTTCGCTTGTGGTCACAGGTTCCCAATGGTAGTTAAAAGCAGGGTGCAGCTTGGGCTTTATGTTTGGATATGTACAAACAGTTCTTTGTTGTGTATTGACCCCAAAAGGACAAGAAAGCCAGGTGAATCTTGAAGTTGACCATTTTGTACTTTTTCTTGCACTCACTGAGAAAATTGGAAATGTGAGAGCCCAAATGTCTGGTGATGCTGGTTTCAGAACACATTCACATTTCTTTACATAACATACTCTGTTTGAGGATTTGATTTTCCTGCTCTGGGATCAGAGCACCATGGAACAGTACAGAAGGGACATCTCTTTTGAACCTGAAAAGACCTGCATTTGAATCTTTACTTCAGAAGTGGATTGGCACATGGGTTTCAAGGTAATAAAGGGAGAGATTCAAATGCAGGTCAAGCTTTTTTCTGCTTTTAGTTACCTGTTGGGCATTTGTAGGCCCAAATGAAGAATCGTTGTTTCTAAGCAAAACCAGGTTTGATGTTCCTGACTCCTTCAAAAGGAAATATACATCATGCTTTTCATGAGGTTGAGGCCCCGGGAATTAGCATGTCCTCCTTCCTTGGGGGGCTTTCTCACTGTGTCAAACTGACATGTTTTAATACGGGACCATGGCTTATTACTCCATTCACTCATTTATGTTTTCTGAGTAATTTCAGTTTTCTTTGTAGAGCTTTTATTCATCTTTTATTACACTTATTCCTAAGAACTTGGGCTCTATACTCATAAATGACGTTACATTTTAAAATATCCTTTCTAATGCTTTTTGTTAAGACAGAACTGTAACTGAATATTACTTACACATTAACACTGTATGTAGTATTATGTAAGTGTCAAGTATTAACATGAAAATGCTGCATAACAGTCATTCCAAAGTTCAGTGGCAGTGGGTAAGCTGGGGAAACTCTGCATGAAGCTGTATGATTTGGAATTGCCTGGGGCTTCTTCCCTGAGTGAGGATCTGAGAGTTGGTTGTTGAAGCTCCACTGCACATCCCTCACTCTGGTATTAACTGGGTGGGCAAACACCACCTGCTCGGTGTGCTTCTCAAGGAGGAGGTGGTTGCAGAGAGTCACTCGAAGGTCAAGGTCTAAGCACACTCACACGTCTGTCCACAGCCCATAAGCCAAAGCAACTCACAGGGCATTCAACCTCAGCGAAGCAGATGGTTCTCTCCTTCCAAGGAGGGACAAGGAGAAGCAAGTACTTGCTAAGCAAGTCTAATGTACAAAGTTACTAAATTTGCTAATTAATTCAAGTTGTCTGTATAGATATTCTTTTGGGTCCTCTGTATGTACAATTACATTATCTTCAAATAATGATTTTTCACTTCTTTCAAAGCTTTGTTCTTCCTCTCCCTCTCCTCCTTTTCTTTTGCTGTCCTCCTCTTTTTTTTCCTCCTCTTTCTTCTTTAAGGGAAGCCCCCTTATTGTACTGTCTAGAAAAATGCAGCTGTTGAACGGAAATGGACACATTTTTTTGAGCCCTATCTCATGGGTAAATCTTTCAATGTGTCCTCTGTAAGTGTGATTTCTGTTTTAGGATTATTTTTGTTATTATAAATTGGCATTAAATTTTATGAAATGTTTTTCTGTAACCTTTGAGATAAGCATCTTAAAATTCATTTTCTATAAATGTGGTAAGTTGCGTTATCTTTTTAATGTTAAAATAGACTCAAAATTCTGGAAAAAGCCCAACTTGATTGGGATGAATTACATTTTAAAAATTTTGTTACTAGATTCAGTTTGTGAATATTTAGCATTAGGTTTGGGCATCCATGCTCATGAGAGAGTTTAATGAGAGATTAGTTTCTAATTTTCCTTTCTTATGTTTTTCTCAGGTATTTATAACCATGTTTTGATAGCTTTATAAATTGAGTGTGGAAGTAGTTCTTCATCCTTTTCTTTGGTATAATTTGTATGAAAATGCTTTTTTGTCCTTAAGTTTTGGTAGAATTCACAATTTGGCCATCTAGTCCTGAAATTTCCTTTATATACAAGTTTTAAAATTATAGGCTCAATTTATTTAATGGATATAGAAATATTCATGTTTTCTATTTCATCTTGGTCACAATTGGTAAGAATAAATCACTTGTCCAGTATATCTGGATTTTCAAAAATTTGGTGCAAACATTTTCATAATCCTTTGTAATTATTTGTTATGTCTACAGAATCTGTCAGGATGCATTCATTCGTTCCTGATACTGCTCACTGTTCCTACTGTACTTCTTTTCCCTTCTCTTTTCTCTCTTTGTTTCTTTGGATTTATTGCCTTTGTTAGTTAAAAAAAAAAAAACATTTTTGTCCTGTTGATTTTTTTCTATCTTATACTTGTTTTCCTTTTTATAATTCTCTGCTGTCATTATTTTCTTCCTTCTACTTCCTGGAGTTTAATTTTATGTTCTAACGCTAGCTTTCGAGATCACCAGGTTGACTGCTCAGATGCAGCCTTCCAGCTGTGCTGCAGCCCTGAGCCCTCATTCTATCTGCCCGGCACAGCGAGACTGTTGTAAGACCTGGCAGATTGTTCTAAGTGCAGTCTCTATGCCTCATGATAAAAATTCACAAATACCCTGAGAGTAAAATGACCCTGAGAGTGTGTGGCCTTGATGTGCTTCCCTGCTCTCTAGGATGATGATCAGAGACTCCATAGCTTGATAGCTTTTTGTTGTTTTGAACAGATTTTTTTAAAAACAATGTATCTATCTTTTATTGTTGTTTTTAAAATGAGGATTAATCTGAACAAACTACCTGTCATAGTCAAAAGGTGAGTACTCACCTTTGGTAGGTTTAAATAAAGTAAGGTTTACCCTTCTAAGTGGGATTTTCAAAAGCCAAATTATAATTCACCAGCAGTATGTAAAAACTCTCATTGCTCTATATTCTCACCACCACTAGATTTTTTCTGACTTAATTTGTACAATTAATTCTATTGGGTGGGAAAAGAAATCTCTATTGCATTTCTCTAGTCAACAAAGTGGTAAGACATCTTTCAATTTTTAGAAAATGACTAAATATAAAATTCTGTGAAATTCCTATTCAAGTATGTTTTTCATTTATTGTTGGATTACTTGCCTATTATTGATTATTGTTGTCTAGTTTTTGATATTTATCATTTATTCTTTATGTATCATAAATATACTCTGCCAGCTGGTCTTTTCAATTTGTTATGATTTTTTAAAGGATGGAGATTCACTTTCATGGCATCTATGTTTTTTCTATCACAGATATCTACCACCTCTTCAATTTTTTTTTTTTTTTTGTACCAGGGATCGAACTCGAGTCCTTGCACTTCCAAGGCAGGCGGCGTAACCACTGAGTTAAATCCTCGACCCTACCTCTTCAATTTTTAAGAATGGATGTGATCTAGCTCATTTTTTTGTCCTCAGTTCACAATTTAGGAAAGCAGCGACACCAGTATGAGACGGAGAGGTAGCAATGTGACTGTGTGATGGCATTCTGACATATGGTGAGGACAGCCCCCAGTGGTTTGTGGCCATTGTCATATTGAATCTTTGTAACTTCACCATGCACACGTGTTCGTATAACCATTGTGCAGAGGAAATTCAACTTGAAGCCCCTGCTGACCAGTTAATTAACCATTAACTGTTCTTTGCTTTTTCCCAAAATAGAATTTCCTCTCATTGTTGTCTAGAATTGACCTTTCTAAAGTTATTCTCTTGTCATTGAATCATAGTGGAAAAATTTCCCTAATCATAAATTTACTTGTGCAACAAGCAAACACACACACAAACATACTCTGTAAGAGAAAACCTCAGCAAATGCCTGTACACTCCCACCATGGTACAGCTTAATGAATGTCCAGCATGCAGAAAAGTCAATCTAGAAGCTCTTCTGAGGCTGTGGCAATAGTTCAGATTCTTATTCCAGTTTTAACTGTTCTGGAAGATTAATTTCTTCTATAAAATCTTCATTCCTTTGGTTTAAAGCTCTTAATACTTAGTCTATCTTCACTACATTTTATTGTTCTTCATGCCACTCTGTACATTTTGGGCCAATATCTTCCCTTCACCCTCTCTGTCTAAGCCCTGTGTTCCCAGGGGTGCCTTGTCACTCTCACCCCCATATCTCCTGCATCCTGCACTCAGTCCCTCCGCATTCTCACTCATCTTTCTTATGCTGCACCCCTGGACATTGCCTTAAGATCTGATTTGTCTTTCCTCTCTTTGAGCTTCCAGCCCCTCTGGGTGTATTTTTGTAATTTCCTCTACTTCCTCAGCATCCACGAATAGTGTCCCTGATATCCTTGAGGCCCTATTCCTCCCTAGGACTGGAGTCAATCCTTCGGCCTCTGTGTATTCTCAGCCTCTTGCTTCCTCTATGTTTCTCCTTATCTTTGCTTGGGGCCTTTGGGCTTAGCCTTCCATTTCTCCCATCCCATCTTACACACACTGCTTTCTCTCATTGTCTTTCTCCAAATGCTGTCTCTTTTCTCCCATCACCCCCAACCCCTCTGCAAATGAATATTCTTCCCAAATTGCTATCTTCAGCCCAGAGTATTTTCCTGAACCTCATATATATGAATCCAGTGGGCACCTTTCCTCACAGACAGCTACACCCATGCTCACTGTCTCTTCATGACTTAGTGTCCTGGTGGATACCAACTCTCCCTGGGACTCACCCCAGGACATAGGAACAAGCATGGGTGCTGACCATTTATAGACTCTCATTCTATCTCTAGGTCCCCTCACTTCATTTCCACTTACCAGCTGGAGTGAAGGATGCTATGATTTGGTCAGTTTAGGAAAATCTCTGTCTCATGTCAGCCAAATAGTCTAAGGGCAATGTTGGAGCAGAAACTGTGAATCTTCTATCTTGAGTTTTAAGACTCAGATTTAATAAGAGGAGCTCACATAGTTTAAACATTCATTAAGCAGCAGTCACTGTCTGAAGAACTTCATATTCATTGTTTACTTTTGCCATAATAACCTCCAGAGACAACTATTTCAGAAGAATGGGGGTTCAGAGAATTGAAACCTGCTTGGTGCCATATACTTATTAAGTGGGAGTCCCAGGTTTGTATCAAGGTCCACGTGCTTCCAAAACCTACAGATTTCCCTACCATGGCACATATCTCACAACAAAGGGCAGGGTCATGACTGGGATTTATAATGCCACATTTTTGCTTTTGTGAATGCTTAGGTGGAAACGCAGAACAACATCCCTGGGATTGGCTTCCGGGCCTCTGTAACTGCTGGGGTGAGGGGCCGTTCCTTCCCTCTGATGCATGGTGATATATAATGCAGAGCAGGGAAGGAGCAGGGTGCAGCTCAGTGGTTAGCTGGCTTTTCTCCTTCAGGGCGAAGTGAGGAAGTTATTTTTGTTATGCTCTTTGCTTTTAGAGATTGGAATGAAACAATGTCTTTATAACTGCAAACTTGATTTTCCTCCCGGTTTGTATAGATAAGCAGCTCTGACAGTAGTTGAGAAATTATTAGAGCCAGTGTTTATCATGGGGTTAAGTGACAAGATATGATGGTGGCTTCACAGCAACCCTATGAAGTTCCATTTTCACAGTTTATAATAACAGTTACCACACATGTGCTTATTTTAAGGACTTTAGATAGCTCATTTCATTTTCTTAGTAATTCTATAAGGTACATGATACTACTCCCATTTACAAATGAAGAAACTGAGGCATATGGAATTTAAATGACTTTTTCAAGCAGCTGGGGAGAGGACTCTGTATGTGCATGTTCCCATGCCAGGGGATACATGCACTCACACTGCAGTCTCCACATCTGCTTTCTAGGAGCATAGAAGGTGATGCTATGGAATGAGAAAAGGACAGGCATTGGAGGGTGCTGAGGAAGCTGTTGCATCTTAAAAGAGTGACAAAATCACCCCTGTGATGTTTAGGGCACCCAAGGGGTCATGGAAAGGTTCCCAGAATTCCCTCTGAGTCCATCTGTAGACTAGCAAGCATTCCCCTTACTTCAGAGCACAAAGCAGTTTAGAAAAATTCAGATGTTTAGATGTTTCTGTAAGGCAGAGAACAGGGTTCAAGAGCAGGACTGGTCAGACAAAAACACGTGCAATAATGGGCTTTTGCTCTGGATAGAATATTAGCAATGGGCCTGGTGGAGACAAGAAGTGGCCAATTTTACCTAGATGGGAGCACAGAAGGGGAATTGGTGATGTTTGACAAGTTTGGGGATGAATTTGATGGTTAAAACCAGGTCTCCTGGCTTGGGAGTCCCCTTTTGACACTCTGGCTTTCACTGTGTTGCATCATCAAACAGGAAGGCTCATTGTCTTGTGTTTAATTTCAGCTTGTAGGACATAGGGCCTGGGCCCTGGCTCTTCAGATCAAGGGCCTGGCAAGAAGCATTGTCTTGGCCATGGAACACTATCCTGTAGGTACATACCCATGATCCCGCCTCCTGGCATCTGTGAGAGTTCTGCCAACCCCAGCCCATCTTCAGACCTGTTTTTGCCTTCCACCTTGGCTCTGTTGTCTCTGAACCCTGTCCTTAGCCTGCTGACCCAGCCCTGGCACCTTGCTTCCTGCCCTGCTGTGGCCAGACAGTGACAGCCTCAAAGGGAGGACATGGACGGAAGCCAGTCTTGGTTTAATGCTCAGTATGCCCACATACTTCTTTAAAACAGCTTCCATAAGATACAGTTCATGTAGAGTACAACAACTCAGTGCAACATGGGGACTATAGTTAACATAGAGCTCTACTCCTAAGATCTCTAAGGGAATGGATTTTGAATATTCTCACAAAAAAGTTAGTATGTGAGGTAATGCATATACCAGATATCTTAAATTAGCTTTTCCACCAGGTCTACATGTTCAAAATATTATTTTATACATGATAACTATATACATTTTATTAAATTTTAAAATCAAATTAAAATGCTCAATTCAATACTTTAGTATATTCACAGATCTGTGCAAACATTACCACTAATTTTAGCACATTTTTATTATGCCAAAAAGAAAATTCACTCCTATTGGTGGTCAGAACCTATTCCTCATTTTTTAAATCCACTTATCTGTTGTTTCTGTATTTTGGCTATTAAGAATAAAGCATTATTAGGAGCTGTTATGAGCAATTCTCTTCTAGTTTGTATGAGGATATATGTTTTCAATGTTCTTTGGGTATATAACTAGGACTGGAATTGCTGGGTTATACATTAACCCTATGTTTAACATTTTAAAGAATTGCTGAAATGTTTTCCACAGTGGAAAGGTGTCTACATTTTTCTTTCTTTCAGTTTTTTGTGTGGTTATTTTAATATCATCTTTAAGAAAATGTTGCTTAGTCCAAGGTCATAAAAATTTACATCAATATTTCTTCTAAAAATTTAGTTTTATATTCTCAGTTTTTACGTTAAACTCTTAAAGTTGAATTGAATTGAATTTTGCAGAGGTAGAGATCCAAATTCACCTTTTCCTTGTGAATATTAAGTGGCCCCAGCTTTTTTAAATGGAGAAACCATTTTTTAATCCATTGATTAATCCTGGCCCATTGTCAAAAATAAATTCACCATTGATTTATGGCTCATTTCTGAACTCTCCAGTTGATTCCCTTGTTCTGTATGTTTGACTGCATGATAGTACCACTCTTTCTTGATTATTGTAACCATGCTGTAATTTTTAATATTGAGAAAATTGTGAGTGTTCCTGCTTATTGTTTTAAATTTTCTGGGTTTCTTTAATTCTTATAGTAATTTTAGGGTCAACCTATCAATTGCTTCCCCTAATAAAGGCCATTAGCATCTTTAAAATGAGTTGACTGAGTCTGTAGATCAGTTTGGAAACTATTACCATCTTAAAAATATTCAGTTTCCAGTCCATGAAAACAAACTGCTTTTTCACTTATGTAGATTTAATTTCTTTCATCGATATTTTGTGCATTTCAGTGTACAAACTTTGCATTTCTTTGGTTTATATTAAAGTAAATTTTTAATTTTTGATTATAGAGGAAATTATTTCTTTAATTTCATTTCTAATTGTTCATTACTAGTTTATAGAACTTCAGCTATGTTTTGTATATTAATCTCATATCCTACAATCTTTCTGATCTCTATAGATTTCTATTGGTTTTTATGTTGCTGTTATTGTTTGGTTTCTGTGGGCATTTCATTTTTCCTTATATATCTTCTTTCATCCACTCCTTCACTAACTCTTCCCCTCATGTTGATGTGAGTCACTCTCTAATGTCCTTCCATTTTAGTTTTCCTGATAGGGCACATCTGCCAGTGACAAATGAGTATTTTTCTTTTTTTGTTGCTATTTAGAGTAGTTTTGCTGGATATAGACTTCTTGACTTTTTCACACACAATATATCATTCCACTGCTTTTTGACATTCAGTTTTCCGATGATAAATTAGCTTTTAATCTTATAAAGGCTATTCTATGTAAAAATTATATTTGCTTTTTTTTCAATTTTTACTTGTTATCAGCACATATTTACAGTACACAATGATAACATTCCTTGGGTGGAGTCGGTACATACACATCTCAGTTTTTCATCTCCTTTCCCTACACTGCCTCCCGCCTCCCTCCATCTCTTGATCTCTTTGCATGTATGAAAGACCTACTTCTTTACTTCCTAATATCTATCTTTTATTTTTCTTTTTGTCTATATTTCGGATTTCTCATATAAGAGAAACCATGTGATAGCTAAGCTTACCTGTCTGATTTATTGCTTCTTTCAAAATTTTTTCTTTGGCTTTCTACACTTGAATTATAACACCATGTATACATACGGATGTCTTTGAATTTATCATACTTAAAGTTTATTGAGCTTCTTGGATGTTCAGGTTGCTGCTGATCAAATGTGGGGATTTTTAACATCATTTATTTAAATATATTTTGATCTATTTCCCTCTTTCTGGCTGCATGATTTGTCTACATGTTTGTATAATTATGTCCCATGTATCTTTTAGGACATAACATTTTAGGATATGTTCATCTTTATTCTTTCTTCATTTTCACTTCATCATGTTGAGAAAGCCTGTTGCTTCTTCCTCTTGTCTGTTTTTATATTGTTGAGCCCCTTTGGTTAATTTTTAGTTTACTTCAGTTTTTTGTATTCTTCAATTCCAGAACTTCTACTTGGTTTGCTTTTATAATTTTTTGAATGATATTTCTTACTTAGGGAGAAATTGTTCTAATATATTCCCTTGTTTTTTAGATACAGTTCTTTAAAGGTTTTTGACGATAATTAAATAATAAATACGTAATTCACTTCCAGAGTTCCGAAAAAGTTGATTTGGACATTTTTTCATTAATTTAGGGGAAGGTAAAAGGTTCAGCTGTTTTTAATCTTCTATTTTCAAAGATTCCTCTCTCTTTATATATTTAAACACAGTGGTACCTCGGTTTCCAAACTTAATTTGTTTTAAGATTTTGGGAGATGGCTGTGTTTGTGTTTGTGTGGGGAAGATGGCCATGATCATGTTCATCACCCAAGGTGGAGTTTGCAAATGGAAGCAAAATTTTGCCAGACATTTCTGTTTGCAAACCAAACCAAAGGGTTTGCAAACAGAAGAATTTGTGAACTGAGGTATTAATATACTAATAAATTTTGCAGCAATTAACACATACATTTATGTATGTGGTTATCTTCATCATTTCCCATAATGTCATTTTAGAATTGGAGTAGGTAGGTTACAAGGTCAGCAATCATACATCATATGTTCAGGAACATTACCTTAAGTCACCAAGCTTTTGGAATAGAAAATAACAACGAATATTCATGAACTCTTCTTCATTTTCCTAAGATGTGGAATGATTTTGGTTTGGTACTTTGAGCATAGCTCTTTAGCCTAGATGATCTCATTATCGCTTTTTAGGGAAGCTTGTGAAGCAGACATTGTAGGAGCTGTAGTTCAGGACTTGCCACACCCTGGTAGGTTTGTGACCTATTATTAATTCCCTTGTGCTTTCATTTTCCACAAGAACATAGAATAAAGTTTTTCTTGCTCTAATGAAGTGTTAATTTTTAAAAAATTAATGCAGAAAATGTCTTTCCTTTGGCTTGCTTTGAGCAGGACCATAGATAACACAGATCTATCACAGATGAACTTTGAAAGGTTAAGGGAGTTAGAACAGCCACAAATTTTATTAACAAAGCTCTGAAGGCTATAATATGAGTGCAAAAGCAGCTAAGGTGTCCTTCCTGGAGCTCTTTCCTCCAGAGCTGTGCAGAGGACTAACAGAGTAAGACAAGCTGAGATTACTCAGCTAATTGACTGGAAGCTGAAAATCACTAATCAGGCCAAATGATCCTTTATGGTCTATCCACAGCATGAATAATTGGGGGAGTCTGTGTTGAATGATAATTATTTTGTGGTGCTTATATGTGTGTAACGGTAATGTTTAGAAAACTCTCTGACAACAGAAAAACCTATCTGAAAGAGTAATGATCAAACTGTATGTAACTTCAACAAGCACCAGAGATCCAACCCTTTGAGCTAAATGGTCTTCTCCAGACTTAATCTTTCATGTGCACATTCTTTGGTGGTGGTGGTGGTGAGGTGCACATAAAATTCCTAATATTTCCTCCTGAGTGAAATGGCCTAACTAATGGAACAGCAGATCAGTTGGAATTAGACTGGCTTGAACTTGTTTTTAGGCTCTGGTAGCTATGTGCAGCTGGTGATTTGGGCATAGCCCCCATCACCCTAGTGGACATCTGTGAGCTGTGTAGCCAGGGACTCAAGATTCAGGGTGACTGTCACATGCACCCTTGGCCCATCATCCTTGTCTTCATTCATCAGATCACGGGTGACTGACATCTGGTACCTGCTTCCACTCACACTTCCACAGTCTCTGTTCACTCATCTCATTAAAGTTACAGCCTAGAGCTCTTCTCATTTCAGGTGCAGTGCTCTGTTAGGTGATTTCTGCCATGGGCTATGGCACTGCTGAGGCTGTGGAAGCTGGATGGGTTCAGGAAACAGATCTGTCATGTCCTCATTTCTTCCTGAACACGGTGTTCCCAGAAGCAGGGCCAAAACCTGAATCTTGTGCTGTGGAGGAAACATCACGTGGGGGATTAGCTCTCTAACTTGCTGGGTGATGTTGGACAATACTCTGTATCTAAATCTGAGCTTTCTTGTATGTTAAATTGGATAGTTGGATGATTTATGAAGCTTTATTATGTAACAGTCTGGGGTTTAGCTGGAACCCCCAGTTTTGAATTTGCTCCACAATTGTGTTTTTGGAGATGTTTTTGCACAGTATTCTCTAATGCCCTGACTTGAAGGTCACCATAGTAACAGGGAATCCCACGTTTGCCCTTCTCTAGTACTAGTTCACAAGTGTCTGGTCTGTCAGCACTGTCATCAGCATGTGGTGGAATGCTTGGCATATCATTTATCTCTTTGGATGCTTCTGGGTGACAGTGGGTAAATGACGATGATTGCTTACATCCTCTAAATTGCTGTGAGACTCAGAAACAGGGACCCTGTGCCTCTCTTAGCCATACCAACTGGGGATGAAAACTTGGTTCACTATAGCAGTTTTTCCAAATAATTTTCACCCATCAGGAGCACATAATTTGCTGTATTTCTCACAAAAATATATAAAAGTCATGCCTTGTGTTCAGTTTGCTCTCCAGGAAGACACAGTGAAGAATTCTGAGCTTGGAGAGTCTGAGAGGACATAAGAAGTGCATCAAGGTCAAGGTCATGAAGGAGGTCAAGCTCGCATCAGTATTTGTGGAACAGCAAGCAACAAGGCTCAGCCAGAATAGTAGAGCCAGTGGGAGAGGAGGGACTGAGAAAGGGAAGCCACAGGAGACCGCTCAGGACACAGGACTACTGTCTGTTTCTGTTGCTTCCTTGCCCTGGTGTGTTGATGTGTGTCCGCAAAGCAAACCCAGCCACAATACTAGGTGATTACTTTTCCCATCTGTCTTGCTTTTCTGCCCTGCTTCACCCAACCTCTTCTTCCCCGACAGGAGCTTCTTTTCAGTCAACCACATCTTTTCAATTTTCTACACTGACATCCACCTTCATGCAATTTACATTAAATCTATTTCCAAAGCCTGAAAACCAGACACCCCTAAAGCTGATTTCTCAAAAAAAACACATATCCCAAAGTTATAGGCCATATCAGCTGAATCACAGTTGCTTGGGGGCAGAACATCAGCAGGAGTATGTAGATGTCTAGATTCCCCAGGTGTTTCTAATTTTCAGACAGCATTGAGAACTGCTGCCTTAGAAATCAGTGCTTTGGGGAAAATGCTAGTTTTGCCTTATTTTTAAAATTTGATCTCCCCTTGCTTTGGAAAATTATGAATCCATTTTGTGTTTCATTTCCTATGAATTCCACATTTTTGTCCTGCTCTGCTTCCCTTCAATCATAACAAAGAACAGAGTCCTGAAGAGATTGGGAATAGATAGGAACTTCCAGCAGGTACTCTCATCCATTCAGCATTCTTCCTTAAACCTGCGCCCTTTTCTGTGACAGGCATCAGCACCCAGGAGCAGGCACCTCCAAGTCCCAGCCTTGTGATTTGTTAACCTGCTTTGGTTCTGATTTTGTTTATACTTCTCTTTGTGTTCTTGACCTTTATTGTAGTTATTTTATCAGTGCTGTAGCAAATTATTACACATATAGTGACTTAAAACAGCTCTAATTTATTATCTTACAGTTTTGCAGGCCATGAACCAATGAATATGAAAGCTGTCAGCAGAGCTGCATTCCCTCCTGGAGGCGCTGAAGGGGGTCCATTTCCTTGCTATTTGAGGCTTTCTTTTTTTTTTTGGTATGGGGGAAATGAACTGGGGACCTTGCGCTTGCAAGGAAGGTGGTGGAACCACTGAGCTAAATCCCTGGCCCACAGTCCTATTTTTAATACGAAACATTTTCAATATTTATAAGACCTACTTACTTATCAAATTTGTTCAATATTTAATTTTTTCAACCCTGAACATCTAATTCCTTTACAAATTTTTATATCTTTTCTCTTCTCACCTGAAATTCATGAACTTCTTAATGAATTTCCAGTGAAGTTCAAAAAGTAGAGAAGCAGGTACTGGTTTGTATAATCTAGGCCTCAGAATTCATGTGGAATGCAGAACAGATACTTTATACATGATTTTGGTTGAAGTAAGGGAAGGAAGAACAGAAGGAAGGAAACAAAGAAAGGAAGGGTTACATGGTTATGCAGGCACTGATTGGCTGAGAGAAAGCGTCAAGAAGGAGGAATCTGCTGGTTCCTAACCTCCCACCTCTGTTCCCAAGGTGAAGGGTGATGATAGAGCCACCAGAGGCAAGCCTCAGGGGAGACAGGATGCTCCGCATCAGTGGGCCTATTTCACTAACAATAAAAACACAAAGTTACACAATATTTTTACATTAAACTTATCTGAACTATATCCTGGAGTAAAATGCAAAATCCATATTGTTCTTCCCTAAAATATATATTTTATAAGTACATATGAATTGCACAGACTATTTGGTTCTCTTGTGGCACTTTCATACATGCAGATATTATACTTGGATCATTTCCGTCCCCTTCTGCCCTCCTTCATCTTCCATCTCTTCTCTCCACCCTCCTTCTCTTGTCTAATGGCCTCTCTTCTACTTTCAGGTCATCTTTTTCCTCCTCAGAAAACATATTGTTTTGCTGAATCTGACTTATTTTGCTAAACATGATGGTATACAGTTACATCCATTTTCCTGAAAATGATATCAT
Source organism: Heterocephalus glaber (assembly GCF_053883595.1). Lineage (NCBI taxonomy): Eukaryota > Metazoa > Chordata > Mammalia > Rodentia > Bathyergidae > Heterocephalus > Heterocephalus glaber. The sequence continues at coordinate 31,482,105 of NW_028258143.1, read as the reverse complement.
TTCATTCTTTTTAAGGCAAAGTAACACTCCATTGTTTATATATGTATGTGTTTTATTTATCCATTTATCTGTTTATGGTACCTAAGCTGATTTCCTAACTTGATTATTTTGAGTTGTACCACAATAGATGTAGGATTGCAGATTTCTGTGGTATGCTCACTTTACTTCTTTTCTATATATACTAAAGAATAGTATAGCTGGATCATTTAGTAGTACTATTTTTTAGGCATTGAAGAATCTCCATACTAATTTCTATGTTGGCTGTACTAATTTATATTCCCACCAACAATATAAAAGTATTCCTCTTCCCCTGCATCCTTACTAGGGTTTATTATTTTTGTATTCTTGATGAGAGTAATTTTGCCTGTTGAAATGGTTATAGTACTGAAAACAATCTACTGCTTCAGTGCAATCCCCATCAAAATACCAAGGGTATTTTTCACAGAACTAGAAAAAAATCAAGTGAGTTTTTTAAAGTGGTAAAATCCATTGTTTCCCTCCTCACTGGTCTGGAGTTTTGCGGGGAGAAAGTCTTGAGATGGGGTGCCATCCACACACCCCGAAACATCTCTGTCAATTAGAGTCATTGTTAGCTCATTCCTGTGAGTCCCCAGGAAACACATCAGCGGTTGGTACCATTACTTCTACTTCACAATCTGTTTAATGACATTAAAAATCTGATTTGACCTCAGTCTTTACTTCCTGGTGGCAGAGGAGGGAGGTGCCAGGACTTCTGCCTCTCTTATTGTAATAATTCCATGGGCTTCACACAGCAATGATAACAATGCACACTTGCCAAAAGTATTTTGTAAACAATTTGTGGGTATGTTTGAGGGGGTTTCTGGAGGAAATGAAATTAATCTTATGTTGATATTTACTAAGTATGTACCTATGCCTGGCCCTGGGAATACATCAGTGAGCAAAACGATGACTAATTGCTCCCCTGTGTGATTTGCATGCCAAAGACTTCAGTCTCTGAGGGCCTAGTCTGCTCCCCTGTTGGCCCAAGGTTAGCAAAGGGAGGCAGCAGATAGTTGTGGCAGTATTAACATTGGGCTGAATCTGATAAAATTATAATTTTTCTAAGCCAAAAATAGTAGGATACTGGGAATGTCATGTGGTTTATCTTAACAGCATGTTCCACATGCCTAGACCCAGGTTGGTCTTCTCTTCCATTCTATAGACGATAACCCAGCACCTGGGGCACAGGGCATAAAATGGCCTGTTCATGGAACAGGACTGGATTTCATCTGTTCTGCCATGTGGGAAGATGATGAGGTAAGGTGGACCTCAGCACAGACCAGTGCCTCTGCTCTGTTGGGCCCTGTCTTATCTCCTTCCTTTGTGTGCTGACTTATCTACCTTGCCAGGGACAGGCTCAGGTGACTTCTGCCAGCCCTGCTCTGAAGACTCACTGGAGCAGCTTTCAAGTCCCTGCTGTCACTCCATATGACCATTCCAGTATCTTACGACTGTTGAAAGTTTTCTTTTTTGGGGGGTGTTCGATCAAAAATTTTATTCTATTTATATTTTACTGAACTTGAAAATATTTTCTTGAGGATTTTGCAATATCATGAGACATTTTAAAATTAATTTTATTGATATAATTTAAACATACATAATGATCACATTCATCAAAGGGAATTTGTACCTGTACATGGTATATCTTGATTCCTCTTTTTCTCCCAATCCCCTCCCCTTCCTCTAACCTTCCCTTATTTATAAAAGCTTTGTTTCCATTTTTTTCTTTCTTTTCTCATTTTTACCCTTTTCTCTTCCTTTTTTTCCCTCCCCCTTCACAGTTTCCCTTTCCTTTTGAACAGTTTCTTCCTATTTCATATTATGTATCATACAATTTGGTCCTTATTTACCCTTTCAGTTTCTCACAGCAGAGAGACAATGCAATATTTACATGAGACATTATTTTTAGATTATTTTCTCTAGTAGGAGTCACTCTTTGCTTAGCCTTGGCATCAGAGTAATGCTTTCTTTATAAAATAATTTGGAAGTCATTCCTACTTGTGCTTTTATCTGGAAGTTTGTGTAGAAATTATATTAAATCTGACATACAAGCTTTAATATCACATGATTTCTCTTATATGAGAAACCCAAAATAAAAGTAAAGAGTAAAATAAAAGATAGATAATAGGAAACAAGGAGATAGATCTTTTGCAAAAGGAAAGGAGCCCAAGAGGTGGAGGAAGTGAGGAGAGAGAGGGGAGGGGATAACATCCTCATGATGAATGTAATCATTATATACTGCAAACATGGAATAATACAATAAAAAATTTTTTTTAAAAGAATTTGATTAAGTTCATTGGTGAAGACATCTGGGTTAGAAATTTTCTTTGTGAGAAATATCTTTACTAAATCTTTTCTTCAGTAGACTAGGGCAAGTTAGGCTACCTATTTAATCCTAAGTAATGTCTTTCTAAGAATTTGACAATCTCATAAATTTTTTCAACTACTACAAGTCAGTTATCCTTTCAAAGACATGATTTATGGTGATATCTTTCATTCTATTGATAATATATCTTTTTTGAATTTACTGATATATAACATGTACATTTATTGACTATTAGTTTTCAATGATTATAACAAAATATCTCAGGCAAATAATTGCTAAAGAGAGAAGATTCATCTTCGATCATGGTCTGGTGACTCCAGTCTGGGGCTAAATGGCTGTATTCTTTGGGCCTGTGGTGAAACAAATACAGTAAATCCACTACTTGCAAGCAATCTTTGTTCTGAGAGAGCATTTGTAAGTTCGACTCATTCATAAGTCTGACAAAGTGAGTCTTATACACCTTTGACACAAATACGCAATGTAAAACATGAAAAAATCAAACACACACACACACAAGTACTGTAAATAAAGTATTTTTATTTTTACAGTTACCTTAAATGGTGGTACAGCACAGTACAACAATTGGCACATAGGAGATTGCATGGAGTGATTTGACAGGAGGAGCATTACTAACTGGAGGACGGAGAGTACTGTACAGTAAGAACACAGCACCACAACTGTGACAATACTCAACAGATACATGAGCTACATCTGTAATTTGTTCCCATCTATGAATGGTTTTAATGTGAGGTCCATTGGTAGCTGTGAAAGTTCACAACTCAAATGTTCATGAATTGGGGACTTACTATATATCATGGCAGAAGCCTGTGGTGGAGGAAACAGCTCACTTCATGAAAGCTCCATAGGAAGCAAAGATGAAGAAACCAGGGTCCCACAATCCTTTTGGAAGTCATACTTCCAGTAACCTAAGGGCCACCCCTAAGTCCCGCTTCCCATGAGCTCCACCACTTTCCGACCTCGTCATCCTGTGGAGCAGATCTTTACATCCAGACCTCTGGGGACTCATCCAGAACCTAATGATAGCTCTTTATATATATATAAAAAGCATGTTTTGACTTCAGTAACTTTTTTTGGTATTTTATTTAATCAATTCACCTTTATCAATACTATTTTCTTCCTTTTTCTCTTTCTTGGTTTATTATGCCCTATAATTCACTTTCTTGATGATTATAAGGCTATTCATTGTATACTTCATCCTGGTTGAGTATGAGTAGTTTGTGTTTTTCAAAAGCTCTGTTCATTTCATCTAGGTTGTTAGATTTATGAATATTAATAATAATGTTTTTTTTATTTCAGCAAGATCTATTGTGATTTCACCTTTTTCATTTCTAATTGCATTGAAACTCTTATTCTTTTTTTTTTGTACCGGGGATCAAACTCAGGACCTAGAGCTTGCAGAGCAGGCAGTGGAACCACTGAGCTAAATCCCTGGCTTTAATTGCATTGATCTGGGTCTTTTTTCTCCTTTTGGTTACATTGGCTAAGGGTTTGTCTATTTTGTATATTTTTTCAAAGAACTAATTCTTAGATTCTTCAATTCTTTTTTTTTTTTTTGGTCTCAATTTCACTGATTTCTGCTCTGATCGTTAATAATTGTCTTCCTTGTACTAGACTGGGTTTGGATTGTTCTTGTTTTTCTAGGGCCTTGAGGTGTATCATTAGTTTTTTTTTTTATTTGGGCTTGATCTGTTATCGAGATGTAGACATTCACAGCTATACACTTTCCTCTTAGGACTGTTTTCATTTCATTCTACACATTCTGGCATGTTGTACTGGCATTATAATTTAGTTCTACAAACAAATTTAGTTCTAAATTACAACTTAGTTCTGTCTTATTTGTTCCTTGATTTCTTCTGTAACTCATTATTTAATTAAGAGTGTAGCCTTTAGTTTCCATGCATTTTCATGATTTCTGTGTTTTCTTTTGTTGTTGATTTCTAATTTGATTACACTATGGTCTGATAATGTGCATGGTATAATTTCAGTTATTTTACACTTACTTAAGGTTGATTTATTGGCTAGAATGTGGTCTATTTTGGAGAAAGTTTCATGTACAGCTGGAAAGAATGTGTATTCTTTTATTATTGGATGGAACACTCTGTAGATATCTATTAAGTCCATTTGTTCAAAGGATTTTTCAACTCTGGCATTTCTTTGCTGATTCTTTGTCTAGTTGTCTAATTGTTTTGTCTAGTTGATCTATTTTTGATTGTGGGATACTATAATTGTGTTTACATTCATCTGATCTTTTATGTCCAGTAGTACTTGGCTTATGAAGTTGGGTACACCAGTGTTTGGTGCATATATGATAATAATTGTTACTTCTTTCTGTTGGATTGTTTCTTTGACCAATATGTAGCAACCTTCTTTAACTCTTTTTTATCAGTTGTGGCTTGAATTCCACTTTGTTTGAATATAAGATAGCTAAACCAGCTTTTTTTCTGATTCCTTTGCGTAGAATATTGTTTTCCATCCTTTGATTTTTATTGTATGAGTTTCTTTTTGAGTTAGATATGTTTCTTGTTTAAAACATATCACTAGGTTTTGTTTCTTGATTCATTTTTCCCATCTGTGTCTTTTGATTAGGAAATTTAGACCATTTTCATTGAGAGTTACTTTAAGTATTGATTTATTCCTGTCATTGCCTTATTTTCCTCTTGTTGATTCCCTGTGTTTCTCTTCTATTTATCTGCTTACCTCACCAGAGGTGTTCATTGTATTAGACCTTTTGTTAGTGTTAGCTTCATTGTCTTTTTCTAGGATATCTGTGAGAATTTTTTGAAGTGCTGGTTTCATGGTGATGAATTTCTTTAGGCACTCTTCATCACGAAAGTATCTTATTTCTCCATCAATTTTGAAAGATAGTTTTGTAGGATACATCAGGCTGAGCTGAAAATTGTTTTCTTTTAGACTTGAAACACTTCACTCCAAACTCTTCTGGCCATTCCAATTTGTATTGAGAAACCTGCTGTAATTCTAATGGGTTTTCTTTTATTAGTGATTTGTTGCTTTTCCCTAACTCTTTTTGATTCTGTTTTTGTGTTAGACTACTGGGATTTTTACTATGATGTGTTGTGGAGAGGTTTTTTTCTGCTTGTGGCTATTTGGAGTTTTATATGCCTTAATTATCTGTATATTAAATTCTATTACTTTATTTGGAAAGTTTTTGGTTTTTATTTTAGTAAACAAGTTTTTCATACCATTTGTGCTACCTTCTGATTTTTCATTAATCCAATTAATCTTAAATTACTCTTTATACCATCTAGCATCTTTTGGGTACATTTTTAATGTCCCTTTGTTGTTTCTAAGGTTCTCTCATTAATTGGTCCCTAGTAGTACCAGTGTCTTCTAGCTCTGAGACTATGTCCTTACATTGGTTACTTCTGCTATCCATAATTTCAATAGAAATTTTAGTCTCCCGAATTTCTATCATGAGCCCTTTTACAGACTAATTCTTTTCTATGCTGTCCATATATGTTTTGCATCATTTTGTTTATCTTTTCTATCTTTTTATTTGTCTTATTTAAACTTACTGATGATTTTGTTTAATTGGATCAGTATCTTATTACTTATATATTTTGTGAGCTCGTCACTTGCCTTATTGAACTGTTTTGCTATCTCCTCTGATGTTGCTTTGAATGATTCAGGTGTGTACCTTTTGGTTTCCTCCCTTTTGATGCCTCATGCATCATCTTTGTGTAAGTTGGGAGATTTTGGAGTCATTTTATTGGTTTGTCTTCTCATGTTTCTCTTCTTGTTTGTTTGTGTATTTGATGTTGAACCTTTGGGTTTATTGCAGGGGAAAGTTTTGTTTCCAGCACGGAGACCTCATTAGCTAATGTCCACTTTTCAGTGGTGTTCTCTGGGTATAGCTAACTACTGTCCTTTTTCTGGACCCAACCATCTCTGTTTACTTGAGATGAGAGGTTGCATCATGTTTGGCCCAGTGACATGTTCCCCTGGAATAGGCCACAATACTATTAATGACCCCAAGGCAACACAGATATTGGCATATAGAGAAATCCATTTGATAACAACTATGTCATGTTGGCTATAGTAATAAAATCAGTATTAGTCATAGCATTAAATACAAACTGAATATTGACAGACTCTACGGGCAAATGAAGTTCCATCTTTGGGCATAGAAAAGAGATCTATAATTATATGAATCCTAAGACAAACCAGCTATTACTACTATTTGCCTAGAATAAATAACTACTAAATGGAGCAACTACCTCTACTAACAACAGCACAGTTTTTAACAGCAATATCATAAAATTAGCTATTTAGAGATTTATAAAGCTCTGTAGATATATTAGTAAAGGTGGAGGGGGTGGGAACCAAAGAATGAAAAAAGGAAAATTTGAAAAATTAATTGATGGGATATGAGAAAGAGGAAAGAAAAATAAGATGGTGGTTGTAGAAAGGAGTAAAAGGAAATTAATAGTGATAGAGAACAGTCAGTGGAAATAACAAATGATAAAAAAGAAAAAAGATAAACAGCAAAATCAGGAGATAAAAGAATGATAAGAAGGAAGAGAAAAAACTATTAAAGATAAAAATAAAAGATGAGAAAGAGAACTAAAATAAATTCATGACCACCAAAACATCATTGCAGAAATACTCAAGGGACTTCTAAATGAGGAAATCAAGGCCAATATTACCAAACAGCCAAAGAAAAGAATATATCTAACTAGGAGAATAGTTAAACTAAAGGAAAATAGAAAGAAATTAGCACTGAAACAAGAATCAGTAAATATTTCTCATTAACGCCACTCAAAGTAATAGTCTTAACTCCCCATTCAGAAGACATAGACTGACAGATTGGAGCAAAAAGCAAAACTCAATGGTATGTTGCTTGCAAGAGACATACCACACCCATACAAAGAACACACACAGAGAAAAAAGTGAAAGATTGGGACATGATACTTCATGCAACTGGAGTCCCAAACCATGCAGTAGCTATCCTATTTTCAAACAACTAAACTTCAAGCTAAACTGATCAAAAGAAACAAAGAAGATCTACATACTGGTGAAGAAGACAATTCATCAGGAAGAAATAGCAATTGTAAATGCATATTCATTGAATGCAGTGGTACCCAGTTTCACAAAACAGAAGCTACTGGACAGAAAAAAACACACCCATGCAATCATAGTGGAGGGTTCAATACCCCACTCTACAAATAGCTCAACCAGAGAAAAAAACACCAAGATAATATTAGAGCCATACTATGGAACAAGTGGCCTTAACCAATATTTATAGAGCATTTCTTCCAACAACATCAGAACAAAGAATGTGGAACATTCTCCAAAATGTACCATACCTTAGATCATAAAGTATGTTCAAACAAATACAAGAGTTGAAATAATCTCTTATATCTTATCACATTACAGTGAAATAAAACTAGAAATTAACAGCAAAAGAAACCAAGAAAACTATGCAATTCATGAATATCAAATAATACATTCCTGAATAGTTCACGGGTCAAAGAGGAAATGAGAGAAAAAATTGAAAATTTCCTAGAATTGAATCACAGTGGCAATGCAACATACTAAAACATGTGGGACCCAAAGAAAGGTCTTCTAAGAGGGAAGTTGGTTGCTCTGAACACCAGACTAGAAAAATAGAGCATTACCAAATAAATAACCTAAGGATGTATCACAAGGTCCTAGAAAAATAACAACAATCCAAACCCAAATCTTAGAAATCAGTAAAATTGAAGCAAAAAAAAAAAAAAAATCAATGAGCTAAAGAGTTGGTTCTTTGACTGTATAAATAAGATCAATAAATCCTTTGCCAAAGTTACCAAAAGAAAGAAAGACACATAACTATGTAATTAGAAATGAAAAAGCTAAACTCACAATAGACAACAGTGAAATTCAGAGGAAATTATTTTGAAAACTTATATTCCAATAAATTTGGCAATCTACAAGAAATGAATATATTTATAGATGCATATAAATTACCAAAATTGAGCCAAGAAGATATAAAAACTCTGAATAGACCAATAGGCAATAAAATTAAGACAGTTAAAAAACTCTACCAACTATGGTAAGAAAAGCCTAGGACCTGATTGATTCACCATGTAATTTTACCAGACCTTAAGAAAACTAATGGCAATAATCTGTAAATTATTCCATGAAATTGAAAGGTAGTAAACATTGCCAAACTCATTCTTGAAGCCAGCATTACTCTGATACAGAAATCAGACAATTATGGAACAAAAAAGAAAAAAAAAACTACAGGCAGGGCCAGGGATTTAGCTCAGTGATTTCGCTGCCTGCTGCCCAAGCACAAGGACCTGAGTTCGATCCCTGGTACCAAAAAACAAACAAACAAACAAGAAACTACAGGCCAATATTCTTAATTAACATAGAATCAAAAATCCTCAGCAAGACACCAGAAAATGAAATGCAACCAACCACTGAAATCATCAAGTTGGCATCATCCCAAGGAGGCAAGCATGGTTCAACATGCATAAATCAGTACATTTAATACATCACATAAAGATAAAAATTACGTGATCATCTCAATAGATGCAGAAAAAAGCCTCTGAAAAAAATCCAATATCCATTCATGACAAAAACCCTGATGAAAAACTGTATAGAAGAAATTTATCTTAAAGTAATAAAAGTCATTTGTAACAAACCCACTGTCAACATCATACCAAATGGGGAAAAATATGAAAGCTTTCCTCTAAATCAGAAATGAGATAAGGGTGTCCACTCTCACCATTGTTTAATATAGAGCTCAAAACTTTAGCCACAGCAATCAGCCAAGAAAAAGAAATAAAAGAGATTTGAGTAGGAAAAGAAGAAATGAAACTATCCTTATTTGCAGATGACCTGACCCTTTGCACATAGGATCAAACAAAGTCCACCAAAAGAATCTTAGGGTGAATAAATAATTCATCACAGTGGCAGGATACAAAATCAACACACAAAAATCAATAATATTTCTAGCAATGAATCTACCAATGAAGAAATCAGAAAAACAATCACATCTACAATAGCTTCAAAAACATTTAGGTGACTAGAAATTAATCTAACCAAAGAAAGTAAAAATCTCTACAAGGAAATATGTGAAAACCTTGAAAAGACATTAGAAAATGGAAAGCCATTTTGTTTCTGGAGAGGCAGAACCCATATTGTCAAAATGGCCATATTACCAAAAATGATATATAAATTTAATGCAATTTCAACCAAAATACCATCTGCACATTTCACTAAACTAGAAAAAACAATCCTAAAATTTAAGTGTAACCAGAAGAGACCTAGAATAGTCAAAGCAATCCTGGTCAAAAAGAGTAAAGCAGAAGGCTTTACAATCCTGGATCTCAAATTATACCATAATGCTGTAGTAATAAAAACAGCGTGGTACTATTCCACATGGTGCCAAATGGAAAAGAACTGGTGATGCAGAAACAACTCCAGGAATCTTTAGCCATCTGAAAAAAATATGTCATTATTTTTGACATAGAGGCCAAGAACATATGCTGGAGAAAAGACAGCTTCTTTAACAAATGATGCTGGGAAAACTGGTTATCCAAGTGCAGAAGAATGAATATAGACACATATCTCTCACCCTCTACTAAAATCTTATCAAAATGAATAAAAAGCTACATATAAAAAAGAAACACTGACTCTGCTGGAAGATGACATAGGTAAAACTCTTGAAGACAAGCATAGGCAAGGACTTTCTGAGCAGAACCCCAGTTGCACAAGAAATAATACCAAGAATCAATAAACAGGATTATATCAAATCAGAAAGCTTCTTCATGGCAAAGGAAGCAGTCAACAGACAACAACCTACAGAATGGGAAAACAATTTTCAGCTACTCCTCAGACAGACAACTAATATCTAGAATATATAAAGTACTCAAAAAATTAGACCCTCCAAAACAAAAAACTCAATCAAAATGGGTAACCGAAATGAACAGACACTCCTCAGAAGTAGAAATGGCCAAAGAGTATGTGAAAAGACATTCAGTGTCTTTGGCCATTAGAGAAATGCAAATCAAAACAACTCTGAGATTCCATTTTACTCCAGTAAAAATGGTTATCATCATGGACTCAAAAAACAACAAATTCAGGTGAGGATATAGGGAAAAAGGAACCCTCCTATATTGTTGGTGGGAATGTAAACTAGTACAACTGCTTTGGAAATCAACATAGAGATTCCTCAAAAAAAATACAAACTGAAATTCCATTCGCTCCTTCTATACTTCTCTTGGGTATCTTCCCAAAAGAGTTAAATACACCATAGTACAGTGATAAATACATTCTCATATTTATATCAGCACAATTCATAATAGCTAAATTATGATTATGACATATATGCCAATCAACAATTAATATGGTATATGCAAACAGTGGAACATTCTCAGCCTTAAAGGAGGATAAATTTGAGTAACTTATAGGAATAAATGGATGCATTTTGAGGCCACAATACTAAGTGAATCAAATCAGATGTTAAAAATAGCATGCTTTCTCTTGTACAAAAAACCAAAAATATAAGTAAAGCACAAAATGAAAAAGATATGGCAGGAAATAGGAAGGGGAAGGGGCAGCAGATCTAATGGTGATCTGAGGAAGAAAAGAGAAAGCAGGGATGGAGGAGGGAGGAGAGTGAAAAAGATCAGTATGTGTTATATGTAGCATGTAACATGTACCAATTCCCCAAAATGAATGTAATTATTATGTATTGCAAACATACACTAATAAAAATTTTCAAGTATATTCTTAACAGTAGAATGCCTGGGTCATGTGATAACCCTATGTTGACTTTTTTGAGGACTGAACAAACTATTTCTAAAGTGGCTGCACCATTTTATTAACTATCCAGAAATGCACAATTTTTACAAATGCTTATAAGCACTTACTGTTTTTAAAAAGTCCATCCCAGTAAATATGAAGTAATATTTCACTGTGGTTTGATTAGCACTTTCCTGATGAGTAGTGATTTTGAGCATATTTTCAAGTGCTTTTTGGTCATTTGTATATTTATATTAAAATATCTATTAAAAATATTTTAATTTTTAAAATATTTGATTATTGAGTTCTAAAGATAATATATTCTGCATACAAGCCCTCTACCCAGTGTATTATTTACAAATACTCTACTGTTCTATGAGTTCTCTAAGTGCAGTTTATCTGGTTTTTGTTCACATTTGTGCTTTTTATCCTTTCTAAGAACCCTTTATCCTCATGAGACAACAACGATAAGTGTTTGAGATAATGGATGTGCTAATCACACTGACTGGATAGTTATAAGAGCACCACCATGTGATATTCTCTCTCAGGGATCATCACACCCTGTACTGTCTGTTATGTATTGCTTCAGTCACTCCTTATACTTTCTCACTTTAGTAGCCTTTTATCTGGGATATAATTGATGTCTGAATCTTGTCCTGACTGGAGGGCTTCTTGACCTTCTTAAAGAGTAGAAACACACTGAGAATCATGGCTCCTTCAACTGGGCGGGCATTTCATAAGGTCTCATGTGTGGATCATGTGCGGACTGCTGGCCCAGCAAGGTAGAGAGAGCCACTTCGTTTTACACCAAGTCCATGATAGGTCATTAAGGTGATGAGTTAGAAGGGTTGACCTCCCTTCCACAGCTCCCATCCATTCTTTCAAGAAGCAGCCAACCTCCCAAACAATGAACATGTTTCCTTCTGTTTCTTTTCCATCAAGCTAGCTCAGGTCTGAGTACCTAATTGTTTCCAAGAATGAGTTGTGGACACCCTTGTGGAGTTCCTCCATTGCACATAGGCTGTGCGCCATCTTGTCCCCATACCTGCAGTTCCATGTGGAAAGGATGCTGTGGGGACCCTTTCCTGCATTCCAGCTAGACTCTCTGGGTGGAGAACACAGGTCAGCCAAGCTTGCTTCCAAAAAGGTAGATTTACACCCCAATGTTGTCAGGGTATCCTCCAAATGTGTACCTCTTCTCTTTTTCTATTTTGCTAATATTCTATTACTCCTTTCTTCCTTCTTCTTTTGTTATAATTTTTAAAATTTCTTCTTTCCCTTAAATGATTGAATTTATTATTCTTAATATGTGTTTATGCCATCCTACAGTGAGATGAGTTACAAGAGACATGGGAAATGGATTATAATAACAGTTTCTTATTTATGTATAATACTTGATACTTTGCAAAATGCTCATAAATCATCTCATTGATCTTCTCACCAGTAGGGTGAACGTTATTATTCACTTTAATAGGTTAGGCTCAGGGGCATGAACAGTCCATAAAGCTAGTTCATAAACTGGGGGGCATCCAGGCTAGGAATTAAATTTATGTCTTTTGGTTAAAAATTTGATATTAATTCAATGATATCTCATGACCATTTGTTATTGTCATTATAGCAATTTTGTTATATATGTCAAATTTGGTGTATTTGTCAAATTTGGTGTATTTCTCAAATACATAAAAATTTATAAAATATTTTCACATTTTCTCAAACTATTTCTTTTTATGTGCTAACTTTATCATATCCCTGCTTATTTCTAATTAAGGTCAGTTGAACAACATCTCATTATCTTCTCTCCAAGAGACACACAACACACACACATACACTCTCCTATACTTCTAAATAAAAGATTCTTCCCACCTCCCTCTCCTGAAAGGGGGTAGAAAAAATAACACCACAGTAACAGTGAATGTGCTGAACAACATTGGCAGCCAGTTTGGTTTCTAAACACACCATAAGGTATTAGGAGAAAATAGGGCTTTTAGAACAAGTGGCTCATTGAACATCTGGGGCAAGGAAAGTGCAATGGGAATTTGAAACCCATGTGAAAGAGAGCAAGGAAACATTCAAAGATGGATAGGTACATATCAACAGGACATGGAAGCCAGACAGAAAGGGCTCCTACTTGGCAAATTTGAAACACATTGAATATTAATTTATTAAAAATGTATACAAATAAAATGTTAAGTAAAAACATCATTAATCCATCATGACATCAGAAACAGGAAAAGGAAAAAAACCCCAAAATTGTCACCATTGGAAATGCTTATTGTATTTATTAAATAAAAGCTTATTGCAATTATTTGCTCTTAAAATTAGTAAAAGCTAAAATAATAGTCATTTATTTAACAGTTTCTTGGAGATGCTGTAGTATATTCTTTGTTGATGTGGGAAGGCCTATACCTGCTGATGAAAACAGAAAGATCAAAATTTAAAAATAATACAACATTAGATTGAGATAAGAGATGTTAAAACTATTAGGTGAAAGATGAAGAAAAGATATTATTTTAATAATGTTCTTGTGTATATCTTCAATAAGAGGAGATTTAGATGTTACCCCTCAACAGAGTAATCTACTGTCACTTGCAATAGACAAACCAAAGTAACACCATATTGTTTGGCCTAGTGAGTAATAACTATTAAAAACATGTTCCCAGAATCTCTAACCTGAATCTACTGCCTTTAACTTTACTAGTTACAAGAAATACAGCCCATAATGAGGAAGAAGCAGGTAACACTGCTAAAAACAATCAGAAGTATTTAAAATACAGAAATGTACAATAATAGCAATAACACAAAACATCTGATTTTATTACAAAAGAGAAGGTCATAAATAAAATGAGGGAAGGCTGTCTACTATGAATGGAATGAGATTGAAGAGCTAGGACATTAACCTGTGCACTAATCTTGACATGTCTGGTTTGAAAGTAAATATCTATCAAAGAGTATATTTCCAAGCAAGAAATTTGGATAAAGACTGGCTATTGGTTTATATCAGAGAATGACAGATACCATTTTTAGGTGTGATAATGGTGTCCTGGCTATTTGAGAGAAAATCCTTTTATAAAGAAAATGTCCACTGAAGTCTTTAAAGGTAAATATCATGAATCATCACCTTATGCGTGCACGTGCGCACACACACACACACACACACACACACAGTCATTGCATGAGACTTTAGCAACCTGGATCTGCACCAGGCTGACTTACTTCCTAATCTCTGTGATCACCATACTCTGCCCCTTATATGCACTCTTCTATGTACAAAGAGTGCCTGATCCTTTTGGATCATACACAGATTGACTTGAATAAGAAATAACCTATTAAGCCACTGAGACTCGGGTATAGGGTTGCTACTGCAGCATCATTTATTACACTCTTATTAATACCTATATTCTGCTTCCTTTGGGAAACACTGTCAAACTCTACCTGCCAACATGAAGAAATGCACATACCTTCTTGTGTGGACAGCTGCAGAATGGGTGAGTGGGGAAAGACCAACAAGTGTAGACAAGGTATTTTGCTTTTAGGGTTGGATAGATACAGAATATGGACACTGGAAAGCACTGAAGACAAATCCCATTGTCATGGGAATGAGAGATCCCTCTGAGAACATTTCCCCAACTGTCCCTCCTCTACTATTCTCCTTCCCATTCCATACTGGTATATTAAATATTTTTTTGAAATGAATGTAGACTGCTTCTGACATGGCACATAGGCTCAGGTACTATAAGAGAGCATGTTTCTTTATTTCCTTGGTACTTCAAGATCACAGTGACCAATATTTGCCAGAAAACTTAGTGATTATTGCTCACCATGTGTCAAATATAAGTCCAAAGGACTGACCTAATACCAAGTGGAGAATTAAAGGAAAAGGGAATTAAAAATCAACTCCAGATATTGGAAAAAAGAAACAGAGCTATCTCTTCTTATAAGGAAAATAAATAATGATTTACAAGGGAAAAGAAAATATAAATATAGCCTAATTAATGCCCACTCCCTGACAATGCTGTAGATGTATTTGAAGTTGCCATAGAAACAGTACATAGAAATTAATAAAGACTAAGTAAACAGATGGTAGATCTCCAGAGCCAGGTAGCTCACTATTGGAGTGGGAGGTTGCAAATTAAAGAGGAGAGTGGCTGCAGTGACCCCTGTGGTGACAGGTGAGAGCTGAAGGCTTCAATATAAACTCACATGGCTTAATTTAGATCCCAATGGTTACTTCATGAGATACACTGGTAAGTCTACACAAATGTCCTTGCTCTGTCAGCAAGGCTTATTTCTTTCATTTGGGCACAGTTTTTATTTACTCAATTGCTTTAATTGGTATAGTGCTTTAAAGATAATTTCTTCCAGTGTGTTTTGTTTCAAGCAATCTATGCACTTTGTGTAACTTATCAAATGTATAGATGTTGTGCTGGTAGTGCGTTTCCTTTTCACAGGATTAGTAGTGATGATTTCTCATTCATTTTTTGTATTGGTAAACTGTATCTTCTCTCAATTTTTCTCAGTTAGTCTAGCTATTGGTTAATCAATTTTATTGATCTTTTCAAAGAACCAACTTTAGGTTTCATTGACTTTCTTAATTGTTTTCATGTTTCCAATTTCACCAACTTATGCTTTGATTTTTTTTCTATTTTCTCCTTCTTGTCTTATGCTTAAATATCTCCTCTTTTTCTACTTTTTAAGTGGAAACTTAAACTGTCTTCAGTCTTCTCTTATTATATATGAAATTAATGTTATAATTTACATTAAACTCTGCTTTTGTTGCAGCCTACAAATTTTGATGAGGGGTATGTTCATTTCATTTTATGCAAAATAGTTTTAAAGATTTATCTTGAGATATCTTTTATCCATGTGTTAAAAAACAACTTGCAATTATTTAGAACTATTTCAGCTATCTTTCTGTTACTGATTTCTAATTTATTTCTACTGTAATCTGAGAACATACATTTTATTACCCACTCAGATGTTTTGAGGTGTTGTCAGGGTTTAGAATTCAGTATGTGTTGGTGAGTGTATCCTGTGAGTTTGAAAAGCATATGCATTCCATTGCTGTTGGATGGACTTTTCTATAAATGTTACTAGATTAGATTGATGGACAGTGTTATCTTTGTGCTAGTTGTTTTGTCTGCAGGGGCTATCAATTACCAATAGAATGGTGTCAAAGTCCCAAGTAAAGTACTGGGTTTGTCTATTTTACTTTATAGGCAGCTATTTTGCCTCACATATTTTGCTGTGCTCTTGTTAGATCCACTCCCATGGAAGTCTTATTTTCTTGTGGATGTGACTACATTATCAAAATTCAATGCCCCCTTTTATGGCTAGTAAGTTTTCTCATCCTAAAGTCTGATTAGTCTGAAATTAAAATAGCTACTACAGTTATTTTGATTTGAGCTAGTACAGTTTTTCTTCACTAGCCTTTTATTTTAACCCATCTGAATTACTGTAATTATCACGGGTTTCTCATGATCAACATATAGTTGGGTTATTTTTAACACCCACTTAAAGTGACCTTGAGGCAGGTGAATAAATATCCTTCATGGTTGTAATTTTTTTTTTATATTTTTGTTTATTTACTCACTCTTTTTCTGCTTTCTTCTTTAATTGAAAATTTTATATCATTTAATTTCACTTCATTTTTTAATGTGTCAGTTATACTTAAAAATGAGGTTTTGCTCTGAAGTTTTTAGTAATCAAAGTTATTTAGATAGCACATCACCACACTCTACTAGACACTACTGGATAGAGTAGATCTACTAGATAGAGCAGATCTCTTCCATCTTTATGATGCTGCTGTTGTTTTTTTCACTTATCTCTGTGTTACAAATATCCAGTGCATTGTTATCATTGTTACTTTACTAGTCTTCTTTAGACTAGCTTAAAATTTAAAAAATATTTTATTTTAATTAATCCCCCTTAAACACTATACTTTTTCACATGTAGAGCTGAGTTTCTGACTTGTGCTATTTTCCCCCAAATAACTTGTTTTTTTGTTGTTTTGTTGTGTTGTGTTTGAGACAGAGTCTTGCTATGTAGTCCAGGCAGGCCTTGAACTCATGGCAATCCTCCTGCTTCAGTCTACTGAGTCCTGGGGTAACAAGAGTGTGCCACCATGCCCAGCCTCTCTAAATAACTTTTAAAAATAATTCCTGCAAGGTAGATTTTCTGGTAATATATTTCATTAGTTTTTATTTGTCTAAGAAATTATTTCCCCTCTACATGTGAATAATAACTTGTTTTCTTTTTTATTAGCTCAAATTTGCAGTACATGTTTCCATTCCTTGTGTGCAGTTGGTCATGTACATAACACATCTCATTTCCTTTTCTCACCCACTTTCCTTCTCTTTCCTTTTCCTTCCATATCTTGATCGCCTTCCAGTTTGAGAAAGATCTGTCTCTCTACTTTCTGTTTAATCTATCTTTTAGTTTGTTCTTTATTTATAATTTGGGTTTCTCATATAAGAGAAACCATGTGATAATTAAGTTTGTGTCTGATTTATTTCACTTAACATTACAGTCTCAAGGTGAATTCATTTTCCTACAGATAACTCAAGTTTGTCTTTCTTTTTCTTTCTTTATGGCAGAGTAGTATTCCATTGTGCATAAATACCATATTTTCTTTATTTTTCTGAATACGGAATTTGAAATTGGCTACCTACTTTCACAAGAATATTTCAATACATTCTCTCAGTTTCACAGCTTCTAACAAAAATTCTACTATAATTCTTGCCTTTATTTTACTAGAGATACGTTGTTTTTTTCCTCCTCTGGCTTTCATCAAGATTTTTTCTTTGTCTTTGCTTTCCTGTGGTTTGACTATGATATACCTAAATGTAGGTTTTCTTTGGAACTTATCCTGGTTGGTATTTGTCTGAGCTTTATGGATATGTGGTTTGACATCTGTCATTAATATTTGGAAACTTTTTGGCCCTTCTTACTTGACATATTCTGTTTTGCTGTCTCTTTCTACTACTGTTTGTAATCCAGGTACAAGCATATCACACATTTTGAATTTTTCACACAGTTTTTGCATGTTCTCTTTCATTTGCTGCTGTTTTACTTTAACTTGTTTTTCTCTTTGTGTTTTATTCTAAGAAGTTTCTCAGAGAGAGCTTGCCATGCAGCAGGGAGTTCTGCTGCATTTGCCTTCAGACAACACCATGCCTGTGGATTTTTCAGCCTGGCCATATCTACCCACCATATCTAAGCCAGCTCTGCATTTGATTTCTCCTAAGTATGGGGCAGCAGAGATGCCAACCAACTGACAGACCTGATCATGGATGAGCCCAATGCCCCAAGAGAGAAGAGATACTGAGTAACTAACCAATCTGATCATGGATGAGGGCAACATCAGGGGAGGGAAAGTAATTTCATAGGGTTTGAAGACCCAGAAGAAAGTATGGACCTGACCAAGAGTGTTAGCTCTAGGAAAATCCCACTGCTACTGTGTGCTACAAAAGCAGAGTGGGGTTTTACTCCAAGTGATTCCTTCACTGGATAACAATTAGAGAAGAAACCCAGTGCAGCACCTGCTATATTGCTAGATAAAGTTTTATTAGATGACATTTTAGGAAAGAGTTGTTTAAGACTGAGCTGCAGAACAATTCCACTTCATAAGTAACCCACTTCAGAGTGGGTTACTCCCCCACCATGAATGGATGAGAGATACCCATGGGAGATAGCCACAGAGAGAGTGTGGCCAGTAAGAACCAGGGTTGGCGAGTGTGGCTTTTGGAGGAAGCTGGATATGAAAGTGTTGGCAATAAGTCCAACAGTTTGTTTGAATCTCTGCCCCATGCCCCATGCAGCAGAGACCAGAAGGCTGATTGCTTTCCCTACCTACTAATGGAGCAAGGACATGCCTTGGCTTGAATGTTTGCCAGAGTCTGTGGTGTATGGACAGAGGGGCCTCTAGAGCACAGAGGGCACCTCACAAACCCAGAAGCCATATAGCTAGGTGGAAAAAAATCATGAATTGCCAGTTTCCAAGACTGCAGATACTAGAAAGGAACCACTCATTCAAAACCACAGAGAAAGTTTTTGGAGCAACTCAATATTTTTCTTTCATTTCCCTCTTGTTTGTGTGTGTGCGGGGTTGGGCGGGGGGTTCTTGTTACTTATTTTTTCAGTTCTTCTTTTTATTTTCTGCTTCCTATTTTTTTCTTTATTTTGCTCCGTTTTTTCATATCTTTCCTGTTTGTTATTTTCTGTTACTGTTATCTAATCTATTGATTTCATTTTACTCCTCAATAGGACCCCCTGCCTCATTTTTCTTTCCTCTTTTTCATCTTCCACTAATTAATACTTCAAACTCATTTTATCATTCTTTGCTTTCCCACCCCCTATATCTTTACTAGCATAACCATTAAGCTTTATAAATTTTTAGATAGTTAATTCTATGCTATTACTGTTGAATACTGTTAGTGAAGGTAAACTTGTTCCATTTAGTAGATATTTACTGTAGGTCACTATTTGGCTTGTCTTAGTGTTTATACTATAATCGTAGATCTCTTTTCTATGGATAAGAGTGGTAAATTGCTGGTTCTTAGAGGATGTCAATATCCATTTTGTCTTTTTTAAAATTAGTACATGTTCGCAGTACTTAATGATTACAATCCTTGTGGGGACTTGATACACATACATAACAAATCTTAATTGTTTTTACTTTTTTTATACCTCACCCCTCTTTTCCTCTCCCCATTCCCTCTAACTCTTCATCTTTTCCTCATTTGCACAAGATCTATTTTTTATTATTTTCCCCTTAATTTTTTTTCACTCTCCCTCCATTCCTTCCCTCTTCTTCCATCTCTTGTTCTCTCAAACATTTGAAAAATATGTCCCTAGTTCCTATTTATCTATCTTCTATTTTGCCTTTCATATAGAAGAGAAATCTTATGGTATTTAATTTTATGTGTCTGACTTATTTCAGTTAATATTATGGTCTCAAGTTGCATCCATTTTCTTACAAATGTCTCGTTTATCTTTCTTTGTGACAGAATAATATTCCACTGTGTTCCTATTTGTCTTTGATGCTATTATTGTTGGTGATTTTATTACTATAGCCAAGATGACATAGTTATTGCTATCAATTAGTTTTCTCTATATGCCAATATCTGCATTGCCTTGGTGTCATTAACAGTACTGCAGCTCATTCCTGGGGAACTGGGTACTGAAGCAAATACATTGGAGCCTTCCCTGCCAAATAATTGGAAGTGTGGGATTCTGGAACAGAGGCACAGGCTTATATTTAGCCACAACCAGAAGGAAACACTGAAAAGCAGATATTAAAGAGGCCTCCACTATAATCAATGCACCAGCCATAGCAGAAAAAACAAACAAGCAAAAAATAGAAACATGAGAAGACATTACAATAAAGTACAACCAAAACTCCAAATTTCTACAAAGCTGAGGAAAGAAGAAGTTTTACACCCAAACTATTTAAAAGGATAACATGATATTTTTAAAAAGATGAATAAGGTGTCTGTTGAGTTCAGAGAAGATAACTAAACAGATAATGGATCCAATATACAACACAATCAGTGAATCTACAAAAGACACTAATAAAAAGCTGAGGTGAAAAAAGTAATACAAAATATAATTTTCTAGTATAGAATGAATTAGAATCTGTGAAAAGGTACCAAACAGAAATTCAGGAGATTAAAAATTCTAATGAAAGTATGGACAGCAAAAGTGATCAGTGTGAAGACAGAGTGTCAGAACTAAAAGACAGGGCTGTTGACCAATTATTGAGAGATATCTTAAAACAACATAAAAATATGAAAAAATGGGTCCAATAGCTCTTGGAAGAGTCAAAGAAGACCAATGAACAATTAATCAGAAGGCAGGACAAAGAACATAAAAGCCCTGTCTATGGAAATAATAGCAGAAAACTTTCCAAATATAGGAAAAGAATGTAACATACATATGCGTGAGGTATATAGAACCCCAAATAGTTACACTCAGGAAAGAACCTCAGCATAATATATACCCTAGTCAATATCCCAGATGTCCAACACAAGAACATATTCTTAAGAGCTCTTAGAGAAAAGCAATAAAATATTAATAAAGGAAAACCCATTAGAATTATAGCAGACTTCTCAAAACAAACCTTAAATACTAAAAGAGTTAGTATTAAGTACTAGTACTATTAAGTACTTAGTATTAAATACTAAGAGAGTTAGTTGGGGTGAAGTTCAAGCCCTAAAGCAAGACATCTTCCAACCAAGACTTACATATCCTACAGAACTATCTTTCAAAATTAATGGAGAAATGAAATATTTCCCCAATGAAGAACTTCTAAAAATTCATGACCACAAAAATAACACACCAAAAAATTCTCAAGGATGTCCTAGAAAGCAACAACTAAGCTAATAATGACAGGTCTAGTATATTTAATACAATAGGTAGGGAGAACAGTTAAATAAAAGGAAAAGAAGGGAAATCAGAAATGGGAAAATAATTTAATGACAGGAATAAGTCAATACATTTCCGTGATAACTATTAAAGTGAATGACCTTGAATCTCCAATCAAAGACACAGACTGGTAGAATGAATCAAGAAACAAAAGTATGCTGCTGTATAAAAGAAACACATTTAATATAAAATAATTCATAGAGAAAAATCAAATGATGGAAAGCAAAATTCCATGCAATGTGACTAGAAAACAAGCAGGAGTACCTATCCTGCTTTCAGAAAAAGTAGATTTTAATTCAAAACTTATTTGAAGTGGTAAAGAAGATCATTATATATTGGTTAAGGAAATAGTTCAACAGAAAGAGATAACAACTATAAATATATATGTACCAAACAATGGCACGCCCAACTTCTTAAAACAAGTACTACTGTACATAAAAGATCAGACAAATATCTAAATATTTTTAGTGGGGGACCATTGTCATAATTAGGCAGATTAAATTGACAAAAAAATCAAAGAAGAAATATGACAGTTGAATCAAACCTTTGAACAAATGGACTTAATAGATATTTACACATTATTCTCAACAGCATATGGAACTTTCACCAAAACAGATCATATGCTAGCCCACAAAACATGCTTAAGTAAATCCAAAAGAATCAAAATTATACCATACATGTTAGCAGATTATAGTGTGATGAAACTATAAATCAATGGAAAAAAGAAACCACATAAATTATGTAAATCCATGGAAATTAAATAATACCTTCTTGAATAATCAATGAGTCACAGGAAAAATCAAGGAAGAAATAAGACACTCCTAGAATTAAATTATGAGGATAGTACAACATACCAGAGCTTATAGAACATCATGAAAGCAGTGCTAAAATGGGAGTTTACAGCTGTGAATGCCCACATCACAAAAACATGGAAAGCCTAAATAAATAATCATACAATGCATCTCAAGTTCATAGAAAAGCAAGAACAGTCCAAATCCAAACCTAACAGGAGGAAATTATAAAGATCAGAGCAAAAACAATTAAATCGAAACTAAAAAAGAAATACAAAAAAATCAATGAAACAAAGAGCTAGTTCTTTGAAAGAATGAACAAAATAGACAAACCCTTAGCCAATTTTACCAAAAATAAAAAGGAAAGAAAATACCAAGACCAATCCAATTAGTAATGAAAAAGTTGAAATCAAAAGAGACACTACTAAAATCCAGTGCTTTGTTTTGTTTGACATACGGTCTCACTTTGTAGTGCAGCTGGCCTTGAACTCACTATGAAGACCAGGCTGATTTCAAAGGCACGGTGATCTTCCTACCTCAGCCTCCCAAATTCTGGGAATACAAGCATGCACCACCATGCCTGGCTGTTAAATACAGAGGATTATTAACAACTATTTTACAAATATGTATATAAATAAATTGGAGAATTCAGAAGAAATGGTTAGATTCCTAGATACACATGAATTCCAAAACTGAACCAAGAAGATACAAAAACCCTGAACAACTCAATAACAGAAATGAAATGGAAGAATTGATTTTTTAAAAATCCTACCAAATCAGGAAAGTCCAGGTCCTAATGAATTCCCTGATGAATTACATAGGAACTTCAGGGAAGATCAATGCTAGTACTCCTCAAAATATGTAATGAATTTGAAAGGGAAGGAGTACTCCCAAGAACAATCCTAGAAGCTAGAATTACTCTGATTTCCAAACCAGCCAAGTATCCAATCAAAAAAGAGAACTGCAAGCGAATCTCTTTAATCGACATAGAAGCAAATATCTTCAAAAAGATACTGCAACAAATCATCCAAACGATCATATATCATGATCAAGTAGGAATCATCTTAGGGAAGCAAGGATGGTTCAACATATGCAAATCAATAAATGTAACACATCACATAAACAGAAGCAAGGACAAAAATTACATAATCATCTCAATAGATGCAGTAAAAGCCTTTGACAAAATCCAGCATCTATTAATGATAAGAATACCAAAGAAAATAGAAGGACCTTATCTTAATCTTATAAGATCTACTTATGACAAATATTGACAACATCATGTTAAATGTTGAAAAACTGAAAGCTTTTCCTCTCAAATAAGGTAGGATAAGATGCTGACTATCACCACTTCTGCTCGGCACAGTCCTTAAAATATTAGGAAAAAATGCAAAAAAGGGGGGGTATGTAGAGGAAATGAAGAAATCAAATTATTATTCTTCATAGATGACATGAGCCACATAGAAGAACAAAAAATTCCATCAAAAGACTCTTAGAAATAGACAAATTCAGCAATGTAGAGGATACCAGATTAACAAAAAAGTCAGTAGTGTTCCTTTACAACAATAATCAACTCACTAAGAAAGAAATTAGAAAAAAATACCATTCACGATTGTACCAAGAAAAATTAAATACACAGGAATTAACCCAACCAAGGAAATGAAAGACCTGTACAATGAAAACTATAGTACTCTAAAGCAAGAGATCAAGTACAACATCAGAAAATGGAAAAATACCCCTTGGTCCTGGATTGGCAGAAAAGTAGTCAAAATTTCCATACTTCCAAAGCTGAAATACAGATTTAATGCAGTCCCAATCAAAATACCAATAATATTCTTCACAGAAATGGAGAAAACAATCTTAAAATTCATATGTAATCAGAAGAGACCCTCAAATAGTGAAAGCAATCCTGGATAACAAGAGCAAACAAATTAATCAAAGAACTAAATGTTAAACCAGAAACACTTCACCTGCTGGAAGACAAAATATGTAAAACTCTTGAAAACCAAATTGTAGGAGAGGACTTTTCTAAACAGAATCCCAATTGTACAAGAAACACTACCAAGAATCAACAACTGGGAACATATCAAATTAAAATTTCTACACAGCAGTGGAAGCAACCAAAAGAGTGAAGAGACAACTGACAGACTGAGAAATGAAAATTTCCCAGTTATTCCTCAGACAGAGGACTGATATTTATAATATATTAAGAACTCAAAAAATTAGACCTTCCAAAATAAAAGACCCATCCAAAACAATGGGGGTGAAATAAATAGACATTTCTCAGAAGAAGTACTAATGGCTAATGCTTATAAGAAAAATTGTTCAATATATAATTGGCCATTAGAGAAATGCAAATTAAAACAACACTGAGATTCCATTGTACTGTAGAAAGAATGGCTATCATCAAGAAATCAAATAATAACAAATGTTAGTGTGGCTGTGGGGGAAAAGAAATGCTCCTGCACTGTTGCTGGGAGTGTAAACTAGCACAACACTATGGAAATCAGTATGGAGATTCCTCAGAAAACCAAAACTAGAAATTACATTTGATTCAGCTATTCCCCTTCTAGGAATCTTCCTAAAAGAGTTAAAGAACCATATCACAGTGATGCAGGCATACCCATATATATAACAGCACAATTCATAATAGCTGAATCTTGGAAGCAGTCTATACACCCATCAACAGATGAATGAATAAAAAAATCTATTTTTTGTGGTGTTGTTTTTGTTGTTGTTGTTATTGTTTGTTTTCTAAGACAGGATCTCTCTATGTAGTTCACAATGGCACTGAACTCGCTATGTAGCCCAGGTTGGCCTTGAACTCACGATGATCCCCTTACATCAGCCTCTTGAGTGCTACAATTATAGTATGCACCACCACACCTGGCTGAAAAATGTTGTTTTTATAGACAATAAACTTGAGCAATTTATAGGAAATTGGGTACATTTTGAGACCATAATTTTAAGTGAAATAAATCAGACACACAAGCTTAAATATCTCATGGTTTCTTTTTTTTTTTTTTTTACAAAGGATCAGAAATATAAATAAAAGACAAAATAAAGATATTAATTGGAAGTAGGGAGATAGATCTTTTTCAAATGAGAAGATGTTATGGCTTGTATCTAAATGTCTTCCCAAAGCCTCATGTGGTTCTAAGTAGGGAGTTGCAGAGGCGGCTGTATTAGGGTGTGTGAATGTGGATTAAGGATATGATGCTAGAATAAAGGTGTGGTAATGGAAGCCCCACCTTGGGTGTGGGTGGCACTGATCAATACGTTACAGCTTGGATGGAATATAAAGGGACAGAAAGAAGGGAAGCTTGCTGGTTCTGCTATTGTTCCTGCTTGCTGCCTTTTGTCTGCCATGCCATGGAATGTTTCTCCTTTGTAATGTCCCTCTGTCATGTCACCCTGCCCTACAGCCAGCTGACTATGGACTGAGGTCTCTACAAAACATGAGCTAAAATAAACCTTTCTTCCTTTAATCTTTTAGGTGTCAAGTATTTTGCCTTAGCAACTAGAAAAGTAACTAAGACAGAAGGTGACTAGGAGATGTAGGGAGGGGAACAGAGGAGATGAGAAGAGGATGATAACAGAATTGAGATGTGTTACACACAGGTACCCCCCCCCAATGTAATAATTATGTACTAGAAGCATGGACTAATAAGGAATAATACAAAAAAAAAAGAAAAAAGTTTCTTTTGACCTATCTTCAAGCTCACTGATGCTTTTCTTGGCTTCTCCACTCTACAACTGAGCACACCAGAAGTATTTTTTGAAAATACCTTTTGTGTTAATTTTTTCTTTAATTCTTTCATAGAGTTCATGTCTCCATTATCTATCCATTCTTCCATTCATATTAACTGTACTTATTTTAAATTCCCTGAGTGATTATTTCAACATTTGTGTTATACCTTGGTCTGGATGTTACATTGGTTTCTTCCTTCTTTGTTTCTTCTTTCCTTTTGGCCTAGTACCCAATATTTTGCTGGAAGCTAGCCATGCATAAAGTACTACAAACTGAGGTAGGGACCCTTTATGTAATGATGTGTGCCAATCTGGCTAAGAGTCAGGCTGTGTTTATAATGTTTCTGATTTGACTCTGTTCTTCCCTACTCTTCATGTCTCACATGTCACTGAGTGTAACCCTCTGTTACTGTGTTGGAGTCAGGTGTATGGGGGTGGAAATGGGCAAGGGAAGAGAGCATAGTATCATCTCAGGATTCACTGTCAGTCTCTTCGTTGAGTTCATCTCTCTGGGCTGTGAGTGTGCAGAAGTATTTTTCCAGATCTATAGTTTGGTGAGAGTCAGCCTAGAGAGTGGAGGATGGGAGCGAAGCTGTGCCTGGCTGAGACAGTGGTCTGGAAGGTAGTTTCATGCAGATCGCAGGCCTGTGTTCCAGAGTACATAATGAGCATATCTTGCACTGATGACTTCTTCCCTCCCCTCTTAAAAGCAGGACACTTTCCTTCTCCAATCTTTGCCCTGAGCTACTGGTGAGGTTTCAAGAGGTGAATCCTCTGAAAGTATTCCTGGAGATCCTCCTGAACTCACATGCCCAGCAATGTGTCATTTCAGGTTAGTTCACATGCAACCTAACATATAGTCTGGTTTTTGTTTTAATTGATACTTTTAGTTTGTTCCTGGATTCTCTTCTGGATTCCCTTCAGTTCTTTTTTTCATAGCTTATTCTTGAATTAAGTTTATCTAGGTAGAGAATCTAAATTTTAAGATTTTATTTCTCCTCAGAATTTAAGCTAATGTGCCAATATTACACAACATATTTCTTAGATAACCAGGTACTGAATATTAATCTATGTCATCTGTTTGTAATTTGTCTTCTCCCTTGTAATTCTTACCTTTTTTGTTTTTGGTTTTACATCATGTCTTACACTCTGATATGTCAAGGTGAGTATTAATTTATTTATCCTTTTAAGAAGCAAGCACAAATTTTCTGTCAAAGGATTTATGTTTAATTCACACTATTACTTCTCTGCCTTGTTCTGTAGTCTCTGTTTCTATTAGACACATACTGGAGACTCTTGATATCCTTCACATCCTCTCTTTTCTCTTCTCTTTGTTTTGTGTTCTGGATACCTTACAAGATATTTAAAATTTTCTCAATGAATCTCAGATTTTATTACATCCATTAATATATTCATAACTCTATTTTTTAATATAAGATTTACAAACTATTTTCTTACAAGTGGACAGGTTCTGAACTGTACAAATCCAGAGGACAGTACCCACAGGCAGCTGCATGATCCTGATGTCCCTGGTTAATAACCTTCTTTAACACTTGAAATCACATCATCGTGGCCATTCAGAATGTGCGAAGAAGAAAAAGAAGACTAATATTTATTGCATGTCTGAGGTTCTAAAAGAAATGTGCTAATAGCTTAGATTGCCTCTAGAGAAGTCTTTCTCTGGCTCCAATTGCTTTAAGATTTTTCTCCCTCAATAAGGAGTAGAAGCAGCCTGGACTTTTCCATGTGTCCTGAGAGGTATCTTCTAGGAATCACAGTCCTGCCCTGTCCTGTAAAGGGGTTTTGGTTTCTTTCCTTACCTCTGCATCAGGTTTTTGTGTTTACTTCTGAGTCCCAGCATGCCTCCTGGCTGGTTTCTGGTTACATTGGGCCTGGTGACAATGCACACTGATGAAATCTTCTTCACAGAACTAGCCTGACCCTGTGGAATGCAGGTGTCTGAGGGCTCCTGCCTGGAGAGTGAGCCAAGAGCTGTTGCAAAGGCGGAATGTAGCAGGGCGGCAGAGCTGCATTTAAATGGAAATGAAGGAATTTTCTTCTTTTCCCAGGGGTGTCTGGCCTTTAAATTCTGAAAGCTTCAGTTGTCAGCCCCACTTTCCTCTCTTTTTCCTGTTCTGCTGCTACCTTTAACCTGTGTGCAGTGCTTGGTACCCTCATTGGTATGAACTGAGCCTGAGGACAAGTTCCTGTGGTCTTTGGTAAACATAGCTACTTACCACTTAGTACTGGATGTACACTTGGAAATCCTTTCCTCATTGTACACATTAATCTGGACTGTTACTGGTCCATTCAACCGTAACATCTGGAAAGCAGCCAGGAGAACATCACTAAACCTCAGGAGACCTCACTGGACAATAAGCCAGGGAACTTTATTGCACATCAACAGCCCAGAGACCTCACTAGACATCAGAGGCATCAGAAGCCCAGAGAACTCACCAATCATCTGAGGCATCAACAAGCCAGAGAGCTTTGGAGACCTCAGCAGAAGCAGGCAATCAACACCCATCAACTAAGGAAAATAACTCCACTTTTCCTCCCATCTCCTTTTTATAAGCATCCAAGACACTTGTTAAGGATGTGGGATAAGCAGTGACCTGACCATCTGGAAATGAATAGATTCTGCAGCAAAAGATTTCTGTCTTTCAGGGAGACAGGAGGACTGCTGCTGCTCAGTTGGGCTTATAGTTTGTTGTTGATCCACATAATGTGGAAAGTCTATACTGGAGGCTGTGGCATAGGCTTCAGTGAGGATGGACCTAAAATGAGCTTCTGAGCAGAGAAGGCTGCTGGTAGGGAAGTGCTTCAGTCTAGTTGCCCACAGAGGAGACTGGGGACATGGACCTGGCCCACCTGAATTACCTCTTTTCTCTGTGGAGTACTTGGTAACTTGCCCTGGACTTGGGCATCTCTTTGTTTAGTGTCAGAGGTGTTTGTGCTTCCCTATGGATTCTGGACTTATGATGAGTGCTTTCTTTCCATAGGTTTTAGTTGTATCCTTCTCCTTTTCTGATCCCCTCTTTCAGTTCACACCTGGAGGAGGAGAACTTTGGAAAGGTTTAGCAGTGCTGGCTGGAGAAGTACCCCAAGAATACTGTGAGCCAAGCGTGATGGGAGATTCTGGTCAGAGCTCAGAAGACCAATGTTATAGATCATATCTAGATGTCCCCCCAAGGCCTCACATACTCATACATAGGGCTTTTCAGACGTGGCTTTTCAAAGGTGTGTGATATGGGGACTAAGCATGTGTGATAACTAAATGGGTTTAGCACAGTTCTGGGTGTTGATGGCACAAATCAATAGGCTTAGAGCCTGGGTGGAATTTTAAAGGAACGCAGGCTTCTGCTGCTTGATCCTTGCTGCCTCCTGTCTGCAACACCATGGACTGTTTCTCTTTTGCAGTGCCTCTCTGCCATGCAACCCTGCTTTAGAGCAAATCAATTATGGACTAAAAATCTGTTCAAACTGTGAGTCAAACAAACCTTTTCTCCTTTTACTTGTGAGTGTCTAGTATCTTGTCTCAGCAATTAGAAAAGTAACTAAGACACCAGAATGCTGATAGAAATGCAACTGGAAAAGACCAGGCTCAAGAGGTTTCAACTGGAAAGAAGGACTCCCCTGGCAGCTGGACTCCAGGCCACATTTGTTATGCTCTGGTAAAAAAATGTGTTTGCATTTTGCTCATGATTGGAGACATTGTGAGAGATTAAGATTAAGGACAGCAGGTTAATTAACCTGGTAGAAGAAATTTCAAGGCACTCTAATGCTGAGGTAGTGGCATGGTTACTGTTGGGGGCTTTTAGCCATTGTCCCTTGAGAATCAAAAGCAAATTGCTCAGCAGAATAATTTTTAAAGTTTTGAGTTTGGCCAGAAATAAAGCTCCAGTAAAGTTGTGGCCTAAAATATAAAACAAAGGAAAACTTGGTTGCCAAACAGATTAGCAATAAAGGCTAAGTACTTTGGAGCAGGAGAATATAAAACATAGCTTGAGGACATCACAAGAACCAGCAGGACTCCACCCTTTGCACCCTCAAAAATGAGAAGATGACTTTGCTATGAGCAGAGAGCCCCAGAGCCATGTTCCAGAATGGCAGTGGCCTAGGGAATTTGTTTCTTGAGATTGGATTCTAAGTGCTCAACAATTCAGGTATTTTACTTCTATAGCCAAGAGAGAAGGAAGCCTGGATACTGTTCCAGCTGGCAGCAGACCCTGGCATCATCCACATGTTACTGGTTTTATTTGCATACAGGATGCAAGAGTTGTGGGATCAGGAAGGCTTCCACCCAGATTTCAGAAGAAGACCTGGGAGGGCAGGTAGTGTGCCTCTGACAGGGCAGTGGGTAAAGGTGTGAGTGTGAAGCTGAGGGGGCAGTGGAATCCCCAGAAGGTTGGAGAAGCCAGGAAAATAGATAATTTGAGAAAAGTCATAAGGAGTGAGCAAAGTTGGACCAATAGAGAAGCTGTAAGAGATACAACCACCAGCAGTGCTTAGGGATAGAGCCACCTAAACCCTCTGGAGTTCACAATTTGCCAGAAATTGCCTCAGATGCTGGACATGGCACTATAGCACTTAATGTTTGCCCTGCTGAATTTGTCTTTCTTTGTTCCAATTCCTTTCTAGCCCCCTACTTGTAACTTTTGGAATAGTAATGTTTATATTGTGCTTTTTATGTTGGAAATGTTTAATTTTTCATTTTTTTATAAGGGCTCAAAGCTAAGTGTTAGACATAAATCTCAGAAGAGAATTTGAACTTGGACTTTTCAGAAATGCTAAAACTATTAGGAATTTGGCAACTTTTAAGAGATAAACTAAATGCACCTTGCATAAAAGGATGTGCATGAGTCTTTTGGGGGCCACAGTTGGAATGTTATGGTTTATAACTAATATGTCACCCAGAGGTTCATGCACTCCCAGCTGGGACTTTTGAGAGTTGCTAGATCATGGATGTGTAATACTGGATCAAAGCCATGATTGCAGATTAGTCCACAGATTGGTTTAGCATAGTTCTGGCTGTGGAAAATGGGAAACCTCACCCTGTGTGTAGGTGGAAGCATCCAATAAGCTTGTAGCCTGGACAGAATAAAAGGGAAAGAAAGGAAGTCTTGCTGCTCCTTGCTTCCTGTCTACCCTGCCATGGACTATTTCTCCTCTGTGATGCCCTCTGCCATGCTCCTCTGCATTGAAGACAGCTGTCTATGGACTGAAACCTCTACAAACTGTAAGCTAAAATAAACCTATCCTCTTTTAACTTGTGGGTGTCAAGTATTTTATCCCAGCAATGAGGAAGTAACTAAAGACACTGAATTACCCCTTATTTAGCTGTGAATTTCTACTGACTGGAGAATCCTCTTCATCTTCTCCACTTGTGCTCACAGAGCTTAGAAATCCAGAAGACCTGGTAAATATCTGCTGAATATATGAATAAATAAACATCTCATTAAACTTCATGACCATTGCACAACAAGTTGCACAGGTGAGCACAACAGTCCCTCTTATCCAACTATATACAGACAAAAAGTTTGGATTTGGCAGCTGAGTTGAGAGTCTGTTCCTCTGGCAGCTCTTCCAGACATTTAAAGAGGAGTCTCCTGTTGAGTTGACACTGTAGGTTCTGATCAGAAAATTTCTAACAGCCTGGGAAACAGTCAGTTGCAGTGTCCTTGGAGAATTTTTTCTACTTTCTTGAAGAAAATCAACTTGCCACAAAAGGCGAGGGGAAGCTACCTTCCTTGATTACAGCCATTTGAGAGGCCTGCTACATTCCAACATGACATTAGGTGTCAGGAGCTAATGTGTCCTGCCAGAGTGTGCAGGATGCACAGGCTATGGCTGGCATCTGCCTTTTATCAGCAGGGACTATACCTTGCAGAGGTCAGAACTCCAGCAGCTACTGAAGGCAGCCTCATTTAGCACTTCCTAATGCCAACAGATAGCACCTGTCTTTGTGTGACTTCTGTCATTGCTCTAAGTCTGCAAAGAGAGGAATTCTCCCCTCCCATGTGCATCAGTATCAAGGGTGTGTTTGGAAAGAATTTCCTGAACCACCCTGGATACTCCCTCATACAGGCTATTTGGAGACTACCGGCAGTTAGGTTTAAACTTGACAAACTATGTCACAGGGCACAGACATGTAAAAAGTGGTTTGCTCACAGCTCAACAATTTGGCATAAGCGAAGGGTTTCAAATTTACAGTGGTCCAAACAAATGGTCACTTAACTCTAATTCTTGACACACTGCTTAACCTTTCAAGGCCCTGTTGTCTAATCATTGAAGTGAGGACAGCAATATTTGCATCCAGGATTGTCTGTAGGACTTGAGAATAACACAGCAATGCTGAGTGAACGAGGTGCCTTGCCATTATTTCAATGCAGAACATACACTTCAGTGGGAGTAGATTTGAATATAAATATATCAAGAATCACAATGTAGAAGTGACATTTGGGACCCCTTTCTCCAAACAGGATAGAGAAAAAGAACTCAGATTCCTGCTCCTATTAGAAATAAGTGGATCAAACCTATGAAGGAACAGTGTTTAAAGTGAGGGACTAAGCAAAAGGAGAAAGATCCTTGGTAAATGTAAAGAAAATTAGGTGAGTCCTGTGATTGTCCCAGTTAACTGATCTGAGAGGATTTCCAGGTGTTTGGGGAGAGAGGGGAAACTGAGGCAGAGCAGAAAGTTCTCCCTGCATTCTTCAGACAGGGAGACCAAGACATGAGAACTCATAGGCTAGAGCACCAAAGAGAAGGAAGGCTGCTCAGAAGGCCATATTGTGGAGAGGTCATCCCAATAGACCTTGCAGATGATGCCCAAGCTGAGCAAGGTGATTAATCCAGAACAATGAAAAGACAGCCCCAAAGACTACAGGGCACATTGCCAGCACTTCCATAGCAAATGATCCCTGTTCCCATGAACCAAAGTGGAAAATGTATAATTCTTGGGCCTTGAATACAGCACTCAGGAAGGTGGTATCTTAGCAGAGGGGTGTAGTCTTCCCTCCACAGGGCACTGTGCTATTCTCACCTAACAAATGTCAAGAACAAACCAGAAAAAGGACCAAACTATTTCCAAGAAACTTTCACACGGCGGCGGGGCGGGGGGGTGGGGTGGGTGTAAATAACAAAACATTTCAGGAATACTGTGATGGTTAATCTTGATTGCCAATGTGACTGGATTGAGAAATGCCTATGAAATTAGTGAGGCACACTTCTAGGTGTGTCTGTGAGTGTTTCAAGAGATGTGGCATGTGGCACAGAAGACCTGCCCTGAATGTGGTGGCACTATCCAATAAGGTAGAGATTGAGGTAGAATAAGTGCACAAGAAAGCCCTCCAGCATGGGCTGTCTCTCCCCTCTGTTTCCCTGCTCCATGAGCCAAGCGACTGTGCTCCATCAGCCTCTCCTTTCATGATGCTCTGCCTCACCTTGGGCCAACAGCCATGGAACCAGTCAACTATGAACTGAAACCTCTGAAACTATGAGGCAAAGCCCATCTTTCCTTCTTTAGGTGATTTTCGCAGGTACTTGCTCACAAGAATGAAAAGCTAACACAAATGCCTATATAAATAAAAAGCAACCTAAAATGTACAATTCACAGTATCTGGCAGCCAGTCAAAAGTTACACATTACACAAACAGTTAAGAATGTATAAACCCTTAGTAAAGACAAAAAACCCAAACTGATCCACCAGAACTGATGAGGATATTAGAATTACCAGACAAGTTTACAAAACAGTTATCATAACTTTATTTCATGTTAAAAAGTCTAAGTAAAGACATGGAATATTTTGCATATGTCAAAATTAAACTTGTAGAGTTTATAATAATGTTTGAGATAAAAATAAAATGAATAAAATTAACAGTATTAAATGTGACAGAGAAGATTGTTGAACTTGAAATAGTACTACAAACTCTGAAAAATAAAACAAAAAGAAAACCTTCAAGAAATAAAAGAAGTGTCAGTGAACTGAGGGACAACTTATACAGCCTGATGTACATGCAACTGGAGCCACTGAAGGAGAGAAAGTACATAATAGAGGGAGGCAGGGATGAAATATTCGAAGGCAGAATGCCTAAAAAATTTTCAAATTTGATTAAGTCTATGTACCTACAGATCCAAAAATATCAATAAATCTTAAAGTATATGAAAAGTAAATGAATAAGAGTATTTGAAGACATATCATAATTTGATTGCTCAAAACCAGTGATAAATTAAAATTCTTAGCAACCAGCAGAATAAAGATACAAATGGAGAAAAAGATAAGGATGCTACATTACAATTTGCATACGTGCTTTCCAAAGTCCACATTGAAACAGTCCACATTGAGGTGGCATTAAAACATGGGGCCTCAGGGAAAATGATTAAGTCCTGAGAGTTTCACTATGGTAAACACATTCTAAAAGGGGTGGAGTGAACAAGTGTAGACCCTTTCTGCCCTCATGCCATCTCCCATGTAAGAGCACAATGTTTGTTTCTCCTGTCATGTGACAACACAACAGTGGAACACCATTTTAGAAACAGCCCTCCTCAGATCCTAAATGATGGCACCTCAATCTTAGACTTCTAGGCCTTCAGGAGTGTGAGAACTATGTCTCTTTTTCTATTCTGTATAAATCATCCAGTCTCAGTTACTTTGTACAGCAATACAAATAAACTAAGACAAAGAGTATAGCAGGTTCTTCACTGGAAATAGTGCAATCAAGAAGCCAGTGAAAGCAATGTGTTTACAGAATTATATGCCCAGCAAAAAATCTTTCAAAGGTGAAATACTTCCTTTAGACATATAAAACTGAAGAGAATCCAAATACAAATAAACAATGGGTACTATAAATGTTCAAAGCAGTCCTTCAAGCAGAAAGGAAAGCACATCAGTTGACAGCATAGGTCTACACAAAAATTAGGGAAGACAAAAAGTGGTAATTACGTGGTAAGTTTATGAGATTCTTCTTCTGTTATTTAAATCTCCTTAAATGATAACTCACTATTTAAACAAAAGTAACATCCATACATTTTGTGGTTAATAACATGAAAAGGTAAAATGCATCTCAAAGACAATACCTAGGCCATAAATGGAAATATATTATTTATTACAACACAGGAAGTGTCACTGATATCCTTTGAAGGTAGGTTGTGATAAATTAAGATTTATACTATAATCTCCAACATTAGAGCAAGAAAAGAAGAAGTTATACCTAGTAAATCAGCCAAATAAGATAATTCGGAATCATAAAAAACTAAATTCAAAAAGACAAAAAAAGAGAGAAAAAAGAACAACAACAAAACAAATGAGACAAATAGAGAAAAAGGAGCAACATGACAAATTTAAGGTAAAACATATCAACAATTACATTAAATGGAAATGGCCAAGCACCTCAATTGAAAAGCAGAAATTATAAAATTGGATATTAAAAAGCAAGACCCAACTATGTACTACTTACAAGAATGACTGACAGAAATAAATCAAAAATAAAAGTACAGAAAAGATACAAAACAAAACAAAACAAAAAATCAGAAATGACTTCACTCCCAGTTCTGTATTCAAATTTCTCCTGCTGTTTGGGTGCCAGACTGATGCGCAGTACCTAAGGTCCTCATGATCCTCCAAGAACAAGCGAGCAGCCCAAAAGATGCATCCTGAAGATGAAGTCCCTTCCCCTACTCCCCTTTCCCTGACTGCCTTCCCTTAGACCTGACCTGTCCCAAGCTGTACTGTGACTACGTCTCCCTACCCCTTTCAATCCAGACCAAGCTAAAAGACCCCAGCCTGCAGCTTCCAGGACTTGCTTGTCTTGGCAACTTGCCCATCCTAGAACCGTTCTTGCCATCATCAGGGAATTTCAATGGACCTCAGTGCCTGTGCTTCATCTACATTTAAACACAATGTCCACTTCCCTCTGCCATAATAACCAGGCCTATAGTATGCGGATCCTCAGCTCTGCTGATTTTCAGGTTTTGTGAGTGATGCCCAGTCCTTGGCCCTACCTTTGACCCATGGTGCTTCTTGGAATTAATAGCTGTCTGTATCTCTGAGCCATGTCTCCTGCCAACCTACACGTGGACCCACTCTCATCTCCTTGAAGGTATCAAGGCAATGTGCCTCGCCAGAGGTATATAGCACACAGGGCCTTGTTACTGTCTAGATAGCCCAAGGGCTCTGAAAATTCCAGTCCCCAGAATAGTTCTCATACTGAAGTGTGATAGAGGAAGAGGTAATTTATTATGGCTACTGCCCCAGGCCTTGTAAAATATTCTCTCTGTGGGTATATTTTTCTGTGACTGGGTCTCTGAGATATATACAGGCAGAGAGACAGTAAGTCCCGAAGGAAAAAATGTCATCAAAAAAGAAATATCCATATTGAAGGAAACTGCAGGAAACTAACTCCCTTAAGTAGTAGAAAATTAGCATATAAATACAGTCCAGATGTGGGCAATTTATTCACCTGCCTGGCAC
The DNA here is from genome assembly GCF_053883595.1 of Heterocephalus glaber. NCBI lineage: Eukaryota > Metazoa > Chordata > Mammalia > Rodentia > Bathyergidae > Heterocephalus > Heterocephalus glaber. The sequence continues at coordinate 31,445,555 of NW_028258143.1, read as the reverse complement.
AGGCTGAATGCCACAGGTGAGGACCAAAGATCAAATCCTTTCGGTGCATGAAAACATGTGAGAAGGACCAGCTGGCAGTGGATGCTGGCCAGAATTGGACCAAGTCCAGTCATCTTAATCTTCCCTTCACACCATCCCAAAGGATTTGTGTACAGCTATCTGACTGGGCTGTGTTGTGCAGGCAGGAAGGTACTTCCTCCCAGGAGCTAGAATTTTGGTGCTGGGAAATTGTGAGTAGGACATCATGCCTACAGCCAGCCAGGGATCCTAACCTGGTCCTCACCAGGGTTACTTGGCAGCTTATTAAAGATCTCAAGAATCAGAATTTTCAGGGATGATGCCAACAAAGTCTTACTTTATACACCTCAACCACTGGCACCCAAGTTGGTGTCATAGCACGGCAGGGGTTATGGATTGGGAGCCACTGGGCTGAAGTTACTGAAGCCAAACTCACTTTCTCCAGTCATTGAGCTATGGCTGTGGATGTCAATAATAACAAAATGTATGCTCATTTTCCTCCTCTTTATAAACGTTTTGCACAGAGCAGGAACATAGCAGAGTTGAAGAAGTGGTCTCACCATTATCAGTATCAGGGTCAGTGCTGCCAAGTGTCATCTTGGAGTTTTCTTTGCTTCTAAAACCAAGGACATGGGCTGACAACAGGAGACAAACACAGTCAAGGCAGCCAGTGAAGAGTTTTGTCAGGGTCAAGAGACAGAATGTCCTTAATGGAGGCAAGGATCCTGAAGTGGGTCCAGGAGTCAGAGCCTGGTCTTGGAGACAGGGTGCAGGAAGCTGCAAAATGTGTAAGAATTCATTCAACACCTCTGCATCTACCCATCCATGTAGACATGTCACTCAGCCACTGGCTCAATCACTTATGTATCCAACCAGCACAAATGGCTATAGTGTGCTAGGCATAAGGTGTACAGTAAGAGACCCTTGGTCTGTGCCCTCAGGGAAAGTTTTGTGCAGCAATGGTGAGTTCATGACTGGTCCCAGGCAGGGAAGTTGGGGACTCCCCTTGACCTTGCAGACAAGGGTCCACAGCCCCAGCAGCTTTCACAACAGGGTAGGTCAGCAGCTTCCATCAATGACTGGAGGTGCAAGGCAAAATAGAATCCATTCCTGTACTTACTGAAAAGACAGAGCAGGGAGAGTAATGCTGTTGGACATTGTACCCTGTGGGCACATGTTATCTCTTGCAATCCTCTGGGGTCTTTGGGAAGGAATTAGGGTGAGATGAGGCATGAGGGTGGGGCTCCCCCATACCACTAGTGGCTTTATAAAAAAAGGAGGAGAGACTCATTGGCACACTTTCTCTGGCTCACCACATGGTGTCCCTGCCGTGATATGGTGCAGCAAGAAGCCCTTGCCAGATGCCAGGCCAAACAAGCACCACACCTCCAAAACCAGGAGCCAAATAAGCTTCTTTTCTTTATAAATCACAAAGTTCTTAGGGGTTTTGTTATGGCAACACAAACAGACTAACATGAGAACCCTCATTCTGTTATTCCTATTTAAATAAGCAAGAAGAGTGATATTTGAGAGATTATGCTATTTAACCACAGTCAGGAGGACTTGATCCCAGGTGTATCTGGAAGCAGAGTGAGTTCTCTCTGTCCGGCTGTGCTGTGTGCCGAGCTGAGGGATGGCCAGCCACAGGCTTCCACACAGGTGGGCACATGGCTGGGGGACTTGGGTCGCTGCCTGTGACCTTGGGGCTGAGCCTGGGACCAAGAAGGGTTCTGTGGGGCTTGCGGAGCCTGCTGCCCTGCTGCCCCTTATGAGGGCAAAAGCTGCTCTCCAGGCAGTAGTGTGTGTGTTTGTTGTCTCCACAAGAGAGAAAAAGAAAGTATTTAAGGGCACAGGAGTTCAGTAGAAGCAAAGTTCATGCAAGTCTAAAAGTAACTAGAAATGTCAATGTATGCAAATTACACTTCCATCAAATAATGTACGGCACAGTTATGTAAGTTTTGGGATGTTTCAGGCCACTGTTAACCATGGTGAAGGCATGCAAGGCCTTTGCTTTTAGACTCTAAGGCTACAGTTGCAGTGTGGGTGAGATTGGCCATTGTCTTGACAGAAAGGGTAAAAACCATAGCCACTGCCCAGGACCTGCAGTGATCACACAGCCATGGCTGCAGCTGGGTCACTCAGGGCCTGGCCTGGACTTTCTCTTTCCTAAGCATAATATAGCAGTGTTGAGACACAGTTGAGCTAGACAGCAACTTTAATTTCTCTTCCTTTTACACCAGGATTTAGACTTTGCTGGAAAGTTAGAAGCACATGATTTGGCTGCATTCTATAAACAGTGCCCTGTGGCAGCTCCCAAATCTCCAGAACCAAAAGAAATGAAGATCTCATCATTACTACCTCTGTGGTCAGAGGAATCTTACCAGTTTGGAAAAAGTAGAATGATATATTGATACGAATTTTTCCTTTGGCTACAATCCAGTTAGACAAAGAGAAAGTTTCTGTTTTGTCCTGAGGATTTTAGATGGATTAGCTAATTTCATTTTCACAACAATCCTATATTCAGGATTTATTTTCCTTGTTCTTTACATGAAGAGATTCAGGCTTGGGAATCAAAATGCTTTTCTCACCCAAACAAGATGCCAAATAGTCAGAAATCTGACCACATTGTCTTAGTCAGTTCAGGCTACTAAAACAAATGATTATTACTGGGTGGCTCAGAAACAACTGAATCTATTTCCATAGTCTTTGGTACTGGGAGTCCAAACCAGTGTCAGAGGGTCAGGTTCAGGTAAGGACCTCTTCCAGGCAGGCTGCTGACTTTCTCAAATCCTCTCAAGCAGGAAGAGGATAAGGGAGATCTCTGGAGTCTTCTTTTTATTATATATATATAATATATACATATATATTATGAATTTTAATTTTTAAATTTTCATATGTACATGTTTGCAGTATACAATGATTACCTCCATAAAGTGAGGAACAAGTACATAATACATCTTAATTCTTTTTATTTCTCTTTCCCTTCAACTCCTTCCACCTCCCTCCATCTCTAGATCCCTTTCCCATTTGCCAAAGATGAACCTCCCTGTTTCCTAGTGTCTTTTATTTTACTTTAATTTAATTATACTTTGGGGTTTTCATATAAGAGAAACAATGTAACATTTAAGCTTGTGTCTCTGATTTACTTCACTTAACATTATGACCATAAAGTACATGCATTTTCCTATGAATAATTCAAGTTTATCCTTCTTTATGATGCAGTAGTACTCCATTATACATAAACATTACATTCTCTTTACCCATTCACCTCCCCAGGAACACATAGGCTACTTCCATGATTAGAGGGCACTAATGTCATCACAAAGCTTCACTCTCATGACCTAGTTGTCACCCCAAAGGTCCCAACTTTTAATACTATCAGTATGAAGTGTCAACCTATGATCATTTACAGAAAAGCCACTTTTCTTAGAAGGGATAAAACCACAGCACAGGCCTGAGGGGTGGTTGTTAGGTCCTTGAGAGGCACAGCTCCCATCTGTGGCTGAACTCTCAGAAAGGCAGTGGGTGGTGCACTGGCTGGACACAGACCATCAGGACTGCTGTGTGCTCATGGTGTGGGGAGCTACTGGGGTTGGTGCTGTGACCGCAGAGCAGACACGGAGGAAGTGAGCACAGAAGACGGTTCACTTCCGGTACCAAGTGTGCAGCTCAGGCCTGGCCCCATAATACACATGCAATTAATGGGAAAATAAACATGGATGATAAATGAGCAAATGAATTAATTCTCTTTTTTTCTATTTCTGACTTCTCTAAACACAGTTTTCCTTTTTTCCCTGTTTATTTTCTGAGTGGAAAGTCAGGAGCTGTGGGTTTGAGTTTGGTATCCCTCTATAGCATCTTCAGAACCCCTGCACTGGGAATAAATTGATCCCTTTGAAACCTGATCCAACTGAGATCAATCTTTCAGACTGTATTTGAGAGTCCCATGACACAAGATTTTTACAAGACTGACAAGCCCCATGACTTGAGATTCTTTTGCACTCAGATTCTTTTTTCCTCCTAGCTTCACATAGAAAGTTAGCATCAGACTCAAGAATTCCCACCTTTCCAAGTGCCAGCTTGAGAGCTACTGTGCAGCCTACAGTCACAGACAGATGGGAGTTATGAGGACTGAGACATAGTGCTCCAACTGCAAGGCCCTTTGGCCTCCTGTGAATGTTAGTACTTCTTCCCTTCTGAAGTCTACTGCCATGGTAATATTTAAATGGGATCTTATAACCAGGACTAAAACATTGTACCATCAGACGTGTTTCCTGTCAAGATGCAGGAACAGAGATTGAATTTATCAACCTTCCTGAAACAACTAAAAATTATAGACAAAATATACAGAAGGAATACTGATCATGAAGACAATGAACAACAAGGCAATGAAAGACAGCAATTTCCTGAGAAATGAGAGAAAAAACCCAGTAACAAGCCAAGCTCCAAATTTGCCCTGGGTTACTGCTTGTGAAAATATCTAGGGCACAGTTCAGGCCAAGGAAACAGCTAGAAGCTGGTGGTCTTCCTGGAGAATCAGACAATGAAAATCAAGGGAAGAGAAGGCAGGCTGCAAACACAGGGCAGTGTCAGAGAAGAGAGAACTACTAGAGAGAACTCCAGAGACCTTTGGAGGATTCTCTCAAATATTCTGTGAGCTGTTGACCACTGAAGCACATACCTCTGAATAAACCAACCAAGGCTTGGGAAAGATGTCCTGGAAGAGCTTGGAGAAAATTTATGCAGGGCTCAAGGTAGTGATTGTTCCCAAGAGCCAGGTAGAAAACCCTTATGATGGGCGGAGTATCAGTTAAGGTCCTAAGGAAGTTCTTACCCCAGTGGTAGGGAAAATCAGCTTTAGACTATATACTGTGTGCATGGTACCTAAGTAAACATAAAAATAAGCCATGAAATGTTGAAACTTTTTCCTATAAACTAGGTCTAGGGGGCCAAGAATATTTACAGGAACAGAGAAACATGCAAAATGCTAAAATTTACATTTTTTGGCATTCAGTTAAAAATTACCAGGTACCCAAAGAAACAAGAAATTATACCTCATGAGGTGGAGAAAAAAGTCAATCTATCCAAACTGACTCAAGCATTTCCAGTTGTAGGACAAAATGTATTGACACACTTCTACCTACTTCTCTGAGGCAGCTGAACTACGGGACAAACAGAAGACTGAGAGGTGCAGAGGACACCCACTAGCAGGGACTCAGGAACAATAGGGTGATTGTTTTCTTCGGGGTTGTTGTTGTTGTTGTTGTTGCCTAATACATCTCAGATTAATGCTAAGGAAGCTGGCATCTGGAAAAGGATCCACACAAACAAACAAACAAACAAACAAACAAAAGGTCTAGCTAGGGAGATAGGCAAGGTGAGCTGCTGGGACTTTCATCCCTACATAACAGTAAGAGGCCATCACCTGGCCATGGTGTCTCTGAGTGCCATGTAGGACATGGTGGTACAGGGTGTCCTCTCCTTCAAGTGAGTGTGACCTCAGCAGGGTCCTTGTGGGCAGCAATGGATCTTCTCTTCACCACCACTTCCATGTGATCAGAGCACACAGCCTGGTGTCTTCCCCTCCTCTGGCAGAATGGAGAAGTGCCCTTCCTCCCTCCCTTATCTGCTGGACATCAGAGAAGCCTTGCTTAATGGAAGGCCAAAATAAGAGACAGATTTCATATTATAGTACCCAAAATAAATGGTGTGATTAAAACTATGGTGTGTTTATATTCAAAAAAATTATTACAATAGAAATCCCATTGCTATTAATCCCATTAGTTCTGGATGTCCATTTTCATGTCTTTATTTGTGCTGTTATGGTTGCTTCGATGTCCTGAATTGATTCAAAATGTTTACTTTTGTTAATCATTTAGACTTTGAGGAAGAGACAGAAGTTGCATGGTGCTGGATCTGGTGAATAAGGTTGATGAGGACACACCATAATATTTTTATAAGACTGTCTTCCCATTTGATGGCAAACATTTACTGAAGTTTTGATCATGATGCATGAAAGGATTTCCAAAGCTACTTCAGAAAACAGCGAGAACAATGAGGTAAGTGGAAGAGGGAGAGAGGGGGAGTATTAGGAGGAAACTAACATCAGTGTGTCCAGTATTACTGTAATAATTTGTTTTAAACTTAAACACTCACTGTGTTTTTCAATCACCCCATGTACACAATGGAAAATAATCATCCCAAGAAGCAGTACCACCTCAGCTTAAGTGAATATAGGCAGTGAGCAGATGCAAACACCAAGGTACATAACTGTTGGTATTATCTGGCAGAAATTTTAAGATGCCATCATAAAAAGCTTCAACAAGCAATTGTGAACATGCTTGAGACAAAATGGAGTCTCAGGACATAGTGGCAGTTAGAAAGCAGAACAAAATGGAAGTTGTGTAACTTATAATTTAATAATCACCAAAAACTGGTGAGTGAAAACGGCAGGATGAAAATGACACAGAAATAATTTGTGAATTTTAAGATAGAAAAATAAAATTATAATTTGAAAAGGGGCAAGAAATTAAAAATTTAATACAGTTTCAAAACCCTGTGGTATTATAATAAAAAATCTAATATTTATATTATCAGTATTACAGAAGAGGAGGAGAAAGAGTATGGAAGTGAAAACATATTCAAAGCAATATTGGCTAAAGTTTTTACAAATTTGCCAAAATGAGGGCCAGGGATTTAGCTCAGTGGTGCTGCCACCTGCCTTGCAAGTACAAGGTCCCAAGTTTGATCCCTGGTACCAAAAAGAAAAAGAGTTATTTCAGGCAAGAATTTGTGCTCGCTTCAGCAGCAAATATACAAATTTGGCAAAATGAAATAATAATCTACATGTTCAAGAAGATGCTTGCAACCCCAAACACGATAAACTCAAGGAAATCCATGCCGAGAAACAACAAATCAAGCTGTAAACCACACCTACTCACACTAAACTCATATTCATGCATTCATACTCTCTCTCTCTCTCTCTCTCTCTCTCTCTCTCTCTCACACACACACACACACACACACACACCCCTCACACAGATAAATACTTAGGCAGCAAGAGAGAAATCAATTCAGTAACAGTGTATCCTCTCATTAGAAATGGTGGCAATCTGCAGGAAGGGTTCAACATTTTTCTTAAGTGCTGAAGGAAAGAGCCATCAGCACAATTCCGCTGAGTTCCTGAAATTTCTTTCAGGAGTAAAGGGAGTCGGGAAAACTGAAAACAGAAAACAACAGATAGAAGCTAAAAAACAAAGAACGAACACTTTGAAAAATCAATAAAATTGAAAAATCTTTTGCAAGCAGTTACATAGGAAAAAGAGAGGGAGAGAAGAAAGGAGACAGAAAAAAAGACAGGGAGAGGGAGAAAAGGAGAGAATTATCAAGTTAGAATTATCAGGAATGACATTTAGAATTTCACAATAGACACTGTCGCCATCAAGAGATTAACTTTTTAAAGTTCATGATCTTCACATATGTAAATATACAGCATAGAGAGAATGGATTAATTTCTCAGAAAGCACAACAAAACTCATACAGTATGAAAAACACAATTTCAACAGCCCTATAAATTTAAGGAAATTGAATTTTTAATTTAAAATCAACTAAAATGAAGTTTCTAGATCCAGATGGTTTTGCTAGAGAATTCTATGCAAGTAACACCAATTCTACATGGATCCTTCCAAAGAATTACAAGGAAAATAATACTTTGTATTCCATTTTATGAGGTCATATTTCTCTATTATCAAGCAAGACAAAGACAACAACAAAAAAAGCTACATACTAATAAATTTGATGCAAAAATCATTATTAGCATATATAATTCATCACTATAACATTATAATTATACACCATGGCCAAGAAGAGTTTATTCTAAGGATGTAAAGGCTGGTTCAATATATAGAAATTAACCAATATACTCCATGATATTAACAGGCTAAAAATAAAAATCACATGGCCAGCTCAATTTGCACACATACACACCAAAATTGAACAATTACAATATTATGATACAAATAAAGTAACAGAAAAATAGAAATGAAGGAAAATATCTGCAACTTGATTAAGTGCAACCTCAAAGTCTTTTTATCTATAATCTTACTTAGTGATAAAAGACTGAGTGCTTTCCCATAAGACTGGCAAGAAGATAAATATTTCTGTACCACACTACTGTTGGCCCTAGTGCCAGAAGCTCTACACAAAAAAAAGCAAAAGGAATAAAAAGACCTAGGTATTAAAATGCAAGATATAAATCTGTCTTAATTTTCAGATGACACGACTATTTATGTCAGATTTCCTAAAGAATGAGTAATGTGGTTTATATCTAGATGCCCCCAATGCCTCATGGGCTCATAAGTGGGCTTGTTGGAGGTGACAGGGTCCTGGGCTGTGGAATGTACTGGTACATTAGCCCACTGATGAGTTTGCAGTTGAACTTTGATGTTTGGAGGTGAAGCCTTGCCAGAGAAAGTGGGTCCTGGGGGTGTGGCCTGGAAGGGTCATCTCCCTCCCTCCTCCCTTGATCTCTCTATGCTTCCTGCCTCTAAGTCAGGAGCTCTTTTCTTGTCTGCCATGCCACCCTGCCTTGGAGACAGCTGTCTGGACTAAAACCTCTACAAACTGAGCCAAAATAAACCTCTTCTCCTATAAATTGTAGGTGTTGGGTATTGTGTCTCAATGACAAGAAAATAACTAAGAGATTGTGCAAAACAAAAAGAAATAAAGAGAAAAACAAAAACATCAAGTTATTAAGTGGATCTAATAAAGTCTATCAAAATTGATATACAGCTTTAATGCAATACCTATCAAAATCCTAGCAAGATTTTCCTAGATTTAGGCAAGTTTATAGTAAACTTTATACTGAAATGAATTTGTAAAGGCAAAAGAACTAGAATAGATAAAAGTATTTTGAAAAAGAAGGTAGAAATTGTGTACCTGACTTCAAGATTATTTATAACTATGTAAACAAGAGTGGATGATATTGGTGGAAGGATAGGTACTGATATCAATGGAATGCAGTAAAGAACATAGAAATAGATTTAGACAACTCTAGCTAACTGATTTTTGACAAAAGTATAAAAGAAATTTCATGGAGAAGGATAGCCTTTCCAGTCAGTGGTGCTGGATAAAAACTACAGCAATCAAAACTACACAAAATTAAATGCAGAAAGAAAGACTGGATGCCTTTATGCAGAAGAAAAATGAAACATTGTACAAAAATTAACTCAAAATAGGCCATACCTCCAATTGCAAAGCAAGAAAAGATTCAATGTTTCAAAGAAAAAGGAGGAGAAAAATCCTTGATTTCTAGGGCTTGGTGAAAAGTCTTGGAACACCATGCCAAAAAGATGATCCATTGCAGAAAAAAAGTAAGCAGGGTTTAGTAAAAGTTAAAAATTTGTGCTCTAGAAAGATTCTGACAAAAAGGTACAAAGAAAAAGTGCATTTTGAAAAAAAATTTTCAAACCATGTATCTGAAAAAGCAGTAGAATAAATAAAATCTACATAAAATGGACAATAGAAAACTTCAATTAAAAATAGGCAAATGATATGAAGAGCCATTTCATCAGAGAGAATATGCAGAAGACAAATAATCAAATTAAAGTCCAGAAATTTTTACCTAAAGAAATATATTTACAAAAAATTGGAATTCTTTTTTTTTAAGTACACAAAAGCTGGAAGAATTTACAACCAGCAGACCAATGAAGGCTACTGAAATATTAAAAGAGTTCCCCTAAATAGAATGAAAATTCTATCTGGCCAGATAGACACTTGAAGTTAAACAAAGAAATAAAAGCACCAGAAATGGCAATGACCTGTGTAAACGTAAAGGGATTTATTTCACATTTATTTAAGAGGAAATTGACTATGTAAATAAAAGTGATAACAGCACAGTGTGAGGCTCAGGACATGCATGCAACTAAGATGTACAACAACAACAGAACAAAATATTGTAGAGAATATAGGTGAGCATGTGGTGTGAAGATTACCATACCATGCATGAAATAGTGTACTGTAACTTGAAGAGGACTGTGATAAATTAAAGATGTGTGCTACAAACTCTAAATTAAACATCAGAATAACATATCAAAGAATTATATAGAGCCATTAGGGGGAAAAATTAACTTCTAGCAAGTAATTTATAGGGGAATTGAAAAATAAGAATAAATAGAGATGGGATAAATAAAAATAAAAGAAAATCACATGAAGTGTAAATGGAATAAACAATTAAAAATAATTTCAGATGGAGTAAGAAAGCAAAACCTAAGTACATACTGCCTAAAGGAAATCCTCTTAAATATAAAGAATACAATCAGTTAGAGGAAAAAGAATGAAACAATCCTTTCTAGATGATAACTCTAAACAAAGAAAGGTGGAGTGGTTATTGTAACAACAAAGTAGATGTCAAAAAACAGAATATTACTAAGATTAAAATGGCTCATTTTATAATGAAAAAGCTTAATTAATCAAGGGGATATTACAAGAATATATATTATAAACACCTTGACCTAATTGATACTTATAGAACCTCTACTTAATGACAGAATAGTACACATGCTTTTGAAGTGTAAATGAAATATTTATCAACAGGTTATGCCATAAGCCATAAAAAATTCTCAATAAATCTGAAATTATTCAATTTATGAAAGCATGTTATTTGACTGTGATGGAAACAAATTAGAAGTCATTAATAGATATAATTCTGGATAAACAAAATATTTGGAAACCAATAAATTCTAAATAAACTACAGAGGAAAGATAAAAATAATATAAAACTTATGAAATGAGAAATGACATTAAAAATTATGAGGTGGCCGGGGATTTAGCTCAGTGTTTCTGCCGCCTGCCTTGCAAGCCCAAGGACCTGAGTTCAATCCCCAGTACCAAAAGAAAAATATTATGAGGTGCAAACAAATCAGTAATTAGGGAAATTCAGCACTGAACTCATAGTTGTAAAGAAGAATGATCTTGGACAAATTAATTTAATTTACAAATATAACTAGAAAGAGAAAATGAAAGAATAAGAAAAAAAGAGAAATGATAAAGGTCAAAGAAGAAAACAATGAAATAGGAAAAATTCCAAAATAAATGAAACTAATAGCTGATCTTTGAGGAGATTGGTAAAAATAGATAAACTTCGAGCTAATTGAACAAGGAACAAGAGACAAAAAGTCCTACTAATATTAGGAAAGAAAAATGTAACATCTCTAACATAGTTTCCACAGATACAAATAGAATTTAAAAAATATTAAAAGCAACTTTATGCTAATAAATTCAACACATTGGATAAAATAGGTAAGATTTTTGAAAGACTAATAAAGCTTACACAAGAATAGATAGATCCATACAAATTAAAGAACTGCATCTAAGATCATAAATTATCTCACAAAGAAATTAGTGACCAGGAAAAGAAAAAAAATTTTTTTTTTTTTTTTTGGTACCAGGGATTGAACTCAGGTCCTTGTGCTTGCGCAGCAGGTGGCGAAACCACTGAGCTAAATCCCTGGCCCCAAAATTTTAAAAATAGTAAGGGACCATGAGAAATCAAAGCAGCAGCTGCTAGATGATGCAAAGAAGAACATAAGACTGATCAGAGTAAATAAGAAACAGGAGAGAGTGAAAACAACATAAAAAAACTGTTCAGAGAAGTAATGGCAGAAAACTTCCCAAATAGGGGAAAAGAACTTGACATACAGATAAGTGAGAGATTTAGGACTCCAAGCAGCTGTGATAAAAAAAAAAAGAATCTACATAGTGGCATATAATAGTTAAGATTCCAGAAACCCAACAGAAGAACAAAATCCTACAAGCTGTTAGAGTAAAAAAACAAATCACATACAAAGGAAAGGCCATCAGAATCAGACTTCTCAACTCCGACAATCAAGTCAAGAAGAGCCTGGAGTGAAGTATTTCAAGCCCTAAAGGAAAACAGCCTCCAACCCAGATTGATGTACCCTGCAAAACTATCTTTCAAAATTGATGGAGAAATAAGATACTTTCATGACAAAGAGCACCTTAGGAACTTCATGAATACCAAACCAGCACTCCAAAAAGTTTTAGACAACATCCTAGGAAAAGGCAATGAGGATCACAATCCCAGGAAGCCCAACAGAATTAATCTATTGGGCACAACAAGAAATTAAATGCAAAGGGGGAGAATCTAACAAAAAGAAAAAGTCATGACAATGATAAGTCAATACGTATCAGGTATAACCATCAATGTTAATAGTCTTGATGCACCAATCAAAAGAAATAGACTGGCAGAATGGGTCAAGAAGCAAGATCCAATAATATGCTGCATACAAGAAACATACATAATTCAAAAAGAAAGACATAGACTGAAAGTTTAAGGGTGGAAAACAATACTCCATGAGACAGGAACCCAAAGAAAACCAGGAGTAGATATTTTATTTTCAAATCAAATGGATTTCAACCAACACTAATTAAGTAAGACAAAGAAGGACACTACAACCTTGTAAAGATGGAAGATCTCTTCTTCCAAGAGGAAGCGGTGGCAATTATAAACATATATGCACCAAATGCTAGTGCATCCAACTATAAAAAACAAATACTATGGACATAAAACTTAAATAAGCACTAATGCAATAGTATTAGTGGCAGGAGCTCAATACCACACTCTCACAAATAGACAGGTCAACTAGACAAAAAATAAACAATGAAATACTAGAACTCAATCAAACTCTTGAACAAATGAACTTAACAGATGTTTACAGAGTGTTCCACCCTACAAAATCAGAATACACATTGTTTTTGGCTGCAACATGGGTTGTTCTCCAAAATAGACCACATACTTGCACATAGAAAATATTCAAGTAAGTGCAAAGGAAATGAAGTTTTATCCCCTGTATATTATCAGAACATAGTGCGATGAAATTGAAGATCTATAGCAAAAGAAACTGCAAAAATTTTATAAACACATAGAAATTGAACAACACACTTCTGAATAACCAATGGGTCACAGAGGAAATTAAAGAAGATATCAGACAGTTTCTACAATTAAATTACAATGCCAGTACAACTTTTTGGAATCTGTGGGACACAATGAAAGCAGTCTTAAAAGGGAAATTCACAGCAGTGAATACTCATATTATGAAAACAGAGTGAGCTCAAACAAACAATGTCATGCTGAACCACAGCTTCTAGAAAAAGAAGAGCATGAAAAATCCAAAGGTCATAAAAAGGAGGAAACTATAAAGATTAGACCAGAAATCAATGCAATGGAGACTAAGTGAATGATACAAAAAGCAATGAAGCAAAGAGTTAGTTCTTTGAAATAATAATACTGACAAACCCTTAGCCAACCTTATCAAAAAACAGAAAGAAAAGACCCAAATCCATGCAATTAGGAATGAAAAGGGCGAAATTACAATAGACCCAGCAGAAATCCAGAGGATCATCAATACCTACTTCAAGAACCTATACTCCAGTAAGATGGAAAACACAGAAGAAATGGACAGATTTCTAGATACATATAAATTACCAAAGTTGAATGAAGAAGGCCTAAAACTTCTGCAAAATCCAATATCAATTGATGAAATTGAAAACATAATTAAAAACCTGCCAACAAAGAAATGCCCAGGTCCTGATGGCTGTACTGGTGAATTCTACAAGACATTTAAAGAAGAACTATTGCTGCTACTGTTTAAACTCTTCAGTGAAATTGATAGGGAAACCATACTCCCAAATTCACTCCTGGAAGCAAGCATCACCTTGACCCCAAAAGCAGAGAAAGACCCAACCAAAAAAGAGAACTATAGGCCAATCTTACTAATGAACAAAAATGAAAAAAATCCTCAATAACATAATGGCAAACAAAATGCAGAAGATCATCAAGAAGATCATACACCCTCTCCAAGTGGGAATTCATCCCAGGGATGCAGAAAAGTTTCAACATACACAAATCAATATGTGTAATATGCTATATTAATAGTACCAAGGACAAAAACCATGTGATCATCTCAATAGATGCAGAAAAAGCATTTGACAAAGTCCAGCACACATGCATGATAAAAACCATACAGCAAATTGGAATAGATGGTGTCTATCTCAACATAATAAAAGCCATCTATGAAAAACCAACAGTCAGTATCATAATAAATGGTCAAAAACTGAAATGCTTCACAGTAAAATCAGGAACAAGACAAGAATGTCCATTATCAACACTCCTGTTCAATAAAATTTTACAAAAAGTAGCCACAGCAATTAGACAACAGAAATAAAAGGAATAAAGATAAGAAAGGATGAAGTCAAATTGTCATTGTTTGCAGATGACATGATGGTCTATATAGAAAACCCCAAGAACTCCACCAAAAGTCTTCTAGACTTCATAACCAAATTCTGTAAAGTAGCTGGATACAAGGTCAACACACAAAAATCAATCACTTTTCTATACACCAAAAACAGACTCACTGAGAGAGAAATCAATTCCTTTCACAATAGCATACAAAAAATTAAATACCTAGTAATCAACCTAACGAAAGAAAACAAATACCTCTTCTCTGAAAACTATAGCACTCTGAAAAGAGAGATTGAAGATGATATCAGAAAATGGAAAGGCATCGCTTGCTCCTGGGTAGGAAGAATGAACATAGTGAAAATGGTCATACTTCCAAAACTACTACATACATTCAATGCAATCCCAATTGAAATCCCAGCAGCATACTTCACAGACCTTGAGAAAACAATCCAAAAATTCATTTGGAACAAGAGGAGATCTAGAATAGCAAAAGAAGTTCCAGGCAACAGGGACATGGTAGGAGGTATCATAACCTCCAACTTGAAACTATATTACCAAGCTACTATGATAAAAACAGCACAGTACTGGCAAAGAAACAGACCTAAGGACCAGTGGAACAGGTTAGAAGATGCAGAAACAATTCCAGACACACTCAGCCACCTCATCTTTGACAAAGGAACCAAACACCCTCACTGAAGGAAAGATAGCCTCTTTAATAAATGGTTTGGGAAAAATTGGGTTTCAACTTACCAAAGATTAAAATTAGACCTATATCTCTCACCAGGCAGTAAACTAAAATCAAAATTAATAAAGATCCCAATATTGAAACAGAAACAGTAACGTGGCTGGAAGAGAGGGTAGGTAGAACTCTTGAAGACGCTTGTGTAGGAAACAATTTCATGAACAAAACTTCAGTTGTACGTGAAGTAGCACAAAGAATCAACAAGTGGGATCTCTTTTTATTAAAAAGTTTCTGCACAGCAAGAGAAACCAACAGCATGAAGAGACAACCCATAATGTGGGAAAAAAATTTACCAACTGTTCCTCAGAGAAAGGTCTACTATCTAGAATATATAAAGCACTTTTAAAAAATCAGACCTCCCAAATTTAAAGATCCAGTCCAAAAATGTGCATTTGAAATGAACAGACATTTCTCAGACAAAGAAGTAAAAGTGGCAAATAAACATAAGAAAAAATGTTCAACATCACTCGTCATTGGAGAGTTCCAAATGAAAAAGGATGCTGAGATTCCACCTCACTTCAGAAAGAATGGCTGTTATCAAGAAATCAACCAATAACAAATGCTGGTGAGGCTATGGGGAAAAGGAACCCTTCTTCACAGTTGGTGGGAGTGCAGACTGGTGCAAGCTCTGTGGAAATCAGTATGGAGATACCTCAAAGAACTAGGACTGAAAGTCCCATTTGACCCAGCTATTCCCCTGCTGGGTATCTTCTCAAAAGAATTAAAAGAATCATACCAGAGAAATATATGTGCACCCATGTTCACAGCAGCACAGGTTGTAAGAGCTAAAACTTTGGAAATAGCCCAATTCCCCACCAACTGGAGCCTGGATAAAGAAAATGTGGGATTTTAAAAAATAAAATAGAGTACTACACAGCCATAAAGAATGAGGAACTAGCAACATTTATAGCTAAATGGATGGACTTTGAGGCCATACTCTTAAGTGAAATAAATAGGGCACACATCTGTAAATGCTGAGTGGCTTCTCTGGTGTGAGAAACTGAAATTTTAAATAAGTATCAAAATGTATAATAGATAAAATGAAATAAAAAGAAAAGGTCCAAATGTAAAGGGGAAGTGGGAGAGTAGGGAAAAGGAAAGCAGGAAAAGGAATAAATATAAGAAAAGAAAAAAATGGAAAGCCTTTTGAAATAGGGAGGGGTGGAGTGGTTGAAGGGAGGGAAGGGAAATAAATAAGAACTTAGATATACTATGTAAAGGTACAAATTTCCAATAATGAATGTCAGCATATTATATACTTAAAATGTACCAATAAAATTAATGAATGAAAAAAATTAGTTAATGTGATTTAATATATTAGCAGATTAAAAAGTAGAGGGAAACAGATCACCTCAATTAATGCAGAAAAAGCAATGAGAAATTCAGCAACAAATCTTGATTAAAACCTTCAGCAAACTAGGGATAGAAGGACTTTTCCTCAATCTGGAAATAAGCAGTGTACAAGTAACCTATTGGTAAGGTTGGAATTGATGACAAAAGACTGAATGCTTTGCCCCTAAAAGTCAAGAACAGGGCATGGATGAGCACTCTAAAGTCATTCTACTGACAATACAAAAAGCAGGTGAACTAGGATGGAAAAGGAGTAAAATGTACTTACTATATTTCCTTCAAAATAAGACCAAGTCTTACATTATTTTTTTTTCCAAAGCACAGAATTAGGCTTATTCTCAGGGGATGTCCTATTTTTTCATGTACAACAATCCACATTTGTTCATGTATACACATCTACCTTTACTCAAATACACTCATGCCATCTTCTTCTGGAACATTATCATAACTCTCCAGACCCCAAATTCTGGCCTGAATTTCTTGTGGCTCCATTTCCTATAGAACTATTGGCTCCAATCGTGTACAATAACAGAGCTCATCTTAAATGAGCACTTCTTGTCCATGCAGCCTGCTCATAGTGCATTGGCAACACAGCTGTCAGTGATTTGTATCCCATGAATTCTTCACCCAAGTCATGACCTCTTGCAGGCTGAGCTTCATGAAGTTTCCATTAAAACAGTGTTAATTGAAGACTAAGGGACAGGAGTGACAACAAAAATGATGACAAGAATAATGGTCCACGCAAAAGTGATGAAAAATTAGAGGCACAAAAATTTAGAATTTAAAAAAATTTTTCATACGAATGCATTAAGTATTTCTGCTACAGCACATGATGTGTTATATTATGAAGATTCATATTAGACACAACCATGTCCATTCTCCAGCAAGTGTGCACATTATTTGTGCATTGTGTCTGTACTCTAAGGGCCACTTGGCAGTAAGGCTTGAGTTCATCTGTTTACATAATGCACATAATAGACCAAATAGAGTTACATTTCAAAAATCAGTTAATGAGATTAATGATATTATCAGATTTAAAAAAAGGAAACCATTTACTTTTTTTCCAAAGGTACCTGTTTGAGTATTTACAAAAAATTATAATTTATATTATCATTTATTTTAAGTATTAGTGTCTAATATTACATATCTATATTTTATATATTTTAATATTATTTTATAATTCAGTACTTCCAGCATTGTTGCAACAGATGTACTAACTTCACTCATCTGGCTGAGGATAATTTAAAAAATATTTATTGGTATATTTTAGGTATACAATATAATGACATTCATCTTTGGAAATTTGTACCTTTACATAATCTATCTTGGTTCTTATTTTTTCCCCTTTCCCCTGCCCTCCCTTCAACCCCTCCACCCCTTCCTATTTACAAAGACTTTGTTTCCAGTTTTTCATTTTTTCATATTAATTCCTTTCCCTTCTTTCCTTTCCCCTACTCCTCCCACTTCCTCCTCTCCTTTAGACCATTTTTCCTGTTTGGCATTATCTATTATACATTTTGATCCTTATTTACACTTTCAGTTTCTCACACTAGAGAAACTATTTGGAATTTACAGCTATGTGTCCTATTTATTTCACTTAAGAGTATGGCCTCAAGGTCTATCCATTTAGCTATAAATGTTGCTAGTTCCTCATTCTTTATGGCTCAGTAGTACTCCATTTTATAAAAAACAAAACAAAACACATTTTCTTTATCCAGGGTCAGCAATTGGACTGTTTCCAAGTTTTAGCTATTACGAACTGTTCTGCTATGAACATAGATGCACATATATCTCTGTGGTATTATTCTTTTAATTCTTTTGGGAAGATACCCAGCAGGGGAATAGCTGGGTCAAATGGGACTTCCAATCCTAGATTTTTGAGGTATCTCCATACTGATTTCCACAGTAGTTGCACCAGTCTACACTCCCACCAACAATGGAGAAGGGTTTGGCTGAAGATCTTAACTGGAGCTTGTTTTGGTGGCAGGGCTTATATTACGAGCATCCTGAAAAATCTTGCTATGTTTTTTTCCAGTAAGGCCTTATTTTTAGGGAAGTATGGTAAGTTAGAAAGGAAAAAGATAAACCATCTTGATTCACACAAAGCATTTGACATGGTCATTTATATAGAAAATTCGATCAATCTATTTTTAAAACTTACTAGAATCAGAAGTATGGTAAATTAGAAAGGAAAAAGATAAACTATCTTGATTCACACAAAACATTTGACATGATCATTTATATAGAAAATTTGATCAATCTATTTTAAAAACTTACTAGAACCTTGCTATACTCTAGTATTAACATGAAAAATTAACATGAGAAATGTATTGTATTTTCATATAATATAAATGAAAAAGTGTAAGTTAAATTTTCAAATATATCTTCTGTCTCTCCCTGGCACTGTACCCTTCAGCTGGGGATTTCAATGGCTTCTTAGCCTCTGGAATCCCCATCTCCAGGGAGGAAGTTCCTACTGATAACACAGGGAGAGGGGCATAACCGAGACTTGGTCATTTATCAGGACAGATATTTCTTAATTTTTTAAGAAAATATGTTTTTAGCCTGATATTTCATGAGGTAATATCCTAAACTACTAGTTTCCCTTAATACTGCACACACTTTGCATTTTACCTGAAATCTTTCTTCTTAAACTTGAACCTAAACACTGTAAGCCCACACTATGACTCCCAAATTTTCCCATTGATTTTTGGTGCAACTGCATGGAGCTAGGCTGCCCCGGCCTCAACAGCCCCTCCCTAAGTGTGCAACAGGATGGCATATGGTGAAGGTGGTCCTGTTCAGTGGTCAGTACCCTGATTTTCATGCAGTGTCCTTGGATCTGCCATTCAGTCTGCAAAGCCACGCCATCCCCTGAAAGGTAATCTGGGGTCTTCCTAGATCCTCCTGCTTTCTCAGGTGGTTCTTGCTGATTTATGTTTCAGAAAATGGTGCACACACTGGATCTCTCATTTGACCTTTATCAGGATTCTCAGACCTAATGAATTATATTGATTAATCCCATGTAAACAGTAGAACCAAGATTCTGACACTTCAGTTATTTTTAACACCAAAATTTAAACGTGCTTGGAGTTCTACATGCATGACAGTTTTACTGAGGCTCTAAAGGCCAGCCAGGGGGCTACATCCTGTCCTGCACAGCTGTCTTCTGCTTGCTCAATCTGCATTCTCTCTATTTTCACTGGTATCAGCATCACACACTCCACCTTTAATCCAGTCCTTCCAAATATCATAATTCTCCATCTCTGTACAGTGTCCCCATGCCAGTCCCAAATGCTTCTCCTGAATTGATTCAGTCAGCCAGAATGGTCTGGCTTTTCCAGCTTCTTTCTGTCTATTTACTGTGAGCTTTTCCTAGAAACACATGGCAGAGCAGTGGGCTGCGAGCCTGGCTCAGGGCAGGGCTCCAAGGTAGGTGTGTGGTTCGTAGATGACACCATGTATTATCCCTCATCCTTTGTTCCTGTGAGGCCTCAGCCAATCATGTGATGACTTCCTTCCTGCTGTCACCTCAGGCCTTGTGTCCAGACACAAGCACGGTCATGCCTGCCCATCAGGCTTGCTGACATCATTTCTGAAGGACTTCTTTTGAGACCAGCATCTCTTCTGGTGCACAGCCTAGGTGTCCAGTGGAATGGGTGTGTTGAGCTGCGGGGGAACAGTTTTCATCAATAAACAGAGAGAAAGATGGAGGGGAGTAGACTGGCATTTGAGATCTTTCCTTATAGATGTAGCACCTGGCCTTGAAGAGCATCTGGAGACCTTCTCCCTATCCACACTGATTCCTGACATTGTTACCCCTCTTGGATGT
Organism: Heterocephalus glaber; assembly: GCF_053883595.1. Taxonomy (NCBI): domain Eukaryota; kingdom Metazoa; phylum Chordata; class Mammalia; order Rodentia; family Bathyergidae; genus Heterocephalus; species Heterocephalus glaber. Next base: position 31,425,353 of record NW_028258143.1, on the reverse strand, counting down.
GGCTTCCTATTATTATTGTTATCATCATCATCGTCATCGTCATCATCATCATCACTAAAACTTCACTTCTCTTGGACTTCAATTGGCTTCACTTCATATTTCCTCAGCATTGTCATTTAGCAGGGAGTTCTTTTCTCCTCTTTCTTAGATCTCTGCAGACTTGGCCATACCTCCTGAGAAAGGGGACATTTAAAGAGTACTTGAAAGACAGAGATAACTCCAGATCAAATTAGTACTCATGTCCCCCATTCAAATTCTGCAATGGGGATATGGCAGGGGAGTTTCCAGCTGCCAAACAGGAGCTATCTATTCATAAGTGTCATGGGATGGAGGGGTTTTTGTATATTTTTGTGATGTTTCAGGGCCAAAACAATATTAAGTGTTCTTATTCATGTTCTCTTTTTCTCTTTCTTTTTTCAGAAAAGAAAATGTCACAGCTTTTAGTGCTTACATTAATAAGGAAGATTGGTGTGTTGGAGTGAGTAGTTAGATTTTGAAAGTGTATATAAATATCTCCACCCTATTCCTAATATCCCTCCAAGTCCACCACAAGTATAGAAGTACCTACAACCACAATTCCTCATATTTTTGACCTTGACTTAGTACTAAAGAAAGTTTTCATAACTATTTGTGAATTCATTGATTCCCTGATACTTCAGACAATGAAAGAATCCTGGATTAATCTACATTTAAGTCAATTCTGTATTAACTACTAGTGCATATAGTTTCCTCTGGAAAAGAGCTTGAGGAAAAATAGTCCCATTCAAAAAAATGATGAACAAATGTTTTTCTTTGTAATCATCCATATTGAGTAATGATTTACTTATGATAGAATGGATCCACTTAAGTGTAGTTACACCAGTAGTCACAAATCTATTCAGCTGTGAAAGCTCTAAGCAAATCAAATAGAGAACATGTGCATTCTCACAGAATTCTCTCGAACCCCTTCCCAGTGAACTTCTCTCTTGTCAGGCAGCCATGGATAGGAAGGATCCTTACACTGGCACTCAATTTTGTCTGTCTTAAACCTGCATATAAACAGGTCCATATAGTACACTCTTCCTCTTTCCCTCTCCATTTCTCTATCCTTCTCTGTCTCCCTCCCACTGACTACTTCTTTCATTCATCATACTATATTGTAATTTTTTTGTATTGTTGTGTTGTGCTTTCTTTCTTTACATTACTGTGCCATTGTGTGGATGCACCACACTTCAATTTTCATTCATGTGTTGGTGAATAAATGAGATGGTTCCAAGTTTTGGTTATTATGAGTAAAGCTACTGTGAATATTCATGCATGAATCTTTGTGTATGTGTATGCTTTCATTTCTCTCAGGTTAATATCCAGGGAGGAATACTGAGTTCTATAGTAAGTTTATGCTAATCTTGTGCTATGATTTGAGTTATCCCCCCAAAATTAGTATGTTGGAAACCTAATCCCCAACTTGACATGTGGCTGGGTCATGAAGGCTGCACCTTGATGAATGGGTTAGTATCTTGGGGCAGGAGTGGGTTATATGGCACAAGATCTGATTTGTCTGATGCTGCCTTTCTCTCTTTTTCTCCCTTCTACCTTCTGCTCTAGAATGATGCTTCTACACCTCACTGGCTTTTAGTGTTTAAACTTAGATTCTAATAGTAACCATTTTCATAGGTCTGTTTCATAGGTCATCTCATCCTGGTCTCACTTTGCATTTCCTGATGATTAATGATGTTAAATATATCAACTTAAATATATCAACAACTTAATTTGATATCTGTACTTAATCTTTGGAGCAGTTGTCTGTTCAGGTATTTTTCCCATTTTTTAATTTACTTTTTTATTATCATTGAGTACTAAAAGTTCTCAAAATATTCTAAGTGCAAGCTCTTTATAATAAATGTGCATTGATAATATTTTCTCCCATTACATACTTTTATTTAATAAAATCTTATTTAAAGAACTGACACTGACACAATACTATTGATAGACTATAGATTTTATTCACATTTTCCACTTTTTCCTCAAATTCCTTTTCCTCTGTTCCAGGATCTATTCCAGTATAAGGTATTATTGCATTTAGTCACCCTATCTCCACAGACTCCTCAAATCTGTTATAGTCCCTCAGAAGTCCCTTGCTTCTTTGTGTGAACTGTTGGGATTTTATAGTATGTACCTCAGATTGTGTTTGTCTGATGTTTTCTCATGCAGAGTGGGTTTGTGGAATGTGAAGCAGAAATGCCCTTAGTCATGTGCCCTTTGTGTCTCAACATGGCAGGGTCCATCCATCAGTGGACTTCTTACTTTGGCCTCTTCATGGGTGTCATCTGCCAGCGCTTTCTGCTGTGAAGTTACTACTTTTCCCCTTTCCATAATCTATTCACTGCAAATAAGACTATACCCAATGGGAGAGGAATTAAGCTCTACCTTTTGGAGAGAGACAGATCACATAATTTTTGAATATATGATAAAACAGTTACAGTAATGAATAAAAATTTTAATACATTAAAGCTATACAAATATTTTGTTTCCTTTTAAAGTGTAGTCTTTTAGTTTTACAATTCACTAGTGAATCTTGTCCACAGCAGTTCTCACAGTGGTACTTTCATGGTGACTTTGTGTATGATTCATTCCTTTTCCTTTTATGATTTGGAAGTTTCTATAAAGAAGATTAATTATGTATTTAAGTCAACATGGACTCTTGTATATTTATTCTGTATTATGAGTTATAATCCAATTCTGCTTTATTTATTTTGTTGCCCATATTGTTTCAGCTTCTATTTTGGGGAACACTTTCAGGTTGTACCTATGTCTACTCTTTCCCATCCCACTCCCTTTATTAAAGTATTTCCTTAATTTTGGCATGAGATGTTCCAGATCTATTTATATTTTCTCCATCCCAGCTCTCAAATCATTCATTCTCCTTATCCCTTGTACTGGAACATGACATCTGGATCCAAATCTGGGCCACAGTGCCTGCACTGAATGTCCTTTCAGTGCACAGAGCACAGCAAGTTAGGACACAAGTATGTGTAGTGCTGTGCCTGCCTATACGTACATCCATGTGTACATACACACATGTGTATGTTTCTGTACCTGTGTGTACATGTATATTAAATAGAATGAATTAATAGTGATACCCCTGAGTATAATCAAGTACTGTAGGGTTAACTTTAGCCTTTTCTCCCCTTGCTTGCTTATAACTTCTTTTTTAAGTATAGAGACCTGGATGCCATTATGGACAATGTGTTAACTTTATTTGCAGCCCTGGTGTATATATCATGGAATTTCAGAGTTATTAACCTGTGCTCGTATAAAAAAACCATTAACTTCTAGAGCACCATGTTAATATAAGTACTTTTTGTCTTGAATCATAAAAGTTGCTAGTCAAAACACTATTTTCTAAAGTTCTTTAGATAAGCTTCCTTTTCCCCACACTTCTTGAGTGAGATAATATCACACATTTCTAATATAGTTAGATCCATTTGTCACAGTCTGCATTCCTCCTGGGAATCCCCTATTATCTTGATTTATGTTTTTTTTCCAACTTATATAAAGGAAAATTCACTCTCTAGATGTGTAATTTTATATGTTCTTGTCATCAAGGCTTTTAAAATTTACATTTTTATTTTGAGATTTTGTAGATTTCTGTGCTGTCATAAGAAATGATGCGAAGAATTCTTACGTGTGCTTTACTCAGTTTCTCTTGATGGCAACATCTGGCAAGACTGTGCAGTATCACAACTAGGTTGCTGACACTGATATAGCAAAAAATGGAGTTCCATCACCACAAGGAGCCCTCATGCTGCTCTTACAGCCATGTTCACAGCCCTTCCGATCCTGCTCTCTCATTAACCCTAGCCACCTTTAATCAATCTTCATTTACATGTGTGTGAGCTTTTCAAATATTTACTTTTAAGTAGAATTACCAATTTTAAAGTTTTACTATCATATGTTCATTGCTAGTTCAGGTGCTCCTTCACTTATGAAGGAGTTATATGCTGATTAAACCATCATAAGCTAAAAATACCTCAAGTTGAAAGTCCATTAAACACACTTGATCTATCAAACATCGTAGCTTAGTGTATCTTACCTTACATGTGTTCATAATACTTACAATAGCTTAAGGTACATAAAACCATCTAACACAAAGCATATTTTATAAAAAGCATTGAATATCTCATGCAGTTTTTGAATACTGTATAGAAAACAAAAACCAGTATGGTTATATAGACTTTCACATCATCATAAAGTCAAAAATTAAAATCCAAGTCAGACACTACCCAGAAACAGAAATACAACTGGTTTTTAAGATTAATTTTATGTCCTGTGACCATACTGACTTGTATTTGTTCTAAAGCTCCTCCCAATAGATTATAGACAATTCTATCTATAAGCACTAGATGACCTTTCTCATTGTTTCAGTTTCTGCCTGAAGACACAGGCACTCCAAAAAATACTGGAGTCTCCCTGCATTGAGAAGATAAGGAAATGTAATGTAACATTACCAAATGTAGTGGGCTGAACCTTACAAGGCATACACCATACACAAAAATCAACTTGAAACAGATTAAAGACTTACACCTAAATCCTAAAACTGTAAAGCTACCAGAAGAAAAGAAAACATAAAGAGAAAGCTTCTAGACATTGGGCAATGACTTTTTGGCTATGACCCCAAAACATAGGCAACAGAAGCAAAAAATATTGAAAGGCATTACAATAAACTGAAAAGCTCCTGCACTGCAAAGAAAGTGAAACAAGGTGAAGAGATAATTGGTAGATGGGAAAAATATTTGCCTACTATACATATGATAAGAGGTTAATAGCAAAACATGTAAAGAATTTATTTATATAGCCCAGGAACATGAAAACAAATAATCTGGTTTATAATAATATAATAATAGGCAAAAGATCTAAATAGACATTTCTCAAAAGAAGATATACAAATCATTAACAGAACTCTGAGAAATGTACAGTATCACTGGTTATTAGGAAAATGCAAATAAAAACAATGAGATATAATTTTGCATTTGCTAGAATGGATGTTAAGAAAATATTCAAAATGAGTGCTCAAAAAGGGAAGAAAAGGGAACACTTGCACATTGTTGATGGGAATGCCAATTAGTAAGATCATTATGGAAAATAATTTAGAAGTTTAGATGTAGATAGGGAGAGGGATTTTTCCTCTCATTTTGTAGGAAGGGGAGGGTTGATAAGTGTGCAGAATATATGCACCTGCACACCAGCATAAAGGACAGTTTTGTCACCCTAAAATATTTCTTTGTGTACCCTCTTTGTGGTCAATCTTTCTTACTTTCTCCAATCTTTAGTAATCACTGACTTTATTTTTAATTTCTACAGTTTTGTCTTTTATAAAATGTCATACAAATCTTAGCATATAATACCACCTTTGGACTTTGGATGACTTTTTTCACTTAGAAAACACAGTTATTCATACACATTTTTCATGAATCAATAGTTTGTCCTTTTCAGTTGTCTATCATTATTCTATCATATGTAGGGGGCACTCTTTAATTTTTGTAAGACATTTTTATCCAGTCATCCACTAATGAACACTTAGGTCCCACCATCTTTAACCACTTGTGACTGTACCAGAGCACAGATGTGCCTTTGACATAATGATTGGTCTATATGCTGAGCAGTGGGCCTACTACATCATATGTAGTTCTATTTTTAATGTCTTGAAGAACTTCTAAGTTATTTTCCATATTGATCTTACTAATTGACATTCCCACCAACAATGTGCAAGTGTTCCCTTTTCTTCCCTTTCTGAGCACTCATCTTGAATATTTTCTTAACATACATTCTAACAAGTGCAAAATTATATCTCATTGTGTTTTTATTTACATTTTCCTAATAATCAGTGATACTGTACATTCCTCAGAGTTCTGTTAATAATTTGTATATCTTCTTTTGAGAAATGTCTATTTAGATCTCTTGTCCATTTGTAAACCAGATTATTTGTTTTCGTGTTCCTGGGCTATATAAATAAATTCTTTACATGTTTTACTATTAATTTCCTATCATATGTATTGTAGGCAAATATTTTCCCCATCTACAGATTATCTCTTCACCTTGTTTCCCTTTCTTTGCAGTGCAAAAGCTTTTCAGTTTATAGTAATTCCATTTATATTTTTGCTTCTGTTGCCTATGTTTTGGGGATCATAGCCAAAAAGTCATTGCGCAATGTCTAGAAGCTTTCTCCTTATGGTTTGTTTTCTTCTGGTAGCTTTACAGTTTTAGGATTTAGGTGTAAGTCTTTAATCCATTTTGAGTTGATTTTTGTGTGTGGTGTATACCCTGTAATGTTCAGCCCCACTATATTTGGTAATGTTACATTACATTTCCTTATCTTCTCAATGCAGGGAGACTCCAGTATTTTTTGGAGTGCCTGTGTCTTCAGGCAGAAACTAAAGCAATGATAGAGGTCATTTCGTACTTTCCTTACTCTTGGTGATTCATTTTTTGTGTGTTCTTCAAATGGCTGAGAGCCTTTTCTCATGTACACTTTCCAGGTTACTTAGCCAGTGATATAGAATGGTGGAAAGGGAAACTCCGGTACACTTTTAAAATTAACATTATTCTGTTTTTTCTACATTTCCTGGAATCATTGCTAAGTATTAAAAATTCACTTTTGAGGCATTTTGTGGCAGTTTAGAGGATCTACATTTTTCCAGGTTACTTAGCCAGTGATATAGAATGGTGGAAGGGGAAACTCCAGTACACTTTTAAAATTAACATTACAGTGGTTTTTTTACATTTCCTGGAATCATTGCTAAGTATTAAAAATTCACTTTTGAGGCATTTTGTGGCAGTTTAGAGGATCTGTATTTGTGAGCAAAACTCAAATCCAGTTGTGAATTTACCCACATTAGATGTGCATCCTGGAGAATGTGAACTTAAAATATTTGGCTCTCAGCTTCTTCATTCACAGATTAAAAAGAATAATGGAAATGATCATCACTTTTTTGTAGATGGGATAACAGTTCTGTTGGGAGTAATGTGTTAAAATACCTTAGGGAAATATGGTTAAAACCACTAGCCCAGTACCTGGCATAACATAGTCTATTATGCCCATCTCTTTTCTACCGTAGAAAATTAGCTGCCTTTGAGAATCATTGAGAATTAGCACCCATTTTCCCATTCCTGTGGATTTTAAGCCAATAGTTGACTGTTGATTATACAATGTGATTTTTCTATGCTGCACTATAAATGTTTCTTAACACTGGTAAGCAGTCCCTTTCCTCCTAGCAGTGGTAGGTTTTTAAATCATTCATATTCATGAAGAGGCTTTATCTAGCCATGGAAGTTATTGGCATTTGCCCAAAATGCATTTCATTCTTTGTCTTCCTAGGCTATTATTCTAGCTCATGGTTATTTGAGAAGTTTCCATTCAAACATTTATTCAATGCACCTGTCTGACTTTTCTCCTCAACTGGAATGCCTCAATAAAAAGTAACTGTTCCAAATGTTTGTCACTGAAACAAGAGATTTATCAAACTAGGCTAAAGATCTCTTTTGTTACAAAGATACTATCTGTGCAGCCTCCTCTTCCTGGTGTTACAGAACTGCCTGAATCCTTCAAATCCGTACACCCAAACCAGGCCTTGTGTCAGTCAGACCACCAAAGGCTCAGAGGCAAAGGGCTGGAGACAGACTTGCTGACTGGGAGACAACACACACTGCTCCTGAACACAGAAATGAAAAGATGCTCCTTGCCAGCAATGATAAGCTTTCTGGAAGATCAAGATCAGCCAATCAGAAGGCAACCTGCCCTCCCTGACCACTGAATCTTCTGTTCCTGTCTCATTATGAACCAGAGAAGTGTAGCTGATGAAATGAGCTATTTTTCCTGACCTAAGCAGTGACTAAAATTTGAGAATTGCTTCCTTTGAATTATTGTCAGTTCCCATAATGGTCTAAACAGGAGTAGGCAGGTGTTAGGTGGATAGGCTACTTCACAAAGACAGAGGGCAGGAGAGTCCAGACCACTGTAGCACTGGGAACACTTTCCTGGCTATTTTGGAAGTGATCAGTGTTAATGGGGCTGGATGAGAGAAAGCAGGCCCACTCATGGGGTAAAAGAATCAAATTTGGAAAGTTCAGGGACACAGGCTGAGGTTATTCACCCTGTTGGAAGAGAATATTTGGCAAGCCTATTGCATTTTCATCCTTATAAACTACAGAAGAATAAACCAATAGAGAAATCTGATTGTCTGGTATGGATAAAAATAAAAATTGTAAGGGATTTGTACTAAATGAGTTGGTAAAAACATGGAAACCAAAGCCTTCAGTCTACAGAGACATACTTCTGACAATTACAAATAATGCATGAGGAAGTCCTTGTAATTTAATTAGACAGATGGATGGTACCTGTTTCTGCCACACAGCTAGTCTCATCCAGAAGACACAAGGAAGTCTCTGAGGCATCACAGTTTCCCCCACCCTGCTTCTTCAAGGGCATCGTCTGTCTATGTGGAGTCATAGAGGCTGCATTCCCAGCTCCTCTTCACAGTCAGCACCACTGGCCTACCTGGGCTATGTCCTCTCTCAGGTCGGCTACACACAGCCTGCGCCCTGCACTCTCTGGCCTTGGCAAGCTGGCATCTTCTGTGCATATCCTAACAGCTAGGTCCTTCCAAACCACCAAGGCACCACTGGCCTGGGCCTCGTGTTAAAGTCCCAGCTCCTCAGCTTGCTGAGCCCATCCCTCCACTTGCAGTTCGGAATCTCACCTCAGCCTCCTCACTCTCAAATTCAGAGACCCTTTCTCTTTGTTTTGTTCATTCTGTTTCCTCGTCCCGAAATGTCTCTGTCCAGCTGGCTTCTCCTTAATGGTTTCATCCCAACTGAGGTAGCTTTGCTACCAGGAAAGCTTATCCATTTCCTTCTAGTCTTGTTCTGCAGTAGCATTTTGGAATATAAATAGAGTCTATTGTCTAACACTTTTACTGTAAATTAGCCGGGTGTAGTGGTATACACCTGTAATCCCAGCACTTGGGAGGCTGAGGCAAAGCAATCATGAATTTGTGGCAGTGTGTACTACACAGTTCAACACTAGCCTGGAGTACATAATGAAATCCTATCTCAAGCAAAACAAAACGAAACAAAATGCATCAGTTTACTGTACAGATTTTCTTTCTTGTACTTCACTTACGTAGGGAGAAGATACTGCTTCCTTCCTAGTACTTATGGGGGCCTAATTCAAATGCAGAGGGTTGATATTTGCTCCAGTGTGTTCTAGGCCTGGGGCAGCTTGTGGTTTGGCACTGGGGAGACCATGCCTAGAACATTAGGCTCCAGTTAAGTGGCTCCACAGGAGCTCAGGGAGGAGCCTGTGATGGTGTCTGGGGTGGCCTGCACATTCTGCCCATAAATCTTCTCAGAGGGTTGTGCCGCTGGTGAAAGTGAGAAATTAGGGCTGGAAGAGAGAGGAGCGTGATGATCAGCAAGAATCACTCTCTGTTAAGTTAACCTCAGCCCAGGGGGCTGGTAGAAAGTCCCAAACCACACCAGGACGGGGAATGGAAACGCTGCCCAGAGAGCTGGCATGAGCAGCTGAGCTCCGAGAGTGAACTGACTACAAGAATGAGGAGTAGGGAAGAGGGAGGGGCATCATTCCTGAGGAAACCAGTGTGTAAGCGACAGGTGATGGAGATAAAGCTAACACAGGAGCAGAGGGAAGGTAGACCAACAGCGACGTGAGCGCCGAACAAGCTGTGCTGGGCAGCAGGAAAGGTCAGCCGCGTCCCCTGTCAAGGAAGTGTCAGGACAGGTCCTCAGGGAGATGCCCTTGGGCTGGGCCATGGGGAACACGGAAGACGAAGCGGGAGCTGTGAGGTGAGGGGTCCAGCGCAAGGTGGACAGTGAGCCCAGTGAGCCCAGTGAGCCCAGTGAGCCGCTCTCAGACAGAATTCAGGGGGCTGTGCGGCACAAAGGGCGAGGGGCGGGGGGGGGGGGCTGAGGAGTTCAACACACAGTGACTCAACCACAGCTACAGAGCAAGAGATGAAGCCAGCGTGCAAGGAGGGAAGGGCGGAGGGAGAAGGAAAGAGAGATAGGAGCGGGGAGAGAGGAAGGGAGGTGAGGGGTTGGGGGTTGAATGAAGAGGGAAATGACCTTGGCTCCTCCGTTTGTGAGGGCGGTTTCCGGTTTCCAGAAGGCAAGTGTGGGCGTGGTGCCCGGCCCTAGCAGGCACGAAGTGGTTTCTTTTTTCCGGAGAGAGGGGGCGTGAACATTTCTTTATGAGTCTGTGCCAGCTAAAAGCAAGGCAGGAGTGTGGCAGGATGGGAGCGTGCAGCAGTGGAGAAGGGACTCTGCAGGGCTCCACCGCTGCTGAGGGTGGTGCGGAGCCCTGCAGGCACCCGGTCTTCTGCGCTCTCCCCTTGGGCTAGGCTGACCATAGCCAGGCAAGCAAGCTGCACCCAGCTCCGCAGTGCTGCTCTGCCAGGCCGGACAGCAGCTGGAGGCACCAGCCGGGTTGGAGGGCGACTGCAGTGTGGGCTCAGCTGGGGGGCGGGACCTCTCCATCTAGACAGAAAAGCCCTGCACGGAGTTCTTTCCAAGTCAGAGTTCAACTTTATTTATACCCATTCACCTGTGGAAATAGCATAAAGCTATTTGATAATGCTTTGATTCTGCCTGGCACATTTAAAATGTAAAAAATAAGTGCCTTTATTGATTTTTCTTCCCCACAAAATAAGCCAAAAGCACAAATAAATCAGCTCTCCCAGCAGGGCCCACTTGTACCTATGAGGGCCCACTGAGCTCTGGGTTATTTCTGTTCTCAGGTGGAACTTATAGGCCAAGGGTGGCGACTTCTCATTGCCTCCTGGACCAATGTCCATACACAGGCTTCCTAATACTGCAGGCAGTGGTGTGGAGCCGCTTCCGTTGACAGCAGCCTCAATCCAGGTGTTGTGGGTGCTCCCTGAGCGGACGTGTGCTCTGTATGAGTGGGAAGAGCTATAAGAGCCCACACTGTGTGGTCCTCACCCCACAGACTCTCAGACAGAGTGGTGGGATCTGTGGCCACTGGGACATATCCCAGTATCCCTCTCTGTGCAGCTTCCTTTCCATCTCCGGCCCACACCCTCCACTCCCACCCAAGCAAACAATTTCCCTCCTCCATCATCAGGGGTCAACCAGCAAAGGACAGCTGGCTGAGGCAGAAGGCAGGATTTGGTGTAGGAGCTGATCTTTGTCCAGTGAGGGAGCTGGCAGATGCTGGGAAGGTGGCTGCTTCTACCTCTCCTATAGAGCCTGAGGCAGTGTACCTGTCTACAGGTCAGCCAGCCAGGGCAGGAGAAACAAGAAACTGGGTGAGGACAAGGTCAAGGGAAAACTGGGCACTGTTCTACATAGCCAGCGAGATGCAGTTGGTGGCCTGAGGAAGCTGAGAGCCACCTCTCAGGCAGCTAGGCCTGGGAAGAGCAGAAGGAAGAGAGCCAGAAGAAACCACTGACCTGCAGCTCTGGGTGCTGCACATGCCACCAGGTGAGCCACAGACAGTGACAGCAGGCAGGAGCCCTGTCCTCAAAGTATGAGAAATAGGGCAGAAGGTCCCTTGAGACAAGCACTAACTGGGCAGTCGCATGTGAATGGTATCTGGTGCTGTTGTTCCACTGAGCCACATTTTCCAGCTACCCTTGTGCTTGTGAACTTTGTGTCCTGCAATGTGCAAGGACAATCACTGAGGGGGTCAGAACCGATAAGGAGCCTTCCTTGGCCAAGTCTGACTGGCCTTGTGGTCCTCCTGTGGGAAACGTGGACAGGGTTTGGCTCATGGACACACAGACATGCAGCTTGGCATGACTGACCTCAGCTACTATCTCCAGCCCCTCAGAAGTCAAACTGAAGCCATGTAGCCCTGGGGCCTCTGGTGTCCAAAGCAGCCATCCACTGTGAATAACACTGCTATCACTAATTATTGAATGAAATGGAGGCTGCATGGCCCAGGATGGTAGGGGTACAGAAATGCTCTTATCAGCACACGACTAGGAGGTTGTCTACCTGAAGCCAGTCAAGGAGACCCCTTTCAAGCAGATCTGTTTTTAGAATGGGAGGGTGGCAGCAATCAAGCTTGCTGAGTTAAGTCTTTACTGCATCTGTGGGAATTTCTGTTTCGATCTAATTCCCACTTCAGCTCTGGTCTTCACTGTATCTCCCTGTGCCACTCCTTTCTGGACTTGGGATTTGCATTTAAAGCATGTGACCAGAGTCACTGAATTATGAATCTTGAGGTCTGAGGTGTAATAACTTCCTATTCAGAAACATTGCCTTTGGATAGAGATGCATTCATTCATTCAATACTGACTGATCACCTACTGTGTACCAAGCATTGCAAGCCATTGATTATGGTAGTGAATGTAGTCAGCACCAATCTAGCCCCAATAGAGAGTGTGGTGTGGTGGGAAAGGACAGGGGAGAAAGCCCTGGGAGGATAGTGGCAGAGCTTGGAGTGATAAGTGTACAAGCCAAAGAATGCCAAGATTACCAGGGACCATCAGATGGTGTAAGAGGCAGGAAGGGTCCTCCCCTTGGGCCTTCCAGAAGAGGATGGGCCTATCAACACCTTGAGTTTGGATTTGATTTTGTGATGGGTGCCTGGAGGAAAGAATATAGTAAGCATGGAATTACAACAGAGGGCATTAGGGCAGAGGAGAAGGAATGCCTGAGATCCAGCTAGGATGGCTGAAAATAACTCCAGAGGGAGGAATGGCTTCGAGAAGGAAGCTTAACATTGTCCAGGGTGTGGGGAAACTGTACCTGGGAGGACTTCAGATCTAATGAAGAGTGTATGTAAAGAGTCAAGATGAGAGTCACCATGCCTCCTGGAGCAACTGGAAGGAGAGGCAGAACTGGCATGGCTTGTAAATGTGCAGAGTGAAGGACAAGGCTTGGGATCAAGCCACAGAGGACATGAGCTGAGCAACATGCAAAGTTCATGTCAGCTGTCTGGGTCAATGAACCTGCATGGCAAGCTTGCATACTGAGCTTCAGAAACCAGGAACAAAATCCTCCAAGATTTGGTGTTGTGATCTCCAGGTCACATTCCACCTGCAGATCATGAGAAGATGTGACTAGAAAGGAGGAAGTTGGAAGGTCAACATGCTCCATCAGAAAATGCTCTGTCTCCAGTAGGTGCTAACAATGGTGGCTTCTTGCTGGAAACCTGCTGTCACCCTGGCCAGGCTCAGCTGCCTTTCCACTGGACAGTGGTGTAATTTCCCAGGCTGGCACTAAAACCCTGCAGAATGTCACTGAATCTGATGCAGTATCATCAATCCCAATTAGAGCTGTTAGTAATTGCAATAAGCTTCACTCTGCAGCACAATGTCACCCTGCTGCAGGCAAGGAAGTATGTCAGGGCTCCAGCCAGGCTTTGCACTTCTCTCTGCATGCTGTCAGTTTAGACTTGGATTTGGGCTGAATTTGTTAATCCTCTTGTGATACTACTTTTAAGTTTAATTTGAAACAAAACACATCATGATTGGTGAGCTTTGCCACATAATACTTTTAACTTTAAAATGTTCTTAAACAGATGGTAGTTCTATTTTTAGTTTTCTGAAGAACTTCTGTAATGATCTCCACAATAACAGTACTGACTTATATTTCCACCAACAATGTATAAGCATTGCCCTTTTTCCACATCTTAACCTGATTTTTTTTTTTTTTGCTTTTTTGGTTGTAGCCATGTAACATGAGTGAGATATCTCATTGTGATTTTGATTTGTTAGTTATATATCAAAAGGAAATCAAATCATAATATCAAAAAAGATCCATGCAGCCTTATATTTGTTTCAGCAGCATTCCCAAAAGCCAAGACAAAATCTCAGTCAATGTTCAATCAATGTGTTAATCAATGGATAAATGGGTAAAGAAAATGTGGTACATGTACATAAGAAAGCATTAGTTAGCTGTAACAAAGGATGAAGTCCTTGTAGCAATGTGGGTGGAACTGGAGAACATCATGTTAAGTGAAAAAGTTAGGCACAGAAAGACACCACATGCTCACACTCATTTGTGGAAGGTAAAATTGTTTATACTGTATAGAGGTTGAGTACAATGGTGGTCACTGGAGGTTAGGAAGGGTAAGAGGGGAAGATTTTAGAAGGTCAGATAACAGTTTACTAAAAAATTGTTGATAGGAATTCTTTCTAGTGTCCTATAACAAGTAGGTTAACTACAATCTATAATTTATTCTGTACTAAAAATAATTAGAAGTGTCTAAAGTTCCCAAAACTTCAAAATGATAAATGTATGTGAAGATAAAATGCAAATTACTCTCATTTAATTAGCATGCATTATACACATGTATCCCATTATCATTATCATACTGTATCATACAAATATGTACAAATATCATGTGTTAATTAAAACAGAAACTACTTGAGTTATCTTTGCAGACAGCTCAGAAATCATGAGAAGACCATGCACTGGGCAGCATTTCCTGTCGATAGTGCTACTGAAAGTTGGCAATGATGTTTTCTAGAATGAGCACTGTCCACCTACAGACATGTGCAAGGAAGTGCAAATGGATACTTGAGATGGCAGCACCTGAGGTGCCTTTACAGAGGTGCTGTAGTCGAGTTCAAGAAGCACAGGGTGTGCATGAAGAAGTCTGGGTTGATCTTAGTTCAGAAACTTCTTTGTGGAATGGTCAAGAGAAGACTTTGGAAAAAAAATAATAAATAATATCCCCCTCAGAGGGTTGAAATAATTCACAATCCACAGATGACACATGGAAGGATGGATAGATGGATGGATGGATGGATGGAAGGAAGGAAGGATGGATGATAATGGAAGGAAGGCAAGGCAAGGCAAGGGAAGGCAGAAAGGAAGAAAGAAAGATATATAGATGATGGAATTCAGAAGGATGTCTGGGACTCAAATCCACTTTTGTCTTTGTAGTTTTCTTCTATTCCACTAGTTTATCTTGTCAGTTTTATTAAAATATTTGTTTGGTTCTCTATTAAATGACTTTGATGATTGGCAATAAAAGAACAAAGATACAACTTGAAGAATAATGAGTAAAGGTTGGGAACAAAGACTGGGAGCTTGGGTGTCAAGTAGACCTGAAGGAGATGGACAGTTCCACTTCCTGTCCTGATGGGACATCAGGATAGCCACTTTGCCTCTGTTTGCCTCAATTCCTTCATTCATAGTTGGAAAGCCCCTGGTAGGAGTTATAAAGACTGTCTGTACCACCGCAGGGTACGTAATAACTGCTCTAAACACATGTGACTATGTGACCTGTGTTATCACACCACACAGTGGTTATGTCTGGGGATGCAGGGCACAGCCATTCCTCAGTCACATATGTGCTCATACTTCCACTATGACAAGAAAAACAGCTCTTAACAAGGACTTATAAATCTAGCAAAATACCTTTTAAAAAAGAGTGAAAATATTTTTATATTTATAATGAAAATCTTTGTCACTAGTTAAACATTGCTATATAAATTCTAAATCATATGTACTATATAGAAGAAAAGTAATGTAATAGATGAAAGATTCTAAGGAAAGAAGAAAAGCACAGGTATTGTTAAAGATGTGGGTAATTGTAGTAAATAAACTTTGACATGTAAAACATAACAGTATCTTGTGAATGTTTCAAAGTTGGAACTAGAATACATGATCAATAGTGTATAAATTGTAAATGAGCAAATAGAGTTAATGTAAATGTCATATCTTGTTTTCTATATGGGTAACATATTGACTGAATTTAGAAACTGATATATTAAGACTAGATTGAAATATCAACAGTTGCAATCAAAATAACAAAAATAAAGTACATATTTTCCAACTAAAAGAGAAGAAAAGAAGTATAAAAGAAACATAGGATCGAAGTAGTACCACACAATAGTATCAGACACATATATATACAAATATGACAGTAATTACAATGTGTATGAATGGTTTCTATGCTGCAATTATAAAGCAAAAATAGGATTATCAAGCCACATATATTTATGATCTATATTATTTGGGAACTCAAGACATAAATATATAGAAAAATTAAAAATAAAATGATAGGAAGTTCTACCAGAAAAATACAAGCAAAATAAAACTAGATCTGCTATATACAAGGCTCAGTAGATTACAAAGAATAAAATCATTTCCAGATATAAATGGGATTCTTACATAATAGGAAGTCCAATTCATCAGGAAGATTTAACAGTTCTAAACTTTTGAACAACTAATACATCCTCAAATCAAGCAAACAATACAGTCAAAAGGATAAATAGGGATGATTTTTGCATATATACATAACCATTAAGTATATATATTTACTTATATTTAATAATAATTTTAAGACATTTTGAATGCTTTTTAAAATGTTAATTACCTTTATTAAGTTCAATAAATAGGAATTTTCAATTTTCCTCAAATAAAAATCATGTTGTCCTTTAAAAATTTATGAGGGCTGGGGATTTAGCTCAGTGGTTCTGCCACCTGCCTTGCAAGCACAAGGAACCAAGTTTGATCCCTGGTACCAAAAAATAAATTATGAAATATTTTTTAAAAATTGAGTACATACTAGTTTATGATGCAAGCCTCAAAGTATTTTAAAAATTAATAATTTACTGTGGTAGATTGATGTAATAACCCAGGTCTTTGCCCCTGCCTGTATCCCTTGCCATCCTCTTGGTAAAGAGGCAAGCTCTGTTCCACCTCTATGTACACCAGGGAATATTGTGACTCACCTTCTCTCTGGCCCATTGCCACCACCAGAATATACTGGCTCAGCCTGCTGGGGATGGACTAGTGCTGAGGCAGGGCAGTCATCCTCATGCCAGTCAATCCTCATGCCAGTCATTCTAGATAATGTCAGCCAGCTCACCTCCAGGAAAGTGAGAAACCCCTGTCAAGGCCAGCAAGTCTTTGCAGCTTATCTGCAGATCCACTGAGGCAGGAAAGAGTTTGGAAAATATCTCGGTCTTCAGCTTAGAACAAGGAGGAGGCCTTCTGGCTCTTGGAGTTTACAAGAGGATCTTGTTCTAACCATATTTCCTTGACCTCCTGGCATGAGCCTGAAAGATATGGTCCTATCCTTACCATACTTAACATCATGGCATATGCTTAAAAGGTATGTTCTACCATAATCATAGTTCTTCAACATTCAGCGTGACCCTAAGAGATGCTCCAGCCCTATCGTACTCCCTTGACATCTGACATGAGCCCAAGGAGCATGTGCTCCAACTGCTTCAGAGTAACCAAAGTAATCTCATGCTCATGATAATGTCATTAGAATTGTGGTTTTGACACCCACTCTGTGCTTTGGCAAGCATGCTGGTTCTGTCTAGGTCCATATAAGTTCAAAAATTCTCCCTCCCAAACTGGGGGTGGAGACTCACAGATGATGGGAAAGAAGCTCAGTTAGTTACCATCCCTGACTACTCCCCACATTCTAGAAAAACAAGAGAAAGCACCTCTGGAGCTCACTACAGTTGGTGCATCTGGCAACATGCACCGCGAGCTCTTCCAAGTGTACTTTTAACTCAAACCTAAAAAAAACGGTGGCCACTCTGAGTCCAACCTGTTCTTGAGTTTTCTCATCAGCCCACGCCTGCTGTGGAATGGACTTTCCCTTTAATAAATCTCTGTCTTTCCTACTACTTCTGTGTGTCCTGCTCGATTCTTTGGCATACAATGAGCCTCAGTGTCATGTGAGGCTGAGACCAATGTCAGGTAAGACCACAAGGCAAGCACAAGCTCATTACAAACCACTGAATTTTGAAGAGGTTTATTACACAGTTCTGTTTCAGCACAATAATCTTGTGCATATTAAATACATCCTCAGATCAAAATGAAAATAACTTCAAGAAGGAATAATAAAAGTAACATTAATTTCCATATGTCAGAAATTTTTAAATATCCTTTTTAAAGAAGTAAATCAAATGAAAATTATAGTACAAATTAGAAAAAATTTTAGGCATGAGAAATACAATATGTATCAAATTTTGTAGGCCATAGTTAAAGAAGTTATTTTAACTTTAAGTATATACAGTATATGGCCAGGGATGTAGCTCAGTGGTACAGCACCTGGCTGGCAAGTATGAGGCCCTGAGTTTGAGTCCCAGTACCATAAAAAAGTTTATGTAGTATAAAAAAGGATAAAAAGAATAAAACTGGCAATTAAATAGATGTCCAATTTAAAACTAAGTAAAATCTCCAAAAAGTGATACAAAGAAGGTGAAACAAATTCTAGAACATAGTTTTACTGCATAAAATGAACATACAGTAGACACAATAAAGTAAAAAATATGTTCAATGAAAACCATCAAAGATTCTTTGCCCAGTGAAACTATATTCTCCTTGGCTATCTTCCTTATAAAATCCAGTTAGCAAACAATGCTGTTGGGAACTTCAGGAAGGGTCCTCACCCCGTGTATCTGATTATACCGCTTATCTGATCAGGTTCCTCCACTCCCCCATCCCTTGGTGATGTTTGGTCACCAGGCATCTCTTCACCAAGAATTCCATGGGTGAGTTTAGCAGAGTCCCCCTGCACCCTGAGATTTCTTCATAGTCTTCCATCACTCATCTCTACCCTGCTTCTTGGCTATAAATTCCCACTCACCCTGCTGTACCAAGAGTGAGCCAAGCTTTTCCCAAAGCTCCAGTGCAGTGGTCCTTGTACTCATAGTACTTGTCCTGAATGGAGTCTGCTTTAACAAGTTTTACTGAGTAATTTTTTAAAAAATAAAATGATAAAAAACATTATTAAAGTTCTAGGCCATCTGATCGAGGGAAATAAGAGAACAGAAACACATAAATGATATTAGCAATGAAAAAGAGAATATAAAGTTAAATAGCAAATATATGAAAATATAGAAGGACATTTTGGAAAATGTCATGTGCATATATCTAAAGTTTCACTTAGATAAAATTGATAAATTTCCATAAGTTAATTACTTTACTGATAAATCAGTGATTATTAAAGAAATATATTATAATTTAAAATAGGCATAAAAAGTAAAAAATGGAAAATATCTGTGACCAGAGCAACATCAATTTTATTAATGAAAATATATTCAAGCATCTAAATAAAACATTATAGAACCCAGACCAGCAATGTAGAAAAATGATAATACCTCATTACCAAGTTAGAATTATTCTAGAAATGAAGTTTAAGTTTTTCACTAACAAATAAATTAATATAACCTATTGGATTACATTATCAGCTTAAGGGAAAACTAACTATATATAATCAACCAAATACTATGCAAAAAATTGACAAAAGTCAATTTTTATTATAAAAATTCTTGGCAAAATAGAAGAAAAATTTCTAACCTGGTAAAAAATACCTATTAGAGAATATTTCTATAAAAAACAATTGAAAATGGGCAAAAGATCTAAACAGATATCTCAACAAAAAAGATATGCAGATGCAAATTATATACACAAAAGTTTTCAGTATCATCAATTGGGGAATTCAAATTAAGACAATAAAGAAATACCAGTGCACATTTATTAAAATGGTTAAAATACAAAAGAAAGCTGATAATACTAGTTTTTGGAAAGGATGCCAAGCAACAGAAAATCTCATTTATTGCTGGTAGAAATGCAAAATAGTATGGTCTTAGTTCTTACAAAGTCAAATATGGTCTAACTAGAGGATATAAAAATTGCATTCCTGGGTATTACTCAATTAAGTTAAGAATTCATGTTCACAAAAAGCCAACAAGAAAATGTTTGTGGGAGCTGTATTGATAATAAAAAAAAAATAGAAGAAACCAAGAGGCCCTTCTACAGGTAAATGAAATAACAAAGTGTGATATTATTTGTACCATAGAATGCTATTCAGAAATTAAATGTAATAGGCTATGAAGATATGAAAAGAGGAACAAATTTAAATGCATATTGTTAAATGAAAAAAGTCTAAAATGGCTACATAAACTATGAGGGAAAAGCCAGAATTCCAAATGTGTCTGTGTGTGCATCTATGTGTGTCTGTGTGTGTCTGTACATGGGTGAGGTCTGAATAGGTAAAGGCAGGATGTATTTAGGAAAGCAAATATATCCTACATGATACTATAATAAAGTATACATGACATTACATCTGTCAAAACCCACAAGACTTTATAGCACAAGAGAGCTTTTATGCATGCATATTTAGAGAAGGCATCAAGGACACAGGAGGAATTCCAGGATGGAATTCGAGCTGTGATGATACAGTAATTGTATTACAAATGGAGGAAACCACCTCTGAAAAGGGGTGAAGGCAAGAGTGCTGACCTAGTTAACTTTGGAAATGAGTGGCTTCTCTAAGACAAATCCCAAAAGACAACTCTACGGCAAAAGGAGCCGATAAGATGGTTTCTCGTGTGGGTATAGATTAACAATTCTAATACTACTCTAGTGGAATTGAACAATTAAGGAAATTACTGCCAGATGGTGGGAGCCAGCCCTCTCCCCATTTGATTAGGAAGTTACTTAATCAAGAGGACTCCCCAAAAGTTGGGGTAATCGAATAATTTATGTGGCAATGGATAGCAGTTGGAAAGTCAGTATAAACTTATGTTTAGTTTAATGTTGTTACAGTGGGGTGTACACAGGTATTTATAGATATGAATATGCATAAATTAATAAAAAACACATAAAAACACACTTTTACTTGCTGTGTCAGCTAAGGCGGCCCAGAAACAGTGACCCAGCAATAGCAATGAGTATACTTAGGGGCTGTTTTTTGATTTCTAATTCAATCCTTCAATAAAAGGAAGCAGAACTTCTAGAGAAATGTTTGGGTTTAGAAGGGGGCAAGAAATATGCAAGATGAGCTTGGAGCATCTCATAGTACCAGAAACTAAGGCAGGGCTGACCGGAGGCAAGCACATTAATGTACCCACAAACAAAGTAGTGAAGTGTGTCAGGGCATTCCAAGAGACAAGTGAAACATCACACATAGCCAATATGTAAATAAATTGAGCCAAAATGCATAAAGTACAAGAAATTTGTAGCTCAGAGTATGAAATAAATATCAAGTCTATACCAATATAAAGAGAGAAATTGTGACTGTCAATGTGAATGGATTAGCAGATTAGTGGAGCACAGTTCTGGGTGCATCTCGGTGACTGACATGCAGGGTAGGAAACTGAGGGCAAAAGACCCTCCCTGCTAACTTTGGCACCAACCAATAGGCTTGTAGCTTACACTGAGTAAAAAGGGAACAAAGAAGGGAATGTGCCCATCTTTAAAGCACTCTAGTCTTCACCACTGGTCTCCAATTTCTTAAGCCTTCAAATGCAGACTTGCACAAGAGAGCCTCCACTAAGCTTCCAGGCTTTCCACTGTGGACTGGAGCTGCAACCTCCATACCTCTGGGTCTGCTTCCATCTCCTTGGGCTGAGCGACAGCACTGTGGACTGTCCTGCCTCTGATCCCACAGATGGCCAGTGTGGACGCTCAGACCTATGACCCTCTAAGCCTATCTAGTAAATCCTCCTTATAACTACATATGTATTTTCTATAGATTCTGTTCCTCTAGAGAAGCCTAACTAATACATAAATGATAGACAAGTAGATGGAAGGTAAATGAAAAATCTCTTCTAGAGAAAAAAATTTAAAAATTTATGTAAATATTTCTATCTCAAGAAAATAAAACATAACTCCTGGTGTCCCCTGTGTGGGCTTGGCATGCAGACTTCTTTCTGAAGAGTACAGTATGCAAAGAAGGTTAGATAATGAGTAACTTTCAAATGGAGAATCCAGGCAAAAAAAAATTACCTCGACTAGATGCTCAAGGTCACTTTAGCAGAAATAAGTTATGCTGATAAGTGTACATCTGTATGATGTGATGAGAATGGCACTTTACCTCTGTGATTTTTTCCTCCAAAAATTCATTACCCTGATCTAGTCATAAGGAAAATAGTTCCCAGCTGAAAGACATTTTACAAAGTACCTGACTAGTTCTACTCCAGCTGCCCAGGTGATTCAAAGCAGGGACAGAGAAATCACAGGAGATATACCTTGCTAGCAGAAGAGCCCAGCCATACAGAGGAGGGGTTGGCATATGCAGGAATTCTTTCCACTACCTTTGCAACTTTTCCATCACTGTAAAACTATTGTGAAATCAAAAGCTATCAGCAATGTGTATAGCAAAATCCTCCACACTGTGAAATCATAGACATTTTTTCTTTACAATAAGGAAGTAAACAGAGAGATTACCATGGTGAGCTAGAAGCATGAAATGTTTGGAAAACACCAAGTCTGGAGCTCTTTGGGCATGGGATGTAAACAAAATTCTACCATGGGAAGGGGTTAAGGAGACCCAAGAGGAGGGGAGGGAGAAAGAAAATAAGTAGACTAAAGATGCCAAGTACAGGAACCTGATAACCTCGATGAAGGTAAAGATTACATGTCACAAACATGAGCTAAGATTAAGAATATCAACAAGAATGAAAATGGGAAAAGGGGATCTAGAGGAGGAGGGAGGGATTTAGAGGAGGATCACTGAAGGAGATTTAAAAGGAACTAGGCTATATAATGTACATGTACCTGATCCCTAAAATGTTGGTATACTGCATGTACTCCAAACATGTACTAATAAAAAATCCAAACATTTGGGCCGGGGATTTAGCTCAGTGGTTTCGCTGCCTGCTGCACAAGCACAAGGACCTCAGTTCGATCCCTGGTACCAAAAAAAAAAAAAAAAAATCCAAACATAAGAAGCGAACTTGAAGCAGAAGCCCACCAGATGAAATCCAGTAACAAGGGTACATAGAATAAGAACCAGGGCAACTTCTTGATGCCAGCACTGCATACAGCCCAGGTCCAGGGAACACATCAGCTTGGGAAAGGTTGAAATACCCTTGAGTGCAGAAGTGAGTTCCCAGCCTAGCAGCTCCTGCCCAGTGCCTTGTGAAGTGGAAGCCTGAGAAGCAGATGTTCACCAGAGCAGTTCTTCACCTCAGGACATTAGGAAAACACATACAGAGAATCACTCAGAGGGCAGTGACTGAGTTAAGACCAGTGAGCCCCAGGGACAAAGAGGTACAAAGGGTATGGTTGTAGTTAGGGGCCTGGAGCCAGATACTGAAGGGTGTGTAGAACGAGGAATGCAGAAGCTTGCAGGCTCTGTGACTGGTGGGACCCAGGGGTGAGAAAAGATGCTGGACCAGTGTCAGAGCAGGGACTATCCTACCAGCACTGCCAAATGCTACTGAATTCCTCCCAGAAGGGCTCTCTTCCACCAGCCCTGAGCACTACTGGATCAGCAGGCTGGACAGAGCCTCTTTGTGAAGCTGAACAACTGGGATGAAGGATTACTGGGTTGGAGAAAACACTGCAGGGCAGCACCTGTGCAGCCATAGATCTGCTGGCCCAGAAACTACTGAGTCCTGGGTCAGAATAGAATCTGGCGAGCATGAGCACTGCTGTGACCCAGGAGGAAAAGGGCAGAGAAAGCCACCAGCATGGTACACCGGGGCAAGATTACTGCTTGCCTGACCACAGGGACCATTGAAGTGGCTAGACAGAGCAGGGCTAGGTGGAACTGAGACATTACTGCACATGGGGATCACGGGAAGCTGAGAGGTGAACTGGGAAGCTCATGGACTAGAGCCTGTGGCAGAAGGTGGATCACAAACCTGAGGTTATAACCTCCCAGAAGAAGGACCGCTGGTTCCTGTCTGATTCTGAGGACACTGAGGCTCCAGAGAACAGCAGCCTTGGTGTTTTCATTTTGTTTGGACTGTGTGTGTGTGTGTGTGTGTGTGTGTGTGTGTGTGTTGTCTTTGTTCTTTGTTTTGCTTTATTTGGTGGTAGGCTTTTGTATATATGTGTGTATGGTCACAGCAATAGGTATAGCTTCTACTGTTGTTTGTGAAACATTGCATGCAGCTCAGGCCCACAGCCCCACTGTGAGGGTGGTTGCTGTGATTTCAGCAGCTGGATATAGTCTCCTTCTCTCTTCACACCTCCCAACTGCAACCTCACTCTTTCCTCACCTTCATTATTTTCCCTTTATAATGTCTCATTTCTCAGCTCCTCCTCTTACCATTTTTCTTATTTTCTTTTTGTTCCCTCTCCCTTTCATCTAGTTCTCTCTTTTATACATAAGCTGTTAAGATTAATTGAAATAGTCTCTTGTTACCTTTGCTTCCTTGTGTTCACCACGTTGTTTCTCCTCTGCTGTGCTTGTTTGCCATCCAAGCCTCAGATCCAAATGATTATGGACTGAAACCTCTATGAATTTGTAAAACTTGTTAAATGGAGGGATACAAAAACCATTTGGCAGTACAGAGGAGGAAGCTTCCGGACTAATGTACCACCACTCCCAGTGCAGAGGAGGAGGTGTCTGGGCTGCCTTAGGACCACTTCCAGCTCAGAAGAGGAGGCTTCTGGGTTGCCATAGCACTGCTCCCAGCACAGGAAGGTGAGCTGAGTGGGCTCCAGGAGTACCTTCTCCCATCAAAATGAGAAGACATGTAAACAAGGCTATAAACCAGACTTCCAGATCACCACAGCAACCACAAAGGGAAATGAGATGGGACACTCTAATACTCAACCACCTGGACTCTCTGAATTGGCAACAAAAAACAATCTAGAAAAAATTAAATCAGAAATAATTTCTCAAATAACAGCAGAGATTGTGCCCATAGTGCAAGACATGATTAATAAATTTAGAGAGGACACAGATTTTAAAAATGGAGGAGCTTAGGAACGTGATGGAATCCCAACATAGGAAACAAATGGAATCCATAAAACAGATGCAGGCAGATTTCCAAGGGATTATAAATTGCATTGAAAGTCTACACAGCAGAAGAAGCCAATGGGAGGAAAGAATTTCAGATATAGAAGATAAAAATGCAATTAGTGACCAAGAAAAGAAAAATTTATTTAAAATAGTAAGGGACCTTGAGAAATCAATCCAGCAACTGCTAGACGATGCAAAGAAGAATAACATAAGAGTGATTGGAGTCAATGAAGAAAGAGGAGAGAGTGCAGATGACATAAAAAAATGTTCACAGAAGTGATGGCAGAAAACTTCCCAAGCAGGAGAAAAGAACTTGACATACATATAAGTGAGACATATAGGACTCCAACTAGCCTTGATCAAAAAAAACTACACATAGGCATATAATAGTTAAGATTCCAGAAACCCAACAGAAGAACAAAGTTCTACAAGCAGTTAGAGAAAAGAAACAAATCACATACAAAGGAACACCAATCAGAATCACAGCAGAATACTCAATGCAAACCCTCAAGGGAAGAAGAGCTTGGAGTGATACATTTCAAGCCCTAAAGGAAAACAGCCTCCAACCCAGAGTGATGTACCCTGCAAAACTATCTTTCAAAATGGATGGAGAAATAAGATACTTTCGTGACAAAGAGCACCTGAGAAATTTCATGAATACCAAACCAGCACTCCAAAAAATTTTAGGCCATATTCTAGGAACAGACAATGAGGATCACAACCCTAGGAAGAAAGGCAGAATGAATCCATCAGGCACAACAAGAAATTGAATGCAAAGGGAGAGAATCCAACAGAAAGAAAAAGTCATGACAATGATAACTCAATACATATCAGTTATAACCATCAATGTTAATGGTTTCAATGTGTTAAACAAAAGATATAGTCTGGAAGAATGGGTCAAGAAGCAAGATCCAACAATATGCTGCATACAAGAAACACAATTCAAAAATAAACTCATAGACAGAAAGTTAAGGGTGGAAAACAATATTCCATGCAACAGGAACCCGAACAAAAGCAAGAGTAGCTATCCTCTTTGCATTTCAAGTGGATTTCAAACCAACACAGATTAAGAGAGACAAAGAAGGATGCTACATTCTTGTAAAGGGAAAATCCAAGAGAAAGAGATGACAATCATAAATATTTTTGCACCAAACTCTAGTCCACCCAACTATATGAAAATACCAATGGACATGAAAAATCGTATAAGCACTAGTACAATAGTAGTGGGGGACCTCAATACCACACTGTCACAAATAGATAGATCAACTAGACAAAACATAAGCAGCAAAATACTAAAACTCAAACTCTTGAACAAATGAACTTAACAGATATTTACAGAGTGTTCCACCTCACAAAATCATAATACACATTCTTTTCAGCTGCACACAAGTCATACTCTAAAATAGACCACATACTCATAAAACACATTTAAGTAAGTGCAAAGATATTGAAGTTATTCCCTGTATATTATCATACCATACTGTGATGAAATTGGAGATCAATAGCAAAAGAAACAGCAAAAATTACATAAACACATGGAAATTGAACAATACAGTTCTGAATAATCAATGGGTCCCCGAGGAAATTAAAGAAATCAGACAGTTCCTTCAATTAAATGACAACTGTCAATACAACATATTGGAATCTATGGGACACAATGAAAGCAGTCTTACAAGCGAAATTCACATCAGTGAATACTCATTTTAGGAAAACAGAGCAAGCCCAATTAAACAACCTGATGCTGAACCTCAAGCTTCAAGAAAAAGAAGAGCAGGACAAACCCAAAGCTCATACAAGGGAGAAAATTGTAAAGATCAGAGCAGAAATCAATGCAATGGAGACTAAGAGAATGATACAAAATGAAGCCAAGAGTTGATTCCTCAAAAGAATAAACCAAATTGACAAACCCTTAGCCAACCTTATCAGAAAAAGAAAAGGCCCAAATCCATGCAATTAGGAATGAAAAGGATGAAATTACAATGGACCCAGCAGAAATCCAGAGGACCATCAATACCTACTTTGAGAACCTATGTGCCAATAAGATCGAAAGCACAGAAGAAACGGACAGTTTCCTAGATACATATGAATTACCAAAGTTGAACCAAGAAGACCAAAAAATTCTAAACAATCCAATATAAATCAATGAATTGAAAACATAATTAAAAACTTACCAACTAAGAAATGCCCTGGTCCTGAAGGCTTCACTGCTGAATTCGGCAAGACATTTAGAGAGGAACTACTGCTACTACTGTTTAAAATCTTCAATAAAATTGAAAGGGAAGCAATACTCCTGAATTCATTCCTAGAGGCAAGCATCACCTTGTTCCCCAAAGCAGAGAAAGATCCAACTGAAAAAGAGAACTACAGGCCAATCTCACTAATGAACATAGATGCAAAAATTCTTAATAAGACATTGGCAAATACATGCAGAAGATCATCAAGATCATACACCTCGACCAAGTGAGATTCATCCCAAGGATGCAGGGATAGTTCAACATATGTAAATCAATCACTATATCAATACAGCAAGGGACAAAAACCATGTGATCATCTCAGTAGATGCTGAAAAAGCAGTCCACAAAATCCAACACGCATTTAAGATAAAAACCCTATAAAAAATTGGAATAGATGGTCTATACCTCAATCTGATAAAAACCATCTATGAAAAACCAAGAGCCATATCATACTAAATGGTCAAAAAATGAAATACTTCACACTAAAATCAGGAACAAGACAAGAATGTCCACTATCACCAACCTTGTTCAATATAGTTATGGAAACATTAGCCATGGCAATTAGACATGAGAAAGAAATAAAAGGAATAAAGATAGGAAACAAAGAAGTGAAATTGTCATTATTTGCAGATGACATGATACTGTATATCGAAGAACACAAGAACTCCATCAAAGTCTTCTAGACTTAATGACCAAAAAATCAGTAAAATAGCTGGATACAAGGTCAACACACAAAAATCAATAGCTTTGTTCTACAGGAACAACAGTCTCACTGAGAGAAATGTTGTGCAAAAAATTTCTTGCACAATAGCATCCAAAAAAGTTAAATACCTAGGAATCAACCTAAAGAAAGAAAAAAATACCTCTTCTCTGAAAACTATAGCACTCTGAAAAGAGAGATTGAGGATGATATCAGAAAATGGAAAGACATCCCTTGCTCCTGGGTAGGAAGAATCAACAGAGTGAAAATGGCCATACATCCAAAACTGCTATATAGATTCAATGCACTCCCAACTGAAATCCCAGAAGCATACTTCCCGGACCTTGAGAAAACAATCCAAAAATTCATTTGGAATAAGGAGAGACCCAGAATAACAAAAGCAATTCTAGGCAACAGAGACATGGCAGGAGGTATCACAACCCCCAACTTTAAACTATACTACCAAGCTATTATGATAAAAACAGCATGGTACTGTAAAAGAAACAGACTGGAGGATCAGTGGAACAGATTAGAAGATGAAGAAACAACTCCAGACACACTCAGCCACCTCATCTTCAACAAAGGAGTCAAATATCCTCACTGGAGGAAAGATAGTCTCTTTAATAAATGGTGCTGGAAAAATTGGGTTTCAACTTGCCAAAGATTAAAATTAGACCTATAGGGCAGGGGATTTAGCTCAGTGGTTTTAGCGCCTGCTGCACAAGAGCAAGGACCCGAGTTTGATCCCCAGTACCAAAAAAAATAAAATTAAATTAAAAAATAAAATAAAATTAAACCTATATCTCTCACCATGCACTAAACTAAAATCAAAATGGATTAAAGATCTAAATAATAAAACAGAAATGCTCAACTGGCTGGAACAGAGGTTAGGTAGATCTTTGAAGACATTGTAATAGGAAAAGATTTTTTGTTCAAAACCTCAGTTGCCTATGAACTAGCATAAACAATCAACAAGTAGGATCTCTTTTTATTAAAAAGCTTCTGCACAGCAAGAGAAACCACCAACAGAGTAAAGAGACAACCCACAATGTGGGAAAAAATTTTCACCTGCTGTTCCTCAGACAAAGGTCTACTATCTAGAATCTATAAAGAACTTAGCAACATCAGACCTCCCAAATTTAAAGACTCAATCCCAAATGGGCATCTGAAATGAGCAGACATTTCTCAGACAAAGAAGTAGAAATAGCAAATAAACATACGAAAAAAAATGTTCAACATCACTGATCACTTGAGAGATGCAAATGAAAATAATGCTGAGATTCCACCTCACCCCAGAAAGAATGGCTGCTATCATGAAATCCACCAATAAAAAATGCTGGTGGGGCTGTGGGGAAAGAGGAACACTGCTCCACTGCTGGTGGGTATGTAGACTGGTGCAAACACTGTGGAAATCAGTATGGAGATAACTCAAAGAACTAGGTCTGGAAGTCCCATTTGACCCAGCTATTCCCCTGCTGGGTATCTTCCTCAAAAAATTAAAAGAATCATGCCACAGTGGTATATGCATAGCCATGTCATAGCAGCACAGTTTGTAATAGATAAAACTTGGAAATACCCCAAATGCCCATCAACTGGAGACTGGATAAAGAAAATGTTGTCTGTTAATAAAATGGAGTACTACATCCATAAAAATGAGAATTTAGAGATATTTATAGGTAAATAGATGCACATTGAGCCAATACTCCTAAGTGAAATAAATATCACACACATGTGTAAATACCAAATCATTTCTCTGGTGTGAGAAACTCAAAATTTATATAAGGACTAAAAGGTAAAATAGATAATGTGAAATAGGAACAAAAGGGGCAAAGGGGAAGGTGAAGTGGGAGGGTAGGGGAATGGAAAGAAGGGAATGGAATTAATATGAGAAAATGAAAAAAATGGAAACAAAATCTTTGTAAATAGGGCAGGGTGGAAGGGTTGAAGGAATGCCAGGGTAAGGGGAAAAAATTAAGAACCAAGAGAGATTTATGTAAAGGTGCAAATTTCCAATGATGAATGTCATTATATTGTATACCTAAAATTGATCTCATGGGCACTAAAGTGGAGAAAGTTTCAGGCAAAGAACTCAAAAACAAATGGTTAAAATGTTTGAAGAGATCAAGGAATAAAACAAATAAGCAAATATATCAGATAGTCAATGAACTCAAAGAGCATGTAAATAAGTAGGTAAAGGATTTAACTAATAAGATGTTCAATGAGATTAAAGAAATACAAACAACTGATTGAATTTAAAAATCATGAAGGATATGAACGATCACTTTAATAAAAATTAGAGCTCATGAAAAAGAATCAGGCAGAAATCTTGTAAATGAAAAACACAATGAAAAGCCATGACAATACACATACCCAGTCAAAAGAGAGTATCAGAAATAAAGGACAAGAATGATCAAGTAGATCACTTATTAAGTAACATGCTAAAAAACCAAGATATCATGAAAGAGATTCAAGAGCTTATTAATGACTCTGAAAGAACTAGTTTAGGAATTACAGGAGTCAGCGAGGTGCTGGAGAAAGATACTAAGGGTATAAAAGTTTTAATTCACTGAAATTTTTGTGGAAAATTTCCCAAATACAGATATTAAAATGGATACCCAGGCAAGTTAGGCAATTAGAACCTCAAATAGACACACCCAGAAAAGAACTTATCCACTACATATCATAGTCAAAATCCCACATAATGGAACAAAGAGAGAATACTAAAATCCATTAGAGGAGAACATCAAGGATCTTAGAATGGCAAGCCAAACACAGTAACAGCTGATTTTGTTGAACAAAAACTGAACAAGGAAATATGACAGCTGAGCCATATTATTGAACAAATGGAGCTATCTAATTCCTACAGAATATTTTGTTCAACAGTATAATTCTTCTGGGCAGCCCAACAAACTTTTATCAAAATAGACCATGTCTTAGGCCATAAAGTATGTATTTATCAAATTAAAATAGTCTTTTGCATCTTATTATACCACAATGAAATGAAACTAGAAATCAACCACAAAAGAAAACGTGGAAACTATGCAGACCCTCAGAGATTAAGTAATACATTGCTAAATAACCAATGGCTTAAAGAATAAATTAATTTCCTAGACTCAAATGACAATGGCAGTACAACAGATTAAAACTTGTGGGGCACATTTAAAGCAGTTCTAAGAGGGGAGTTAAGGGCAGTAAATGTCTAAATTAGAAAAACAGAGTATTACCAAATTAATAACCCAATCTCAAGTTTCATGTTACAAGAAAAACAACAGCAATCCAAATCTGAGGATAGTAGAAGGGAAAATTTATAAAAATCAGAGCAGAAATCAATGAAATCAAGACAAAATTACAAAAGGTCGATAAAAAGTTGAGTCTTTGAAAGGACAAATCAGATCATTAAACCCTTAGACATCACAAACAGACAGGGAAGAAAAGACCCATATCAATGCAATTAGAAATGAAAAAGTTAAAATCACAAAGGATACCATTAAAATCCAGAGGATAATAAGAATCAATTTTTAAAATTTATATTTTAATAAATGTGAGAATCTGGAAAAAATGAATAAAGTCCTAGGCCTATAACTTACCAAAACAGAGTGAGAAGGCATAAAAACCCTGAATAGACCAATAACAGGCAACAAAATTATGGCAGTAAAATTTCAACCAACTTAGAAAAGCCCAGAACCCACTGAAATCACTGCTAAATTTTACCAAAACTCAAGAGAAGAACTAAAGCCAATATTCCTCAAACTTTTCCATGAAATAGAAAGGGAAGGAGCACTTCCAAACTCATTCGTTGAGGCCAGCATTAACTGATTCCAAGGCTGGGAAAAGATTCAGCAAAAAATAAAACTACAGATCAATATCCTTAATGAACACAGATGCAAAAATCCTCAACAAGATACTGGCAAACATAATGTATCAAATCATTAAAAGGATCATACATCATGACTGAGTCAGTTTCATCCTGGGGATGCAAGGTTGGTACAATATACATAAGTCAATAATTGTTATATACTACATAAACTGAAGTAAGGATAAATATCGCATGATCACATGATCATCTCAATAGATGTAGAAAAGACCTTTTTGAAATCCAACATATATTCATGAAAATAACCATGCCAAAAGTTAGTATAGCATAACCTTACCTCTAACTGATAAAAGTCACTTATGCAAAATCCACAGCCAACATGATACTAAAAGCTGAAACCATTTCCTCTAAAATCAAGAAGAAAATAAGTTTCTACTGTCACCATTCCTGTTCCATATAGTACTAAAACTTCAGCCAGGGAAGTCAGACAAGAGAAAGAAGTAAAGGATATACATAGAGAGGAAGATGTCAAACTATCTTTATTTGCAGATGATATGATCCTTAACATACAACACTTGAAAACCCCACCAGAAGAGTCTAAGAACTAATAAACCTAGTAAATGGAAGGATGCAAAATCAAGGCAGAAAAATCAAAAGCATTTGTGAAAATCATTACTTAATCTATAGAGAAAGGAACAATAAAACAATTCCATTCACGGTAGCCACCTCCCCAAATTAAATACCAAGAATCATCCTACCCAAGGAGCTGAAAAACCTGTATAACAAAAACTACAGTGCTCTGAAGAGACAGATTAAGGACGATATTAACACATGAATGACATCCCATGTTCCTGGATAGGCAAATTCAATATTGTCAAATTGGCCATATTATCCAAACTGATATATAGATTTAATGCAATTCTAATCCGAATAAAAACAGTATACTTCACAAAACTAGAAAAAAATGATCCTAAAATTTATATGGAACCAGAAGAGAATCAGAATAGTTGAAGTAATTCTGAGCAAAAAGAGCAAGCAGGGGCCATTATCATCCCACTTGTATTTCAAGATATACTATGAAGTTATAGCAATGAAAACACCATGATACTGGTACAGAAACAGACATGTAGACTAATGGAATAAAAAAGAAGACAAAGAAACAGCTCCATATACCTGTAGCCATTTAATCTTTGACCAAGGGACTAAAAACCAATGCTAAAGAAAAGATATTCTCTTTAACAAATGGTGCTAGAAAACTTGTTATTCACAAGCAGAAGAATGAATCTAGAACCACATCTCTCACTCTGTCCTAAAATCACATCAAAATGTATCAAAGACCTAGATATAAAAACAGAAATACTGAATATGCTGGAAATAAAAATAAAGTATGTGAACACATAGGCACAGGCAAATCTTCCTAAACAGAATCCCAATTGCAGAAGAAAATCCAAAAATCAACAAAGAAGATTATATCAAATTAAAAACCTTTCTGTACACCAAAGAAAACAATCAACAGAGTGAAGAGACAAACTACAGAATGGGAAAATAATTGCCAGATACTTCTATGATACAAGATTAATATCCAGAACATATAAAGAAGCCAAAAACAATTAGAAACAAGACCCAGTCCAAAAAAAGGGGAATTGAAATGAACAGACAGTTCTCAGACAAAAAAGTAAAAGAGGCAACTAAACATATGAAAAAATGTTCAACATCACTGATCATTCAAGAGATGCAGATGAAAACAATGCTGAGATTCCACCTCACTCCAGAAAGAATGGCTGCTATCAAGAAATCAACCAATAACAAATGCTGGTGGGGGTGTGGGGAGAAAGGAACCCTTCTCAACTGTTGGTGGGAGTGCAGACTGGTGCAATCACTGTGGAAATCAGTATGGAGATACCTCAAAGAACTAGGGCTAGAGGTCCCATTTGACCCAACTATTTCCCTGCTGGGTATCTTCCCCAAAGAATGAAAAGAATCATACCACAGTGATACATGTGCACCCATGTTTACAGCGGCACAGTTAGTAATAGCTAAAGCTTGGAAACAGCCCAAGTGCCCATCAAATGGAAACTGGATAAAGAAGATGTGGTTTTTTTTTAATCAAATGGAGTACTACTCAGCCATAAAGAATGAGAAACTAGAGACATTTATAGCTAAATGGATGCACATTGAGGCCATACTCTTAAGTGAAATAAATAGGACACACATGTATAAATACAAATAGTTTCTCTAGCGCAAAAAACTGAAAATGTAAATAAGGATTAAAATGATTAAAATAAATAATTGATAACTTGAAATAGGAAGAAAATTTCCAAAAGGGTAGGGGAAATGGGATGGGAAAGGGAAAGGAAAGAAGGGAAAGGAAAAATTATGAGAAAAGAAAAAAATGGAAACAAAGTCTATGTAAATAGGGAGGGGTGAAGTGGGTGGAGGGGGTAAAGGGAGCACAGGTAATGGGAAAAAAATAAGAACCAAGATACATCATATACAGGTACAAGCGCCCAATGATAAATGTAAATTGTATACCTAAAATGTACCAATAAAAGAATTTAAGCAAAAATAAATAAATAAATAAAAAGAAATACAAATGACAATAAATACATGAAAAAGTACTTATCATCTGAGGCTGTTAGGAAAATGGAAATGAAAACAACTCTGAGATTCCATTTATTCTAGTAAATAATGACTTTAATCAAGAACTCAATAAACAACCAATTCTGATTAGACTGTGGAGGGAAAAATTTCTTCTACATTGTTGCTAGGTGTATAAAATAGTACACCTGCTATAGTATGAACGATTCCTCAGAAAATTAAAAATAGAAAGTCCATTTGATCCAGCTATACCTTTTCTGGGTATCTTCCTAAAAGACTTAAAGTCATCATACTACAGTAATATATACATTGTCGTGTTTAGAGTAGTGGAATTCACAACAGCCACCTTCTGAAAGCAGCCTATATATTCATTATATGAGTATTCCTAAGCCATAAAGAAAGATAAATGTGAGTCATTTTTATATGCAAATTGATTGATCTTCAGTTTATAATGTTAAATCAAATAAATCCAGAAGGTTAAATATCACGTGGTTTCTTTTATGTGAGAGACCAAAAGTATACTAAAAGCAAAATAAAGAAGAGATGATAGGAAATAGAGAGGTAAACTTTTTGGTGCTGGGGACATTGATCCGGAGTAGGGTGAAGAGGGTAGAGTAGGGAGTAAAGGGGATCAAAAGTAATCGAGATATCATGTATATGCATGTACTACTTCTTCAAAACACATGTAATTACTAGGTATCACAAACATACTGATCAAACATAAAAACAAGGA
The DNA here is from genome assembly GCF_053883595.1 of Heterocephalus glaber. Taxonomy (NCBI): domain Eukaryota; kingdom Metazoa; phylum Chordata; class Mammalia; order Rodentia; family Bathyergidae; genus Heterocephalus; species Heterocephalus glaber. The sequence continues at coordinate 31,390,571 of NW_028258143.1, read as the reverse complement.
AGTTTTATTTTTGAAAGTTGTGCTAAATTTTCTAGGCTGTTTAAAGTGAAAATGGATATAAAAGTTTTTAAGATTATAAAAGTAATAAAATTGGCATTATGTACTTATATTAAGATTATTCATTTAGGAAATTCAATTGCCTTTCTTTACACAAGAAAAATAGGTAGACACATGTACACACTCATATATATTCTTCAAAAGACTTTATTACAACAGTGTCTACAAACAAACACAAATGAAAGCTGGTTCAGCTATGAATATATGTCAATAGATTATAAGGATGAAAAGCAGTAAAAAGGTCATTGTATCACTAGTGGATTAAATAAAATTCCATTCGCCTATAATTTTAATCAGGAGGGAGGGAAGGGAAAGGAGATGAAGAAAGAAAGATGTTTTATGTACATGTACCAACACCAGATGAGGAATGCAAACATTATGTACTACAAATTTGCACTAATAAAATGATCTGAAAAAAGAACACATTGGAAAACAGGCCTCAGTGTGAAAAGCAATTCAGAAAAATTAGATTACAATGAAAAAGATTATGATTATCTTGAAGTAAGAACATAGGAATTTCTTAAATAATGATAACAAAGCAAAAACCCAAAAGTAAGAATTCACAAATTCTACTACATAAATATTTCAGAAAGTAAGTGAAATAGCAAGCCATGGATTGGCAGAAAATATGTATATTATCAATGATTGGTCGAAGATTAGGATCTAGCATATACAGGCTCTTATGAATTGATTGAAAAAGAAAAACAACTATTCAATGAAACAAAACAGATTAGAATAAAATATAAAAAAAGAAACTTGAACAGGGACTCTTTCAAAGAAATAGAAAGCATTTTGGCAATAATCATGATTGGCAAATCCACTAGTAAACTTAAATTGAAAACATAATGAGATGTCTTTTCATACTCATCAGTTTAGAAACCAAACTCAAGAGACAAGCAGGGTCAAATTTTGATAAGGATACGTAGAACTCAGGTACATTAGCAGTGGGTGTATGAATTGTTCAACTTCTTTAAAAAGTAACTTGTCCTAATCCATTGGTGCTAAAAATAGGCATTCCATGACCAACCAACTCTAGCCCCACAGAAGCTTTTGAATACATTGACCTGAGAGTAGAAATGAGTTTATAATTCCCAAACCTATTATAGAAAAGAAATGGAAATAATCCAAATGCTAGTCACAAATAGTATTATACTTATACAACATGCTGGTATTCAGCAGTATAAATAAATGGATCCAGTGTCATGCAACAACACAAATCTGAGGAACACAAGGCAAGAAAGTTATCTTTATTCAATATGTTTCCATTTATGGAAAGTTGAAAATATGGCATACCAAGCAAAACAAAATATTTTATAGTACTCAAGCATTTTGATAAAAATTTGAAAAAATAATAAGAAAATTTAAAGATGAAATCTTGGATAAGATTTGGCTATAAAGGGAAAAGATAAAAGAGTGCCACTTCAGAAGTTAGGATACATAAGGTTGTATCTCCCTGGAGCCTTTCTTCTTTGTTGGCTTTCTGAAACATATTGCCATTTTGGGGAGGCCCACATGACAAGAAACTAAGAGGCATCTTTGCCAAGCTGAGTGTCCCAGGACCCTTGAGGAATTGCAACCTGCCAAGAACCATGGGCCTTGAAGGCACATCCTTCCTGAGTTGAGCCTTTAAATGAATGCTCAGCCTTTAACAAACTTTATAGGAGACTCATGAAAGACTCTAGGGCACAAAGTTTACATTAGCAACCCACAGAAACTGAGACATAATCTGGGCACACTACTGTGAGTCTTTCTATGTGTATGGCTGGTCATGCTCCTCATAGGCTGCGGGAACTAGAGGATGTTGGCTGGAGACTGCAGTCAGTTGGCAACAATGGCACCGTGCTCACATCAGCCAGTGAAGGAGAGAGTTTGCTATCAGGACAAAAGTGACTGAAGTTATTTTTAACCTAATCATCTCATCTCCTGCCCATACTGTACTCATCAGAAGTGTTTCACAGATTTTGCACATATTATGAGGAGGTGGTTACACAATGGTAGAGGTCAAATTATGAGTGCCCGTCCTAGAAGGGGTAAACCATGTACTTTCCATGTCCACACACAACATGCTCATGCATTCCCACATACACATAATTTTTATCTGCTTGATCTTAAGTTTCACTTTGAAAGCCTCACCAGACATTAAATGTAGAATGCTGAAAGGTCAAAATAAAGTGACAATTTAACTTTCTCTCCTCATCTAATTATATTAAGTATAGACTCCACTTCCTTATGTTCTACTACAGAAATTCGATGCAGCTTTTAAATATTTCCAGTAAGAAGACATTCCTGATTTCTTTATTAGCGAAGAAAGCATTACGGAGAATGAGCTAAACTCTTGGATTGAGCAATTTGGGCCACTTTTTAGTCTTCCTACACAAACCTGATTATCCTCAGCTTTAACACTCCTGCATCTCTAAAAGCAAGTTTGAGGCTTTTCAAATTCTTCCATCTACTGATGTGATATTCCTCTGAAACAAGCCTCTTGAAATCATATAAATATGACTTTTGGTGACATTTTCAGTATTAGGAAGAGATATCTTGTTATCTCAGTCTACATTCTAAAAAGTCATATAAACAACTTTGTGTCAGACAGTCAGGGTACTTTTATGTGGAAAAGCAGATTTTTATTCTCACTGCCCATTTCTTGGAAGAGGATGCTGACTATAAACACGTATGTTTAGTAGCTTCAATTTGATGTGTTCTCAAATTTAACTATTTTCTTCTTTACTGAATCAAAATCAGGGCACATAATACTGATTTATAGATATAGTTAGAACACAAGCTAAGTCGCTACAAGAGACTCCACAGTAGCCTGGTTTAAGCAAGGCAAATTTTACTTTTCCAAGAAGTAACCACCAGGACTAAGGCCCAGTAAGACTGAAAATGATCAGTAGTGCTGACTACCAGGCTCTGTCTACTTGAATCTCTGCCCTGCTCATTCGTATGACCCTTGGTGGTCAGTGTCTTACCACATTCCAGTCAGAGGAGAGTGGACAGGAGAAGAGGGGGAGGACACCTCCTAAGGCAGAGTTTTGTTGAGTGTTCATGTCTAGCTGCAAGGGACAATGAAGCAGCGTCTTTAGTAGGGCAGCCATGGACCTAGGGCAATAAAGGGTTCTTGTAGATGTTGGGGTAGGTCCACCTCTTTCCACAGTCAATTACTCATGAGTACCTTATTTGTCACACATCATGTTCACCCCCTCTCCAAGGAACATAACACAGGCCATCCAGCTACTGCAGAGCTCATAGCTGCAGGAATTGCAAACACTTGCTGCCTTTACAGTGGAGTTTGTTCTGCAGAATGCCCAAAGGGCCATCCCATATTTTGTTTTTAGAAGGCATTTTCTGTAGTCTTTATTTTCCATATTTCCTGGCTTTGTCCTCTGAGAGTTTGTTCTTTGTGTTTTACCCTCCATGGTCTAAATTGAAGTGGGCATAAAAACAAGATCTTTTTGACCATTTTCATAGACAGTTTTCTAGAAGTGAATGTTGGAAGCTTAGAGATTCAGGCCAGATTTGGAATTTCTTCAGATATCAGATCCTGAAAGCATGATGTACTCAATCTACTTACATCCATAGCCAAAGAGATCTCTAAATATAATTCTTATTCTGAAAACTTCTGGTCTTTGCTCAACAGCTCTTTGTTCTGCCTTCACTCTTTCCCTATTTACTAATCTGGAAGCCATCTGAAACATAAGATTGTATGGGCACTAGCACTCTTTTCTCTTGATGGCACAATGAGAGGCCATTATCCAGATAAGTATGTAAATAGCAGATGCCACAGACAGTTCTTTAAAAGCTCCACTGTGTCTTCCTTGAAGACTCTGGTAATCGTAGAAATAATTGAATGAGCACACATTAATATTCTGAGTTTTATCAGCAAGTCTTGTTAGAATATGACCTGCCTTCTGTGATTTCACAAGAGACTATTTTAAGTCATCGTGTATTAAAGGTCCAGTCCCCAGCTTGGCACTAGGGGGAAGTGGTGGAGCCCAGGGAGAAGTCTTTAGATTATAGGGGCATGCCCTCCAAGGAATCAGGGGACCCCAGTTCCTACCTCTTCCTTCTTTCACTCTCCAGCCATGAAGTAAATGTGTTAACTCTACTCTATGTTCCTGCCATGATGCTCTATTTCACCACAGGCCTGAAAACAACAGAGACAACTGACCAAGGAGCAGAATCTTCAAACTATGGTTTGATATAAACCTTGACTTTTTCTTAAAAACTAAAACAACTTTATTGAACTAGAAATTTGCATACCACATAATTTACAACCTTAAAATGTAACATTCAATAGATAATAGCACATTGACAGAGTTATGCAACTATAAGGACAATCAAACTTAGGTCATTTTCATTATGCCAAATCAAAACCCTCTACCTACTATCATCTTCCAGTCCCTACTCCTAAATCGAGGTAATCACTGAACTACTCTCTATCTTCATAGATTTCCCTATTCTGGGCATTTAAAAAATAGACCATACTCATGACAACAATAAAGGCCTTAACATATCCAAAGAAATGTAAATCCTGCAGAGTGAGTTCTCACACCATATTAGAGTGAAACCCGAGGCCAACAGCAGAAACATATTTAGAATATAATTATTTTTTTTCCTTCTCTTTTCTCTTTCTTCTCTCTCCTATTAATTTTTTCACATAAGGGAAACCATATGATGTACATGCTTGTGGGTCTATTTATTGTACCTAACATTATTTTCTCAAGGTGCATCCATTTTACCACAAATGCCTTAAGGTTATCTTTATTAACAGCAGAGTAGTAATCCATTATGTACAGATGCCACATTTGCTTTATCCCTTCATCTGTTGATGGGCATATAGGCTGATTCCAAGATTTAGCTACTGTAAATTGTACTTCTATAAACATAGGTACATATACATCACTGTGGTATGATGTTCCTCACTCTCTTGGGAAAATATCTAAAAGGAGAGTAATTGGGTCAAATGGAATTTCTATTTTTAGTTTTTGAAGAATCTCCATACTGATTTCCATAGTGGTTGTAACAGTTTACACTCCCACCAATGAAGGGCCTCCTTCTCTCAACAGCCCCACCAGCATTTGTTATTGGTTGATTTCTTGAGAGTAGACATTCTTTCTGGAGTGAGATGGAATCTTAATGTTGTTTTAATTTGCATTTATGAAATGGGCAGTGATGTTGAACAGTTTTCCACTATTTATTGGCCACTATTTCTTTACCTGAGAAGTGTCTATTCATTTTAGATGTCCATTTTTTGATTCAGTATTTAAATTTAAAGGGGTCTAAGTTTTTAAAATTCTGTGTTTATTAGTCCTTTGTCTGAGGAGTAACTGGCAAAATTTTTTTCTCATCCTGTAGGTAATTTCTTCACTTTGTTGGTGGTTTCCTTTAATGTGGAAAAAACTTTTTAATTTAATGAGAGGCCATTTGTTGTTCTTGGTATTATTTCTTGCACAACTGAGGTTTTATTCAGAAAATCTTTGCCTACACCTTTGTCTTCAAGAGTTTTACCTATTTTGTCTTCCAATAGATTAAGTGTTTCTGTTCTAATGTTGAGATTTTAGTTTAGTGTATGGTGAGAGGTTTGGCTCCAAGTTCAGCGTTCAACATGTGGAAAGTTAGTTTCCCTCAGACCATTTGTTAAAGTGGCTATTTTTCCTCCAGCAAAGGGATTTGGCCCATTTGTTAAAGATTGTGAAACTGAGCATGCCTGAAGTTGTTTTTATATCTTCTGTTCTGTTTCATCAAACCACAAGTCTGTTTTTAGCCAATACCATGCTGTTTAGGATTGCTTTCTCCAGTCCTGCCAAAAAAAATGTTACTGGTGTTTGGATTGGGATTGCATTAAATTGGTATAACAGCTTTAGGAATATGACCATTTTGAAAATATTGGTTCTACCCAGGAATAAATTTTATCTTTCTATTTTCTGATATTCTCTTTGATCTCTTTTCCCAGAGTACTATAGTTTTCATTATATATGTCTTTCACTTCCTTGCCTGGGTTAATCCTAAGTATTTCACTTTTTCTTGGTGCTATTGTGAAAAGTATTGTTTCTCTAATTTCCTTCCCAATGAATTTGTTATTGGTATATAGAAACACAATTGAGTTTTGATTGGTAACTTTATACTGTATCCTGCTACATTACTGAATTTGGTTATTAGTTGTTGGAGCCTACTACTGGAGTTTTTAGGGTCTTCTATGTAGGGGATCTTGTTATCTGATAATTTAACTTCTTTCTATATAATCATTTTATTTATTTTTCTTGTCTAATTGCTCTAGCTACTGTTTCAAGAACTATGTTGAACAAAAGTGGTGATAGTGGACATCCTTGTCTTGATTTTGTTTTAAGAGGGAAAGCTACCATATCAGCCATTGTTTTTATTTTCATGATCTCAGGAGATGTTTAGAGTGATGATAACATGACTAACTCCCTGGATCTTAATCCAACCTCAGTTTATCTCTTTCCTATGCTTTTGTAATAACCATATAACAAGTTATCACAAAATTGTTCATATAAAAACAACACAAATTTATTGTCTTAAAGCTTTGAAGGCCAGAAGTTCAGAATTCTTTTCTGGAGGTTCTAGGAGGGAATCCAATTTCTTGTCTTTTCCAATTTCTAGAGATTTCCAGCAATCACATTTGATTTTTATCTTAGTAGCAACCCACTCCTAGTAGTATAGTTTGTATTAATCAGGGTACCAATTGGACATATTACAGGAAGTCAAAATATGCAATGCAATGACTTAAACAACATAGAAATGGACTCCCTTCTCCTGCAGTAGTCAGTGTATGGTATGGTAGCTAGAGCCAGAATGATGGGCAGAGCACCAGTGACTTATTATGCTTCTAATGTGCCAGTGTGCTTCACTAGAAAATGACTTTATTGCATGAGAAAAAAGCTCAACCTCACATGTATATCCCACTCAATGAAAACAGAGAGGGAAGATAGGAAGTCATGGCCATTCTCTTCAAAATATACGCTAGAATATAATATATAATATATGTTGAAATATCATTCCTCCATACCAGGTACTTGTAACTAAGAGTGACCTGGGAATTGCATATTTTAGCTGGTCACATAAAATTTGCAATTTCATGCTGATAAAAGAGCAGGTGGGTTGGTATCAAGTCTATTTTCAATGTTCTTCCTTATGCACAATTACCTGGAAGTATAGATATCAATCCTGGATTTTTCTGCAACCATGGTGGACTAAGACATGAACCAGTCCTAAGGACAACCATGAAAGCAAAAGAAAATATCACTGAAGGCTGACTGAAGACACTTGTTGAAAATAAAATCATGAAGAACTACCATGTAATCATCTAGGAAAAGTCGGAGGCCCAGTGATGTAAGCACAATGTTCAGAGCTGTTTTTCCCCAGGATTGTTTGTTGATTTCATAGTGGTGACTCAGAGAAGGTCTTCATCCAGGCAGCCTCAGTGGGCACTGATAAACCCTAATTTTCTGGGTTGGAATTACACAAGAATGGTCTCCAGCAATAAGGATGAACTAAACTGTGCACAGACAGTAACTTAGTTTTAGGTTGGAAGACTTGGAAGTTGGGTTGAGGTGACTCCATTTTACTTGGGCAAATTAAAAATAAAAACAGACTGAGAAAGAATACAATACTATTCTAGGTCTCAAACTATTTTTACAACTAAACTGAGAAAATGTATGTCACATAAACAGAAACAAGTGGACAGATGAGTAAATAGACAATATGGATTATCAGACAGACATATTAAACTGTTTCTCAACTAAATAAAATAACAATAGTTGAAAATTTACAAATAGGTTTAGAAACTATAAAAAGGAACAAATACAAATTTGAGAAATAAAAAATGAAATAATTGAAATGATGAACTCAATGGATGAGTTGCATAAATTTTTAGATACACTTGAGCATAAGAAGGAAAAATAACTAGAAACAAGGAGAAATTGGTAAAAAAGTAGAGAAGAAATAATGAAAGACAGAGGATACAGGGAGATCTAAAATATGAGTCATCCACATCCCATAAAACAAAAGAAGGAAGTAAAATTGAAGACAGACTTAATAAAAATCGTTTAAAACTGATGAACAACATACATATACACATTAAGAACTCTGTGCTACAAGTGGACTACACAGGAAAAAAAATTACTCAGAAGAACTGTCCAAAATAAATGACAAAGAAAAAATTTAAATAACAGAAAATTTCCAGCTTTGTCATGGTATTACAGCCAATCTCTCTTGCTTATTACAACCACAATATCTGGACAATGCACAGAAGACAACTTACTAAGAACTAGGAAAATTAAACAGAAGCAGGAAAAATGTAGATGGGAGTCAAAACCTAAAGATGAGATTCTCAAGGAGGGGAAGGTTATTTGTTTATTCCAGCAGCTCTGGTTCCAGGCTCCATCCTGGAGCTGTGTGAGGCATAGCATCGATTCAACGGTGCTGGAAACTTTCTGTGCTCTGGGGATGCTCAAGGGCTGGTCCCCAAGAAAAGAGCACTGAGTGGGGAACTCATCATCTGCTCTGCAAATCCCCTCTGCTCACAGTGTCTTCCCTGAGCTGCACATACAGGGTACAGGCTAAACAAGAACAGCAAATGTTTGGGGAATTGAACTGCTATGTGGACCACAGCACAAGCATCAGACTGAACCCTGAGGAGTACGTGTGTGAGACAGACACACAACACCACAGCAGGAACTCAAAGCCAAACTCAAATCATACTATGTGCTTTGTGTTACGAGCATGACCTCTAAGAAAAAAAATAATAAAATGTTTCAGAACATTATAAAAGAACCCAGAACTTGTACAACATAACGTTATCTATTCCCAGAATGCAATCCAAAATTTCGCCACAAACAACTAGGAAAATGTGACCAGTTCTCAAGGACAAAGACAATCAACAGATGCAAATCCTAAAAGACCCCAGATATTGAAATAAAGAGACAAAATCATTAGTGAAGCAGGTGTTATAACTTGGCTCCAGATGGAAAAACTTGAAATGAGTAGAAAGAGTAGAAAGATAAGCAGTCTCAAGAGAAATAGAAACTATAAAGAAGAAACCAGAAGTGTAATTATAATATCTGAAATAAAAATGCTGAATGGGTTCAGCAGAATAATGAGATGACTGTGGAAAAATTTTTGAAGGTAGACCAATAAAAATTTTAAAATCTGAATAACAGAGAAAAATCATGAATATATTGAAGAGAGATTTGTGAAAAAATATTAGAGTTTAATATTCATGGTACAGAAGTCCAGGTTGGAGAGAAGAAGTGGTACACAGTAAAGCAAACACAAGTAGGGAAGCTATTAGAAATGATCTGGGTTACACCCAAAGACTCAGAGGGAAGCACAGTGCTTTACCAAAGTGCTGAATGTGCATTTAATCAACGCTTTGTATCCAACTTCCAGTTTATAAGAAATGCAGTGAGCAATAGAACTTGCTCAAAAACATCATGGGGATGCAATCATTTGATCCAAAATGTGAGAAACTAAAAAGGACTAGTAGTCTACTTTCTTCAGTGAGTAAATTGCAAGGGGAAAAATAGGAATTCTGGAGAGAAACCTATCAACATATTGACAAAGTGCAGCAAAGGACATTTAAAGGAAAACAAAAAAATAATTTGAGCGCTGACTACATATTTGATGATTTCAAAACATCAAAAGCATTATTTTTACCATTTAATTATTTTGGTACCCATTTGAGAACCAGTTGAACATATATGTAAAGGTTCATTTAAAAACTCTAAATAATAATCTATTAATCTCTATATTTACCCTTTGGCAATATTACTTTGTTGTTTGTTTGTTTAGTGACTTTCCTGAATAATTCTATAAAGTTCATATTATTTGACATGTAGGGCCACTGAAGTCTTAGAGGTAACTGGAAGATTTTACCAGTGTGTTCTTAAATTTCTTGGTCCAGTAAATTTCTGAGCCTTTAGCAAGGGCTGCCATGTGTAGTTTGGGTCACAACTTTAGCACTGAGGGAGATAGTTTTCACTGAAGTCTTAGCCTTAATTTCCTGCATATTTGGTCTCAAGATCAACTGAAGAGATAATACATATCATGTACAGGGTTAATTGCACACTGCAGAATATTCCTCTACCATATACCATATGCACTTCAACTCCAACAGTTATGTGGATTTACATGAAGGAGCAAAGTCACAGATTAGCATGCATGCAGGGACTCTATGTTAGGGGCAGCATGTGGTTTGTTTTGTAGCAGAAAGAGCACTGAGGAGAGCCAGGGTTATAGTAAAAATGTTGGAAAATACAGACAAAAATATAACAATGTTGAAAATAGCAAGAGAAAGATGGCTTGCCATATAATAGAGAAGTTTGATGGGATTAACATCTTATTTCTCATCAGAAACAGTAGAAGCCAGAGGCAGTGAATTTACACATTCAAAATGCTAAAGAAGGAAAAGGATCCTCTTAGCCAAGAAGCTTATGTTCATCAAAATTATCTGTAAAAAATGAGGAGAAATAAATACATCTCCAGAAAAGTAAAAACTGAAAGAATTCATTTCTTGTAGATGTGCGTTACAGTATTACTAAAATAAGATTTTCAGAATAAAAGGAAGAGACAAGAAAATAATTCTAACCCAAATAGAAAATCACAGAGCAACATACAGACAATTATAAGACAGTACAATTAAACATTATTGTGACCAGATCATAGAAATATAATATATTTGACAGTAGCAGTACTGATACAAGTGACTAAACATGATCAATAGGCAAATAAAAATCCAAATAACCCTAAAAAGGAAAATTGATTAAATTGGCATTAATTTTTTAAAAGTTCACATATAGAAGATCCCACCCACTAATAACTTTACTAATGGGTTATACCAATTATTTTTTTAAAATTTATTTCTTTGTAATGTATCCAAAATATGGATAAGGGTGGAAAACTTACCAGTAAAGTAAAGTAAATTACTTTACTTAATTCAGTAAAGCCAATAATTCCTTGATACTATGGTGAGTAAAAGATATTAAAAAATAAAATTGTAAACCTATATCCTGTGAGTATAGATACAAATATTTTCAACAAGAGAATTGCAACATAACTGTAGCAAAATATAAGAAGAATCATGTCCCTGACAAGAAGAATTTACCCCAGGAATACTAAGTTAATTTCAACTCCAAAATTCAGTTAATGTAATTCAGCATAAAACAAAGTTCAAGAACCATGTGATCTACTTAGTAAACATAAAAAAAATTCAAACAATTCCACAGACTTTGATGAAAACATCAGCAAACTAGGTAAAGAAATAAACATGTCAACTTGATAAATGTATCTATGAAAATCCCAGAGCTATCATTACATGTAATGGTAAAAAAATGAATATTTTCCTCTAATGTCAAGAATAAAACAACAATGTCTATTCTCACCACTTCTACTTAATATTTCACTGGAAATTCTAGCAAGGGCACTATGTAAGAAAAAGAATTAAAATGCATCTGGATTTGAAAAGAAGGAACAAAGCTACCTTTACTTGTACTTGAAATAATCTTTTTAAATGATTTTTAATGTTTATTAGTACATGTTTGCAGAACATAATGATTACATTCATCGTGGAGAGTTGATAACATGTTCATAATACATTTTAAGATTTTTATTACCTCTTATGCCCCCCCTCACCTTCACCCCTCCATCTCTAAATCTCTTTCCAATCTGCAAAGAATCTATCTCCCTTTTTCATATTATTTATCTTTTAATTTGTTCTTTAAATTATATATATTTTGAGCTTCTCATATAAGAGAAAATATGAGATATTTATGCTTATATATATATCTGATTTATTTTACTTAACATTATAGTCTCAAAGTGCATCTTTTCTCCAAAAAAAATGGCTCAAATTTATCATTCTTTATGGCTGAGTAGTAGTACTCCATTGTGTATATATACCATATTTTCTTAAACCATTCATCTGTTGATGGACATATATGCCATTTCCAAGTGTTAGCTATAATGAGTTGTGCTGCTATAAGTGCAGGTATATGTCATTTTAATATTATGTCTTTAACATTTTTGAAGACACTTAGAAAGGGAATAGCTGGATCCAATAGAATTTTTATTTTTAGTTTGGTGAGGAAACTCAATAGAGATTTTCATAGTGGTAGTACTAGTTTATGTTTCTACTAACAATGTACAAGAGCCCTCTCTTCCCCACAGCCTAATTAATATTTGATATTATTTGATTTATTGATTATAGCCATTCTCTATTGGATAAGATGGAAGCTCAGTTTTGCTTCAATTTGCATTTCTTTTATGGCCAAAGGTGTTGACTATTTGTTTCATATATTTATTGAACATTTGTACTTCTTTTTGAGAAATGTCTATGCATTTAAATTGCATAATTTTTATTGGGACTTTTATTTGGTGAGTGTAATATTTTGAGTTCTTTACGTATTGTACATATTAGTCCTCGGTCTAAGTGTTGTTAAGCAGCCTAGGATTCTTTCACTAGATTCAGACAGAAATCATGAATCAGGGAAATGAAGTTATCCCCTGTATATTATCAGACCATAGTGCAATGAAATTGGAGATCAATAGCAAAAGAAACAACAAGAATTTCATAAACACATGGATACTGAACAACACACTTATGACTAACCAATGGGTCACAGAGGAAATTAAAGAAGAAATCAGACAGTTCCTTCAGTTAAATGACAATGCCAATATAACATATTGGAATCTATGGGAAGCAATGAAAGGAGTCTTACGAGGGAATTCATAGCAGTGAAAACTCATATTAGGAAAACAGAGCGAGCCCAGTTAAAAAACTTGATGCTGAACCTCTAACTTCTAGAAAAAGAAGAGCAGGAAAAACCCAAAGCTCATACAAGGGAGGAAATTATAAAGATCAGAGGAGAAATCAATGCAATGGAGACTGAGAGAATGATACAAAAAATCAATGAAGCCAAGAGTTGGTTCTTTGAAAGAATCAACAAAATTGACAAACCCTTAGCCAACCTTATCAGAAAAAGGAAAGAAAAGGGCCAAATCCATGCAATTAGGAATGAAAAGGGTGAAATTACAACAGACCCAGCAGAAATCCAAAGGATCATCAATTTCTACTTCGAGAACCTATACACCATTATATATTTGGTACTGGGGATCGAACTCAGGACTTTGCACTTTCAAGGCAGGCGGCAGAGCCACTGACCTAAATCCCCGGCTCTCCCCTCCCTTCTTTAAAAGGGTGACAGTAGCATCTGAAGTGTGGTAGACAGTCTGGCTGCCTTTGTGTTGAAGTAGAGTGGCAGCTTGATCACCAGGGGAGACACCACTGCAGAGCCAGGGAGCACATGGAAGCAGAATGCCCTGGTCCACTGTAGAGCAAAGGGAGCCAAGAAGGAAGAGTGTAGCAGCTGTTCACCAAGCAACAGCCACAGCCATCATTACAAAAATGAGAGTCAGGTGCTTTTCTTCTGTCCCACCAGGTTTTCCCTGGAGTGTGGTTGAGAAATGACAGGCCCACCAGGCCCTGAGAGGAAGCTCCACCAGTCACCTGGTTTGCTGCCAGGAATCCAGCCCGCCAGTAAACCAATCTGATCTGGTCTCCAAGGAGCAATAGGAGGCCTTTGGGATCCCTTTAAACCATCTGATCCAATGGCTTCTCTTCACAGCCAAAGATCTCAGAGCTGCTTGACTGCTTAGGTGAGGCCCGAGGTTTGGAACATGTCTCCATATTGCAGACATAGAGAAGAGACTTGGAAACAATGAAAATGACCAACATTTTCAAAGTGTTTACCTTTTTACCAGCTCTGCACCAAGTATATTGGACCACACAGATCCTTTTAAGACTTTACATGGTAACCACATACATTAACCTCATTTCATACAAGAAAAAGGTCAAGCACAGAAAACTTAAAGCAAATCACCCATTTTAGATGCTACAATGTAAGGGGGCCAAACCAGCACTACCCAGCAGTTGTTTCTGGGAGTGAAGTTTTATCCACCCTACTATGATGCAAATGTAGTCAATGACAGCAGCCACTGACTGATGCCCCAGTATGGAACAGGCTATACCCAGGAAGCCCTACAGGAACTACTCCATTCGGCCTTTAGAAGAGTCCTATATACTTTCGTACAAATGATAGCTGTGAAACTCAAATATGAAGCCTGGGTCCTCTTCCACTTACTTCCAGTGCCCTGAAACAGTGAGGACACATTTCTGACTCCTAGACTAACCAGAAATTTGTGTGGGAAGTGCTGCTTATATCACAGGCCTGCAATTGGTGCAGGGTTCCAGGGCAGCCTGGCCTATCATGGCAGTCATCCAGTAAAGAAAACCAGACAGTCCTCCCAGAAGGCTATCTGTGTGGCTTGAGGGTGTCAGCAATCAGCCCCGATCCCTCCCTCTGCATCTAAGCGCCCCCCTCCCGACTTTATAGTGGAAGCAGCTACATGTGAAGTGGCAGAAGCAGGGAAGGGGCACTGCAGGGACAACTAAACTGCACTCCTGTTGGAGTCAAGTAGAGAGGAGTGGCCTCTAGAGAGCCAGGGAGGAATCTGAAGCTAACTGTCCCAGTCCCATGGGGGAGTGGAAGCAAAGGGAAGTGAGGGGAGGGCTACAACAGCTGCCAGCCAAGCCATGCTCCTTTCCAGATGCATAGGCAAAATAGGAGAGTCAGGTGCTTCTTATCTCTTATTTCTCTCCTGCAAGTTTCCATCCTCCTTAATCTTAAGGGGAGCTGAAAGATGGCGGTCTGTCTTCTGTAACTGCTTTGAAGCTGATCTAGGGCAGTTCACCCTGTCTACCAGGGGAATGGAAATCTCTCCATGACTGCTCCAGTGATATATGGGGTCCTGACCTTTCCTCCAGAGCCAGAGGTTGGAATATTTGCATTGTCATCATGTTTAACATGATTTAACATGAAATTTCTTCAGTCTGGAAGGCACAAACCTTACCAACTGTTTAAAGATATAGGTAGTATAATTACCAATGAAGGGTACTAGTGGAGCTTCCTTTCCATCAATGCCATCACAATGAGACCCTCTACTACAGCAAATATCCACTCCTCCAAGGTATTCTGGTCTAGAAACCACCTCTCACACAGCTCCTGGCCTTCATCAGAACAAACTGTTTCCAGTACCTCCCACACTTTGAGATTTTCCACCAGCATTGTCTCCAGACTGGCTATATTCTATGGAAGCAGAAACATGACCTTGGAGACACTGCCTGCTTTGTACACTGCTTTGTACACAGAGATAACCTTCCCTTTAGCCATTGTGGGGACTCATTACTGCCCCACTCTCTGCCCAGATCACCTATAGCTACTCTAAGCCTCCGTTACCCTAGGGCTAGAATTAGCCAATCAACTTCCTCTTCCATTTTTATTGCGCTTGCAAATGGAGCCCAAAGCAGGAGAGCCTAGGTTAGGGAAACACATTCAGTCTAGATACCATCATGAACATGAACATTTGCAGGTCCAGAGTATGAGCACCTCAAAGTCAGACCCTCCTCACCTGCTGTGCCATTTATTCTCTGGCTACAAGACCTCTTCTGTATCACTGCAGAACAGGGTGAGAGTGAGGAGCACAGAGTGAATGACTCCCTCCTCCTGAGGGCCTTTCAGATATCAAACGTGAAATGGTATTTAGGAGACAACCCCAAGTTTATGAGTGACTATGGCCAGGAGATTGATATCTTGAGTCTATGTCCATTAAAGAGACTGGCCTGCAGTTTTCTTTTTCAGTTGAGTCCTTGTCTGCTTTTTTTGTTTTTGTTTTTTAACCTGTGCAAACCCTTTAGTAAAGCAACAATCAAAATACAGGATGGATCACATGTTTTGTTTTGCTACAGTAATATCAACTTATATATCAGTCATTCATTTACATCTTTAAGGTATTTTTAGAAAGTGAGCATTTTTTGAAATCTAGGTAGCAGCAGCTTCTAAGAATGAGTTTGCCAGTACTCCTTGCCTTTCCATTTCATTAGACAATTTGAGGAATACTGGCATTAGGTCATGCCTGAAATTTTTGTAGAGTTCAGCAGTGAATACATTGGATTTTCAGTTTTTCTTAGTATGATTTTGATTACTGCCTCATTTTCATTATCTGTTATTGCATTATTCAGGGTTTTTATATCTTCATTCAGTTTTGACAGTCCATATGTGCCTAGGAATCTGTTTCTTCTAGATTATCCATTTCACTGGAGTACGTTTTCAAAATAGTTACTAATTATCTTCTAGATTTCAGCAATGTTCGTTGTGGTTTTGCCTTTTTCATTTCTACTTGCATCAACATGGCATTTCTTTCCTTTTTAGTAAGTTAGGCTAAGAGTTTGTCCATTTTGTTTTATTTTCAAAGAGCCAGCTCTTTGATTCATGGTTTCTTTGTATTTTTGTCTCAATTTCATTAATTTCCACTCTAATCTTTATAATTACCTTCTTTGTACTAACTTTGAATTTGGATTGTTCTTGTTTTCCTAGGAATTTGAGGTGCATTATTAGTTTATTTATGTGAGTTCACACTGCTTTTCTAATATGGACATTCACAGCTATACATGACCCTCTTAGGAGTCCTTTAGTTGTGTCCCACAGTTTCTGGTATGCTGTATTATCATTTGGTTCTAGGGACAGTTTAATTTCTTCTGTGGCCCATATTCAGGAGTATTCTGTTTAATCTTTATTTCTTTGTAAAATTTCTGTGGTTTCTTTTACCACTGATATCTAGTTTCATTGTGCTATGATCTGATAATATGTATAGGATAATTTTGATTCTTTTTATATTACTTAAACATGTTTTATGTCCTAGTGTGTGGTGTATTTTAGAGAAAGTTCTGTATGCTGCTGAGAAGAGTGTGTTTTCTCTTCGTGGTGAAACACTGTAGATATCTACTAAATCCATCTGTTTGAAGATGTGCTTCAACTCATTTTTTTTGCCTAGTTGATATGTTTATTCATAATAATGGGGGACCGAAGGCCCCTACTATGATTATGTTGATGTTTATCTTATCTTTTATGTCCAGTAGGATTTTTTTCAGAAAATGACAAGATGATCCTAAAATTCTTGTGAAAATTCAAGAAGCACACGATACTCATAATAGCCTTGAGAAAAAGATATCAAAATTAGAGGGCTCAATGTCAGCAAAACAGCAGAATAGAAAATTCCAAGTTCTTGTCTTTACATAAAAACATGAAGAAAAATTTTTTTTTAATTTAAAAAGCTGTCTGGACTGACTTTGTTGGAATTTTGATAACATAATTCAAAAATTTACAGCAATCAAGCAAATGTCCAACTCAGTAAAATCCACATTTAAACTGGCAGAAATCTTTGTGGAACTTCCACTCACCCTTGGCTCCCTCTCCAGGGCTGTGATGGAGGTGGCTGCTCTTAAATAGCATCAGTATAATTCCCAGTCTCTTCCTCTGAGCCAGGGGAAAAGAGCAGCCCTCTTGTGCAAATTGGTGAGTACATCTATTCCAACCTCTCCAGGGCACCTGGAGGAAGACTCATTAGTTCTGTTTTGAATACCTTGAAATGCACACAGAAAATGTAGCAGGCACTGGTCATTAAACATCAACAGGGCTACCACTCCACAGATGCTGGGGGTAAAGAGTGTGGGTGGAAATGTAAAATGACTCTCTGAGATCTAGAGAAGAAGCTGCAATGAGCCTGGGAATTCAGGACCTTTGAACTCATCCACGCAAATGGAAATTTAGAATGTAAAGGACCTACTAAGGCAAGGCACACTTAGAAAAGATATGAGAAGATCCCACTCTAACTTGTGCTAATTCTTAGGCTTAGAGAAAGACTTGCTGGTTGTCTTAGTTTCTCCTTGTAAGGGGACAATACAGGACACCTGAAACTTAAAGGAGGGGGAGTTTATTTTGACTCACAGTTCAGAAATTCCAGTCCAAGCTAGGCAGGCTTAAACCCAGAAATGGCATGTCAGAAGAATGTAGGCGGAGGAAAGAAAGATGTTCATGCTATGGCACCCAGGAAGCAGAGAGCAAATCTATGAACAGGGGAGGGAGATACACCCCTCCAGGTCACTCCCACAGTGACCCATGTCTTGTGGCCAGGTTCCACCTCTTAACCTCACATTCAGCTATCATGTCAGTCACCTTCCAGAAGCCCTTCCTGTGAGCACATGAGGCTGGTGGGGAGGTCATCTAGATATAAACTAGCTAACACTGATCTGTCCAATTACAGAACAAATATCATGTGGTTCTGCTATATAAGGTACCTAGAAAGGTGAATTAATAGAAACAGAAAGAACAGTGGTACCAGCAACTGTAGGTTTGTGAGTAAAAACTTATTTGTACAGGACTTTCAATACAATGGACAAAAATTGGAAAAATCCCAAATGTCATCAACTTATGAATTAGTAAGGAAATTTCCATACAATTGCATATTATTTGGCAATTAAAAATAATGCATATTTTAAATACAAGCTACAAAATGGATGAACCTTGAAAACATTTTTTAAGTGAAAAGCTAGTCACAAAAACCACACATGTTATGCTATAATATTTCTATTTTTCTGGAGCTTTCAATGTAAACAGCTTCCCACTCAGAGCAAAGAGCCCTCCCTCTCTTGAATTGTCTAATGGGTTTGTTCAGTTCTGTGAGAATAATAAAAATCATTAAACAGCACACTTAAATGAATGGGTTGTGTAGCATGTGAATTATATCTTCACAAAACTGTTTATTAAATTTTCCCATAAGATTACTGCTTTTCTAAAAAGGAAAGAGATGAAGTTTTCTTCTTTTTCAGTTTTTCTCTATTTCTTTAATCTTTGTGTACATTTTCTCAACTGTACTGGACTTCATAATACTAATCTTACAGGGTATAAGTGAGGATTAAATAATATGAAGAAGAGGAATATTTCTAAAGTGTACAACTCAGTACATTCTGATTTAAAAATAGCTTCTGCAAATACACCCCCATTTTCAGACTTTGCAAAGGAAGGAGGGGTCACTGGGGAGCAGGACCAAGTCTCCAGAGCTTCCCAATATAGGTAACTTCCCACTGAGAGCAAGGAGCCCTTTCTCCTTTGAATTTCCTGTGGAAGATACAGTGTTTTTTCCCTAAACTTTCACTCACAATAGACCCTTTTGAAATATACTTCTCTCTAATACAAATGGCTCAGAAGCACATGAACAGAAGCTCCTCATATGAGTCACTAAGGGATTGCAAGGCAAAACCACAATGAAACTGTTCATGACCACCAGGATCCCTATAATAAAAAAGGAAGTGCAGAAGGAAGAAGGGTTGGAAAAGTGTGAAGTCAGCACTGTCATTAAGAATGTGAAATTGTGAAGCTGCTATGGAAAAAAAGTGTTTGGCAGTTTCCCGAAAAGTTATACATAGAATTACAGTATAACTCCAACATTTCAGTGTTTGGGAGTTTCTCCAAAAGCTATACACACACACACACACACACACACACACACACACACACACACAGATATATACATATCTCTCTGTATATGTATATATATATGGAGAGAGAGAGAGAGAGAGAGAGAATTACAATGACTCCAACATTTCCCTTACTGCTATATACTTCAAAGTCGTGAAAGTTTCAAACAAAAGCTTGTATGCTGATGTTTGCAGAAGCATTACTCACAATAGCCAAAGGTGGAAAAATAATCAAAATGTTCAAAAAATGACAAATTGATAAACAAAATGTATTTGCATACAAGGGCATAATACTCATCCATAAAAAGAAATTGAGAGCTGGACAGAGAAACACATATCTGTCCTCCCAGCACCCTTGGAGGCTGAGGCAGGAGGATTGCAAGTCTACATCCAGCCTGAGTAATTCAGTGACTGACCAAGACCCCTTGTCTATATAAAATCAAAAAATAAAGTCTTGGGTATGTAGCTCAGTGCCAAGGCCCTGTGTTCAATCCTCAGTACTACAAAAAAAGAGGAAATAAAAAAGAAATTTGTACTATATAGCATCAAAGTTCTCTGGAAAAACAGAACCAATAAGATTTGCATTTAAAGATTTATTTTGAAGAATTAGCTCATGGAATTAAAGAGACTGTCAAGTTTCAAATCCGCAGGGTAACTGTGGGGCTAGAGACCCAGGGAAAATTGATGTTATAGTTGCAATCTGAAGCAATTTGCCAACTGGATATCTTCTTTGTCCGGGATAGTGCAGTCTTTTCCTTAAGAACTGGTAGGATGAGACTCATCCCCATTATGAAGGGCAATCTACTTTGCTCAGTCTATTGATCCAAGTGCTAATTTCATTTGAAAAATGCCAGCACAGCAACATTCATATGTGTTTATATTTGACAGATGTGTGTGTCCTATTTATTTCACTTAAGAGTGTGACCTCAATATGCATCCATTTAGCTATAAATGTCTCTAGTTTGTCATTCTTTATGGCTGAGTAGTACTCTATTTAATAAAAAAACCACATCTTCTTTATCCAGTTTCCAGTTGATGGGCACTTGGGCTACTGAATAGTTTCTCTAGTGTAAGAAACTGAAAGTGTAAATAAAGATTAAAATGATTAAAATGAATAATTGATAATTCAAAATAGGAAGAAAAGATCCAAAGGGGTAGGAGAAGTGGGATGGGAAGGGGAAAGGAAAGAAGGGAAAGGAAAAATTATGAGAAAAGGAAAAAAATGGAAACAAGGTCTTTGTAAATAGGGAAGGGTGGAGGGGGTGAAGGGAGGGAAGGGAATGGGGAAAAAATAAGAACCAAGATACATCATGTACAGGTACAAGTACCCAGTGATAAATGTAAATGTATTTAATACCTAAAATGTACCAATAAAAGAATTTAAGGAAAAAATAAAAAAATAAATCAAGGTAAATTTGACAGATGAAATTTCCCATCACAAGTATTGATAAATACTAGAACATGGAGGAGACTTGGGAACCAGATTAATGGGATAGCTAATACACATGGGCTTCTCCTGGGGCAGGGGTTATAGATAAACTTCAAAGTGGAGGGTGGGTGGTGGGAGCTGGGGTGTGGATCCCTTGGTGGGACAAAGAAGACTGGGAGAGGGAAAGGGGTGTAGAGGAGGGGACTGAGTGTACCCTGTGTATGTGCTGGCTCCATGAGGGGTGAGTGGGCAGTGTGTGCTGCCAACAAGTAATACAATAGGCTAATCTATAGAAACAGAAAGCAGATCAGTGAGTGGTAAGGACTGAAAAATGATGACTAAGACTTTGGTATGGGCTTTCCTTTTGAGGTGATGGGAATGTTCTGCAGCTCTGCACTGGTGTGTTTTAAAATAATCAAAACCACAGTGAGATACCACTTCACACCCATTAAGATGGCTGCTGTTTTTAAAAACAAAAATAAAAACAAAATAACAATGATGTGAAAAAATTGGAACACATGTGTGTTGCTGGTGGAAATGTAAATTGGAGTAGCTTCTGTGGAAAACTGACAATTTTCCCAAAGAACCAAACGTAGACTTACCACATGATCCAATAATCCCACTTATTGAAATATATATACAAGAGGTTAAAACAGGAAGTAGGATAGATTTGTGCATCCTCATTTCATTACACCTTATTCAGAAAAGTGAACAGGTGAAACACAGGTTTGTTCACTGACAGATGAAGAGATAAAGTGCAGCATGAGGGCATACCATGCACTACTGTGGAGCCTTACACAGTGGGGAAGGGGATTCTGACACCTGCTTGAGATGGACCGGCACAATACGAGATCCAATCAGCCAACCACAAAAGGACAAATATCGCATGATTGGCGAAGCCCAACCGACCTCCAATGCTGCTTGACAAAGTTCCAGCTGGGGGAAAGAAAGGGTGGAACACATCGTACCCTCATGTTTTATTTTTTCTTGCCATAGCGTTTATAATTGTTACTCTGGTCACAGGAGTCATTGTGTTTGTGACTAACAACAAACTCTCCATGAGGCAAATTGGTAATGATATATTGAAATCTGATCTGGCTCACAAGTCCCAAATTCCAGTTTCTCTTAGTTCTATTGCCACATCCACTTCTAAAGAAACCTCTCCTAAAACCCCCTCTGTTTCCCCACTAATATGACTCCCCCCCTTATTGTTGACATTCTTTTTACTAAAGGGGTCTTATGAAGAGTTTGGAAGGACAGACTTTAGATGTAAGAAATAGTGGAAAATGGGGAATAGAAAGAACATTAAAACAGGTAAATGCATTAAGGAGACAAGTTACTCAATATCTCTCAAAGTGCTGTAAATATCTCCTGCTCATGGACAATGAACCCAAATGACATTTAGTTAAGATGAATAGAGGTAAAGAAAAATAGAGAGCTAATAGCAAACTATATTAACCATTGTGCAGTTTCTCAAGGGCCAGCTGGCGACCACAAGTTTGACACTTAGTTGATTAAATCTTGCTTGTACCCCCGCTGATATAAAGATTTTGATTAAGTTACTTTCTGTTCTGTTTGGGTGTGGGTAAATAAGGGGACAATTGTAATTTTTAAATATGTATTCATGACGTTCAATGAAATGAAACAGCTTAGAGAAATTGTATTTTGTTTAACAAAAAAATAACCTTTACTTCAATAGAAATTGCTAAGGCAATTTAAAATCTAAACATGTTCCGCCCAATGCCTCCCAGCTATTGCTTAAAGATATAAAAATAAGTCAGACCCTGAGATTTCTCAGAGGGAACCTGGACATTGCTTGTGGAGGTTCTTTCTCATCGCCGGCCCAGGACAACTCCCCTTCCTACTCTACATCGACTGCAGCTGGTCTGCGGCACATGATTTCACTTACATGCAGTACTTGGAGTAAGTAAATTCATAGAGATGGAAAGAGGAACAGTGGTTTCCAGAGACTTGGGGTAAGGAGGAGTGGGGAGTCAGTGTCTCATGGGTGGGTAGCTTCAGTTGGGGAAGATGAAAACATTCTGGAAATGGATGGTAGTGATGGTTGCACAACAGTAAGAATTTACTTAATGCCATAACATAGCACACCTAATTGGTTAAAATGACAAATTTCATTTTATGTGTATTTTACCACAATAAAAAGAAATTTAATTTTCATAAATGAGGTATCTTTATATTTTTAATTTACTTTTATTTTGTGGTACTGGGAATTGAACTGAGGGCCTTCACACTAAGCTACATCCACAGACCATTTTTATTTTTATTTAGAGGCAGGGTCCTGCTAAATTGCTAAGTTGCCCAGGCTGGGCTCAAACCTGGCATGCTTTTGCCTCAGGCTCCCAGAGTACACAGGCTTGTACCACTGCACCTGGGTCTAAACGAGGTATATTTAAACAGAAATGCACATAAATAAGGTTATGTATTGACTGTTTGATGAAAAAGTGACCAGGGTACATTTAACTATGCATTTCCCTAGGAAAAATGATTTAGTATTCACTAATTCAGCATTGGCTATGGTTTTATAAAACATATCAACTGTGAATAACAAGGCTTAATTTTATATAATTGTGATTACCATGTAACATGCTGAATACGTAAAGATGTATGTGAACTGATAAGAGGAATAGCAAGGTTGTCATATGTATTACTCTTCCATATTACTCTTTCTACCAAAAATAAAAAAGTGAAGCAGGATACTGTTGAACAATGCTTATCTTTAGAAAATAGGGAAACAGACAGAAACAAGCACCAATGTGCTATTTAAATGATTTTGGTTCAAGTTCTGGCTCTACAAGTTAAGTTTAATCTCACAGACCCAGAGGCACAAGTATAAGATACGGATATCTCTGAGAATTTGTATCCAAAGATACAATGTGATAGCCCGTGAACATAAGGTGACCCCTTCTGTAGTAGTCCATTCACCTATTCAGTTGGTATATTCTCAGTGTCTACTCCACTCTAGCCACATGGTGGGTAGAGTTCACTTTGGGGAAGATGGATATGAAAAAATTAGTGGCCAAATTGTTGTCATGAGTGAATGTGACACTATGAGAGCAAAATAAGAAGCATTATCTTTCAAGGTACATGCGGATTTTAGAGGAGGGCCATGTTGATCTGTGGGCTAAGACTCATACACCACTCATCCAAGAACCTAAATCCAAACAGTGTTTGGCAGAAGAAAGCAGAAGCAAGTTAGGTTCTGAGGGGGCAGGAGACAGGAAAGGTGTAGGAGTGCGGCCTAAAGCCTCACTGTCTCACAGAGGCACAAACACCTCCTTTTAATGAGTGATGATCTGATCAAGGCAGATGGAAACTGGGTGAGAAATAATGGTTGACTTAGAATATAGAAAATATTGAAGGCCACCATCCTTTATCAAGAGAGAATTCTGGAGGGTTCTTTAGTAGAAAAGCGGTCTTAGGAAAGGTTGTTCTAGAGAAAGATTAATATAAAATATTTCATTATTAAGAGCATTGGACTTGTTTAGATTTTATCCCACCTTCATCTCTTACTATCCTTGTGAACTTCAGCAACTTGCTAACATTCTGTGCATTTTGGATTACTGATATGTAAAATTAAACATGTACCTCAAAGAGCTGATAAGACAAACAAGATCATATGTTTAAAATTCTTAGAACAGTGCTGTTAATAGCACTTAATAAATGTTCACTGTTATTATTGTGTTCAGGAAGAAATAGAAAGAGACATAAAATGAAAATCAAAGTAACCAACTAAGAAATTCTTTGTAGAGGTCAGCAGGCAGGTCCCTGAACTTCAATTTGGGGCATTTGGAAGAAAATGCAAGGATTGGAAAGAAGGGCTCATTTTCCTCTGGATTTCTTCTGTCTCGAAAATGCAGCATATTGACACATTTGGAAAGAGGAAGACTAGCGCACTAATTGAGTAGAGAGATAAGACAGTTGGTCTTTATCATGGCTCTGCCATGCGCCACCTGTATGACTGGGGCCAATGCACACACCTGTGCCAAAGCCAGTCCTCAGCTCTGCTGTCTTTAAAAGAGCATCTTTGGTTTACAGGGTGCTTACCATGTTACTTTTGGAAAATGACAGAATGAGAGCCAGAAAAGTGCAAGGATGGAAATGTTTACAAAATACTTTAATTATATTTTCTCCTGAAGATTTAAGGCTCCTCAGCCTTAACCCCTCTTGGTCCAATACCCTGTTACCTATGGTACTTGTGAATGG
Source organism: Heterocephalus glaber (assembly GCF_053883595.1). Lineage (NCBI taxonomy): Eukaryota > Metazoa > Chordata > Mammalia > Rodentia > Bathyergidae > Heterocephalus > Heterocephalus glaber. The sequence goes on along the minus strand of NW_028258143.1, from coordinate 31,365,474 downwards.
GTCGTTGTGCTAGAGCAAAAGTGGAAGCTGGTGTAAGACCTCTCCTCTGTCATCCTCTCATGTCCCTCTTGCAGGTGGGAGTGGAGACCATTTACGCTTTTAAAAATAGAAGCAAGAAAGGGCACTGGAAGCAAGTTGTAATTGCTGGTTTTTGAAAAAGGAAAGAAAGTCCTTCCATGCAAATGTCAGATGCATCCTGAAAATGCTTTCCCTTCTTGGAAGGTCTCTGTCTTGAACAGTTTTTAAAACCTAGGCAGTCAGTCAGAGGAGAATCTTTCTAATTTCTTTTCACTTCTCCAGGTAATAATACTCTTGAGTGAGTTATTCAGCTAACTCTCTGCCAGACTATTAACCTAGAAGCATGCCTGCTGGGCTCCCTAGCTCAGAAAGGGATCTTTGGAGGGACAGGGCCTGGGGAAACAAGCCATGCTTGTGTCCTCTCAGTAGCTCAGCAGATATTGCTTTTCTTCACCTTTATTCCAAGGGCTTGTTTTTTAAAATGAGAAATAGACTGTGCGAGAAGACCCCTCTGAAAAGGTGAAAGAAATAGGATTCATTCAATCTGGAAGGTGATGAAAAATAGAAGATGATAAAGTAACCATCTATAAGGGCTTAACAGGGCTAGACCAGAAAGGGGCTGTTTGTCTTTATTAGGATATGGAAAGGGACTCATGAGGATTGAGACAAGTATCAAAGCGTGTTTAGAAGTAAAATGTGTACAGTGAAAAGGAGAACTCAACAAATATTAATTGACTCACTGGATGAATGGAGGATAGTAGCTGAATGGCAGATGAAGGATTGATGCATAGATGGATGGATGTAGTGTGGACAGAGATCACAGCTGCAATTTATGGACAAACATATTCAAAGGTGACAAAAAATGTTAAAGTTAACAGTTAAATTGTTATAAACCATCCCTTTCAATACTGTGGCCTTCCAGCTAGAAGACACCAATTATAGTCACTCCAATAATTACGATATTTAATACTGAATAATAAAATCTTTATTTTTCTTTGTTGGAATACAATCATTTTATATGTGGTTTCTTATGTTTTCTTTTATGTATTCTATAAGCAAAGTATCATCTTCTCCAATTTACACATACATCAGATTCCTCATTTATTGAATGAACACCAACTATTGTAAAACACACTACTATTTGATAAGCTATTAAGAAAAAAGTCATGGTTAGTATAGTAGTAAGATGAACCTCAAATACAGAAATGTTAAAAAGCTATGGGAGGCAGGGTACCTGAAAGAATGAAATATTATAGTTTGGCCCATCTGAATACCATCCCTCTGCAGCTATGCAGGAGATGGGATAATGACCCTGGGCCTATTGGATCAGGACTTTGTAATGTTCTGTGTTCAGCAGTTGCCCCGGCTACCTGAGCCCACCTTCCTGGCAAGTCTGGATGCTGGTTGCACCTGAAGGGTTGGTGCCCTGTCTCATTCATGTCCTTCCTCTACCCATACATGGATGTTGGGCTCCTCCTCCAGATTTACTATGTAGTCTCTGTCATTTCAAATAATTTTAGAACCAAACCTCACAGCTGGAGAACATCTGGGGATTATTAAAATGGAATATGTCAGACAGGTGCCCCAGATATGGATAGGAAACTAAAATTTAATAGGAAGCTAGCATTGGACAGGAAAATCAATTTAATGATTCACTCCTATACTTAAATTTCTGATAGCCTTAAATATAGACAACAGAACATAATAGCCACATATGTGAGGCTTGTGTCTGGGTCACCCACATCTGTGTTTACTTTGTCCCATCAGAAATCTCACCTGTGAGCATAGATCTGGAAGTTTATGGAAGGTCTCATGTGGGTACACATGATGTTACGGCAAGAGTTCAGAGATCTAGATCAAACCCAAACAGAATTCCTCTACAAGGCTTGACATTTCAACTGTGAACTAATTTAGTAAATTGTGCAGATCTCTTAGTGGTTTCTAACTTTTGGTACTTCTTGTATTTTTGGCAGTTTTGGAAATACAACAGAAACAAGATTTAGGGCACAGAGGGAACGTTAAATTAATGTTCTGCTCTTTGTTCCCTGAACAATTCTACAAATCTCTTTCCTTCTCATAACAAAAGAATCTGAATTATTTGCTTCAGGGTCCACATCTCCTTCTGCCAACTCTACAGAAGCATTGTGGGGCAGTGTGAAGATCAAAGGAAGTCCAAGAGATCTGCCCACTAACTCCCTTGTGATTGTGAGTAGTGTTTGTGGAACACTCCCTGAGCTTTGAGGTTGTCTCCTATAAAACAAGCCTAATAATTCCGGCCTGGAAAAGCCATTACAATTATGTAATGGCACAAAACATGAGGTGTCTGGAATGGAGTAAGTGATCAATAAGTGCACTTACTGATTCCATTTCTTCCTTAAAACTGGAACAAAGAATCCTAGGTGTAAAGTTCCAGCTGTTTATAAGGCTAGGGTTGGGTCTCCTCAGAGAAAAGCAGTTTGGGGGGTTGTTAAAGAAAGTCTTTCACTTGTAGAGATCACTTGAATATGGGCCTTCTTAGTCTTTGAGTTCTTTTTTTTTTTGGTACTGGGGATCGAACTCAGGTCCTTGTGCTTGCGCAGCAGGCAGTGAAACCACTGAGCTAAATCCTCAGCCCCTTAGTCTTTGATTTTGAAGTATTTGAACAAAAAGCTGAACTTTCTATCTCAAACCACCCCCTCACTTCTGTGCTTTCTTTTCAGCCAATCTGGAAATTATATTCTCAACACCCTTGCCCCATGCCCTTTGCCATCCGGGTTCCCCCTTTGTCCTGCCTCTTATGATGAGGCAGCTCCGCTGCATCATCATAACTCATCTTCCCTAACAGGCAGCAGGTCCCATCCCTGGCTCTGTCAGGGCTCTAGGATGACACCAAGTTCTGAGGGAAGTCTTCGACAAGCATGATTTTAGAAGACTATATGGGACCATAGTGATTAATTTGCTATGAGAGTTAAGCAGTGTTTTCTTATTTGAACATTTTATTAAAGTTATTGTTTGTGCTAAACAATCTATTTGGCTGTTACCGTCTATTATCTGCATAAATTCTCATATTAATTTGGAAGAAAGTTCTTTGAAGTGCTCTTTTTATCATTGTGGTTGGAGATAAAATAATTTCAGAAGACAAGGCAAATGAGCTTCCAGACTTTGTCCTGTTTTAAAAGCCCCCTGCCATCTTCACTTGGATATGAAAGAATGATGCATTTCTGACACTAAGCCAGACTTCACAGGTTAAAACCTCAGTCCTCCATAATACTGCCATGACTTCAGATGCTAGTGCAACAGGGTGGTCAGGTCACCCACACCTCTGCCTACAACTTGAGGGGGGCTCCCACTGTTTGTTAAGATTTAACAGTATGCTATAACAGCTCACAGAACTCAGAAAAGCATTCTTTTTATAGTTATAATTTTATTATAGTAAAAGAATATAAATCTGAAACCACAAAAAAGAAAATACCCGGGCTGAGGACTGGCTATCCCTAAACACAAAGCTTCAGCATGTTTAGGGCATGTCTCCTAGCAGAGAAGCAAATCCAAGCCTCAGTATTCAGAGTTTTTGTTGCAGTTTCATTCCACAGACATGACAGAGTCATTAATCACATGATTAAATTTGATCTCCAGTTTCCCTCCTCTCCTAAGTTGATATCTCCCACTTTGAATCCTAACTCTCTAATCACATGGTTGGTCTGTACCGAAGGGCCCCTTTCCATCCTGAAAGTATCTCAGGACCTACCAGAGTCACCTCATTAGCCTAAACCCAGCTGAGGAGCATACCATGAATGATAACAAAGACACTCATCATTCCCACAATTTAGGGAACATTTCCCAGGAATTGGGCACAAAACCTAATCAAATTCCTTATTGTACAATGGGAAATTTCTGCTCGTACCCTGTGTAGTAACTCTATCTTATTTTATGATATATGGAGCAGGCTATGATTACTCTTCTTGATGTCTCAAGCCAAATCTAAAAAGACTTCAAACTTGCTAAACTGGATGGTTTGGATCTTAAAAGTTCTTGATTGCCAACCACTGGCACTATTGGAGGTGGTAGGAAGTGGAGCTTAATGGAAGGAAGTTAGGTCATAGCAGGTGTAGCCCTGCCGGGGATATTGGGAACCCTCTTTCTTTGTTTCCAAGCCACCTTGAGGTACATAGACCTTCTCTGCCACATATTCCTGCCATAATGTACTGTGCCACCATAGCCCCAAAGAAAATGGGGCTAAGAGACCATGGTCTGGAACTTCTGAAATTCTAACCAAAATAAATCTTTCCTCCTGGTAAATTGATTTTCTAACATATTTTCTCATAGCAATAGAAAACTGATTAACACAAGTAGTGATATATCTTTAACTTTCTTTTCTTTGCTCCAAGGACATTTAAAATTGTTCAAAAGATTCAAATAGAGCTCTTCAAATGTAACTGACTGAGGACAAAGAAATAAAGAAAGCACAGTCAGAAATGTGCCGTTACCATTCCAGGGCACTGGAAGTAAGTGAAAGGAGTCCCAGGCTTCATATTTGAGTTTCACTGTTATCATTTGTACGTGAGTTTATAGGACTGTTCTAAAGGCTGAATAGAATAGTTCCTTTAGGGCTTCCTGGGTAAAGCCTGTTCCATACTGGGGCATCAAAAAACAGTGGCTTCTGTCATGACTACACTTGCGTCATAGTAGGGTGGATAAAACTTCACTCCCAGAAACAACTGCTGGGTAGTGCTGGCTTGGCCCCCTTACATTGTAGCATCTAAAATGGGTGATTTGCTTTAAGTTTTCTGTGCTTGACCTTCTTATTGTGTGAAATGAGGTTAGTGTACGTGGTTATCATGTAGTCTTAAAAAGATCTGTGTGGTCCAATATACTTGGTACAGAGCTGGTAAAAAGGTAAACACTTTGAAAATGTTGACCATTTTCATTGTTTCCAAGTCTCTTCTCTATGTCTGCAATATGGAGACATGTTCCAAACCTCGGGCCTCACCTAAGCAGTCAAGCAGCTCTGAGATCTTTGGCTGTGAAGAGAAGCCATTGGATCAGATGGTTTAAAGGGATCCCAAAGGCCTCCTATTGCTCCTTGGAGACCAGATCAGATTGGTTTACTGGCGGGCTGGATTCCTGGCAGCAAACCAGGTGACTGGTGGAGCTTCCTCTCAGGGCCTGGTGGGCCTGTCATTTCTCAGCCACACTCTGGTGGAAACCTGGCATTTTGCAGAATTTCTTCTTCAGCTCATCTCTGTCCTCTTCCCTGGGATCCCTACCCAAACAGTAGAATACAATGAATCAATCAATTTCTGTGTTGCCCAGTTCTACTTTTAAGAAAGTTTTTATTTATTTATTTATTTTTTAACAAAACAGGTCAAAAAGATTGTAGGAGAAGAGGGAGATGTGGATAGAAGTCATTAAAATGTAAAGGCATGTATGGGGCTCTTATCATTATGAGAAGAGGCTACTTAGTGTGTATGTCTATGTACATATCTATGTGCATATGCATCTAACTATGTGTTATGATTTATACCTAGATGTCCCACCAAAGCCTGATGTGCTCATAGGTGGGGCTTTTGGGAGTGACTGGAGCATGGGTGTGTGAGATTGGATTCATTCACCGATTGGTTTAGAATAGTTCTGGGTTACAGATGATGGACTTACTGAAGAGGGAAGACCCACCCTGAGTGTGGATGGCTTGCAGCCTAAATGGAATGAAAAGGGAATTCAAAAGGAAATTGCACTGCTTCCTGCCTGCCATACATGGACTATTTCTCCCCTGCCATTCCCCTCTGCTATGCTGCCCTGCCTTGGAACCAGCTGATGATGGACTGAAACCTCTATAAACTGTGAGGTAAAATAAACTTTTCTTCCTTTTACTTGTGGGTGCTGCATATTGTATCATACCAACAAGAACTAAGACAGTGTATGCATCTTGGTATATTTGTGTGTTTCTGTATGTTTGATGTCTGTGTATCCTCGTCATTTTCCTGTTGCTTCACATAATACCTAACATTCACAGCTTAAGTGAGTGTTTCATGTTGATTTGTAGTTTCAGTTCATGGTCAGCTGGCTTCAGAGTAGGAACATGATGGCAGGGGGCACAGGAGAGTAATAGCTACTCAGCCCATGGAAACCAGGAAACAGAGAAAGAAAGAGGGAGCTGGAGAGGAGAACAGGCCCACTTACAGCCAGGTCCCACATCCTAACAGCATATTCAACTACTGAACTCATCAGTGGATGAATCCACTGATAAATACAGTGTCCTCATGATCTAATCACCTTACAAACACATGAGGGTTTTGTGGGACACTTTAAATCTAAACAATAACAGCGTATATTTCTCTCTGTGTGTGTATCAGGCCACAGGGCTGCTTTTTCATTACAACTCTCATTCTTCAATTTTCTGGTCCTTTAGCTTGAGAGCCAGCATGCTCAGCCTCCAGGGAGGTAATTAAGACAAGAAAGGTGTTTATTTAGTTGAGGAGTAGAGGGAGAGCTGACATCTCAGCTTAGGAAGTCTTTGCTGGATCTGAACCTCCCCCCACTAGAGGAACAGGAGTGCCAGGTGTTGCTACCTTGGGATCCCTCACTCAGCAGCTCCCTTCACAGAAACCTGCAAATTGGTATTCTGCCTCTTACCAAGCAGGGCTCTTCACAATAAGACAGCAACTCCTCATGGTTCAAAAGTCCCCAGCCACCCATTTAATTCACACAGGAAGTCCACAAGCAGGCATTAATGTCCTCTGTTACAGGTAAGTAAACAAGAAATCAGAAAAGTAAAGTTACTTGCTCAATGTAATAGCTTCTTTCTCTCTTCCTTTGAATTTCCTGTTTTTGGCATGATATACACAGAGACACAAACACAGAGACAAATAACATACACACAAAAAAACATGTCCAGATAGGCTCATACCCACATAGATACACACAAACAGATACACACTGAGATAGATGCAGAGATACAAACACATACATACACACACTCAGATTTGGGCACAGCAAGAAAAAATAACCGGCTTAGCTGGTAATGTCTGCCCAGGACACAAAGGAGGGTTACTGGCAACCCAGGACACAGGCATTTGCTGTCATTGTCCTAGCCAGTGGCTTTTCTCTCGGGAAGTTCTGGCTCATGAATTAGATACAAGGTGGAGAAGTCAAGTGACATAAGTGAAGATAAGTTCCTTTAGGTTAGATTCCCATCCTTCACACAAACATGGGAAGCCATCATTTTCCATTCCTTAGAGGTTGCCCACAATCTCAACTCTGATGCCCACTGACCATCACCCTGCCAGAAGGTGAGTCAGAAGCTCACTTTCCCACTCTCTGCTGCTGTGTAAATTATGCTGATCCTTTTTGGTTTATTAATGACCACAGGAGATGCCCAGATAGACCACCCATGTTATGAGGTACAATGGCCATGCTTAACGACTGTCGACAGTCCTCCATTCTGCAAACCCTGACAGAAAACATGGTGCTGGTAATATCTGCAGGCCAGATCTCTAAGAATGTCAATTCTCTGCTCACTATTTTATTATCCTTCTGAAGCTTTTTATTGTCCTCACAGAGCTTTTAAAACTGTGATGATTTTAATCCACAAGTGAAAATTATTTGATGTGCCTCCCAGCAGAAGGCAAAGTCAGATGCTTTCCCTTGAATGTGAGCTAACTGGACTTAGGGGTTCTCTTCAGTTGCATAGGATTGGGGAACCTGGGGGATATCCAAGGCTAGGCCACCACCAAAGGAGTTACAGCTCCCACCTGCCTCTCTCTGCCTTGCAATTCCTGCCCTTGGAACCAAACTGCTGTGCTGTGACAAAGCTCTAGCCACTCAAAGACATCACACTGGGAAGCCCTGGCCAGCATCTCACTGATGGGCTATCCATACTGTGTCACGACTCAGGAGTAAGGGGACCAGTGTGGTCACTCCAGCGTGGAGACCATGTGACTTCAACTGCTCCAAAGACCAGGAGAGAGAAGAGTACCCAGTGAGTCCACACAACTGTGACAACTAATAATAAACAATTATTATTTCACAGACACTAATCATGTTAGGACAAATAGAATGCCTGTTTTCCCTTTGTACTCATGCTTCAACAACCCACAAAGAAGACTTCTGTGATGATGAAAGATATGGCAAGAAAGCAATTATTTCTGTGGTAGTGTTATAGAATATCTGAACCAGGAAACAGATAGCACCCAGGGGTTTGGAGGCAGTAAACAACTTTATTTACACCTGTGGACCTGACTGGGATCTTTCCCCAATGAAGTCAGGCCTAGAATATTGGGAGGGTCAGTAGCTTTATAGGGTTGTAAGCAGGAGGTAAAGAAGCAGAAGCAGAGCATTTGACAGTCTTTGGTTGGTTAGTTATTTGACAATTTTACAACTATGAGGCTTAATTCTACTGGAATTTCCTTGGGAATATAGCAAGCAGAGTTTACACAAAGCAGAGCAGTGGATAGGGGGCAGAGCAAAGAGTTCTGGCAGGACATTCGAGTCCATTATGGTGACACATTACAGAAGTTGTCATGGCTACTCAGCTATATTTTATAAAGAGCATAGTTTCCTAGTTAACCCATAGTTGCTTAATAACACAGTTAACTCATAGTTGTCCAATTCAGTTATTTTTTTGTTAAAAAAATCCATCTGCATGGAAATTCCCTTTCAGTAGCAGACACCAGCAGATGTCTTTAGTCCAATTCATTTCTGACACGAAGTGGAGATAACATCAGATTCCACAGTATGAGGGTTCAGTCCCCATGACTGCTCCCATTTCATTCAAGAGCAACTCTGAACTTGTGACCTACCAGGTCCAATTTGGGATTCTCAGGACTGCCTTTCCAGGTTCAATTCATTTTCTAGCAGATATCCCGGTACTCAGGGAACTCTGTATTTACATTTATCAGTTTATTACAAAGGATACTCCAGGACATTACAAATAAATGCATGTGAAGTGTGTGCAAAGGGGCACAGAGTTTCCACACCTTTTTCACCTCATTGCCTTCCACATCCTCCAGGTTGTGTTCAGCTATCCAGCTGCGCTTGGAGACCTGTCATTTGGCTTCATTATGTAGGTGCAATTGATTATATCATCGTCATTGGTGATCAACTCAACATTCAGACCCCTCCCCTTCTCAGAGGTTGAAGGTGGATCTGAAAATCCCAAACCTGTAATCCTGGCTGTTTCCCGTGACAGTACTCATCCTGATGCCATTCAGGGGCTGTCAGCACTTAGCTGACCAACTCTTATATAATATTTTTCTTTCAGGATAAGTTATCAACTAATTTTATAATAAACAACACCTTGGATTTGATACACTGGGGTGATGAAATATGAAATTATTGAAGTAGGGAGGAGTGTTGGTTTGCAGTAGTGATTCTCCATCTTGAGCCTGCTTGAGAATCACTATCAGGACCTCTAAAACACAGATTGCTGCCTCACCACAGGGTTTGAATAATTTTGGTTGGGGCCTGGAAATTGCATTTCTACCAAGTTCCCAGATCATTCTGTCACTGCTGACCTGGGGCTCAGGCTCTGAGGGTGGGGGACTAAAGGCATCTCTTCTCTCTGAGCCTTGTACCTCAAGCCATGGTATTGCCTTGAGAGAAATGTGGCTCTCTTGGCTTCCCCACCTTCTTTGCTGCATTCTTTCCCTGCTTCTCTGGATTGATGGAAGTGGCTTCCTGGTCTCATTTTCTCTAATCTTCATTAATCTCTTTCCTGGAGTGGGCAATATCTTTGTCTGACCTTTGTTTTTTTAGTGTCCCCTTTTTCCATTTAAACCTGTGATGAGTAAACTTTCAGAGCTTTCAGTGATACAGCCCTCTGCAGCATGTGGGCCATAAGTTCACCATCACTGATTTAAACCTTTGGGTAGATTGTTGACTACAGATTTTTCTAGTTGCCTTCTAACTTCCTAAATGACAGGATTCTCTAATAGATACTAGTCTTTTTCATACTATAGGAAACTTAAAACCTCATAATATACAATATGCCCAATGGACTATTGGACATATGAAAGCATATGTGATATATAATTCTTCTGCATATTTGCTGGGAGTGTAAAAAGAGTGAAGCCATTTTGGATCAAATGAGGAGATGTATAGATCTCATAGAAGTAAATATTTGCCTATGTAATAACCCAGCATTTAAACTGCTACTTGGGTTGCCAGTTAAAGTACAGGATGTTGAGTTAAATTTGAACTTCAGGAAAAACATTAAATTTTGATATATTTATGTTCTAATAAAATATTTGTATAGTTATGTTCCTATAAAATATTGCATGGGACATATTTATACCAAAAATTAATTGTTTATATGTAATTCAAATCTTTTGTATGTTTTAATTTATGATGTCTAGGAGTCCTAATTTTACCCAAGAAAAATAAAAACATGCTCACAAAAAAGCCTTATAGAGAGAGGAGGTGAACATTTTGGGCCACTGTACCACAGCTTCCAGCACCAAGGAGCAGAGCTGCCCCCAGCAAAGAGGACCTGAACTTCTGGGTCACTATACCAGTGTCCCCAGCACCAAGGAGGTGAGCCCTGTGGCCACTAGCAGTACACAACCCTCCTGCACCCCCCAACCACAACCATGGAAATGAGAAGACAAGTGAACAAGTCTCAAAACCAGACTTCCAGATCACCTAAAGCAACTGGAAAAGGAAAAGAGGTGGAATAATCTGATACTCAACAACTTAGACCCCCTGAACTGGCAACAAAAGAGGATCTGGAAAAAATGAAATCAGAAATAATTTCTCAGATTACAGCAGAGATTGTGCCCATAGTGCAAGACATGACTAGAGAGGACACAGATAAAAAAAATAGAGGATCTGAGAAACATGATAGAATCCCACTAAAGGACACAAATGGAATCCATAAAACAGATGCAAACAGGAGATTAAAAGCTCCATTGAAAGTTTACACAGCAGAATGAGCCAATGTGAGGACAGAATTTCAGATATAGAAGATAAGATTGCAATTAGTGACCAAGAAAAGAAAAATTGCTTTAAAATAGTAAGGAACCATGAGAAATCAATCCAGCGGCTGCTAGACAATGCAAAGAAGAATAACATAAGGCAGATTGGAGTCAATGAAGAAATAAGATAGAGTGCAGACAACATAAAATAACTGTTCACAGAAGTGATGGCAGAAAACTTCCCAAGCAGGGGAAAAGAACTTGACATACAGATAAATGAGGCATATAGTACTCCAAATAGCCTTGATCAAAAAATATCTACACATAGGCATATAACTGTTAAGATCCCAGAAACCCAACAGAAGAACAAAATTCTATAAGCAGTTGAATAAAAGAAACAATCACATACAAAGGAAAACCCATCAGAATAACAGCAGACTTCTTGATGCAAACCCTCAAAGCAAGGAGAGCTTGGATTGATGTATTCCAAGCCCTAAAGGAAAACAGCCTCAAACCCAGATTGATGTACCCTGCAAAACTATCTTCCAAAATTGATGGAGAAATAAGATACTTTCATGACAAAGAGCACCTTAGGAACTTCATGAATACCAAACCAGCACTCCAAAAAATTTTAGACAATATCCTGGGAAAAGACAATGAGGATCACAACCCCAGGAAACCCAGCAGAATGAATCCATTGGGCATGACAAATTAAATGTAGAGGGGGAGAATCCAACAAGAAGGAAAAGTCATGACAAAGATAAGTCAATACATATCAGTTATAACCATTGATGTTAATGGTCTCAATTCAGCAATCAAAAGACATAGACTGGCAGAATGGGTCAAGAAGCAAGATCCAACAATATGCTGCATACAAGAAACATACTTAATTCCAAAAGAAATTCATAGACTGAAAGTTAAAGGGTGGAAAACAATACTCCAAAAAAAACCAAAAAAAAAAAAAAAAAGCAGGAGTAGCTATTCTCTTTGCAGATCAGGTGGACTTCAAACAAACACTGATTAAGAGAGACAAAGAAGGACACTACATCCTTGTAAAGAGAACAATCCAAGAGGCAGAGATGGCAATCATAAACATATATGCACCAAATTAGTGTACCCAATTTTAAAAAACAATACTAGCCTGCCCACAGGTGACCACCTGGAAGATGGTGAGGACATTGGCTGGCTGAGTGGAGTCCTGCTCCATCCCACCCTCACCCCATCCCCAGCCATCAGCTTAGCCAGGTGGGTGGAGAGAACCTTGATTGCCTGAAGCCCCACTCCATACTACACAGGCACCACCCACGAGTGACCAACTTGGCCGCATGGGTGCCTGCAGCCCCCTGCTCCATGGCTCTGGCCTCCTAAATGTGCCACTACCTGGTTCCACACTACTGAGGCACAGGGGGGCATAAAGCCCATTGCCCTCAGCTGCAGAAGATAGAGCACAAGTGAACAACAGAAAGAGGGCTTCTCTCAGTCTCCTTGATGAAAACTGAAGCCCACTGGAAAAGTGAAGAGAATCTCTGCAGTAAAGGCACACCAGACCACTGTACTAGGTAAGTTGGAGAGATCATCACCTCCCATCAGAACCTGGACTATCTTCAGAGGAAGGGCAGCTGGAACCTGTAGTACAACCTTGCAGAGTTCAATGCTACAGGAGGACAGGGAGCTCAACTTGGGACTTGCAACCAGAAATCTGCCTGAATCTTAAAGGTCAATTACTGACTTGCTGAGCCTCATTGACTTATATCTGCACACCGCTGCCCATGTTGTCTATTGTGACAGCAAAGATATACCCTGAAGGAGGCTCTTCATTTTTATTTTTATTTGTTATTTTCAAAATAATTTTTTTGCTCTTGTTTTTAATTTTTACTTTTTTGTTTTTGAACTCTTTTCAAATTTGTATTTTTCTCTTCTTTTTTTCTTTCTTTCTTTTGTCTTTCTCTCTCTCTCTCTCTCTCTCTCTCTCTCTCTCTCTCTCTCTCTCGCTGTCCCACATTAATCTTCATCTCCCTTTTTGTTCCTGATCTGGCCCTAATTTGGATTCTTTGTATTTCTTTTCTTCTCTTTTTATTTGTCTCTATTTTCATTAGTATTAAAGGAAAGTAAATACAGTTTCTAGCCTCCCTATTGCTATTAGGTTGTTCTCTTCTCATCTTTGTGCTTTCATTCTGTCTTTTCCTCTTGTCTTCAACAGATTCTTAGAGTTTACATGATCTTCCTGTGTCCTCTGACCTCAATGCTAATGATTCCCTATCCTTCTACCTATCTATCCCTCCTTCCCCAACTCCTTCTAGCTCCCTTTCCTGAAGGGTAAGTTGCTATATTGAAGAGTTCATTCACTATAAATATATGTTGGGATGATCCTCAATTTTGATTTAATTCACACAGTTAAAGGTGATAGATGAATAACTAACACAAATTGTCATTTTCGAAGACGTACTTGATGTTATGGTGTTGCTAATTGTATCACTTGGGCTAAGGTGTTGTGTTTGATCTAATCAGTTCTCCTTCCTGGTATAATGAAAATGAGATATCCTCAGAGTCATTGGAGACTCAAAACCCAAAGACCAGCTATGTCTGGAAAACACCTCTGAGAAGTAATCATTACATATGGGTTTTAAATACATCAACAAAGATACTTACAATAAGCAATTTCAAAGTATCGACCCAGGAATTAACCAAGGACAGTACCAAAAACAAAAATGAGAAGACATTTAAGCAAGTCACAAACTCAGACTTACACCCCACCAAAAACAAATTCTGGGGGAAACAAGGTGGAAAAGTCTAATAATCAACCACCTGGACACCATGAACTGATAGCACAGGAAGTAACAAAACAGATGAATGAGGCTCTAAAAAATTTCAAAACAGAAATAATTTCTGAGATAACTACGGATATGGTGAGCAAAGCAAAAGACATGATTAGAGGCTCTAGAACAGAAACAGATTAAAAAAACAGATGAGCTCAGAACCATGCCGGAAGCCATGAATGCCCAGCATAAGAAAGAAATGGAATCTATGAAAAAGATTCAAACAGATATCCAAGAGATTAAAAACTCCGTTGAAAGTATTCATAGCAGATTAAGGGAATGTGAAGATAGAATATCAGATATAGAGGAAAAGATTGTGGTTAATGACCATGAAAACAGAGATTTCTTAAAAATAGTAATGGATCATGAGAAATCAATCCAACAGCTGCTAGATGATGCAAGGAATAACATAAGACTGATAGAAGTCTACAGAAAAGTGGGAGAAAGAAAAATTGACATAAAAAACTGTTCACAGAAGTAATAGTAGAAAACTTCCCAGGCACAAGTAGAGAATTGGACATACAGATAAGTGAGGCATATAGAACTCCACCTAGCCACAATCAAAAAAATTCTACACCTAGATATATAATACTCAAGATCCCAGAAACCCAACAGAAGAACAAAATCCTACAAGCAATTAGAGAAAAGAAACAAATCACCTACAAAGGAAAGCCCATCAGAATCACAGAAGATTTCTCAACACAAACCCTCAAGTCAAGCAAAGCCTGGAGTGAAGTATTTCAAGCCCCAAAAGAAAATAACTTCCAATTTAGACTGTTGTATTCTGAAAAATTATCTTTCAAAATCAATGGGGAAATTAGATACTTCCATGACAAAGAACACCTGAGAAATTTCATGAACACTAAACCAGCATCCAAACAATTCTAAACAATATCCTACCAAAAGAAAATGAAGTTCACAGCTCCATGAGGCCCACAGGAGGGAAGCCACAAGGCAAGGGAAGAAACTAAAGGGAACGGGCAAAAATAAAAACATAAAAAAGCCAAAAACAGTAAAACATCATGTCAAGGATGAGTCAATATCTATTAATTATAACCATTATAGTTAATGGCCTCAATTAACCAATCAAAAGAAGTAGACTGGCAGAATGGGTTAAGAAGCAAAATTGAACAATATGCTGTATACAAGAAGCACACCTAACTAAAAAATAAATTCATAGACTGAAAATAAAAGGAAGGAAAACAGTTCTCCACGCAACAAGAACCCAGAAAAAAGCAGGGGTAGCAATCTTATTTGCAGACAAAGTAGATTTCAAACCAAAACTAATTAAGAGAGACAAAGATGGTCAGTACATTCTTGTGAAGGGAACAATCCAAGAGGAAGAGATGACAATCATAAACATATGTGCACCAAATATAAATTCCCCCAACTATACAAAACAAATATTAATGGACATGAAAAACCAAATAATCACTAATACAATTATAGTGGGGGAACTCAATACCCCACTGTCACAAATAGATAGATCATCTAGACAAAAAATCAACCATGAAATTCTAGAACTGAACCAAGCTACTAAACAAACGGACTTCCTAGATATTTACAGTCTTCCAACCCACAAAATCAGAATATACATTCTTTCCAGTTGCACACACATTCTCCAAAATAGACCACATGCTAACTCATAGGACATGTTTAAGTAACTGTGAAAGAAGTGAAGATACCCCCTGTATATTATTAGACTGTAGTGCAATAAAACTTGAGATCAATAACATAAGAAACTGCAAAATTCCCACAAACACATGGAATTTGAATAACACCCTCCTGAACAACCAATGGGTCACAGAGGAAATTAAAGGAGAAATTAGACAGTTTCTACAAGTAAATGATAATGCCAGTACAACATACAGGAATCTATGGGACAAAATGAAGGCAGTTCTATGAGGGAAATACATAACAGTGAATTCCCATACTAGGAAAACAGAGAGAACTCAAATAAACAAACTAATGCTGGACCTCAAGCTCCTAGAAAAAGAAGAGCATGACAAACACAAAGCTCGTACAAGAGAGGAAATTATAAAGATCTGACCAGAAATCAATGCAATGGAGACTAAGAGAATGATTAATAAAAGATCAATGAATGAAAGAGTTGGCTTTACGAAAGCATAAATAAAATCAATAAACCTTTAGCAAATCATATCAAAAAAAGAAGAGAAAAGGCTCAAATCCATGCAGTTAAGAATAAAAAAGGTGAAGTCATAACAGATCCAGCTGAAATCCAGAGGGTCATCAATATCTACTTCAAGAACCTGTATTCTAATCAAATGGAAAACACAGAAAAAATGGACAGATTCCTAGATACATACGAATGGCCAAAGTGAAATGAAGAAGATATAGAAATTCTAAACACCCCAATTACAATGAGTGAAATTGAAAATGTAATAAAAAAAAATCAACAAAGAAAAGCCCAGGTCCTGATGGATTCAGTGTTGAATTCAAGACATTTAAAGAACTATCACCATTACTCTTTAAACTCATGAAGGAAATTGAAAGGTAAGCAATACTTCCAAATTCATTCCTGGAAGCAAATGTTACTTTGATTCCAAAACCAGGGAAAGACCCAACCCAAAAAGAGAACTATAGGCCAATCACCCTAATGAACATAGATGCAAAAATCCTCAACAAGATACTGGCAAACAAAATACAGAGGGTCATCAAAAACAACATACACCCTGACCAGGTTGGATTTATTCCAAGGATGAAGGATGGTTCGACATACATAAATCAATAAATATGATACACTACGTTAACAGAGCCAAGGACAAAATCCATATGATCATCTCAATAGATGCAGAAAAAGCATTCGAAAAAATTCAACACCAATTCATGATAAAAAAATTGGAATAGAAGATCTTTATCTCAACCTGATTAAGGCTACCTTAATAAAAGGTATTAAAATCAACAGCCAATATCAGAGTAAATGGTCAAAACCAGAAAACTTTGACGCTAAAATAAGGAACAAGACAAGGGTGCACCACTACTGTTCAATCACCACTCCTACTCAATGTAATTCTGGAAACATTAACCACAGCAGTTAGAAAAGAGAAAGAAATAAAAGGAACAAAGATAGGAAAGGAAGAAGTTAAACTGTCATTTTTTGCAGATGACATGATACTTTACTTAGAAGACCCAAAAAACTCTGCTAAAAGGCTTCTAGACTTAATTGACAGATTCAGTAGAGTAGCTGGATACAAGGACAACACTAAAACAAAAATGGCCTTCTTGTACACAAATAACAGACTCACTGAGAAAAATTAGGGAAACAATTCCCTTTGCAATAGCATCCAAAAAATGAAGTATCTAGGAACCAATCTCACAAAGGAAGCAAAAGACCTCTATACTGAAAACTACAGCACTGTGAAAAAAGAGATTGAAGAGAATATCAGAAAATGGAAAGACATCCCTTGCTCCAGAGTAGGAAGAACCAATATAGTGAAGATGGACGTACTTCCAAAACTGCTATATAGATTTAATGCAATGGAAATTGTAATTCCAACAATGTGTTTCACAGAACTAGGGAAAACAGTCCAAAAATTCATTTGGAACCAGAAGAGACCAAGAATAGCAAAAGAAATTCTAAGCAACAGAGACATGATAGGAGGTATCACAATCCCCAACTTGAAACTGTACTACAAAGCTACTGTGATAAAAACAGCATGGTACTAGAAAAGAAACAGACCCAGAGATCAGTGGAATAGATTAGAAGATGCAGAAACAACTCCATACACACTCAGCCACCTCATCTTTGACAAAGGAGGAAAGATAGCCTATTTAATAAATGGTTTTTGGAAAAACTGGATTTCAACTAGCCAAAGATTAAAACTAGACCCATATCTATCACCATGCACTAAAGATCACTAAGATCTATGTGAATTAAAGATCTAAATATTAAGACAGATACACTAAATTTGCTGGAAGATAAGTTAGGTAGAACTCTTGAACATATTAGCATAGGAAAAGTCTTTATGCATAAAACCTCAGCAGGACAGGAACTAGCACAGAGTCAACAACTGGGATCTCATCTTATTAAAAAGCTTCTGCACTTCAAGAGAAACCACCAACAGAGCTAAGAGACAACCTACAATGTGGGAAAAAATTTTAGCAGTTGTACCTCAGACAAAGGACTACTATCTAGAATATATAACAAACTGAAAAAAGTCAGAACATCCAAGTTCAAAGACCCAATTCAAAAATGCGCATCTAAAATGAACAGACATTTCTCAGACAAAGAAGTAAAAGCAGCAAATAAACATCTGAAAAAATGTTCAACATCACTGGTCATTTGAGAGATGCAGATGAAAACAACACTGAGATTCCACCTCACCCCAAAATGAATGGCTGCTATCAAGAAATCAACCAATAACAAATGCTGGTGGGGGTGTGGGGAGAAAAGAACCCTTCTCCATTGTTTGTGGGAGTGCAGACTGGTGCAACCACTGCAGAAATCGGTATGGAGATACCCCAAAGAACTATGGCTAGAGGTCCCATTTGACCCAACTATTCCCCTACTAGGTATCTTGCCAAAAGAATTAAAAGAATCATATCACAGCATTATAAGTGCACCCATGTTTATAACAGCACAGTTTGTAATAGTGAAAGCTTGGAAACAGCCCAAGTGCCCATCAACTGGAAACTGGATGAAGATGTGGTTTTTTTTTTTAATAAAATGGAGTACTACTCAGCCATAAAGAATAAGAAACTAGAGACATTTATAGCTAAATGTATGAATATTGAGGCCATACTCTTAAGTGAAATAAGTAGGACACATATGTGTAAATACCGAATAGTTTCTCTAGTGTGAGAAACTGAAAGTATAATAAGGATTAACATGATTAAAATGAATAATTGATAATTTAAAACAGGAAAAAAGATCCAAAGGGGTAGGAAAAGTGAGAGGGGAAGGGGAAAGGAAAAATTATAAGGAAAGAAAAAAAATGGAAACAAAGTCTATGTAAATAGGGAAGGGTGGAGAGGGTGAAGGGAGCACAGGTAATGGGGAAAAAATAAGAACCAAGATACATCATGTACAGGTACAAGTGCCCAAAGGTAAATGTAAAATTATTGTATACCTAAAATGTACCAATAAAATAATTTAAGTGAAAAAAACCCCCCAAATACTAACAGACATTAAAAATCAAATAACAACAAATAAAATAGTAGGGCAAGACCTCAAAATCCCACTGTCAGAAATAGATCAACTGGACAAAAACTAGCAACAAAATACTAGATCTTAATGAAACTCTTGAACTAATGAACTTAGCAGATGTTACAGAGTGTTCCATCCCACAAAATCAGAATGCCCATTCTTTTCAGCTTCACATGGGTTGTTCTCCAAAATGGATCACTTACTTGCTCATAGAACATGTTAGGTAAGTGCAAAGGAACTGAAGTTATCCCCTGCATAATATCAGGCCACAGTATGATGAAATTGGAAATCAATAGCAAAAGAACCCACAAGAATTTCATAAACACATGGAAACTGAACAACGCACTCATGAATAGCCAATGAGTCACAGAGGAAATTAAAGAAGAAATCAGTAAGTTTCTACAATTAAATGACAATGACAATACAACATATCAGAATCTATGTGAGACAATAAAAGTGGTCTTACAAGAGAAATTCATAGAAGTGAATACTCATATTACAAAAACCAAGCAAGCCCAATTAAAAAACCTAATGCTGAACATCAACCTTCTAGAAAAAGAAGAGCAGGACAAACCCAAAGCTCATGCAAGGGAGGAAATTATAAAGATCACATCAGAAATCAATGCAATGGAGAATAAGAAAATGATACAAAAAATTAATGAAGCCAAGAGTTGTTTCTTCAAAAGAATAAACAAAATTGACAAACCCTTAGCCAAGCTTATCAGAAAAAGGAATAAAAAGGCCCAAATCCATGCAATTAGGAATGAAAAGGATGAAATTACAATGGACCCAGCAGAAATCCACAGGATCATCAATGCCTACTTCGAGAACCTGTACTCCATTAAGATGGAAAATACAGAAGAAATGGACAGATTCCTAGATACATATGAATTTCCAAAGTTGAACCAAGAAGACCTAAAAATTCTAAACAACCAAATATCAATCAATGAAACTGAAAACATAATTAAAAACTTACCAACTCAGAAAAGCCAGAGTCCTGAAGCCTTCACTGGTGAATTCTACAAGACATTTACAGAGGAATTACTGCCACTGCTGTTTAAACTCTTCAACGAAATCGAAAGGGAAGCAGTACTCCCAAATTCATTCCTGGAAGCAAGCTTCACCTTATTCCCCAAAACACAGAAAAACACAACCAAAAAAGAGAACCATAAGACAATCTCACTAGTGGACATAGATGCAAAAATCTGTAATAAGATCTTGGGAAACAGAGTGCAGAAGATCATCAAGAAGATTGATCATACACCCTGACCAAAAGGGATTCATCCCAGGGATGTAGGAATGGTTGAACATACACAAATCAATCAATGTAATACACTATATCAATAGAGGTAGGAAAAAACCCATCTGATCATATAAATAGATGCAAAAAACATTTGACAAAACCCAAAATGCATTTATGATAAAAAAAAAACCCTACAAAAACTGGAATAAATGGTCTCTACCTCAATCTGATAAAACCCATCTATGAAAAACCAACAGCCAATATCATATTACATGGTCAAAAACTGAAATCCTTCACACTAAAATCAGGAACAAGACAAGGATGTCCACTATCACCACTCC